>NC_066344.1:12621105-13931658 GCF_024516045.1 Bombus affinis
GGCGCAAGGATGCAGTAGGCGGAGAGAAAGAAGATAAGACCCAGCGCGTGATTAATGGACTGGGGCTGCGTGGCGAAGAGAAAAATGCCAGAGGGTGGGGACAAGATCGAGCTTCTTGTTCGCGTTTCGTCGGCCAAAACCGGCGGTACGAAGGGCGGTTGCGTCAACGTGGGAGGAAACGATGGAAGAACCGATCGTGGAACTCGCCGGGAAACGGGTTACGAGAGGGGAGGGAAAAGCGAGCACGTGCTCGGATCGTGGGCCTCACGAAGTACGCGCGAAGCAATCCGAAAACGAACGAGCCCCGTTTTGTCCGCGATCCCCTATCCCCTCTCCTACTCGCTCCCTCGTTGGGCCTTGCAGTCGAGTGGTGGGGAGATTACTACCCTTCTTGTTCTCCCTACCACTGGAAAAGTCCGACAAATCGGGAATGTGCATTTCCCGCAGCCAACTAACCGACGAGACACTCAGTCGCACCCACGCTCTCCGATGGAAAGGTGTTGTTGTTGCCTAAATTTCTTTACTCCTGTCGGCTTCGAAATAGTCGATATACTTTTCCACTATGTAATGTCTTCCGCGTGTGTGGTAGTGTGTATAAATCGCGCCGGTTGGATTCCGAATTTCATCTTTCTTTTTCTTCCTCCATCGCGTCGATTACTTCGCATTTACCGATATTACTTTCGAAGTTTTTTCAATTTTTAGTAGTCTAATATTTAACGGAAAATCGAGTTTTACGAGTCGTGTTATTTCCAAACCGTAGCACCATTCATAAAATTCGGAGATAAGTCGGTTTTAGCGGCTTCCTATTATTTTTCCCTATGTTTTTGATCATTGAAGAGGAGTGGAGAAATTCGAACGCGTCAAGAGTGCAATTGAAATCGATCTGTGATAATGGTATGTACGTTCTCTCCTTCTCTATTTATTTCTTATATCTTATTAGAATGTTTGAAATTGTACATTGAATATCCTTAAAATATGCCTGTATCAAAAATTTGAAAAATACAATATATATTTCCGTAAGCGTTCCATGAAACGCTACTTCCAAGATTCTCGAGCGACGTAATTTGTACTTGTGTTGTGCCTGACCAGCTGACCTGTCCAGTTGGCATGACCGTTGACCTGATCCTTCGACTAATAAACAAACGAGACATTTTGGCGCACTGGGAAGGTGCGAAGTTTTCCTAATCAACAGGGACGCTGATATGCCAGGCTTTTCTTTTTCGTTCAGGTATTTTTACGAAAATGCCTGTTGGGGTAATAAAAATGGTCAAGATCGAGGAAACGCCGAAGAATGGCCCCTTGCCTTTCCCTCCAGTTTTTCTCGCTTTCGACGCACGAATGGCTGACGGTTAGCGGCCGATCGTGAGTTGCAAAGAAACGATCGAATTCCTTCATAGAACGCCGGCAGTTCTTTCCTCGTTCAAAGAACCGATGGATCACAGCAGATCTTCTCTCTTTTCTTTCCTACGTGTTTTTCTTTCTATTTCGATGGGAATTTTTATTCCTCCCCGGAAGAAATAACTTTAGATTCGTCGAAATCTCCATTCACTATTCGTGAATATTCCGTGATTAATTATTTGAGGGAAATCTAACGAATATCACCGATTCGATCGTATCGGCGCCGATTAAAATAAATTTGCATTTGTCTGCTCAGCCTGTTCACCGTTGAATTATTTTCAATAGGATGACGGAGAATCACGTTTGTTCTTTCACAAACAAATTACTTCTGCCGTTTTACAAAAACGATTATACTAACGATTGTATTAATTATCGCCATTTTGAGTCGCTTATCCGCCACATAAGTTGACTCCACCAAGCAAAAAGTAGACAAAAATTGATAAAATTATATAAGATAAGCGATCGCACGAGTGGTTTGACTATAACATTTGAAAAAGCATAGTTATCCACTTTAATCTGCGATCGACTCAACTTACGACTATCGAAAGAAATCCAGAATTCGATCTGGACGGTGGCCGTTGTACAGCAATTTTTAAACAAACGGAAAATAGATAAATATACGAAAAGCAATATAAAAGCAAAAAGAATAAAGTTTAAGCGATGAAAAATCGATTATTTTTGATTTTAGATGCGCAAGTCGGGCTGGATCTGATGGAGCACATACCACATGTGGTGACGATCTGCCACGAGACTCCCCACCTATTCGACAATATTTTTCACAATCATCTCCTCGACATCATTATTAGATACTTACAAGATCAAGACAACCAGGTGAATATTTTGATCACGTTCCTCTACGCGGTTGATCGTCAAAGCTTCCTCCCATCGATAAGCATCTTTTCTTCTTATGATTTATGTCGATTCAGAGATACTTTTCGATAACCGTTTGCTTCTCTTTCGAAACCTAGCGGAAATCTTGTTCTTTCCGCAGGCGGCAAGGAATTTAAGGCCTCGTTAACGAATTCTAATTTTTGTTTTTTCTTTTTTCTTTTTTATTGCTTCAGGTACGAATGATGGCCCAGACAGCAGTGTTGACGCTAACGAAGAAAGGACTCATCGATAACACCACGATAGAGGGCAAGCTGTGTCCCGTTATAGAAACCCTCTGTACGTCCGTCGATTTCCTTAACTCTGGCATCTCCGTAAGTTTCTATATGTTTTTCTTTTTCATTTCTTTCTTTCGTTTTCTTTCTTCCATTTTTTTTCTTTTAAATTTTAAATTTTGTTGCCGAAACCTACACCATCACCATATAGTTACATTCATGGTACGTTATATCCATTGATATTTTCTAAGAAATATATTAAGAAGGGCAATAGTGGTTACCGACGTCCTCTTCGATTAAAATGTCCCACCTATCATTTCCAAATAATTCGGCAAACTGCCGTTTTATCATTCTTTCGTGTATTTTAAAATAGTTAACTTAACGAACGATTTCAAACATTTCGACTTGCCTGGAAAAATGAAAGCGCTAGATCGGACATTTTCGACGAACCATTCGTACGATCAAATTAAAAAACTCTAACGGAAATCGTAATCTCTCGGCTCGCCGTAATCCGCGTATTCGGATGTTCGCAATGTTCATAGCCTGCAATTATTGCTTGTTCGAAGTGGAATCGCGCGTTGAGAGAACGAGTGGAATGGAACCTTCGCAGAATCATTCTGCAGTTCTTTCTTTAGCCCGCTGTTTCTTCCACCTTCTATTTTAACATTCTATCAGGCACCGTGTAGTTTAACGAGTTTTCTCATTTTAATGCGTTCAAACGAAGCGTAGCACGATCGTCGACGTCGTTTAATTAAAGAATACGTATGTAAAGAATTACTCAAGGGTAAACGTGTGTCCATTGAAAATACGGCAGCGTGGTGAAAAACAAGGCAAGACGGGTTTCTCGCGTCTAGCATTCTTGATCCATTCGGCTCGACCACGCTTCCATCGTATGCAAGGAAGTGTATCACCGACTATCCGGAGCAATAGGTGTATCGAGTTTGTGTCGTGTTTATGGTCGTTGGACCTTACGCCGCCCTCGTTCCAACGGATTCCGCCTGAAAGACATGGGTAGTGAGATGTTCTCACGCTATCGCGTCTCACTATCTTGTCTTTCATCCGGCGTTCGTTCTACTACCACGTTCACCAACGACCAAACGAGACCTGATCTATACGTCCGAGGGAAATTGGGATTTTTAACGCTTTTCATTTCGTACCGAGCGTTTACCGATTCCGTCAGAGATCCCTAACGCTTTAGTAGGCACCGTGTGGCTTCTCCATAGGAGATGTTTTTGGTTGAAGAATCATTACGGTGGCTCTCCCTTTATACATGTAATTTCATTACTCGAGTAGGTACGCGATTAATTGTAAAAAGCAAATGACTTGCTTCTATAAGTTCGTCATTTATGGCAGAATGACAGGAATAACGATCGATTTTAAAGTAGGAATCAGTGAAGAGTTAGCAAGCTCTTCGAACGATTTTCAGGTGATATCGACGAGAAAGAGAAGAGTTTACGAGGAACATCTGGCGCATCTTCGACAAGGACATGCTTTTACCATCAAAGTTGGTTTGTTATAGAGTTGGACTATCACAGCCAGCTTTGATGAGCAAAATTGTGTCCGTCCACGACGCACGATTCGACGGAGGAAATCGAACGAGGGGAAAAAGGAAAGGACGAGGGGAAAGGAAAACGTAGAAATAATTAGCAGAGAGAACGAGAGAAAGCGGAAAACTGAACGCGTCGTTTGTATCTCTCGCGGAATTGAGGGACGACGAAAACGAACGATCCGCAAGAGAGGAACACACGTACGAAGAGAGAGGGAGAGAGAAAATCGACATAAAGAGAGAGATGGTGGAACACGAACGCTGTACCCGAGCACAGGCACCGAAATGAAAATACCTTTTGCGGTCTGATACATCAAATTGGTTGTGGAATGTTTCGAGTCATATCACAGCCATTTTGTTGACTTTGGCCCGCAGAATCGATCGTCAGGGAAGCATATTCGTGTGCGCTGTACGAGTGCACTTAGTGCCCCCGCTTAATTAATAATCACCCACGTCATCGATGGACACCGAAAGGTATAGCGAATGAACGACGTGCGCGCATAACTTTTACGATCTTCTAATTTTTACCCTCATTTTGCCATCTTACGTTGCATACACTCACTCCTCTAGTACCGTTCTCGATTACGATCGAGACTGCAGCTTGTTTCACCGTACGATCGTCACGAGGAGACGAAGAACGAGACGAAGTGGCCGCAGAAGAGGCGAAACTACAGAAAACGAGAACAACGCGATCCAATCGTCAAATTGGTTGTGGCGTGTTGCTTTTATAAATGTCATATCACAGCCATTTTTGACGATTTGGATCGCCGTTTCGTGCAACGTGTCGTGTCTTCTATTCGAAGCAGCGTCCTATCCGACTGTATTGAATGTAACAGTACTAGGAAATTATAGATGTATAAAAATAATACATACACAGAACATATGGAAGCTTGTTTCTCGCAGCTTTTAGGATCTTAGGAAGGTTCGCAGGATAAAAATGACGCGGATGCGTCGCTCACAAAGTGGTTGTGATATGCTGATGCAAGCGTTCATATCACAGCCAGCTTTGATGAGCGCGGCGACGCGTTTCATCAACTGTTTTTTACGTTCAATATGATTCGAAATGTAAGATCGTCGGTTAGTGAACAACTTCTAGCGTGGATCTCGGTATCGATTTTCCTTTATCGTATCAAGGTAGAACTTGGTTTTCTGTAAAAGCAACGGAAACGTCGTCTCACCTTTACGCTCGCTGAGATCCATTCTCGATCATCCTTGAAGCATCTTCTATGGGTGGCGTGGCCGTTTTCCCGCGAAATACAGCGTTCCATCGCGAGCCATTTTAAAGAAAAACATTTCCGATCGGCTGTCCCGATACGGAGATCGACTCCTCGCGCGTAGTTTCCACTTTCGGGAAAGGCTTTGCACTCTTTCATAGTCGACTTCCTCTCATGGATTCACAGGATTCATGAAGGACGTGATCGCGTTTATTGAACGACGATCTCCAGATGACTTCCTTATTCGTGATCCACGATGATGATTGCCGTACACTACGTTTACCTTCAATTCCTTTCTTTTACCACTTTTTATCAAAATGTAAATAATGTAATTATATATATATACAGTGTCTACAGAAAAGGACTTTGTGCACAAACTTATCATTCGTTGAAACGTTTTGTTTTTTTCTTTAGCAGGTTATACATTTTATTTTTATAAAATGTTACTAAATTTAGAAATTATAAAATTATATAAAAGTTAATATACTTTGGTTTTATACTATTTATTGGTATATAAATATTGTACTAAATGCAATTATGTGCAAATCCTTTTTGTTGCCACTGTGGTATATAGAAAGTGGTAAAAATTGAACAGACAGAATGAAAATGAACGATAATAAAGATTTAACGATACGTACGATCCAAGGATTTGATGTATTGCTAGAAAAATACTTGATAATGTTAATCTATGAAGCTAACGCTTGACAGAAGAGAAAAATAAAGTAGGACAAAACGCAATGCGCGTACGCGGTCACGATCGTCGAACGACGATAGGATGATTCACCTCTTTCTAATTCGTTTGATCGTTGCACAATGACCTTCTGATTCGTGCAGATGCGGGCGCCAAAGGAGGTACTCGAGCATCGTCGCGAAACGATCGATCTTCCGCGGTTGTCTCGGACACGTTTGATCCTCTAGCTACCGGCCAACATCTACCACACTATTGATGTATGTATCGTACCTGCTGTTTTGTTTTCCAGGTATTTAAGAGGCGCGAGTTCGACTGTTCCTCCTATCAGAGTGGTTGTGATGTGGTGACTTGGACTCGTATCACAGCCAGCTTTGATGAGCGGAACGGTGCGGTTTATGACTCCGTTCACTGCGATCTTAAACCACGCAGACGATGTCGCAAACACGTTTTCCTTTATTTTATGTTTCTTTTGAATTAATTAATCGTATACACGCGGAAGCAACTACAAAAAACGTGTGCGTATTTGTACATTGTTTCCTTTGATTTTCTTTGTTACCGACTTGTTTTCTGTCGGATCACGTTTGCTTTATCATCGAAAGTCCGAAAATTCACCAGAGATATATGTGTATATTATTATCGCAGCTCATGTGCAAGATGGCACCGCTCATTGGCAAAGAGCTGACAGAAAAGATTTTTCTGGACAGATACATCACCCTCTGCGAAGACAAGGAATTCTATACGAGAAAATTCTGCGCGTCGCACCTTGGAGAACTTTGCGCCGCTGTCGGCAGGAAAACACTTTTTCGGAAATTGGTGGGTTTCTTCACGCGAATCTCTCCCTCCATGTAGAAGCTAACGAACGCTTGACATTTTACTTTTATATTCATTTGCAATTTCATTCGCTTGAAAAGAATGCATGGCATCGATTCCCCCTAAAAAAGATTTATAATTTCTTCGATGGAATAGAAATTTTCTAAACTGTCTAGCTGTTGAGCATACGAAAAAATAGGAATTGTTCGTCCTTTTAATTTCTTCTTTCTCCCGCAGTTTCCAATATTCGTCGACCTATGCAGCGATAAAGTGTGGGGTGTCCGGAAAGCGTGTGTAGACGTTATGATGCCAGTCTCATGCTGCATGACCCTTCAGCATCGTCGATTACTATTGGCAGAGCTTCTGGCCACGCATCTTAACGACGAGTCGAAATGGGTGCGAATGTCTGCCTTTCAAATTTTAGGACCATTCATATCCACGTTCGCGAAACAGTTTACCGAAGTAACTTATAATCAACACGGCGAGCTAGTGTTTACCAGCCAACAAGATAATCGTTTCAGGTATAAAAAGCTGAAAGTTTTTACCTTCTACTTGGTCGACTCTGTTCACAGACTCGCGTTGTAATATCCGTTTTATTTGTTCTCCTCTGTTCTTCTTATTCTGCGCTCCCCTTGCTTCGTTTTATTTTCTCATCGACTCTGCCGCTTCGTTTATCACGCTCGCATTTCCCTTACGAACTAGAAAAAAGAAATAACGCAGATCAACGACTTGTTTTTACAGTATAAGGTACTCGTACGAGGGAATATTTCCTACTAAGTGCGCGATACGAAGTCACACGCTCGACATGGAGGACCATAATTCTAAGGATAACTTCAATTCATCTGTGATAATACAAAAACCAATTTTCGAAGACGACGAGGACGAATCGCAAGAGGATGACATCTCCACAATGAGAGCTTATAAGTCGAAGGTACGACACGTCCGTAAGTAACGAAACGTCCGGTTCGCGAGCTCATTTGCCTTTCTATTTCCTTGAAAATGGTCATTAACGTGATTCGTTTTCGCTCTCCAGTTATAATGGTAACGAGTCATAAACGAGATTGTATATTCTTAAAACGTGTTTCAGAAAGTTGCCTCTTATTCGTTCGACTATGAAATACAACCAGTACATAGTTTTTTTTTTTTTTTTTTTTTTTTTTTAAGATGCAGATAAAAAATAATTTCGTCAAATTTCTTTCAGATACAAAGGAAACATTTAAAGAACGACCAAACTCTGGACGACACGGAAAACTTTAATTCGTTTCTATACTACTACATAGAGCCAGACCTTCCACTGGACGACGAGCTGGTCGAAGCTGCCAAAAGATCCGCAGCGCAGAACAATGTAGACCGGAAGCCGTTGATCAGCACTACAGCGTCCAGTAAAGCGTCGTCGTTAGACGCTGCTTTAAAAGAAGACAAATACGCAGCAGACGATATTAAGAATTTCAACGATCAAGAGATCGTTCCTCAGCATCTGATCGATTCGTTCTTGTCGATGGCTGAGCCAGAACAATGTTCCGGAGACATGAGCCCCGGAGACATTCCTCATCATTGCGCATTTAGTTTTCCCGCTGTTGTACTCACATTAGGAAGAGAAAATTGGCCATACCTGAAGCAAGCTTACCAGTCTTTGGCAAGCGCTAATCAATGGAAAGTGAGGCGCACGTTAGCCTCCAGTATTCACGAAATCGCCGTAATTCTAGGGGAAGAACTCACTATCACTGATCTCGTACCGATCTATGATGGATTTATCAAAGATCTGGATGAGGTCAGAGTAGGTATACTCAAGCATTTAGCGACCTTTTTGAAAATACTCAAGCCTACCGTTCGGCTCCAGTATTTACCAAGACTGAAGGAATTCCTCACCACCGATAACGAATGGAACTGGAGATTTCGAGAGGAACTAGCCACTCAGTTGTTGGACATTGTGAATCTGTTTGATCCTGCAGATGTTGACCGGTTTATTGTGCCCCTGGCTCTCGATCTACTACGCGACAAATACGCTGCTGTGAGATACGTTGCTCTCTCTTTGGTACGATTTCATGTACTTTCTATGTACTACGTAAATTGTCTAGCCTAACGTTACTCTAATATTTGTCTTATATCTTTGCTTTGTCGTATCTGTACAGATGACACAAATAGTAGCACATCTTTCTGACAACAGACGTCTTGTAAAAGCGCTATTTCGAAAGCTCAAGTCTCTCGTTTACGCGAGAAAATGGGTCAGAAGACAGACGTTTGCCTTTGTGTGCGCCAATCTGATTTCGAAAAACGCCATTAGCGGGGATAGATTTTCGCAAGAAATGTTACCTACTTTGTTAGAAATATCTTCCGACAAAGTACCAAACGTGAGACTAGTTGTGGCGAGGACTTTGTCAAAGAACGTTATTCCTATGGGATGTAAGTATTTATTTGTAATCTTCTTCAGATAATTATGTTACGAGAGAATTTCGAATATATTCAATAAACGGGTGTTTCGATTTTTAGCAGAATGGTTGGGAGTGAAGCAGGCGGAAGAAGTAGAGAATAGGCTGAGAGAAATGAGATCAGATCCGGATAGAGACGTTCGAGTTTTAGCCGGTGGTGAGGAGAACGCCGCATTAGATATACTGTCGCAAACGAAAACTGAACAGTCGAGGAACATAATGTTTTAACGAACTCAGATTTCGTGAGAATCAAGTTCTAATTATTTCCTGCCATACAAATCAATTTTATACCGGACTGCCACGAAAGAAAATGGGATAAAAGAAATTTCGTACGAATGTTCTTCCATACGTGAATTATCTTTGTAAATGTAAGAAGGAAATTAATTGGATGGAAGAGATAAGAATTTCGTTATACCGATAGAGAATGAGATGCAAGAGTTTCTTTAAAGAATAAGTTGGTGTATCTATGATGTAAAAATGAGCTCAAGTTTTAAACAAAGAAACAAGACATGTACCGTTTAGTGCAGTCAACATAGAAAAAAAGTGCAACTTAGCGTTGTCGTTACGACCAAGGGACCGACAATTTCCGCGCCCCTTTAGACTAAGACAGATTATAAGTATCAATGGTCAAAAGACATTACGCAGTTATATAAGAGTGTGTGTGCATGTTTAAAAGGAAGTGAACGTACACTGCCGCTGAGTACTAGGACACTTGTTTAATTGTAATAAATATCTGTAAAAAGTTATGAAATCATTGCTGAATTTTACTAAATTTTATGTATTATTTTGTACCGTATTAGAGAATATATTTTAACAAAAATTTATTAAATTTTTCATCAATCATAATAAAAATATGATTATGTTATCTTTCCATCTATCCATCGAGTGCTTTTGTAAATGCATTTACAAGTCTTTAGTAGCTTGGCTACTAATACTTTTTATTGTTTCAGGCCTAATATTATTCCATTCCATTTCGAAATGTTCCTATAAATATTCTTCCAATTTGGGATATTTTATTCGGATTTTATCTGAATGATCTCATAATTTTTCTATGGGGTTCAAATCAGGAGATTGGTGGCCATTCTATTATTTACACATTAGAACTTTCTTGTAAGTGATTTTTACATATTTTAAAAAAATGTATACCATCCTTAACATGCACAAATATTCAGTATCGGAAAGGCACTAATGTGCAGGATGTTTTTTAAAATATAATCTGTTTTTAACGAATCTCCTGTTGTTTCCTATACGTACAATCTCGCCATTTGAATTCAACCATTTCAATTGTAGACTCATCAAAATCAATCTTGCGGTGTCAACTTTTCTGGTACTTAGTTTATGCCAATAGCGACTGGCATCTCTTTATCATTAATGTTAAAAACACTATCTTTGAAACTATAATGGTTTATCGCTATGGAATTGTTTCCTTATCTGAAAATAGATACAAGTAATTTAAGGTGCATATTTCATCGCAGCGGCCACGACAGACAGAATGCTGTTAATTTTACCTGTAGTTCATTCTTATCAAGGTCTATATTCGTGAAGAAATTATTGTCACTACCATAAAGGAGCGAGTTACGTTTTATCCTTAATAATAACTTTTTCACTGCCAAAATCGCAAATGCCGACTTCTACAAGTCGCCTTTCTTACTATGGCCATTGAAATTGTTTCATTCTTAATTGTATTTATTTCCTCAATCGTTTCGGAGGTTGTTACTTTTATTTCTCTTAAGCTTTCAATAAAGCTTTGTATATATGTTTTCTGGACCTCTCAGGTCTTTTTACAGACGAATAATTGTGTCCTACGCTGTTACCCGAAATTTTATCACGTTGTGTGAATTTTTTTTCTCTATAAATGAGAGAAGAAAGTTTTAGAAACCGTCCACACATAACATAATACAGCGTAGGCACACCGCATATACTTTTAATTATTTAAGTTCCTTAAATAATTTTTTCAATTTTTAATACTCTTATATAAATAATACTCTACCACAGGTTCATTAGAAATGAACAAATGTCCTAATACATTCGCGCGGTAATGTATGCGTGATTTAGTACTCTCGTGTATGTATGCGATTACCATTGTGATCAATTTGTATTTGTAAGCGGTCTCTTGGACAAGCCGAATATTAATTAATAGAGATATCGAATAAAGGCGGGATCTCTTGTTCTTTAGTAAACAGTCATAGCACGTTTTCTTCAGCCTCGCAATCATTGTTATCGCCTTTGCTCCAATATTAATTTTCGGTTATCGAATTAAAAATTATTCCGAAATAATTCATGCGATCAGAGGAATTTACTTTGTAATTTTATACCGGTTGGATGACTCAAGTTTTCGTGCTATGATTCATAAACTGTATTCATTAATAAATACTCTTACGTTGAAGGAATGTAATGTGAGAATTTCGTTACTGTCAAGAGCAAGAAGGAAAAAAAAGAGAAGAAATTTATATTGGATCCTCTGATCATCGCGAAGTGGTAAATCGTATTGGAGTTCATTCGATTCAAATTGCTTGTATTTTGTATATATCATTTAATCGTTTCGTGGAGATACGGTGTGTAACGAAATATGGAACGAGGTGTGCAATGGATCGTTTACGAAGCTATTTTTGGTGAGGTTATGTGGAATATTCTGCGCTCTATATTCGCAATCAAAGATAGCTCTACGATCCTACAACAAAATTATTCTGAACAACAATCTGCAAATTTTAGTCTATAAGACCGCGATATGCGCCTCTTGACACGGTGGTGCCTGATTAGACGTGAAAAACTGTGCTTACGACCGTCCCGCGTTGCATCGATTTCACGACTTCATAACTTACCGATTTGATGCAACCGGGGTGACAGTTACTGTGATCTTTGCCTACGCGTGATCACGTAGGTGAATGTATATCATTTCATTGTAGATACGTAAATATTGTAAACACTTTGATTTTTGTTAACCCGTTCCAGCTCTCCGACATATGGTAAGGATTTTTGTTAACCCGTTCCTTCTCTCCGACTTAAATTAAGGGATTACGATTTACACAAGAAATGTTTCGAGAGCCTTACATTTAGAAACTTTTTAGCGATTTGTATATTAAATACCACGAAAATGAAATCATGTTTATACGATTTACACGATAATCCTAGGTTATAAGCAACAAAATATGAACGAGGAGAAATGAGTGGCTGTTGAATAAAGGATATGTAGAATAAGAGGTTTAACGAGTGTAAAAAAGAAAATACGTATGGACCGTAGACAAAGGAATACAATGTGATCCGATGAATTATGTGATTGTACATTTACGAAACAATTGTTATGGAATGGTACCACAAGATATTTGTGAGTAACCTCAATATTTTATCCACGGTCGCTAATATTTTGTGATGTTTTAAATTAAAGGAAAAAGCAAAAGTGAAATACTGCGTCATAGTTGACTCTTTGTGAAAACAATTATTGAGATACAGTAAAAAAAAAAAAACGAATTTCGCTTAAGCAACGAAAACTCGTTACTTGTGAATACGTATGAAGAAAAGAAGTTTTGTTTAAGATATTCTATATAATATATTGTGTATTTGGTAATGAAACGAAAAAAATATACATCATGTGATTTGTTACACAACAGCGTTGATGTCGTTTATTTCAATAATTTCTTAACTAATCGCGTGACTAACGATTAAAGTTAATTAATTCAGTTCTTTATTTGAAAAAAATCTTTCCCTTTATCTTTTTACATAAAACGTGCTATATAAATTATATGTATTCGACATACAAAATTACTATGTAGGCATACATTAATATAGACAAAGTAATTCTTGAATCATTGTGCTTCGATTCGTAATGAAGTTGCTAAATATTAACAGTTATTAAAATATACCAAGGAATTTTCCTGGTGGACAAGCTGGCAATTGGCAAGCTTTCTCTTCCATCTCGGTTTCTGCAGTACTACAATCGCGTAAACAATATCGCCATCTTATTTGACGACCTTTACCGCAAGTAACACTACAGCTGCTCCAGTCTGTCCATTTCCCCCATTTACGACCCGATTTTGTTTCTTCTTCATTACGAATTGCCTTTGAAGTACTCGACGATGTTTTAACAACGTGTCTAGCCACTGATCTTCTTTTCTCTACCGAATGTTTTTTTGGGATCTTAACTTCTAATTTATGTTTGTTTGTCATTTCAATTGGATTTGCTTTTCTTTCAACGATTTTGGTCGCGGATCTGTCATTTTTTGCCGGTATACATTTCTGGACAATTTCAGGTGCTTCTTTAAAAGCGCCACAACCATTGCTAACGTTTGAACATAAATCATCGATCGCACGTGTTTTTAATTTTGTCTCTTGTTTTTCGTTTCCTGCTGTTTCTTCGATGTTTAAGTAATTTTGTAACTCATTTACCTGAAAGGAAATTTGTTGTTAGTTTAAAGAAATATACATATTATGTTAAAATACTGTTTATTATAGATAATATATACCTTTGTTACTAATTTCTTTGCGAGTTCTTTAACTTCTTCAATCGATCTTACTGCTCGATTAGGACCCATTTTATCCATCATTGAAAGTTGATTTTCATCTTCGTCATCACAATGATCCACTACAGTTCCAGGCTCCTGTATATTCTTATAATACTTCAGTTCCTCTTCCTTATTTAAGAAACCATGATTCGATTCAGTATGTTTATTTCTCTTTGCGCGTAATTTGGAATCCTGTGGCGGCATTAATTTTTCAGTTTCTGTGAATGATTTTTGCTTCTCATTTTGTACGACGAATGTATTTGAACTTTTATCCGTTTCCGCCTTAGAATCACCAGCGCCATCCGCAGTTTTCGAGTCTCTTCGCGCTAATGAAAGTATGGAAATATCGTCGTCGATTTTATTCTTACTTTTTGTCTCCAGTTTTGCATGCAACGTTGATGGAACATTTTTTGAGAGATGATCATTTTCAGAATCGGTACTATCGATGGATTTTTTCGACTTTACGGATCTACGGCGAAAATTGTTGTCATTATTTTTCTTAGCCACTACATTGACAATTCCTACTTTTAAATTACCCTCGCTTTTCGTTTCATCCATTTTTCTCTTGCGAGACACTCTACGTCGACCCATATTTTTCGAACAAACGTCTTTTATTGACCGCAAAGAATTTTTTGGAAAATCATGTTTTTTCCCTACGCGTTTCTTTTTCTGTTTTAATTTCTTTATTTTGTCTCCATTATTGTTCCTCGTTTTTCTCCTGAACCGTAACAGATCTACTCTAAGATCAGCGATATTTGAACTGGGTTGATTCGAATGCTCTTTAAATGTTTTTAATTTGAGAATTGATTGTTCTTTTTCATTAGACGATTTTTCTTTTTTAGCTTGCAGATCAGATAAATTTTGCTCTTTTAAATTCTTTTTGTTATATATCTTTGAATAATCGTTTCGTTTTTTCCTAACAAGTTCTACCGCTAGTATAGGATCTGGTAAATTTTCATTTTCCGGATTTTCATATGATTTTCGGTTTATAATAACATCACTCAATGGCTCTTGTAACGATACACTTTCCTTGCTTTCTGTTCGATCTATAAATTTTACGTCGTTATTCCCTAATGCATCTGTTCCATTAGCGGCAAACTGCGGACTAATAAAATTATTAACGTCGGATTTATCTTCACCAAAGTATGAAGGAACCGTGATTGCAGCATTCTCATCTGGAATTGCATTGAACTGTTTGTCATTTACAAAATATTCCTGTGATTTAATTTCTCGTTTCCTATCGAACGACGCATCGTCATCGTAAAAGTTTTCTCCTATTGACTCGTATGAATCTCGAGGAAAAGAGTTGGCCAAATCCTTTAAATAATCTTGTTGATATCTAAATGACGAAATGGAGTCTGATTCTGATTTGCTTCTTTTTACTCGTACGTGTGTTGTTAAAGAATCTGGATCATCGACATCATTCATGGGAACTGGTTCACCGTAATCTAATAATGTCTTCCTTTTACCTGTTCCTTTGTTATTTTCAAATAGACTTCCCGTAGAATATTTGTCATTATCAGAAATTGCACATAATGTTCTCCGTCTCCATTTATAATCGACTTGGTAGCTTTGGCACTTGTTATTCCTTTTTATAAATTTGGACAGTATGTTGTTGGACACTAAAGAAAGAATTATGTAATGATTAAATGTATCTGTCAAAAAAATTGTAACTAATAACCCTTCGGAATAAATTGCAATATTTTTCAATTTATTTCTCAATAATTTTGGCAATTTCTTTACATTGCTAATTGCATCTTTTGTATTACTACTTTCAAATCAATTTGTAAGAGATAATGAGTCGTATATACACGTGGCATTTAATAAAACACTGATGAAGTCATGCAGAACATACGCGAAATTTAAAAAGAAATAATTCAAATTTTTTTAATGACTCACAATCTTGGGAGTAATTGTAATTATGATAGTGACGCGTGGATAAGTGGGTATTAACAGTATTATATCTCTCGGTTTTAATGACAGGAGCAATTAACAGAAGGATTGTAAGAATCCAAGCGACTGTGTAAGTTGCAAATTTCAGCATTACATACACTATCTCAAACTTTTTATGTTATGTTGCTCATTGAGAAAAAAGCATTCAGTTGTTGTTATTAAAGATTTGCTAAAATAGTTTTTGCTCCAGGTTTTTGGTTACTTCAAATTTCATTACTTTTGCGATTTTGCTAACATCGATTAAATTTCGATGGGTCGAAAAATGCATAATAAAATATCGATTTTTATTTCAACACTGAGAACAGAACTTTAAGTAATAGTTAGTATTATGGTATCAGTATCGGTTCATAAGATACGTGTGGTGTAAGTGTATTGATATTAACTATTATTTCTCTAAAATAACATATGATTAATTCTGTATATATGTATTTTATGTATATATAAAATAATACAATGAAGTCATCAAGATTAGCACATATATTTTCATTTATCTTAATGGTAAGAAATAAAAGTATTGTTACTTAACCTATTAAATTTAAATTGGCATACACATACATATTATATTTATGATATAAATTAAAAATGTTTTTGAATTGAGTGGAGATATAACATGAATCGTATTTTCATTATAAATATATTTTTTAGGTGAACATTGTGTCATCGGAATTTTCAGCTGATGATTGTAAAAGTTTAGGTTTCAATAAAGCTAATTTACTTTGTTCTACCTGTGAGGAATTTAATAAACATGGTTTAACAGAAATATTGTAAGTAAAAATGAATCTGTTTTGTTGTAATTCAATATCTTATATTAACAATTAAATTAATGTTTGATAATCATAGGAGTAATTGCAAAGAATGTTGTTTGAAAGACGATGATTATGATGCATCTGGATTAAAAAAATACCCACGTGCTGTTCTGGAAGTATGCACATGCAAGTTTAGTACATATCCACAAATACAAGGTAAATAGAAATTTATATTTAGAAATAAAAGTGTAACTGTTTACAGCACACATTTATTCTGGTTTTTTATAGCTTTCATAAAAAGTGACCGACCGAGCAAATACAAAAATTTACAAATAAAATATGTTAGAGGCTTAGATCCAATAATTAAATTATTAGATGCGGATAATAAAGTTGAAGATATTTTGGACATACACAAATGGGATACTGATTCTGTTGATGAATTTTTAGCAACTCATCTCTCGATGGATTAATATTGTTATTGATAATGGTATATATTTGTTTTATTATTAAGTGTAAATAATCATGTTTGCTATGTAATTTACGTTCAAAAAGTATTTTTAATTGGATCACTGCTCCTTCCTATCTTAAGAATTCTTTAATTCTATGATACTAAAAAAGTACTTTGTGACAACACTATATAAATGGTATTCATATTAGAAAGGTGCAAAATAAAACTTATTATTTTTTAGACCATTTATTGTTTTATATTTTCTACACACTAATACAGAAGAATCCAATGTTGGAATGAAAAGTTATTTAGATGATTCAAGAATAATGTTAGGTTTTTATTATGTTCTAGTATAGATATAGGTTTTGCATGATACTTACATAAATAAACATGATTAATATAAAGAAATTATGAGTTATATATAACTTGTTATTAAAGTATTATATGGCTATTAAAGCCATCTCTTTCATGGGCGCAAATTTTATTACAAATAAAATTACTTTATAGGGACTACAAATATAAAGTGTGTGTATTGTGTGGGAATTAGAAATTTCGGTATTCCATAGGACAATTATCGAGCAGTATGCATCTTTTATATTAATTCTTTTTTACAACGCCTTATGTGTCATAAAAGATATAATTCTATAATGAAACTCCTACTGTATTACGATAAAGGAAATGAAAGTACGATTATTTCTCTTGTTTATCAATATAAACTTTGATTTACTACAGTTAAACTTAAATCGGATAAAATTTTTATCAACATCTTAAATTTATTGCAAGGTATTTTTGGATTTTTTATTATACTCAGGAATGAATTTTTTATAATAGAGTTTCATATTGTGATTGTTACTTAAAAATGATAAAGATGTATTAATTAGTTGAATATTAATAGTATTCCTTAATACAGAGTAGTTACAAGATAATCAATATCAATACGCGTGTAGTTCTCCTCCATACTTCGAAAATGCATTATTTTCTTTAACAATCGTACATAGTACAGTTCTCTGTAAGTGATAATGTGTAATTAGAAAGCTTTGAATAAGCTTGGGCAAACCAATATTTATATTGATATATTATGAATATTTACAGTATATAATATTATATATATATATATATATATATATATATATATATATATATATATATATAATAGTATATAGTATATAATATTCACACATATAAAAAGATACATTTTATACATGTAAAACGATAATCATAAACATTTGATTAAAATAATTTCTTTCATTCTGTTAAAAGATGTAATAAACCAAATTATTTAAACATTGACGTCTTTAATATATCAAGTAAATAAATGAAACTTGATAGTAGATATATTAAGGGACGTAATTATGAAATATACTCAAGCTTACTCTAATTTACGATAGAGATCACTTTATCGTCGAGCCCTTCGTGCTCGAGGAGTACCGCGTCCGCGAGAGAAACCTCGACCACGTGTTAGCTTCACTTGCGGATTTAGATCTCTGTCTAACTTCTGAATAGATTTTTCATGATCAACCTGTTCTTTTTCATCTTCATTGTCAATTAAATTACCTATTTCCGCCTCGTTATCATTATCAATATCGGCCCATATTTTATCAACTGGTGTCTTCTTTTCTGGAGTATTAACAGTATTTTGCGAAGGCTGTTTTCCGCTCTTTTCCGCTTCACGAGTTTCTTCTTCCTCAGATTCTGCATCAGCTTCAAGCGGATCATACTTTTCATCTCCGTCAGTTTTCTTTTGAGCATTTGCATTTTCAACATTGTTTTCTTGTACTTCTTTCATTTCCACATTATTCTCGTCTTCAGAGTGAACTACTTTACGACGTTTCCAGCTCCCGTCATATTCCTTGTCATTTTCTAGAGAGTCGTCGTTAGTCTACACAGAAAAATTACTTATTATATTGTGTGCATATTGTGTACATTAAACCCTTTTACGTATTAAAATATACCTCAAGTTTTTCTGTTGATCTTTGTTCTGTAGTTTCCGTACTCGAAGTTAAAGCCTTTACTTCTTGCACGAAATTTCGGTAATGAGTAATACTACGTAAATGAGCATTCATATCTTCAGCTAACAGCATGAATCTTCTACATTTTTCACAATAAAATCCTTGAACTTCTTTCACCATAGATTTTCCTGAAACAACATGTATATATAGATAAGTGAGTCTTAAAATATTAAGTAGATAAGTGCAATTTACCAATGGAAACTTGATTTTGTCGACAATATTTATAAGATGGAATTTTGAATTTCTTTTCACTCAAATTCTCAGCAATATCCGTAACATATTCCTGTTCTTCTATAGCATCTTCCTCCTTTTCATTTTTATTGTCAGAACCAACATCTTTTTCTTCATCTTCTGCAGTACGCACTTCAGATTCTCCTTTTGCAAGTTTTTCTATAAAAATGGAAAACAACATTACATAATCTTTATTGTGACAATAGTTTCTTTCAAATATCTTTTCATGTACCTTTCTTTTTATTTTTTCGTTGTTCTTCACACTGCACAGCTTTCTTCATGTGTCCAGGAGTTAAACAATGTTCATCGTATTCAATACGCGATGGGAATTCTTTCAAACATGGGAAACATCTTGGATGCAAAAATGTTTTTAGCTGTTGATGTTTCTCACTCTTTCTGTGCGTGGATAATGTTCCATAAAAATTCAAGTCACACATTGTGCAATATTCACGTACATTCAAATCTACAGACACCTAAATAAAAAATAAAATACATATAAAACATTTTATAAGTTATTAAACTTTTACATTTGTATATATACTTACTTTCTTACCACGACGTTTCGAATTAGTCAGACTAAGTTCGCGTTGTTCTTCTGCTACTCTTAATTCGTGCCGCATGAGATCAACCTTTAATTTATATGATTCATCTAACTTTTCCATCATCAACTGATGTGCTCGCCCGCGTAAATGATTTTCGAAAGACTATAAAAAAATAAAAAGATGATAATACCAAAGATGACCTCGATTGAATGTACAATATATATTGAGTATTAAGTATATACATATCCATCCCACATATGTTTGTTACAAATGTGACAGAACATATGACTCATTGGAACCTCTGCATAACGACTTTCAGCGTGTCTTGCTTCCGATTTTTTGCCTGTCAATTTTGAATCCTTCTCCGTTGTAGATGTATTTGCTTCTTTCGGTGGTGTTTCTTCTGTTGCAGGTTTGTCTGGCTTTTGTTCTTCATCATCTTGAGGCTTTTCTTCTGTTTCCTCAGCTTCTAAAATTTGAACATCTTCGGATTCCTTTTTAGTATCCTTCCGATCAGCTTTCTTGTCATCAGATTCTTCATTCACTCCACTAGTATACAAACAAACAAAATTTTTATTATAATTACAAATATTAATCAGATCTATATATTGTGCTTTTTTGCTTTGATATAAATATTATAATTTTTTAATATGTGTTTTAGTAAAAACACATATATACACGAACTTCTCAATATCGATAGCCAGAAAGTAATTGGGCATAATATTAAGTTAAAAGAAGATAACTCACACTTCTAACAACTGTATACAAATTTAATCAACCTATTATTATGAACAAATATTTGGATAATGTGTATTGAAAGAAGAACGCATGGGGAGTATTTTATATGATTATGAAATACTAACGTTATGAGATTATAGGTAATCTAATTTAAATTTGAAATGTGAGTTGAGTTTAATCAACAATGACGAGTGAACATATAACATGATATGTAGACATATGTATATATAAATGCATATATACGTATGTATGTAGTACTTTTTTAAAAGTCAGACAAGAGAAAGGACACAATGCTAATTCTTTAGCAATCATACCATATGTACGTAACAAACACCGTACATACAGAGATAGGTGACAGAATGAGACTTACTGAAGTTTGAAGAAACTATTCACAATCACCAGGAGCTTACCTTGTTACAGCAGGTGCTTCTGTTTTTTCATTATCAGAGGTCTTAACGTCCTGCTGTTCCTTTTTGGCAGTCTGATTTTGTTTAGAGGCAGGAATTGGTTTAGAAGATTTATCGTTGTGATGTTGAGTTTGGTTTCCATTCATACGCTGATTGCCAGACTGGGGTGCACGAGATTGTTGTGCAGATGGACCACGTCGCCCAGCAGGGCCATCACGGGCGCGATTGCCCATCTAGTCATGTAGGTCAAATGACCAAACCGTCATGAGAAGTATCTGATATATTTGCGATTCTTCTCGAATCGAATTTGATTTTAGCAACCACTGGGATATTTGAGGGAGAAAAATATTCTACTCGATTCGGAAGCAGGACGTATTTAGTGTTTCAATGAACACCAAAGGTCAGTATTTCCACAGTTTAGTGGAAGGGAAAAGGAAAGTAGTAGCAAATCGTTGAAGATGCATACAATCGTCGCATCATCTAACTTTGTACAGGCAATGATCTTATTGATCATAAGATATGATATTTATAAAACACATACTTTTATCCTTTGAACATAGCTCAATAAAGCTCAATGAAACATAATCAACAAGAAGAAGAAGTTAAATCAGTGAACAATGCAGCTTGTAATCAATACTTTTGAATACTGTTCTTCAGCTACTGTTCTTTAACTACAATGACGAATAGAAGACTTGGGCGGATTATAAATGAACCAAGTTAGAGGAGAAATATATCTGCATGTCTATACTGAAATTTGTTACACAAAATCACAGTTAACTTCCACTACTAAAAATGAGAATACACATATTTTGAAATCAATACACGTCTCGTTATCGTGTTTCTTAACGAAATAACATTGCGATGGTAATTTTCTCCTATGAAAATCGTGTTTGGCACAACTAGTCCAGCAGTAAGAATTGCTTATACTTAGTAACTGCACAGGGTAGCCACGTAGCATGTCATCCACTAACTGAAAGCCTCATTAATGAATCGATCAATGAACATAAAAAGGAGAATTTCAAACTTTCAAACTAAGGATTGGTGTTGTTGATGTATAAAAAAAAAAAAGAAGTGTAGACTAGAAATTGCCCTTACAATTTTCATTCAAAACAATCTGCATATTAAATAGAAGATATGTATTCATACCTTGTTATATGGTTGTGGTCGTTGATTCTTCATAGGATGCCTAACAGGACGATCATTAAAACGCCCAGAAGAAAAGTTCTGCTGATTTGGAAAGTTAGGTCCTGGTCCGCTAAAGTTATTTCCAAGGCTGAGAAGTGATGGTACCTGCTGTAAATACAAAATATCATATGTAATACATGATAGTATAACAAAAATGACAGATAATATACATAAAAATGAAGTCTCCTAACTTGTGGTTGTACTTCTTGCTGACTGCGAAGTAAGTTTGAAAGGAGATTACTAGCTATTGCTAGTTGTGCTTGTGGCGATGCTAAAGATAAATTATTATTAGGTGTTGGTAAAATTCCTCTGCCGGGCATCATTCCTCCTTCCCAAGGATTCATTCCACCACTTCCACCGCTACCTCCGCCTCCACCACCTCCTCCACCCCCTCCCATTCCACCACTCATATTGCCACCCATACCTCCACCACTTCCTCCCATATTTCCAACCCTTCCTCCGCCACCTCCACCACCACCACCTCCTCGATTATTAAAGTTTCGATTCCCAAAGGAATCACGTTTTATTCCCCGATTAAAAGACATTGTACCTAAAAACAAGTACATATAAATACCTTACAATAACAGAAAATATTACTTTATTATTACAATATATGCATACATACATATGTATTGTATATATTCTTTAAATGTAATTTATTTATTTATGATAAAAATTATAGTAGTTTTATTTCTCAAACATGATAACATTAT
This sequence comes from Bombus affinis, assembly GCF_024516045.1. Classification (NCBI taxonomy): domain Eukaryota; kingdom Metazoa; phylum Arthropoda; class Insecta; order Hymenoptera; family Apidae; genus Bombus; species Bombus affinis. The sequence goes on from NC_066344.1 coordinate 12,643,768, forward strand.
AACGGTATAGGAGTCAAAGGACGACGCGAATCGAGAGAACTCATGTTGTTGTTTTGCATCGGGACATTGACACAACCTAGACGCAGGAAACGTAATGACAAATAAACTCTGGGCAAAGTAATGTCGCCGCTACATGCAATCGTCGAATGAAGACGAATTTGAATTTTTCGACTCTCCCCCGACCAGTATAAATAAACGGACGCGATCGCGAGCGAGATAGTATTTGACAGTATTTACAGTATCTCCGAGTATTACAAGTATCTACCGAGTTACGCGACGAGCATTAGCAAGTATTTATCCGCTATTTTATTTTGCGATTTATACTTTGTACTAACGACTCACGTATACAGGCTGTACATTAATTTATTATTTTAAATATATTCGACGGTTTCAACAACAAGCAATCTCGTCCTTTAAACCTCACGTACTATTCTCTACACATAAACCTTTACAACATAAATATTTAATAATAATTGTATTATCATACTGCACAATCCTAAGTTTCTATAGAGAGAGACAGAGAGAGACTACCCATTTTAATTTATAAATGGAGTCTGTAAGGACGTCTATTTCCGATATGAGAAGTTATATCGTTTACAATAATTTATCTACCTACGGTTTTACATAAACAGTAATAATTCATAATTATACATACGTGTATTATATTTTAAGTAAACGCAAAAGAAAACACTGAGTATATAATAGAAAAATTAATTATTTAAAATTTTTTCAATTGATGTTTTACACATCAAACGACGCCGTACAATGTGACTGCTAAATTTCAAAAACTTTTATTATCGTATCAAACTTCTATTCATTTCGAATTTAAATAATCTAAATTGTACTCAAAATTTTTAATAAACAACTTTTGTTGGAATTTGATTGGAAAAATAAGCAACTACTCACCACAAAAGTAGCAACTTCGACCACAGCACAAGAAAAGGAGGCAAAATGGAAAGCTCAAGGAAATGGAGTCATCAAGCGTCTACCATGAACTAGAACAATAAAAGCGGCATTCAAAATGGTCGATGTCAAAAGCTACTGCTTGCTTTTGATTGGATGACACTGTAATCTAATAAATACACACAAAAAATTAAAAGTTTTATTTCCTTTCATTTATGTAATATGTGATATAAAGAAGAAAAAAATCTTTAAATACTATGATATGAAAAATGTATCCCAATTTATATTTGATATTATGAAAATGAACTATAATAGTTAATTTCTATGTAACAACTGATTTTAAGCAGGTATAAATATTTTCCCTTTTTGTAAATTCAAATGTAAAATTGTTAAAGCAAATTAACTAATTTTTATGTATTTGAATCGTGGAATTATATATATTTTATTTTTTCTTATTAATTATTTTTATTCAAAACCAAATATGTTTATATTTATATCTTCAATGACAATATATGTTTTCGATATTTTTTACTAACAGCACATTTAGGCAACAGTGTTACACGTGCAATTGGCGCCTAGGCAATACTGCAATTTTCCTATTGTTTGTAACATTTATACATTATTGACAAACCACTGATCGATATTATTGAGGTATTCGTGCTTTAGTACAGTTATATAAAAAACTTATATGTATCACATAGTAAACTTTTTGTTAAATAATGCCGATAATAGCCGGTGTTTGTAAAGTAAAATTATGATGTTCCTTAAATCTTGCTTTATATTTATAATATTTCTAGGAATCAACTTTAACGTTTAATGGTAAAACATAATGTCAAATCAAAGACCAATTTCTTGTGGTCTTGACTTTTGTGCAGCACCAAATTTGAGTAATTGTCTTCTTACAGCAAATGCATCAAAGTAAGTAACAAATTATAATATATATTTTATCATTCACCTTTATATTGTTATTGTTATTGACCTTACTTACAGATATGAGTTTATATGTGCTCCACTTGTCCATCCATTGTTTAAAAGAGAATTTATTTGTGGAAGGGCAAAAAATCGTGCTGGACCATTTACCAGGCCAGACATAGTTTTATGCAGTTCTGGTAAGGGTAATCAGTACTGAAGAACTCAAGCAACAAAATATTATTAAAATATTATTACTTATTTTATAGATTGGAATACTTTAATTATTGGTAAATTATCACCACATATTAAAGTTGATTCAAAAAATCCTAGCTTAAGGAAAAACAGCGAAGAAGCTTTAAAGCAAGAATTAGCTTTAGCAAGTCATTTAGGTCTTACAGGAGTTACTTTTAAATTGACAAAAGGAATAAAAGAAAATGCAAATCTTAGCCGCATTATTTGTGATACAGTTTCAAGCATTTGCAGTTTACAGGTATACTGATTAACAAAATAAATTTATCATACGCTTTGTAAGCTAAAGTTGTCTTAATATCATTACAGATTTGGGTTCAGATTCCAATGGAAAATCCAATCAAACAAGCTTCTTCTTACAGAGAAGAAGATTGTGAGGGTATAGTAGAAAATCCGTGGGAATGGTGGAACGGCTTCAGAATAGTTTGTGATTATAATAAAAAAGTATGTGTTGCATTAATTGTCAGCCATGATCTTCCTGATCAAGAAGAGGTATCTCAAAAATTGTTGTTTTCTACGTATTTCATTAGTAACATGAAAATTCAAATGAAATAAAGTTGATTTAATTATAAGATTGATAGGTGGCTAGGAGAACCAGTTAGGTGTTTGATCTTTCCAACAACATTATTTATCACAAACAAAAAAGGATATCCTGTACTCAGTAAAGCACATCAGACATTAGTGAAAAAGTTTGCAAGGCTAGAAGTACAATTTATACTTACAGGGCAAAATCGATATCAAAGTATTACTTATTATCATAATTATTTGGAGTACTTATGGAAGGTAAAATTTTATATATATTTAGTTTCAATTTTTTAATAATAATAATTTGGTTCAAATATTTCTATTTAATTACAACAATTTCGTACAGAATTGTGCATCAGATGGACCAATTGAAAGATATGCTCGTGGTTATGAAGATTATCTGCAATCTCCTTTACAACCACTTATGGATAATCTTGAATCTCAAACATATGAAGTGTTTGAGAAGGATCCTGTTAAATATACACAATATCAAACTGCTATTTATCAAGCAATTAGTATGATTGCGGCTACACCAGAAGACAAAAATAGGAAATTGTACTAAAATACAAAAATAATTATAACTATTGACAAAACAATACCACCTATTGACAAAATCCGCAATCACTTAGTTGCCAACTCAATAATTATAAAAATGTATTACTATTGTTCAAAAATGTAAAATTTTATTTTAATTTTTAGAGTAATAATGGTAGTTGGAGCTGGAAGAGGACCACTTGTTCGTGCATCTTTAAATGCAGCAGAAAAAGCAAATCAACCAGTTAAAGTATATGCTGTGGAAAAAAATCCTAATGCAGTATTGACGTAAGATATAATAATTGTAAACTTTCCTGTGCATTATGTAGAGAAATATCTTTTTAATTTATTATGCATACAGTTTACAAGCACTAGAAAAAGATTTGTGGGAGGGCAAAGTAACAGTTGTATCTTGTGATATGAGAGAATGGAACTCTCCTGAAAATGCTGATATTATAGTGTCAGAGTTACTTGGTTCATTTGGTGATAATGAACTTTCTCCAGAGTGTTTGGATGGCATTCTGCGATTTTTAAAACGTACATAATTTTATTATATTACAAATATTATTAATGAAATATTTCAACTTTCGTACTTATTTTTATAAATCATTTAATACTGTCTATCATCAGCTGATGGTGTATGTATACCGTCTTCGTACACATCATATATTGCGCCCGTGCAGTCATCTAAATTGTACAACGAAGTAAGACAACACGGAGAAAAAGACAAACACTCTTTAGCGCACTTCGAGACTTCATATGTAGTTCATCTACAAAATAAATATGACATTGCAAAACCGCAACCATTATTTACTTTTAGACATCCAAATTATGGTTAGTAAATCAGCAATATTTAGTAACTGCCATTACATGATATATGTCTTTCAAGTATTATTATATTTTCAGCACCTTTTACTGATAATTCAAGATATGAAACAAGAGTATTTAAAGTACGTCAAAATTCTATATTACATGGCTTCTCTGGATATTTTGATACTATTCTATTCAACAATACCGTACTAAGCATAAAACCTAGTACACGTAGTCCTGGAATGTTCAGTTGGTTTCCTATCTTTTTCCCAATTAGGGTAAGATAAATTTATATCATTGTATTTTAAAAGAACGTAACATAAAATACAATTTATTGTTATAGGAACCAGTACAATTAAAAGCCGGGGACGAAATAGTTGTTCATTTTTGGCGTCAGTGTAACTCTAAGAATGTGTGGTATGAATGGTGTATTAGCAAGCCTTTTCCAGGACCTATCCATAATCCTGGTGGTCGTTCTTATACTATAGGTTTATGAGTTAATGTTTATTTTCGTGATTCACTTATTTAAAAAGAAATCTCTAATATTATAAAATATCCTTCATCAATAGAACTGTAGTAAATATTCTGTTACACATTTTTTCTAATAAAAGTGATTCATTATACAACAACTTCTTGAATAGATTATTGGTTCTAATAAACAGAAAATATTCTTTTAATTTTGTAGAATAAGTTCCTGATATATATATATAAAATATTTCGAAATTAGTATAGATGTATCTGTATATGAAATTAGTATATATATATTAGTATAGATGTATAGATGTATGTAATATGTATGTATTAGTATAGATGATATTAGTATATATGTATTAGTATAGATGTATATATGTTTATGCTTATTAAAGAATTGGATATGTACATTTACAATTTAAAAAACATCTATCTAATATCAAATGATATATTAATATAGTTTTGTCATAAATGATATAAAATAGAGATAATTTAATAAATGTTTTAGATTAGTGTTTAACGTTTCTGTTTGTGGATTATCCATATCCAATACGGAGGTCACTGATATTGCACAAGTTTGATAACATAAATTACAAGTTATCTGCCGAGTGTGTTTCTAGTGACCTTTTAACCTCACGTGATCACACACAGAATTTCAATAATATTACGTTTTGTCTAGAGCTATAAAAAGATTTTTACTTTCAAGTTAAAAGAGTAGACCTTGTTTTTGTTATCAAAATTAAGAAATCGGAACATTACTCTTTCAAGAAAATATATATTAATACTATATACTTACTTTCACATACTTTCTGTAAATTTTAATCCAATTTTTTACTGAAATCATATGATGCGGTTAGAAATTAATTAAAAATATTTTTCAAATAATTTATAATAATTAAGCGTTTATTTATAACAGTTAATTTATTAAGACTTTGTTATACAAATCATAGTAACAACGAATATTTAGAATCATTATTTATTTTTATTTACATTATTTATGAAGACATGTAATTAATAATTATAATAAATAATGTGATTACTTATTATAATTTAAAATATTTATATACATATATAATGTTCAAATTTGGATAGTTCAGGGATCGATTCTTAAGTCTGAAAATCGAGTTTATTATAACAATACTTAAATAAAATACAGAGGTAAACAGCAATTAATAATAATTAATAACAATAAATAATAATGAATAACAAAGCTTTGTACAAGGTCTACCTGAAAATCGAGAATCGATTTTCCACGTCCTAAACTACCACTCTTTCTCTGTTAATTTTCAATACTCTAAATAAAAATTTCCTTCTTGTGACCGTGTCTATTTCTAATGCCCGAAATCCTTCTTCTTCTCTAATCGTCCGTCTGTGTAATGACTTTTTGAGAAGTTTACACATATTGTTTGAACTCTTAGGAAGTTTACACATATATAAGTATTTATTGAGTATAAAGTATACATATGTAAGTGTACAACATTTATATGTATATTTGATTGGCAATAGTTTGAATTATGATGATGAAATATATTATACATGATAAAAATCATCGATAATCTAAGAACACATGCTACATAGAAATATATTAATTCCTTCAAATCCCGCGTTTCGTTCATATTAAACTCTGCCGACATTGGGGAAACATTACAAAATTAATTGAGAACGTAACGGTCTACACATTGCATGATACGTGTTTTATAGGTTAAAACTATCTGATTGTTTTAAAACTAAAAAAACATAACTCAACATGGCAAAAGTAGTTGCACAAATGACAAAATATACTGCAAGAACATTTTTACGTACTTCAACGGAAAATTTATTTAACTTTTTTACTCCGAAAGTGTCATTATATGTTTCACGTTCCATCGTTACTACTCGTTGCTTAAATGCCGGTAAGTTTAAAATGTATATTAAAAACACAAAATAAAAAAATTATATATTTATAATAATATTCTTAGAAACAAGATCTTAATGCTAACAGTATATTTATTGGTTATTAATTATCAATAATCTAAAGAAGAATATTGCATCACGCAGCATATCTTACTGCATTTTAAAAAAATTGCCATTCATGTATATATTTTTGTTGTTTATGATATTTAAAAGCTTAATTGTTTAAGAAAATTGGTTTATGAAATGTAGTTGATTAAAATAAATATTTTTTTAGTTTATAGTAAATATGATGTATTTAATATATTGTCTTTTTATTAAACAAGATTAATGGATATTTTTATATATTTAGAAGTTATAAATAAAATTTTTAGAAAGATTTTATACGGAAAAACATGAGTGGATAACAATTGATGGTAACATAGGCATAGTTGGAATATCCAATTATGCACAAGAAGCATTGGGTGATGTTGTTTATGCTCAGCTTCCAGATGTTGGTTCTGAAATAGAGAAAGAAGGTTAGAACGTTCGTATTTTAGATGTCTCTCTTAAAATAAAAATTGAACTCTATTATGTTTTCTACTTGATAAAAATGAATTTCTTTACAGTTGAATGTGGAGCTTTAGAGTCAGTGAAAGCTGCTTCTGATTTATATAGTCCTGTCAGCGGGAAAGTAATAGCAAAAAATGAAGATGTTGAAAGAACACCCAGTTTAATAAATACCTCTTGTTACGAAAAAGGATGGTTATTCAAAATAGAATTAAGTAAATCTGATGATCTAAAAAGTCTAATGAATGAGGAAGCGTACAATGAATATTTAAAGTCTGATCCATCATAAACATATTATTATATTTCTAACATGTATAAAATTAGTTGATAATGATTTAATCTTTGTTATTTTCAATTGTGTTATTAGTGAAAAAGAAATGTGAATATTTTTATTTATTTTAAACCTTATAATAATCATGCATGATCAAATATACGTATGAATATCATATTATCAGCAAAATAAGTATAGTTTATTGATTGTTTAATCAAATAGGAAGGCATTGCCTCCAAGAAAACAAATTTATAAATTGTGCAATTGTAATAAAGTGTTATAAACTAATATATTGTATCTTTGCAAATGTAAAAAAATAAATTGTAAACATTATTTTGTATATAATAAAGATTAGACAGTATGTTTAATGAAATAAATGTGGTGTATTATGTAAACATTGCAAATTAATAATATGAAGCTATGTGCAGTAGTTAGCTGATGTCTTTATTAACCACTGTGCATTTTCTTATCTTGTTACCATATTTGTACAAAGCAAACAAATGTTTTAATATACATGTTATTAGGTATACGAATGACACCATTGTTACAAATTATAATAAACTTTGTGTTGTACATAAACGCATTTAAATTATAATAACTTGTATGTATAAAGAAACAATTGAATGTTTTGGAATACTATTTGTAAATTTTTGAAAATTGTCTGCTTAATAATTTACATAGTACCATCCTTTACCCTCCTGTTGAAAACTATCTTACGTCTCGTGGTCATTGCATGTATTTTTACAATAATAGCAAAGACAGGAGTGCAATAAGGGAAATATTATCATATAGTAGGAGTTCAATTAGTATAATATATAAAAATAGCGCTGTCAATCCTAAAAGGAACAGTTATCAGTTAATAATAAAGATATATTTACAATCAATCATTTTTTTCTACATAATTTACAATTGCCAACTCCTAATGGCAGTGTCAACAACGCATAATAGTTCATCATTTAATGTTAATTCCAATTATTTATTGGATCAAAAAATCACATCGATATTAAATTAGATTGTTTGCCAATTATAATTGGTAACTGTACATATTTAACACAATGCTTATAACACCACTATTATATTTCCTAATTACAATTATTAATAAACACTTTATAACAGAATCGAGCGGACGATTAAATAGGATGGACACATACAAAGATCATCGATTTGGGGACAATATTTAGAAGAGACAATTTTCATTTTTTTTGAGACAGTTGTGTTTACGATTTTTGTAAGTTGTTCCAAAATTATCAGACCGACACGTTCTACAAGAACTCCTGAAGATAAATGAATGTACAATAAATAAAATATTATTTGATTTTACCCAAACAGCAACACAAGATTAAACATGACTTTAGAGACTTCGTTGATAATTTTTAAATTTCGACTGGAATATATCGTACACATATCATAAAGAAGTATAATCTAATTTGGAATAAATATAATAATAACTAAAATAGTTAACATGGAAATATAACGGGTACAATACTTGAATGGAACTTTTATATTCTGTCGATACGCATATTACAGAAGTCGTAGACTTTAAATCTACGTAGGTAACATTCATACATTCCATTTAATTTGCTATCTGGGTGTCTATTCTGAGGTATGTGGTTTACTAAAAATGTAAAAATGTAAGACTTAATACAGTTATGAAGAGGTAGACATTTATATGCGAGTTAAATAAAGGCAATCCATTTTGAAAGTATTATTTAAAGAGCCAATAATAAATAATGCAAGCTAGTTTTTTTTCGATCGATCAATTAAAAGAACCAGGCGATTTGAAAATTTGGGAACATGTCAATATATATTTTGCATTTATATCAAAGATTTCAAAAATTTTTCCATGGACACAAATCTTTACTCACACGATAAGTACATGCAAGCTTCTGAAAATATATATTCTTATGTATATATATTCTTTCATGGTAGTAATACTCGCAGCTACTCCTCCTGATTTGATTCAACACTCGATTCTTAATCTAATGTGGCATCGAGTTTTCTTTTTACATACATCAATAAATCGTTTAAATCTATATTTAATATCTTATATCGAAGTCGGTGGAAAAGTGAAAGTAGTAAAATAGCATTTTTCCCAGGTACTTCTTTGATAGAGGATATAAACAGTAGGAGTTGCAAAGGGTGGTACTACCAGCCTACCAGTACGAGCAAAGATTTCTGTTCCTGTTGCCACACTTGAGCCTCGAATCTAGCACGTGTAATTACCGATGGCTTAGATACCACAGGCGTCGAAAAGACAACCTTCACAGCACTGAAAAGTTTCTGACTATTGACTAAACAATAATAATCTATTAGTGAAAAATTACTACGTTCGATCGCTATCTTAACATTCAGTAAATATTTATCTATTTAACAACTGCGATAAGACAATATTGATCTTATATACTTAATATTAATCGCTAGATAATGTAGGACCACATAAACCTTGCTCCAATGATTCTTTTATTTCTTAAAACAGAATCTTTATTATGATACAATATACAATAATAAAATATCGCAATTTGTGGTTATTCTTTTTCCGCCACCTATTTGAAAAATAATAAAAGAGAAATACATGAATAAAACTCTAAAATTAGTGAAGACATTAAGTAGCTAATGATTTTTTTTCAGTAAGCAACAGAAATATATTTATTTCATTAAACTATACACAAAATATTATAATTACATATTTAACATGATTCATACTTTACAACGTAATTGGAATGTGTTAACTAGTATTTACAATATAGTAGCCCTGCTGTGTGCAAGTGTGACAAAATGCAGATTTTTCATAGGAAGTTCTAAGGATGCCCAGGTGGCCGTGCGACATATATGTATATATAAGTATATCACATGAAATTTTACTGTCGTTCAAGTATGCCCATTGAATCCCTTGCAGAAGCACGATTGACTGGAGAGTCGACAATTTCTTTCGTTCGTTACTATTAGGATTATCTTTTTGTTAAAATGAGAGCAAGGCTTCAGTGGTATATGCTTAAAAATAATCGCTTCTAGTATTAGAAAAATAGCTTTACTTATTTAGACAAAAGTTGCCTGCCCTTTGACCAATATTTTGTTAACCACCCTTTGTACTGTTTTCAAGGCATCTTGCTTACTATTTCCCTGCGCTTGTACCCATCAACAGGGGTAATAATTCTCCATGGATACATCTCTAAAACTTCAACATCAAATATAGAAAATATATGTCATTATGTTTATATATTTAGATACACTTTATAATACATATATTATGTATATATGTAAAGTATGTACGTCTATACTTGATTTGTTTGCCTAGGTATCTTTTGAACCAGACCCCTGAACTTGGTCCAATACCCAAGCAGCATTAGCTCTTAATAGGTACTTGAGGTCCACTCTGACAATAAGGGGCTCTATCTTGATTTTTTAGATATAGCAATAGACTAATTCATGGCAAAAGTGCCAAACGAATCTATCGTTTCATTTTCTTTTAGCATGAAGCATTTCCATGAGAAGAGTTTGAGTTGGTGCTCCACCGCTACAATGCTTCTGATAAAGGTGATCTTCTCCCCTGCTCGCTACCACATGGATTCCAGGTAATACTGCTAGCAGCTTGTTAAATTTATCCTGTTTATATAAAATCTCATGTATATCGAATCATTCACGAAGCTATCAAAAATTAGAAAAAAGGAAACCTATGTATATATGAGATAAACATACCGGTATAGAAGGATAACATGTCAACGTGTAATCCAAAAGAGCTTGTTGGACTTGTTCGTGTCCATCTTGTACATGTTTCTTGTTAACTAATCCACGAACTTCTGCATATTTAAATAAAATTGATGCATCAATGATTTTTGTCTAATAATAATATAATCTCATAGCAAGACATGTAAATATAAGACAAATCTAGAGAAAAAAGAAGGCGTACCATGATTGAGCAGCATCAAGAATTTCATGCATATATAGTCTGAAAGATCAAATTTGAGTTCCTGAAGTTTGGTCGACAAATCATTGAAAAGGTCTGCCAAAGAAGGAACTCCAAGTAGGCCGAGGCAAAGGAGATCAAACTTTTGGCCATTATGAAGCGTAGTCTCATCAGGTAGATTATTGTGTAACCTTTGATGAAGATGGTCGAGCACCAACATATCCGACCAGGAGTGCTGTAGCAACTTCATTTGGTCATCAACCTGCCCAAAAGAACGTAATAAATTGTAAAAATATATATAAAATTTTGTCAGATTGAAATGTAAAAATTGTGCTAAATTTTTTAATAAGACGACTTGTAACATATATATTAAATGAATTTAATCGAGACATTGAAATTTTGGATAAAAATAATTAAAAGAAATAATTAAAACTCGAAAATTTGAATTTTGAAATATAACATTGAAAAATAGTATAACAAAAGCTATAATTATTTATAAAAGGAAAATTATATGTTAATTTTTAAGAAATAATATTTAATAAGCGACGAAATCTTTATATTCGTGCTCCATATTGTTCGTAAAATACAAAAGCATGGTTTGAGACTTGAGATATCGATGAAACGATGACAGAACATTTTACAGATTTCCAAAGACAAACACAACAAAAAGTATATAATCGGTTAAGTAAACGGTTTATAATTAACATGGGCCTGCTTTAGGGCAACCGCCATAACCCAGAAACGTATCTTGTTATGACCTAGATATGAGGCGATGCTTGAAATCATTCAGTGATTGTGCAATGCTGTTGGTTACCTCACATCCCCGCTCATACCACCAACAGGCCAGCGAGGAGTTATTTATCGGTAAGAACTAACTTCTCTTGAAAAAGATTCTCGACGACGGTTAAAACCATGAAATTTTTATATCTCTTATAATAGACGCTTAATATACGCTTGTTTATGGTATAATTACAGATTGATCTAATTTCCACGAAAAGATATACGATATTTCAATAATTTGTAGATAGAAGTTGAAAGTGAATTTATGTATACAGATCAATGTAAGATTCGCCTTAACGCATTGTTCTACATTATGTTGGAGGACAAACAGTTCATATAATTGAAGTTCATACAGCTAATAGAAGTTTACTAATTCTCCTCGTGATATTTCTTATTGAAATAAGTGGAGGTACGTGTTTTCATATAAACGATATCAATCGGTTACTTAACGAGTTAATCGCATACTAACGAAAATTTCCATAGAAAAAATAAATATAAATGAAGTTCGGATGAACGAAGTTCTACATTTATATACTCTTCCTAAGCCGATGACGTTTCGATAAATTCAAGTCAACTTACACAGTGTTATATATACACGTTAAATAAGTATATTTAACCCTCCATAGGTAAACTAGGTCATTCATATCCAAGCTTAATTTTTCGCTATTCTAAACTTGCAAAGTATCTAAAAAAAATTCTAGGATACCTATCGGAATATTTTTACTACGTTCTATACGTTATACACCATCGTTAAATCAAATACCTGAAACTTTGTTCAGTAAAAATAAAAAATCAAAGGAAGGAGAGACACGAGAGATTGAAATTTCTCTTGGATCCTAAACGAGCCAATTTGCCTAGTTGAGAGGGATTAAAGTCAACAACATTGGCACCAACCTTGAGATCCTTGAAGAATACCGAATTCCTTGCCCAGTCCACCTGCGAGAACAGATTCTGATCGAGCACTTTGCACATTAATTCGAACAAGTCCACTTCACACTGATTGTACGTTTGATTTTGTAACAGTCCAAAAAGGGATGCCTGCCACTCGCGATCATCGACCGTTTGAACGAAGTCTCTTATCATCGGACTAGTTTTCAACGTGGCGGTAGAGGGTGCGGAACCAGCGGCCCCGTGAGTGGACTGTTCGCCGAAGTTGAAGGCCTTCGGGCTAGGGGTGGTGGAATTGGCAGCCCATAGCTTGCTATCCAGGCCAGGGTTGAGGTTGTGCAGGTGATTACCGCCAGAAATGTTTGGCTGGGAGGACGGTGCGATCAGTTGATGCTGACCAGCTCCGCTGCCAGCTTGTGTCGTGACCAGACCAGCGGCCACGGCTGCGGGGGATGGACTCGAATCTGGAGAAGACGTTAGACTCGAGACCTGAGGTATTTGTATTTCCTGTTTAATATGCAGGAAAGGCGTTACGGCGGAGGGATAGTTCGATGGGTCACCGAGACTGCCGCGTATCGTTTGCAGTGCCAGCTGCCGTTGTCTCATCATTTGTAGCTTCCGCGCTCGGTCTCTCTTGTACATAGGTCCAAATTTATTCCTACCACCTCTCATTCGGTCCGCCCGCACGGCTACAACAAAAGCAAACGTACAAAATATTGAAACAACAGGATCAGTTCTTCGGCTTTGCTCGCAAGTACATCTGAAACACGAATCGAACGGTTACTCGGGCTTTTCTGGGTGATCGAACGGAATGATTTTGTTAGTCTTTGCATGTTATGTTGCGTGTCTTAACAATTTTATGTCATTTTTAATCATGTCTGAGAAAATGATCGTTGAGACGACATTTGACGAGACATTTGAAAGACGAGTCGAACTTTAGCTTTTTAACTGAACGAAACGATCTTGTTAATTTTTCCAGTTTTCAAATAATTCTATACGATTTTTAACGATTTTCGATGGCTGAGAAACGATAATTGAATTTGAAATTTATTTTAGTAATTAAGCGTAGTCGTCGCCAATGTTTGAGTTTAAAGAAGCGCCACGTTCCAGAAGGAAACGAGATTTAATCTTAGCCAAACGGGACAAAGCGTAAACCACTTGCGACTATCCTTGTTCTACGACTAGCGACACGTCTACTTGCTGCTTGTAAACGAGTAGCTACGTGTACGACATGGATCTCCACCTACGAAAGCTGCAGGTGTTATTTGGCACGTTAAACCCGTCATTATTGAGAGCGAACGTTAAGACTTGCCAGCGTCGATTATTTATTGCCTGTCATTAACTGCAAGGGACAACCTGTTGACATTCTTCTTTTACAACAGTGCCAATGTAAATGCTTCTTAGATATTTATGGATAAGGATTTCGAGATAATAAAAATTGTCTGACACACAACGAGAAACGAAATATCGAAAGATTTTAGTATAAAGCGGACTCTTTGGTGCGACCCAGTTGGATGTTTATGCTCGAAACTAAGTATTACTGCATCTCCGAGTTAAGATTCACATTGTAAACAACAGATTCCCAGATGTGTGGTCTCGGGGCCGGAAGTGGCCCAGCAGAGGAACTCGATATGGATCCCCCTTGGCAGCGAGGGATTAAAATGTGCCTTCGTGAGTCTGCCGCATTAAAGTACCAGTGTTTCCTTAGCCAGTAAACATGATATGAATTCGCATCTACTTAAAAAAAAAAAAAAAAGTAAGAAGAAGAAGAAAAAAGGAAAAGAAAGAAAAGAAACGGATCTTCGTCCTAAAATCAATTGAAAGTTCGATTTCCCCGTTTCTAAATTTAAACGAGAAAATGTCGAGACAGAAAGCCAAAAGGATAATGGAATAAAATGAAAGAAGTCACAAGACTAATAATAACGTTGAAAGAAAAAAGAACAGTCTCGCGCCATAAAAGGTGGCCGGTTCATCCATGTGCATCGCGACGGAGAAGTTGATGGCGGTGTGGCAACGTATCCCCGAGAAGAGGTCGTGTGCCCGATGACGATCATCCGCGATCCTCAGGGTCACGGTGCTATCGAGGGAGGATTTCGTGCAGCTTTAACGATTTATAGGGCGGACACGCGGCTAAATCGGCGGCGTTGCCTATTTTCGTACGAGGTGTTTGCTATCCGTCGTCGCATGAAAACACCAGCGAACACGAACAAGCGAACGAGCGAGCGAGTAAGCGAGCAAGCGCGGTGCGCGCTCGTTGAAAGTGAAAGGAGGTTGAATCGCTTGCCCGTCCACTTCTGCCTCTGAGCCGGCCTGCCGAGGGAGGAGGGCCACCCCTCTGTCCCCACCTCGCACACATATATTCATACACATACACATACACAGGAACCGTGTCGAATGCCGTCCGACACCCCGCCGCCTCCTAACCCTACTTATTCCCTTCCCTCGACCCTACTACTCTCTTACCCCTCTCTGAACACCTCTCGCCTCCCGTCGATCCACATTGCCGCCTCCGCCACCCTGTGTGCGCGCGACCGCTTACGCCTCCTCTCTTTTTCTCTTCTTTCTTTCGTCTCTCGTTCTCACCGATTCCCTTTGCCTCCTCCTTCTCCTCCTCCTTCTCCTTTTTCGCTACTCCTGACTGCTTGCGTTTCTTTCTCTTTTCTCCTCTCGTACGAAACCACCACCTTTTCTCGCCTTTCCTTCGTCGATTCCCTGCCTTTTTCGAATATACTCCCGTTCCTGTTCTTTCCCGACGCTCCTCGTCTCCCTGAAAACTCCGCATAACGCGGCCACGCACTGTCGCGGTGTCCGAACATCTGCGACTACGATTGCAACCATGTCACAGTCTATAACTTTGTATATGTAAAATTCGCACACACACACACACACACGCATATATATAATATTTTCGTAATAAAATATATACATGAAATATAATATTAAAATATAATAAATATATACATATATATACATTTGAATATTTTCGTTTCGCGCAATTTAGAAACTTTTAGTACGGAGCTATACGACTGGAACGAAGAAGGACATCCGTTAATTGCCTTCCCGTCAGGAGCAATTATTCTCGATAACTATTGGCCGGAAAGATAATTCCAGCATGGAGGACTGAGAGGTAGAATTCACGGCAAAGCAACGATAGATTCGCCGCCGTAAACTTGACACTCGGCTGCGAGCATTCGTTTCCCGAACTTTTCTGCCGTCAGTGCTCTGACGAATACGTACTATGCAAAGCGAGCGTCATCCATCATCCAAGGATTACGCGAACGTGCTCGCGCGAGCACGCCTCCTCGTCCTTTCTGCTCCTATCCGCGACACTCTCTTTTCTCTCTTTCTGCAACATACGTGACCGACTCGCCGAGAATTCAGACAATAGCCGAGAGAGCAAGCCAATAACGAAAGTTGCTAAACTTGACTTTCAGGTTGTTGCTTTCGGCCACTTGTTCTCGATTGCTCGCTTAATGCTACGCAACGCCGCCATCGGCTATCTCGCTGACTTATTTAACACGTGTAAAAAGCTACCTCGCTGCGTGCCTCCTTTTTCGATCCTTCGTTTACGATCTTTCGTACACGCGTTTCCCCCTCTTATTCCGTATTCCATCTCGTTTCAGTTTCTTTCCTTCGTCGTATTCTTCTATTTACATCGTTCGTTATTTCGTATCTCTTATATGCAAGAGTTTCATTCTTCTAAAAAGAAAAGATAGATTGGATTACGATCTTTCGTGCATTTCATTTTCTCGCCCTCTTTCACCCTGTCTTGTATATTCATTGTAACGAAGAACTCGAGGAGACTGGAAGGGTCCAAAGATCGGCGTAGATCACGGCTAAACTTGACTCTCGGTTCAGCAAGGTTTCTTTTCTCTCTCCTTATTGCCATCCTACGTTTACGATCATTCTCCCGTGGTCTTTCTTCTCCCGTGGTTTCACCGAGCGTCGTAGGTGTTACACGCTGTCAGACGTACATCTTTCTACCTTTAATTTGACGCCAGGTGCATCGTGCGCTTGGAAATCGTCCTGCCTTATGTATGTGATGTAAATACTTCTGCTGCAACGAAACTCGCGTTCAATGCGAAGACTATCCGGTCGATAAATTCATCTTAAAAACTTCATTCATCTTTGGATTGCCTTCAACGATATCGACGTTCGTTTAATCACATTATTCACGTAGAAATCAAAAGCGTAGAGGTTGAATTTCATTGAATTAATTATACATGTCGTAGGATTCTAATTTTGATTAATTCTCATATTAAAGCATATGATTATTTAAGGCACAATTATTTAACTGTTATCTTTCTCCATCGCGTTCGATATCTTTTAGTGCTCGCAAAGGAATTTAATTCTCAACTGTTACGGTAAAACGAGAACGTCTTATCTTGACGGAGGTGAATACCTACCAATGAAAGAAATTAAATTTCAGCTTGTAAGTTGTAATTAAGCATCTCGATCTAATTAAAGATAATCAATTGTATGATTAAAGAGATACAACGTCATACGTTTGTTATTTATCTTACTCAAAAACTAACACGTCTTACCACCCACGATGTTAAAATTGCAATTATAATTACTACATTTTCTATCCTACGATCATAACTCGATCTATGGCACATTAAGACGATAACGTCAAGCAACTAAAAATCTTGTACAGTGATCTACCTAGTACATTTGCAAGTTAATACAATTGGAGATACGAGTACGAATGCAAAACTTGCAACCAATCGGAAACACTTACGATGCACAAAGACACAAGTACACTCGTGACTGGTCAACAATGTGTTAAAACTCGAGACTCTTTCACCCCGGAAACTCCGTGGAAATGATCTATCGTCTAACTTCCGACCACGTGTCACACACGTTTCCCGTGTTTTTGTTAAACAAGCGAAGCGTGAACAACGTGAACGGAGAGATCCAACAGTTTCTGTTGCCCGGGATGGTGTTCACCGAGTGGGTGGCGGAGTTTCGCGTGGGCAGAGAACATTAGCGTATCGATATATACGGCTCGATTTGATCGGGCTCGATCGTCAAATATACATGCCAGACAGCGACACTGATGATATTTACGAGTCGAATTCCGGGGTACCCAGCGGGTTGGAACCCGCGGAAACGTGGAATCAAATCGGAGGAACAGTGTACCTCGGTGAAGTAGCAACCGGAAGTTTGAACAGGACGCACGAAATTGCATCGTTGTGGCGTCGAGTTTCGTGGCAGCTCTTGACTCCATTACGCGAACGAAATTATCGATAAATTACAGCGATCAGCGACGCTAGGATATAGCCTTGTATGATGTAAAACGATAATATCATTAAGAATCTTGATTCTCTATTTTCATCGATAGAAATTCTACGAGATCCGTAGCGAAAAACATAGTAAAGAACAAGATTACCGATAAATCAAACTATTGAGAGCTATTGAGAGTTTGAGATTTCCCGGAATTTCATCTAGCCCCTGTGAAAATTGTACGAAAGGATCATGAATCGCGGTACTCGTGACACGAATGAACCGAGACGATTCGATTTATGAGAGAGAATTTCTGACTCTTGGGTTGCGCAGGGATGTGGCAAGACGAGAGTCGCGGTGTTACCAAAGCGGCATATAAATGCGTTAAATACACCTGAGGACGATTTTCCATCGATCGTCAATGGCTGGAGAAACTGTGTCACGATCCTCGTGATTTGACAGAGCACGCGATCGTCCAGCGTACATCTACCGGAAAAGTTTCATTTTGTTCAGTTCAATGTGGATTTAATATAGTCTCGCGAAGGAAACGCATTCTATTTAACAATAGCGCGACACGATATTCTCTTTTATCTTTTCCTTTTTTTCCAAAATCAACATAGATATCGATGCGTTTTGCATAAAAAGTGGTTACGTTATGAAAATATGACAAGATTATTTACTATTGAAGGTACCAAACGTGAAGCGTGGAAAACGTGTGAAACGTGCATAATAAATCGCCTTGAAGCGTACGAGCGTTCTAAAACAAGAAGCAAAATAAACTTGTTAAGAAAATGTATACCAGGAAATTTTTATTTTATTAAGTAGTCGATCCCTTGTCGTAAATAAACTAAAATATATGCGCTGTACACGTCAACGGAGATAAATATAATTACATACATGTTTTTCCGTTTACTAATACGCTTTATCAGTAGGTAGCACGTATCTATGATAAAAAGCTTCAAATATGCCTAACAGGTTGACCTTTTCTCCTGCGCGTAACAATTGCGAGCAATTATAGTAACAACGGTAAATGCGGACCGCGTTACGATAGCGTTTCAATAAAAACATGCATTCGTAATTGAAATCGATATTTCCATCGGTGGTTCTCCGTACTTTTCTCCTGTTTATAATGAATCTGCGACAGAGTGGTCCGCGTGCATGACAGAGATCCACGTGCAATGAGGCCCGTGCAGGCCATTGAAAGAATGCAACCCACGTCCGGTTCGCAAGGTCCGCCGCGACGATAAGCGTAGTAGACGCAAGAGCGCCGAACCCGAGAGCGCGTATGTCGAAAAGAAAGGGAAACCCACTTGGTGAATCTGGTCCACGGGTCCAGTGACGTCAGACCCTCCCCATAGAAATTAATGTGCGACCACGTGACCACCGTCGCCCACGGTTGGACCAATCGCGCGAGAGAAGTTCCCCCGTGACGCAGCCGACGCGACGCGCCCGACCGTTGCGTTAGTGAAGTCATCCGCGCATTGCGAAACAACGTAAAACAAAAAGAAAAAAATGTAGAAAACGACGAAATCTTCGGTCAGGAAACCCTTTTGGATTTCTAGCCGAACAAAGAATTATAATTAAACTACATATTTATGCAAATTCATATTTTTGCAAAGATATAGAAAGCTATAGAACCTAAGCAGAAATTCGTGTTACCTATTAAAAAACTATTACAACGCGTGCTAAACTTTTTGTATGTTACATATACCTTTTGTGCATTTTTGCACTTTCAAATTTCCTACAAATGTATACAAATCCGCAGTCTAATCATGATCTTTCGACTTCTACGAAAGACAAGCTAGGGAAAGACAGGTGCTAGATACATGCATATGAAGCGTTCTGTTTTACCAAGCGACGATACTAACTGGCTGTCGCAACGGAACTTCGAAGATATTTCGTGCGACGATAATTGCAGTAATACCTGATAATCAACTGGCAGGTTTCGGCATTAGATTTTAGTGCTCCGCCAACTGCGCGCCTAAACACTTAATCATTATAGGAACAGGTTAATATTGATGGTTCGATAATCGGCCGTGTTACCGACAGTCGTAGCCGAAGTTTTTCAGGAATTCAAATATTACTCGTATCGCGGCAACGATGACGTACATAGATCGTACGCTGCGACGCGATTGCGTATCGGTGTTTAATGTATGTATATGTATGGATACAGGATACGAATTCGGGCGCGCGCTGGAAGGAATGAGAAAGAAAGAGAAGGAGTCACGAGACAAGAAAGAAATAAAAGCTTCGGCGAAAAGAAGACGGTGAGGCTCCACTCAACGAGGGATTACACAATCCCCGCCTCAACCTAACCTTTCTCCCCCACCTCTGTAATGCGCGCGCGCGCGCGCGCGCGAATGACGAAGGTAGGAGTCGAGCAAGCGAGCAAGGCAGCCCAGGCAGGTAAGCAAACAGGCAAGGCAGACAGGCAGGCAGGCAGGCAGGCAGCTAGCAGGCAGGCGGCCAGATGTACAACTTTCTTGCAACATAATACAATAATTATGAAATTTATGAGTTTCTAAACAGAGGCGCATGCCACGATTTCCGCTGTCCCGTCTATTTTTCCGGGCTCCCTATATAATACATATATTTACAAGCCCCGAATCCTTAAACGCCAAGAAAGTCATTTCTCAGCGATTTTGACTGCGCCGCCGATCGACCGGTGACCGCTCTCACTTTTACGACGGGACACTGGGACGGGGCATGTCCCGGAATCGACAGGGACCAAATCGAACGTTCAGAGTACCCTGTGTTCGGCCATTAAATACAAACCTGCTCCACGTGGCGGACAAATGCAAAAGATGCGCCGGTTTTTCGCAGTCGTAAATGGCCTTCGTTATTACTTTTAATGCTATGCCTTCGACGAATTACTGCCACGAAATTCTCCGCGTCTTACAACGTCCGTTTCACTTCGAAATACTTCAACGCTTTTGTTAATTTCTCGTTTGTAATTCTTTCTTTCTATGTCGCAGGCACGCTGCTTGCAGTAGGATATTCTCGCTGGTTTTTTAATTACTTATATTTTACGCTACCCCATTGTAAGACTGTACTATAGTAATTAGAGTACTTAGAGCGTCTCTGCATAATTCGAACGTAATATGATTAAGAAAGCTGATAAGAATGGTATCGTGGATTATCTCTCGAGGGAGCCTACATCCACCAGGAAAATAGAGTTTCGTCGAGGCATCGAAGCAGAAAAGCACGAAGCATCGCTTCAGCTCGCGCGAACAGTCATCGCCTATCTCGATTGCAAAATGCGAAAGAATTATGAGTGTATACCTATACACGATTAACAGCGCGATCCGAGCGAGCGTTTAACGGCAATAAACCGAACCTTTCTTCCGAACAATCGGTTAGTTAAGAAATTTTAACGTTACGTAAATTAAGCGGGAAATTGATAAATAAGTTCGTCGGTAATGAAACTTTGGTTCCAAGGGACACCGCTAAATCGGCGGTCTTTTTTATATTAAGTAATACCGTTAAGTAATATTTAAGTGGCACACAAATGGCGAATCTTTTTTCGTGACTAATGAACACATACAGATGTAGGCCCGTGTGTGTCATAATCACGGAACTTTCGACGTCGAAAGCGACCCACGAATCTTTCCGACTCTAATTTCACCGTTGTCGCCGGTGAAAATATATTTCGACCGTCTAATAGAAATTTGTCCGGTCACCGAAAGGCTTTCTCCTGATTGTATCGTGTGGACGCGAAACAAGTTCCGAACGTCCTACCTCAAATTTCTAGATTCCATTTGCGCAACACTACCGGTTCGCCTTTGGCCATAGATGAACGTGCGCGCGCACATTGCCGCTCCTCCACGTGACAAATTTGCTTTGTCCAAAACGAAAACTCACTGACATCGGTGGTATACCGAATTTTTTGTCAAGAATGACGCTAATGACGAAAACGAAAGGCGAGTAAGAAGTTAGTTCTCTAAGAGAGCCACATTGAGGAAACTTTTTATATCGGCTACGCCAGATGCCTAAAACTACTAGAGCGCCATAATACACGCTATCCATCCCATTAACGTAGCCATCTAAAGAACGTAATTATGATTAATTGTAATTATGATGGAAAAGTTCTGTGTCTCTTCTAAAATTCTAGAAAGGTAGAGTAGTTCCTTTAACGAAATTATTGTACGAGTAAAAAAGATGACAATTTCTAACTTTGTGGTGTGATTATTACAGATATACCAGGCTCTATATCATTGAGAGGCGATTACAATTATTATTCCGTACGAAGGAAGCAATTAGAAATCCAAAATTGGATGGAAAATAAAGAAATTAATTACGATAAAATATCGTTCGTGGAACGAATAACACAAGCCTTGAGGAATAAACATCGCTATATTTTTAGAAGTCATTAAGTGCACGTTTAATGAAAAAAAGGGAGAAATCCAAGTGTATGTGTACTGTCGAGTTAATGTTGCATAAGTTATTTCGATTTTTTTGTGTCATTAATGTTCTTTGAATGTTACCTCAATTATTTGACTGATTATCCAATTATGTAACCTTACGTCTGCATTTCCGGAGTATCGTCAATTTTCAGCAACTTTCGCTGTAAATCTTTCTAGCGAATACGGAATTACAATACACGAACCATATTTGACAATAAAAATGTTTACATTTCAGGAAGAATTTGCTCGACTAAAATCTTACGAACGAACGTTCCTTTTTTTTTCTTTTTGTTGAAATCAGACGAAAGCTTGAGACAGTTTGCCGTCTGGGTAAAATTGGATAACGCTTCGAGTTCAAATGGGACAGTCAAATTATTCGCAGCTGCGAAAATTAAGACTCCAGTGTCAATATTTGATCGTGTCTGTACACATATGGTGGCACGTTTGAAAGTGAAATTAAAAACCCAATGAACGTTTCGACCATTGTCGATAGCCTATCTCTGTTCAACAACGGTACGACAACTACAGCCAGCTCAGCCTTGTTTTAAAAGGTAAGACAGATTCATTTATCGTTAAAGGGTAAAGCGTGGAATAACTGACAGTCGTCGTATATCAAAGAGCTTCTCGCCATTCGGCCGACATAAAGCTTTCTTCTTGGCAGGGTTCTCTGCTAATTTGCCTAATTACAATGCCAGGTAAACACGAAGAATTTAAGTTAGAAATTTAAATGCGTTTGCAAGTTTTATGGGATGAGCGTGACCTCGTTCGTTACCAGAGTTTTACAGTCTCATGAAATATATGTGGATGCTCTGCTAGATGAGTTCACGGCTTACAGAAGAGAAGATGATTTTCAATCAGCTTTAAAGCAAGACCGAAGTAACGTTCATTACGTTTGAACGAGGCGTGTTCTCGTATTCACGGACCACTGCAAAACGGCAGGTTTGTTGCAGAACTGTGACAGGTGTTATCGCACGATTACCGCCCATTTAACCGGTGTTTTCATCCGATGTCGACGCGCTCTTCCTTCCGCGCAAGTATTTCCATTTTTTCCACATAAACGTGTCGAAATTTTACAACGAACGACGTATATCGGAACGTAAAACAACAGTTTATACTTTAACGCTTAAACAGAAATGCGTAAACTATGTGGTAAGAAGTACCGAGATGACAGTAATAGCGGTGACAACAACCGCGAAACTTTTCTTGCCGATCGTATATAGCAAGCGTTACGAAACGATCGTCGAATTAACGTCAAGAAGCATTGTCAAGTGCACGTTCGACAATTAATGGTTGGACAATCGTTAAGACGCAAACTTTCGATAGCAATTAAAACAAATATGTATATACGTTTCGATATTTCGAAGATAGTTGGGAGATCAGCTCGTGCCACGAGAAGAAATCGGTTCTACCTAATCGGTATAAAATTTATACGTAGAAGTAGGTTTTTACATTTCTGAATAGCGTGCAAGTAAGAAACTGCTTCCTTTCGTAAACGCTCGCAAGCACACTGGAAACTTTCCGCGTTAAGCAATCCGCGTTGCCGCTGTAGGAACGCCGTGGAAAACGGCGTGCAAAGGCGGCAATTGCGACAGAGCCTGTTTCGAGATTCGCTTAATCGTTGGGCCTTGAGGGCCTAGACCCAGTTACTCGAATTGCATTAGACGCTTCGTTCGAATCGTCCTCCCATTTAACTGTTGCCAAAGTGCGAAAAAGATTTTCTAAGACCGGTGGCGCCAGCCACGGCGATTGTGGTTTTGCGAATATATAACCTCGACTTTCGCGTAAAATCTGCATAATTCACGGATGGAAAGCGGATCAAAATCTAATCGCGAAAAAGTAACGCGATACATTTAGAAAACCGACGGCAACTATGTTGCGAATTCTTTTTGTTACGTACATGCAAGAACGGTTTGCCTAATCGGCTATTCGAAATGGACGTGAATCGTGTGATATCGGTGTAATTAAAATTAATGATGGAACATGGTCACGTGAATGATATCGACGTTGAAACGAAGAAAAAAGTGTTGATCAAAATAGAAGCGTTAGAGCATCGAAAGAATTTGCGAAGGAAGACAACGGTATCGGTTGAGCGCTTCACGCGCTGTGTAATAAGGTTAAGTTCGTAGGAGCGTAATGCGAAAAGGCTCGAAGGCGAACGTATTCTGCCGAAGTTTGCCGAAAGGAATCGTGCGGTACCGAAGCGCCAATCGCTGTACACGCGTTCGCGCGTAAACTGCTTTTGACGTTCCGCAGGATGTACGTAAAGATATTGAATAAGAGATAACGCAAAAGTTGATAAGAATGCGGTAATATTAACGCACCGGTGATATCTTGAAAGTTACGCCAAATGCCTGTAACTCGTAACAAAGCGGTGAAAGTAATTAGAACACAGCAGAATTCAATGGGGACAATAATTAACGCTTGCGGTATTAAATAAATGTACATATTTATACCGTCGATGTTTCGACAGAATTATTAGGCAATTTTTAGTAAAGATATGATATGAAGAAAAATAAATGGCACCTGTTTTATTAAGATCTTTGTTTGTCAGTAGCGTCGACGTTAATATATTTGACCGAAAACCTGTTATACGCGCAGACGCAATAGCACGCGTGTCCCACGATTACGTTGCATAACTGAACATCGAAATCTACTCGGTCGCATATACGCGAGCGCTTTCGTTCTTTTACCTTCTGCATAAAAATCGCGACGATACCCGCATGCAACGCTTTCACATCCAAAAAATGAGTGCCCATATTGTCGGACAAATAAAATTCGTTTACGCAACAGTACGAAATTCACTGTATCGTTGTTCATCTTGCGCGTCATTCCCCCCTGTTTAATCTCCGAATTTTGCGATACGTGCGAAATGAAAAAAGAAAAAGAAGAAAGAGAACAAAGGCACGTTCCGTGGATCCATCGCGAGGGATTATCGAGAAACTATACGCGCGCATATGTATTTTTGCAAAGCGTAACGAAATGAAAAAGCGTAATAGATGGTAGATAGCCTTGGTATAATGATGTCACAATTCAACAAAAAACTCACCCTCAAGCTTCATGCCGACTTCGAGGCACTTCTGAAAACGACAGTAGGGACACCGCTTCCGTTGCGTTTTGTCGATGTGACAGGACCTCTCGGCGACGCACGTGTAAACCTTCTTGTTTTGGACGGTGCGCTTGAAGAAACCCTTGCAGGATTCGCAGGTGAGTAGCCCGTAATGGTATCCGGAGACCTTGTCGCCGCAGACCGGACAGAGCTCTTCAATGATGATGTCCTTGGTGTCGGGGAATTCGGACGGACACGGTATCGAGCCGGTCACGACACCAACCCCGACCTGGCCCAACCCAGGATGACAGATGGTACCAGTTGGTAATGAATAGGTGGTAGTTGGTATCGCGACATTGCCGCTTACCGTAGCGGATCCGCCGCCATTTCCGCCGCTGCCGGCCGCGCCACTACCGCTACCGCCGCCGCCAGCAGCTGCATTCCCTGCGGTGGGCCCACTGCCGCCAGCGGCACCCGCACCACCGCCTCCACCCGCTCCTCCGCCGCCTCCGGGACCGGCGGCACCGCTACCACTGTAACTGCTACCTCCGCTACTGTCGAGGGCTGTCGACGTACCGCAACCACCACCTCCACCGCCATTCGCCGCGCCATTGTTGCCTCCACTGCCGCCGCCAGTGCCGCTTCCGGCTCCTGTTGGCGAGAACAGACACGTGTACACCTTCTTGTT
Organism: Bombus affinis; assembly: GCF_024516045.1. NCBI lineage: Eukaryota > Metazoa > Arthropoda > Insecta > Hymenoptera > Apidae > Bombus > Bombus affinis. Next base: position 12,669,817 of record NC_066344.1, read on the forward strand.
GCTGCAAGATCCGATCTCTAATGCCGATGATGCGCCGCCGCCGCCGCCGCCGCCACAGCTACCGCTTCCACCGTTGTTACCACCGTTGCTACCGTTTCCGCCACTTCCGCCGCCTCCACCACCGCCTCCACCACCACCACCTCCGCCCCCACCTCCCCCACCTCCAGTCGGCGAGAATAAGCACGTGTATACTTTTTTACTACTGCACGGTGAGTTGTTACGTTTGAAAAAACCTTTACACGACTCGCACGTCAGCAAACCGTACTGATAACCGGACATTTTGTCGCCACACATGGGACATCGTTCTTCGAGAGCGGTGGAATCGAAGAACGCGGCGTCGAAACCCGACATACCACCCTGCGAGTGCGACTGACTGTGTACCGGCAACTGTTGCTGTTGCTGCGGCTGTTGTTGCGACTGTGACTGATGACACATTGTCGTCGGTGGACTTTGAGCGCAATTCCCATACGGCGACGAACCGTATTGCGGTTGTTGCTGTTGTGGTTGTTGCTGTTGTTGACCAGCCCCGGCCGCACCTTGGGGACTACCCTGTGGGCTTAGATGAAACGGCGACATATTCAGGGATATCAAGCCCGAATGCTGCTCCATCTCCAATAACATATCACCCTTGCGCAAGTGCTGCACGGAGGAACGTGCTTGTGGCGTATCGGCTCATATATGAATTGCCAGTGAATTCTCCTAGTTCTAGCCACTGTGGTGAATATCACGAGTATTTCTTTCTTTTCTTTTTCTCTTTTCGTTTTCTCTTATTTCTTTTTCGCGGCTGGTGTGTATGCGACAGAACAACGGCGGTTTATCGGTTTATTGGTTAGGCTGCCCCCTTTAAGTTTCGAAGCGGTAACGGTGTACGTCGTGCAAGGTCGTGGTACTCTCGTATGCTACGGTACCAACGACTGTGTACGATGTTGTCGGTAAAAATGACGATACAACGACAAGCACAACGACGATGACGACAACGATGAAGTGGAAAGCATAAGCCCGAAAGAAAACACACTATATTCCCTTGGCACGTACAATATCGATCACCAGTCACGTTTTTCTACGGCACACGTTCATAAAGAAAACCATCGCGCACCACCGCAGAAAGTAAATCCTGTTTCGATCGTGCGTACTACGTCCGAACCATCGTAAAAAATGTGACGAAACGTGGGTCTGCGCGTGTTGCGTGAAAAAGAAAAAATTCTCGGCTGTCACTGTTGCATTCGTGTTACTCGCGAAACAACAAAACCACTGTAACGTCCCTTTTTTTCTATCCTTTTTCTATCCTTTGGTTGCGTGGTCACTGATAAATCCAGCTTTTACAACGTGACACGAAACAACAGCAAGCACACACGAGGTTCAAACTGATCGTGGAAGCCACGAGACGGGGGATGATCGTATCGACTGGGATCACAGTGCGAGCAGGACAATCGGATCGTTGTTTCACCGGGCACGCGAATCGCCGGTAGCGTTACCGAGTGATCGCACATGCGCGGATGCGAGACCAAGTTTTGATCGCGGCGTTTTGACACAAAATAATCGACGCGGACCAATCGTTGAATAAATAAGCCGGCTATCAGGAGAACACGCACACACTGCAATCCAACTGAATATCCGTAACGTATCCGTGCGAAAAGTCGAAAAAATATACAACGGTGTCTAAAGTCCGGAACAAATAGACACACACAAACAGAGAGAGCGAGAGTAAGAAAGGGAAAGAACGTTTGGAGTTCCCGTATCGTGCGACTTGACAGCGCGGCTATCTGCGTACGACTAGTTGTCTTCTCGCCTCGTTGCTTTCCCGAAGGGCCCGCCCCCTCCCCTCTGCTGCCCTACCGGCGATACATGGACGTAGGTAGAGTTGGGAGACCGTCTCGCGAGACACGGCACACGTCACGTATATCACAGCAGCAAACACGACAACGATCACGGGCGGCGAACGCGAAAAACACGGACTGCAGGATGTCTTCCTTTTTGATCCATGCCCGGCTGGCTCTCCCCTCTCTCCACCGGGTATATCTACTGTTATTAATGTCGTTGTCGTCGTTGTTGTTGTTGTTATTGTTGTTGTTGTCGTCGTCGTTGACGATCAGAACGACACACGAGTCTGTACACGGCGATACTGGCTGCACACACCACACGACACGATGACGATCGAAACGAATACAGCACGACAACGCGGCACACGGTGGCACTCGGTGCGGCACGGCGCGGTTTCGCCCGGTATAGAGAGATACGCGCTTCGCCGTGACACCGCCAGGAGTAAAATAAAATTGGCAGAACCAGGAGAATGGCGAGAGGCGCGCACACACCACCGTCGTCAGGCTCCCTTGGCTGTTTCGGTGAGTACAGAGGAGAGAAGAGAAGGAGCGCGCGCGTGTCCCTTTACCGACGGCCACGGGTCGAGTGTGAGAGCGCGAGAGCGAGAGAGACGTACGGCGTATAACCAACACAGCGCACGGCATAAGTGAAAGTGATTCAGCAGCGCATGCCACAGCGCGCGACCAGGTGCCCGACGGAGAGTAGTGGAGGTGCCTCCGAGAGCTCGACCGATTGGTGGGGGGAGGGCAACACGCGGTGTTCGGGAGGAGAGGGACCGACTGAGAGAGAAGCAGGAGGATGGGGGAGGTTGGGAGGTATTGCCGTGGTCGAAGGGATTGACGCGGGAGGGGAGAAGGAGGTTGCAGAGCCGATGGCGGGGATGACCTACTTACGGAACCAGGTCTATGTCGGCCGGAGAAGTATTGTCCCTGTACGCTCCCGCGCCGGTCTGCCGCCCGTTGCTGCCGCCGTCGTTTTGTCGACCGTATTTGTCGTCGGTGCTGCCGGCAAATAGCTCGACGCACGTGTACCACGAGCCCGCACGGGTTTCGATCTCGAATCGATGCGTTCCCACCGAGTTACGACGCGTAACGATCGATATATCGTGGAACGAACGTTCGAAAAACGTCGATCGCGCGAGAAACTGAGACGCGTTTAGGAACCGATCGGACGAATGATCAAACGCGCGCGATCGTTAAAATATTTCGATGAAGATACATTGCGACACGACGATAAAATAAAATTTCTCGAGCGACTCGCCCGAGATACCGTTTATCCCGTAATGATTTCGCGTACGCGATACGTACTTCCATTCTTTTTTTGTCGTCACACGCGAGGAAGATGGAATGGATGCCTCGAGCCCGCTAACAACTCTTGCTTTCAAAGAGCACAGGGGAACCAAACACAGAGAGTCGCGGTAAGCGGGCACAGGGCAGGCGCACAGGCCACATACAGGCCGTGGCTGGGTCAACAGTAACGCCGTTGGCACTCCCCGACAGTGCCAGTGCTTCTCTGTGTGTACGTCGCAGTAGATGTACGACGTGAAGCGGTGGGGAGACCCACTGACCCAGTTCGCTGAGAACATGACGCAGCCGCGACTCACTCCCTCTCATTATGTCTTTTTCTCTCTCTTTCTCCGTATCTCCCTTGCCTTCTCGCGCCCTCAGCCAGCCACCTCGCGTATCCTACCCTCCTAGCCTATCTTTCGTCTCTCTCTCAGACCCTGTCCTTACCTCTTTACATGTTCCGTCACCCTAAACGTATGCGCGTCTCTTTTTCTTCTTTCTCACTCTTCCTCCCTTCTTCGTCCCGTTTCTTTCCCTCTTTCACGCTATCTTGTTCTTTCCCGTTCTTTCCCGTTCCTACCCTTGCTTTCTCTCTCTATCTCTCTCTTGTTCTGCTTGTGCCTAACACGTATCGCATTTGCTCTCTCGGCCGACCAGGCTAACTATACGACGCGTTTCTTTCTCTAACGCTACCTCACACGGCTCCCTCCAAACCTCTCGACAAACGTGCCATTGCTTATACACACGCCGAACGTAATTGTCGCGCTCTTTTTCGTCTAAGTAACCGTGTGCGCCTGCCGTAATAGCGCATACATTTACGTACGACCTGTCCTACCTATATGCAACACACGCATGCACGCGTTCGCGCGCACGCCGTGTCATCGATGAATGCACGCAGCAACTATTGCAAACGTGTTGTCGTCATCGTCGTTGTCGTCGTATCCAGTGCATCGGGTTTAGAGGTTAGGTGGTTAGGATTATTTCCAATAAAAAATTCGTCGACGTACATTTTCAAATGCTCGACTGGTAATCGGGCTTTCTTAAGAAACTCTTTTAAATAGACGTTGTAATTCGGTAATTTTCTCGTGTAAAGATCTTGCATAGAAACAGTCGAATGAGATTTTCATTTAAGTAACACGAACATCGTGGTTTTTCAATTCGAATACATCGAGCGTATCGTTCGAGTTACGTAACAGCTTAAAAATAAATCATATTCCACATTCGTACGCTTAATTACATGATATAATAAAAGCAAATAAGAAGCGTGTATACAAATGGCGTTCAGATCAACGAGTTGCATACATATTACACGTAGAAAAATAGTAACATAAGAATAAATGGGAGAAAAATGTAGCGAAAGATAGCGATAGACGCTGGCTCATGGCTAAATGTTAATTACGAAGCTCGAGCAGGAAAGTTCGTTCTGTTAATTTTACTCGTTGGAGAAGTAATGGCGCGATTGCGCGAAATCCAAATTGACATCTGCTGAATATCCCTTTAAAACTCTTTTCATTTTCGCGGGCCCCCGCTCGTTTACGCAATAACTTGTTAACAATGCCCCTTTTTAAATAGAACTATCAACTCACTGTATTCCAAATTAACGAGAGTAACAAAAGTAAGAAAGAAACGTAATTCTTTCTCCAGAACTTTGGTAATAGAAAAATAGCGAAGATATCGAGAAACACACCAGAGTATGTAATTTACGTTAAAGTAAGAATCGTAATGCGTAAGAAAATCCATTTTTTATCCACTATCTACAGATAAAAAGTGCATCAGAGTAAATTTGCATTTTCTAAAGAAAAATTACGACAACCAAAATATTTTGATTCTATATCGGTAGCGTCCCTGTTAAACCACTAAAACACTGTACGAGTAACAGTGGAAGAAGCATAGGATCGATCCTACATCCTGTTCCTCATTGTGTACCACTTTGTGCGGCGCCGAAACGCGGTTGCACACAGGTTATTTTCTCGCTTTGTTCCTTCGGGTGCAAATCGGAAACGCGTGTATATACCTGTATGGTATGGTTGTGGTGGTGCCGCGGGCGCGACCATCGTGCAACACATGCAACACATTTTATTTCTACCGGCGCATTGAGAAAGAATAAAGAGGTCGGGCCTCTCTGTGTTCCATTGCATGTCACGTTAAATCACGATCATCGCTGTGTGACGGTAGAAACCAAATGAGAGGAAAGAAAAAAAGGAACGAAGCAGAAGATAGACAAAGAAAAGTAAATAGCGCGTGAGTGAGAGAAAAGAAAAGAGAGAAAGGATGGAACGAAAGGGAAAAGGGCCGCCGCCGTGCCTCGGCCAGTCGAAAGGGCGGAAGAACCGACGAAAGAAAGTGAAAGCTGTGACCCAGAAACTCTGGAAATGTAAATGGCGCGCGCACCGATACGTTCGGGAATTATAAATGATTATACAGGGGTTCTATTTGATTTCGACACGCGATAAGTAGACGATTTCGTTAGATTTGAACGCTACAAAACTGTCCTCATAATTTCAATCGGAGAAGATTACGAAAATTACTTATTCAGTTTGATGTTTAATGAAATTGTCATTGAACGTGTTACGTGAGAGAAAGAGAGAGAAAGAGAGAGAGAGAGAGAGAGAGAGAGAGAGAGAGAGAGAGAGAAAGATTTACGTTACGAACTGGTAGACTGTGTGGTAGCTTGGTCGATTTGTAATATAAAGTTACTGGGTACACAGATGGACGAACAAGCACGAGAACGACTACGTGCTATGACAAGGCTGAAAAAGTGCGAGTCCTTTACCCGTATAAGCTGAAATTATGCGACCATTATCGGCATTATGCTATTTCTGGGTCAATTAGCATCACGCTGATCCTTTAAACGCCCTACTCGAGTAGACGAGTAGGTAGCGCGAGAATGCACGCGGAATTGCTATCGCGTTCTTGGCTATCGGAAGTAATTTAACCACTGATAGACGTGTGGTTCCACGCTTTTGTAGGAATTACGTTTACCCGCTGTGCGATACATTTCTTCCTTTGACGTAAATACGGGGAAAACGTCACAATTTTCGAATACACGGACATACAAAAAAAGATTCGAAAAATGTCAAATGTATATTTCTGTGTTGCTTCAAGAATATTCGATTTTATATTTATAATCGTATCGTGTCTATGCTAATAAAGCGACGCGATGATGTTTTAGGATATTTTTAAAATTGTAAACTGGACATATCAATTGAAGAATAACAAAGTTTTATCCATCTTCTTTGTATCATCTTTGTTCCTCTTCGTTCAATTTGAAATATTTACTTATTATTTCGTAAAGACTTCAATGATCCATTCGGAGACCCTATCGATCATCTTCATAAATTGAAAGGTGCAGGAAGATGATGATGTTACAAAACAATTTACCTCGGAGTTTACCGTGATTTGTTACTTTCTTGTGTCGGATGAACTTATGCAAATAGGATGATATCCGTTTCTCAAGAACTGAATATTAATTATGCGCCGATATAGCGAGCTTAAGAAATGAATCAAAAGCAAAGTCGATAAGTTTGGGTTTTAAGAAGATCGTATCTCGAACGAAATGAAAAATGGAACTAATGTAAGAGGAGCAGTATCATTCTGCTTGCTGATAGATTTGATGGATAAAATATTTTCTTATCGATAACATTCAATTAAGATTAATTCAAAAACAATTGTCTGCTTTTTTTAAAGCTAATGTCTTTGCGTAACGTTACACTCGAAGCAGAAGGATACGATGTGTACATATACATATAGAATATATGATTTATTTCCGTCGGATTATTTCATGATCGTATTCAGACAAGCAGTGGAAGTAATCTTCCTTTAATAGATCGAACAGTATCAGGTTGTGAAGATAGAATGTTAATAAGCATATTAAGGTCAACCTATCTCACTGTCGGGGAAAAAAAAAGAAGAAGAAATAGAACTATCCACATCGTCTTCGAACGATTACTATCTCGATATTAACTATGCAGGTATGGTATCTGTAACTCGTAATATTCGTCGCAAAGAATATGAGCTGGTGTGATCTTTCTCTCTCTTTCCCTCGGCTCTTACTCCGTGAGCAACGTGCCTCGGTGTGTGAAGTGTGCCAAGGACCGCCCCACTCCGCAATCCCATTTTCGAAACTAAAAGTAAAATCTAACTCATTGTGCTGTGTTGTACACGTACACGTTTATCCTTATACATAAAGGTTTGCATACACAGGCACGTACGTAAGAAAGAAAAAGAGAGATTGTAATATATTTTTGTCATACGACCGAAACCGTCGAATTCGTTTAGGGCGACGCGGTCGCCATAACAAGGACGTGGCTATGAAATTTTCATTCCTGGAACGAGTTCGTGAAGTTTCGATATTACTTTCGCGGGGATCCTCGGCGTCGACGCGTAAGGTCGCGCGAAGGATCTTAAATCATCGAGCAGGTGGGTGGCGATATTTTCGATATCCTTCGAACGGAACCTTCGTATTCCTTGTCGTTCTCGTTTCGCGAAATCGCGCGGTCCAAACAACATTTTTTTTATCCGCGAGTTCTCCTCTTCGCATCTTCGTTCTTACGACCAACATTTTGCAATAAAATTTCATTCTCTGTCACCAGGAAAAAAAAACAAAACATATCGAATAAGGGAAACCTAGGGAAAGAGAGAAAGAGAAAGAGAGAGAGAGAGAGAGAGAGAGAGAGAGATTGTTTCATCTACGAAACGCGAACTGACGTTTTGCAGGCCAGTTCGCACGTCCTTGACACACTTACCCACATGGGATATCGCGAGACCATGTGTAACTGTGTGTGCATTAACGTGTATGCGCATGTACCCACACACGACGCTAGACCACACACACGTACACATAGACACATCGTTACACACGATCCTGTGTAAATGCATGATCTTTCTTGCATGTGTCTTACGACGTATTACACGAACATATGTACGTATGAAACATACACACGCGTATCGTGGTAACGAAGATGCGCGTGCGCGCGTGCACATGCATCGCGTTCTACGGCAAAGGACGCGTAGACCAGTTTCTGTGTGGAAGTTGCAAGGATGTACCCCCTCGCACAACACGTATACATCTTATCCGTGTGTGACCATGTATATACCCCAGACGACCCTCTCGGTACTTGTCGTCTCCCATTTTTATTACCTTGCAACTGGGACACACGATGGAATGCGAAATGGACCTCGAGCCGTGAACGGGTGGCGAACTAACGAATCCGGGTGAAAAACGCGAGGAGATTCGGCACAGTTTCGTTGCCATGGAAAATTATCCCGTTCGGCTAACAACGTCCATGAGACGTGCTCGATCACCGTACTTCCGTTTGTACTGTGACTTTCTTTTACGAGATAAACGACGTGGAAATGGGGGAGAAAAAGGGTCGAAAAATATCGTTCTTCCAATACGTTTCTACGCTGAACATCAAACCATTGTTTGGATTCAAATAAATTTGATTAACGTTAGATGGGGCGCGGATAGCTGTCAACTTCTTTTCCGAGGGTTAGGTTGTAGCTGTTAATAATTGAGAAATTTTCGTCGAATGGATTTATGCAAAATACGAGGATTATAAAAAATATAAAATATAAAAAATGAAATATAAAAAATGTTCGAACAACGACTTTTGTATTATAGTAGAATGGATGAAGGAAGAAATAAGTAAATGTGACGGGAAACTTTCGCCGTTAGATTTACTGTCTTTCTATTGTCTTCTAAAGTAAACTGCTTTTGTTCATTACATATGTCATAAGTATCAGATAAAGTAAATAATCGTTAGTAGGAAAAAATTATTGCTTTGTTCAATAAATCAACGTTTTTCTTTACATGTGCTCGTCATATGTATAAACCTTATTCTTCTTCTGTATTTCAATTTCTGACCGTACTGTCATCCTGGCATAAACCGATAATATAGATAGCTAATAAACGTAAAACAGGGATTCCATTGAATTCACCTTATACCAGATAAGAAAACGACAGAAAAAGGCAACTATGCCTTTCTAGAAAGAAACTAAATTACAAGGATGTCCCCGACTACCTGGCCAGATCTTTCGCCGAATAACATAGCCGGTCCTGTATATCTCTCTTGAAGAGTTGTACAGAGGCGTGTTGCCGATTTCTCGCCGGGGTTGTCAGTTCATAAATTAAGGATAGACGTAAATATTTGGAAATACTGTCGAAAATTATTGCGTGCAATTCGCTACGGGGGGGCCCCTGGTAACCCAGTGCCCCGACAACAATCGTCTCTGGCGCAAGAGTGCGTTTTCTCTTTCACTGATAGATCAGTGTAACCGTCACGTGTACTTTTCACTACTTTCCGTAAAATTTCCCCTTTAGTGCGTCTTAGTGCGACAGCAGTAAAACTGAAATTCCTGGCCCATGATGCTTGACGCCTCCGAAAATTCAGCGCAGCTCATCCGTGAAGAACAACCGAGAGAAAAACAGCTACAGCAGAAAAAGACTTCCGCCCGTTTCGACGCTTGCTTGTTTCTTCGAGAAGCGACACAGAACTCGAGATGAAGAGTCACCAGAGTCACCAATTTTAAAAACGAACATGAACGGGGTTGATGCCCTAGATAATATCTAAGATTTACGTCCTTCGGTATTCCTGCCCAAATGTCAAATAATTATACCTCGTTAAAAGTATAGGGACATGTCTTTTTTAACGTTTGTCTCAATTTCTACCTGATACAGCATAATTATTTTTTGGCCAAGTCTTGCTTTTGTCACAACCGAACAAGGACTTTTAACGTTTCGAAAAGTCTTTACCATAAAATTGAAACAAGGAATCACACATATCAGTAGCGATTCGTTTTAACGATAGAAAAATGCGATTCGATGGAAAATGGCCCAAAGTACTCAGCAGGATTAAGGAAAACTTCTTCGATCTACATACTAAAGATATAGTAAAGATGATATTTTCGCTCAGTTCCTAGGCTAGCGTCATAAAAGATTTCAAAGCTTCTATACTTGGAACGAAGATAATAAAATAATATACACGATCCATGTGACCGATCTCTTCGGTCGTTTATACATATACGTAACGCTCTCAGATAACGTATTCCATCCGTTTCTTCTTCGCTATGGTGTAATGAAAGTTTTTATCGAATCGTACACGATAATAAGTAAATACATACGTATCTAGCCGGTTGTTACTTTTAAAATATTTTCGTCGAGTTATCGCGAGAATGGTTAGCGGATAACGGCAGTAGATCAAAATTATTATTATTATTATTATTATAGGCATTTTTGTTTCTGTCATTAGGCTAAATAATATTCGTTAATTATTTGATAAGGCTTAAATATTCGAGCGTTATTCGTCGTTGTCCTAATGTTCATTAAATATTCTCATTCTTAAACGAAGCTTAAAATAATTTCACACAAGGTTCCTCTTATTCAATGAGCTGTCTGTCTTACGAGCAAGTTACGAACATTTCATTATAATATCGTTGCTGGTGCGTCGATCGTTTTGAACGACCAGAATTCTGGTTCCTAATATTTTTGTATTCTACCATCACGTTAAAGGCACATGCTTTGCTTGTTGCAGATGCTCAAAAAAATATTCGAACATTTGTAGCAGCCTCTCGTGAATATATATTATGTCTTATACGTAACGTTTTGAAATTTCATTAGCATTCGAGTAACGAGATTCGATATTATCATGATTACTATAAATTGTTAATTATTTATATAAATAAGCCTAATATTCAGCGAGGCTATTGTTAACGCTTAATATATTGCTTAAGATGACCGTTCAGACTACAAACTAATGTTTTACATATTTTTGGACATTAAATACATTTCTGTCGCTTTCTTGAACACGTAAAAACGTTAATTATGTATTTGTAGACTGATGTTAATTAACATAAATTAATTAACATAAATGTTACATTAATATTGCCAATTATCTCTTATTAATATTATATAATAATTAACCTTTCATTAATTATTTTATATTAACATACTTCTTTGTGGCCATTATGCCAGAAAATCAACAAAAACGTACCTATTATATCCTTTCCTGCATGCTTTTCCATTTGGAAAATATTAACTCCGGTACAAAATCTTTTTACGCGAATTTCGTTTGTCAAATCTTTCCTACTCGAGAAACTGCGAGCTGGAAAAAATAAGACGAAATCTCCATAACTCGAGCATTCTAGTTCTTCCCTTGAGATTCGAGTTGGCGAGGTTCGACTGTACCAACACGTGCACGCGACAACCTTACAAAGACACGATTGTTCAAACGCCAACGACGCGACGATGAAATGTGAAAGTTCGCGTTCTTCGCTGGACGATAAAGGTATTCATTGCCGTTTATTATGCTTCGTTAACAAGCGAATCATATTTATGTATTTAGTCCATTGCGAGTTTGGTTCGCGAGTTACCGTGCACGCAATTTATGTATCTGTCCGCTACATCGGGCATTGATTGTGCACACCTTGAGCTGCAACCCGGCGCTGGTCTCTTTTTTTTATCATTGATCACGATTAAGAAAAGCCAAGGACATCAGCGACCTTGACCGAAAAATCGCTCGGTATGATTAAAAATTGGCGATCCACGCGGAACGAGCGTGCCATTGCGGCGAAAGCGATCGTCTCGTTGGAGAAGCAGAGGCTGAACGCACGATCGAGATCTTCCTCTCCCGTAGGAGTATGTATCGGTCGCAAACGGGATAACGCTCAAGGTTGGAAAGCGAATCGAGTACACGAGAGCGGCTCTTCGAGAAGTAAGGCCAATAATAATGATCAGTGACTATAATGACCGGTAATTTCCCGGAGAAAATAATCTCTGTCGGAGCCAGACAGTGTTGGGTGAGGCAGACCAGTGAGAACGTATACACGCGTTTGTGCCTAGAATTTGACGTATCTATCTCTATGCGCGAGAACCGTTATCCATAACAGAGTCACGTGACTAGAAGGTAACACAATGATACGAGTAATACTAGTTTCGTTATTAATCGTTAATTAAGCGTACAATTGTCAAAAAGATCAACGAATAACAATACCCGATAGTCATCATTGCGATGCACCATTTTCCATGTTAATACGAAGACACAACATGAAAACGTAGTTGCATTTGCAGCATTGTTGAAACGATCGCTGGAGTACAAACAAGGTATGCGCTAATAGTACCAAAGATGAGTAAACCTGCAATGCAGAAAAAGATCTGAAATGTGTCGCTAAATTTAAAAACCTAACCAATAAAACGTGGATAATAAACAAAACGTGTCACTGTCGGAAAACAGCTCGCCAGTGGAACGACGGTGGCGTGCGCGTGGTGCGCATGCGCGGCGGAACGAGCACGTAAACGCATATCCGCACGTGCCAATTCCTGCAGTCACCTCGGCTGGATGCGGCTCGTGTTCGCGCCTAGCCGTGTATTTATATCGCATGTAGAAGACGGTACATTAAGCCTTAATAGTAATCCAGCAGTGTCGGTTCAAGAGCCGCGGAGACGCTGGTAGACGGTAGACCGATGAATGGGCGAAAGTTCTTTCCTTCTCTTTCCTCCACGGTCGGATAGCTAGTAGGCTATTACGCTACTCGTAGAGCCGTAGCTCTCTTTGTCTTTCCTTGGTTAGTCAGCAGCCAGGCAGCAGCCACGGGCTCGTGACGCGCGAAAAGTGGCTCATCCGCTTTTACTTTCCACGATAGCTTTCGTTGGCAATGGTACTAGTTACGGCTGTTACGTTAAGCGGTTACGAGAGAGAGAAAGAGACGCGGGGAGCCGTTTCACGTTCGGTTAACTCGCGGCGACTCGAAGTAAGCCAACTCTCTTATTCGTCTTGCTCTTTCCTCTCGTGCTTTCTCTCTTTTTCTCTCTCTCTCTCTCTTGATTCCTCCTCGCTGTTGTTTGCAGTCCCGAGATTTTTCCCTCTCTTTCTCCGCTCTCACTTTCGTTGGCGAGCTCGCCTACGTAATATGCCTGTCTGTGCGCGTCTCTCTTCCGCTCGACCGCGATCTTTGTTACGTTCCCTTGATACCCGCGGTAAATTTTATTTCGTCAAAGCCCGTAAATAGTTTCCACGGCGTCTCTTTCGTCACGTAGCCCCGGTAGAAGGACCACCTTGCGTGAAACTCTCGTGATACCGCTCTGGTCACGCGCGCGATCATTTTTTTCTAACATAGCTTCTAAACTAATTAAGACTTGCAAATGCGTATATATATCTGAAAGGTTCGTTTTCCCGATACGACGAATTAGTTGGCGAACGTCATCGTGGAGAGATATACGGACGAAGAATATGTATATATCGTAATTCGTAATGTAAGATAAAGGTGGATTTATCAACGGAGTTCTGAATATATGTACTACGATAATGTTAATTATTGAAGTGAAACGGAGGTGACATGAGCGAAACTGAACGTTGTCGAGCAATTAACGCCAGTTACCGTTGAACAGACCGCTACGAATAAACCAATTTCATGGAAGTAATTTGTTATTTGCAACGAAGCTATCAACCGAAATATGTAGAAACACGTTTATATAATCGTGGCAATCAAACTTAATCAGTCGTAAGAAGAAAAACAGGGAGGCGCAAAAAGAAGTATAGAAAAGAAATAAAAAGTCACGATCTTCGAACGTGAAACGAAATATAAAATCTTCCCGCGCATTACCATACGATAGATCGAGATTTAGGAAGGAAAAGTGAGTCGCGACAAATCTAACGGGCAGCAACAATTTTTTCTATCTAGGTCAAGTTGAAGAGTTCGAACTGTCGAGGAAGGACGGTGGCCAGCGTGAGGTCACCCGTGTCGTTGTTGCTCGTTATTTTTAGCATGTTGGGGAGGTGTTTTTACCCCGCGTTATTATTACCGACGTGGTCGTCAGGCTATCGGGTGAAGGATACACGTAACGACGAATCGAATCGAATCGATAATCCTACCTAATCCACCATCGGTCTTTTGATCAAAGAAGAAACACCATTCGTATACTATCTTCCAGTGAAAGAGATCGTCCAGAAGAATCACGTATGCATGTACATACACGCAACATATACAAAGAAAGAGAGAGCGAGAAAGAGAGGAAGAGCAGTGGACGCCTTGAATCTTTCCCCGACATAATTGTACGTTTAATAAGCGCTTTATCAAAGGCGATAATACGGCCGATAACGGTATGTAGGTCAGTTTGATACGAGTGACCTGATTCCTGGCTGGCACCGCGTTACCAACGCTCGTAGATCCGCATGCGTGCCACCGACGTAGTACGATTTTATACGTGTGTACTTATAGAGCATAATTCTAAACTCGCGTTGTACCCACGTGCACGGCCACCCACACGTTCGCGCGGCCGTCTAATCCGGCGCGCACACACATGCGCCACCAGTGTGTGGAGAAACGCTCGGTAAGAAGGTATCGCAGTCGATTGCGTGTAAACACGAGCGTGGCTACTTTTAACCGAGCATTTCGTTTCCACCGAACATTCTCTCGCCACGCTTCGATCGAGCTTGCATCGATCCTTCAGCGAGATGCCTCTTCTTACTTTTCTTCTTCGATCGAAGTTTGATATTTTTATAGATCCTTCTATAGATTCTCCATCGATGGAATTTTATCGAATGATAAAATTGTTCGTCGTTGTAATATCGTCTCGGAGCTGACTGATTTACCGATTCGACTGCAGATGTACGGTTTCGTATTGAAAGGGAAGTTCGTCGATACGATATGCCTGTCGACAGATGGCTTATTTAACAACGTCGACGTAGAAATTCAAAGGCACCTCGATATATTACGAAGCGCTTCTAACCGAAATTTAAATATTATCTTACATCCTATATATCGAACGACCCATTAAGAACTTTGTATACTGATATACTTCGAGTACGCTCCTCTCTTTTTTTGTATTTTCTTCCTCTTGCTTTCTGGTTTTTGTCCCTCTCTTTCTCTTCCATTCTTTATATTTTAGCGCGGGTTACGTTCATTATCAGGTTCGTACTACACGCCATCAACACGTTGCAATTTTACTGCCGCAATTACGGCGCGTCTCACGCGCGGCAGGGTCATTATCCACGGTATTATGATAATTAATCATTACGAGAAGTAATTTCAAAATTCATGTAGGCATGGAAGCATAAATAGCGCCTCTACGATTGCCCTGTTTATCTTCGACGATAGAGCAACGATTGTATGCTGATTTTTTGTACTGCATTTCCGGGAATTTCCATTTCGGGAAAGAAGTAACATTGAAAAGAATAGAATTCCCTTAGGCATCGTAAATTGTATATTTTAAAAATAAACTCTTTCAATATTCGAGATCCTTTGTGTTTAATTAATTTTTCAAAAAAGGAAAAATGAAGAACGAAGAAGAATGTATTTTCGTGAATATTTTAAATAGAATGTTTTAAACAATCGCAAGTACGGTGATGGTTATATCTACCCGTACCTTCGCGTTTTTCCTCCAAGTCTTTCCTAGCACGGTACGCCCCGCGCGACGCTTTCGTCATGCACCGAGACACAAAGTGCAGCTCGCCAACCAGAATTAATTCGCTTGACCCATTTACCCGATGCACTTGGACCACCTTGTACTACCGGTATCGATGTGTGTTAAAAGTGTGCCGATGAGTACGGGGCGACGCGTGCGCGCACATCTTCTCGTTTACGTTTACGATCCGACCGAACGCTTCGAATGCTAATATTATTGTTACAACGTGTTACGGTAAAAGCATCGAATAATTACATACGTGCGCTGCTAAATTTATACGTACGCCGGACTTAACTAGCATAAATATCCTATTAAACAACCGTATAACTATGCTGTACGAATCAATTCAATGCTTCTACGATAACAACAAATTCTTATACATATACGAACAATACATTCGTGCTAGCGTTATTAACGATAAAAATATTCATCCTATGACTCAACCGCAGGAAAAATGGAATCAAAATCTATATCGCGAACAATACGCTGCACGCGTTGCGTAACGCAAGCTCGAGCGTATCATGCGCGTACGTAAGTGCATACGCTCTTCCCCCAGGGATATAAAAAGCAGCGATGCGTCTAGAACGTTTTTCGATTTGTACGCGCGATCCATCGAAGAAAACGGATCATTCCTAACCACGTTCTCTGCTCTAATTTGCCAAGGTGCGTTTCGACGCGAATATCAGATCCGACGTCTGAACGGTGTCTGCGCCAGTGACACTGGACGAGCGGAAACTGCGAGGGTTCCAACGCACACAGGAAGTTGATAACCGTAATAGCTCCTTAGCTGCGTGCCATTCCGCCGTAGAGACGACCCAACGCGACTACGCGCGCGGCAGAGATTAAGCGAGTCAACAACGGCGAACAATTTAATGGACGGCAGCGACGAGCAGGAATATAGAACTGCGTCGAACGAACGGACGGCGCTTTCCGCCGCATCGTGGAATGTCCGACGACGGCTAGAAGAGCAGAGACAGATATACATACACACGTAGATGGGAAAGAGAGGAGAGAATAGAAAAGAGAATTCTCGCAGCGCCACGTTCGTGCTCCCGCAACAACGTCGCTCTCTCGGTTCTCTCATTGACCTAGTTACCCAGTACACTTGACCGCACTCTTCGCGTCCCTCCCTCGCCACCACGCCACATCCCTTCTTCCACACCGCCGCCCTGCCCCTACTCTCTACCCTTCGAACACAGTGGCGCGCCGCCTCTGCTCGCGGAGTAACCAAGCCTCTCCCCTCCCCGCTGTCCGACACAGCTCGTTGCCGTTGCCGTCACTGACGCCGTCACCAACGCGCGCGTCGTTGTTGTTGTCGTCGTCGTCGTCGTCGTCGTCGGCGTCGTGCCACGGCTCACCCTTGCCCCCACTCGACGCGCCGGTTCACTTCGCTGCTCCGCGAGTATGCTCCCTCTGGATCGCGTCGTTAACTCCCTTTTCTTTCTCCCTCTCGACTAACTTTCCCACCTTCCTTTCCTTGCACGCTATGTGTAATTTGTATATCATCTTTTTTTTCACGGTCCCTTCTACTCGCATATACACCGTTTTTAGTATTCCTATGGGTGGCATTCTAAATTGGATAATTCTACCTTGCGTTTGTACTCTGTTTGTGTTTAATGAAGTTTGTTTCTCCGATGTAAAGGAAGATTTCTTTCTGTACGGATAGTAAATCTATCAAAATCCTGTTTGTTTCGTTCGTTTGGATCACGGTGGATATACGATTCGACGAACTGTTCGTTTTGACGAATAAAATGTCTCAGATGTTTGCCATACTCATGAAATTTCATGTCTCTCCCGGCGGTATTAGAGAAATGGAACGTAAATACAAATCCGTTTCGTTCGCCAAATATATGACAAAATATAGTATCGTGGACAGATTGTCTAAGAAATATCGGGTGAAATATAGACAATGTTGCGAGAGAGCCTAAGCGCCAACAGACCGAAAGGGTCGGAAAACTTCAATGGGCCAAGCGGCCCATCAATGTGTCGTCAGTCCTTCAGACGAATATTTACGCGGAAGAAGTCGTACGTGACCATGATCGCGGACAGTTACAGAACACGTACGTGGTGAGTATATGAGAAGACAACAAAGGGATGCTTAAGGGAGAAAGACGATTTAATCGGCGATCGTTAATTGAGAGTCGAATTGTAATGAGTTAGTTAATTGCGAGTCGAGAGTTACCGATTTGTTATAAATTGTGAATTATCAATTTAGTTATATCACATTACTGCATTAAGTTTACCTTAAATAACCATCTGTGGCGGCACACGAGCACGGAACTTTCCAACGGCTTCGCGACACGAAGCGTAAGGCCGACGCGCCTAATGTGCCATCGATATTCCTATGGTTCTTCCGCCGAATGTTTGGAAGAATGCACGCGCGGTACATCTAATAAACGCGTGTGTAGTAGGGATATCGAAGGGCAACTAAGAAAAAAATCCGTTTGGTTTCGAACAAAGAGTCATTCTGCTTCAAGCCGCGAAGTGCGAAAGGTTCAGTATCATAGCGAAGCAAACACAAGCCGAGATACGCGATTATAAACTCTCGATGGTTAATCATAAGTGTGAATCGTATAAATAGTTGACTCGTTGATTGTTAAGAGTAATAAACTTTTTGTTGAACATCGGAGTATTCCTTCTGCACCTATCACGACATACCACCTCACATCGGTTCTTGTTTAATCCACCGTATATAGATCCATCTATCACTAAATTTATCATATAGGAAATCATTAGAAATCCTAATTTCCAATATTTCTGAATAAATAATCCTATAATAAAGGAGTACTTCGTATTGAATATTTTATGGGTAGCTCGTATAGTATATCCTGTACGTTTGTACTTTGAAATAACTTGTAATCGCATAATCAATCTAGTCGCGAGAATCTCTATATCCGATTATTCTTTATGCATTTGACGTATTCGTCAGAACGACAATTCATCAGAACACCCACTATGTATAACCGTAACCAAACGGTGGTTGAAATAGGCAATAAAAGAAAAGAAGGGGCTGCAGCTACATAGGTTGGTGGTTGCTCGGCAATAGGCGGATCTGAACAGTTCGATGAAACGTCGATTGCAGGCATTCCAAGAAAATTGCTTGGTATCGCTATAAATATCGCGGCAGCGCGATGAGTCAAACTTGAGGAGAAAAGTGTGGACATCTCGCAGCTATTCAACGCGAAGTAACAAATTAATTCGACGAGACTATTTTTTTTATTTTCGCTCGGTACTACGCGCGTCGATCTTTTTCGAACTGGACCCGACCTTCTCGTAGTAACAAAACAGAAATACAAAGCAAGAAGAAGGTAATACGGAGACAATAACGCCGTTCGCGGATCGGTTTCGTTTTCGTTGAAGAGTCGATCGTGTATTACAGGCTGGGAAACGTTTTAAAGCTCGTACCGAGCAACTGTATGCTTACTAGACTGGAATTCCGCTCACGCGGGGAACGTGGTTCGCTCTTACCATCCAATTAATGCACGTCGAATAGTAAGAAGTGCGCACTGCCGCTCTTGTACTTGCATGGAAATACGCGAATCCACCGGTGAAGAAAAAGGGAGAGAAAGAAAATTAAATTACAATAAGAATCGCCTCTTGTTTTCATGGAACCATGAAGGCAGCTTGTAACGAAACCATATGAAGTTCTCGATCGTCGATCGGTAATCGCGTTTCAATTTACGCGAGTCAAAGAAAACTTAATGTAACGAGGAATTACAACATCGATTACAACGTCTTGTTCTCGTGGCATATTGTAACGAACGTTCTGGATCTTCGATTTTTAATCGCGTTTAAATTTACGTGACTCGAGCAGAATTTGATGATACAGTTAACAAGATGACATAAATTACATACTCGTCGATCTTCTGCATATTTACGTAACGTTTAATAATCAACGAGAAACATCGACTGTGCAAAGACTATCGTCGGTGATTCATTTACTGATCGTATTATAAACGTTATAGCGGAAAGAACAAGCTCGTTGAAATCGTGCAAAACATTGATTCCCCGCGATATCAGATAAGCGATAGCCTGGTGGTATTCTTAACGCAATGTCTCTGTTACTATCCGAACTTATTCTTGTTAATCAGGCTTCTGGGTTACTAGTAACACTCCGCAGTCATTTAATTACATCGGTTTAATTTGTGGAGAGCCTCCTTATCATTGCATAATTCGATATGCATAACAGTGAACGATAAAATGTCGAGGAGACAGATAAGAAACATTTTCAAAACCGATATATTACGCGTTTAACGAGGGAAGCAATTAATTTTCAACCTGTTTACCGGATCACGAGTTTACTTCTGTTGTAGTTCAATTTTCCAATGAGAAACTTCTGCTAAACCGAAAGATAAAAGTAGACGAAGGCGATGTAATTTTAATTAGGTCGAATATCGTCTTTGTCTGTATAAACATGATATAATAAAAGTACTTTTCAACGCTTCATTGACCGGACAAGCCAATTGATCTAATTAAAACTTGCGTTATCTACCAAGACCGCCAATTGGCGCCCTACGTGATACAATCACGTTGCAATGTGTAAACATCGAAAGCACTTTGGCTATCGCGAAAAAATGTTTAAATGCAACGTTCTAGGAAATATGTAGCATCGTATGCAATACCTGCTATGCACCTGTGTACGTAACACACTATCAGTATCTGGATTAATTAAAAACTAGCGCCGCGTCGATTCGTTAATATAAATGTTGCGATGGATCGTTTTACCTGAATTATTGAATAAATTAATTAAATACGTTGATACATCAAGTTTTATCAAAATAGAAAAATATACCGGTATAGTAAATACGTTACAGAAGCACAGCAATCAGAGATTTAGAAAAAAGTGGTTTAACATGGTGCTATATTACAAGATACATCAATTTCTTCAAACTTCATAAAATGGACCTTCTTGCGCAATTTAACGAAAAATTGATTTCATATGCCAAAAATACGAGAAATGGGCTGAACTATATCGTAACGATAATCGTAACCATAATATTAAAAAGTTCGAAACTCAATGATATAAATGAACCAAAAGAAAATTGCATGAAAAATATCGATTTAACGGGACGTTTGCCCTGAAAACGAACGAAACGATCGATCAATACGCGTATCGATGAATGACATGGAAAATATACGTTGACGAGTTAACAGGTTAACAGTTGAGAACGTGGCATAATCCCAGGGCAGGTGTCTTTCGACGCTAAGTGACGCGAGAGGATCTCAAAGAGATGCATCTTTCCCTGGCGGATACTCGTCGTTCTACGTCAGCGCCTCTCCGCAGCAAGTTCTCTCGATCCTATCAGATCCGATTGATCGATCACCGATCGGGAGAGCAGGTAGCAGGCCGCAGACCGGCAGTAAGCAGTAGTAGGTAGTATACCGCGAGTAGTTAGCTGCTCGACGTTGCACCGCTGCAGCCTTGAGCCTATTCCACGCACGAAAGCCCCCGCCGCACGCCTGGCTGCACGCTGCACTTCACGTTCAGATCCCAGACTGACTAAGCTGACTCGAAAAAAACCGCGTCTCTATCCGCGACATTTGTCCGGCTGACGGTAAATTTAGTTTTCGCACATCCAACCCGATTCATAGTTAACCCGGCTTCATCTTTATTTTTTCTTTACGACATATTTATTTTCCTCTGTCATTCATACGAAATCAGTTTCTACATTGATGATTTTTCTTTTCTTTTCGATCGTTTTAAAAACGATTCATCGTTGAATTATATATGTAATTTTTTGGTAGAAAGGAAGATGTAGCTTGATGGTATAAAGCGATACCAGTGAATGTTATCGATGGTAAGAAAAGGATTTGTTTTTATTACTCTGTATCACCTTTGATTTTAATATTAATGCTAGATACTAATTATCGGTAATATTAATAAAAATGAACGATGGTTGAGAGTAAGTAAACAAATTTTCCGCCATCGATAAAAGATATTTCATCACCAGCCGTAATGATTATCGGTAACCGAAAGAATGTTAATCGTCCTAATCAAAATTACCTGAAACAAGGTATGAATTTTTTTATATCGCAACTTTTTAACTCGGGTTTCAACCGTCCTGGTTAGAGTTAACCGTCAACTGATATCGTCAGGCTATTAGAGACACGTAATGACTGAATTTTAGATTACTTAATTTCAAGAGTATTATCTTAATTTAGTTTTATTACCGGACCTTATCATAAAGAATATACGATATAAAATACAATTACGTATCCCAACCTTCAACGATCTTACGTGAATTATCGTAGCGCGTTATTCAACGTTACTATGGCATTTGAGAGTAGAAATCCAAGTTATACGAAACTTAAGTAAATCCAGGAAGAGCAAAGTATTTAACGAGCCATCTCCTTGGATCCATATGCGCCCGTGACTAGCCAAAAGATACCGTTTCGAAGAAAACGTGGCAGATTCGAGGTTCGCGCGCGAAGTGCATCTCTCATCTCGGTTAATCGAATGCGTATCGAAGGAAATCGGAACGATCGTTTTTTTGGGCAAACGGTTGGAACGGGGGCGTGTAGGTATCACTATTGGTGGATGGTCGATAAA
Source organism: Bombus affinis (assembly GCF_024516045.1). NCBI lineage: Eukaryota > Metazoa > Arthropoda > Insecta > Hymenoptera > Apidae > Bombus > Bombus affinis. The sequence goes on from NC_066344.1 coordinate 12,691,874, forward strand.
GTTAGAGCGAGAGATGGGCAGTGTAAACTTGCTCCCGATTTAGAGCCGAGCCCTTTTTACACGAAGCCAAGTAGGCCATGCGCGAAGGATGATGACGGCGTGGAAAAATATAACATTTTACGAACATGCAAGCGTCGTTGGGTATATATCGCTTGCATCGGTCTTTGCGTATACAAGCAGCCGGCGAATCAATACTAGAAAATCACAGTGGGCTTCTAAAAGAAGATCACGATCGTGTGACTACGGGAGAAGCATACTCGCGAATCGAGCGAACGCAAATAGCCGACGAGAATAACTTCTCGTGCGATCCAACTTGGAAATAATTTCTTCTATCGCGATGCTTATTTATCGTAGTTTATCCGTTAACCTTCGTCGAGCTACCCACGAACCTCGCTGGGGTTGACGAACCGACCGATAGCATGTATATATTCCGTGTTAACCCGCACGACATAAAACTGCACTCTGGTGTTCCACGATCTCGAAGGTTACTTCTTTATTCCATCCATATAATATCTGATATATTTAGCGTAAAATTTGGGAAATTTTGTTAAATAAGTAAGAAGCTTGCAAACATAAAACTATGAACCTATTAATCGAGAAGATGGTCGGTTTCCTAAAATAATTTCTTTACTTAGAGATCTTTTTACGTGTTGTTTTATTTTTGAAGATTTGAAGATTAAACTTGAAGATTTTGATTAAGATTAAAGCGTGGCAAATAACATTGCGGATCTGTCATTTATTAGAAGAATATCTTCCAATCTATCGAGTTATTCTCCTCTTCGCTCGTTTCATTTTGTCAAAATATCTTTAACCGGCGTGTGATATTAAAATCAGAAGTCAACTACAGTAAAAGTCATATTTTTCTCATATTCCGTGGTCTTTAATTGCAATCGCTGAAGATTCGTTGAGATATTCGAGATGAAAAAATTTAAAGAGACCGATTTAAGTCTCAACGAACAAACAAGTTTATGAAAACGATATGGAAAAGCCAGCGATAAGGTGACAGTGACAGTGACTTACTAAACACCAATTACAATCTTTTCCAACGAATTTTTCCCTCGTTACTTGAAAAGTATTTAAACTGTCAGAACTATTATCGTATGAACGTTCTATGGTTGCACAGTTGTATGAACCGAAGATTTCTAAAACCTTGGCGATTTTCCGATAACAGGGTTCACGTAGTGGGAAGTAGGATGTGTGTTACGACGTGAAGTTTCACGGGCGTGAAACGATCGGGCAAAAAGCTGGGTCGGTGCGGTGGTTCGGTGGCCACGGCGTTAAGTGGAATGATCCAGAGCACAACTCGGTCAGACGCGAGGCATGCATGAGCGAATATAAAGTAGTAGCTAGCGATAGCTGTACGGGCAACGCTAGGCTGCGAGGGCGACGATTTCGCAAAAATTAATCGCGGCCATAAATTTATCGCGTTCCTATCGTGAGAATCGCGGTGTTCCTCGGGGCGCGTACCTGTGGCTTGCGATGTAAAAGCGGAATCTAGGCCGATATAAATAGGCTGACACACCACGGAATAACAGGTAGCCTTAAACGCCGCATTAACAGCGTGGATACATTCGAGAAAGAGCTGGTTGCCGCATACGGGGACTTTGATACTTAGCTGTGGTCAGTTTTCCGGGTTACGAAGAATCCTTGAATCGTGTGTCATACATAGTTAACCCTTGACTGTCGTTGTTGGGTCATATACGAGTAGTAAAATATGATTTCGCGTATATTTCGGTTGAGTCACTTGGTTGGGCTTTGAGGGGAGTATTTAAATTTTTCTATTCTGGATACGAATGAATTAGAATATAATAAATAGAATATAAGCGTTTCTTATGTTTTTCGTGTCAGATATGAAATATGTAATTTGATTTTCTCCTTGAGTCATAAATTTTTGATATTTATAGGTATAATCGAATTTGGACATGCCTCTAATAATACAGCGTGAAATTCACAGCCATTTATTAGATTTCGACAGGCCGTGTGAATTTTTCTCGAGTTACGTTGCGAAAAATTTAATTTCAATTCTCTGTAGCCTCGACCTTCTATTGTAATAATAACGATCGTCACGATAAATTGGTGTAGTTCCAATATATCAATTAATTACAGCTTGTAGGTCAGGTCGATAAGCAAACAAGCAAAAAAAATTGTTTATATATTATAAATGTATGAATATATATAATTTCCAACTGATATTTCATATTTTACTCGAGAAATCCTTCCGGTGATCTGTATCACATAAAATACAGGATACGAATTAAAGTAAAATGAAGCAACTTAACCCAAATGCTGATATGAGTCATCTACGATCTAACGAAATGAAACGAGGGTCGATACAGCTATAGGAAACGAAACGTTTAGCAAGATGTTGTAACGTTAACGAACGTGAATCGTCGTGATTTATATTATATGAAAACAGTAAGAATATGATATGAAAACTCCGATCTTTTTCTTCTTTTCTTTTCTACCATTCGCCTTCCTGTTCTGTGTGCACGCACAACGAGCACACGTACCGAGAGTTTGCCGGAGCAACGCGTTTCGCTTCGTTGCGCGCATCCACGGTAGTGTATATGCATTACGAGCAGAAGAAGAAAAAAGAAAGAAGCCTGCCACTATAAAACTCCCGCTGGTTATGGTCCGCGCTGTCCTAATTCTGCCGAGTACTCAAAGAGCTTCCCTTTTCAGCAGGAATGAAAAGAAAGGAAGAGAAAATTACGGTACGTTTGCGCGTAAATAATACTCGATCACGAACCAACTTGCTCCGTGCCCTTCATCATACGTGATTTTACTTAACTCTACGTTTAACCACGGCGATTGATGAGGATCGAATAACACGGAGATGTTTTCAAATCTTGTTACGCTATAGCGAGGTTTATCGTTAGTTAAAGTAATTATATGTGTATATGATATATAATAATATTATATATATTTTGCATATCAGATCAAAGAAATTGTCGGAAATGCGTAAGAAGTTTCATTGACTTTTAATTGACGAAGTTAAGCAGTTATCAATAATATGAAGCCAATATGAATATTTTAGAATTGATCGTTATTTATGTCATCTTGTCGCAATGAATGGTCTTATAGAAATATATAAACCCTCATAAACCCTTTGTTTCTTGAGAATCGAACATTAATCGTGTGTTTGTACAATGAAATTAAGTTAGATTATATAAAAATGTTTAACTAACCTTCATAGAATCCAGAACCATAATTATCATAGAATCCAGAACTACAATTATCATAGAATCCAGAATCATTATGTAATTCAAAACCATAACCATCATAAAAATATCCATACGTCGAAAAAAAAAACAATAAGAAAAGAAAAACAATAAGATAAGAAAGAATTTCGAACATGGGAGAGGTTCCTTTACTGAGACACAGTATACAACGTGACTGTCGGACAACGTGTAGCGGCACATGAGCCTGAGAACAATTCAAATCATGTTGTTTTGCCTTAGAGTATTAATATCGTTAGGATACACATAATATAATAATAAATAAACTCCGGGAAAAACAATATCGCCGTTACGTACAACTGTCAAACAAACTCGAATTCAAATTTTCCGGCTCTTGCCCGACCATTATAAATAAACGAACGCGTTCATTAGGCGACCAGCTTTTGATCAACGAGTCGCGCGATTCAAGTTGAGTTATCAGTCAGTCGTGCGAATCAATATCAGTTATCAGCGATCTCATTAGCGATATATACACTGTCTTTAGCGAATCCGTTAGTACGAGCGTCTTAGCGAATATTGTCTGTACTTATTTATTTATTATTTTAAAATACACTTGACGCTTTTAACATCGACTTATCTCGCCATTTAAAACACACTATCAACCATCCTTTACAAACGCGTTTTGCTCCGGTGCACTTAGCTACCTTTGTGTCCGTTTTTCTCTTCCCCTGTGCCCCCCCCCCCCCCCCCCAGGGAGAGACAAAAAGGCGGACAGCATAAAACCCCTAGCACAGTGGCGTGGTCTGCCTATCGGTATATATCGGCTCTGTCCCAATTCCGCAGAGTATTGTGTCACTCGATTTTACTTTGCCACACGACGACGATGACGCTCGCTCTCGTTTTTGCGTATTTTATGCGGGGCATTAATGCACCGGGAGCCGATGATGCTCGAACGATACGCACATACGTTCGTTATGGACGCATGTACGTTAACGATGGGCTCGAGTAACAAGTACATCGCAAGTAGGTTCGTACACTGGTCGAATATATTCGCGCTCTCTATAGGTATTTCGGGGAAGAGAAGTATTTTTAAACAGATGTGAACATAAACGCGACAGGTCCGATCGAACGAGTACCTTAAGAAGTGGGGTAAGCATTCGAAAGTAGAATCGAACATTTATCGAATAAGTTCGAAACTTTACGAGCATCTTGCCAGGAATTTCTCATTCTCTTCAGATCATTTCCCTTGGCTACCGTTGAAATCCTCTGTACTGTAATAATTGGCTACACCAATCTTGTAAAGGCATAAATAGAATACATAGTGTTTTTCTAAAGCTCGTGATTCCATTAGTCATGTTATTATTAATTATTTACTAGTAAGAGTATCGATTCGTTTGAATATCCTAGTATTTGTAAGTAGATTTTTGAAACTTGCAAGTAGCCATTCTGAAGCTTGAGAACAGTTTGCGAAGATCGGATACTTGGCAAGTACAATGAATGAGCCATTACGTATTACGACTAGTACTCGAATCCTTGGGTATTGCATTTGGTTCGGTTTTATAAATACATTTTGAACTTTATCCCGTCATCGGTATATATACAACGACGAGGACCTCCATCCTCCCTTCGTCGTTATCAACGTCTCTTACTGTCTCTGTAGAATCTACGTAAAAATGTCTCGTGTGCTCACCGAGCCAACGAATAGACGTCTAGCGTAGGTTAATCTCCTGGCTTGCCTGTTCCACCGTGGCTCACCTATCTCAACTGACCCATAACCGATGTAATTCCTACGCGTAACGCGTTACACGGCTGTGTAACTGCGCGTTACGCCGTTGTACTCGCGCGTCCTTTAATAACCACTATGTTCAGAGATGGATAACGAACCGTGCTGCTTTTTCAAACTCCAAGAATACGTTACTGAAATTTTTGACCGATAATTCTTACTCTAAAATATAGCAGAATTAAATTTTAATACTGCTACGCGACAAATAATTAAATCATTAGAGTGCTCGATGCAACGCTTCATTTGCAATATTTTTTCAATCGGTTTACATTATCGAATTTTGTTTTTTTAGCACTGTAGCTGGGAAAGAAAAATCTAAGCTTTCGCTTAATACTTATCTCCTTGTCGTTCTTCCCACCTATCCATTATTTTACAAATATGAAATAAATTATTTTTAACAACAAATATAAAATTTAAAGAAATTCACGTGTTTCTAACATTATGATAAAACCATTCCTTGGTCCTTATTCACTTCTAACATATTGAGATAGTATTGCTGGGGAATCTCAATACGATCTTTCAGCCCTTTTAGCCATTGAAAGAAAGGTAATATAGGAACGGCTTGTCTCCACGACGAATTCAAATAAGTAAAATTCTACTAGCCTTCTGCAACGATATATATATATATACATACATATAAAACAGGTATGGAAAACATTTAATCGTGGTAACCGTAATTTCGCAAGAATGTCGAATAAGAAAAGGGGGCACGCATCCGATATAGAATACGATATAGAGCAAAAGATGTGTGGGTGTTGCCGGCCCATATAGCTTATTGATCGTTTAACCGCGCTTATACCACGAACGAATTATCCAAAAGGTTGGTCGACGAGGAGCTTATAAGTGAAAACCGTGAATCGGAAAAAGGCTAGACACAGGAGAGCCAAGCGACGAGCAACTACTCTTTTCCCTCTTGCCGTCACGCGTAATCTCTGCAGTGTATCTCGAGTTTCTCGCGAGGCGTACGTACGCGGGCGTAGGTCGTTCCGTGTGTAAGCTCCATAAAGGCGTCACGCTCCGTAAGCAGAGCCCTCCTTGATCCAAATTCCAACCTGGGGTTGGAGGTTGAGCGATTCAATCTGGCTTTAATGTGTTCACACTGGACAACGCTGCTGCTGCTGTTGCTGCTGCTGTTGGTCGGTACGCGTTGAACTGTGAACCGCTTTCACCCGTTTTATTTTTTTCCATTCCCGAATCGATTAACAAAGGGAATTTTTCACGTGGCCGCTTGACGCTGGTAGGAAAGAGGGGGCAGAGGGAACGAAGGAGGAAAGAAGGTGGGGAGAGGCTGTGTGTTGCAAGCGCCGCTCACGAATCGCTCCGTGAAATATTTCACGTACTTCGAGCCACGTGTTTCCGAAGAAAGCGCCGTCCTGGATCGAATCGATTCGAAACCAGACTTCTAGTTCGGGGAAAACTACGTTTCTACTTAAACCATTAAATCGATAATAACGTTGAATTCCCCTCTCGCTATGCCATGTCCTAAAAATAACTCAAAGATTCACGTTTCTTATGGTTTCTTTTAACCATGTAGATACGTACTCAACGTGTACGTGTAGTCATTGCCCGATCGCGATTTCAATTATTTCGTAGAGGTAAAAATATGACGATGAGAGAAAAGAATGGAAAGAATTGGTAGAAAGAAATGTACCGACGTCGTATACTATGTATTGTATGTATAATATATAGGTGAAGCACGATTTGGACGCGAAGTTTGGTCACGAGAGAGGAGGAACAGAAGCCAGGCAGATAGACACGGCCAGGTAAAACTCGGCTCTCTCGTTTCGTTTCGGCTCGTCACGGACCGGTGCCCTGTTAGCTCTCTGCCCTTGACACAGTTCTCCCCGCGAGAGGAGCGCTCTTGCTGTGTTACGAACTCACGACTCTCTCGGCTCCGTGTGGTGGACCGAGGGCGCCTCTGTCTCTCTGCTACACCTCGACGCATATGTCGTCCCGACGACGCGTCGCGTCGCGTCGCGTCGTATACGTTTCAAGCTCGGTTTCCACTAGCCCTCGCGGGACGCTCCAGTGACGCCAATCCCCGCCAGCGAATATGTTTTTTTTTTTATTTCTTACTGAAAGATTAAAAGATCTACAGGGTATGTAATGTGGCAACAAAATTACAAAATAAACGATGCAAATGAAAAATCACGAAATTTCGTAAAATTGTTGCATAACAATTTTCATGAAAGACTTGTGAAAGACTGATGAAATACTTTCGTAATAACGATGAAGTATATATGCAGAGATTTATTTAATACTGTTAGGTATTTTGGCGCGGATTTTGTGCGAATAATTTTTTACGACATAGTATTTTGGTGGAAAAATTATCGGCATATAACGTATCGAATGAAAAGTTCATCACTTTATAATAAATATAAATTGTAATGATAAACTGTTTCTAATTTATGTCACGAAATGCGAGCCTGAAAGTTGGCATAATCAGCCATTTGTCAAGTCAAGAATAATAGAGGAAGTATTTAACGATCTTATGACAACCAATATATTTGAAATATTCAGAAGAATTCGATGGTTTGTTTTCTGGAATATTTAACTTCAGATAAAAATGAAACCATCAAATCAAAAATTTCTCCAATATAAAACAAGAAATATATAGATATATGTTCCTATAGCGTTCGTCAATTTTACCATATTATATAACAAATTAAAGTTTATAAAAAAATTGCAACGCCCTATGATCCTCAACCTAATTCTTCAAGGCTACTTCGTTACCAAACTTCGCTGCATTCTACGTTATAACGCACGCTACGTTATAACGTTTGGATGCCGCGCCGTGCGGATCAAAGCGGACGCGAGCTCCATTATTCGACGTGCTCACGTAAGTTCACGTTCGTGCACACGCCCGGTTGCCATGCGTTGCACGGTTCTGTCCAATGAAAACGTGCACGAGATTACCGGGCCCGAAGAGAGAGAACATCGCCAGGGTCCGTGCGAGTATTTCGAAACAAGCGTAACTAAATGTTTATCCGTCTCTCTGCACCCGTTTGCCACGTTCTCTTACGTTTCTCCAAGAACAGACACGAAACCACTCACGGATTACGATTTCGGATGGATTTCATTTGAGAAAGAAGCTCAAGTTCGTCCCACGATCTCGCGATGAACATTATTCCGATCGCGTCTCGTTCATTCGAACGAATTCGTTGGTCAGCATTCTTTTTATGGAATGTCTGTCTTTATTGGCCAGCCTGAACTATTTCTTCTTTTCTCGACTGTATTTCAGTTGATTACAATGAAGTACAACAGATAGAATATTGACGAATATTATCGTCAGTCGGGTTGTGATTTTCGTCCTTGTTGACGCGTGTTTGGTCATTGATACGGAGCAATTCTCTGTTTGGGAAGGCTTGATTGCTTACAATAAATCAAGTTTTTCTCAGTGCGAGTAATCGTGACTTTAACGAGAAGATTTCGTTCTTATCCTTGAAATAGATTTAAGAACGATTTACTATTATACAAGGGAAACGAAAACTCTTTCGCATCGTTCAGTCTGACTACAGTTTTAGAAATACATATTTATATCTTTATGTTTGCACATTGCGTAGATACGTCGAATCATTTTGCATAGAATCACCTTTTTTCTTTCTTACCTGCACCACGTGATTCGACTTAAGACTGCGCGTATGTCATTTTATTATCCGCTTTGGAATACGCGAACATTTGGCTCGCAAATAGAGATCTGTCTGCGAAGCACATGCGTTCTGCATGGTCATCTTGGTTTCTTTGATCTACCTACTTTGTTATAGCGCAGTTAGTTTAAGAATATAGTTCCGTTTCCTCGATGATCGGTCATCCATAAGAAAAGAAAACGAGTTGCGAAAACACGAATTTCGTCGATGATCGACTGTCCGTTTAAAATAATTTGAATTAAAACACCGAGGAACAACAAATTTTCTTATTACGAAATATTATTCGTTTATGCATCGGAGTAACAATAGATCCAACTGAAGTTCACGATACTCATAAAATATATTCTATAGACAATAGAAAATACCACGAGAGTCTGTATAGAGATTTTTGTACGTTCTTCGCGTACTTGCATGGAGTGGCAACATTTAACTCGGAACAACGCGGTATTTAACATATAAAAAATGTATATAAAACAGGAGAATAGGGGTGCATCGTGCGTCGACACGCTTCACGCGTGAACACCTGCGTAGAGAGACGGATGTATAAGAACAGCATATGGAGAAAAGGGGACGATCCAACAATTACCCTGGTTCTACCTGCTCGTTATTTTAACCTTAATTTTACGATTATTCCTCCTTTAATTCACTCGTTGTGGAAATTAACCCTTATGCCCATCCCTCTTCGAGTAATTTTCAATTTAATCGCAAAGTCCTTAACACATTGCGGGCCAGACGTGTTATTGCTGACCATACCCAGCAGCCAGCTATATTTTTACCTAAAATACTTTCAAATCATTTACAGTTTGTTAGTGGTTTCTAACTCTTCAAAAAACTTTTAACTCTTTCCACCGCGTCTTTTGTTACTGCGTTCTCAACGCTCTCGACAGATACATAGAAAACGCGAAATATCTCGTCGTTAGTTCATAATGCGTTATAATATCAATATGACGATATTAATAGCATTATTTGTCGCTTTAAATTTTACCTCAAAATTTCTCTGGAACCATTAACCTTTCAACAGTCTAATAAAATAAAAAGAATTCGCACTAAACGATTTTGAAAACATTTGTCGCCTTATCTTCAATGTTTACTATATTCCTGATAACCAGACAAAAAAACCACATATTTTCCATTCTTATGGAACAATTATTAATAAATATTAATAATTGCGTTGCGCGTGATAATATTTAAGATGTGAAATTTATAGTATGTGATACACGTTCTACGCTGTATACTACGTACTGCATACCATATAATACGTATTATAACGTTGTATACTTGTTTGTAAAAATTCCAAGATTACAGCAGCGTTGAACGTTATAGTAGCTACCGATTACCATCCGGCGTAGTCCGATAGAAAAATGAAAAAACTAAGGCGACTCTGTGACATAGACGATACGATTCAGGTAGTGGAAGCAAGCGGCAGTGGCACACATGTGTGGAACAACAAGTCGCGAAATTATTCAGGACAGGTAGAGTAACGTGTAATGGCTGCGTCGTGAGCAGTATTTCCCATCAGTAGATAAGTACATTCAAGGTCAGCCGCAGTGCAGCAGACCGTTTCGACGTTACACGCTTTCCCCGCCGGTGGTTCTTTATCGACTGTTTAAGTCAATAATCGGTCAACACGCGATACATACGTATGTATCAAACGCGCGCAAATATCGTGCCAACCGGAACACTCTCTTCTCGTAAGAGGTGGAAACCGTCGCGTGACGTTTATTAAATTTAGACTCTGTTGTATGATTAACCCGTGCGACGTCTTTGCAAGTTTTGCATTCTGAACGCTTTGTAATTCAATGACTTTGTACGTAAGCTTGCAGTTCTGCTATTAGAATTTTGAACTATACCAAGCTCTAATGTAATATAAATTAATTAATCTGCTATCAATCTGGGCGAAAAATCATAACTGGTAAAGTTGAGTGCGAATGAACGATTCGAACTCGTTGAATTTTTTAATCAATAACGTTACATGCAAGACACGAAGTTGTCCTTTGTATGTTCTTTACACTTCCATCTGTAGAAAAAATAGTAACATCAAATTACCCACTTCTTCGTGTCATTCAACTTTTGTTCGAAACATTTTTCCACGCGTCAAGTGATCGTCGAGTTACTTGAAGTTACCAAGTTAGGAAACTCAAGCTGCACAATGTTCTCTAGTTTGACGTAACGTTTGCCTGACACTCTATTAACAAACGCTTGATCTCATTACTCCGAGATATTCTCCCTCGAGTATACTCATAAATTCTCTGTCCAAGAGAATGACAGCTTTCGTTTTCCCGACTTAGAGTAACTTCTTCATTTCCAACATCAAGAATATTGTTTTCTTCCGCCGACTCGGGGGACACTGTATTTTTAATAGCATATTCGCGCATTCGTGTCACCGTATCCTTAAAGACCTCACAGATCTACTATACTTTTTATCGCAGATTCGTAGAAACGTCACCCACGCAAAATTACGACGAAATCGCATTATTCATCTGTACCAGCTTCCGACGCCTGTACAAGGGTCCTCTTCTTGCAAGCGTTGGTGGCGCAGCCATTCAAGCGAAAATCAAGTAGAGTTACGAAACAGTGGTTGTTACAGTACCACGCTAGAATGCCGTAGGAACGATCGTGGATCGCAATTTTCACACCGTGCCGAGTCGTATCAGGACGAAAGGGTCGAGCTGTCGTTTCGAGGCGTCGAATCGTTGCGCCCCGTCGGCGCGCAAGAATGGAACATACGATTTGTTCAATGGCTCGACGATAAGCCATCCGATTACCGTGGACTATTTACACGAGCTATCGCGTCGCGAATCGACTTATTTATATCGTTCAATGTTAATTCGTTTGTTCACCATCTCGAACACAGTCGTGACCGGGTATTTTCGCAAAAAAATTCCAGCTGCTATTTATCCAAGAGCTCGCACAATATGTGTATGTATATATATATTGTATATATATATATATATACATATACGTAAATATGAAAGTGTGTGTATACAGATATATGCGAGTGAAACGATGTATTTCAGGAAATTATAGGAAAAAGTTGTCACCGTATGAAAAGTTGGGCGATATAAATATACATATTATCGAGTGCACGGTTGCACAGAGGTAGAAACACGTGGCAACCCACGAACGACCTATTTCCAGGCCAACTCGTTTTCCACTGATATAACTTGGAAAACGAATCGCTGCAGCGATCGGGCCTCGATTGCTCGCTGAGCTCGATGACAATGAGCCCGTCTCGCGAGACATTTCGTGTGCACGAAATTCGTCAATGCCCAAACGAGATTCTCGCGTTTAACCACGTATCTGGTGCTGAGAGACTCGTAGGTCACCGATGTGTGACGACCGAAATTTCTTACATAGTTTATCGACACTTTAACCCTCCACCTGACCCTCGGCCATTGAATTAGGATAGCATGAAATTTATGATTTTGTAATTTGAATTATGGATACTATGTCATAAATGGCAAATTGTTCTTGGATCTGCCCATATTACTAAATATAACGTTTAGAAAAAATATTTACACGTACTGTTATTTTCTAATGAATTGTTTTTTATCAGCTTCTATATATTTTATTGCAGTGGTATTAAATTTGCGTGGCCGTAGACACTGCTAAACGACGTGGAATTTAATATGCTCGCACCTAATTAACATGTAAATGCTATAATAAATGCAATACGCGTCACAACGTACGCATGTTAGTGTGTATATATATTTTAATATTTTCCTATACTAAATAACTTTATTTATAATCTTCCCAACTCAAAGATTTCGTCATCCATACCACTCCCTCTCTGAGTAATCAATAAATTATCCCTCCCTACCAATCGATAAACTTTGCTATTACACAGTTCCCTCGCACCTTTCAATTTCACTAAAAATACTACAAATTTTAGTGGTCCTAATTCGATAGCCAGGGGCTGTAGTTGCGAGAGTCGGCTCGGCTCGTCTGCAGGCTTAACCGTGTCACGATTTAAAGGTCAGTCTCTTTCCACGTACAGCCAACGATCGAAGATCTTGTCTCGAGCTTTCGACTAATAACAGGCTACGAAAATGCTTTTTCTCTAGGTTCGTCGATGCTAAACACTGCACTGCTCCCTAACAATGCATCGTCTATGGTAAATTTAATCCTTCGTTCGTCGAGGAATTGCAGGCTCGACGATGGAAAAGCAGCGTATGCTAATGATAAAACCACGTTTGACCGCGCGAATAGATCGAATTTCGCGTGCAAGTGACTTTGAATCGAAGGACTCGCAGGCGACGTTAAGGGTGGAAAGCGCGGAACGAAGAAAGAGAGGAAGGAAGGAAGGAAGGAAGAAAGGAAGAAGCGATGGAATGAGGTCGTGTTAAAAGTGGGCCAGGTTTACTCGGTAACTATGTCACCGCTATTGATCTGTCATCCACCCACAACCTTCTACCGCACCACTTATCGTCGGCGTAGTCTAACAGAGCAAACTGTTGCGATAGTTTATTTTCATTTCCTGTCCATATTTCCTGTATAATCTATTCCCGTCAATTCATTTCATCATCGTCACGCTGCTCCTTTTACTAGTTTACTACAAACTTGACTAACTCAGCATTAGACTCAACCATGAATTTTTATTATACAGCTTGGAAACTACGTACGATTCTGTGTATGTATTATTGAAATCTTATTTTATTTGCTTATCAGTCGAGTGTTATATTTTAGCAACACATCCATTCGTATCAATTATATATTCGTAAATTTCAAAGTGTGTAGAGAACGCGATGTATCAATATCCGTTTTGAGACGCGAGAAGTCTTTCATTTTTTAAACCAGTACGCTCCTTTTACTGTTACCATCAAGTTCGATTTTTCCTTTATAGAAACCTATTAGACGATGGGTAAATAATTTATAGATTTATAATAGAATGAATGAATTAATATAATATTTTGCATTTAAGCATTTATTCTATATATTTATTTTTGTTGTATTTATTAATATATTTATTTTTAGTACAGAGATTCCCAGAGGCTTCTCGATCGTTATACTCGTTATATACGAAAATATACTATAATATACACATTTAAAAATAAGAAAATTAATTTGGAAATATCAATTTTTAAGTCCCCGATTCTAGTTCTAGTTAACGGATTAATAAATATCCTAAGAACGGAAAATACCAGCTTTAAGTAGTTACGTAAAATGTTATAATGTTAAACACCGCAAAGTTTTTGGAAGGCCATTGTCGCACGTTCCATCTATTGGTCAACGAGCATTCGTATTTCCTGCTTACGCAACGGGCTTGGAACCAGATTTCACTATTTCGGATTAGAAACGAACTTGGGACAGCTTTGTAGCGGCACATGAAGTACAGGACAATTCAAAACATATTGTTGCTTTGCCTCGGAGTATCAATATCGTTAAGATACACGTAATGTAATAATAAAACAATATCGCCACTACGTGCAATCGTCAAACGAAGACGAATTCGAATTTTCCGGCTCTCCCCCAACCAGTATAAATAAACGGATGCGATCGTAAGCAGTTGAGTATCTATCAGTTACCAACGAGTTATCAGCAATCTTATTAGCGATTTACACTGACTAGTTGTCTTTAGCGAATCCGAGCGTCTCAGCGAATATTGTCTGTATTAATTTATTTATCATTTTAAAATATATTTGACGGTTACAACAGCGAGTTATCTCGTCATTTAAATAAACACTCCACTAATCATCCTCTACAGCTTCTTTGGTAATACCGGCCACGGTACTACGAAACACTCTTCCGACTACTTAAATTATGCCCTGTAACTCTTACCTAGTTTCCTAATTGTACGACTCTCGAGCTTTCTCTATTTTTTTTTTTTTTTTTTTTTTTTTTTTTTTGGTCGTTGGTCATCTCGAGACTCCTTCAACCCTGCCCCACCCTCGTCACAACCTATCGACCCTCGTACGACCGCTTTTCATTCTCTCTCTCGAAAACGGGTTAACGCGATAAACCGTCGAACACGGCTGCGCCGTTGTTCCGTTTATACGATACTTTGCATACATATGTATATCGCTATACGCTCGCGGATACCTACAGTCGTAGGCAAAAATAAGTGGACAGATAGTGGAAGTAGGTATCGATGAATTTTAATACGTTCAATACGGCAGGACCTTTACGTTTCCTACCATCTGCCACGAAAAAGATCGGAAAACTTTCTTTACTTGGTTTTACTTAGAAAATGAATAAAACGCGCGTTACATCGTTTGGAAATATTATAAAAGAAAGACGATGTTGATACATATGTCGAACATTTTCGTCTGAAAGGTTCCCTTCTCCTCGATGCACGAATCTATTCCGTATTTGTTAATCAAATTAGTACCAGGATAGTGTTAGGTTTTATTTGTTATAATACATCCGTATAATACATAGATCGTTTAAATAATCAAAACTAGTATTTACATATTTGTAGAAACAAAGCTACGTTTAACGAAACACACGGTAACTCAGCATACTTCCGTTATCTACCCGTTTATTTTTGTCCACGACTGTATATCCTATCAAGAGGTCTTATATACGTAACAGAGATGATATTCATTAGCAACGGTCCACGTTACTTCTCTCTGCGTGAGGTTTCTACGAGATCTGTTTTTCCAACCACGCTCAAAGTCCTCAGAATGTTAACGTGGCTAAAGATAGCGTGGACGAAGATTGAGTTGTATGTATTCAGACGAGTATAATATATTCCTTACTTTTTTTCTTACTTGTCCTTTCTTTAGAGTTCTAACGCGACGTAGTAGGTGTGATTTTTTGCGACGTGCGTCAGCCACAGCGGGAACACCGTTTTCCATGACATAAGTGTTCCAGTTTACATACCGCGTCCTCAACAAGTCGAGACTCGCCTTGCCGCGCGTTTGAGGCAGGTCGGTAATGTTAGCGAACGCTACATATCGCGCAAGCTGCATTACCTTCGATCCGACCGTCTCGATATGAGACGAGCATCGAGAGTCGAGAGTCCGGTGACGAGCCATCGGCCTTAATGAGGGAAGATAGCGAAAACTGGTTTTCGAGTGCCGTGGAAAAGAAATCGAAAGTCATCCGCACGATTCCCAATGAGTAAGAGAATATACGAGAGACTTCGTCGTAAAATATTTTGACTGTAAGCGTATTTCGATGTTTGTCAGAGTTGCTAGCAATGCAAAAGTAATTATTTTCCAAGGATAATGATTTGTATACTTTCAGTTTTTTTAATCCACATTTGGTATCGTTAGAGACAACGATATTGCCCTCCTTAGTCAAAGCGTCTTATTTACATATATTGTTTCGAACACGAAAAGAAGGAAAAAGCTGACGCTTTGTCATTTTCTTCGCAATGTCTTTATTTTACTTGGTTTGATTTTAAATATTTGATGGTCATTTCGTAATAGCTTATATAATATAACTTTACTTACGAGGAACTTGAAGCATTTCAACGTATTCTGAAAACTGGTGGTAAAAGACCGAACAATTTCTGTTCATTGAGATCCTAATGCATCTCACATTCTCATGACTCGATCATTCCTAAAAGCATCTTCATCCTCGATTCGTTCCTTGCTTGTTCGAATGAACCTGATCTAAAAATCTTATGAACAGTTCACTGTATTGAAACATCAGGAGAACGAATAACGACCTGGAAATGTTTTCTAACAATGTTCACAAGAAATGCTTCCACAAATAGAAAACATTGCTACCTAACGATATATGTATGTATAATTGCAATAAAAGCAAATCACTTTGAAGGGACCATTGCAAAATAAAATAGCATTTTCTAATTCCGTTATTATTGTCGTTATGACAATGTTCTTGGTAATGGCAAGATTCCCGTACAATTGCTAAAGGAAATTACTTTGAAGGGATCATTGGAATATAAAATAACGTCTTCTTGATAATTCCAAGATCCCCAGCGTTTGCTCGTCCAGATCTAAATTTCGCGGGTGAAAACGTTTCGATTTGGCAGCGTGACGGACGAGCATCGGCTGGATCCTGCCCTCCACTAAGTATACACGTCTGCGTCGATTGTCTCGTGAAGCGGTCTCGTTAAAACGGCCCGGCGTTAAGTGGATGTTATTTTTAGATCAGACGCTCGAGTCAAACCGTTCGGGTAATTGAGTGGCAACGGTGATTTCTGTGCCGCGATTTGCATAGCACCGTGGCTCGCGTGTTCCCCCGCTAGAAAGAAATTCGCTTGACGAGACTCTCTGGCCTGATTCTTTTCCTCCGACTGCCCTCGCAGAGAGAAAAAAAGAAGGAGAAAAAGAATACACGAGAAAGAAAAGAGTACGCGATGCCGAGCACTTGCGTCAGAGATACGTATCCCACGCTAACGCCGCGATTATGACGTTGCCGGCTACTTGCTGCTACCTGATCGATAGAGTTGCAACGCGGGCCAGACGACCCAAAACTCGATCGTTTCTGGCTCTAGATCTCGATGATTTTCGTTAAAAATTAGTCTCCTTTTTTATTTTATTTTATTATCGCAATATAATTTGGGGGAATTTTAAAAGCTGCGGTATTGCAGTTCGATTCTTTAATTGTAAGGATCTTTTATCATCGAACAAAATATTTATTATTAATTAATTATTGTTAATTAATGTTTATTGTTAATTAATTTACAATAAATATTATTAGTTATTAATTTTAATTTTAATTTAATTAATTTCGTAACGCTGGGATTTCATAAGTAGGTAGAAGATTAGTAGTTTTTCTTTATAATTATCGAATATACAGTAACAGTGTAGGTATTTTTATTGCAGATATTAAGGATAATTTATTAAAGATACGAAGACGGTCCAATTTTAGTTTCCATTGCAGGACTATCCTATAGTCAAAGTTGTATTTGAAAACTCTTTTAACAAAGCCAATAACTTCTTTCTCAAAGACTATATTATGAATTTTATTGTATGAAGTATCCATGAAAGTATTTGAACGCATTTTACCTTCGAAAATTCTTATGAATATATCCAACGAAATTTCAAAATGTTTCGCATAACACGCATAGTATATTCGTTTCTAGAAGCGTTCGAATAATTTCATGAGCCACTCCAATATCGTACCACGATAGCAATTCGTGCAATCGCCTCGAATTTCATAAAATCGTCAAAGTGCTGTTTGGAAAAATGTTTTCTCGATATGATACACGGTAAACGCGTGCCTACGCCTGGTGTATAGTGGCTATAGCATAGTCCCGGAGGCGAAAGCGAGACCGTGGGCCCGAGCAAGACGGAAAGAGAAACGGGACCGAGAGAGAAAAGGCAGCCCGGGCACTCGGCTTTCGTTTTCACCCAGCCTACTTGTTAATCCGGTGAGTCAATAGTTGTATAACACTGGAACTACGTTGCGTAACCCAGCGTTGGTTTCCCTGGCGACCTACTTGCCTACTAAACTAGACACACATTCTTATCCACCGGTAATCCGTCTCTCCCTGACCGTTTCTAGCCTTCTCCGCTTCGCTATACCCGTCGCGAGAACCGTTTCCTCTCGTGTGCGCCGTGCACGGCCACGCTTCCATCGACGAGCCGAGACTCGATCGATGCCACCTCGAAGGGACGCAACCTGTTACGACACATGACGAAGTGGACCCTTGTCGTCTCAACCATACTAACGAAGTTTCGTCTCGGATCAACGAGAAAATATAACTCGCATCGTGAGACGAATCTTGAAAGCTAGCGAAACCTTGAAACTGCGACCAGATCCCTCGGAAGTTAATTAGACGATTTAATACATGAAACCTGTATGAGAGCGCCACAGTGTACAATATGCATTTCGTACGACGATAGCTAGTCGATCTTCAAATACAGATACCTTTTAACTAAACGTTTAAAATACATATTTACATATTTTACGCAAACGAAACATCGAAGATAAGCAATCGATCGAAAGGAATTTCCGCCTTCTTTATTTTTTCACAGCAACCGTATGTTATTGTCGAACAGATATCGAGAAGAAAAAAACGAAAGAAAAAGCAAACGCGGAAACTGTTGCGGTATCGTAGTTTATTTTCCGCGAGGTAAAGCAAAAACACGATAACGTTTCCGATCTGCTGGCGATACGATAATACCACGATGGTAATCTGAATTTCATTCAGACCATGACCCAGGCTAAGAGTGAAAAATTATCAACGGCTTCCATACGTGGCGAGCAAAACTATATTCGTGGTTGGTGGCATGCGTTGCGTATACACAGGCTCTCAAGGACCCGACGAACCGACAGTCGAGGAGCAAAAATTCGATTTCAAGGCGGCAGAGTTTAACGGGAGGAAATTTCACGACACAACCGAATATCTTCGACATGGTTTTCGATGCTTGCCCGACCTTGGGCCCGATCGATTCGATCCATTTCGCAGATATCGCACGCTGATTGCCACACACGCGTCGCAAAAACCGGCATCAATACGTTATTTCGCGTTCGAACAGAGTTCACCGCGATAATCGTGACAATCTCGCGAAGCAACCGCGTGACAAAGTTATAAGAGAGGAAAAAAAGAACAGAGTAGAAAAAGAATTACATTGACTGGCGGTGAAACTGGGACAATGTGCAAGAGCATGGAAAATGAAGTTTCTTTTGCAAATATTAGATCGTATATGAATGGTTTCTTTAGCTCAGGTAAATTCCGGGGCATTTACTTTTCATGAGGGCAAGTTTAATAATTGAAGCACAGTAGTATATTAGTAAAGTAACTATTAAAATGGTAAAAGTTTCCTATGTACGTCCTTTGATAGACTTACCGTGAGTTTGTTTCAACTTTATTTTATCTTACCCGTAAGTTTGTTCTGCTCTCGGTTTTTAAAGTTGCCTTTTGTTAGAAGAAACTTTAGAAAACCAACGATAAGTTAGTATGTTCGTTAGTACTAACCTGCCCAAAATTTCTTCTATCCCATTGCCATCATATAGGCACGTTTTTATCAATAAAGCATGGAAAATGTGAAATTTACAAAAAAATATATAACCGTTTTAACGAAATAAAATGCTTGGTTTCGATGAATTTCAACTTTTCAACCAGCAATCAACAGGTTGATCGTTATAAAAATTTGTCAAGCGCAAAGGGCCGATACAAGAATCATATGATCATATAGATGTTCTGTCGAATGAATTCACAAATCGTGAGTCGCATGTAATAAAAAACGGATAAATAATAGAAACGTTGAGTCATTCGATCTCGGAACCGATTCACGTGGCGCCCGTGAACGTTATCTATCTTAAGCTCGCATTTAAATATAGAGTCCTCGGTGTGTTCCATAGTCAATCGTCTCTGGATTTGAAAAATCGCGGTGTCATGAAATCGATCGCAGAATGGGGTCATCGTGGTCACGCAATTGAATCGGTTGGATAAGAAATAAAACGCACTGGGGTGGACGATAGGGAATATTATGAAAGCCAAATCTACCAGATTTTACGAAATACCTTCGATCAATCGGATCAATCCACTGATATCTTCTTCGTTGCGGTTTATAATGGGAAGTTCGGTCGACTTGTGGTAATCGATATAGTGAGATGGTAAATTAAAGCGTCTATTAACGATATCTATCAATGTAATCTATATCGTATATATGTTGTAGAGAAGCTTCTTAGATCGCGGATTACAAACATCTTTGTTTGTAGGGTTTTATTAAAAGTGTACGATATTAACGTATAGATAGTCGCTTTAATAACATCGAAGTACTTTTACGTTTCTTTGTGGCTGAGGTAAATTCACGCGGAAAAATTATCAGTAACTCTGAGGAAAGAAGAATTTCTTATATTCATTTCAATTAATAATTCTTGGAATTCTTCTCTTACGACCCTCATAGTGTAAAGTGTTAGTAACGTCACGCGTTAAGTACGTAACGTCAATCGTACGTTTAATGTATTAAGACTTTGTTGTCGCTTATTGATCAACGGATGTTAGTAAAATGTAATTTAGCCATTAAAAATTAAACCACATACTGTTTACAGAAAGAACAAAAAAAGAAAAAATGATAGTTTGGAGTCAACATCGTCAGATGCCGGACAATGTTTGCAAGATATCAGAAACTATACTTCGCTTGTATTTATGATTATCTATTATACAATCTCGTCGTATCTTCTCCATCAATTACGCTATCTGGATAATTATAAACGCACACGCATGTAAACGCAAATCGTGGGAGGGGTATAAAGAGAAAGAAATGGAGAGTGAAAAGAAAGGAAAAGGACTCGCGTGAGTCTACAACGGCTGACTTATTAACGCCGGTATTGAGATTAAGTTTATTCAGCAACGAGTATGCCATGACACACTAACCAAGTGGTCGAGACCCACTTAAGCTACCGGGTGACCTCCATCGAAATGGAATGGATGGGGTGATAGTGCGTGGTGTATTTTAAGCGAGGTATACGCAACACTCACGGAAAGCGTCCCGACGCGAGGCCGTCCACGCGCGAGTGTCCTTCGATTTTCAAACGGGAAGACCATTAATTGCCTGTACGCTGTGCCACGGCTATCCGCGATTCGCGTTGGACCTTCGAGGAAACGACTGTGTTTGCACGGCACGCGAAGTCTTCTGCAAAGGCCCGATGCATCCTTCGCCCAGCGTAAAGACTAATCATTATCGTATGGTATACGTTTACCGTATTAACGTCGTATATCGTTTCGAGGCGTCGTTTCGCGAACATCGTGACTCTTCTTCTTGGAAATGATAAATGATATCTTCTACTGGTCGCGAATAACCAGAGAATATAAAGAAACTGATGGGACGAAAGAAAAAAGGGATAAGGAAGAAAGGTAGTACGATCATAATTAGAGGACAATAGGATTTTTACGAGCACAGATTACAGAGATTGCTCGAAGGAGCAGAGCAGTTTCACTTTCGACCAAAGCGAAATCTGTTTAAACCGAAAATTGGCCATAGCTGGTTGCTACTCGGCTGGCCAGGATCTTTGGAACGAGAAAGTGCCGATAGTTTCGCTGTTTGAAGGCCCGAGGATATTACGATAAATTTCTGCTTTTACGTAATCTCCGTCTGGGAAGTCACGTATTGTCAAATATATACCGAGAGCCTGGTACCCGGTTCGAGTCAAACGGACGAGGATGAAAGTTACGTTACTCAAGATAATACGTTCCACGGTGTTCAAACATTCGAAAAGATTTTTAGTAGACCGTAAAAATCAGTTGAGGAAATATTTGAGACCGACGATATCAACGTTACGACATACTTTTCGTTTAAAACGTGTTCCTTCTTTTATTTAATCGAATTGTTTTCCAGCGTGATCGAAAATCAATTCGATAAAAGATCTTTCGCGCAAGATCGATTGTTTCGCAACTTTTCGAATTCCATCACTCGAAGATATTCGAATTCAGAGGCAGAAAAAGAAACGAAATTAATGAATATGATAAGAAAATGTTTGCTGATTCGCTTCTCGAAAAGGAGAGAGGAAAAATCTAAAGGGGAAGAGGAAAATCGTCTGGTATCCTTAGATATCGTGTGTCGCGAGGTACATTAGCTAACCGGGTACGTATACATTTCTTACGCAAACTAGCGAAAGTAGGCGGGTGCGAGAGCCGCTCGGCAACGGACACACCAGCCAGCCAGTCAGACGGCCAGCCACACACGTAGAGCACCGAGGCGAAAGATACGTGAGAGCGCGTGTATATGTTTTCGAGCCGGTTGGGTTGGGAAAAGGGTTGCGAAAGCCTACCGAAAGCGCCTCCTTCGCACCGAAAGCGAGAGTGGAGAAGGCCTGGGCCGAGTCTCGAAACGGCCTGCCGGAGACATATCTGGGGCCTGTACGTTCCCAACAGGCCTTAATTAACACGTGCTCAGGCTACGTGAGTTATTTATATCGCTCGTGATCGAAGGGAACCGTATAATTGCCCCAAGTTCTCCTCGTCTAGGGAATTTTTCATTTGTCCCATAGAAATGACTCTGGTCGACCAAAATTGTTTTCTTTTGTTTCTTTTAACGAATTTTTTAAGAAATTTTGGTATGTTGTATAGTATACTATATGTGTGAATTTGATTTTTATTTTTACTTAATTCTTTTAGTGTTATAATAGAATTTATTTATTATATTATATTATTAAATAAATTATATTTGATTATTAATATTATTAGATAAAGTACTATTTTTATGTCATAGGAATTTGGCCGCGTGCTCTATACAAATTACTGTGAAAATTTCTTTTGGGAACGTCTAAAATTTTTTATTTGTGTTCCATGTAATTGTAATTTGTTGTTATACATAAATAACCCAGATTTACAATTTCTTTAATACAATTCAGTTTCCATTGTGATAACAACGATTCCTAGTTACAAAATTTGTATTTGTAGCCATGCAAAATTGTTGCACGGTTAATATTCTCATTCTCATTTAGCACATATAAATAGATATATCTTAAACAAATAGAACAGTAGTAATTATCTCCTCTTAGTTCTAACAAATTCGCCCTTGCGAAGATTAAATTGATCGTAATGCGCTGATCGTAAATCAATGAATGATAATAAACAATGGAAATTTTTCGATATGACAATCATTTCTATTTAAGTCTATTAGAAGAAAGGTTCGAAATTCAAAGGAAGTTTCGATGAGCTCCGGTTATTATGCATATAAGTACGTATGTTGTAAGACGAGTCCAACAGGAAACATGCCGAGGAAATTAACTGGAAGGGAATGAGACTTAATGCGAGCTTGTTAAGCGTGGGACGCCGGGAACACGGTTTTTATTCTCGCTTCTTCTCCCGATTCGTAGGGGAAAAGGAAAGTTCGAGGCTGGCATTGAAGCAGGCCACGGGGAAGACCAACACGCTAGGCTGGAGAGGATGTGTAATGCGGTTTAGATCGTGGACCATGACCAAGTGATAGTGACTTCAAGAATCAGCTGGCGCGCGGCTCAATGAGGTTACGCCGCATTTAAATTGCGTTCCATTTTATGACGGTTGTACGGAAACGGTTCGCTGACGAACCGCGCTCGAATCACGAGAACGTCGCGCCGTTAGCCAGTCGTTTCACGTAGCCGGCGCGATTCGCTTGCATAAATCATTAGAAAGTTATTGAAACGCGTCGAGGGCGAATTCACGCGACGAGTCCAGCACCAACGAGTATCATTTTGTAACACGTGTCGTTCGTTTCTTTCGTCGAGGCGAGCGCGAGGGAGAAGAGGATTGCGCAAGAGGTAACGGCCGTGGTAATAATGCGACCGAGTCTGAGAAATCCACAGGTGACAAAAAAGACAGGCTACAAGCGTTTTTACGAGTTTCTAACTGCCCCTCGGATCTTTCAATTTCTTACGCGCTAAAGAAACCGGCCGTTTGTTTTACGCCGCTCCTTCTTTTCCCTGTTAGCACCGATCGAAATTTATCTAACGATCTGAGTCGCCTTTTGCTAACCTATATTACAGTACCTTCTCAGTTAATATCGATTAAGATGTAACCGCGATACAATCCGCTTTTCACCGGTTTCGCTTCGTTTTATCAATTAACACCGATTGTTATCTACCTAACGACCCTACGAATTTATTTTTCATCGTTATTCTTATTACTAAAAATCTACATTTAGATAAGTCCCATCCATATTGGTCATTCAACATCGTGTTCGTAAACTAAGGACGATAGTAATAAAAAAGAAATGTAAAAAAGAAGATAAGACGCATCTAGGCGTACCTTGACGCCTTTCGGGAGCGGCGCTTACGCGGAGCGTCACGGATGGCCTTTATTTCCAATAGCACCCTGTGTTTGCATGCGCCACGTAACAATCACATCGATATATCCCTCAAAGAGATAAAAAGCATCGCGTCCTCGCCGGATTCGCGCTATAACGCGGGACGACGCGACGCCTGCGCCGAGTGCGCGGGAGAGGTGCGAGAAGGCGCTGCTGCGTCCACGTACACGCGACCGAGGGAGTAGGACGCACGGACGTGCGGAGGGAGGGCGGGTGGGAAGGAGGGTAGGGGAGGAGGGCGGGAGGAATAGTGGGGAAGGGTGAGCCCGGTGGGAGGCAAGGATTCGTGTCATTGTCAGTGGGTAATCAGGTCAGTGGGCCAGTGGGACGACCACTTTCAATTTCAGTCCTTCTAGCTGTGCAACTCGCCGTGCCGCGCGTCGCGCGTTATCTCGCGCTCTCGCTCTCCGTCTCCCTCTTTCTCCCCGCGGCCGCGATACGTTCGTCTCTTTTGCCTCGCGATGTTCACGCGACTCTATCCGCCGTCCGTGTCGTTTCTGTGCTGTTTGTTAATATCGCGGTACATACATACGTACTCGTAGCTCGTGGTTCCTCTCGAGGGCGTCGTGGTTACTGGTAGAGGGAGGCAAAGAGGGTGTAGTGGAGGGGGGGAAGTAGAGGCGCGAAGTCGTAAACGTGGCAGAAGTATGAGTCGCGAGAAAAAGAAGGAGGATGCAAGAGGGGAGAGGGGGAAGTCCTGACACGCGCCAATCACATCATGCTTCTTCGGTTGCAAACGTGTACCGAGCAGTACGCGGTTTAACAGAAAGAAGCGAGAGAGAGTGATAGGGAGAGTGACAGGATGGCGGCATGCGGGACAAAGAGCGAGGGGAAGGATGATGCACGCGCGATCGCGCTAGCTCGCTCGCCCGACGGCGCTCGCTCGTTCTCTCGCACGGACGCCGGGAAAGATAGCAGAAAGTAGGACGCGTATTAAAAACCACAGACCGTGTCCCGTGGCGTCACTTCTCGTGCCTCGCCGCGGCGCGTCGGTATTACCCAATCGAATTCATCATAACTGGCACGAGAAACGTACGAGCGAGCAAATGAACGAACGAATCGACGGACATATGGAGACATGGACGAGTTGTCGAATTGAAAAAGAGAAAGGGAGGGGGAGAACTATACGACGTTTAAAAGAGAGAGGTAATTTCGGTGATAAGCGCGATCAGCGCCAAGGCGCGGTGATCGATGGAAACACGGACGCCCAGTATCTTACGATCTATGATAAAACTTTCGATTTCGATGCGTCGATCGCGAGATCCGTGTAACGCCGCGGCCAAGCACTACGGTGAATCGTGCTTTCTTATTTTCAGTGTTTAGCCGAGGAGAAGAAACGAGTCACTTCCTCTCATTATTGCATTCCCAAACGAAATTTTTGCACGCACAAGTTCCAGAGAAATATTACCCGAGTGCTAAATTTAGCGACTGATCGAAACGAGACCAACGCCGTGGTGCGGCGATCGCGGGAATTATAAAAGGTGCGAGCGCGCCTCTTCCGCTCGAATCAATGATCCTTAATTACGTTTGAAAATTAAGCTGACGCCAAAGTATCGCGCAACGAGTAAATGAATTTTCCTAAGGAAATTAGGTCATGCCCTTGAAGAGTTATTCGTGAAAGCTTAAGGAATTTCGGCATCGACTATACACGCTTCATCGACTATTATTTGACGACGTTTAAGTAAGTACGATCTGATCTTCCAATATAAGCTTACAAATCCACCAAAATTTCATCTTTTTGGCATGAACAAATTTATATCGAACAAGATCGAATCTGTGACCTAAAAAATCGATCGAAGAAACCTAGAACGTTGTTGTTTGCATATCGAACGCTCGTAAATTTACCAAACTATATCGATAGAGATAAACAAAAGTTACAAAGATTGTTCCCTTCTCTTAAAATTATTACACCAGCCTATTCAACGCGCATGGCTGAATAAATCGAACGTTTCCGCGATGCTAAACATTTTAACACCCCGGCTACTTTGAATGTCGCGCGCATGCGCTCAGTAGTACGGATAGCAATTCTTATATGCGATCCTTTGGACAAGCTTTTAGATGTTGATACCATTGGGAGGGCGCCACAAGTTAGGAGAAGCAATTTGGCGATGCGAGATATGTACACGTATATGGTCTACTTTTCGAAGTCGGACCGCGTAGACGCGATTCGAGCGCGCATTCAAATACGTCTTGCTTTGCATTTGCAAGTACAATGAAATTATGCAAGCGTGTTATATTGCAATTATATGTACTCGCAATAAATCGGTAATAACGGAATAATAGCCGTTACTAATACACCGGGAATGCGAGCTGGGATATTTCCAACGGCATACATTTAGTAACGGTGATCATAACACGGAGACTTACGATCCAATAATACAATTTGTAATACGGTACTACAGAAAAGAATTGTTTTTACAATTACTTTAAAAAAGACACATTAGAAATAAATCTGTTATACTTATTACATATACAGAAATAAATCTGTTATGCTTAGACTGCGAACGTTTATGCAATTTTATTTTATTATGGAAAATTTTAATGTACAATAACATAACGTAATATAGACGATATACATAATATAAGAGTGAGCACGATACGAAAGAATATATGCAATAAGAAAATATGCAAAGTGATACACCTGTCGTAATATTTAAAGACCAAACCTAATTTCTCTTTACAATGTATGCTTGATTGTTGTGTCTATAAAAATTTCAATGTACATAAACATTTACAGTCTAGTTATAACTACTTCAAGTCTTGTCAATGAATTATGTAATTTCATACGATTAAAAGTAATAAACGCACTTTAATAAGATGAGCAACATAGCTGAAACTTATTTGTAAAATCAGTGGAATTCGATCGTACCATGATTACGATGCAAGAGGGTAAAAGCTGACGTGGACACGAGGGATGAAGGTTCGGCATCGATAAATTCGCCAACGTATCTATACCGGTGCTGTAGCCCGCTGGGGACGTTGAATAATAATTATTGTTATTGGCTCGGCTTGGGTGTTATTGAGTTATTCCAATGCGAGTTTATCAAAGTGGGTCAAGCGATTCAATAGCGACCGCCGTGGAGGAGAAACGACCCATCGTCTTAACGTGGCGTGGGAGTGTACGTATAGCAGTAGAATAATGTGCACACGATCAAACACACACCGGCAAACGCCACCGAATTGGTACACGTATAAAAAGTGACGAACAACCAGACCGTAAAATCGGCGCTACTATTACGAGGAACAATTACAACGATGATATTTCTTTATATTATTCGAAGAAAATTGGTGGAAAAAATTGGTACGTATTTATTTATATGAAATATACAACTGTAAAAATGCAAAAATAGTATAAGGCTATCTTCTAATAACCGAATAACGTAATTCAAAATATTTCTAGTTTTATTTGAAAAGGAAGACAATACTTTGTTCTTGAATAAACGCGATTTCTTATTTTCTTTTTTTTTTTATCATAAATACGTACGTATGTATCTCAAATATTTGTCTAATTCTTAAAAATCGGAATCTTTTAAAGAATCTTTAAAAAGCATTTGTTCTCGGATAAATATTATACTGCATTATTTTTACAACTTTGTAATTCAAATATTTTCTGATTCTACAAAACTTAAATTTCTCATTAGTAAAACAAACAATATTTTTATCTAATTCCAGGATCAATTTACTCGGGAAAAACAGGAACGCAGGAGAAACAGAATTCGTGAAACGTAAAATCGTTATCTAATTGAAATCGTGGAAAAAACAAATGTTGATTCGGAGCTTGGTGCGAGTTATAATCTCAGTAACGATTCCGTATGTATACATTTGCTCTTCAATCCGTAAAGTCCGCTAATGACTCACTCACTCCACCTTCCGTACGCTCATTATCCGTCGCTAATTATCATAAATCCCAGCTCAATCACGAGAATAGAATGGCAATGTTAATAGACACCTTTTCGGACAAACAACGGTCACACGTAACCAACGTAATTTCGTCACGGGATTTTCACAGGCAGTCGAGAGAGAGAGAAACTAATTATCCGGCTTTCCATTAGCAACAGGTAGAACGACGGACGAGCCATAAATTCCTGTAGGAAAGCGAGGAAACCGGATTTTCTTCGCTCTTGGTGAGAGTTGGAACAACACTCGATTGTTGCATAATAGGGACAACAAGGATAAGAGGCGTGTGTCCTCGGTCAGACTGGCAATAAACAAACAAAGAATATTTGACTGAGATGTCACGGGTAAATAAGTAAACTGACGACAAATGAAAATACAGCCCAAGTCCCCTAGAGAGAAACGAAATCACGAGTCACGAGAGAACCGAAGAAAATGAAAAAGGTCGCGTGTCTATATTGGAGATCGCTTTCGAAGTCACCGGATGATATTGTAAAAAGAAGCGAAGAATTATTAAGAAAGTTTGCCATCATTCACGCTACGCGTGTGATTTACATGTTATTTAACCTTCCGTAAGCAAACTGGCTAGTTATGTCCGAATGTTTTTTTACTGTTATTTATTATTATATTATTACATTATTATTTTACTGTTTCCGACTTCGAAAAGATCCTCAAGCTATCCTGAAATAGTTATCAATGTTTTTACTACGCCAAATGTTTGAAATATTCCTCAATAAAAATAGACATTCTTTTTGGAGAAATTGTAGAATGAAATTTAAATTAGATTCTCAACTACTCGATTTGCCTACGAAAGATTAAATGTACTAAGAATACGGATATCGAAAATGAGACTTCCGGGGAAATAACTGTTTGCAAGGTATCAGAGGATTATATTATTCCTTCCAAAACCGTATGGTATTGAATCGTCACAGATTCGAATATGTGTACTAAGCATATTTTCACACTAATCAACTACTTTAAATATGGTTAGTTTCGATGTAGTTACACGTCTTAATGCAACAAGAATCAATTGTACATAACCACTTGAAGTAACCACATAGAAAAGATTGTATTATAAAATGTCTTGTACAGAAGTTCTATATGCCTCGAAACGCATGCACGATGCGCTCGCAAAAAGGGTAGTACCTAAAGAATATGTAAAGCAGGTTAAACGATGTATCGGAGACACAGCCTTGAATATTCATGAATACTGAACAACTTTTTTGGAATGGTATCACATTTAAATTCCACTCGTCCTCTGTTACCGCGTTCTACGCTCTATTTGTAAGCATGCACTTTGCACTTTGCTTAACACACGCGTTTCCTATTGTCGTTACGATGTTCAAAAATCATTTCCTATCATTTTCCAAGAGAAACAATATCTAGCGTAAAGAAAAGAAGGGACCTTGGGTAAAATTTGCACCTGTGCCCTGTAGGTCTATTTCGTACCCCTTACTGTGCGGATAATCGTGATTTATTGTGTGCAAACAGCGGACCCAAGCGGAAATGTAACAAGTGAATTTCGACGCAGCAGGTAGATGTTGACGTGGTCTATTGTCGGGAAGAGTGTATACATCGTTGAAAGAACCGACCCCATCCACTCGACAAGGGATTGCGACGAATTCGTGCCGGCCACGTGCCGCCACGCTTACGCAAACCCGAGAAAGCTGCAATCCCTTATTCTACAACATTTTTACTACTCGGAATAGTACATAGTAAAAGTTAAAGTGACAGCCAACTTTTACGAGACTAATACTTTACCTCTGCCTAACAAGAGCAGGAGGACATCCACGACAATAGTCAATGTTACTCGTAATATTTCTTCGAGGGAAGACTCTATTTGGAGTGAAATACGATCATTATAAAATTATGAAAATTGTCTCCTTGATTCTACGACGATAGAATGATACTGGTAAGGTTGCTTTTGATCCGTGGAGAAAAGAAACATACGAAAAAATTACGTAGTTATATTTTCTTACACTGCCACTGAAAAGTATTTGGCCACTTTATCTTTAAGGCTTAACTAAGTAAAGGTATCGCTTATTTTTCACGTAATTTAATTAAAAAGAAATTACAAATAAAAATTACGTATTCATAAATAATGTCTACATTCCGTGGGTATTATTATTTTATCATCACTATATATAAGGTTACCTTTATATAACCAATATTAGTTATACGTATTAATACATATGCAATGAAATGTTGGCATCCACGAGAATAAACGTAACCCTAACCAAGTTATGACACAATTTTTGAACAAAATTTACGAAACATTCCGGTGAAGCTATTTATCCCCGGACTATCTTCAAGTCTCTAAAATACAGATCAGATAGATTCTTGTAAACTTGTATCATATTTGACTCGAACAATAACGTTTCAAACTAATAGATGCATCGATGAATATCGCGTTTCAAATTTTAATACATTGTCGGTCGATTTTCAAACAATTAATAAAATGTATTATTTGTTGATTCGCTAAGAAGATAAATCTGTTAAAATGTTGGGAAACTATAGAAAATTTGAAAGTGGCAAAATGCACAGAATACACATAATTCACAAGGCTATACAAAATACTTGAAATATTCGTATACGGCTAATTATAATATCTAGCGCTAGAAATAAATGAATTTGTTTAAGTCTTATCTCCACAGTGGCATTCACAAAAATGTAAATTCGCTTAAGCACCCATAGTCTAGTCATAGGTAATAGTGTAGGTTAAATCGCAAAATTATTTTCATTTTCGTTGAAATGAACTCGACTCTTGGCCGTTTGTCCGATTTTAGAACTCTCTTTTAACGAAGCAAAGGGTCGAGATGAGTCTGTTTATAGAGAGAGAAATTTCGAGCGTTCGTGTCCCCTTCGGGTTTGTCTGGTTCGCGAAGCGTGTCGTCGGGGTCCGGATGAAAGTAAAAGTAAAAGTACCGAGAATGGGCGCCAAAGTATACGTGCACGTGTGTACCGCGATCTGGTCGCGTGAAACGCGACCGTCGAAGGGGGACGCGGCTCGCCACCCGTTTTTCCGACCTTTGAAATTGTACAGACGCATTTCTAGAATGGCACTACGACGTTCGCCGAGTGCTTTCACCAGTGTCGATGCGTCGTGAGCTCTCTGACGTAACCAGTTTCACTGGAACGCGTCTCTCCCATAACACAGACCTAATTTTTAATCGACGTCAACCTGTTTCGAAGCGATTACACGATGCAGCTCGTCAAGGTGATGATTAAGTAATTACCAAAATTAAGGCTTCCGGATGCAAGTTGTTTGTATTCTAATTTTTCCCATATACTACTGTTAATATTATTATTCATATATATATAGAGTATTTGTCGCTTTTTTATCGCAAATAGTAGATTTATGAACAAAGTTAAAAGAACAAAGTTTTACTATCTTTTATACAATAGTTTGAATAAATCTTCTTTCATTGTTCTTCGCTTGCGCGGTATTAAAGAAATTACGAATATTCTTAATTGGTAATGAACATTTTTACACTGCATCGTGAATGTAAAAATGAATTGAATATTTTCCTTACAAATCTATCATTTACGAGGAAACTGGTGAAGGCTAAGGCCGGGTGCAGACGAGCGACTTTTTGACGTTGCATTTTCGCTGCATCGTATATCTGTCCTCGTTGTGTTTAACTGGGGAAATAAAGAGAGACGTATGACGCAGCGAGAACGCAGCAGGAAAAAAGTTGTCTGTCTGCACCGGGCCTAATAGCACGAACTTGTATGTATTAATGTATCATTCGATAATAATTTTGATCTCTGACGAAAATGAAACTTTCAGAATATTTCTTTGAAAACGGCATGAAACAAGAGTCACAATTTTAAAGATTGTACATTAATTGACTATGAACGCCATAAAACTCTATATAAAGAAGGTGATGAATTTTACAATAGGAAAGGAACGCGTGAAAATCGAAAGAAAAAAACGCTATCGAATCTTTGCAGCCGAGTCGGAAAGATATTTCCGGTTGATAATTCCATATCATTTCCTATGTTATCTGGTGCACCGCTAATTTTACAAGTATATCGCTCGCGAGTTATAGCAGATTGTGTAACTTTTTAATATCAGGAAAAAGAGAGAAAATAGATGTTTTATATCTTTCTATCTTACTTAACAAACACTCCATTAAATCGATTCGAAATAGAACTAGCTAGTCACAGATCGAGTATACGAAATGAGAAATAAAGATCGTAATTAAAGTTTCTTAAGAATTGTTATGACGACTATACATATCCATATTCTTATGAGCAACCTAAGCAGAAATTTATTTCACCTATTAAACGTTATAACGAGTATTACATTTTAAGTATTTTATATACTTTTGCATATTATATGCATTTTGCAAATTTCGCAAACAGTCCAATGATAACTTATGTAAAAGGTAATTGTAACTCGACTATACGTTCGAAAGATACTTGGCAAGAGTCGTGTAACGTTTCAGTGACTCTTTCCCATTCTTTTCAGGTGGTTGGTGATCAAGCTCGGCTCTGTATCGCGGACGAATTGCCACGCTCGAGTAGATTTAACACCGGCTGCGCAAGTACCGGTAGCTGTTCGAAACGGGAGCGTTAATTGTAAACGCGGCTAAAGGGGACGCGGGACAAAGAACGAACAACGTGACGGAAAAGGAAAAAAAAGAAAAAAAGAGAAGGCGGAGAAGAAAAAGAAACGAAAGACGGGAAAAACAAACGAAATAGAACGGACGATCGTAAGCCCAGAAAATAGAGTGCAAACTGCCCTTGACGCGAACGAGAAGCAGAGCTTGTATCTTTGTAACGAGCCCGCGTAATCGCGCAATGCCGCCAATGCCACAATGCAGCTAATTATCAGCATTAATGCTGGCGAGAGTCATGAATATTCATACTTGACATCTTTATCGAGCAGCGGGAAATTGGAGTCGTTATACGCGGGCCTCCTTTTTGACCCACCTATCCACGCGAATCGATATGTGACCCGTGCCACGGTTAAGGAAATTAAAACTTCTCCCCTTCTATGTATATATACCTATGTATATCTACAATTTTCTTCAATCTCGTGTAAAATATAGCGTGAACCAGAATAGTTGTAGAGATTAGAAGAAAGAATGAATGTATAAAAAATAGTGGAGGAGTGGACTTGTGCGAATGACAAAGAGGGAGTGTGCAATTAAATTATAAGATTAAATTTAAGTAATTAAATATAGAGTAAATAGAGTACAGTTAAGTGTAAGTTTAAGTGTATATATATATTATATATTTATTTGCATTATATATTTTATATTACATACTACATTATATATATACATAATGATCTAATGTATATAGAAACTGCGTAACAGTATGAATGAGACATCTATGTAAATCAATCTCTGTTTTTAACCGGCAAAAATTAATAATATATATGTATATAAATGACGTGAACATAAATTCGTGGTATGAGTGAAAAATAAGGCAAAAATGAAGGGTAACAAAATTGCTTTGGATACTCAGTTTTTTTAGAAAATCTAGTTTGGCAACTTGTTAACTACCTATACCCTAAGCCGAATCGGTATGCTACATAACTCGCGTCACAGTTAAGGAAATTAGAAGTTCTCCGTCTATATATATGTGCACCCCTCGTTCATATGGATTAGGCCACCTATGAAAACTTAATCGCGTTAAGACAACATTTTATTTGTATTTTTAGTCAACTTATTGAATGCCCGGTCAGATTTTAAGGTATCCTATCTAGACTTCTCGAGGTATCCTATTTAATTCACCGTCAATTTCTTCAGCAGTGTTTAGATTAGGAAACTATCGAGATCGGCATATAATTATTATAACTTACTATGCCAATGTAGTCCTTTCAATAGCTTGCTTTTTACGAACGCACATTGGGTAGCAATCTTGAACGAATATAAAATCCTACATGATTAATCGTTTCCTTGATGCTTCGAAATTTTCATACTCGATTCTCCTCGAATGGGAACCTTAAAGGAAAAAATATCATTCTGCACCTTCGACATAACTCGAACCATAGAATCTCTCTCGTTTCAATTGCATCACGAATTTATACCCATAGTGTGAGTTTATTTTATAGTATACGAGATATTCTACGTACGAGATTCCAAGATGCAACGACCTGGCTAAAGAAACCAACTGAGAGAAAGGGAGAAGCTTCTTTCGAGCTCGAATAAGGCGGCTTACTTGTTTACCGAGTAATTAGATATTCTTGCTGGCCGGGGGGCACTTTGACACGGATTCGCGTGCGTCTAATGGTGCAAGAAAAAACCTCTTGGCTGCTCGCTACTAACCTACTCAGTTCTTTTAAGAACCGTGCTACCTCAAAATGTTCTTTTTGGGTAAACATGAGTTACCAAAAAAGAAAAACAAATTTCAAGAAAAATCTCCATTTTATGAAGATAAGTTGAGAGCTACAATGAGAAATTACGATACGGTAGAACACTGTTTAAAGTAATACAGGTAGAAATGGACTAGTAGGTGGATCAGGTAAGTATTTCTCAAACTATTTGTCAATAATTGTCAATAATTGATCAACTAATTGCATCAGACTTAATTACCGCATCCTGTGAGTTTCACATCATATTTTTGGTAAATTTTAACGTGAAACAACATTTTAATTTCCGATTTACAATTATTTTTTGAATGATTGTAAAAGCAGTTATTGATACGTTGTTCGATATAATTATATATACCATTTTTATGAAGTGAATTTTTACAAGATATTATTACAATTCTCAGGTAAAATGAATTTAGTAAGATAAAATAATTCTTGTTCGAGGATTAAGTATCGCTCGCTATAGCAAAGAATAGATGAATAACAATTTAAATTTTTATTATTCCAGTGGCTCTATATAAAGATAGTTCGTTATACAAATGGAGAAACATAATATTCAATACCTTTAAAATATTTCAATTTATGATGTTTTTAATACCAAACGTTGGATATTAGATATCTCATATCTACAATTTCAATCCCAATATCGAATACCATACTTTCAAGCATTAAAACTTATCAAGATTCTCAAGAATTATCAAAACTTAAAAGACTCAAGATTCAAATTTTATCTAGACTTTCGAAAATCTTAAGTACATATTAAATTAAGTTTGAAATAATTCTAATCTTAAAAATATTGAAAACTTTGAATGATTTCAAAATATTCAATATTCAAACGCGCAATCACTAACTACGAATAGTATACAATACGCAGACCATAAACGAAAAACATAATAATCGATTTAAAAATTCAGTAATGAATTCCATGTTAACAAAACTATTCCCTTTGTATTGCTTGTGAAATTAAATATGTATCCTTGCATCCTACTGAATATTACAAAAATCATCGTTTACCTATTTACAAAATTTCACAGAGTTATTACTTATTTGTAGGAAATTTATATTTGTGAATCTACCAAATTATTCGAAATGAAGAAATTAATAAAAATGGACTTGTTCCCAAAAGATTCCTTATGCAATCGCTTACGATATATCATGTTAGACCAGAACTAGTGTTAAATATAAGGGTTGGAACAGAAAGGGTGAAACATTGCGAACACAAATAAACGTCTCGCTTCATCGAATTGCTGCGTTTCATTCGCGAAGCATCGGGACGGTGTGAGTTCATAAAGAAAACGTTCTGAAGGTTGTCTGTTCTAAATCTGAGGCGAGATGTGGCAGCGACCGGGCACACGGCTCGTTTGCATCGTCGCTACTGCGGAATTCGCGACGGAACGCCTGTTGCGCGCGAAAGCCACTCGTGACGTTCGTAGAATCGCGCGCAACCCCCGATTCCCAGTGACGACCAGCTAAATTTTATCGCACATGCCAACAAATACTAATACGATATCCGATTCCGTCTACTTTTCTATCTCTTATCGTTCTCCAGGTACAAAGCATCGTTACCAGGTTATTTCGCACACTCTTGCATTTTTATCGCCATCGCGTTGCGTTCGTCTACTGCTTTTTTGCCATAGTTTTTCCTTTCCTTCTGACGATATTTCTAGGAACTTTTCAGTGAAACTTGTTCCATATGGAATGCGGTTGAGTTTGTCTCACGCGGCGGGTAATTTAAATCGTGCATACGGTTACGCTCGATACCTTTGCGATTAACTGCTATTTATACATAGGTATAGATAAAGATTGCTAACAAGCCTAGAGGAATTAACGGGTAATAAACACGTATACTTATTAAACGGAGAATCGATAAATGAGACTCGCTTTCGTATTTATGTATTTCGTTAACACGAATTATGATAAAAATGTGGTATGTTTCTATTTACTGGTTACATATATGTAATTGGTACTTATGCTTGCTACTTATGAGCGTAAAAAAAGTCGAGTAGACAAAGTGTAAAACAGGAAAAAGATGTGACACTTTGCTACATCGCGCAATAAGGAAGAGCGAAATCGTATGTACCTGTAACTTCGCAGATGGACCGAGTCGAACAAAAAAATGGGCAAAACGAGTACAAGCAGGCGAATAATAGAGAAAAAAAAGGGAGTGGGAGAGAGGGAAAGCAACGTACTAGCGTTGGCGAGTAGAGGATAGATGGAAAGGACGAAAGACTATACGCACGAAGCGAGAGGTAGACGGTTGAAAGCGAAAGCGAAAGCGAGAGGCAGAAACAGCAAAGAGTGAGAGTGAAGCGTAGAGAGAAGGCAAAGTAGCGGGAGAAAGAAAAAGAGAGTTTGGCAAGCGGTATACTGCGGCAACAAAGAACTCGAGAGCATAGAAATGAGTGGTTGAGGTTACCTGATGTATCATTCGCTGGCAGATCAGTGACCAAGTTGACCGGTGGTCGTGAGTGCGTTTGCTGTTGTTGTTGTTGTTGTTGAGTTTGCTGTTGCTGTTGTACCTGATGAAGGGTCTGTTGTTGAGGTCCCGGCAAAGGTAGGTTAGTCGAGGTATTGTTTTCGGCGAGAATCGTCGGTACCGAGGAGGAGGAGGATGACGACGATGATTCCGTAAGGGCCGTCGCGGTGGTGTTCTCGAGGGCCGTGTGGCCCCCACCTTCCCCTGCCCCTGTAGCCATTCGGCCCTCGTGCATTCCAGCAGACAGACAGACGGGGGTCCCTCCTCCTGCACGTCGTCCTCGAGCGCACGCACTTCTCTCGAAACACCTACACACTCTCTTACGTGCCCTCGCTCTCTTTCTTACCCCCGTCTATCTATCTGTCTGTCCCGTTTCCCTTCCTCTTTGTCTAACCAACGGAACCGCGCGCGCTCGCTTTTCTTCCTTCTTTATTCCTCTCTCTGTATACGTTCCCTCTCTGTCTCCTTCTCTCTTTCTCCTCGTGTGCGCACGCTCTTGCTGTCCTCCTCTCTTTTTACTACTACGCTCCCCGCGCCGGCCAGCGCCGTCTGAGCGTACCGAAACTACACCGTCTCTTTCAACCAAACATCAGTATATCACATAACAGCGACATCACACACGCCCGCGGAAAAATGAGCCCCGCGCGGATTATTAACCTCCTGTCCGCCGGCTCGAAAAAAATCGAACGTTAGACAAATGTAGGTCTGTAGGCCACTTCACTTACACTTTGCATCGGGACGGGCACTCCCTTAGTCAAGCGAGCGTCCGGCGCACCGTTGCGCTCTGACAGCACGAGTTCCAGGACCGTGTGCTTAGCGCCGGTGCCCGCCGTCGATTCTCTTTATCGGTACCGCGCGCCCAAATCACGCTTTTCGTCGCCCACCTTGTTGCGATTCTTGCCATTTCTATACATCTATTAACGTACGTTTCCAAGTCTTTTCTCAACGTGTCATACGCGTTAATTCAATCGACAGTCAAGGTTTAATTAGAACGATCGAGCAAAATTAGGCGCGTTATATTTATGAGATCAAAACTCGAAAAAATGGAATGCGAATTCTTTTACGTTCCCTTCTTGATCTGCGATGTACGCGTTAATTGGTTTTGTTTTAATGAGCCTTGAACATTAGAGATATAAAATATATTCTCGTATTATAAGGAAAGTTTAATTTTTGACTCACTAATTTTTAAAAATGTTATTTCGCTTTATTGAATTACGAATGTTGTTATTCAATACTATTATTCCGCTTTATCGAATTAAATGCTTTGACGAGTGTGCAATTGTAATTTTGAACAAAATTAAAAGATGCTAGTTAATTAGGCGTTAAAAAGTTATACATTTGAATAATCATAGATAAAAGAATCAAAGATTGTTCGGTTTGAAAAAAAAATCGAAGAATGTTAATTTTTACTATGGTATAGTACATCTGTCTTGTAAGAATGAGCTAACCATTTAATTTGCGCCCAATTTTACCATTCATAGGCACGGCAGTGGATAACGAAAGGGAAAATATTAACTATACCGATCTCGCACACGCTACATGATGTAGAAAGAGCTCGGCGAAATTTAATGTACGAAGCCTCGAACATTGGGAATAATCTTCCAACTGTTTACTTTCAATTGTATCACATCGAACAATAACAAAAGGGAAAGTATTTTGAGAGAAGGAACGTATCGAGCGAGGTTTTAGTGGGTACCAGAATTTGCTAGTCACGGCACTGTGTTCCAATAATGTATCACGGAAAGACGCAATTTCCGAAAGATTCCCCAGTTCCCTCGTGTTTGCAGGCAGTTAGAATCTGCAAATTGAAAGGCTGTCAGATACGTTTTTCACGTTATAAATGTTGTCAATTTACCACTGCCTTAAATATGACGGTACCGTCTAAGTAGGTCAGATGTCACAATATCTGGACGTCTTATTATGGGGCGCTTTTACACCAAATGTTGCATAACTCGCCACGCACGACTTCACCAAATATAACCGTGTAAAAACTATGACCTGACGGACATAATGCGATGTAATCCCTTTTCATTGTACAATACACTTGACTAACGCTTTCGAACAACGTTTGCAGCGCTATCTAACACCGATCAGCGCGAAATATGAAATACAAAATTGCCACGTTCCTTCTCCTTTATGTTTTCCTATAATAAAATGTATATTTCAAAGTATTTATAAAAAATTAACAAGGTGCAAGATTTTAACGTTTAATTAATATACAAAATGTTATAACAAACATACAAAATATTATAAATTTTATAAAAATACATATATATAATACTTTTAAAGAATTAATATTTTTTATAATTGCACAAAATTCTTGTTAGAAAAATTATATATTTTTCTGAGTAGCCTCAGAAAGTAGATAACGCGAGATTATAAGTCTCTGGATTTGCGCAGTACCTTCATAAATTTGATAAATTTTTGCATCTCGCATCAATTTTTCTACCGGATATTCGGTGTTGAATCCAGCACCACCGAAAATCTGTAAATAATTTCGAATATGAAATAGTTACTTTTACTTTTTAAAAAAGACAAATATATTGTATAATAATAATATACTTGAACAGCATCTGTTGCACATTTGTTGGCTACATCACCACCATAACACTTTGCAATGCTAGCAAGATTTGTAGCTATTGGAAGACTACGATCGGCAGCCCAAGCTGCCTTCATCCATGCAAGTCTAGCAGTCTCAACACCGATCGACATATCTGCGAGCATGAATGCTACAGCTTGATGTTCTCCTATTACTTTATTAAAAGCTTTACGTTGTGTTGCGTATTTTATAGCTTCGTCAAGAGCTCTTTGAGCTAGACCGACAGATGAGGCTGCAACCTATGAAAGAAATAAGAAACAACATTTGAATATTACAGTTTATAATTGATTATCTTTAAGAAGTATTTTCATTATCATACCATTGGTCTAGTTCTATCAAAAGTTTTCATAGCAATCTTAAATCCTTCGCCTTCTTTGCCCAAAACATTTTCTTGTGGAACACGGACGTCTTCGAATGTTATCATTCGAGTATCGGAAGCTCTTTGACCCATGTTTAGTTCCTGTTTCATCACAAAGTAGATTTATTTTGTAATTCTAAAAAATGTAATGAAAAATAATTTATTAAGAACAAACATTACTTTTCGACCAGGTGTTACACCTTCATACTCGCGTTCTACGATAAAAGCTGTGAAAGCTTTAGCAGTTGGAGTTTTCGGATCAGGATTTGTCCTTGCTAATAGAAAATACCTATATAAATGATTATTTTATATAGTGAATATAGACATAATTTAATGACAAATAAATTACTGATAAATTCAATATACCAATTGGCAACACCTCCATTTGTTATCCACATTTTTGTTCCATTAATGATCCACTCATTTCCTTTCTTTTCAGCTTTTGTTTTAATACCTGCAACATCTGATCCAGCTCCAGGTTCGGTAACACAATATGCCTATAATTTTTATATTGTAAATGTATTCAATTATTAGGAATTAAAATTTGATTATCTTACAGCAACAAGTGGTTCTTCGATAAGTCTTCCAAGATATTTTTTGTGCTGTTCTTTTGTTCCAAATGCAATTACAGGAGCTTGCTGTAAGAAATTTTAAATACCATTATTTTACGTAAATAGAAATATTGCAAAATGAACTTACACCTAATCCTGATCCTTCTAATGCAGTTGATATTCCTGTACAGCCATAAGCAAATTCCTCTCCAACTAAACAACCTTCAAAAGTACCAACGTTCATTCCTCCTATAATAATAGTTCATATATCTATAATTTAACCCTTAAAATTTTATATTTTTTAAATTATATAAGTCTGTAACAATACCACAATGTTCAGGAATATGTTTATTTAATAAACCCAAACTCCATGCTTTCTTCAAAATATCCCATGGATATTTTCCACTTCTATCATATTCAGCAGCTACTGGAATGATTTCTTCTTTTGTAAATTTGCGAGCCAATTCTTGCATTTCTCTTTGCATATCATTTAGTTCTAAAGTGGGTATTATATAATAAAAGATATTTTTATTTTTATAAATATAACTATGTTATTGTCATATTCTGTTTGTCGTACTAACCAAAGTTATATCCTATAGCATAATCAGATGTTGATGAAAATGTTCTCATCACCTTTTGATACGTTAGACTTTTCATTATCTAAAAAGGCATATAATATAACATTAATATCTTTAACAGCTCAAAAAACAATTTGCAGGGTTTGCACAATAATGAAAGTTATACATATTTATATCACCTATGGCATTATTTAACTTTTGTATAAAATTTCATGTCTTGTAAAGTACTTACCGTTCGTGAAAACATTTTGATGTTTCTTTGTTTTTACTTTTAATTTTAAGAAGTTCTTTAATTTCAAACTTTTATCGGTATTGTTACTTTTGAACGTATTGAAAATTCACAAAGTTTTTACATAAGACATTTACTTTAATCGAAATTTTTATCAGAATATTTAACAAATGCTGCAAATCACCGTCCTTGCAGACCAAAGTACATTAACGACTACCAACTATCATTACTTATGAAATAAATACCTAAAATAATTAATATTTGAACAAATAAGACTATGTTCATAAATATATTATAACTTACTAATTACATACTTTATTAACACTGTATGTTATACATAGAGCTAAAGTATATGTATATTGTAAATCTAGTATAAAGCTTTGGAAGTAAATAACTCATTGGTTATTTTAATATATGTTATAACCTTTTTCTTTTGATAAACATATATTTGTAGATTAAGCATGTTTCGCAGTTATAATTTCTCTTTTATACATGAGACTTATTTTGTAACATGAAATCTTAATATTGATAAAAATATTTAAATACTAATTTTATATACATGAGAAGGCGCGAAAATTTGGGTCACTTCTTCGATATTTAAATATTTTCGGAAGATTTAAGAAATGCGTTAAACTAGATTTAAATTACTTAATAATTTAATAAATGTTTATTTAATTAATTTACGAATAATAAGTTGTAAAAAATATAACATTATTTATGAACAAAATAACAAGCTATAATCGTTTAAATCCTCATAAGGAAGGGAAATGAATCTACCAGTCGATGTTGAATCGTCTTTGTCGACCAAGTAATTAATATTTTTATGTGAAAGGTACAACATGAATTTAAGCTAATGTATGTAGAAAAGTAGTTGTGTGTTAATTAGTGTAGTATGTATGCTAATTTCATTTTTTTGCTATAATAATAACTGAAATTGACAAGCGACTATTGCAATCTCTCCAGCATGAAGATAGATATTCATCCATTAACAAACAATCCTACAGCAGCTTGGCGTGAACTGTCACAGCAGCAAAAAGTGATTAAAATAAATACCAAACTTCCAACAACTGAAGCAGCAAATGATAAAGTAAAAAGTTCAAATTACTTGTTATCATTTTTATTACAAACATCCGTTGAATCTAACCTATAATAGCGAATATACAAAACTCGTATGGTATTATAATACTAAGGGTAAAAAAAACAATTTATTGTAGTATTTCATTATATTTTAGCTCCGTGTTGTTTGTATGAGTGATACTCATTCATTAACACCATACATAAAATTCGATATACCCATGGGAGATGTGTTTATACATGCTGGAGATTTTACAAAATGTGGTAGTTTACAAGAAGTCATAGAATTTAATAATTGGATTGGTAATGTCAAACAAAAAAGCTCATTTTTTTAACTTGATAGTATTAGTTGATAATAATCATTTTGTTGTAGGTAATTTGCCACATAAAAATAAAATTGTTATAGCTGGTAATCATGAACTTAGCTTTGATCCCACATTTACTCATCCCTTTTCTTTACAAACCAGTGGAAATCGTCAAAAACATACAGGGACCAGTATTCTTGACGATATACCCACATTAGGAATGTCTAAAGATACTCTTGCAGAAGCAATACAAACTGCGAACGTTAAAGAATATTTGACAAATTGCACTTATTTAGAAGATTCAGAAACTATAATACATGGAATAAAAATATATGGTACCCCATGGTAAGTATTTATTTCTGTATTATAAAGACATTTTATATATCATAGTTTTCTAATAAATTTTTTCTATACTTCAGGCAACCAGAATTTTATAAGTGGGCATTTAATGTACCTCGTGGAGAAGCATGCCTTTCAAAGTGGGAAATGATACCATCAGACACAGATATTCTTGTAACACACACACCTCCTGTAGGTCATGGAGATTTATGTTGTAGTGGCGTAAGAGCTGGATGTGTTGAGTTACTTTCTACAGTTCAAAATAGAGTTAAACCAAAGTATCATGTTTTTGGTCATATACACGAAGGTACAAAATACAATTTTTTTTATTCCAAATGAATTACATGCTTATAATTTTTAGGGTATGGTATCTCATCTGATGGGAAAATCATATATGTAAATGCATCAACGTGTGATTTAAATTATTTACCAAGTAATCCACCAGTAGTCTTTGATATAACATTACCACCTGAACATTGTAAATCATAAACAAAATTAAAAAGTATAACGATAAATTTCGTTACGTTTCTTATGTACAAACATATATAAATTTTAATTTATTTATTCGTATATTTCTATAAATTTTTTGTATTACACTCTTATCTAAAAAAAATGAAAATTACAAGGCAGATGTAAAAAAAATTATGGATAGTATTGTTCACTTGAAGATATTAAAAAATTGTTGAATAATTGTATTAATCATATCGAGCAACAGCGACAATGACAGAAAGGATGAACCAGTTGATAGACTACGCGGAACCCTGCACATCGAACAGTGGAATATGTAGGTTG
Source organism: Bombus affinis (assembly GCF_024516045.1). NCBI lineage: Eukaryota > Metazoa > Arthropoda > Insecta > Hymenoptera > Apidae > Bombus > Bombus affinis. The sequence continues at coordinate 12,735,656 of NC_066344.1, forward strand.
TGCCTTCGCGTAGATAATCGTTTAATATCGATATTTGACGGCGGAGAAACTTCGAAACAGTTACGTTCTCGCATTCGAGATTGCTGCCCCATAAGGGTAAGTAGTTTCCCCATACCTTTTACGTTACAATTTTTATTCTCTCTTTCTTCACCGCTTCATCACTGCTTTTTTCTTATTCATTTCTTGTTGTTTTACATGTTTGATACACGATGGTTTTATACGTAATTACATATATATACACATGATACGGATTTACGACGCACTATTCGCTTATAACTTTTTTATATATACGCATATATTCGGATTAGCTGTTCGAAGACGACAGACTACCAAAGACGATTTGCCGCGAATGCGAAGGGAAGATAGCCGTTACATTCGAATTTCGCGAACAATGCAGAAAATCGGACCGCGTCTTGAGATTACGGTACGAATCATGCCGCGCAAACAGATCAATTTCTATAAACGAATCCAATTGGAAAATCGGTTCGGTAAGTAAGATTAATACTTAATCAATATTGTGTAAGCTTAATACAAGTTATTTTTGGAAACTCTACGAAAGCACCGATTAAAAGATTACTTGGTAATTATATAGAAGACGGATTTTAACGCTTTTCTAATGTGTCACGATTGTAGGATCGCGGCATTGGAAAGCCCGAAACGATCGACTCGAAAGTGCAAAGTACGTTCGAAAAAGAACAGGAGGAAAATTCAAATTCAACGCATTTTTGGCAGAAATCGGAAATCGTATGTGGCGAAGATGCGAAAGCAGATGGAAAGACGATGACGAGATTGTCGCGACTTCAGCGTGTCGAGCGATGTCACGTTGAAGAAGGAAAAAGTGAAAACAACGAGGAAAATCGCGTGTCGAAAGAAAGCGGTGGTGATGGCGGTGGCGGTAACGTGTTTAACGTGCAAAGTTACAGTGATACTGTGACGTCCGTGGCGACGCAAGTACGGTATCTATGCGACATTTGCAGTAAAACGTTTGCCTCGAAATCTGGACTGCGATTTCACTTGAAATCGCATGATGCCGTAAAGTCTTATCCCTGTCGATACTGTGACAAAAGATTCGTGATTCCCAGTTACACGAAGAGACACGAGAAAATTCACACAGGTGACAAACGGTTCGTCTGTCAGTTTTGTAGCGCGACGTTCGCCTCTTCGAACGGTTTAAAATATCATTTGAGACTGCATTCCGGCGAGGCAAATTATCATTGTGAAATTTGTGGCAAATCTTTTTATCGAGACAAATATTTAAAGGAACACGTATTCACCCACACGGGAGAAAAACCATATGTTTGTAAGGCATGTGGCGCTTCCTATGCAAGTTCTGGCAGCTTGTTCGTTCATAAGAAACGATGTAAGAATAAGTAGAAGATATAAGTAAAATAAATAATATATATATAACATATAACATATTACATATAAAGATTATCGTTCTTTTATACACACGTGTAATATATATATATATAAGAACAATAATCTTTGACCCTACTGAATTTCATCGGGATCGGTACCGCATTCCGACGCTATGATTCCAATCCTTGGGCATTCCGATGATGATGATGATGATGATGATGATGATGATAATGATAATGATGCATATTAAATAGCAAACTCGTTTCTTTCGCATTGATGCAAAGGGAAGGGGGATTTCCGGTAAGGAAAAGAAACAACTTGCACAAGATAGTAGCGTAAGATGCAAAATGGTTAAAGTAATAAAGAAGTAAACACCAAAGGAAAAAGTAATTTATTTATTTCGTACAAGGGAATAATTAACTGTTATCGTATCAAAATAACAGTTTTTTAGAACGCTAATCATGGCGACATCTAGTTTGACTCGCGATTATTTTCGTTGACGATTATACATATAGGGGTATATAGACGTTGAAACAGCTGGAACGAAGAATATTTTCCAAGGGACAAAGTCGCGAATAATAACGGCGATAATAATTAAAGAGGTAGCGTACCCGGGCGATCTATCGTTTGAGTTCGAATATCTGGACCGCTTACGAGTAAACGAGCAGCTGCGATGCGACGATTAACAAAAGTCTTTGGTATGGAAAAAGAAGGTGGTTCGATATCGAATCGAATCGAATCAAGTAAAACGCTATCGGGATCGACAATCAGAGTTTCTGCGTAAAGACATTTCCGATGAAGCGATTGACATCCATCGATTGGTGTCCGATCGGAACCATGTAAGACCTAGGGAATATTTACCGTTGAGGTTGGCGTGTTGGCATCGACTAAACCACCATCCGCCGCGATAGTTTCTCGCGCAATGAGTCGTGCTAGCATCCATGTCTCGATCTTTCGCGCTGAAAGACATACCGTTCTGATAGGAGAGAGCGTCAGTTGCGTTTCCGGAATACCCGTAAACATCTAGTCTGTAACCGGTCTCCTCAGATTCGACCCTGAACGACTGATATTCCGCGCGCCAACGTTCTCCGTAAATGTCCAACATGTCGATTCGAAGGCTGGTGCAGTTGTCACCGTGATCGGTCAACCTGTGAAGGATTTCGTTGCCGATCCAATACTCACTAACCGGAGAGCCGAACCCGACGGAATAATCGTTCCAGTTTCGATCAAAGTCGAGAGTCCCATCGATACGACGCGCTATCACCATCCAACCTCCGCGACAAAACACCAACATCGGTCTGCCCCCTTTGCCTGCTTCCGAAAGTCGCAGCCCGTCCATAGGTTCGTTCGCTGTCGTCTGCTCGCAATCGCCCGTCAAATTCTTTCCAATTAAATGATATCGATCCTCCAGGTGTTCGAAACTCGAGAACAACGAATTGTCGGATAACGACGACGATGATGACGAGATGGTGGTAGTAGTTGTGGTTGTGCTTGTGGTTATGGTATCCGACGCGATACTCGACAAGTATCTTTGAAAATCAGTCGTCGAATGGACACCGTTTAATCGATCGATCGCTTCTTGTTGCTTGTCGCTTCTCTCTTGAAGCTTAGACGCGCTTACGCTTAACGCTTGCACGGTGCGACGTAAATTGCTTAGCTCTTCCCTGGTTAACGAAAGTTCAGCCGCTTTTCGAGCGGCATTTACATCGAGCCGTGTCAATTCTCTCCTCGTGAACGAGTTGTTCGTTTCCATAGCATCCTCGAGAGTTCGTAACGAGTCGATCAGTCGTGAGCCAAGCGATTCGTTCACCTTCTTCGTGAAAAATCCATTCTCGGTAACATTTGAAATTTTCCGGGACAATTCGACGTGACCCTTTTCCAAACTTTTTATTCGTTTGCTCAAACTCGTCCATTCTTGATTCTCGTACGTGGCGATACGCTTCTCCAACGACGCTCGTCTCCGAGCCGACAACAAAATTTTACGCTCCAGACTCTTTAAACGATCGTCCAACCGCGCTCGATGCCCCTCCTCCTTTCTTTTCCAATATCCGTGTTTTCTCGCGAACCTGCGCCGAGAGGATCGTACACTGTACGACGCGGCAGCTGTAGTCTCACGATCGCTATCCCTTGTACCCATTCCACTAAAATACGAAGTTACCGCTGCTGCCGTTGTTCTAGTCTTCCTTTCCGCTTCTTTTTCTCCTGGTCCTCCTCCGTTACGTTGAGCCACCGAATTTGCCACATTAGCGGAAAACGATTCGCATCTAAGAGACTTTACCTCAATTTGCATGGAATTCAACTGAAATTCAAATTATATCGTGTTATTAAACATTACTATCAATTAGTTTCGTGTTATCCGCGTAACGTAGTTCTACACGTTTCAATAGTATTCGTTCTAGAATAGACGAAAATCTGTCAGGAATTTGCTGAGAATCGCATAGAGGGAAAGAGACGACAGCGAGAGGCAGGATATAGGAAAAGATATAGGAAATAAAATACAAAGGACGAGAAAAGGGCGGAATGTAAAAGGGACTGAAAGAAAGGGACCGATGAAAATGAAACCGATAGCCAAGCAAAACAAAGACGAAAGTTTTGAAGAGCAGCTGCAGAACGATGGAACGATCTGCCACTGAAATCGATTTGGATTGGCTGACGCACGAAGCGGCTGGAAACAGCAGGTGTTTCGGTTTGTCGGCATTCTACGTGCACGATGGACGCGATATATGTATAATACTTACGTACATCGAATTACAGCGTTTCTGCAGCTGTCTTAAAACGAGGTAACAAAATATATGTATGTGAGTACTTATAGCGCACAACCATTTGCGATCAGGGATACGACGAGAAAGGGGTGGGGTTGGTAGGAAGGGAAGAAGATGGTAAGAGAAAAAGGAAGAGAAAAAAGGTAAGGAAAAGAAGAGAAAGAGTGGCAGATGCGCGTGCGATCGATCGGGCACGAGCAGGTGGCCACGCGGCGGACGCACAGGATAGCAGAATGGAAAAAGAGAGAAAAAGAAAAACGTAAAGCTCGGGAGAAAGTGGAAGTGGAAAGGAGAAGGATGAGAAAAAGGGGACGCGGCAACGTTACCTGACTGGCAATGTCGGCGCAGGTGCGAAACAACAGACTAAAGCGTTCCTTCATCGCAGCGATATCAACGCGAATCGTTCCGAGAATCGCTTCGATTTTGGCGATTCTACCGCCGAGATTTCCAATTCCTCTTCCAACCGCAGCTACGTCTCCCTTTAATAGAGACAGCTCGCCTTTCATTCTCGATCTCTCGGCAAGTTCTTCGCTCGCGTTTCTCGTACGAAGAACTTGGGCAACTTCCCCTTGAAGTTCGGTCACCGCGCTTCCTAGCCATCTCACTCGCAACCTTTCGTTTTTCGCCTCGTTCCCGTTACCGCCACGTAGAGAGATCACTTCCTTTCTGAGAACGAGAACACACCACCACCAGAGCAGAGATCCTGCTCGTTAATTGGAAATCGACCAGCTATGGAGCGCACGATGCAACAACAACAAACCAACAAACATTTTCTTTTACCTCAGTTGTTTGATTTCGTTCTTTAGAACGAACAACTCTGTATTTTTCTCGATCGCACGCTTCAAGCTTGCCTCGAGAGCGTTGTAATCCTGTTGTCGATGATCGAGAAGAGCGTTTACTTGTTCCCGTAGCGACCTTATAGCATCGGAAACATTTTCATCGCCGTAAATTTCTTTCCGGGTAATAATCGCAACCAACGTTACGCACAACAGCCAATCTTTCCTATTCATATTTCGACTGATCGCGTTATTAGCATCGAACGTGAAACAGCATCGATCAACTACAAGGACCTCTTTCGTTATTAGATATGACCTGCGGATCGACGCGACGATAATTTTTTCTTTTGCGATCGTCAAACGTCGAACGTAACCGACTCGACCACCGAAACCTCACTGACTTAACCGACAGCCGCCCTACCAGTTTTATATCGTCCTTCCCATGAAAGGTTGGGGGTAGAGAGCACAAGGAGCAGGTGTCCGCTTGCTAACGCAGTCAACGTGCTCCATGGCCATGCATTGTCTCGTGCCTGCAAGCTGTGCCGCCTTCGTCACACCGTTACCGATCCTTTACCGTTCAACATTCTTCGGTTCGCCGAAATCTTCACGAATCATTAACGGCGTTCTACTTATCGATTAAAAAATTATATTTCCACATGGCCATACGTTGCGGGCCAATTTCATTACCGCGCGTTCAATTTCGTCGTAAGACGGTTAATGAAAACAGGAAGAGTAAATCGAGTCAGAGAAAACTTGTATATATACGTATCTCATTTCCTTTGGTGTCCGTTTTTATGTACGTAAATCAGAGGATAATAGTTTATTTAAAATACAACTGTTACCCTGATAGAATCTAAAATTTGTATACTTTTACTGGAAATATGCACGATCCCGCACTTACGCACTTTTCAGTTGCGGTGTCGAGTCTAGTATTACATACGTATATTACAAACACCGATGTGATTCAATGCGTTGTCACTCTTATATGTCATCTCTACTTTGATCGAACAATCAGTTTCCAAAGCTAAAAGCATTTCTTTTGATTCGTCAAATCTAACGTAATCCTCGAACATAATCTTTCAATTGCTACATCCTTGAACTCGCACCATTTATCGTCATATTCTTGATATCCATTGCGTTTTATCGGAAGACGCTAAGGGCAAGGATGTTAATAGACGATCGAACGATATAACTTTGCCGACGAAAATATATATATATCCTACTGAATGGAACACGGTCGTTACCATGGTGGAGTACACACCCACCTCCTTTCAATAAATTACGATAACATATATATATATTATATGTATATATAATATATATATAACTGTTGGCACATAACTTGAATTTCGATAAAATTTTTATATATATACTGTTTGACCGCTTTTTATATACGAGTATATCCTTACCTATGGTAAAATTCTATGTACAGAAATAATAAAAATACATCATTTCAAAATTTCGCGATCTCTATGCTAACACGCGATAGTATTAAATAAAATGGCACTCTCTTTCGTTTCCATGATGAATCGATCACGCACACACAGTCGTACATGCACACGCATAACAACTTTTTCTTTTTCATAATCATTCGACTCAAGTTCGATCGCACATTGACATCGTGCATATTATGGAAGAATCGTGCTTTGTTACGAATCAAGTTTTTAAGTTTGTGCGGATCCATAAGTTCCTGTTGGTGGCCGATACAGTTTCGGAAATGTTAGTATCTGCAAGCTATTGAACGCGTATTTCCGAATTCCGATATTTTTCCACGTATTTTCCCGTCGACATCCTTCGCTGCAATTAGAAACAAGTATTCTCAGTGGTACTGTTTACCGTTTATATATTATTAGGAAACAATGGTTACTGCTATCTAGATGAAATTTCATATTCGATACAAGAAATTAACCTTCGCATACAGTCGAGCGCTCTGATGTATTCGTGTTCGGCCAGGTGATATTCGGCGGTCAAGATGTTCACTTGCTCCAGTGTTACTGACATCCCGGTGCGATCTTTTGCGCTTTTGCAGCTGGTAAACCTCAAACCGCGCATTCTCCGACAAATTTGTGAGGATAATTGTAACACCTCCACGTTCTTGTTTACTTTGGCCTGGACACTTGTCTTTAGATTCGTCATCAGTTCTGCTAACGTTTGACCGAGCGGCGATCTTGCGCCAACTAATGAATTAAAGTGATAAAGCATAGAGGAAAGGTGAATGAACGGAAAGTGTAGCGAATCGAACATCACTGTACTATGCATTTAGATACTAAGATATTAAGAAAAACGAATAGAAGAAACTTACGACGTTTTGACGACGTTTCCGTTGGCAAATTCAGTTTCTTGAAACGCAAATAATATTCGTTCAGTCTTTCGAAATTATCCATATTGCTTTTTTCCTGTGGTTTCGTGGTTCCGAGACTCTCCGCCAGAGAAGCCATTTCGTTAATACCGACGTTAAAGAAGACCGGGGTAACATTGAAGGAAATCGTTTGCCTAGAAGAAGGAACTAACGGCAGCAGAGAATAGATCGCATCCGGCACAGGAAGTACCACTGTTAATGCTGTTCGAGAACCCAGTACTCTTGGTAATGGTTGTTGAAACGGAGCGTTACAATTTCCCTCGAACCTGAAACGTTTGTGCGAATATTTATCGTTGCAAAATATATTTATTCGCTTGTATGTATTCGGGATTCGTCAATATCCGATTGTCATGAACAGCTTGAATTAATACCGGGACAGACGACAATACTAACCTCGGTTCAATTCCACATCTGGTCAGCGTGAAAGTTACGGTATGCATATCTTCTACCGCTACAGTCATGTCTCCCCACATATCTATCTCGTCTCCGTAATAACTGACAAGTCCCTCGAACGAGACCAGAGGACCAAGGGTGGTCAAGATTAGAAGAAACATGGGATCGGGTCTTTGACACCAAAGCTTTGCCATCAATCCCGATACCAAGCTAGTCAACTGAAATCATGATTGGAGATTATTACATGTATCGTTATCCAACTGTTAAGTAAAAGAATCGTCGACTGATGAAGTGATCGAGGGAAGCGTAATCATCGAGTGAAGAATAGTAGAGACAAAAAGAGAAGTAAAAAAAACTTACGGCTTGACTAAAGCATACGTCTCGCCTATACCGAACGTTACAAGCGCGTTGAGCCATTTTCGGATCCTCTTGCACTCTAAATACCGAATGCGTCAATCGAGCAGTTTTCAGCAATCCATCCATAGCTTGGCGTAATTTTTTCATACTCGGCCTGAGCTCGCTAGTCCAATCGACGATTGAGGCAAAATCTAAGCCTTCGGTGAATTTGTTCCTTTGTCCCGAATTGCTTTTAATCATTCGCGTCATCGAATCGACAGCTTGGCACACTTTAAAACAAATACAATACTGTGTTTACTCGTATACACGAACCAAGAATAAAATTATCGATTTATCAATCAACAATTTTCTAATTTGTCTGTTCTTTTCTTTCTTTTATACATTTTCTTAGACTAGATTTAAATATTAAAAAAAAAAACGTGATTTTTACATCCGCAAATACGTAAATATAATAAGATAACGAATCGTGATTCTCACGCAATAAAAACACTAGTTAAACGATAGGAATCAAAGTTGCGAAGGATTATCGACAATCTAGTTTTTTACCTTCTTTGGCTTTAGAAAAGGCTGGTATCTTTTCCGAACCTGGACTCGGTTGTTGTCGAAAATTCGAACGATTTTCCACAGATGCATCGAGTAACTTGCTCGACTCGTCGTTATTCTTAATGTCGTTTTTCGGTTGAATCGTCACAACATGAACAGTTTTGCTACGATTAGTCGGAGCGCATCCTTTCAAGCTATGCGATCTGCCTACGATATTTTTATTCCGCAACCGTACAGCCGGACTACTACATCTTCCACAAAGAAACTTGACTTTCGACACTAAACACATTACACTCGCCTCGATATTTAATTGGGTCAGATCCCACGGCTCGGGTTCATCAGTAGGTTTGTAGTAATTAGCAGACGGTGAATTGCACATCTTTTGAGTATCTAGGAACCGTTTGCATGGATCAATATCGCCTTTGATATCCGCCTCTCGTTCCTCGTTGTCCTCGCATTTGCTAGCATTTGTAGCCAAGATAGTATCGCTAACGACGGGATTGATCCCACTGTCGTTGATGTCATCGGCGTCGTCGTTGACGTTTCCACTGGTCGACGTTTCTGCGCAAGTTTCGATAATTTCCGAATTTTTAGCATCGTTTTCGACATCTGGAAAAATAACAAAATTTTCTTCGTCCTTTCCATCGGTAACGTTATCTTGATTAGTGGTGTTAACGTGATGGTTCACATAAACGTGTTCGTTTTTCGAGGGAAACGAGGCCGTATAACCGTTTTTCTCGTTCTCTTTCGTCCACAGATCTCTCACACATTCCGGAGTATCGGGTGTAACGAAATCGTCAAAGTCCGGACTTTTCAAGTCAAAGTTCAACTGTTGCGTAATTCTTTTAAAAGGAGACAACGATTGGTTCGTTTTAAAGTCTAAATTCAGAGAGTTTTCGTTCGAAGTTTCATGAACCTTGGCTACTTTGTATTCCTCTAGAAAAGTTAATGCTTCTTCGACCAAGCCAGGATCCCACAGACTGAGCAAAATTCTGGTCTTTGTGATCATGTCTTCGCAAATTGGTAACATTCCACTGGTTTGTTTGTCTTTCGCGAGTTTCATCAAAGCACGCATAGCGTCGACAACGTCTCGCCGGAGTTGCTTAATTGCTTGAATAGCATCGTGCGCCATTGTTATCTTCGATGTTCCTTGATACAACTGATTGCCACGCGTTGGCGATTCTTTTAGCGCTTGCAGTAACCTGTCAAACAGTATACAGTCAACAATATGAGGATATATTCTACATATTTACCTAATTATCTATCGATCTATCCATTCTCTGATTTACTCGTCTTTCGATTCTATATATAGTTTATATATAAGTTACCTAATGAGTCCACCGTTTTTACTTTTATGCGAATGCGCAGTGAAAGCTCCGACAGTGATAAAATCATAAAATCCGCATCTGTTTAACGTATCGTTATGCACCCACATTCTTTGAAGGTGTAAGTTGACAGGTGCAAATTCGAGCGTCCTATCGTTTCTGCGTGACGATCGCTTGAAATAACTTCCTAGAGATGTCATTATTTCAACGATTAGTGAGGTGCACAAGGTAGGGCGTTTCATATGGTAAGCGTTTTCGTTTACCTTTGAACGCGGCCAAATTCTCTTTAGCTTGTGAATAAAGATGTAAAAGATGAAGATGGCGATCAAGCAATTCGATTTGCTTTGTATGCCAGGGCTCTCGTAGTTCACCCATGCCGGCTACTTCTTGCAGCAGTTCTTTCTCTTCTTGAATCCAAATTGCACTGTAGAAATGGAAAAAATATTTTCTATGTTATCTACTTGATTCGTCCAGCAAGCTTACGCGAAACAAAATGTTATGGTAAACGAGAAATACTCACAGTAAATGCTGTGGGAATTGGAAACAAAGTTTACTCTCTGCCATGATTTCGTGTACACAAATATCGCCGCCTAAACCAGAGTGAAACCTGAAAGGACGATGCACGTGATTCCAGAGAAATGTGACAAAAAAAGAGAAGAGAGAAAGAAAGAAAGAAAAGATCACGCAAATTTAATTTATTATTAAAATTGTACCTGTATGTTTGTATGTATGGATTAGCAAAGAGAAGCTTGAGTTGTCCTTGATGCGGCAACTTGATTTTGGTTCCCAATCTAGGTGGTAGTGATTGTGATCGTCTGTGCGAAAGTACCTAAGAAAAATCAACATATACACACACCGGAAAGAAAGGAACAAAAAAAGGGACTATAGAACATCTGGCGATGAAAGGGAAAAAATTGGCGATAGGTCGATATTTACCTGATGATTCATTCCGCAAGAAGGTTCCTTGGATGGGGTACTTTCTGTACTGTTCCCTCTGTCTTCTGCTTCCAAATTCCACACGTTGATCGTCAAAAAGCCAACGGTTGTTGTCTTTGCTGACTTCAAAGGTATCCTCAATCTAAAAACGTTCGATCACTAGTCAGAGAGGCGATAGAATGGGAAAATTGGTAAGGAAATCGAGGGACGGGTAAAAAAGTCGAAACAAGAGTCGGTCAAATTACCTAGGTGTATCTTGAATCGCATTCAACGTCACGATCGCGCTTCCAATCGGTGTCGCCGTTTGGCTCACGCGTTCCCTGACATCGTACGCGGTTATCCTCACTTTGGTCTCCGTGGTTAGTCCGTCGCTAGCTCGGAAGCTGACAGTCGTTAGAAAACCGGGATTGCTGCTTCGCTATATGCGTTTATGTGTGAGAGAGAGGGAGAGATTGGTATGAAAACTAAGCGATATAACACACTGGGATGAGTTTGTTTAGAAATTTACCTCCACTACTTCGGTTCGCGCATATTTGATCCAAGTTTTTGAACTTTTCACTTGCACATCTACCTCTAGAACTGGATTAGGTGGTCGACCGTGACCGTCGCAAAGGAGGTTGTCGCATGCCAACGATATCTCGCATATCGGTATTTCGGCAGGATCTGAAACAGGTCAAGTCCGACGACAGCTTCGAAACAACTAGAATAATAAATACCTATTAGGAAGGATAGAGTAAGAGAAAGACGTAGATGGCGAACCTGTCGAAATTCCACGTTGCAAGCGTAACATTTGGATGTCGGTGTCGTGTTTGTGCCCACTGAACGCTTCTATGCGTTGCTGCAATGCCAATAACTGACTTCGCATACATTCGTAGCTGGCAAGCTGAAGGGCTTGCAACCAACTGTCCCTCTCCTCGGCCGAATTTGCACCTAACGCTTGGAATAAACCTCCGTCGAATACTGAAATCAATGCTTTCTTGATATATTGCTGCTCATTGATCAGACGTTACGGGAGTCGTTTCTTGAAAAACCAAATGTGCTTACCTATACTGAATCCATACGGGATCTGATTGCTCGGTTGTTCCATGCGAACAAAACATTGTTCCAGTATTATCACACCTAAAGGCTCCGACCATTGTTCCCGTGATTTGAAATAAAACAATAGGTTTCCCCGTAATCTGCACCATCTCTCCAAACTTACTATGCAACAAAGAAGAGCGACAACTCCGTGTTAGTCTGTTAGCGTGTTTTCATCTGTGATGAAAACAGGTATTTCGTCCAAAGTTGCTTTCTTCTGTCTTTAGGAAGAAAGAAACGGGCTAGAAAAGGATATATGTATGTACAATAAAATAGAAAGGGAACAGAGAATGAGGCATAAGTAGCGAGTTGTAGATATTCGACAAAGTTACATTACGCGTCTAAGTAAATACATATACGATATACATGTAGTATCGTATTAGGCCATTTAGTATGTATTAGGCCAAAAGGCCTAAGGTATCAGCCGAACTGTAAACAAAGTACCGTTCAGCATCAATGTACCGTTGGGTCCTTTAAGTGGATAGTTTTCGTGAAAAGGCTGCGTGACCTTGACCACGGGGGTTTCGGGATACCTGCTCCGGAGAACGGGAAAAGGAACAGAGTGTGCAGAGTGTGCAGAGTGTGCAGAGTGTGCAGAGTGTGCAGAGTGTGCAGAGTGTGCAGAGTGTGCAGAGTGTGCAGAGTGTGCAGAGTGTGCAGAGTGTGCAGAGTGTGCAGAGTGTGCAGAGTGTGCAGAGTGTGCAGAGTGTGCAGAGTGTGCAGAGTGTGCAGAGTGTGCAGAGTGTGCAGAGTGTGCAGAGCTTGAATTGGGAAGTCGAAAGCCGCCTGCGAGAATAGAACGTAGAACAGGATTGTAATCATTTCGTTGTTTCGAATATCATATATTAAATCCAAACATCATTACTTGTCCTTTCCTCTAAGACCCATTTGGATACTACATACATGTACATACACATAGGTCACAGAAGTAAATAAATGGAAAGGGATGAGCGAAAATCACACAGGCTGAAGCTGGTTGGCTGCGCTATTGTTTTACGGAGATACGATTTCTAGGCATTCGTCAGACAAGGCAACTATGCAATACACTAGTAGAGTAAAGAACATACATTTATAGAACTAAGAAAGCTAAGAATGCATGCGATTTATAACAATATAGGTAGAATAATAAGATTTATATGACGCGGGACGCGGAATCGTGCTATTCCGTGATTAAGGTGACAAAATTGAAGGAAAATGTTAAAGGAAGACACGCGTACGAGTAAATACGGTATGCAATAAAAGTAGAGTAGCGCCGTGCTCGATGGGAATGGTGGTTGAATATGGCGTGATCGAGGAAAAGAATATAAGTATCGATAAACGTGACAAAAGGACGAACGAGATCTCGATCGACAGAAATCAATTTGAATTGATTCGATTAGACTGAAGTTAGCGCGTAACGAGAAGCGTGTTAATCGCGATTGATCGAGTTAAGACAGTGTGAAGGAGAAAATTTTGGATGAAAAACAAAAAAAAACTCCAATATACCTTTACTCGTACTGGCTGTAACGCAACTGAGGTCTCGTAGTGTCTTATGTGTTTTTCCCTTTTGATATTTGTTGTCAGATTTTTTACCTGTACCTGCAAATTATACGTAGCTACAGGTAGCTTAATTAACGTGCTCTAATATCTGAACGCAGTCGGACGTGGCTGTACACTAAGCGGCACGTTTTCGTCTTTTCATTCCTTGATATAAGCTGTTTTATTCGTCTCGCTTCGAGTCATAAATGCGATCGTATACGTCATACAGTATATACAGTATACATACTACAAGCTACAGTCGAAGATCGAACGCTACCTTCTTCCCACCCGTCTCCCCTTGCCCCTCTCTCACTATCCAATTTTGTTTTCCTCTTTTTCTTATCACATTGCAATACGCGTTGTCACTTGTCACCGCTCTCGAGTCGATCTCGACCAGAAAAACAAGGAACATTTTCAAATAGGTTGTATCGCGGTAGCTTTATTTAGCGAACATAAGCGATTCGATCGAGTCGCAGCGAGACGGTTTCAATCCATGAACGATCGTGCACACGTCCGACAGGAGATTCTTCCATCGATCGACAGTCACAATTTCCAAGCATGCTCGATTCGCAGAAATCAGTTTTTAAAACAAAAAATAGAAAAAGAAAATAAGAATATAATTGACAAGTCCACAATCTCGAAGATAGAAAGTACAATAAATCTACGATGTTAAATATAAAATGCAACATACTATATGTATAAATATATAGAAAAATATGCATATGTGTATATGTATACACAATATATATGTATACATACGTATATACACACATACATATACAAACACAGAATATTCAAGTAGCTACGCGACATACCGAATTCGTTAATTGCCATTTAATGCAGGTATAAAATCATGATTTTGACTTTATTGTGACATCTTGTAAGATGTTCTGGTACCTTGGATAATAGTATTCTAATACATAACAGTATCTTTCAATCATTTTTTCTCAGGCTATTTATTGAAATTAAATGCATATTGTATTAAAATCTAGTATACGCCATCAGAATGACGCGCCGTATCAAAATTGTGTTATTATTATTACTGTTGTTGTTGTTGTCATATCTGTTAACAAGGTAGCGATATTTGTATCAACGTGTATTAATATCGAATAATTTTCATACTCGTCCAGTAGGTGATATTTTAATAAAATCATTAAACAGCTACGGTAAATCTTTGCAACAACAGCAATAATAGCAAGGATAATATCAAAGGGATAAACAAAGGAATAACAATGTAAACGAAACAATGTTTCGCTCTTAGTACGTGTACATGTGTAAACAGGAATATATATGTATTCGATTCGGAATGTTTCGTAGCTTCGACGTGTGTAAGTATGTAATATACGAAAGGTTTTAAATGCTTATGCATTCGATAGGTTTACACGAGAGCTCGACAAATTCTTCGTACTCGGCGGAAAAGGGAGACAAATAGCTTGAATCGCGATATTTGACGCTTGTCGGTTCGTTGATACTTGGGAAATTATTAAAAGAGAAAAAAAAAAATGATATGATCATTTGGCTTATACAAACGGCAGTGACGTCAGCGTTGAAGTCAGCGGCGAAGGTGAGGGCAGCAATGGCAATAGCCGCGTAAATCGGTGACTGTAAACGGGCGTCCTATGTTATACACGCGAGCATTGTACGAATCTCACAAAACTGAAAATCTCAATAGCTGATAATATATGTACGTGATGCGCGAATCGTATCCTTTTGGAAAACAGATGATAGGTTGGCTCTATATTAAATACAAGACGAAGAATTTGCGTATCACGTGAGTTTATTTTCAATGATCAAATATACAATTTAGATAAGGAAAGAACATGCGTTGATTGGAGCATTTAAAATTACATGTACAACGTACAATTGAATCGATGAAAAAATAGGCGACCAAACACGCTAATATTATTTCTATTTGTCAAGGACTAAATCTGATCACTCACTCTCAGTTCTGCGAAAGAAGCCTTCTTGACGTTCGCGTACATACAATATACCCTCCTTCTCGAATTTCTGTGAAGGTTGCGTAGCCAGGGTCAACAATTCTTGCTTGTTAAACCGCATCGCGGAAGGCACCCGTCTACTCGTGGGTAACTTCCACGTTATCTGCGATCACGTACTCTTCTTTCTTGTTATCTATCAAGAATAAACATTTAATGACACGTGTATCGCATCTTTTTCTTTCACGGTGTTACGTCAAATTTCCAAAGTAAAAAACGAAACGAAATGGAACGGAACATGGAACGAAATGGAAACGAAACGCGGAATAGAACGTAGAACAGTGGAATAAAACGAAATGGAAAACAAAGTCATCTAATCCTTATTCCTAATTCTACTGAACGCGAACGAATATAAAGATCAATCTCTGAAATCTATAACCTATATTGTCCCATACACACCTTGTGCTTTTTTCTCATCTTTTTCCATGTTTCTCCTTCTCCCTAACCCCCAATCCCCAACCCCCCTTCATATAATCGCACTCCACGCTTGCATTTCTTTTTCTTTTTATGTCATTATTATCACTATCTCCGCAATAGCATGCATTTTGAGAGAAGATATATTATTTATCGAATCGTTTAATCTATCGAATAAGTAATGAAAAGTAGATAATATTGATCACTGGGGACGTAAAAACGAAAGTGCAGAACAAAAATAACAAGCGATGGAACCGCAAGCAGATATATTGTACCGCATCTTCGTGTAGGGAGTATGCTCTAATATCCTTCCGAAAATTATTCTCAAATAATCCATTAGTTTCTCCTCGCCGTAATTCGCCTTGTCGAATGTATATCTTGTTCCTAGTACCAAAATCACTAGTGAGACAACTAAATCACACTAATCAGATTTCAAATATATCACGTTGCGATGGCTATTTTCATGCTAATATGAAAATAAAAAAACATGCTTGCAAGAAAATGCGAATGCACCAGTAATCTATCCAAAGATCAAAGCTATTGGATCAAAATAACTATCGAACGAATGTGAAATGAATGTGTACCGTATTTCGCATCTCGAAACATACGACGTACGACGTACGACACCTATCAACGACTATCAGACAAAGGAGCAAGTGGTCGCGGCCATACTGTCGTTTGCTTCGTTCGATCTCGGTATCTTTCGTGTATTAACGAAGATTTCCGATTCAACTCGAATACCTCCGAGTATGCTCTAATGTGCTCGACAAAATTCAATAGCACTTGCCAATAATTTTCAATACGTTTCTTTGCTAACTTTTTTCTATATTTGATACAACAATCTACTTGTTTGTCCTATACTAGCAACCAAATAAACCGACAGCATTTTCAAGAGATCTCAAAATTCACACGTAATTAACAGACATGAATTCACAATATATGAAGTCAGTTGATTAATTATATTATATGTACATAAATAAATCCTGCAACATAGTAAAGAAGCATGGAATCATTCCTATCCGCATCGAAAGCAGTCTTGGTAAATTTCTGTTTTGTTTTAATTGACTTGCTGTAGTGAATAAAGTTATATTTTTCGTGAATTGTAACAAGACAATAATATACGTGTTCACTTCTACTAAATAAGTTAAGTACTAAATAATAGTATGTAGTATATATAATAAACTAATGTACTGCATTTGGATAATTTACTTATATCACTAATTATTACTTTTCTCTATTTTTCCATATCATTAGTTTCATCGTAATTATTCCTTTGTTATTATATTTATATCGCATTAAGAACATGTTAAAATTAATATTGATATCAATATCTATTTATATTTTAATATCTATAGTAATAATTTGATATTCATCATTTTTCGTCTAAATTTATACCATGTACATCTATAACAACGTAGATGACGAGAAAATTGTAATTACATTCTTCTTAAGAAAATTTTGCCCAAACAAATTAATACCACAAATTGCAACTATAGTTGGTAGCAGTTATATGTGACGTAATATGTAACAGATAGTTTCAGTTTGTATCTTCTGCGCGCCAATTCTCTGAGACATTTAAAATTGTTAGTCATTAAAAAATTGAAATATGTTATCCTATTTTGCTTAAAAAAGATAAAAAAGTCGAAATTATTGTATTATTTAACTGGTATTAGATAATAAATTGAATATGTGTGTAGAAAACTGAAAATAAATTTGAAAAATATAAGATATTTAGTTATTTATCAGCATAAATTGTTATTTTGCGCAACTATATGTAAAAATGAATTGAAAATGAAAATCCAAAGCGGACAAATTTCGAAATATACAAGTGAAAGGGATAAACACTGGTGGATAAAATTATTGAATGATAATCTAAGATATCGGTATAATAGGAATAAAAATTTTTTTATAAAAAATTTTTAGAAGAGACAAAGTAAATATTTAACAAGGTATTGGTTTGTATATTATTTTAGTCGAAGCCGCTAGCTTACAAAAGAATCTGCATCGTTTTGGGTAATGAATCTTGCGATTTAGACTCTGCCGTATCGGCATTGATTCAAGCTTTTTCTGAATATTTAGACGGAATTAAAAGGAAGGAAACTGATTTAGCGGTTATTCCGTTGATGAATATATCCGAAAGAGAGTATCATGTAAAAACTGAAGTCGTATTCTTCTTGAAACGTCATAACATACCTTCCAACTTGCTGACATTTCGGTAAGTTACAAGATTTTCTAACAAATGTTATAGAATGAAAAAATGAAAGTAAATTGTATAGATAGATGATCGTATGTATATTATAGGGATCAAATAGATTTGAAAGCTTTAAAGGAGAATGTGGAAACGAAATTGGAACTGGTGCTCGTTGATCATCATAACCTTGCGGACGAAGACACTTATCTAATGGATTCTGTAGTAAAAATAATCGATCACAGACCACAAGACAAACGGTGGCCGTGGCCTGGTAGAGAAATACATCTGGAGAGCGTAGGCAGTTGCGCGACGCTAGTGGCGCGAAATTTATTCGATAAACATGCAGAAATAATAGACTCGCAGATATCGAGTCTTCTGAGAGGTAAGCAAGCAAGTCAGCAAGCAAATAAACAAGATTGCTTTGATTAAATTTTACTCGAATATATTATTCAGGCATCAAATTGATTTTGCGTTATTTAAACGTAATCGCTATTGCAATTTTTATAGGTCCAATCTTGGTCGATACTTGTAATTTTTCAAAAAAGGCCGATCGTGCTACCCCCGTTGATGTGGAAATTGTGGAATCTCTGGAAAAAGTTGGACTATCAGATCTAGATAGAGATAAAGTGTTTAACGAGATCGTCAAAGCAAAATCTGACATTAGCGAATTGACTATCGATGATCTTTTGATCAAAGATTTAAAAGTAATTGTTGGCATACCGATTGTTGGATTGCCTATGTTGGTGAAGGTAAAAGCTAAAGCATGCACGTATTTCCTTCTTTTACATATGAATTGTAATTCGTTCAATTTGCATATCGCACTTTAGGATTTCCTCGATTTACAAGGGGCTCATCTAGAAAGTCTTGGAAATTTTGCCAAATGTAAAAACACTACGATCGTCGTTCTAATGGGAATGCAACTTAATGCGCAAGAAATATCTCGAGATATCGCTGTTTTTTCGTCTCATGCCAATCGGCTAAGAGATAAGGTTAGCACAATCTTTCCGTTTTTATTTTATTCGATCTGTCGATAGAGATACGATCTTGAGTCAATTTTACTATTAACAGATAATAGAAGCTTTAATGGCGTCTACGCAACCATCTCTCGAATTGAGTTTGATTAGAAAAATTCACCAAGAAGATGGAGATGTTAATTTGTTCCTTTATGAACAAAGAAATCTACGTGCCACGCGAAAACAAATTTTACCGATCATTCGAGATACCGTTTCGTTGGAGTGTCGATGCTGAGTAACTATTCGTGATAGGATCTCTTGCTTGAAGTTGAATTTGTAAAGACAAAATGCGAAAGATTATAAGAAGTCACATTTCAGATGGCAGTGTCAGTTCTTTGAGTTCAGTCTTTCAAATAAATGAAATAAGAACAATAGGAAACAAAATGACTCTTTTTACTTTAAGCTAAGTTGTTTCGAAACTCCTTAATTTAAGCTAAGTTGTTTCGAAACTCGTTAATTTAAGCTAAGTTGTTTCGAAACTCGTATTATAAATAACCAACATATTTAAACGCGCGAGAGTCCACAGAATTACCTTATTTCTTTTGTTACATGAAGCGAGAGAGAGAGAGAGAGAGTAAGATACGTACAGAAAGGGAGAGAGAGAGAGAGAGAGAGAGAGAACGAACGATCGATTGATACGACTACAAGTTGATGGTAATTACTCCAATTTTCTTCGAGTTAATTATGCTCTATGCCGAGTGTAACGTACATGAAAGATCGATACCATTATAACGATATCAACATCGTTACTACGATCGGAGATACATACATTGGAGGGATGATATTCCCCTATATCCCCTTTCGCCCCACTCTTCTCCGCCGCTCCTATCTTCGAGCAAACTCACCACCACCACGGGCCGATACCATGGATGTTGGGCTAAAGCTTTGGTCCAGGGTGGCGGAGTTTGCATCGAACTACGTTTCGCGAGAAACGCGACAAGACGAACAAATTTATTCGCCGAAAAGAGCCGAAAAACTAACCGAACGTGAGAAAATCTGTCAATTATATAGTGCGGGTAGCAACAATTCTTACGAGTTGTCGTTTTTTCTTTTTCTAATTAGGACGTGCACCGTATGTATATACGTATATGTATTGAGAAAAGAAACAAGGAAAAAGGAGAAAAGTTAAAAGAGAAATTGAAATTACGATAAGTTGGTGCACTTTGATTCGTGGTTAGCTTTACAACGATGCAAAATTTCTTTCGTTTTTCAAAATTTGCCGTGTTCACGTATCCCGTATACGCAATAAGTGACATGCGTCAAGCTTAAAAGGTAAGCACCTTTTGACATTGAGCTTTTTATCAAACCTATCAGATATAAAGATCCAAACATAATAAGTGTCATATCGCATCAATTACGGAAAAGAAGACGCACGTGTTTCATATTTAATAATAATTGACGCGATTCATTTTACATGCATGTAATAAATGTAGAAGAAATTTGGTAATTATAGTTTTGATAGTCGAATCGAATGAAAATTACATTATAAAGCAGATCAGTTTCAATAAGGAAAAGAAAAATTCAATTTTTTAAATTTTTATAAATTCAATTTCATCGGCACATTTTGAATCATATCGAGCATAAACGGATATTGTTGTATCTATCATAGAAATTATTAAAACGAATACATGTGCGTGTACGCAACGTGTAAATAGTAAATACATACATGGATCGAATGAAAAATACTAAACGGGACATAATAAGACTTCTCTAATCGTAAGAGAAAAGGATGATTCGATGATCCTGTACACATTTACATTTGCCTCTGCGTTTGTATTTACGTTTACACAATGACGTATATACATGACATAGTTGAATGACATAAATATTATAAATATTGAACCGTTTGTCGAAAACGAACAAAGGTCCGAACAAACGAAACAAATGGAGCAAACGAGTCGAACATGGTCATGCTCTTCCTTCCTGCGGCACGCTCGTATTGATCGTACTTTACTTGTTGCACGCACACCCAATACCTATCCAGGACCCCGTGCGCATTCCCTAACCCTCTTTGTCTTCATTTTCCATCGGTGAATCTAATTAACGTGCAACCTGCGAATTGCCAGCTGCTAACTGCCGACCGTACAGGCGCTAACCTATCTAATATCGATGGTAATAGCGATATTCGATAGCGGTTTCGATAGTTTCAATTTCTTCGTCTCTCAGACAATCGACAATCTACGATCGATTCTTTTTAGATCTTTCTTTCATAAATACGGCCAGATACCTAAACGGATATAGTTCCGCTACTCTTTCGCTTTGGATACACTTGAACATCGAACGCGTCTCGCGTGTATTAACGCGCTGCCCTAGTCCTTTCTCCCTCCTTTAATTTCATAAATCATGTTTCTTTTTCTTCGCCGCAGTACGATTAATCACGTACCACATGCAATATCAACACCTACGACGACCATCAATCGCGTGTATTTCGTTTTTACAGTAAAATAAATTATACCACGATATGGCTTGAAAAGCAAATAGCGATTATTCGTGTTACACTTACGATCGATAACACGTAATATCTAAGCCTAAAGTTATTATAATTGAAATTAAAATATAATAAGTATAGTTAATGTATAGTTAATGCGATTAGTTGATTAAGCAATATACAGTTACAGCTTGAGAAATCGAACAATGTTAGCAAAGGACTCGGTCTATCATGAACTGTAAAGAAATCGAGAACGATAGAAGATCCGGATATCGAGATGCGGTGCATCCTAACGGTTGTCTCATTGGGAGTGCTTCTGGCAACTGTTCGCTGCAGAGAAAATGCAACGAAAAACGTTTTCGGTGAGGAAATGAGCGATTAAGGATAACGGTATCGAAGAAATTAATTGTAAAAAGATAAGATCGATGAAATAAGGCCTGTATGTAAATATATATGTTCGCAACTTGCAGATCAGTGCATCTTTCCCCTTGGCATGGAAGAGGGAAAAATTCCAGATGATGCGATCACCGCTTCTTCTAGCTACGAAACGAAATCCGTGGGCCCCCAAAACGCAAGGTAAATTATTTTAAATGATCGTTGTCGATAAAGGTAAAATTATACGTACTATTCGATGTGTTTTATCTTCGAACGATTTAGATTTCAACGTTTTACGATTCTTTTATCAGCTTCGCGTCAGTTTCGTTCCGTTAAACGTAAACACTACCGGTGGTTGGAATTTAAATAAAATAGGATAAGAAATATTCGGTTGAAAAATAAGATTTAAAACGATATAAATACATACGTATACGCAGTATGGTATGGTATGGCACTGTAGCGTAGCAGTTGGTAAGAAACGGCGATATCAGTGTTTGCACGTTTGTAGGATAAGACAAGAGAAGAATGGTGGCGCTTGGTGTCCAAAAGCGCAAATCAGTAGCGCGATAAGAGAATACCTGGAGATCGATTTGACGAAAAATCATCTGATAGCGTGGACCGAAACTCAAGGACGGTTTGGCAATGGTCAAGGTCAGGAGTATGCGGAGGCTTTCTTTCTCGAGTACTGGCGCGACACGAAATGGCATCAATATAGAAACTTGATGGGTGACAGAGTTCGTGTCTGTGTGTGATAAATCGACCGGAAATCGTCTGCATTGCTTCGAATTCAAGCACAGTCGCATCGAATACATAAGTACTTACATACATACTTATATACATATGTATGGGTCGTCGCGAGGAAGGAATTAGAAAAATATAAGAAAGTTACGATATCGTAAACTTTCGGGCGGTTATTCAAAGAAAAACACAGTCCTACGCTCTAGTCTGTACTCGAGAGCAAGGCGAGACGTCTCCGGTGACCGTTGATGCTGAGAAACAATGCTGCTACCGATATTCCTACGTCGATACACCGATCGAACATCGTTCGTTTCAGGTACTACGCGGCAACAGCAACACCTACTTGGTAGAAAAGCAGAAGTTGGACTTGCCGTTTGTCGCGAGCAAAGTGCGATTCGTACCTTACAGCCAACATCCACGGACGGTTTGCATGCGAGTCGAAATTTACGGATGCGTATTGGAACGTGAGCATTTCTATACCGTATATTTTACCGTTTGCCTTACCGTTTAGGCGTTTCGTCATTTCTCGTCTATCAATTCGACGCGTTGCGATCGTGATAACGTGTACGTATTATAATACAAGTACGCACTATACGAACATCAACTATTTTTCTCATCCTCAGAGTATGTCGCAAGTTATAACGCGCCCAAGGGATCGAATCCCGGTCCCGGAGGACGAAACGTTCAGGATGCTTCGTATGACGGTGTCGAGATCGAGCCTCTTGTTCTCGTAAACGGTCTCGGCCAATTGACGGATGGTATATTAGGCGAAATTTCTGAAATTCTCTCCTCTTCGACCAATGCTACGAACTGGATCGGCTGGTCGGATCGTACTACAATCCAGATTATTTTTCGTTTTCAAGAACTACGAGAATTTCAGAATTGTACCGTACACGTCGCTCGTATACCACAACTAGACGTCGAGGTTCGTTTTCTTTATTCTTTTTTACAACGAGCTTACATACACATACACAAAATTGAAAATTCAAAAATTCCTTTATAAATATCTTTCCAAAGCTGACAATTTTTTTTTATTTTTTTTTCTTAGACATTTTCGCAAATGCGCGTTTGGTTTTCCATCGATGGTGAGAATTATCGATCGGAAGCAGAAAAATCCGAGTGGCCGATCGTTGTTAAATCGGCCGCTGCCGAAACGGTTTTGGTATCGATCCCTTTACAATCTAGGATCGGACAATTCGTAAAAGTGGAATTCAGTCTTGCCGCGAAATGGTTGCTTCTCAGCGAAATTACCTTTTACACTGGTAAGTGTTTAGATAATAGTCATATACGAGTACAAGAATATCAGAAAAAAGAAAGAGTTGGACGCGAATTAATAATGCTTTGATAACCGTATTGACCGCAGGTAGCACAAGTCGATCGAACGATTTAAATATTTTAGCTGATGATCAATCATCGGAAATTCAGCAAAATCGAAGCGAACCACGAGCAAAATCCAGCAGCTCCGTCATCCACTCGACCATCAACTCCGTGAGTTTGAATGTAACGGATCTTTACCAAATCGACGAAGATGCCTCGATACCGGATGTCTTTCCCGTTGGTACCTCCCAAACGTATATCGGCCTTGTCAGCGGCCTATTGACAGTGTTTGCTCTTTTCTTAACATGTACAACATTTTTGATCAAACAAAGAGGCCGTAACAAAGTCGCTTTGTTGCAAAAGCATACAGCTCTACTGTGCGACTCATCCGCACCAGGCATTGCGATCTCTCCGAAGGATGTTAAACTCTCGAATTCGATCGTAACCGGATTATCCTTGATTCGCAAACCTATCATTATTGCCCCTTCCGATAACTTGCCTGATCGATCCAATACAGATTTCCAAACGGATGCCAAAGCTGCTGTCGTCGATTCTCACTTCGATAATTCCGATGCCCGTTCCACTCTATACGAGAGAACATACAGTCTATTTTCCGAAGAAAATCTCGTGGTTGCAAACTCAAACGCGTCCTCCACTTGTACAGCCGAATCATGTTCAGGTGAATCTAACCAACCTTTTCTACACAACAATTTATATACTCTAACCTATTGATTTCCGCGCCTATTTGTTCTAGTAAACTGTATTATGCATGTGCGTATACATACATGATACTATATATATTATTATTACGTATATTATGTTGCATTATATTACGCCAAATCTCATTTTTCTTCTACCCAATTGAATCCATTTCAGATTTCAAGCGCAAGTCGAGCTTCACGACAAACAAGTATGCGGAAGTGACAATGTCAACGACTATGACATATTCGCCGAAAAAAGCGTTTCATCTTCAATCGAGAAACACGAATCAAAGAATCTACGAGGGGTATTATGCGGCAACAGACATTTTAACGGTAGGATGATGGATCGGATGTGTTTGTAAAAATTCTAATAAAGGTATTATATAGAGATTTTTATATAGATGTATGGTTGTAGATAAAGAGAAGGGAGATACCGTCGACTATGAGCCCGTTTACACAGCTTCACATTCGCGAGGAAACCGTATGTTTACCAAGTACCATTGATTCTTACAACGTTCAGCGTGTTTCCAGACACAGATTAAGAATTCTAGACAAACTCGGTGAAGGAAATTTCGGTTTGGTAAAAAGAAACAATATCGATGAATTAAACTGATAGTTTACCAATATGAAATTTAATCGAATACGTATGCTCAATCAGGTCCATTTATGTGAAGCAAAGGGAATCACGAATCCTGAAGTAGGAGCGATCCAAAGTCGACAAATTGTAATCGTTAGGTCTCTTTGGCGAGGCGTTGTAGATTCTTTAAGGTATGTTACTAATTCCGAAATGTAACGCCGGTTCGAAAAACCTTTCTTTATATTCTTATGGCATTTTGACTTGAGCAATACACAGGTTGGACTTTACGAAGGATATGCATGTTTTGGCGATGCTTCAAAATTCAAACATAGCAAAGATGATGGCCTTGGTAGAAGAGGAACCGTTTGGGGCTATTTTCGAGTTCGGTCGATTCGGAGATCTCCTTACCTTCTTAGAAAGTCGCGCTGATAATTTGGACAACAAGGACGATATTAGGTGAGTAAAATATCATGATTATATATCAATAGTGTATTTGTCTTTTCAATTTCCTTTCTATTCTATCATATTCTATTCGCAGCTATGACAACCATTTAAGCTTTATTACCCAAATTGCATCTGGCATGAAGTATTTGGAATCCATGAACATTGCACATTGTGATTTAGCAGCCAGGTAAGTAAATCGAGAAAAAAATGACAGAGTCCATAAAGGAATAAATCGACTTAATCGATCCTCGATATATACGTTGTGTAATATTTTAGGAATTGCATTGTTGGTCAGGATCTGACAATAAAGATATCGGATCATGCCATATATTGTAGCAAATATGATCATCATTATTTCATCGACGGGCATAATGTAAAAGTTCCTCTTCGTTGGATGGCATGGGAAGCAGTGTTACTGGTAAGCGACTGTTTCTTATTTCCTCTTCGTTTCATCTCTACATTATCGTCATAGCTACGTCTCCTCGTCTTGTGCGCCTCGAGTATATGTTTCTGCTATCGTAACTTCGCTACGGACCCTATTTATTTTCATTTTTGTTTTCCCTCTCAGGGTAAACGTAGTTGCCGAGCCGACGTTTGGTCGTTTGCTGTAACAGTTTGGGAAATTTTTCTAAATTGTAAGGAGATACCATATGCGGATTTAACAGTGGCACAGGTTTTAGAAAACTGTGGCCGCTGTTACCAAAACGAAACGTATATCGGTTGTAATGGACAGCCTGATGACAACAACGACCAAAGAAATCATCATCGAATTCTTTCACAACCCGATCATTGTCCGGATGATCTCTACCGTGTAATGAAAAAATGTTGGAGTACACGAATCGAGGACAGACCCCAGTTTGCGGAAATTCACCTATACCTCGAGAGACTAGCCCTCGATTGAACGTTCGAGATACTCGAGATCGAGTAGCACGGACCAAATGGTTACAATCAGCCAAGAAGCATCCTGTACGTAAATTTCAGCTTTTTATGCTGACTTAACCTGTATTTTCGCTTCATTAATTTCTTTTTTATATCTATTCCTAATGTATATTTCAATCCATCTTAAAAATATCGTAAAACTATTTCTTTCCTCCATTACAAACACTCTTCGTAATCGCTTCAGGATGCTCTGGCCATTAACTTTTAATGCTCAATTAGGTTTATATATAAATCAACTTTTATGCATATAGAAATATACACACACAATCACACTTGTACACACTCACATACATCAAGCAAGAGAGAGAGAGAGAGAGTGAGTGAGTGAGTGAGTGAGTGAGTGAGTGAGTGAGTGAGTGAGTGAGTGAGTTTCCGCAATCGTGAAACACAAAGCACCATACTAAGAAATTATATTGTCTTGTCCTTCGATCAACTGTAAATGATCGGTTGTAATATGCAAAAACAATCGATGATTCAACATTGCAACCGTGATTCTTTACATACGAATATTCCAACAGCGAAACAAATAGACGTTGCAATTGCGTTACAATTCGAATGTCTAGTACCTCAGCTTGTTTAGCGCCCAATAATATTACAATACTGCTCATTCTGTATGTACAAGGAATAAGGCGTTGCATATGAAAAATAAATAAGATTTACCGGTTTGGAAAAACGCGCGGCAAGAGAAATACGTGAATTTAAATGATCGAGCACGCAAACGAATACAGCAGAAATGAACTTTTCAATGGACCGTTAATATTTACTTTTTATCAAAGCTAGGCGGAAGATGGTTTGCAAAGAGGGATATTGCGTTGTTTCGCATGTATACATGAATAAATTCACGTGCTCGAGTTTTGCATTCGAATGTGTTACGCCGTTACGCTGCAAATATTTGTAGAGTAATAGATAAAACTGCATATCAAAAAGATAGCCAGTAATAGCGGTTTGCGGGCGTTACTACAAACCAAATGGGACAATCAATATCACGAACGTTGTTTCATACAAATTAGACGGTACGCGACTTTAAAAAGTAATTATCGATCGATTTGCTAACACTTACCGAATATCTTAGGATATTACACCCAAGCATTACCAATCGGATTGTATCCTCACGGGTGAATCGATCGTACTCTCATCGTATCGAGCGTTGATATTTACGCGTACGTTTCTATAGAAGCATAAATTTTTTTAAATGTGCGATTACATCGATCGACATTTGTAATACAAATCATACGTATCCCATTAAAAATTATATTCTTCATATTTCCAACGTTACGGTAAATAAAAATTGTTATACACTATCTAATAAGCTGTGTCTATTGTTGGTGTTATAATATATGTAAGACTATTAAGACTGTTAGAGGGAAAAGCGTACGAGGAATTTCAGATTTCATTGCTAATGGTTTCTATCGACACCAAAGGGATGATGTTTGTTTCTCGATGAAACTCGGCAAGGGGTTGCTCCCAACGTTCTTCGAAGTAGATTCCCAAGAGAAATTTTGTACCAATTCCTGTGTTAATAGCCCAAGGCAGATGATGCTCGAGATATAATTTCCTTTGCCTAAAACGCCAAAGAGAAATCCAACTAATTGGACTGGATAAAATCCGGCGAATTGAATAAAAAAAAGATGGAGACAAAACCATCGATCGGTTGCAAGTATCGGGCTCGAGATTCACTCGATGAATTTACCTTGGACGCAACCGGAACGCTCCAAATATCGCTCCGCTGAAACACATTGGTAATCGTAATTGTAACGCTTCTACCCACTTGACCGTCACTTCTCCAAGCATCGTAGTTGGCATTAGAAGTAGAGCATGATAAATATCGTGTGTTTCTCGATATCTTTGCATTACATATGCTAATTCAGTATCTTCAACGAATCTGACCGCAGGTCTAGAATCGGGGGACACATTCTGTAACAGACCAATATTTTTGTTCCAATTTGCAGAAACGCGCTAATAATTTCAGTATATGATGTAATTTGTAAGAAACGACCGATCGATTGGTATGATCGCCGTCTACGTATATCTCTATCTAGTGCGCGATGCAGTAACAATTTTCATTACGAATTATACGTGTAGCGAAACATGGAAAATGAAATATGAAAACTGAAGGATGTGCGCGGATTGAATCGAATTGAATCGAATCGAATCGAATCGAGTGGAGTCAAGTCGAAAGAGCTTACGTTAACGTCCAAAAAATCGCAATAGATCCTGCCAAGTGTTCCTTGTGGTAATCGTCTTAGCGCGGAAAAGTCAATCGTAGACGAGGATATACGTGGTTTTCTGGCAAGAATGCGAGATCCCTCGGAGGTTGCGAGCATTTTTTGATGACAGTAGGAAAGAGCATCGGTACCGGTCGTTTCTCCCAAGCATGCGATCATGTCGCCGCGAAAAGGATCAACGAATGAGATCGCGGCTGCACCGGCCGCCAAAATTGCACGTTGCACCGGCGACAGAGATACACGATGTTTCGCGTAATCCATCGTGAAGGATGACGAGCAGCCAGTACTGCTGAATAATCTTCGAAGTGGCCAGCCTGAAACTGACGGAGGACTGAATGAGAATCGATCGTGTTTCTTTTCTCCAGAAATTAAATTTATTCACTATAAAGTACTTTTGTACACGTGCATTATTAATAATAGTATATTGCACCTTCGAGATTTCGAAGTACGTATGTACAAGTTGTATTTCACAAGGTAAAGGTGATACGCTATGGCGCGCAACATCTTATTATTCATTTCTTCTATCCGGTAACGGTCTTATCGCTTTGGTATGGAATCTTATATCTTATTTATGACTATTACTATAGTTTGTCACGCTTGCTGCTCTTTCCCTATTCCCATTTCGTTCCCTCTTTTTCCGGCTCCCAAAAGCATTATCATTCCACAACAAGAAGAACACGTGACACGTGTCGAACACTAACACAGATACAAAACACTAATACAGAGAAACAAGGTGATGGGCTCGAGGAAGCAAGAGCAACGGAGAGAGAGAGGAAGAGAAGAACAGAAAGAGCTGCGGCGACATATGGCACGACTTCGTTGCTCTGTACATCGATCATACAGCTTGCACTTTATTCGTCGTTTGGTCATCAGAAAGCGGAGAATACTTTGGTTCGGACGATTCCTTCCTTCGAAAGGTTACCCAAGTGTAAACCAAGCTACCGACAACGCTTAAATTCAATCCTACGAAATTTAACCACGTAAATATGTAATCACCACCGATCATCATTCCGAGATAAGTAACGCATATATTTTTCAAACATCCGATTATCGTGGTGGTCAACGCAGAGTTATAAAGTGTACAAAGTATCATGCTGTAGGACAATACAAAACCCATTACACACGAAAGCCCAAACTGTATAAGAAAGAACACATTGTTCCAATGTGGAAATTCTATGACAGAGTGCATGTCTCCCATCCAGTAGGCAATGCTAATCGCTGGGACAATCATAAACAATGAATTATAGTACATCAGTCCGTATTTTCCTAGTTCCTTCGAATCCAATTTCTTCTTCATGTAGACACCGTTGGCGGCCGTGAAGAAATCGTTCAATAGGATAAAAAGATAGCCCTCCAAATTAAAAGCAAGATCATTTAATGCAGCCACCACTGCCCCGACTATCATCGTGTATACGCTCAACTGAACGGAAACACGCGCCCTTACTCCGAGAATATAGTATTCAGCGATCATCGTCATAAGAATGCTAAATCGTCTAAGGGCGGTGAACATCGGAAGGCTCAGCTGTTTTGTACCACCTAATCCAAAGATCATGTTACCGATGTAAATGATTGGTAATGGCCATATCTTGACACACGTTGTTACTTCTAGGTTAGGAAATTCAACGTAGCGCAACTTCTTTGCTGCAAAAAGTAACATGATGGTAGCCAACATTTGTCCTATGCCGAGCATTTGAAACGATGGAAATTCGAACGACGTCAGCACTGTCTTATTTACAACTGTGATCATAAATGAAGATAACCCGTAAAATAGGGCAGAACCGACCCTCGCGAACATCACATTTTTATGACTCCACGGCATACCGATTAAATTGATAATATTCTCTTACTCTCTTCTTTTTTTCTTACTTTCTCTTCTTCCCTTCTCTCTTCTCTACGTTCCAATCACAACTTTTGTATTACTAATACGCCAAATTTATGTCAAATTTCATAAAACATACACTGGTATAACCTTATCATTCTTCTATCGGTTTTCTATTTCTCCTTTTGTGCTGCACACGTCGCCAACGAAGATTCCACTATCCTACTGGATGAATACTTAATGTTACTGAATACCATTAAGATTTGTTTACAAAATGTAAAGTACACACACGAGCGCTTCTTTTTCCTCTAATTATTCTTTAAACGTGTTGACGTAATATTGTATCTTCCTCTATCCCTATTTCTATTTCTACCACGGTATTGCACTACTCTTCGTTTATCGTTGTCGTTGATACATACAAATTTTCTATCTCGCTTTTCCTTCTGCTTTTCTCTTAATCTATTATCTTTGTTCTCAAAATGAATCTCAGTATATATACGTAGTATACTTGCATACATACGTATATCGTGTTTAATTCTTTTATATGAAGATTAAGAATTTCTGCTTTGCAAAATTTTTATCAAATTCCTTTTATAATTTATTTCATTTATAATAATGAATAAATTGTTATTCATTTAATTTTCAGCCTGTTATTAACTAATTTGTTATAAATATCATTCATCGATTAATAATACTTGTATACATATTTATCACATGTACAAAGTTTGGATGGTAGGAACACAATACTAATGAGTCATCTTATAATTAAAGGAGATGAAAAAGAGAAAAATATATATCGTGAGATATACATATTATTCTATTATTTGTCTTTCTCTTTTTATATACTAGTAAATATGTATATCGCTCGATCACGAATACTTTACGAAGAAATGAGACTTGCTTACAAGGATTTTGAACATGAAGCGCTATCTTGCGATCGCGTTCCTCTAAAATTCGATCATACGCTGATGCGTTTAGGATTTCATTTCATAGTCTCTTTCATTCGGTTCAACTAGACCGAACATAGTCCGAGCTCTCGTTTAGTGTAATGAGTTTCTATTCGATTATTTAAGCAAGCGTAGACTGTAATAGTCTAGTAAAATTATTTAAAGTTTCAGCGCAATGTGTTTTTGTTCAAAGCTTTCTTACATAACACGAACTAAAAGTTGTAAAAACAAAAATATATCATGATGTAAGTTGAACATTTGATTTTAAGAAAACCTTGAAACATTTTACCTGCCTTCTTTCGTTATTGGTTACATTATAATCGATAACCAACTGGTTCCCATGTTATTTTCAGGATAGAAAAAAGGAAACATTGACGATTTTATACGACGTATTTTTATCATGTTATTTATTTCTTGCTCAATCAGGATCTCCCGTAACGTATGCCTATCATCGTTGAAACTGTCTATCGCTACAGTATGTGTGTTTACTTTTTTCCAATATTATTAAGTCTTCAATATTTTGTTACTTTTTCTGACAAATTATCCTAGTATTCTACCGAGGCTACATCAAGCGTAAAGAAATTATCCCGTACACAGAAATACCGATGTTTATTAGACACAAAAAATGTCAAAAATCAGAAGATATCACCTAACTTTGTTACATCGTTTGATCACCAAAAGCCTACTCAATGTGTAGATATAACGAACAATGAAAAGCAAAAGAATTTATACATGCAAAATGAACAAGAATGGCAGTGTATAAAATTAGATTCTGGCAAACTTCGAAAACATTGCTTCATGTTATCTAAGATACGGTTAACATGTAAGAGAAACTAATATCTTTAACAAAAACATTGATATTTTATATGATAATTTGTTTGAATAGAAAAAATGGAGAATCAAATGATTATTTTTAGCTTTGGTAGTTGTAACAACCATGGCTGGATATGCATTAGCACCAGGGCCTTTCGATGCTTTTACATTTGTTGCATGTTCTATGGGTACTGGATTAGTGTCTGCAACAGCAAATGCTATCAATCAATTTTTTGAAGTTCCTTTTGATGCGCAGATGTCAAGAACAAAGAACAGAGTGTTGGTTAGAGGTTACTTAACGTATGTAGGATATAGTTTCAATTACAGAAGCATCCAGATTCTTTAGCTTAGAACTAGTGTTATCTATAACAGAATTTTTCAAGTAGACCTGGCCATGCAGTAATGTTTGCAACGGTATCTGGCTTCAGTGGATTATTATTATTATATACCGAAGTTAATGGATTAACAGCTACTTTGGGAGCAGCTAATCTGCTTCTGTACACTCTTATTTACACTCCTATGAAACGCATTAGTATTCTAAATACTTGGGTGGGTTCCATAGGTAAGTATATTATGATACTTTTGTTATTGTATTTTAATGTTTTTCACTATACTAACTGAGATTACATATCAACTGTTATTTAGTCGGAGCCATACCACCATTAATGGGTTGGGCATCTTGTGTCGGCAATATAATATCTCCAGGTGCTTGGATAATGTCTGGTCTATTATATGCATGGCAGTTTCCTCATTTCAATGCTTTATCATGGAATTTGAGACCAGATTATTCACGTGCCGGTTATAGAATGATGGCAGTCACGAATCCAAAACTTTGTCGTAAAACAGCATTACGTTACACCGCTGCATTAATGGGTCTTTGTTATTTAGCACCAGTTTGTGATGTAACAAATTGTTGGTTTGCCTTGTTATCGACACCACTTAATGCATATTTTCTTTACCTTGGTATGTCGAAAACATATTTATACTGATATTTTGAAAAAAAGAAAAGGAAGAGGAATGAAAGTAAATTTAACTTTGTATTTTCTCTTTTCTAGCTTGGGAATTTCACAAGCACTCTGATAGTAGAAGTTCACGCAAACTGTTTCGTTTTTCATTGATTCATTTACCTGTTCTTATAGTTCTTATGCTTATAAATAAGAAACAGTGGTATAATGATGACAATAGACAGAGAGATATGGTACTTTCAGAAGAAAAAAGCGATATGTACACAGTATTAATGAAAACGATTGCATCGACATTTTCGAGCACTTAATAAACTACCTTGAAATTTACGTCATGATACTGTAGGAATCATAATAAGCTGTAAGTTGTACATAAAGATGACTTTATAATACTTGATGAAGCAATTTGTAGTATAATTTGTGAATAATAACAGTTATCATAACTGTGATCATGTATAAATATTAATACAATATTCATAAAATATGATTACGTACATGTAATAGTATATATATTTATTTATTTATTTATTTAATTTTTGTTTTTATAACTTAAAATATTATACAGTGTCATATTTTATCTTGAATAGCTTTCCGTTTCGCAGCAAATTCTATCGCCATTTGTCTTCTAGTTTTAGTTAAATTTCTGTGTCCAGCACAATCCAGATTTTCCGTGAAACATTTGTTTCTACAGCACTGTCGGCATAATTTATGAACACATTTGAGACTCTACGGGAGAAAACGTAACGGCGAGATTAATAAATTTCATTCGGATTGATAACAAAAGATTATGTTTAAAATAAAGTTTTGCAAACCACTGGATTTGGACAATCGCAACACAAATCAGATCCTCTTTTCACGATGATAGCTGGTCTGTTGGGGCGACGCGCTATTCGTTTGAGCTTCTTCAGCCGTTTTCGTGATATCTCATTTCCTTCTTCGTCTCTGAATTTTCTCTTGATCGTTTCATTTTGCTACAAAAATTGAATGTCGAAATAAAAAAACAATTATATCATATGATAAGGGAAAGAAAGAAAAGAATAGGGATAGGGATACAGATAGAAATAGAAATAGAAATAGGAATAGAAATAGAAATAGAAGTAGGGATAGGAAAAAGGAAAAGGAAATTGTAGTAGAATAATGGAAACCAACCGTTTCGATCCTTTCAATTTCTAGCTTTTGTATATTCTCCTCTGGAAGATGACGTATATATGGTTGGCACAACCAGGGAGGTAGTTTTAAGTTATGATCTGAAATATAGAATACAAGTAAGTAACAACAGTCATACTTTGGCGGTATATAACGATAATGTAATTAAAAATACAAAGAGAAAGTGTATACACAGCCAGAAGGAAAGTGGATATATGTATGTCATGCGAATGAAGAATAAAGTATATAATGGAATATAATATAATCGAATATATGGTAGAGCCTACGAACCGGACATTTCTTCCTGCCAGATTAAACGACCTTCGTGATAAGGCAGATACCGATCCCTCAAAGCGTATACGACGTTTCTGAAGGATTCCATGGTAGAGTTTCGGGCCAAATTTTCTCTCTCTTCTTTATTTTCTGCTAAACAAAGTCTACTCTCTAGTTAAAAGAACGCTGAATGCATAAGTCGATTTGTAATTTCGAAAATTATTTATATAGTGTACATAGAGATCGAAAATAAACGGAAGCTACAAATAATTGATTTTTCATACGTACGTGTGTTGGAACAATTTAAAAAGATGACCACGAATGTAAGAAGGAGGGGCTGGATAACGTTCCACCAAATCCAAATATTCAAGCGCTGGCTCCCAACTAGGTGGATAACGAGCTTCGAATATGTACGGATTGTAAAGGTTGCCCTCTGCTGACATTACACCGTGAACACCGGTTTCCTCTATACATCTTTCGATATCTTGCAGACACTGTATGTTACCATTCGCAAACACTGGAATTGTGACGGCCTGTCTGAACGTTTGAAATAATAAGAAATAGCAACTGACTGGAAGATACACGCCAAATGAAGATACGAAGAGTAATTGTTAATCATACCTGACGGCTTTGATGTGATCCCAAGATGCGATACCGGTTAATGGACCTTTTTGTTCCCGAGTTCGTCCGTGCACGGTAAGTAATCGTGCCCCAGCGGTCTCGAGCATTTGCGCGTACTTAACAGTTTTATCGATCTCCGCAAATACACGAAGCTTACAAGTAACTGGCACACGGAGACTTTTGCTCAAAGTACTTACTGTAATATTTCGTAAGAGGAAAATAAATTGGAGATGTAACGTTATATTTAAGATTTATGTTACGAACCGATTCGTCGAAGCAAGTCCCAATCGTCTTGAAGGAAAGCACCATAACGACCACGTTTCGCGATAGCTTGAGGACAACCAATGTTTATATCCACTGCGTCGCAGTACGGTTCTGCCAAAAGTGCTGCCTCTAATAGCGTATTCGGATCGTTGCCACAAAACTGTAATAAACGAGATCAATGCGAATATGAGTTAAAGATAGAACGACGATTAAAGTCGAGAGAGAGAGATGTGAGTCGTATACCTGGACGATTAATGGGCGATCTTCGGCAGTGCTGGTAAGAGCCTCTCGTCGATATTTCGGATCTCGACAGAACACGGAAGAATGAAGCATCGGAGTGTAACAAAGGTGCGCACCATGACGACGACTTAACAACCTCCAGGCTAATTCGCTTGCGTCGACCATTGGTGCAACTACGTATCGTGGAGAACTTAATACATTTTCCCAAATATTCGTCTCAGATGTAGCAGAATCTGTGGCGAGTTGATCGGATGTGTTTACTGAAACTGATGACATCTACAAAAATATATGATCATGAGTACATAAGAGAAGGTAATTTATTAATTTTTCAGTTTAAGCGAGCAGCATGAGTTTTGTTCAAAAGATTCTGTTCTTACGATATGGAAACGATTACTCACTTACGGTACTCACTTTATGATGTTTAAATCTAGGATGAAAGATGTGGTGCATTCACACAACTATTCCCCCCGTTTCTTCCCCTTTTTCTCTACCATATTCCCTTTTCACATTTAAGTTTGCCAAGAAAAGAACATGACGGTTTTAGAGTTTACTGCTTATCGCGTATTAGAGCCGTTTTAAGCCGAAGAAGCAGCGGAGCAAACGATCGGAGTAATCAATCAATACGATGGATTTCACATTTCCCGTGAAAATGAAACGGGTCGCGAGCGACTTGTGAAGACGACAAAGGGCGCGGCACAGATGACGATGATGACGACGATGATGAACAAATGGAACGGTTGGAGAAGCCGGAATACGACGACAGAGAAGAATGCGTCGATCGTGGTGTGGCAGGTTTCGATAATTCCGATTCCAAAATAGGAGACAGCTTGATAGATTGCGTCATTTGTGATTTGATTTTGGCTGTTTGTCCTCTTCGAAAAAGAAATCGTGTGTTCGATCTCCTATATGTCGTGGATGATCCGAGCATTTTCTGTGATCGGACCAAGTTCCGATATTGTTGTAAGTCCAATGAATCGGATTCTGTGATTGACGGTGAACGATGCAACGCATGAGGTTTCGAATAAGATCGTCGTGCTGATGTTATTGTTGTTGCGTCAGTCGCCAGCGTTTCGAACGGAACGATGAACGAAGAAGAGACCGTGGCTGTATGGGAGAGTGACGATGATGACGACGACGATGACCACGATGGCACCGTTGCCATCGTTTCCTTGATCGTCGTTAGATTCCGATTTCGATTGCGATTCCGATTGAAATCGGTAGTATCAATTTCCTTGGACTTTGGTGTCTGCGACGTGTTGGTCGCGTCCAACGACTGTTGTCGATTCTTCCTTTTCTTCCTGCACCTTCTCCTCCTTTTTCCTTTACTTAGATAGGTCCGGAGAAATCTTGCTATTCTTTCAACTGTTTCGCACGAGTTTGTCGAAACGCGCACCACCTGGTCGGACGTATCGTCACAACTGGATCGTTTTTTGGATTCCAACACGTTCGGTCTGCCGTTTGCCGTACAACAATGCATAGTTAATGGCGAATTGAGTGCGGCGAAGCAACAAAAAACAGGTGACGGTGTTGATAAACCAGCGGCGGTAGCGTTACAATCTCGAGACATCGTAAATTGTTCGGTATTTATTGCTGCCGACGGCGATGGCGATACGTCCGCGACCGTCGAAATGCCCATGGCCGACGTGGTTTCATCGAATCGCGATGATTCGGGCTTGTACGCCGAGAAACAAAGTCGGAAATTTTTCTTTTCGTTTTCTCGATCGGAGTAAGAGGATCGAGTTGAAGGAGATTTTCTTTCGAGACATTCGTTTCGGCTGTCGTTTATACCGCGACGCGAATATGAGTTTGCATTATTCATAAAGGGTGATACTAGAGGATGAGAGGCGGAAATGAACTCGCAGAAGCCATGTCGTACCCTTGTACTCGTAGACTCGGCAACTATTTGCTGCACGGTTATCGTGGAAGCGTTATCCGTAACTGTTGTTGGTTGATTGGTGAGTGTAGCGGCGGTGGTAGTAGTAGTAGTAGTAGCGGCTGTGATGGTGGTGTTTGTGGAAGTAGAGGTGGTGGAGGCAGCGGCAGCAGCCGCAGCCGCGGCAGCAGTGGCGGCTGCAGCGATCGCGACGGCGGCAGCGACAGAATTCTTCTCCCTTTTGTTTCGTACGTATTCGTAGGTGGTTAATCCGAGACAGGCGATGTAACCGTGAAAAAAGCAT
This sequence comes from Bombus affinis, assembly GCF_024516045.1. Taxonomy (NCBI): domain Eukaryota; kingdom Metazoa; phylum Arthropoda; class Insecta; order Hymenoptera; family Apidae; genus Bombus; species Bombus affinis. The sequence goes on from NC_066344.1 coordinate 12,773,679, forward strand.
AAATGAAGTAAAAGTATTGCTACGATCGCCGAGAGAATTCCAATGGCGGAAATAGCAATTATAAGAGTGGTGTCCGAGGCAGGAACAATAAAGGGAATGACGGGATCGGTTGTGTTATTCTCCATTGTCAGATTTGCGAGTCGATCGAAGAATAAAGAGGAGGACAATTCGACGACGGAAAGACCAGTAACAAACAGGCTTGCTAGAATAGCGGAAATCAAACAAACTAGAAAAGCGCGATAGTTTCTAGCTCCGATGCAATTGTTGAGCCATTTGCAGTGATGATCGAATCGGACGATGCATTTGTTGCAAATCGAACAATGTTTCGTCCTCTTGCTTTCGGTGTTTATGTTGCAAAGATGACATCTACCGTCTTCGATCACGTGCGAGTGTTTCTCTCGGTCGAATTCCGGTAAAACCTTGTTCGTTGGCTGAGATCTGACGCGTGGGTCCGCCGGGTCCAATAAAAGTACCGCCAAATGAGAGCAAATATGCGTAAAGAAGATAGCAGCTATCGCGATCGAAAAAGCCGGACGTAAATTCGGTTCGAGAAGCGGCGTCAGTACCGCGAACGTATTTACCACAATAATTAAGATCACCACCCAGCCGGTCACTTGTTGGGGATGCAACGGAAGCTCAAGTCCATGCACGCGTCTAAACTTTCTGCGTTCCGGTCTCATCAACGTATTGCTTTGCCCCGAGCACCATTTCGATAGAATATCGTTCGTAATTCTACTTCCTTCGTGTCGCATAACGTAACGAGATCGTTTGTAAATACTTGCATCCGCTGCTAAATTATCCTCGAATCTGTCACTTTTCTCACTTCGTCGTCGTATTCGTCGTTTTCGTCATCGTCGTTGTCGTCGTCGTCGTCCTCGTCCTTGTCCTCGTCCTCGTCGACGACGACGATAAAAATAACGTCTTCCTTCCAGCTTTAATTTTTCTCATCCTTCTTACATCTTCCATTTTTTCATCGCTCTTCCTACTCTTCACTCACCGTTTTTTCTTTGATTCCTCGTCGTGTCATGTCCTCTCGAATTGTTCTTGTTTCTTTCTTGTCCTTTATCCTATCGATTTTAAAAAATTTGCTTCTTACTTTAATTTTGATTCTGTTTTCTTACTTTTGATTCATCGTGGTCGTCTACGATCCTGCAGTACATGACAAGGCCCACTTGTCGAGAAACTAGATTCCACATCGTGCGACTCTTCTCGAGAATTCTCGGTAAAACTCGGTTTATGCCCCTTTCGATGGAACGCGCGGTTTCAATCGATATTCGCATAGCAACCTAATAAACCTGTGTAAATCAGCCGAAACGTACGTCTTAGATTTTTCATGGATATCGTTGTAAAATACAATTACCTCTTTCCGATAATTTAAATGTCTCCAATTCTTGCTCTAGAAATGCTACATGCATATCCACGTATAGATACCAACGTATTCGCATATTATTTGCCAGCCACTTCTGCCTTTCAAACGCCAGAGTCCTTTCTAATATCTCTTTTCTTTTTTTTATATCATGTACTGCATTCGCTGTATTTATTCGTTTACAGACTCGCATATTTCAAAGCTTCAAAGTTGACAAATTTTGAAACAGCAAGATAACACGTTCATTTTCGCTATAAAAACAGTCTCGAGAAGCTTGTTCAATTTTGTGTTTTCTTCCAGTCGTATATCGTCTCTCATAGTCATAGTTTCTTACAAGTTAATGTCTAAAATTGTAATAAATAGGCAGTGTCATTGGATCATTCTGCGGTAATACATTGGTTATGTATGTAAAAATGCGTGGCGAGCAGATGATACGATTCTCCACACCAATCACTATATGGTTGTATAAAAAGATACATATAAAGTATTTTAAAAAAGAAGTGGCTTGCGTTACACGACACTTGATGTGAAATTTCCGTTGCTACGCATTTTATTTGGTATAGAATGATTTAATGCCACTATGATCTGTGTGCGTCGCTTTTACGGGACAAATGAAATTTGATATTTTTATGACTTTTTCACAAATTTATATTTTCTGTAATACAATATTCTATAATTTTTGTAATAAAATATGATATCGTTACAAATGTTAACCCTTTCACGACTTTATTATCGTTATTATATCGTTATTATTATTATCGTTGTTATTATCATTATCCTGATTCTTCCAACGTGGGTGGTAATCTCAACTTCTACATATATATGTCTTCCCTTTTAATGATATGTCTACGTGTTAACATAGATATAAAATCATACAACGGTCGAATTAAAACTTTCCTGATTTTGATTGATACACACATCCGCACGTATGCACGCAGCTTATGTCATATAACGAAATTAGAATTTCCCCTAGCCCGTACTACATGTTTTTTTTTTTTGTACATTATACATTAGAGTCTCTACTTGAATTCTTGATCTTTTATCATTTCGATATTCGATCACGTACTATTATAAATTTGTTGATTAAACAGTGAACTACGCTATTGTCAAAATAAAATATACATATGTATGGACTAACCTTACTCTTAATTCCCAGCTGTGAGGTTAGTCGTTAAGTTTTGTCAATATTAATGCACGATGTAAAGGTACTCGTAGAGCAAAGTATACTTTCTCCTTGTTGCACAATAACCATATATGTAAATAAGTTCGTCACTTGACAATATTCTAATAATAATTTTGTGATTTGTTTCGATCTACCACCTTGAATGATACCGAGTGTTTCGAAGTTTCGAATAACCAAGTTATGCTCGTTTTCAAACACATTATCGAAAACATCGATATATCGATATGTTGTGAACGAACCAAGTATAGTAAAAACGTATGTAAATACGTATAGGCAGGTGTAAGATATGGGTATGTTACAGTTTGATCAGCTGGTGATCAGAAAATTTTAAAGCGTATTTGATCTGAAATTGGTATTGTTATTTAATTGTTTTAACAATAATTTTTGCGTTAGTGTTACCAAACAATTACATTTACATTCTTCCTGCAGTATGTAATTTGTAAAAATGACTGGTTTAGTCGCCTTGTGTATGACTTGTTTCATTCTCTATTGTAGTTTTACTTGGTAAGATACATAATGATTATATATATTATACTATAATTTTTATAACATTTTGGTACATTTTATTGACTAGTAATGTTACTTTATTTATCTATCAGGGTGATACCAAGGTTCTTGGCATGGTTAGTAAAGAGACGATACAAAATTTATCTACGTGTTGGTCACATTTCATTACCATATTTTATATTACGGGACGTAAATATTTCGAAAAATGGCTTTACATTGGTAAGTTTCTCTAGAAAAAGATAGAAAAATTTACATTGTCATTTGTGTTCTCATTTTCCAAAGCTTTAAAGAGTCGATCTATTAAATTTTAACAAAATCAAATTATATATATATATATATATATGGTGCTTAATTTCTTATAATTTTAGCAAGTGGAAGAGATCAGTATAAGAAGCAGTCTTTTTAGCAGTGATGTCGCAAAACTTTTAGCTGTCATTATGAAGGATGTCAGAATCAATAAAGATGTTCCAATAAAACCTGTACAGATAATAAGAAAACCAAGGAAGCCAATGGATTTTCAAAATAAAAAAATTCCACCGATAATTATAACTTTTGTACAAGTATGTATATCACACTAAATCTATATACTAATGAATATGATAACTTATTTCTGTCAAATTATCGTATTATGCTAATGAAATGGTTTCAACTAAGATTACTCGCTAACTTGACAACTGTTTTGAAATGTTTTAGTTTATGGCTGTTCATATAGAAAATTTAAGTCTTCTGGTTTTGGGTAATGGTTGGCTAGCTAATGGAAGTGCAGAGAGTCTGACTTTAGATGGTAGTGTTGTTCATGGAGCTCGTACTCTTCTTGCATCTGCTGCTATCATAGGTGGTGCCATGAAATTGTTACGTCATGCATCAGACGCTTGTCTTTCACAGATATCCTTCGCTGGAACTGCCGAAGCGACTCTGAAAGCGCAAGGGGAACTTTCGGTAGAGGTATGAAGAGACTGTCTATAGGATTTGTATATGTCACACAAGCTTATTTGTTCTAACACGCAAATTGCAAAGGCTAGGAAGTAATGAGATACTATGTTGTGATTTAACGATGTAGCTCAATGCTTTGAACGATAGCTATTTGTGTTTAGCACACTTAATGGATGATCCTGAACAACTGTCCTTTGCAATGGGATTAGATTGGAATCAAGCAGGATATAATTTATAGAAATTGTACATCGGAATAACGCAGACAGAGGGTTCTGGAGGAGCAGGTCTCATTACATTCTTCAAAGACAGAAGTTCGTTAACTAATGCTGCATCTTCGTATTCAGATGCACGTGTCGATCCTTCTACTAATCTCTTAGCTCGGTTAGCACCAGTTATACCAAAGGTGAATTCATTACTATCTACCACCGATCTATCCAAATTCAAAGACAAAAGCGTATATTATTAAAGATTTAAAAAAGATAAACATAATTAAATATATTTTCAGGATTTTATCCTGAAAGTGGGTAATTCTTCCATAATTACGGGTAGAGAAGATGGCGTAGTACTTGGTTTGGAAGGTACAATGAAGGGTTTGCAAATTAGCACGAAATTCCAACCATCTGACATGCTATTAAATTTCACCTTAAATTTGGATGGATTATCAATTCGTAGTAAACTCCCTGTTTTGACATTACGATCGTTAATAGTAAATTCAAAGGTACTACGGGACTTGGGTCTACAGATTGTTACTGTTTCACATTGTATTGTAACAGATTTATATTACAATGTAATATGATTATTACTTATACACATAGATGGAGCAAGACGTTTTACAAATTGCTACACAGATCAGTAATCTTTCTATTATTTATGATCATAAAGATTGGGAGTCGATATTGTGTAATACCGATAATGAAGTTTCAAGACCTGTCGATAGTATAACGTTAAAAAATAAATTACCATGGTTAGACATTAGAGTAAATACTGAACTTTATGATTCGTCGTTATGCATCAAATTATTGGATGTTCACGAAGCTTCGTGTGGTGTAGCACATATGAAATTTTCGCTAAATACACTTACAGGTATGTGTAATGTGGCTTGTAATTGATACGTTTTACTTATTCCTCTATATTAAGATACTTAATATATACTAAACTTAATAGTAATTATAGTAAATTACTAGTAATTATTTGATGATCGTTTAATTTCGTAGATATAATAGATAGTTGGAACACAGAGTTAGTAGTGGAATCTTTGTATTGTACCTTAAATGGTTCCAATACCATTATTTCGGAAACATCTCATCGATGGGGAACGCCTTTGTCTATCGGAGTATTATTAGCTACGACCCGTACCAATGCCATAGGGATTGCCGTTGATGCTCTTGTAACTGAATGGAGTTTGGAACTAGCTAGATTTCTTAAAGAGGCATACAAGTAAGATATGTGTGAAAAATAAAAAATAAATACTCTAATTGATTTACTAAAAACTGGCTATTTGACAGATGTTGCCAAATGTACAATAGAAGAGCCGAAACAATGAAAAATACGAAAAAGTCGGATAGCGTTGTTCAATTAAATCTCAAAATTACAAATTGTAATTTGTTCTTTATCGCAGAAAACAATCGTATGTATATACATATACATATATATAAAATACTACATATATATTGATCTATTCTATTTAAGAATTTTAATCAGGATGTTCAAGACCAATGTCTCGATTGATTGTTTAGTCTCTGTCATGATGCGTTTGGATACTGCAAATTTAGAGCACAATACAAAACGATTAGTGGTCGTAACAGAGGGTGTTAGCGCGATCACATTGAATAAAAACGAACCAATTGTCTGTCAGCACGCACAAGCATTGGCACATCCATTTTTAGCTATAAGGAAGTGCAAAAGTGCAGTTACATCTGAAGCGATAAATATTAGTTTAGATGGTACCAGTCTAGCGTGGAGTCCAAATTTACATCTTCGCCTCTTACAACTTTGGTTGGAGTCTGCAGATTTTAGATCAATTATAAGTGGAGACTCATCGACATATACTACTCAAGGTTAATCTATACCTTATCCATTTGTTCGTTTTATTTTTTTACCCTTCATTTCTTTTATTGTATTTTTCTTTTTTATATCTTTCTACTACTACAATTTATTTAATCTTCTTTCTACAGATGAAGACACTGATAAACAGCAAAAACGATTAATAGATATATTGGCTACTGGTGGAATCAGTTTATCTATAGATATTTCTCCGAAACACTTTTTAGAGCTTTCATCGGACCAGTTACGTTGGACGCAAGGAGAATGGAGACTTAATTATATGCGTGTAACTTTAGATATGGCTGATATAATTATGATCGAAGGTTTCGAATTAATCAGAGTATTCAGCAGCGAAGAAGTGCGACTAGAACGACAAAGTAACGAAGGTTTTGTTTTGGATTGGAACGAAACTTGGATGCTCAACATCGAATCAATAAAAGCTTGCTTTCCTTACGAACATCAATTTACTGACGCGATTCAGAATGAATTATTCAGTATAAAAAAATGGTTAAAAGAAATTCATTCATCGTCGTCGTCGTCGTCGTCATCGTCATCGTCGTCATCGTCGTCATCGTCGTCATCTTTCTCTTCTTCATCGTCATCGTCATCGAGTCAGGGAAAAGAAAAGCGTTTACCGTGCGATTTAATTATAAAAGTACGTTTATATAATAGACGTAGATTTACATGGAAGTAGTTGTTCTTTATAGTAAATATAACCAAAGTATTTCACATGTTATAGATTAAAGAATGGATATTCGAAGTAAGCGATGATCCGTTTGAAGTACGTTTACGAGATAATTACGAATTATTGGAGGACGAATATAAAGAGAGCTTGAAAAGGCAAGCAATGCTTGATACTAAAGTGCAAGAACTCTGTCGAGCGCATTTGTTACTTCCTCAAGGTAAAGTTGAGGAACTGTACGCTAGTTTAAATAAAAAAAATGCGGAGATATATGTACAACGGTGGAAACAAATGCAGCGCGCCGGTCCAGCTAGAACGCGTCTGTTTGCTTGGTCTATGTCGGATATCGAGATATTGGCTTTAGTCGACCCATCGATCGACGGTATGGAAAATGCAACGAGGGCTCTTCGAGAAATGGACGCGGAAACTCCCTGGCCAGAAGATGGTCTTGAATTCAGTACCTTATGGGTAAGAGGAATCAGTTTAAAGTGCGCCGAATGGAAATTACAATTGCGGGATTTCCCGCAACCGTTACTGTTGGTTGAAAGTTTAAGCGTTTGGGGTAGACTAGCTGGCGCAGAAGCTTTGGCACCGCCACGAGCCAGGCGAACTGTGAGAATTGAAATCGGTGCTCCTTGGGAGGATATTGTCGTGGAAAGAGGCATGACATCTTTGAAGTATTATCACGATCTGAACTGGGATATCGACAAGTTCAGATATGCGTTTGGGCCTTGTTGGGAACCAGTTATAGCGCAATGTAATCTCAGTTTCGAGAAAATCATCCATCCGTCACGAGATCCGAGCCCTCCATTACCATTTTGGGACAAAATGCGATTGGCTCTCCACGGAAGATTAACACTTTGCGTGAAGCAGTTAACAGTTTTGCTACATGGTTCATTGGATCCGTACAATACCACGGAGGAGATGGAACTTACATGGACAGGATTGGAACTCGATTGGACGCAGGGAAGAATTATCGTAAAAGGAGATTTGGATGTTTATGTCCGTACGGCCAGCAAATACGATGATTGCAGATTACTTCATTTACCAAATGTACGTTTGAGCATAAAATTAGCGTGGGTTTGCTTAGGTGATCCTAGAGACCATCATGCTGCGATACCTTGTGCTCCGGATAGATTACCGGAATATTCGAGTAATCAAGAGCACGACTCGTTCAGAGCGTTTCGATCTCAAAATTTGAATGTCAGCCTTTCTTTGGAGACGAAGCCAACTGGATCTCCAGCGTTAGCAAGTGCACCAACCGCCTTACTCTACGGCAGCACCCTTAGGTGGTTCGAAAATCTAAAACTCATTCTCTCCGGCGCAACAAGACCAACGAGGAAAGGGCCGCTTTTCAAGAATATCAGACCTAGGAAGAAACAGTTGAGCAGGCATTACAGGAAAGTTCGGTTGACACTGGCTTTCCATCAATTCCATGTTAGTTATTGGATGTCATTCGCTATGCAACGCGGTTTCGAAGTAACTGGTGGAAGAGTGGTATGTAGTTGCGAACACAATTTGTCTTTGCATCCGATCGATGACGGTCTAATACATCGACCGAGAGCTGAATGGTCGGTCGTGTATATGAATTGCGAACTTAGTGATGCGGAAATTTGGTTGAAAAGCGCGCTTCACGAAGATAAGGAGAGCGCATCGCTCCGACAACCGGTTGAAAAGTGTTACTGTTTGAGCGTAGCTCGAGTCAGTTACGGCAGAGAGGCAATGGTAACCGGAGTCACCGGAGGGGATACTCCCACGCATAGACTTGTCGTACACGATTTGAAAGGGGCTTGGACAAAGACGAATAGAGATGTAGCGTTTGCACTTTTTGATTCTTTCATAAAAACTCAGCAGCTGAAGAAAAATCTGTCTACCGCAGCCCTAAAAGGCTTTCACAGAGAAAGTTCATCGACACCGCACAAAAATCGAACAAGATCAGTCGAGGTGCAAAACGTGGCGACACAAGTAAATGCGTCATCCGCCACGAAACCACAACAGGGTGAAGCTGTCGGTATGTTGCAGAGATTAATAGCCGAAGCTGCAAACAAACCGGTTGCATTCAGTGACGATTTATCGGTACAAACGAGAGGTCAACAATTACGTGGACTAGCAGCTTGTCATCAAGATGATGTCCTTCACAAAAATTGGCTAAGTATGTGTGTGCATTTTACGATTATCTAATTTTGTTCAACATCAGTGTATAGCTGGAAAAGAAGAAAAAGAAAAGAAAAAATTGTATTGCTTTGTATTTTGCAGTCGCCTTAGTGAATAGTCAGGTATTATTGAAAGGTATTGAAACGCGAGGCTACGTGATCTTGTCCGCGGCTAAAGCGGAAATATTGCAAAGAGTTCATCAACCCGTGTGGAAAGAGAGAACTTTAGTATCAAAGACAACCTGGGTCGGATCGTTAGAATGTATGCAGTATTATGCGACTGTCAGTGCCAACATTGACGAAAATATCGACGATAATATAATGTGGTTGACATTAGACAATATACAAGTAAGTTGAAAATAGTTAGAAGGTAAATTGTACAAGTAAAATTGTTTAAAATTGATGTTAACTAAAGTTTTTTGACCTATTAAATTAGGAGAAAGATTCAACTGTGATAGCTGGTTTACCAGATGTGCCAGCGCTGGTTGGTTCAGGACAGAGCGTCGGTGGTGTGGTAAGTCAAACGGTTGGCGGTGGCGGTGGCCCTCAACACCAATTACAACGTATCGTTTCGAGATGTAAATGCGAATTCTTCTACGTTGGTTATGGACAAGCTTTAGACGTTGGCTCTATTGATCAAGTTCCACCACCGCCAAGAGAAGAAGTTAGCCCATGGGAAAGGAAAGATCTTTCAGCAGCTGACGCGTTTACATTGATGCATCACGATTTGGATGTTTGCACGAATTCGTTGCAGTACGCTATGATTTTAGATATCGTTAACAATTTGCTTCTTTACGTAGAACCGAGGAGAAAAGAAGCGTCTGAACGTTTGCAGAGAATGCGATTTCAATTGCAGTTACACTCGGTTGAAGATCAAAAACGACCGATTCAACAACTGCAAAATACTGTGCGTGGTTTAGTGGCAAAATTAAGGAGATTGGAGCGTGAGACGTATTTGGTGCAAAAAGCTCTTGCGGAGGAATCTAGCCCTGAGTTATTAGCAGAAATGGAACGGTTAGAAGCTAGAGTTTTCGAATGTAAGGAACAACTCGGAGCAAAAGCGGAAGAACTCGATGTAATGTTAAGCTGTTATAAGGAAACTACCGCCCCAACCACAGCTTCTACCACGTTGAAAGATAAACCGGCAGCAGTTGCTAGAGTAGCAGAAATTTGCTTCAAACACGCTCAGTGGAGATTAACGGATGCAGATGGTCAATTAGGAATCGCCGATCTTATATTAACCAATTTCTTGTACACCAAAACTAGCAAAACCGACGATTCGGTTGAACATCTCCTTGAATTAGGATATGTTAGAATGACAAATTTATTGCCGAATCAAATCTACACGGAGGTATTGACACCCACTGAACTGCAAAGTAATATGCCTGTTGATAGGCAACGAGCTCTTCGCGTTTTCTGTAGAGAAAAAGCACCGGTTGCTGGAATATCCGTCAAAGAACATTTCGAAATCAATGTAGTTCCACTAACGATAGGTAGGTAACTTGCATATTGTCGTATATCCTCCTTCTCCTCTTCCTACACCATTCTGCTTTTTTTTCTATCCTAACATTTTCATTTGTCTTCCAATGCTAATTAAGATCAATCGTTTTACTGTTAGGATTAACGAAAAAGTTTTTCAATACGATGCTCAAATTCTGTTTTCCTGAGAGAGATCCGGAAGGAATAGAGGAGCCACCTGCACCGCAACGAGATTCCTCCTTTTATGTGCCAATCGAAAGAAGGGATGACGTGGAAAAAATGAAAGAACGAGCAGATAAAAATAAACTATTTATATATATCAAAATACCTGAAGTACCCGTTCGTGTCTCTTATAAGGTATTTACAATCAATTTTCACGAAACCATCATATTTCTGTCTCATATTGCTCTCAAACAAATTACGAGTTACCAAACTAATATTAATAAATCACTTGTTTTTCCACGCGCACACGCATACACACGCAATCCACCAATAGGGAAATAAAGAGAAAAATTTGGAAGATGTTCGGGATTTTGCTCTGGTAATACCTACGTTAGAATATCATAATGTTACTTGGACATGGCTCGACCTTCTTTTGGCTATGAAAAGCGATTCTAGACGTGTAATATTAAGTCAAGCTATTAAGCAGAAATTACAAATAAAGCCAAGAGGTCCACAGGAAGAATCCGCTCCGCAAGAAGAAGATAAAGCCCGACTTTTATTAGGTGCCAGACATCTACCGGGTGATGTGAGGAAGAAAAGTGTTTTCAAATTTAAGTAACATTTTAGATTTGTAACTCGATGAATTTTTCATTTATACAAATATACATAGGATTGCAATATTTATTCTAATGGAATATTTAATAAGAAAGTTGTTAGTGCATTGACAAGTATTTTTATTAAAGCCAAGCAATATTTGTACGGTTTTTTAACCACTTACACAACTCTATATGGTTTATTATTTGTTCAATTATTAACTGATATTGAACATTTTCATATACGTTCATTACTCAAATTCGAGTAATGGTAACGGCATTCTGTTTTACTTACAATTCCTTGTACAATTTTGATAAAATTATTCTTAAGTAGTTAAAGTACCGTGAATGCACCGGGATTAAAACGTTAGTCTTCGTAAATAGTTGCTTTTCTTTAATTGATGTTGTTTTTACTGATCCGAAATTATTGTTTCAATTATACATTTTAATTATTTTGATTTGTTTGAAATTTCACAATGAAGCGTCGGTATGTGAATGAATTTTATATGTAATTTAACTTAAATTGAGAATGATGTACGATTGTATTGTACGGTCACTTTCTATTGTTTGCGATGGCAAAAATTTGTAATGTTCTATTAATGATCGAAAGTATTTTGTTACATTTTGATTGTAAATATTTCGTTGTTATAAAAATAAATGGTACAATACATTCCAATGATACTTAATACTCGTATTATCGATGGAAGAAATATAGCCAGGTCTTAAATTAAAACATCGAGTAATATCGTTGATCGATCGATCGCAGGAATATTCAAGGTTGCACGTATGTAGAATTCCATCTTTCTCAATAAGAACTGAATCGTAGCAAAATTATAATGTGTAAATAATACACATATGATAATCGATTTTGCAACCTCGTTATATTTCTTTCGCCGGCTGCACATCACCTTATTTCCGATTAAATATTTACAATCTGTATATAATACATCGTTAAAAACTAATTAAGGGAGCTTCTACAGTTTTTCTCGTGTGCCTCCATTCATTCAAGTCTGCCAAAATCCTTCTACCATACATATTATGCAATTCGCGAAATGTTATCCTCGTTCTTGGAACATTTTCTGTTCTACCTGGAGCAGATCTAACGCTCTGTGAGCGATGATGCAACTCAGATCTATTGAAAGGATTATGTCGTTGTCTTGGAGGAGCTTTTGGAGACTGAGCAGGAGCCATCACCATTGTTGTTTCTTCTTCTGCTGCATCCAATTGTCTTTGTAATTCTGCTACCATTAATTTCATGTAATCATAGCTTGCACATGCTAAAGCTTTCATCCACTGCTCCATAGATTCCTATAAATTCCTCACAGTATAGATTCATCCTCTACTGACCATTATTATAGAGACAATAATTTCTATTATAAAAATCAAATTTATCAAGAAATACTTTTACCTGAGATTCTGCTGCAAGAGCATAATTTCTATTATTTGGACCATGAAATACGATCTGAAAACCAAATTGTTCTTCGTCTTCTGCTAATTCAATAGTACAACCTTCAAGAACTATCATGCCCACAGGTTCCTTGTCACCGCGTCGGTCGAAATAAAATAATATATTTCCTTTGAGAACGAACCATCTTCTTTGATAACCACGATTCAATTCACCACGTTTGTTTAACCAACCTTCACGATCTACTGGTGTTGCCGAAGTTGCAAAAGCTACCATATTTTTCTCGTTTATTTTCATTGCATTTGAAACTTTTAACCGAATTAAAAGAAAACTCTTAACTTCACGTAATGTTTTTCTTATCTAATCCGTCTTAATATTTATCAGTACGAAAGCAATTTGTTTCCAACTTTTATATTGAACTGAAATAACCTTATAACCTTTAAAACGTATTTAGTTGCACTCGCAACAATACATGATACAGTGGGAATCTGTAATATTTATGACACTAATCGGATGCTCTGTATTAAAACGACACCTTTTTCCACTCTATTAAAATTTGTTTTTTTACACAAAAAACAATTCATTTACAAGAAGGAAATATTTGACATAGAACAGAATTGCGATGTTCGCAATCAATTACACTAACCTTCCTTGACAGATTCCTGTGGCTACAAGTAAAAGTTATACATACATACATGTTATTTTATCGTGTTAAAGGATAAGTTGCGGTTACGCATATACTTTGTTACTCATTATAAACGTTAAATACACGTCCATCTACATTATTATTTGTTAAACGTTGACACACGTTTATTTAACAATACAAGATGGGAAAGGGATTTAATAATTACATGTGCAAAAAATTTTTCCATCCAGCATCTCGAGACAACTTGAAACGAGTACGGTTCAACTACTGATATTTTTTTAACCTATTTATGGTTCATACTATGATTAAATTTACGATCCTTTTTTAAGGTATGGATGGCTGAACAACAAGCAGAGGCTTATAAGAAAAAGCAGGAAGAATTACGTGTTCAATATGAAAAGGAACAGGATCTTCACAATAACAAGTGACCAAAATTATATTCATTCAGCAAATTTCTTTGATATATTTTTATCTATAACTTTTTGTTTATTTTATTATGTGTTTTATAGAGCTTTGTTGAGTAAAGAAAGCAAGGATAAGCTTAGCGTAAATTTTATGTATGAACCGCCACCTGGAGCAAAAAAAGAAAGAGAGAAAGAAGATAACGAGCCAGAGTATAAATTTGAGTGGCAACGCAAGTACAATGCACCAAGAGAAAGTTATTGTAAAGGAGATAGTGAAATAAGAGATCAACCATTTGGTATTCAAGTACGAAATGTTCGTTGTATCAAGTGTCATAAATGGGGACACATAAATACAGGTTTGTATAATAAATATGATATTGAAATATATATACATATACATATATTTATCCATATTAAATAATATCCATATAAAACATATTTTGATTACAGATAAAGAGTGTCCTCTGTACAGTCAAGCAATGAGTGTAGTAATGGCAAATAATTCACCAAGTACATCTGCTCCAGATGCTTTAGCATTAGTGCAACAAATGAGAGAAGATGGATTAGCACTCAAAAAGTGAGCACAGATTTGGAAAGATCTCTTCTTTTTTCCATTGTTTTTACTGTTAAATAAATAGTTCCCTATTTTAAAACAAAATATTGAATTTTATTTGTAGATCTGCTCTTAGTGCTCAACAACATTTACGAGTCCCTGAGCATGAACATCTTATGGTATCAGATGATGAAGAGCAATCTGAAATTACATTCTTGAAAACCTTGTCTAAAAAAGAAAAAAAGAAGTTATTATTGTACGTATTTCTTGCATCTGTATTTTGACAAGTACTTGTGTTTATTTCAAAATAATGTTAATTTGATATCATACATGTTTAAATTAATAATGTTTATGATTGTAGGAAATTACAACAACTTGAAAAAAAAACCAAGAAAGCGGAAAAGAAGAAATTGAAAGAGAAACGAAATAAACGCAAAAGAAGTAATAGCGAATCAGAAACTGACAGTAGTAGCAGCAGCAATGATAGCAGTAGCGATAGTAATACTAGTACTTCGAATTCTAGCATTATAAGTAGTAATAGTAGCTCCGTGAATACCACTGATAAAACTTTAAATGATTATACGTCAAAAAAGCTTAAGAAGAAACAAAAGAAAAAGGAAAAAGCAGATTATATTTCAAATGGTGACTCCATGAATCGTCATCGGAAAAAAGAGAAAGATAGAACAGGCAATCATAAGAGAAGAAGTGAATTTAAGCATGAAAGGAAACCCAAATACAAGAAATATTATGGAAAAGATGTGAAAGAAAGTAAAAATAAAGATTGTTATATCTACAGGAAAAGAAAGTTCATAGAGTTTAACGAAGACAAAATCAGTGAAAATCAAAACAAAAAGAGAACTAAACGATCTTAAAATTAATTGTGTTTTTCCATATCAAAAATACACGCGTGGTATAAACGCGCACGTTGTATTTGGTATTCACATAAGTTGTGTGGAGTACGAGAAGTACGATATATGCATAGTGAGTCACATGTTCTATGTCATTCCAGAAGGTATTAATTGCATTCCTTTTCATATACTTTACGATCAAAAGTATAACTCTCAGTGTGAAAGTTGAGAATTTACGTTATACATATACATAAAAATATTTCGTATACCGCGACTTATCTTTCAAAACTATAAATGTTTCAACAAATACGCTCAATAGTTCATTTCAGGTGTAATAGTTTAATCTGACTCACCTTGTATATTCATATAGATGGAATAAAAAGCACAATGTATGTAACTATTTAATAAATTTCAAGTGAACAATAGAAATAATAGTTTCATAAATATATATTTCAGATGGAACAAGATTGTTTAAATAAATTTTTTACACAAATGTTATTTTAGACTTGTTATTATTTCATCCGTAGATGGCTATAATTGTTATTTTATTATGAATATGTAACATTAATATCATTAAGTATTAATAGGACTTTTGTTTTCAAGAGAATGTAACTGCTTAATAAATACATAAACAGGATTTCTATTGTAATATTATATACACGAGAATGATTTAGTTTTAAAATATAGCCTATGTCAATTTAAGGTAGTACTATATAATAGATAAATGTTTATACGAAATTAAGTGTCAAGCTTTTTGATATGTTCTAATTACAGATACCAAAACAGCGAAATAGTCATTAAATTAAATTGAACGATACTATTGGATATTTAGGCATATATATTTGAAAATGCTTTGCTCACTTCTTATCGTTATAAGTTTGTCATGAAAAGATATATGTAGAAGTAAATTCATTAACGCATTATATTTTAAAGAAAAAAATGAGAAAGCATTTTCATACCTTCATATATTTATCTTACAAGATGTTAATTTCTCACTCTCAACATTTTACTTTTATAACATAATTAACTATTAACAAGAATTTTACATACTTATTACTACACACGCATGCGCAGATGAGCGCGTATAAGTCTTTCTATGGAAAATTTAATACTATCCAGCCAGTAGCTGTGAACACTTGGGCAGTTAAAATTTTTGCATAATTGTCATTTTCACAACGATTATATGTAAAAAGTAGAATCGGATTGGTTACTGAATAAAAACAATGATTTATTGTTGTCTATCGACGGATGTATTCAAAGTTATGTATGTACATATAATTAGCGAAAGACGTATAAAGACTAGCCATAAATTTATTCTTGAGTGAAATATACATATGAATAAATAATTAAATAATTCATCAAATATAAGTTAGAAGAAACAACAAAACATTTTTTTCAAATTTTAATCAAAGGTCGTATAAAATATCTTGATTAATTCTATTTCCACTAATCATTATTGTAAAATATATTTTGAAAGTTTGAATCCTAAAATGGGATATCATATACGACCATGAGATATTCTAATTTTTTCCTCTTACAAAACGACGATTACAACTATTCGACACTTGCGACGATTACAACTATTCGACAGAGGAAAAAATATATATTTATAATCCTTCTCCGATTCTACTTTAACAAAGATCAATACAATTTTTATTTTTATACTGTTATTCTTCTTTTGCCTTTCTTTATTTTATTCGCATGCTCTCCTCTTTCTCTGGTCCTAAGAAATTAATTTTATTCTAATGGCAGAACAAGACTTTCAAGTTTAGCTGTATCCAATATTCTAGTCTTAATCAACATGATCTATATAAATTTAATACGATGTTTATCGTCTAAGAAATTTGTGAATTACTTCGGAATGTATATTTATGTAAATAACTTTTTTGAACTTACAATTAGTTTATTGAACAACAAAGCAATGAAAAAGTTGCACAATTTATATATTTGCACGAGCAATGCATTCCAAAGAGGCGGTAAATTTATTTCATTCTTTTTATGGCAGACCTCTAAATATATGCAAGCTAAACAAATTTATTTTTATATACTAACTTAATTTTTATATACTAACGATAAACTCGTATTTGTCGATGAATGGAACGTTTTAAAAACTTGAATTAGTCGTTGCAACAGTAAGATATGTCATAAAAAATATCTTTCAGATTTTTCAATGATATAGCATTTTGTTTAAACAGAATGTACTTATTATCAGGAAACTGGACATATTTACATAAGGA
This sequence comes from Bombus affinis, assembly GCF_024516045.1. Taxonomy (NCBI): domain Eukaryota; kingdom Metazoa; phylum Arthropoda; class Insecta; order Hymenoptera; family Apidae; genus Bombus; species Bombus affinis. The sequence continues at coordinate 12,790,873 of NC_066344.1, forward strand.
AAACGCATATAATATTCCTTCTTTGCACTGAAAATAATGATCAGTCACATTAGAGAGCGATTGCAGGCCTACATACGATTTGTACGTGAATTGCACTGCCCTATAAGCGTAACTTCTTCGACATTTAGACTTGTTTATCTTTAAATATATATGTATATATATATATGTAAACAAATTGCATTAAATTCGATAATTAAACATAATAGTTCAAGTGTCAGAATAAAAGACAAACAATGTAGGATATAATTTTTACAAAGATTTTGCTGAATCTAAAATGGAAGATCCAACGTTTTCTTCGATTATTTATATGTATCTCGTTATAAATGATTCCACTGTTAATTCAATATCTTCTACATCACTAAAATTTATTATGCAATGCTTAGAAATTAAAAAGCGGACCTATATCCGCCATTTCGGTATCTTCCATATTATTTGAACCTACAACGTGATGCCTAGAAATTAAAAAGTAACTTTTCAAGCATAGAAGTGCATATCTCAAACGAGTAATACATAATTACCGTTGAATTTACATATAAGATATTTTTGTTTTTCAAGATGGTGAATGAAATATCAAGTTTGAAAATACCTATGTTGTTGAAAATGAGACGCTGTATGGAGATGGGCATCGGGTGATCTTGATGACAAACTGTGAAGATTTCCACTAAATTCTGTATTTAATAGACCTTTACGTGGGCTTCTAGCGTTCACAACTCTTGGTTGGGCACACATCTCCTCCAAGACACTGGGTGCTACATATGTAAAGCCCTATAACCATATCATTGAATGTGCATAACTTTATAATTTTTTAATGATTACTTTGAATATATTTACAATATATCTCGAAACTTACTTGAAAGATCATATTAGCGGATTCACTTAAAGTACTTTCTACCGGTGAATCAACTGGTACAGTTGCCGTGAATTGTTCATCGAATTGTGATGTATCATCGGCACTTTTCTGCAAACATTTAAATACACATTTACTCGCATTTATTATTGCAACGCGTTTTATTTCAATCAAGAATACTCACTAATGAAGGCTTGAAAGGGGGTTCTAATTTACGTGAAATCACATCTTGCCACTTAATATGTTTGAAGAAGTTATGATTCATAATCTGCTCAGCATCATCAGGCCCAGATCCTAATCTCTGTGACACTTGTCTCTACAATTGATCAAATGCTTAACTTTTACTACACATAATACAAACAATTAAGTAAATAACCAAATTAGCATTATTTTGTAAAGAGGAGTTAAAGACATACCTTCAATAACTTTCGTATTAAGTCTTTTGCATCGGGTGTTAGGTATAATGGTAGACATAACTTTCCGCGTAAAATCTTTTCAATTGTTTTTCTTCTGTCATCTCCTGTAAATGGTGGCTGTAGGGATTAAAATGTATGTAGTTGCGTAATTTGATTCAATTTTCATATTTTTTTACGATATTTTGTTATTTATTATTTAAGCCACGTACCATTCCGGTAAGCATGTCAAACATTAAAGCACCTAAACTCCACCAATCAACTGCTTTTCCATGTCCGCTTCTCGTTAGAATTTCTGGTGCCCTAATCATGTTAATGATAATAATAATTGTAATACATACATTTTGAATTAAATCATTATAGCTTATAATTTATTATAATTACTTTTCTAGATGGCAGACATTTGTAGGAAGAAAAATATTCGGCCGGCCAATTTACTATTGGACTGGAATTCGAACTCGGATTTTCCGCTGTAGGACTGGTACTTACCCAATTGAACTACCCAGGTCATCGCGGAATATTTTCTCCCAAATGCTTAAGTTCCGAGCTATAGGCAGCAGCCGTTTGAGATTTAAAAATTTGGTAGAGAATATTCAGATGGCTTGAATAGCTTAATTGAATAAATACCCGCCTGACAAGCGAAAGATCAGCGTTTTCAAATCCCTGTCCAGAAATCCGATCAGCCAAATAGTTTTCTCCCTACATTTCAATATTGACAATGGGATTCAGGATTAATGCAACGAAAATTTTTTACTTACATATACTCTATGGTTCCGCAAAATGTATGCGTTACTGTACCTTCTTCTATATGTTCTTTACAAAGACCGAAATCTGTTAATTTAACATGACCTTCGCCGTCTAATAAAATATTTTCCGGTTTTAAATCTCTGTGAAAATAATTAATCCAGTTAGATATATATGTATATAATGATTTTTTAATAATATTAATGATTAAGGATATTGTACCTGTAAATAATACCCTGATTATGGAGATGTTGCAATGCGAGTATAATCTCAGACAAATAAAAACTATAAGTACAAAAGACATGTTATAAGTACAAAAAGCATACTAACACATATAATGTGAAGATATTAATAAGTATATAAATTTTAGATACAAGTAGAATAAAATACATGTATATTATTATCATCTACAATTACTTGAGAAACTAACTAATTTACCAAGCTGTATCTTCTAAGAAAATGCCTTCTCTATCTAAGTATGTGAAGAGTTCTCCTCCACAAAGATATTCCAAAATTAGATATAATTTACCACCAGTTTGAAATGCGTACATTAAATTAACGATAAATGGATGCTGGAAAAAGAATGAAGTGAATAAATATCATATTAAAATTTGCAATGAAATCTACTTACTTTTACTGCTTCCAAAATATTTCTTTCTGCCTTTGTATGAGCTGTGTCCTTTTGATTTCGTATGATAGATGCTTTCCGTAGTACCTATATAAATAAAGAACTATAAAGCTTTTTACACGCATGTACAAATACAAAAATATTTACCTTCATAGCAAAAATACTGCCTTTATCTTTTCCAGTCACTTTTTTAACTTGAAAAACTTTTCCATATCCACCTTCTCCAAGAATTTTACATAGTTCAAAATCTTGTGGACCAGTTTTTTCTTGGCCTGCATTAACATTCTGTTCCGATAACTGTACTCTTTCTAAATTATCAGATCTATAAAAGATTCAATTTTTTTTTTATTTTCTAAGAAAAGCAAGAAAAACGTTTGTATTGAAATTAAACACATAATTCAGCACTTTTATTACTGTTTAGAAGGTACGATTTAACGATAAATTCGATATCATACATTTTCAAACATTTGATTACTTACTCTAATATCGTATTTACATTTGTAGTATGATTGTATTCATCCTAGAAAAAAAAAGACATATCAGATTTAATACGATATATCAGATTAATCAGCGATCTAAAATCTATGAAATTTGACAAGAAACGAACTTCTCTATTTTCGACGATATCATCGTCCGACTCGTCTTGACTTATGGAGTCCCCGTCATGTAACTCTATGTCAAATACTCCAGCCATTCTTCTCACAGAGTAATCATTTAAAAGATTTTCTCGTCCAAAACTTTAATTGATCGTAATGCGTCCGAATAACGTAGATATTTACGTATCTGCGTACACGCGATTGTAGATTTTATTTCCCTTTATTTGCGTGTTCCACACTGATTTTTTGACGGGTAAATTAAACTATTTATATATAATCGTGAACTATCAGATATATCTACAATTAAATGGGCCCATGAATATTCCTTATTTTTTTCTTTTCTATCTTATGACACAATAATCAGGAAGAAATATGGAAAATTTTAAAAAAGAAACACGAGACGATTCAAGTATATACTCTGGACACAAACTATGGTCCAACGTGAATGCCAACTGCATTCTAGCACATAGGCATATGTATATGTTTATGGTGAAGCATGAAATATAGAAATTTTAAAAAAGTTTTGTTCTACTTTTGAAGATAAAAGTAAACTTAAAACTACCCTAAAACTTTTCATTAATTTGAATTTACATAGTTTTGCGCTTTTAATAATGGATTCTATAATAATAATAATTTTTACTTCTATGAATTGGTCCTTAGCTCAATTTGAAATATCCGTTTAGAAAGAAAATATTAAATTGAAATAAAGAATTGTTATTTAATTCAACATGAACTTATATTAGAAACAATTTCTTTCGTTTCTTTTAATTTTATTACATTTTTATTCTGACGATATGCATATTTTTAAATGAATAAAAAGTGAAAAGTTTTATCGATGCGATATCTATAATAAGTAGCTAAGGTAAGTGTAAACACACACCGACTCGATCATGGCACTAAGCTGAATTTGAATGGCAACAATGGAAGAATCTGGTCTTGATGCAAATACAATTCGTGCCTGCAATATAACTAGATATAACCCAACCGTGATATAAGCTCACGTAATTAATATGACTTCTCATAATTTTATGAAATGTTTGTTTATTCTTATGACAAATGATCATAAACAGTCGTATGAACAATGAATTAAATCATAGTGCAGTATAACATGTGTATGTGCGTATGATATACGTATATAGCGTAGGTTTGTTCCATATTTATATAAATCTTTATATTTTCATATCTTATTTTTGCAAACAAGTTGTTTTAGGTCATAGTGATGGTGTAATGTGTCATAGTCGAATGTTGTGGTATATAGCAGTGTTGCCATATTGCTCATTGTAGATGGCTAGTAAATTAAATATTATACTGTAGAGTGGAACATCTATATTATTTAGTTCTGTTTGATTTATGTCCGTGATGAATGTCTACCGTATAATATCAAAGTAAGTTTACGATTTATTAATTTTTCGAAAAAAATATTGTTAAATTACATAGTAAAAATCAATATTTATTTCTAAATGAAAAATAAAATATTGGTTAAATTAAATTTGTAATTATGTATATCTCCCGTGTAATGTTCCACGCGGCATAACGATATATATATGCAGTGATACATTTATATTATCATATCATATTGGTTATAATTGGTCGGTTTTATATTTACTTGTTTCTAACAGCATTTTTGTTTGGAACCCTGTTTGGAACTGTTTGTAATTGTATCAATATGTATTGTTTATTGTTTTATATACATATGTATATGAAATTCAAATAATATTTTATTACAATTATAGGATGCATATATCACCAATTTACGTTAAAAACAAACATTTTACCAAAATACTTGAAATACATTCTTTTGTTATAAATAACTTTTTCCTTTCTTTTTTCTAGTCATTTAATTTAAAGAAAATGTCGATTCCACCATATTTATTGGGCCCAAATCCTTGGGCCACGATGATGGCTCAACAACAGGCCCATGCTCAGTTAGCTGCAGCTCAGGCTCATGCTCAAGCAGCTGCACATGCACAAGCTGCACATCATGCTCATATGCAAGCAATAGCCGGACCCCCATTGCCACAAATGCCTAAACAACCTGAAGTTTTGTCAGAAGATAAACTTCAAGAAAAAGGTGCTTAAAAATTAACATCTTTTGAATTAGAAAAAAAATATACAATTATTACAATATAAATTTAAGGATTTATGATACAATGTTTATATAAAGCTGAAATTAGTTAATCTTTTATATATTGGTGTTATATTATAAATTATATATATTAATTATATTAATATATATTTTATGTAATTTTAGCTCAAAAATGGCAACAACTTCAATCAAAAAGATTTGCGGAAAAAAGGAAGTTTGGTTTTGTGGATGCTCAAAAAGAACATATGCCCCCTGAACATATAAGAAAAATTATTAGAGACCATGGAGACATGAGCAGTCGGAAATATAGACATGATAAACGTGTTTATTTAGGGTAAGTAAATGAATATATTTGAACTTTGATGTCTTTCATAAAGTGAAAGAAAGATTAAACAATTCCTCTATTTAATTAATTCTGTTTCAGAGCATTAAAATACATGCCTCATGCAGTTATGAAACTTCTGGAAAATATGCCTATGCCTTGGGAACAAATTCGAGATGTAAAGGTGCTGTATCATATCACAGGTGCAATTACATTTGTGAATGAAATTCCTTGGGTTATTGAACCTGTATATATTGCACAATGGGGGTAAGCTGAAAAAAGTGTTCTGTTTGTTTGCATTTATGCAATATCCAATAAGAAAGAAAGCGCATGTAGTATATATACACATATTCTATTTTTATTATCTAGTACAATGTGGATTATGATGAGGAGAGAAAAAAGGGATCGTAGGCATTTCAAAAGAATGAGATTTCCGCCATTTGACGACGAAGAACCTCCGTTGGATTACGCAGACAATGTTTTGGATGTAGAACCATTGGAAGCTATTCAAATTGAATTGGATTCAGAGGAGGATGAATCCGTGGCATCATGGTTCTATGAACATAAACCACTTGTTGGCACAAAGTAGGTGTTAAATATTGTTTGAATTAATTACAGACATTTCATTACATATATTTGTATCATATAGTTAGTATCATATGATGAATTGCGTAGGGGTCCTGAGATCAACTAACATGTGAGTTGATGGCTATAGTAATTCGTCAGTCTTATCCGAGATGAGTACTACGAGTTACTATTAGCTGGACAAAACGCTAAACTGAATTATTGCTTTGTGTATGAAATACATTTTATGATGTAAATATTGTTTATTAAATCTTGTTTAATTGTTAATAACATTACAGACACGTAAATGGATCTACTTACCGAAGGTGGAATTTGACTTTACCGCAAATGGCGACTTTATATCGTTTAGCTAATCAGTTATTGACGGATTTGGTTGACCAAAACTTTTTTTATCTCTTTGACCCAAAGTCGTTTTTTACCGCGAAAGCATTAAATATGGCTATACCAGGTGGACCAAAATTTGAACCATTGGTAAAGGATTCAAACGCAGCCGATGAAGATTGGAATGAGTTTAATGATATTAATAAAATTATTATTAGACAGCCTATAAGAACAGAATACCGCATTGCCTTTCCTTATTTATATAACAACATGCCACATTTTGTACACTTATCGTGGTAAGTAATAATATCATTTAATAAATACGTACAATAAATAATTCCACATAAGTTTTGAGACTTGTTTATGCTTATTATATTAAGTCTTACTAGCAGCGTGGTAAAGAAATTTAGTGGTGATTGTTATTCGTATCCTTTGTAAAGTATAAAAGGCAACTGCTGAAATCACCTACAATCTTTGTAAAAATTTTTAAAATATAACAATATGTAATTTGATTTTCTAATGAAATTCTCAAATGATATTTACAGGTATCACGCACCAAATGTTGTTTATATAAAAACCGAAGATCCTGATTTACCTGCATTTTATTTTGATCCCTTGATTAACCCTATTTCTCACAGAAATTCCCTCAAGGTAAATAGCATGATATACAGTGTATATTAATTGGAGTAATCGTTAAATCGCTAGAATGCATGAATTACATATGTTTTTTCAGACTGTGGAACCACAAATCGAAGATGACGAAGATTTTGTGCTTCCCGAAGAAGTGCAACCTTTCCTTCAAGAAACTCCATTATATACAGACAACACAGCAAATGGTATAGCTTTATTATGGGCTCCAAGGCCATTTAATACCCGTTCCGGCAGAACAAGAAGGGCCATTGACATTCCTCTAGTGAAATCTTGGTATAGAGAACATTGTCCACCAGGACAACCTGTTAAAGTTCGAGTTAGTTATCAAAAGTTGTTGAAATACTTTGTGTTGAATGCACTGAAACACAGACATCCTAAACCACAAAAGAAACGTTATTTGTTCCGGTCGTTCAAATCCACGAAATTTTTCCAAACAACTACAATTGATTGGGTCGAAGCTGGTTTACAAGTCTGTAGACAAGGATATAACATGTTAAATTTACTAATTCATAGAAAAAATTTGAATTATCTTCATTTAGATTATAATTTTAACCTGAAACCAGTAAAAACTCTAACGACGAAAGAGAGAAAGAAATCTAGATTTGGAAATGGTGAGTCATTGGTTTAAACACATAAAAACAATGTATACATTTTACAAATTTCGACATAAAGTTTTTGGGTATTTGACTTTTTTCAGCTTTCCATTTGTGTCGTGAGATTCTCCGTTTGACGAAATTAATCATCGATTCTCACGTACAATATCGTTTGAATAACGTTGATGCATTTCAACTTGCGGATGGTTTGCAATATATTTTTGCACACGTTGGTCAGTTAACTGGAATGTATCGGTATAAATATAAACTAATGCGACAAATCAGGATGTGCAAAGATTTAAAACATTTAATTTATTATCGCTTTAATACGGTAAGGATGTTAGATTAAATCGTGTGCTATTATTAATATCATTTAAATAAAATACAACGAATCATTGATTACTTTTGATATGTGAATAAATAGGGTCCCGTCGGGAAAGGTCCTGGATGTGGATTCTGGGCACCTGGCTGGAGAGTATGGCTTTTCTTCATGAGGGGTATTACTCCATTATTGGAAAGATGGTTAGGGAATTTATTGTCTAGGCAATTCGAAGGTCGCCATTCGAAGGGAGTCGCGAAAACTGTAACGAAACAACGAGTAGAGTCGCATTTTGATCTTGAACTAAGAGCATCAGTGATGCACGACATTGTAGATATGATGCCAGAGGGAATCAAACAGAATAAAGCCCGGACAATACTTCAGCATCTTAGCGAGGCGTGGAGATGTTGGAAGGCTAATATTCCGTGGAAGGTTCGTCTATCGTAATTAATTTCCGATTTCTTTACTTATTGCTAATGATTTCTGTTTAAAACTTATTACGGTTTCTTTTCACTACTTTCCGTAGGTTCCGGGATTACCAATACCGATCGAAAATATGATTCTTCGTTATGTTAAAATGAAGGCAGATTGGTGGACCAATACTGCGCATTATAATCGAGAACGTATTAGACGTGGCGCTACTGTGGATAAAACTGTTTGTAAAAAGAATCTTGGACGTCTTACCCGACTTTATTTGAAAGCCGAACAAGAACGACAGCATAATTATTTGAAGGTACAGTAAGAAATGAACAATTACGAAATACGTACACTCTTCGTGTACTTATCATATGTCTTCTAAAATTTAATTATCAATTTATAAACATTTCGTCTGTTATGCACGCAGGATGGTCCGTATATTTCCCCAGAGGAAGCAGTAGCTATATATACTACAACTGTACATTGGTTGGAATCGAGAAGATTTGCTCCTATACCTTTTCCACCATTGTCTTATAAACATGACACCAAGCTTTTGATATTAGCTTTGGAACGATTAAAGGAAGCATATAGTGTCAAATCGAGGCTTAATCAAAGTCAGCGCGAAGAACTTGGTTTGATAGAACAAGCATATGACAATCCTCATGAAGCACTGTCTAGAATTAAACGTCATCTTCTCACCCAAAGAACATTTAAAGAGGTAAAATTTTGTTCATTACTTACCTTTTCTAATCTCCATATTTTGGATTTGTTCATTATTACAAAACTTACACGTATTCCCTTCGTAGGTGGGAATAGAATTCATGGATCTTTATAGTCATCTAATTCCCGTTTACGACGTTGAGCCGCTTGAAAAAATTACGGATGCCTATTTAGATCAATACTTGTGGTATGAAGCAGATAAGCGAAGATTATTTCCACCATGGGTTAAACCTTCAGATACAGAACCACCTCCTCTATTGGTATATAAATGGTGTCAGGGTATCAATAATCTACAAGATGTTTGGGATGTTAGCGAAGGGGAATGTAATGTATTGTTGGAATCAAAATTCGAGAAACTGTATGAAAAAATCGATTTGACGTTATTGAATAGAGTGCTTCGATTGATCGTTGATCATAACATAGCCGATTATATGACTGCAAAGAATAACGTTGTCATAAATTATAAGGTATATCCTTTATTTTATTAAAGAGCATGTATCGATTCTTTTTGTTAAATAGAAAGAAAAATATAATATATGTGATTGTTTCTAGGATATGAATCATACTAACAGTTATGGAATAATTAGAGGATTACAATTTGCGTCTTTTATAGCGCAATATTACGGTCTGGTATTAGACTTGTTGGTTCTTGGATTACAAAGAGCTAGTGAAATGGCTGGTCCACCCCAAATGCCAAATGACTTTTTAACTTTCCAAGACGTAGCTTCAGAAACAGCACATCCTATTAGGTTATATTGCAGATATGTAGATAGAATACATTTGTTTCTGAGGTAAGATTTTATATCTTATCGTTCGTTTTATTCTTTATGTATACAAAACATAGATTTCTGTCTATTTTTGATCAAGTTGTTAGGATGTCAGTTGACGTTTAATTTTGTATTCTATGTTAATAGGTTTTCTGCCGATGAGGCGAGAGATCTAATTCAGAGATATTTAACGGAGCATCCAGATCCTAATAATGAAAATATCGTTGGTTATAATAATAAGAAGTGTTGGCCCCGAGATGCGCGAATGCGTCTTATGAAGCATGACGTTAATTTGTAAGTAAATAATGATTGAATGATTGTTTAATTTTTTTTGTCATTTCATTTACTGTAGATTAATCTTGAATTCATTTTGTTTTTTTTTTCCTTTTTTTTAAATTTCTTATTTTCTTATTTCCAGAGGTCGCGCTGTATTTTGGGATATTAAAAATCGTTTACCCCGTTCCACGACTACGATACAATGGGAAAATAGTTTTGTTAGTGTATATAGTAAAGATAATCCTAATTTGTTATTTAACATGAGTGGATTTGAGTGCAGAATTTTGCCAAAATGTAGAACTACGCACGAAGAGTTCACGCATAGGGATGGTGTGTGGAATTTACAAAACGAAATTACAAAAGAAAGAACGGCTCAGTGTTTCTTGAGAGTCGATGATGAAAGTCTGCAACGATTTCATAACAGAGTTAGGCAAATCCTTATGGCTTCTGGATCCACAACCTTCACGAAGATCGTTAACAAATGGAATACAGCTTTAATTGGACTCATGACCTACTTCCGCGAAGCTGTGGTGAACACACAAGAACTTCTAGATTTATTGGTTAAATGCGAAAATAAAATTCAAACGCGTATCAAGATTGGTCTTAATTCAAAAATGCCTTCGCGATTTCCACCGGTAGTGTTTTATACACCGAAGGAATTGGGTGGGCTTGGAATGCTTTCGATGGGACATGTACTTATACCTCAGGTAGATTATTATCTTTAAAAATTTCTTCGATAGCTAATTCTTTCAGACACTTCCAAATAAAACTATAATATATATAATATAATTATAAAATGTTATAGTCGGATTTAAGATGGTCGAAACAAACCGACGTTGGTATTACGCATTTTCGTTCAGGCATGAGTCACGATGAAGATCAATTAATTCCAAACTTATATCGGTACATTCAACCCTGGGAATCCGAGTTTATAGATTCCCAACGAGTATGGGCGGAATATGCGTTGAAGCGACAAGAAGCCAATGCACAAAATCGTAGACTTACCTTGGAAGATCTTGAAGATAGTTGGGATCGTGGTATCCCTAGAATAAATACACTGTTCCAGAAAGACAGACACACTCTTGCCTACGATAAAGGTTGGAGAATACGTACAGAATTTAAACAGTATCAGGTATTATCTCACGTATTTTATTGCAATATCAATCTTTGCGTTCATCTTATTTATGCATGTGAAAATATTATATTTTTTATATGTAATTGCAGGTCTTAAAACAAAATCCATTCTGGTGGACCCATCAACGTCATGATGGTAAATTATGGAATTTAAATAATTACCGAACAGATATGATACAGGCTCTTGGCGGAGTAGAGGGTATTTTGGAACATACTCTCTTTAAAGGGACATACTTCCCAACATGGGAAGGTCTCTTTTGGTAAGATTTTATAATTTTTTGAAATCATAATAAGGAATAACTTATTTAACTTGGCAGAGAATTAATAACCGTGAATATAAACATGCAGCAGTTTTGCAAGCAAAACAACACTGCAAGCCAAAGAGCGGAAAAACAGATTTAATAATTGCAAATTTAAGCGTACATATATACTTTACTCGTTTAATATATGTATCCATGTTTATTGAAACAAAGAAGATTGATTTCTTCTTTCTTCGTTTTTCTTTTCTTTTAGTTTTAATTTATTTCAAAATTTTAAAATTGATAAGAGAATCGATAGTTTGTTACTTGTCGTTTCTTTTACTTAGGGAGAAAGCATCTGGATTCGAAGAATCTATGAAATATAAGAAACTGACTAACGCTCAAAGGTCTGGTTTAAATCAAATTCCAAATCGTCGATTCACTTTATGGTGGTCACCAACTATTAACAGAGCAAACGTGTACGTTGGTTTTCAGGTAATATTTCATCATGTTAATGGATTATAATTATTTGATGGATCATAATCAGAGGTATGTTCTTGACATAAGTGAATCGTTTGTTTATCATTAGGTACAACTGGATTTAACAGGAATATTTATGCATGGTAAAATTCCAACGCTAAAGATTTCGCTAATTCAAATATTTCGTGCTCACTTGTGGCAAAAAGTACACGAATCGATAGTGATGGATCTTTGTCAAGTTTTTGATCAAGAATTGGATGCATTGGAAATCGAAACTGTTCAAAAAGAGACCATTCATCCTAGAAAATCATACAAGATGAATTCTTCCTGCGCCGATATTTTGCTTTTCTCTGCATATAAGTGGAATGTTTCTAGGCCATCACTACTCGCTGATTCAAAGTAAGTAGTCACATTTTTTTTTTAGCTTTCTATATAAATTTCGTATTATCGTACTTAAAATTGGGCTCAGTATCTATTATTAATAATTTATTCCTTTAACAGAGATCTTATGGATAATACTACCACACAAAAATATTGGATAGACGTACAGCTTAGATGGGGAGATTATGATTCTCACGATATTGAACGATATGCTAGGGCCAAATTTTTAGATTACACAACAGATAATATGTCTATTTATCCATCACCAACAGGGCTATTAATTGCTATCGATTTGGCTTATAATTTACATAGGTATATATTTTTAAGTATTATTTGTATTCAGTAACGCTATACTGAAATTCGCAGAAATTGACTGATCGATGATTATTTCTCTCTTTTTACTTGAATGCATTTCTTGAAAGTCAAATGGACAAATCGAAACGCGCGTGTTAGAGTCAAAACACGGTAGGCGATTTTTTCTCCATCGCTACTCGAAAAAATGATCGTAATCGGTCAATATCCGTGAATAAAAATGTATTATTCACTGCAGGAATATCTTGTAAACATAGTAATTTTGTTTATTAGCGCCTATGGTAACTGGTTCCCAGGATGTAAGCCTCTTATACAGCAAGCAATGGCAAAAATAATGAAGGCTAACCCGGCTTTATATGTATTGAGAGAACGCATTCGAAAAGCATTGCAACTTTATTCATCAGAACCTACAGAACCATATCTATCTTCACAAAATTATGGGGAACTCTTTTCAAATCAAATTATTTGGTATTTCTATCTCTATATATTTTCATTAGTATAAAACAAAAATATACACTTATATTAAAGATCTTTCATTTTTCGAATCTATTAGGTTTGTCGATGATACTAACGTTTACCGTGTTACAATTCATAAAACATTTGAAGGTAATTTAACGACAAAGCCTATAAATGGAGCTATCTTTATTTTTAATCCTCGGACTGGCCAATTATTTTTAAAAATTATTCATACTTCTGTTTGGGCTGGTCAGAAGCGTTTAGGTCAGGTACGTAATATACATTCAGCATACTCATTATAATTAAATTAGGAAATTATATTATTATATTAAAAAAGTAGTTAATGTGGTTAAAATTGCATCTTCATGTAACAGTTGGCAAAATGGAAAACTGCTGAAGAAGTAGCTGCGCTTATTCGATCTTTACCGGTTGAAGAACAACCTAAGCAGATTATAGTAACAAGAAAGGGAATGTTGGATCCCTTGGAAGTGCATTTACTCGATTTCCCGAACATTGTTATAAAAGGATCGGAGCTCCAATTACCATTCCAGGCTTGTTTGAAAGTCGAAAAGTTTGGTGACTTAATATTGAAGGCAACAGAACCTCAAATGGTGTTATTTAACTTGTATGATGATTGGTTGAAAACTATTTCATCGTACACGGTAATTATCATTAATAAATGTTTTCCTCTTCTTCTTCCATTTCTGTTTATTTTTATCCTATTTCCCTTTTTAATATGCTTTCTAAACCCCGATTTATGAGCCATTTTATTTATTTATTTATTTATTTATAGGCTTTCTCACGTTTGATTCTTATCCTTCGCGCATTACATGTCAACACTGAGAGAACAAAAGTTGTTTTAAAACCTGACAAGACAACCATAACAGAACCACATCATATATGGCCTTCTTTAACAGATGATGAATGGATTAAAGTCGAAGTACAATTAAAAGATCTTATTTTAGCCGATTATGGTAAAAAGAACAAGTACGTATAATATCTGATCTTTTTCTTTCTTTATAACAATATGTACAAAGTATGCCTGTAGAGTAACTGGAAAATTTGTATTGGTTTCAGTGTAAACGTTGCATCGCTGACACAGTCAGAAATTCGAGATATCATTTTGGGTATGGAAATTAGTGCACCATCTGCACAACGTCAACAAATCGCTGAAATAGAAAAGCAAACAAAAGAACAATCGCAGCTTACAGCGACAACTACACGAACAGTAAACAAACACGGGGACGAAATTATTACAGCAACAACATCCAATTATGAAACGCAAACGTTTAGTTCTAAGACTGAATGGCGAGTAAGAGCAATTTCAGCTACTAATTTGCATCTTCGGACCAATCATATATATGTATCGTCTGATGACATTAAGGAGACTGGTTATACTTATATTTTGCCAAAGAATGTTCTTAAGAAATTTGTTACCATTTCGGACTTGAGAGCGCAGGTATGTCTTTCTTATGAAATACTTGATTTAATAAGTGTACATATATGTACAGCTCAGTATCAGAGAAATTACGGATAATATCTAATTAATCTTTCCTTTTTCTTCTTTCTCTTTTATATAGATCGCGGGGTATTTATATGGGATTAGTCCACCAGATAATCCACAAGTTAAAGAAATACGATGCATAGTTATGGCTCCGCAATGGGGTACCCATCAAACTGTTCATTTACCTAATACACTTCCGAATCATCAATATCTCAAAGAGATGGAGCCTCTCGGTTGGATTCATACTCAACCTAACGAGTTGCCACAATTGTCACCGCAGGTTAATATTATATTGTTGGATATATGTTTATTAAACGAATTTGATTTAAGGCTATTCTTTGTTCTATGATACATTGTATTATATATTGTGTTAATATGACATTATTTTATTAGGATATATCTACGCATGCTCGAATAATGGCAGAAAATTCAATTTGGGATGGAGAAAAAACTATCGTTATTACTTGTAGTTTTACGCCAGGATCTTGTTCTCTTACGGCATACAAATTAACACCTAGGTTCGTATTTCGAACAAAATATGGTTGTTTATCATTGTCTTTAAACATCTTACGATTCCTCTGATTGTTGTCAAACTATACATATGTTCATGTTTTAGTGGCTTTGAATGGGGAAAGCAAAATACCGACAAAGGAAATAATCCTAAAGGTTATCTACCGAGTCATTATGAAAAGGTACAAATGCTATTGTCTGATCGTTTCCTTGGATTTTTCATGGTTCCGAGTCAAGGGTCTTGGAATTATAACTTTATGGGTAAGATATATGTGGTTGATTTGATTATTCTCATTTGTAGCTGAATATTATGCTTTACAATTTTATCATTATCTTTTTCGGTAATTACAGGTGTGAGACATGATCCAAATATGAAATATGAGCTGCAATTGGCGAATCCGAAAGAATTCTATCATGAAATTCACAGACCTGCCCATTTTTTGAATTTCTCTAGCTTGGAGGATGGAGAAGGCGTTGGAGCCGATAGAGAAGATGTATTTGCATAAATGAATGAAAGCGAAAGAAGGGACCGAGGTGTAATGAATTATGGAGTTCATATTACCATGCTACCAAGATTTCACTCTGGCAAAGCAACAATGACATTTGCTTGTTTAATACAAACAATACGGTTTATAACAAAGTTGGAAACTCATAGTACGTGATGTTTAATAAATAGGTTCGATATAGTATTACTTTAGATATTAATTACTTTGTACTGTATTTTAATAGCTTTGTAGAATAAAAAAGAAATATATATATATATATATATATATAATGTGTGTTTAATTAGATGTACAACATATATAGTATACATATAAGAAAAATGTACAAAATGTTTATCATATTTAACATAATAAGAATAGTAAATAATATACACTTTGATATACATAACAATGCGATATTGTTACTTCCTTATTTTACAACATAAAATTCGATGAAATTTTCGTCATATTGATCATTGAATAAAATTATTACTATTAGAACTTATATATTATAAGAGAAAAGAGTGTCGCTATAGTAGGAGTAACCCTAATTTATTCGTACATTATCTCGACGATACAATGATATTAAACTTGAAAATTTCTAAAGATTCTTAATTTATATTTGCATATTCTTGGCGATGATTACAACTTCCTATACGATATAAAATAAAAGTTGAACGCTTCATATGCAAATATCGAACAATCATACGGTAGCAAGTTTGAACGTTAAAAAGACAGCCCATTAACGATGACTAGATATGCTTCGATAAAATATACATTCAACATTTCTTTGTTTCTTCATCAATCGATTAAGTATTCGACGCGGATCAAATATTAAGCGAGTGCACATTTGTGACAAGCACCAACCTAATAACATTTTTCAATGTTTCCTTCTTTTCCTATATTATTTTTATTGATTTATTTTATTTTTTATTGATTTCCGTTCCGTTTCAGTTCGTTCCATTTTGTTTCATTTCGATTCAATATAATTCGCTGCATTATTTTTCTCACGGTTTTCATGTAAAAGTAACGAATGTGATATGTGAATGAAGTTAAACGAAGAAAATTGTGATGTTCTTGCGAAAAATAGTCGCATGGGCCATACGTATTTATGAATCGCGCAAACATCAAAGTACACATATATTTAAATCTTTCCAGGCTAATCGTGACTCTTGTTAATTCATAACGATTGCTTTGTCGGAAGAAGATTCATTCGAATAGGGGTCGATTTTCTCCTGAAACTGTGTCGTCGTCGTCAATGTGCAAGTACGAGATATCGCTGAACTATGACAAGCACTGCGAGTCGAGTTTCTTGAAAGAATGTTACTTCTGTGACAACTGAATCTTTTTAATAACAGTCGTTTGACTTTATCTTTCCAAACGAAAATTAAAAAGATGAGTACACCTTGCAAAGTATTGGTAAGATCTGTAAGATACCAAATGTAAGCCGGTGAATTGTTGCAGAGCCATGATATTATTTCCATTGACCAATTAATGCCCATTACGATGAAGAGTTTCAAATATAGATTGAACCTGAATAAAACGAATTAAAATTAAAATATGGTAAAGTGAAAAATTAAATTAGTTATATGTATGTGTATATTACAGGAGTATTCGCGGATGCGGTTAGTAATATGCAGAGCCGGCATTGCCATAGATCACAAAGAAATTAGTTACTGACAATACCACCGACAGTGGACAATGTCAATCTTGCTCATTACAACGGCATATGTTCAACTACTTTTTCTACTTTGTCGGATAGCAGTGTGTATATGTGATACTGACAATGTTCTGGCGAAATCGAGCTTGTATATTCTGCGAACTGCATCCGTAACGTATGTATAACGTATATGTATATATTTTCGTATACGGTATCCTGAAATCTTATACGCGCAATCTTATCTATGAATAACGTTGTAGAAAGAATTTGAATGGTACATGTTTTGTAATACGTATTCCAAGTATGTAGTAGCAGCTGGTACGTAGATGTAAACGATGGCAAGTTTGAAAGATGAAATGTGCGATCGCGAGCGAGACCCTGTTCGGACGGATGTATTTGTTACGTGAGAGGGACCCGCCTCTTCCGTCATTACGAAAACAAATCGAACCATGGGAAAATCTTTGCTTTACGCGTTCCGAGAGAAGGTCCGAAAATAATTTTATCGACATAGGCGTGTAATAAGAGGGATAACGTCCAATTACATCGATGTAATTAAAGGAAAGAAAGGAAAATGTTGCGATTTTGTAATTACGGAGCTATTCTATCTTCATAGTGGTAGTTTAGTGTTACTTGTAGGTAAGTAAAAAAATTGAGTAGCTTTCAAACGGACAGAACTTTTCAATTTCATTGCATAAACGAATAAAAAAGAAAACGTACCATTGTTTATTGTCATCGTGGCGCCTACTGTCTATGCTTTTAAGCTGTTGAGCAGTGTTCTTTTTATGTTGCACGATCTTCAACGCCGTGGAGATGAAAAGGCATATGTTGCAAAACACAGTAACGCCCATTGGCGCGTAAAAGTATATCGCCCTTGCCTTGTTAGCTATAACGGTATCGAAATTATAAAAAATTACAATCAAATTATCGAGACTAGGTTTATGAGCACTTACTCGTAAACCAGCAATTAATTCTGCCAAATTGTGGCTTGATAAAATGCTTTGGAATGTCAGGAAGAAAGTCCATAATGGCACAAACTCCGGTGAGTAGCGATGCGCAACCCCAAGCGTAAACGGAGTATATTAAAAACTTTTTTCGCTCCCTTTGCTTCACGCTGCCCTGTAGAGATCGGAAACCTCTGAAAATCAGGAATCCTTGGATAAGAAAATGGAGAAAACCGAAAAAAAACGAAAGCAAACAGAATAAAATAGAAAAGAAGAGGTGACACACTTTTACTTTCAGGTTTCAGATTAGTTTCGACATATAGGATATATGATACGCGCAAGTTGTGGTTCCAGATGACGCATTTCGTATTTCCTACTTATCGCATCTTACGAAAGTGAGATTTTAATTCTTTGTTTTTTAGAGGCACAGCGTAAGAACACAATGCTTTTACCTTTCTTTAATACGATCGTGATATCGAAATCATGATTTCCGTATTTTATTCCGTTTCGTCTCATTTTATCCTATTTATTCGAGCTTCGTTCGAGTACATGTTCGAAAATAAAAACGCAATTTGATTCATTGGAATTTTTCAAGAGATGTACGCGCAACTGATCGACACGATCGAAAACAAAGAAGAAGAATAATGAAAGCGAAAAATAAAAAACAATTGTAAATAGTCGTAAATGAAAGAAATAAATTAGATTTGTAGAATTAGAATTGGAATTGGTTTGTTCATTTGTTCGTTGAGGTTAACTTTATCGGGAGAAAATAATTGCAAACAGATGGGTGATATTTGCGAAAAGATATGAGGGCGAGTATTACGGATATATCGTCCGAATTAAGTGCGGTGGTAATTTGTGATTGATGGCGAGTGATGTCACTGGTGTCCGCACACGTATGTGTATATGTATATTGTATATAAG
The DNA here is from genome assembly GCF_024516045.1 of Bombus affinis. Taxonomy (NCBI): domain Eukaryota; kingdom Metazoa; phylum Arthropoda; class Insecta; order Hymenoptera; family Apidae; genus Bombus; species Bombus affinis. Next base: position 12,810,181 of record NC_066344.1, read on the forward strand.
TAAGTACATATTATGTATATCATCACATCAGCTGAATCGAGGTCATTAAATAGGGGGCGACATGGGTACGCGTAACGCACCGCGTAGTCACGCCCTTAATTATACTCGCACACATCTACGTATCTCTACTTACTTAAATTTACGTATATAATAAAAAGGGCTTGGCAAAAAGAGCAACTACACGAGTGTACTACGAACGACCATTCGCGGTATTACAATTACACATGCGCTACAAATGATATTAAAATGTAGTATAGTGGTTAGAATTTTCGGGCGCGACATTCTCGTCACGCGATTCTCTTCTTGAAACGTTATTCTATTCGCGGAACGTTTAAAAATACCGATATGCCTATACAATGAATATAGAATGTGTGATTTCGTTGAAAAAGCGAATTCCATAGAATTCGACAAATGAAGGAAAGTTGGAAAGATAGCCGACAATAAATAACGTAACATTATCGTACGGTAATCTTCTCAGCTGATGTGAGAAGAAAATTCAGACGTTGAAATATCGTTACGTATCATAGTCTAATATAAAATAATCTACAGTACGTGTTGCGATTAACAACTGAAATCTGTTCGGGACATCTGTAAAACATATAAATCATGTAAATCATGTAATAGTTGCTTATCTATTGATCTTATTTTCGAAAATTAAAATTCCTTCCACTTTCGTGTTTTATCGTAGTTTTAATATTTGCAAAATATCGGAATCGATATCGGCACGTACACATCGTACATATACATACACATAACAGTATACGCGTACTATGTGTGTATATAGACACTGTGTGGCATTAGCATGGCATGGAAGTGGCGTCGGTATGGCGTCGCGTCGGTGTGGCGTCGGCGTTGGTGTCGAGGAAAAGAGCAATTCCGAGCTTTCGAGGTTTGTTTAGAGAATACGCCACGATTTGTTTGCTGTACACCTGGCGCTTTACAGATATATATGTAGGTAGAGCTGCTACTTTTATAAGAATTCGTTCCGGCAAGTAAAGATCGTTACTTGCGATTTTTAACACGTAATCATTTCGCTGCTATACGCGATTCTACCACTTAAATACGCTCGTCATTGTCGTTTTAATATACCGAAATAAATGGACGTGATAGCAACGAACGCGTTTATTCCATTATGAATTTTATATGGTTATCATAATAATAACAAGTTGGGAAAAATGATCTGTATACGAAGAGACAAGATCGGATCGATCGAAAATTGGAACGGAGAACAGAGAAAAGACATGTTATCGTTATTGTTGTCATCGCCGATGACAACGACAATGTGAGACATTAAATCGATACGTCATGGATGGAGACGTCTAAGTAGTAAAAGTACTCGAAAAAGGAGCCACTTCCACTTCGTGGACCGATCGAACTTAATTTAAGAATGTTTGCAAAGTGTACACGTGCCGTCACGAACCGGATATTAATTCGCGTTTATGCCGCTATCAATTTTCTTCGACGTTCGTCAACTATCGAATTGCTTTAGCTAGAAGGCTAATAGGAGATATAATAGTATTTGTAATACGTTTCACGGCACGTATACCATCGATTATAATAAGCTTTTAACGATTAAGCGCTCATAAGTCGTAAGCTCGCTAGTCAAATTACACTTTAGTTCATCGTACTTAGACTCGACTTAACGCCATCGAATCAAGAAGAAATGTTGAAGATGAAGAAAGGCTTGGAATCGATATGTAAATGATCGAAGTCTTACATATATACGTAAATATAACTTACCCAAAAGTCCACCAAATATCAAAACACATAACGTTCAACCAGAAGAAACTTGCCAAGAAAGAAAAATGGATGATGAACGCTGAAACAGAATTCGATTTAAGTACACCGTTCATAGAAATGTATTTGTCATATGACACACAGTATGAATTTATAGAGGCACTAAGCGAATAAACATGATTTAATACGATAAAAAGAATCGCAAAGAATAGAGTAAGATGTATAAGCTAAGTAAGATGGATAAGTATGGGAATACCCGCGTTGTGCTACGGACGTACGGACTAAAATAATTGCGTTACGTAATTAGAAACAATGGTAAGGTGGAGGAAAGGTAGAATAAGAAGCAGCGTAGAATATCGAGAAAATGACGGTAAACTGGTTAAAATCGGCATACGACGAGTACCAAATGCGATGCAAAGAGAATCCGAAATCTGTTGCTGCGGAGTCATCTGTACGACCGCGAGTATCACATAGGCGATCAGCAGAGAACCGACATAGCTACGAAGCGTACGGCCGTGTATATTCTTCCATTCTGGTATCAATATGTAGGCGACAAACGTGGCAAACAAGAATGGCACCGATATGATCAATCCAACAGGAAACAGTACCGTGATTTTCGTCGTTTCCTGCGTATCCTCGTTCTCGTCCAAATTGAAACAAAGAATCACATCGAACAGTTCGGTATCGAGGATACCAAAACAGTAGTCGGCATCTCGGAGAATATCACCCTCGTTTTTCATATAGATCGAACCATTGTTGAGAAGCATGAACGCATCCATCGGATTCATATTCGGGTCAAGTTTATAGCGTTGACGATCGATGCAAGGATCATAAACGCGCAAATTGAAATAGCGTTGATAATTCGGTGCCTCGTCGATTAAGGTCAAGTTGTTGGAATCGTAAAGAGCCGGGAAGCGAAAGGTGACATTCGTTTCAATGCATTGGCCCTTGCTCAAACGTTGTCCGTACGGGCAACATACGGGCAGACTTACTCCTCCACCGTGACTGACCGACTCGGTCCAATAGTCAACGCTTTCTGTACTTGGTATCGTAGAAACATTTCTCTCCTCTTCGACGTACCTCTTGTTCGATCGGAACGATTCCGGTTGCTCGCTACTTTCCACTTTCATCGTTGATCCGTACGCAATGTGTTCGACGAGATCTCGACGAGGAAACATTGTTGTATCATGGAGTCGCGTGGATCGTTGTCCCATCGAGTGTATCACGGGTATCGTAGATAATAGGCCAATGATCACTACACGAAACATCTTAGTAGGTAGGTTTTCGCTGAGCAACTGCTTATCGTGAATCGTCCGGATTCGTAATGACCACAGACATTATCGCGTTATGCGGAAACGATACAACGATTGCCAACGTCTACGTCTCTTAGCCGCGTCACGTTGTAACCGACCAACTACTACCATGGATTTTGTCCTTCCCTTTTTTCCTTCCCTTCTCCCGTATTATTCTTATATCCTTTTTTCCCTCTCCCTTTTTTCTCACTCCCACACCCATCTTCGATCTTTCCCTTCCCTTTTTCTTCTTTCTTTTATCATTCTTTTTGAACTTAAACGTTTCATTTCTGCCCAATAGCCGAAACAAGTTTCAAGGTTACGAATCGAAAGGAATATTAAAGAAAATGTAGGAAGAGACGTAGAGAGAGAGTGGGAGATGGGGCAGAATGAGAGAAGGAGGGATAACGCGCGTACGGCGGGAAAGATAATTCGACGAAGATCAAAGATACACATGTCGAAGAAGACAGGTAAAACAATGTACGAACCAACTTTTAGTCAAACAATCTAACCGATCGAGGGCAAGACGAGAAGATCGATCGAGGTACATGTATACCTACATATACACCAGGATCAAGAACTCCAACTCTTATTGGATCGCAGTTGTAGATATCGAGCAGATAGTTCCCACAAGATATTTCGATATTTCTCCGCTTGCGCTCATTATATGCAAATATGTAAATGCGTAAATATGGTATAGCATCATGCCACGGCAAAGTAGGAGAAAGCAAGATAAATAGAAGATAAAGCGAAGACGAAATTCCCATTAGGCAGTGCCCGACATGACAAAGAGAGACATCACGACTCATCCTCGCGCTGTTCATTTTCATGTTCGTAAGATAAGAAATTTACGAGATAAGAATTCACGAAACTTATGTCGAAATGCAAATTCTGACTATTGATCAGGGATAAATAAAAACTTGTTCAGTTTTGGCAATAGGAAGGAAAAAAGCAAAATAAGAACAATTATCGTCCTATTTGTTTCTGCAAGTACGAAATTGTACAAGTTTTTTCTTTGCCTTTGACCAAACTAATCGTAAGTACATATGACTTCGATAGTTAGTTTGCCTCTTATCAGTTTCTTTCAGACGAGCATCGTCGTTCAGCTAATCTGAGCATCGATAGGACGGTTTTTTAGCAACTTTACGAATCAACGGAAAAGCTAGTCCTATCTAGAATAACAGATAGAATAATAATAGAATATCGATCGGATATCTATTAAATCTACGAACAAGGCTGTAACTAGAACTGAAGCGACGTTATTTCTGTCGCGATTGATCACATTGTTAAACGCATATTATTTATGTTCCGTGATTTCGGAAAACGACATGGAATTGCTGTCATCGCGAAAGTCAAATCATCGTCGTAGTTATCGTGCAAGATTAATGGAGTACCTTCGAACGAGAACATTACACGTTCTTGCGTAAATGATCATCACGACATTAACAATAAGCATTTTTCAAACTACCAATGATCATATTCAAACTATTCATCGTTCACGAAACCGGTATCTCTGTTTGACTACAGCTTACGTTGTTAATCGTCTATTATCACATTTATGTCGATGAGCTGTAATTTCATTGCCTTGTAATGACAATTGTATCTGATTTTTTGAATACTTTGAAATTACGCTTACGTTATATGTAAATAAAGTCAAAGTATCAAATAAAGATTGACGATAATATATGCATTTACTATTAACATATAAACGCTAAAATGTTGATAAATATTCGTAGATATATATACACCTGGATACTTCATTCTTATAACGAATGTATATCATATGATTTTCTGCGTCATTTGTCCTTTTCTCGTCAATTCGCTAAAATGATAAGCATTAATTTACAAATTAATTATGGGTACGACTGTACATATACATATACATAATAAATCTATATATATACTTGTATGACATATAATACGTATATGTATGTAAAGGAAGACACACGCACGTGCAATTTCATGATATAGTGAACGATGTCACGCGAATGAGGCATAGTGCTAATTCGATTAATCTTTCGACGAAAATGATATACAATTCTCCGGACTTTCGAAACTGTGGTGGTTAGCCTTGCAAAAAAACTCATCGAAACTTCTCAAAATAATATACATTTAATGCGTACCTAATAAACGATCAACGTGCAACTCTCATAACAGAGAATTTGATACATTATCTTATTTATTTGCAGTTCCTTCGTCTTGCTTCGACTTTATCGCGAATTCGTAAAAGAAGATTATCATAGAAAAAAGAGAGAGAGAGAGAGAGAGAAAGAGAGAGAAAGAAAGAGGGAGTGCCGGAAATTCAAACTGATAGGACAACGATATCATAGCTTTCATACCGTGCGTAATGTTTGATTAATCAAAGAAATCAAAGTACCTAAAAGAGGGGATATTGGTATTGGAAACGAATGAAGAGATAGGGAGAAAAAGAGTGCGTGTATGCGTAGGAGATAGAGAAGTATAACGGAGAGAGAGAGAGAGAGAGAGAGAGAGAGAGAGAGAGCGAGAGAAGAAGAAGCAAGCAGCATAAAATGAAATTGCTTACCTATTGTGGAGCAGAAGACAAACTCTAAGTAATGCAGTTTGGCAAAAACAAGAAAAGAGTAGGCGAGTATCAAACAAGCCACATAACACATTAGCGTCTTTCCATAGAGATTCCTCAATTCCGGAATGATCGCATAAACGAAAAAGGTGGCGACAAAGAAGGGTATAGAAATAACGATGCCAACGTCGAAAGACTCCTCCGGATCAGAAGAAGCATTTACTATGGATGAATTAGAGGAGCAAATTAGAGCGACGACCTTTTTGGAAGATTCTTGCCAGTCGAAACAGTAACTCCATGCTGCATAGTTGACGGTCGGAGTTTCGAGGGTACCGTTTGGTAGCAGGACGAACTCATCATCTTCGAAACGTTCTGGTTCGAGCATAAACCTCTGGGGACACTGCATATCCTCCACAAGAAAAAATAGTTCGTCTATACGGGATATTCCTTTAATCTCAGTAGCGAGTTGATGCTGTTTGAGAACGAGAACCGGAGCAGGTAACCCGTTTGATGAGCGAGTACAGTTAGGCCGAATACCTTTCCCTAAAATCTCGTCTTTTTTACAACACTTTCTCAAACATGCTCGCAAATTACATGTGCATCCGTATGTTTTATTTTCAAATACTCGATACAATCCAGCAGGATACACCAACTTATCGTGCACTAAGCTTCCGTTCTCGGATCTATCGATCTTAGTTCCTTGCAAAATAATTTCAGGGAATGGACGACAAAATGAATCTTCTTCTCTCTCCATTTCCTCCCCATTGATTTCTGTTAATCGATAAATTAGAATGAACAAAATTACGCGAATAATCGTACAAAAATGCTGCATTGTTATTGCCTATTTCCGTGCGTCTTCCCGCGCTCAAGATCGCGCCGCACTGCCTTTCACCCCCTTTCTCTTTCTTTCCTTTTCCTTTTCCTTTCCCTATCCCCTTCCCTTTCCCCTTCCTTCTGACTGTTTTTTTTTCTACCACTTCTTCCTATATTATTTGCAAGGTGTACGTGTATTTCGATTTTCTAGTTGCTTCCAATTGAAAATAAATAATTTTCCTTTTTTTCAACACCGGCTAACAGCATGCTTTAAAAAATCATCGTTGTTCGCACGATCGTGAAAGTCCACGTTACTGATGATGTAGTGGTGATCACCCGATGAATCGCAAAGCTCGCGACTAACTGCCCTCAGTATTTTTCGATCGTCTGTTGATCGTAACGCGCGAGCGCGCGCGCGCGCTCCTCTCAATGCCGAACGAGTACCAGCCGAATACTATGGTATTACGGAATAGCTTCAGTCTCCACTTCCAACTACCCTTTTTCATTTTCTCATTCTGTAACTCGTTCATCAATCTCGATAACATTACAATCGCTAACTAGAGCGCAGCACTTTACTCGAACACGTCTAAGTACACCACGCAGATCAATCTATGTAACGATCAACAATTATTATATTATATCAAGTTAGTTATTGAATTCTATGCTTTGTTTATGTCTATATCATTTCTGGTTTCACAATCATACTTTGTTTTAATTTTAATCGGTATTACTACCTACCACCGACAAATGATCAATCTTTTGAAAGTGATGTCAAATTCAAAATTACGCACTAAATTCTAGACACACATACGTATGCAATATGTATATAACAAATTTGACAAGTTTCTTTAGAATTTCGTTAACTTTATGTTATGTAATAAATGAAAATTATACAAGAAAAAGAGGCAGACTTTACTCTGATTTTTCATCGCTTATTCTTTTTGTGTTTCTTAATTTTACTCGCATAAATAACAAAACAATCTTGCTTCATACTAATAAAGTCTGTTATTTTTTTATTTTCTTGCATCCTGAGTAATTAAACAAATTTTCACTTCGGAAACTATCAATCATAAACGAACATAATATTCTTTTCGCCTTACTTGCGCGCTTTGTAAATATAATTATCAGTTTTGTACAGCAAGCTAATTTCCCTACTAAAAAGTTACGGACAAACGTGCGCTCAACTTATTTGAAAATTGATCTCAAAATGAGTCATTAAATCTTGTCCTCTATTATGTACTAATTCGAAAAGAAATTTGCACTTTTGGTCAAATTAATTTTACGAGTCTCATGATCTTCGCAACACGTTATTTATTTTTAAACATCTAAGTTCCTAAAATGAAAATAAAGTGCAAATTAAACTTCAAAAAATATGCTTATACTTTTTCAAATTTTTAAACATGGTGTTTTACTCAAAATTCGGTGTTTGTACTTTACAATTTCAAAAGCAAATGATAATATGAATTTGGAACGTTACTTCCAACTTTATCTACTTTCACTAGTTTCTTTTGACTTCCCTAGCTCGTTTGTGGTAATTTCTACCTTTCAATCGCTTTATAATACACTACACTCTGTACGGTCGTGTACGACCGTGCCGCTCTAAATCTTAAATACTTAATAAAACAAAGTTTTTCATTTTCAACAATCGGTATTTCAGTACATGTGACAGTAAGAAACACAAGATGGCAGATCTATTCTATACTTAATCCGTGGTCTGTGGCCTGTGCAGGCGTACACATTGGGAATTAATTTCTTTCTATTAAATATTTCAATTTATCGATTCTAAGCGTTTTATTTCGTATATTTGATTAATTTTTCTTCAACTTCAAATGGATTATGTCTATACACAACAATACAATAGTTCCTTTAAAATTCACCCCCTCATCCGTAACGTTCCTCTTCTTATTATCTCCGTTTATCAAATTATACAGTTCTTAAGTAAACATTATATGTTTCAGTTATAATTTCTTTTGTAATGTAGCAATACAATGATGCAATGAAACAAAAAATATAACGTTTACTTCTCTCATTATCAATACCCTTGAGTATATTTTCTAATTGCACAACGTATCAATAATGTCTTAACCTTAAAAAATACTCATACTTTTAATAAAACTGGAATATTGAAAATTTCGAAGTTATACTATATTTCCTAATTCATATACTGTTTTTATGTAATTGGGGAATATTATAACGAATTTCGTAAAAGACACTTTTTATCAGTGCTCAAATCAGCTCGACCGATACACAACTAAACTACAGTAACTTGCATATGCATGTAGTATAGGTACGTAAATTCTTCTTTGTAATGTTATGATTTTTTAAAGTAAACGAGTCTGATTATTACCCTAGTTTTGTACGTGATAACGATAAAAAATTCGTCAGTTTGGCGTACCATTTGTTGAATTGAACGAGATAAATGGCTAATCCAAATGAATTAAGATCGATATGGAAGAACGCCGACGCCATTACCTTCGATGTCGATTCGACTGTGATACAAGAGGAAGGAATTGATGAACTTGCAAAGTTTTGTGGAAAAGAAAACGATGTTATTGCGTTGTAAGCTTTCTCTTCCTTTAATTTTTTTTTGTTTAAAAATACAACACATTTTTTATTATTATCATTATTATTTACACCACTTGAAGGTGTCCGCTCTAACGGAAAGATAATCTATATATGTATTTAGTTGCTTATATGTATATGTATAACATCCAAAAATGATTTTAGAACAAATCGGGCTATGCAAGGAGATCTGACATATCGACAGTCTTTGGTTGAGAGGTTGAATATTATAAAACCAAGCTTTATGCAAATAAAGCAATTTCTGGCCTCACGTCCATTAAAACTTTCACCTGGAATTAAGTAGGAAATAATTTTTAAGTCGACGAGAAACAATGAAACTAGATGCGTAAATAATTTTACAGTTACTTATAAAAATTTCAGAACACTGATAACAGCTCTACAAATTCGTGAAAAGCAAGTATTTTTGATATCCGGTGGATTTCGTTCTTTAATTGCACCAATTGCTACATGTCTGAATATTCCATTAGAAAATGTTTTTGCAAACAGACTTAAATTCTATTATACAGGTTATTATTTGTTCATATTGATATAATATTAATTTAATATAATATATCTAAATATTTTATGAAATCACTTGTAGGAGAATATGCAGGATTTGATGAAGATCAACCTACTGCAATAAATGGTGGGAAAGCAAAAATAATAGAACAACTCAAAAATGAAAAAGGATTTACAACTGTTGTTCATATTGGTGATGGAGCGACAGATTTAGAAACTATTTCAGTAGTAAACCTATTTATAGGTATACCTTTCCATTACCATAATTCTTAATTTACTTTACTTAATATTTAATATCACTTTTATTATACAGGATATGGAGGGAATGTGATCAGAGAGAGCATAAAACAGCAATCATTATGGTATATTACTGATTTTAATGAACTTGTCAATATTTTGTAAACATAAACAATATGATATTTCTTATAAATATTGCGATATTTGAACAATTTTAACAATAATTAATAAGTAAAGGATCAGAGTTTTATCAGTTTTTTACTAATATTTCCCTTACTCAAAAGTTAACTTTCATCACGTTTATCTACAAAATTTGAGACTATTATATATATATATATATATATAATAGTATATAATATATATATATATATATATATATATAATAGTATATAATATATATATATATATATATATATAAGTTTACTCAGATGGTAGAAATTAATTTTATTCCAAACTCATCAATAACATTTATTTTGTTTGAGTCGAAAAGAAAACTTTATAACGAGTAGTTTTTACACGTATTATACAATAACAACAACGTTCAGCTCTATGCTTACATTGTTATATATACCGTTATAAGACAATTCTTTGCACAAAGTACAGTGTTAAAAATTTTATAGAATGATAATAATTACAGTATACACTTAGTATCTGTACATATCTATGAGGATTCATATAGAAAAATATATACCTCTCTGTAAGTTATGAAACAACCAAATTTAAATCAAATACCGCAAAACATCGGATTTGCCATTGATTATATTTAATAAATCTGAAAATTAAATTCTTTTTTAAAAAATTCAGAAAGTATTAAACGTGAAAATTATACTTTGATATTGACTTGCTTAACTTTACTGACTATGTTCCATTCTTTGGTAATCAATGGTAATTTCTCGTTTTTTCTTGCTTCTTTTGTTGTATCCATTCTTGTACTCTACGTTGAAGTTCAACATTTGATTTTACCATATCCATAGTAAGAGGAGATCTATTGAACGGGTCAGTCTGGTCGCTTAATAAGTGCCTAAACAGCATTAAAGATAAAAATAATCAAATATATATTTTGTTATAACAAACGGCCTGAATAATAGCAATGACAAAGAAATACTAACCTTGCAATGGTTTGCCGATCTATAGTTATCTTTGATGATGGAAGAACAACAGGATCTGTCATTAAAGTAGACATAATTGGATCTAGAAACTCATCGGGAGCATCGATTAAAATTTCGTCTTCCTCCTTTTTATGACTTGCGGCTGCCTCAACATTTCTTGCAAATTGATCTAAATCGCCTAATATACCCACACCACCGATACGAACTAAAATTTTATTGTCTTTAGTCGGCATTTTCAATCATTTATAAAAATTAGAACAATATGGAATATACGAATCATGATATTTTATGCATCTGATAGTAATTAAATTTTGCACAGATATAAGTACCAAGAACGTTATCAGCCAGTTTGAACAGTTCCGGGCTATATGAACGACCATCTTGTGAAACAGCAAGCGTAAAAGATTCACTATGACTAAGATTTATATAAATTTCGCATATATTTAATACTAAATTTGCTGGTTGGAACGCATACTCTTTCTGTCCATTAACCTAAAATTAAAATGGTTAATTCCAGCATTCTACAGTTTAAATAGGAGCATCTAATAATTCAATTATATTTGTTACCTTTAAATTGTTTTTATTTGGCCCAACCAGCTGAAGCAACAAATAATTAAGCATCGAGACAATACGATCCACCATTGTTGGATGACAAAAGATGGATTTTATTTCTGTAGTTAACATTTTTAATGTGTATATAGTTTTTCTACCTAATATATTGTCAAATCGTGCAATCATTCCAAGATGTAAGAGATAATGAGCTTGTTGATCACGTTCATGTTGTGGTAGTTTGTTCCATTCTCCACTTTCCCTTTTGATTGAAATTATTTTTCATTAATCTTATTTATTTAATATTATTTGTTATATAAGATTTATACAAGTTAGCAAAGTAAAATTACATATTGCTGATTAAATTAATAAATAATAACCAAATTGAATACCTTGCTTGAATCAATTGTTTCAATTGAGCCATACTTGAAAGTGCTTCATCTAATAAGAAAACTGCATCATTCATTAAAAGATTTATAAAACGCAAAAATAATGGAGGCTGAGCTGTTTCCATATTGGCTTCTGCTTCTTCTGCTAAAGAACTGTACATAAAATCATTATCATACAACACCATGTAATATGAATTATAGGGTTACTATAAAATATAAATAATAATAAATTTATATATTATCCTTGTCTTTTGCTTACATGAAATTATTACGATGTTCTGGTAATTTCCACAAGTACTCCATAGCAACATACATTGGTCGCCGATAATTAAACTTTTGTTCAAATTGTACACTTTGTCCAGTCATTTCAATGCTCACAAATACTTTAAGTAAATTCGGAACAATCTAAATACATAATAAATAATACATAATAAGACAAAGTTTTATGAGAAAAAAAAATATTCCATTTTATGAATTTCAAGCAGGTTACATACATATTGTCTATATGGATGTGTGATAAATAATTGTTCTCTATGGAATGACCCTAAGCTTGGTGTTACAGGGCTCATAGTTTCATCGCTTGTAGGTAAAAGTGCCTCTAAGCCTTCTGCTAGACGTGCACGTAGATGAGGATTATATAAACGTTGTTGAGACTCCATTAATACTATGATCTGATATCACATACTCGATTATTTTATTAAATCGTATGTATTTTTGCTATTTTTAACATATTGTTGTTAGCTCACCTCTGTTAATACAGGCATTAGAAAGGATGGCCCTTGTTCTTCAAAAATATTTGGATTTATGCGTCGTAATAAATACAAAAATCTAATAGTATTTTCTACCACAAATTCCGGAATGCATCTATGTATAAATAATGGTGTTGTTAAATATTAGTTGTAATTATTAATATATATAGTTGAAACAAAGCACAATATTTAGAAGATACCTCAAAGTATCTGGAACAGTTCCTGGTAAAGGGAACTTCACCTCTTTACATTCCTTTGGAATGTAATTTTCTTCATTTTCTCCAATCTGTACATCATTTAAATATACTTGTACTAACCAAAATGCTGTTGTTGCATGAAATTTTGCTAATAGTTTTAGCATCTCTGGTACTAAAAGGCTTGCTCTTAAAGATAAATACCTAAAATTTAAGATATAAATTGTATATAATAAATTATGCAATATAAATTTTTATGGTAAAAAAGGAGAGATAAATCTTTTTTTATTCTTAAGAATCACAAATATATACTTGGTCATTTCTGCTTCCATGCGTTGAGTTATTATATCAAATACTTCCGATCTACCACCATTCTGTGCATCCTGATATACTCTCTGTATTCTTACCAAATCCTGGTTTGTTCTAAAATTCAACATATAATTCTCTTAATTACCAATATTCTTTTATTATAAGTCTTGATTAAAATGGGAAGAAAAATTTAAAAGTCAAACCTTAAAAGTTTGTCTAACACTACTCTATATCCAAGATCTAATGCTCTATGAGTTAAGAAAAAGCATTCAGTAGTAAAACCAAATGTTTTTGCAACTGGTCTGGCACCACCTTCTGACATTGGTATCAAACAAGTTTCTGAAGACATTCCTTTTAAATGTATATTTGAATTTATACAGTTATCCTGATCATTAACCTAGATAGTTAATTGTTATAGAATAGTACATTGTTAAAAATTTGACAATTAATCTTAGTTGTATTATTTTTTGTAAATTGACTTACATCTGCAGCACAATATGTTGGATCAATTTTAGGCACTTTAGGATCATTTTGTTTAATGCAAAATGGTTGACAAAGACGCAATAGCACATTTCCTAAATTTAACATAAAACCGTCAGAAACACATAACATTGAGTTGAAGGTCACATCATTCTGGGTATTCCAAATTTTTCCTCTATTTGCATTTAAATGAAGACAATTGCCTATCCATTGTAAAGTCAAATGACGAACTTCTGCCGAACATTTTAATAGTAAATGAAAAACCTTTTGCAATGATTCATTTAATGCATCTAAGGCTGTCCAAATATTTCCTTCAACTGAAGTCTACGTGATATAAAATATATATAAATATTATTTCATGCATAATTTTTGTTCTTTTTTTTTTACAGTTTACTTGCCTGTTGTAATGGCTTCTCAAAAAAATAAAATGGTTCTTCTATTGTTTTTGGTAAACAGCTCAAGCTAAAAATTGCACCTAATAATGTATCTGCATATGCTCGGCCTTGATTGCTTTTAGGAGTACTATGATCAATTAATAATTTAGCTAAGGGTTCTATCGAGGAAAAAAGATTTAATACATTAAACCAATATTGACGATAAAGGACAAGATTACTTTGTGCTGCTTCTTTGTAAATTATATCAAGAATAGGACTAAAAGACATAGCTATTATATCCATAGCATCTTCTTCATTTTCATTTAGTAACTCACACACAATACCATTGACAAATGATACAAATTCTGATTTGGGCCCAGTTTCATCCACACATAATGCAATAAACTGATTATAAATCTGTAAAAAACAAAAAAAATAACTGAAAGTCCTTTAAACTTATTATATTTAACTTTGCAAAATATAAATCTCATTAATTATGTAAATGTACATTGATATACCTCTTGTTCTTCAAACAATTCTGGCTCTTCTAGCGCGATAGTTGCATTTTGTAATATAACCTGAGTTATTCTAAAAAGGGAATCAGATAATTCTGGTTCGTCTTGATACAGTTGCAACCGACAATAACTCTCAAACAAATAAATTAATACTCGTTTTTCTGTTGTATGAGGATCGGTAAAAATTTGTTGAGAATTGTCTATAGGTACTAAGTTAGATTCAAGATCAGGTAACATTAATCGGTCAAAAACTGCTTGTTCGACTGAATCAACATTAACGAAAACTAATCTTCGTTCTTGATATTCATTTGCTTCTAATTCGTGTAATGTTATTCCAAGTATATCACCAAGAAGGTGGTTAATCTGATGATCGGTTCTAAAATCTCTGGAATCCTCCAAACTTTGGATTCCCGCAATATCGTCAAAATTTTCATCTTCAAGTTGCGCAACATGACTAGCTCTATTACTTTCGTTGATAATTGCCTGACTTTGAGAAGAGAATGACACGGCATCGTTGATAGTTGAAAACAACCCAGCAAATGGATTGTTATTCACATTGTCGCACATGATTCTCTCGTTAAAATTCTATCACAATTATTGCAAGCATAATTATTTTGAAAATAAATTGCTATGATTTAATTTTCAACCCAAAATGTATTACAAAATAAGCCAAAATATTCTCCTGATTACTGCACACTACTCTGTATTCGTTCCGTCGTAGAGCGTATATGTATGCGCACGCGCCTGGTATGCGTATGCGTATGCGCGCGCACCAATGGTTGGATAAATCGAATTTGCTATAAAATACTGTTACGTATATGTATATGCTTTTATTATTCATTTGCCACAAAAATTTTTGTTTTCTTTGTTTATTGATATAAAGTTTAATTTTATGTTGAAAACCAAAAACAAATTGTGTACATGACCAAATTTATTTATTATATAAATGATTCCTCTAAACATGAAAATAAATTTTGTATGAAACGAATTTATTCAAAAATTCAGGCACAAAGTGGGTTTGTTTACATATTTCAACACAATGTACATATATTAAATTAAATAATAGAAGGCACCGTTATATCAATTTATCGCCAAGGTTTTCGTACAGTCCCAGCGCTGGTACTTCTTTTAATACTCTCATCTGCAAGTTATATAATTATTGATAATACACTGATATTGATGACTTATGTATCATGTAGTAAATGAGTTAAATAATAATATATACATATGTATATGTATTAATACAATTTGCAAATTAATTGCAGTAATAAATATTATGACCTGACATTATAATAAAAGAAAATAACTTACATAAAATGTTTGAAGAGATAAGT
Source organism: Bombus affinis (assembly GCF_024516045.1). Taxonomy (NCBI): domain Eukaryota; kingdom Metazoa; phylum Arthropoda; class Insecta; order Hymenoptera; family Apidae; genus Bombus; species Bombus affinis. The sequence continues at coordinate 12,825,885 of NC_066344.1, forward strand.
CTTTCTTTAATATCTGAAGTCCAAGTTTGACATCTAGATCTAGACAAACATGAACGAACAAACGAAGTTGGTTGATATTCTTCCATCCTACCAGAAAAAAAATAAACAACAAATAAATGGGAATTTATATATATATAATTATAGCTGTTGGTTTAAACAGCAGTATGTTATGCTAATATAAAAATGGAAACTGTGTACTGGATACATGATTATTTTAGAAATTCTATTTGCTATAGAAAAAATTAAATATTGAGAATCTAAATATTGAGAATAAAAAGCATACTTCTGCAATACTAAATATACATTTCATATTAAGTACTAATTATGTTCATTGATAAATTTATGGTACTAAATTCATTTAATACAAGCATCTAATAGCAAATAATGACATAATTTATTTTGCTTCAATAATATAACATTTTACATTTGAAGAATTCATAGAAATTTCTGTAAGAAAACAAAGTAAATTTTACTATGCAGAGTCATACTCCTTCAATTTTTTCCTGGCTAAAGTCCGTTGAGTTGCAAACGAGTATGATCTTGCAGATGATGGACGTTCTATACGGGATTTTTTAATTTCACGATCTTGCGCTATTACTTGCGTTCTTTTCTGGGGATTTTGGGCAAATAACTCCACTATATTCATAGAAGCTGCGTCACACTTTTAGAAATCATAAAATTCTGATGAATATCCTTTCCTTAAGAATTTTCATATTTTAAATAACAATTGTTTTACTTATCAACAGTAATAAGATAATGGATTTTAAAACACTTTAAGTAGATTATTATTAAAATAATACAAATAGAAATTATTTGTTTTATTTTATCTTACTGTCAGCTAATTACTATCAAATTGATACAAGTGAAAAGCAAATTTTTCTTCTTAAATTTATAGACGATATGATAAAAAAGAAACAAGACTAATAAACTTCTTAATATTATAAAAAAACAAAGTACATTGAGTGACATTTTTTTATTACAATATTTAACGATATTACCTGTAATTGAAGCCGATGTAAAAAATTAAATTCTGAGCGATTAAGGGGTGCATCAACATGAAGTTTAAGCATGCAATGTAAGGCTTCTTTGTATGTGTTTTTTAAAGCAATCACACGTTCTGTTCGCATCATTCTACGTACTAAATACCCTCTTGCATATGCGTTTATTACATTTACTGCTTTAATCTGTAGCATAAAAATAATTGTGTAATTTGAAATACTATTTAAATGGAAATCTAAATACAGAATATAAATACTTACATGTTTAGTTTCATATATTGTCCTCTCAAGGACTGGTACATGAGTAGTTTTGCTATCTAAAGGAAATAATTCTCGGCTAACGTTTGAACGTTTACTTGTTTCACCCTCCTCTAATAATCTTTCTTTGTAATTTACATCATTTGATTGCATCTCTGTATTTCTTCCATTTATTTTTGTCAGAGAATTATTAATATTGACTGAGGGTTCTGTTTCTGATGATTGAGCTGTATATGAATATCTAGTAGAACAAGGAGCATTATCATAATTCATTTCGGAATAAATATAATTCAATGGACAGGAAGTTATGTTCGTCTTATTATCTTGTGAATGTTCTATTTCATTCTTTTGTTCTAGATTATCTTTTAAAGTTCTAACATTTTGCATATTGTTTTCATCATTAAAAGCAGGAGACAAGATATTTTCAGAGAGCAAAGAAACTGAAATTTTTGGAAAGGATTTTTTAATCTCAGTCAATAAAAGTAATTGTTGTTTTTCAAATTCCTTTTGTAGTAATGTTTGTTCCTTGTGTTGACGAAACATTAATTCAGCCATCTGATTCTTATGCATCTCTTGTACCTTTTTATAAACTGTTAGAAGTTTATCAGATGCAATAGTAGATTTCAATTTAGGGATTGGGTTATCTATATCTGTATCTTTCGAAAATTTTGCCATCAAATTATTAGTTGCATAAATGCTATTGTGCTCATTTAGATCTTCCAAGGAACCACCAAGTTTACATACTGGATTAAAAGTGCAAGAGCTATTATGCTTGTTCCATGTTTGTAATTTTTCTATGTTTTCATTGTTATTATCTACAATATACTTTTCATTGTGATTAATTTGTATATCACTTCTATTAACACACTCTTTAGCTAACATCGTTTGAATGCAATCTGCAGACTTTGTTGATGGACATATTACAAAAGAAGATTCCGGTTTCGTTTGTAAAGAAACGGATTTACACATTTTACGATTAGTTTTACGATTAGAGTTTCTTATAGGAACAGATTCTTTATCTTCAGTTTCATACTCCCACTCAATTTTAGCTTGTGTAACATTCCATTCTTTTTGTTGGTTCGTATTCCCGTAAGATGTTGGAACATATTCTGAACATGGAGCACAAGTTGAAGTAGCAAGTTCCATTTGCATGTGTGCCAATAATATTGGACTTGGAGTATCTAACACATAGGAACCTTGACGTACTAATTTAGGAGTATCTCCTAAATTATCAAAATTACTTTCTTGACAATCTCTATCTCCGTTACATGTAGCATTATTCAGTGTTAATGGAATAATATTTAATGTTTTAGGCACTTGTGGTTTACAAATATCTGATATTGTTTCTGTACTAGTAGATTCTATTGAAGCTGTTTCATTCAAGCAACGATCTCTATCACCGCTAGCAGTTATTAATTTTGATTTTGAAACAGTACCAGGAGCCAAATTTACCTGATTTTCACACTTACATTCCATGTTTAAATTTTTACTAGATTGTAATGTTTTTTCTAAATTGTCATTAGAGCTTTCAAAAATTTCTATTGGAATATTGTTTATATCCACAGTATTAGTTTCATTATAATTAATATTTTTGCATTCAAAAGAAATTAAATTCTCTCTTGAACCATGAACTGTTTTTTTACATTTCATATCCCTTGATTCTTTTGTAACTTTTCTTATATAAATATTGCTATTATTACATTCTTTAGCAATGTGTGAAACATTCAACTTTTTTTCTATATTTATTGCACTTTTCTTATAATTGGATATTTCCTGTTTAATATCTTCAGTTATCTAAAAAAGATATATTTTATCACAAAATTAATCTTAAATGGTAATTATATATAATACAATGCCTATATAATATAGTGCATACCATTGGTGGTAAAATAGGAATTCCATTAATCTTGATACATGAAACATATGAATGACCTTCCATAGTTTTAACTTTTTAAATAGATCTGCTAAAAGTGATAAGAAACTTATACATAAAGAAAACAACTATTGTTTAAAAAAACTTACTAAAGAAAGAGTAAGATAATAATAATAATAATAATAAGTAAAATAAATTTTCATATTAATAAAGGCAATATTGTTAATAAACATTCTGTTTGTTACATAAAGATGTAAACAAGATAATTAAGTGATAGTTATATAATAATCAGAATAAAAATAGAGTAAAGCATTAAAGATAAATCAGAGTTTGGGATTGCATGCTCAAATATGTGCACGCATGTATATTAATTTGATTATTTGTTTATTTACATATAGTAATTTTATTATATGCATATATAATTGAAATGAAGTTAATGAAGCAAACACAATATCATCTAACAATTTGCTTTCGAAATGTGTCTCAATCTCTTTAAAGATTAATTTATTTAGCAAATTTGTTTGTCAGAACTCATTACATTTCATATTATACTTACTGTTACTTTGTATTTTTTGATAAACATTTTATCCAATACTAACACTAACGTTAGAAGAAAATTATTGAGTATATTTAATTTTATTTAAATGAATAAAAAACGGATATGCATTTTCAGTTTATTCATTTACATATTTATATAATATGTATCGATGTATCGATGATATTATATCGGGACAAACTTCCAAAAGCTAATATTTCATTAATTATTTATGCATTTTTTCATTATGAAAACATCAAGCTCTGATCACAGACGAGAAAAAGAACAAATGTGACATCGACATGCAATGATGCAATGCTTTTCCGTACACACGTTTTGGGGTCATCTAAACCTAACCCAACTCTTTCCCTTATTGTGCAAAGGGCACATCCATTTACTTAAATTGCGTAGGTAACGTGTGACGAAGGAAGCGAACGGAATGCATCAGAACTGAGTGAGATACATCGAAACATAGCGAGCAATGAATTGTAAAACATTGTCATAGGAACAGATACAGAGCTTCAAATATGCGTTATCTTAATAAATCTACACATATTATCTCTTGCTGATATTTAAATTCTACTACTATGTCAACACTTTGAGAGTGATAAAAGTGGAAGCAGGCAAGTTACCTCTTGTTCCCTGTAACACCTAGAGTGAAGATTTCTCACGAATAATAAACAGCAAATGATTTTTTAACATGTTACGCATAGAAAATTAATCACGTACTAGGTTAAATGGTAATTATTTAGAAGTTTATTTTCACTATCGATTTCGATGGTTTTTGAACATATCATCGGAGGCATGATTTTGAACAATTTTTTTCTATTATACATGTAACCGGCGCTCGGCCCTAGTTTTCGAGATATTTACAAAAAATTGTTGGTACCACTACAGTGAATTCTGTCTATAATTGTACGTTCGTGGTAGCGTATTCGTTAGTTTGGTTGCCGGCTGGATAAAATGACCTAACCTAATTCAAACCTAACCTAACCCAAACCTAACTCATCTTTTGTTTATATTATACAAGGTGAGTCACCAAAAACGAATCATCTAAATAACTCTTTCAATTTTTGAGATACAAAGAAACACTTGAAACAAAAGTTGTTTGGTTACCAGGGGACTATTACGTAATAGAAAACATTTTTCTCAGGTGAACGTGTTTAAGAATCTTGAAATTTCACGATTCAATTTTAGCACAATTTCTTCTGTGCGATTTTCGGTATATGAGTATCGAGGCCACGATCATGTAAACAGGTCTCGACATCTATACATGCCACATGGAAGAAAGCATTCTAAAATTGAATCGTTAAAAATCAATATGAAAAGTAAGAAGAGTCTTGTTTTGCACATGTGTGACATGTCTCAGACAGAGACTAAGACAATTTACCCATCTTTGTCTATTTCGCAAAAGCGAAAATTCCATGTTGATTTTTCACGATTCAATTTTCAGTTTTCCCTAGAAAGTCAAGACCTGTTTATATGATCGTGGGTACAACTGTGCTCAAGTAATCGCAATCTAGTTATCATTCGAAAGCCACCATCCAGAGGTTAGAAAGCCAATATTCCCTACTAAATAAAATAAAACCCTATTTAGTTATATTCCAAAGTATCCAAAGCTAACGAAGTAATGATATATAGTTCACTACCGTTGTACATAGAAATTATTAAAATGAATAATGTCGATGTCTATCTAGACTCGTCTTGTTGTCGAAATATCAATTATCTGTGCCTGGAAACGATGATTCTTAGTACGTGTATAAAAAATGTGAAGCAATAATAATAGAAAATGTCTTGTTACATATGTATGTAAACATTACGCAATAAGCGGTTTCCAGGGGAAACGAATCTGACGGGACACCGCGAAAATTGTAAATCGAATTGTGATCGTAACTTCTCTTCTCAGAACGGTGATTCCAGTTTTGTTTCAAGTGTAATTGAGTCCTGTGTGCGAACCCAGTGACCGTGTCTTATCACGGTTGGAGATTTTACCCGTGAAATGTCAAAATGGCGTCTTCACAGGACGCTTGGTATCTGTCGTTGTTAGGACTAGCAGAAAACTTTCGAACCTCGAGTCCACCGAATATCAAGTCATGCATACAGTGTTTACAAGCGGTCTTCAATTTTAAACCGCCTCCAAGAGTCGAAGCACGCACCCATCTTCAACTTGGTAACATCCTTCTTACGCATACCAAAAACATCGATTTGGCGCGGTCTCATTTAGAACAAGCGGTAAGTTGAACTATTATTTGTACTTTAATTAATTACATTCAACTTTTTCTTCTAATATTGTATTTTATTTTTATCGTGCACTACGTGGAAATTTCGATACATCTGTTTATACTGATTCTAACCTTTCTTTTTATTTTGGTACAGTCGGTAATACATGTATAAGATTATGAGTGATTAAAAATCAATTGATATGTTAATCTGTATGTACTTAAGCGATGGTTTAATTTTTGGATAATTGATAATTTAATATTTGAATAATTGATATTTGTTAATTGATGTGTAATATTGATATTATGTTTTAGTGGCGATTGAGTCAGAATATAAACACTTTTGATGACGTTAAGTTTGAAGCAGCAAGTGTGGTTGCTGAACTGTATGAGCAACAGCACCAATCAAATCTAAGTAAACCTATATTACGGAAGGCTATAGAACTTTCTCAACACAATGTGTATTGGCATTGCAGACTTATTTTCCAACTTGCAGTAAGTTAGAGATTGTTTTAATTAATGTCAATAATTAAGTAGTTGTTTAATGATATTTTTGTGTAATTTAGCAAATACATGCATCAGAAAAAGATTTTGTCGCAGCTAGTAGTCTACTTGCAGTGGGTGTTGATTATTCTCATATCAGTAATGCAAGTTATACGAGAGTTCTATTCTTATTGAGCCGATGTATGCTTTTATTAATAGACAAAAAGTTTACTGAGGTTCATCCGCTTTTAAATTCAGCTGGACACCATGTTGAAAATTGGCAGGGTAGTCCACATCAAAAAGAGTATTTAAAAGTATATTTTTTAGTGCTTCAAGTTTGTCATTATTTAATGGCAGGACAAGTAAGCAATGAATAATATTTTGTATTTAATAAATTTATGCTATTTATTTATATTTAAACTTTTTTTGACAGGTTAAAAGTGTGAAACCTTGTTTAAAGCAATTGCAACAAAGTATACAAACTATAATGTCTCCTAGCTGGCCACCAGATGAAATAGTTACGGGTTCTAATATTGGAGATATGTTTATATGGATGCCAAAGGACCATTTATATGTTTTGGTGTATTTAGTAACAGTTATGCATTCAATGCAAGCTGGTTATATGGACAAAGCTCAGAAATATACAGATAAAGCATTGACTCAAATTGAAAAGCTCAAAAGTAAATGCAATGACTTATCATCTTAATAGTATTATTATGACTTCCTAGTTAAATTAACATTCATATTGTATTTTGCAGTTGTTGACAACAAACCTATACTTTCTGTTTTTCAACTAATGTTGTTGGAGCATATAGTAATGTGCAGACTAGTAATGGGAAATAAAAGTGTAGCTCTTGCAGAAATTTCTCAAGCTTGTCAGCTTTGTAGAAGGCAGCCAAGGTTACTTCAAGGTCATAAGCCACAATTGCATGCTTTATTGGGACTATATGCAATGTCTATGAATTGTATGGAAGCTGCGGAAGCACAATTTACTGCTGCTTTAAGAGTAGGATAATAAACAAATTAAATATTACTAAATGTGATTTTTTAGTAGTATTGTGAAAAATAATCTCTTTTACAGACATCACAAGAAAGGGAATTGTGGACTTTCGCGAATTTGAACTTGGCAATAGTATATCTTAGGACAAAGAGGGATGCTGATTTAGGTGCTTTATTAGAACGAATAAATCCCGAGTCTTTACCATCTCATTCACACTCTTTAAGGGCAGCAGCTTATTATGTTCAAGGTCTTCAAGCGTTTTTTGGAGCGAGATACAACGAAGCAAAGTACGAATCGATAACTGTTACTATACTTAATATCTTTCAAAAAGCCATCAAATGTACCGAAACATATAAATATATTTATAGGAGATACCTCCGGGAAACTCTAAAAATGGCCAATTCCGAAGATTTAAACAGACTCACGTCATGTAGTCTCGTACTTCTTGGACACATATTTCTTTCTTTAGGAAATAGTAGAGAGTCCATGAACATGGTTACTCCTGCGATGCAGTTAGCTTCTAAAATACCTGATGTTCATGTACAATTATGGGCTACCGCCATACTTAAAGGTATATGGAAATTTGGATGTATTTAAACAACAGAAAGTTCATCTTTAAATGACTCATCTTTGTCGATAGATTTGTATAGAATTTGTGGAGATCCGAATCGCGAAAGTGAAGCATATCAAATGCATTGCACGTTTTCGCAAACACTCTTGAAAGATCATTTTCAAAGTACACAGATGGGCGAACATAATCTTATACAGTGGACTGATGGGCCTGTGCCTGCTTTGCCGAGTAATCCACCACCTTCAACGTCACAAGCAATTCTTTAATAATATTCAAAAACTTGATAGTTTGTATATTCGAAGCGTGTAAACTATTTGATGGAGCACAGAAAAGTGTTAGGTTTGTACAATTTGGTTATCGAATTATATAGTGAACAATAAAATCAGAGGTAATAATAAAAGCATGAGTCTCTCTTAAACGAGAGAGTGAAGTAGGTTGAATCACAAACAAATTAATTAATTGCGATTAAATCGAAGAGAGCAAAAATTTAATTGTTCAATGTGGATATTAAATGATGTCCACAAAAGCTCATTGTTTATTATCTAAATATTTTCGGGTAACTAAAAATCACACAGAATTTCATTTGCAGAGTTTCATAAAGATTATATATATACTATAAGTTTGTACAAACAATTTATTGTAGTCGTTTTCTATGTCACAGAGATACACAAAAAAAAGTGAAAAGATGTAGAAAATATTGATATATTTTATTATTTTGTAAATTGTAAATTATCTCGAGACTTTTTTCCTCATAAGTGTAAATCTGCAAAGAAGAAGAGAGAAAAGTGGCAGTACTATCGCTCCAAGTATCAAAATAATTAAATGCATTTTTCAATGTAATTATCATACCATTGCACAAATACTATTTTAAAATTAACATAAAGTTTAATTTATGCTATAAAAATGATAGATTTTGATACGAATGTTAAGAAATATTTGTTGTTGGTGCTAAATTAAAGGGCACATTAAAATGCATTAATAATTTAAGTCTTGGAAAATCTTATTTGCCACACGGAGAACAATATTTCCAGCCAAATCAATTTTTCTTTATATCTTAGTTGCTCTCTGTAAGTAATTTATCTAAATTTGACATCCTAAGAATAACCTAACGTTATTATTTTGTAACTTACATTGATTTTATTCACATATTTTTTAAAATTTATAATTCATACAACTTTTTAGGTTTACATAGCACGTTGGCAAGTATGTTTTGAATTAAATTTTAAATCGAGACTGATAAAATTATTATAATAAAGAACTAGATAAATATGGATCAGAGATACGATACGTGGGTGCATATTTCAGAGATTATGAATTTGTACATCTATGAAGATAAATTTAAATAAAATTGAAACATTTCACGAAAATAAAGAATTGGATTTGGTAAAAATGAAGAAAATAAGAATAAAATATTGATAATATTTCCAACGTACTATGCTCTTCAATGACCAAAGTAGGCTTTTAAAATTCGGGCTGTGGACACAACAGAAATAATTGTATGTTCATAAACGTGTACCCTTTACATGTGGGGAAATATGTTGATAGGTACAATAGGTTGCAAAATGTTCTTTGAGAAACAAAAGAAGTATCGTACCTATCGTATGCGTGGTGCGTATCAGTTGATGTGTTTTTATCCAACAATGTATGTATATAATGTATAATTAAAATAAACACAATCGTAAGTAGTATTAGATAGAGCAATATATGAGAAAGGAAGAAAAATAAAGGGGCCTTACTATGTGGTAAGCTAAATGGCAAAGACGTTCCGCCTAACTTTGCATTGTTTTTAAATTAAGATATTGTACATATTTTAAATAGCAAAGATAATAAAGAGTAAAACAGAGAAAAAAATATAACAAGACTACATACCTGTAAAAAAGTACTTTATCGTTTTTGTGTATTTATGTAATCAATATGGAAATTATATTATTTGAATTAATACTGTCACCTTTGAGTTCTTTATTTATAGTATTTATATGTATTTTTGGTGGTTGTACATGATGATAAAAAATCCATAAAAATAAACAAATCTTAGGAAAAGACATGGTTGTATAATAAATTAGTCATTTTAAAACAGTGATTTATTAATTTTTAACTATTATTTAAAATAATTTATAGTTTTATTTCTTATATCATATTTTATATTATAATACCAACATGTATATATAATCTATTACAATTATTACGTACATTTACATTATTTTCTGTACCATAACTGTACATGTTTCATACGTTTCACTTTCTTCTGCAATTGAAGGATGCCATACATTAAAGCTTCTGCTGTTGGGGGACATCCTGAAATGTGTTTAAATATATATATAACAATTTTCTACTAAGATAGAAGATTAAGCCTAAGACATAACATTAAGCTTTTTACGAATGTTACATCAAATATTACCTGGTACATATATGTCCACAGGCAAAATCCTATCACATCCTCTGACAACAGAATAACTGTAATGATAATAACCACCACCATTGGCACAGCTTCCCATTGAAATGACCCATCGGGGTTCGGGCATTTGATCATACACTCTTCTCAATGCAGGTGCCATTTTATTTGTGAGAGTACCAGCAACAATAATAACATCAGCTTGTCTTGGAGAGGCTCTAAATACAACTCCATATCTGTCCATATCGTATCTTGGAGCTGCAATATGCATCATTTCAACTGCGCAACAGGCTAGACCAAATGTAAGAGGCCATAGTGATCCTTTGCGACCCCAATTTATAAGATCATCTAATCGTGCTACTGCATATTCAGCCATATTGTTGGTATCTTGAAAAGGACTATAGGGCTTCCTTTTTACTTTTTGTGGCAAGGAAGGTCCACTTTCTTGCACAACTGCATCTGTGGCCATATGTTTGGCTTGATTGACTAAAGTTCCAGGACATCCTGATAAAGCAATGTTATTGCGTATCAGGGATGCTAAGCCCTGATTAAAAGAGGCTGAAAAGAAAATATTTATTCATATTAATTTTTTTAATATGTGATTTAATTTATAATATATTTACATTTATGAAAATTTATCTGTTACATAAGTCACAATTTTTGTAAAAGATAAATTTTTTATTATTATTGGAAATTTTTGTTGATACGTGAGGTTATGAAAAGTGTTACAATAGAATTTGAAAATGCCACCTATACCTCAGTGTAAGAAAATAAAGCTAATTTAGTTGTAATTGCTAGATCTTATGCAATACAAACTATTAGAGAGAATGAGCCATAAAATTAAACGTAAATATATATGAAACATATTAGTATATTTAGAGTAGAATTTCTTCCAAGTGATGAAATGCTATAATGTTACAATATGCGCTTGTCATTATTTTACTTAATTACTGAAAACAATCGAAGATATTTTGAAAAGAATTGTAAACTTACGCGATAACATAATACTGCGCAACATCTTTCACCCTACAGTCTACAACACCCTCCCGTCACGCAGTTGTCTGTTACACTGCGATTCTGCGCTGTAAATATATCTCAAAGCGTTATATGTATGGTACCATGGTATGTATTTACTATAGAAATAAGAAATGTATAAATATATAACCGTAATATAAATTGAGCTGTTAAACCTAATATAGTTGATTAAGTGGCAACAGATATATTTACCTAATTAACCTCAAAAGATATATTGAGTTTTTTTAATTTATAGGTTGTGTTCATAAAACATAATATATTTTCTAATAAAGATATGACATGCAGAAACAAGCGTCAGGCATTGAAAGATGTAGATTTATTACAGATAGGTCGAATATTGTAAGAACTGCGATTTTCAATATTTTTAACCACTTGTAGATCATAGCAATATTAATCGATTTTTTATTTTATTTTAATCGATGACATTTTCAGCATGTATATATAACTGATATAAATCTATAAAACGTATTGTTTAAATTTGCATTACAAGCTTAGGCAAAAAAGTTGCAATTTTCTCAAAAAATTTTCGAGAGTGCATGTAGTAAACTAATTCGTCTAATTTCTCAAAAAAACTTAAGTCGTTTAATTCAATCTTAAAAAAGTTATTTAAAACACAGCGATCGCATCAGTCAGTTCCAAGTTTTTCAATTAATACAGTTAGTAAGTAAATACATGCATCAGCAGCTGTTCAAGCCTCTTAACAAGAGAATAGATTATTAAAGAGAAAGCTTCAAAACAACATTTTTCCAATTAAAAAGATCTTAAAATTATTAGAAGTTACTGAATATTTGATATGTAAATAAATCAGTTGATTTGATTAGATGAACAAAAAGATCGAAGGATCTATTTTCAACAGATTGCAATCTTACCACCAGAGGACTGAAATCTGAGCTATACTTTCATTAACAATAACTTTCCCGAAAGAATCTCATTGTTGAATACAATATAATTTCGTTTTATTATACAGATAAATAACTACAGCAATTAACAGATATTTAACAAGATTTGCAATGTTTTAAATCATTTCACTTTCTTTTTAACATTCATATTTCTATTCAGTAAGATCTACTTTCCTAACCGAATCGTGATTTTTGAGAACTAATTCTTTGATACTTTAAAATTTTTTAAAAGAAAAATTATCTGTTTTACTTATACCAGATTATAGTTATAATACCATGATAATAGTTATATAGTTATAAATGTTATATATAGTTATAGTTATATATTTGTGTTAGGAAAAAATATAAATGAACAAAACATCATTTTTTCGTAGAATGTTTTTATTGGCTCAGTTTCTGTTTTATACAAAACATCTAAGAAACACAGATGCTTTCCGCTGATATTTTTTCCCTTAAACTTCGCCTTACGAAAGCGGCTAATCTATCGACTTCGCGACGTTTTTCTAGTCTTGCAGTTCCCAAAGGGCACGCTAAAGTATAATGCGATACTGATTTTTCTTGTTTGCTTCAACAGTGCTTGTATGTCGACGCATATACCTAATCACAACACTACTTATTTACTCAATGGTGGTCGTTAAAAAGTCGAAACGTAAGGTTGTTAAAAAGTGCCTCACATGTGAACGACTGCCTACTTTAGCAAACGGACGGGGACTTTAACTAGGCCATAGAACCAAATTTTTTCACTATTCGCGTTGCTTTGTAAACGTAAACAATTCCCTATATACAAAAACGGTCCCTACTATTTGTCGCTTACCAACCCAGCTAATTTCATTCATAGTAATTTTTTTACCTAAGGCTCCTGTTTTATCTCACCGATTTATCTCGATCGAACGGTAAAACAAAATTTTTCTTTACATTTTACAAGTGTATCGTGCTTCGTTGAACGAAAACTGCATTTAATTATTTTTTGTTTAACTACTTGCCTTATATCGTATACAAAATCATTTTCATAACTTACCGATTATCGAATTATAATAGACCGCGAATTTTTATGCATTTATAGGAAATTAAAAAGTCCAAAAATGCACATGATATTCAAAAATATACAAAATATTTAAAAGATAATGCTTATTATAATACTGAGTGGAAAAAATAAATTTCTTCTTAGATTCTATTTGTTTAATTAGGTCTGCGAACATATGAATTTACATAAGAATCCTCAGTCTAGTAATAAATAGAAAATTATGTTTGAACCTGAGTTTAGCTACATTGAATCACGTGGATGTTACTCTGATTAAGTCCGAAATGTTTTAAAGAAATTACGTGCGGTTAAAGTTTCATTTGTAGAAACAACATTTTCATTTAAAACAACATAGTAAATTTGAATGAGATTAGTTAAAAAATAAGTCATAAGGCAAGGAGTTAATCGTAGGCGTGTATGAACTCTGTGTGCATTTGTACGTTGTATCATATAGAGACCTCGTAGAGAACTATTTAGCGAAAATTCATTAACTCATAAACATCTAGGTAACATATAATTAACAACTTATATTTCAGCAACAACAATAGGATCATTTGTTATTTCTTTAAGTTTCGAGTCAGATATATGAATGGCTTCCGCTATCAACAGCAGCTGCCTAAATAATTTACAAATGTCGTAACAGTGTTTCTTTCTATGCATCTTAAACTCTCATTTCCAGTCGATTATTCGACGCCAGTTTTTATAATGTAATGTTCCTTTTTAAAATTGATAGGTAACCCATTTTAGAATGGTCATTTTAAAACGTATCTAAACTTAATTTCAAGTAACGAACTAATTATCACGAGAATTTTATTGAAACATCCCAAAAATATAGAAAAACTTTAAATTCTAATATTTTTCCTGCGCATATGTTATGAGTTAAAATCCTGCACGCATTTGTGCGCAGGTGACTTTCTTGTAACATTATCGCGTATCCTTCAAAATTGTTTTCAATTTTTTCTTTCTTTTGCCTTTTTATCTTTTTTATAGAGTTAATATAAGATTTACAAAGTAGTATTTGCAAATTATAAGAACAATTTAACATAATATAAAACCATATTAAAGGGGAAAATGTATATGTTTACACATACAGTTGGCAACAAAAATAGATGGGCAGATAGTGGAGATAGATATCAACAAAGTTTCGTTAAATACGGCTTGTTTACAGAAAAGTGTAAATTAATTTACTAAGTAATTTATGTAATATATGTATATATAATAAATAAAACTTATATACATATAACACTAGTACTAGTTCGATTAAACTTCATTGATACCTACTTCCGCCACATTTTCACTTATTTTTATCCCCGATTGTATCTTATTTTCAATCCAAAACAATCAATATAGGCAGAATATTTGTAATTATTCCTTTTATATGTTTTAAGATGATGAAATTTCAAGGAAGTCAGAAACAATTTCCATATAGTATGGCACAAATCGTTCTGAAGTTTACGATCTACAATACTGAGGTATCGACTAATCTACCAAAAATTGTGATTTTAAAAGGATGATAATCTAGAATTTCTATAGAACCTTGTCTAAAATTTTCAATTTACTTTGTGCGCCGTTCTTTTATTCATTTTCATTAATGATTCTCTTAGAATCACGACTCTAGATGATACATAACGGTCATATCTCCTTAATGATTTCTTAAACATTTTTAGAAATTCTTATGAGCCTTTCGGTGCACATGGTTCACTTGCGCAAATGATACTCACTCGAAATCTTGTTATATTAATGAATCAAAATTTTTAAGAAAATGAGCTTTCTCTATTAGAAAACATAAATAAAGTCAATACTCGAAGCTTTGAAACCATTTGCATTAAATGCTCGCTCGAGTACATCGTAGTTCAGCGCCATCGTTGTCAACATTATAGTTCAGAATGATAAAACAGTGAGTAGCATTATCTTCCAAATTGAGCAAGTTTTCGTTCAACAATGATATTGAAAATTTCAATTGATATTAGTTCCATATTCAAGTGGTAAACAGAGAAGATTGATTTTTGCAAAAATGTACAAAAAATAATGTACAAAAAGTATTCATTGTAGGAATAAACAAGTGTCCTTACCCCCATTTTTGTTCTTCATTTAACTTCCAGTTTCTTTTATGTGCGTTACTAGTTTTCCTTTGATATTTACATAAGAACGTATGTCATAAATCGATTAATTCGCAGAACCCCTTTTCTCTTTTTAAATACGTTGTTGATATGGCTTCAGAGATTCTGCGAAATTCATATACAACACTCGTTTCGTAGCGAGTATCACTGGCGCAGACGAACGTTTCTACGTTAGCGTGTAAAACGAAAGTGGAAACGTCAAGCGACTAATGATTAAGTCTGCGTAATTCCATGGCTGCGATGTCGTCCACGGATATAAGCTTCTCTATGGGGATGCAAGAGAGCTCGCCACCGACGCACGATTGTGGTTGTTGCCACCTGGCTTCTTTCTCCGCCACTTTGGCTTTCAACTCAGCCTCTCTTGCTCTCCGTTCTTTCAGCTTCAAGGAGAAGATCGCCACAGACCTGGCTCTCTTCATCAGACTCTGTTTCACCCTGGTCTTCTTCGCTTCCCTGTCCTCTTTCGATGGTTTCTCCTCCTCCTGACTTGAAATTGTTTTGTTTGAGTCTGAAAGACCGCTCGAGTCCTTCTCTTTCTCGGCATAATAGGACGATTGCTGTTTGTAATCCTGCATCTCTCGCTGATGTTGCTGATACTGTTGCTTTTCTGCCTTTTCTCGTTCCCTTTCTCTCTCGGGGGAGAATCGGAACTTTTGGTTTCTGTGAGCCACTGTCCATGGCGGAGCAGATCTTTAAACAGAATTATGAGTATAGTTTGATACACTAGATTTTTAAGAAGATATTCTCTTTAATCTTACACTTCAGGATAAAAGATGTAAGATTACCTAAGAAGATCACTGTCCGACGAGGATGCAAGATCTTTTGAGACGATACAATCAGTGGACCTGTGAAGAGTCAACTCGTCCCCGCTTCCACTAACCGTACCAGCTCCACTGATCTCGGAATCGCTGGACTTCCTACCACCAGCTTCGAGACCTAATCTTCGAACCCAATCAACACCTCCATGAGGTCCAATTGTTAAGTGATGACTGTAGTGATCAGTTCCACCCGATGCCTCTGATTCAGTCTGAAGCCATTCCCTTGAACGCCTTCCTACTTGTAAATAAAAAGAAATTGTTTTTTATATAGTTAGGAAACATTAAAGATCTATTCAACAAAAAATTCATGTTTACTAAATTAAAAATAAGCTTACTAAACTATATATTACATTAAATATATATAATAGATCCTTCTATCAAACGTTTCCTAAAAAGGGGGGAGGGGGCGGAAAAAGAAGAAGAAACTATCGAACCTCGTTCTGCACCAGGAATAGAGCATCTAGGTGAATTGTGAATATCACGAATGCTGCCCATAGTGTTTTCAGTCAAGAATTGGGTGCTTAAGTCACTGCTGCCTGCGCTACCAGGAGTCTGGACTGCGGAAGGTGTTTCTGAGATCCTTGGCACGGATGCTGCACTAGGTGTCGGGGGACTACTGGGTGTCTGGGTGGACGACGCTAGGGTCGGTGTATCCGGAAGACTGGAGGATGTTGCTTCTCCGGTGCGGTCGGAAATTAGTTGTTGTTCTTCGTTCTCACCGTCTGCTGGACTCACCACGAATCTCCCTGAGTTCGAGCGAAATTAATAGATGGTAGGAGGGAGGACGAGAGATTGTGGGCGTCGTGTTTACCCGATCAGTCGGTGAATAATTGTTATTAGAAATAAAAAATTATACAGTCAGCTCGAGAATTTATAAAATTTTATCTAAAAATTCCTTAGAATTCCTCGAGCTTTGGGAATATTTTAAGTTAATTCTTTAATTCCTTAAATTTACAGAGTTTCTAAAGTTCTTTGAGTTTTTTAATTGTACTTTAGGTTTCTTGAGTTCTTTGAGTAGTTAAAATTTTCTAATTTCTTTGAATTCTACAATTTTCTGGAGTTCCTTGGGATTCTTTGAGCTCTGAATACCAAAGTTTCTCTAATTCCTTGAATGTACAGAATTTCTTGAGCTCTTTGAGTTTTTTCAGATCTATTCTAAGTTCCTTAAGTTTTTTGAATTCTTCAAGTTTTTTAGATTCTTCGAATCCCTTAAGTTTTCGAAAATTTTAAAAAATTTTAGAATTTTCCAACTTCTCCCATAGTTCCAGAGATTCTTAAGTTCCACGAACTTTTTTTATTCTTAGATTTTCTTCACCATCTTTTGATTGTTTCAGGTTCCACAGAGTTCTTGGAATTCTTTGGAATTCCTTAACATTTTAAAAACATTGCGAGGCATTGAATTCAAAACTGATCAGGTCCCGTAAGCAGGAGAATTGTCTCTAGTTGGAGAAGAAGCGGAGTAAGGAGGAGAATGTTGCGACAAGACTTACATTACATAGCTCGTTACATTTAAAAACGTGATATTACTGTTTACTTACCTATCACTGTGGCTGGATGTTGTTCTGGTGACGGAGTAGACGACAGTCTTCTGACTGCTTCTCTTCTCAAAAATTCTACCTTGGCCATTTCCGTGGCCACCCAATGCGGAATATCCGGAATTGCGCAGATTATTATGAATCGTATCCCCAGCATAATGTGCTCCAGGGCGACTATCAGCAAGATCGTTTGCGTGGCCGACATTTCCGGGAACATTCGTTGCACCTGCCCGCTTAACCCGATCAGAGCGCAATTGACTAAAATCGCGACCAGGCCCATTGCTTCCATAGCATTCTAATAAATAAAAAAATTTTATGTTATTTTTATTTAAAAATTGAATTATTCTATAAACATTTTGT
Source organism: Bombus affinis (assembly GCF_024516045.1). Taxonomy (NCBI): domain Eukaryota; kingdom Metazoa; phylum Arthropoda; class Insecta; order Hymenoptera; family Apidae; genus Bombus; species Bombus affinis. Next base: position 12,844,002 of record NC_066344.1, read on the forward strand.
AATTGATAGTAGTATGTTTTATATTAGTATATTTTATTTATGATAACTTTTGGTAAATTGAACTTTTATTAATTACGATGATAATTACAATGGTTTTACAGAGACTTTTATAGATGAAATTTTGCTGTATTTATTTATGTATTTACTACTCACTTGCCAAGTTCCAATATTAGAAACTCTTCGACCAAATGGTCTTTGAAGGACGAAGCAGAGTTTGAAAGCGTCGCCGCGTAGTTCAAGAAGATTTCCAAGTAACGCCGCCATAGCAGCCAATGGAAAGGCTGAAGAAAACAGACAGACGTATCCCAATTGTGACAGCATCTCTAGATGCTCTGAAAATGCTCCGTCGTACTGCGAATGGAAATATTTCTGCATAAATCGTTTGTGGAAATCTTCTAGAGCCAGACTTATCATTATTATTATCATTATAATTATAACATGTACATTACTCTTAAAATAGAGTGATACTGTAAATAATTAGTTAAGTTTCCCGCGCAATTCGTTGCAGGTTTATTATCTGAAATACATATATAATTATTCTACTTGTACATTCCATCATATCATTAATATTATATAATATAATATACTTTTGGATAAGAAACCTGCAACAAAATTTTTAATTACACATATAATTTAAGAGATATCATTCAGAAAAATGTTCTATTAGGTGAACAATATATGTATCTAGCATAGGTAGTGCAAGGATCACTATGCTTTTCGAACAAAACATAAGAAGCCAGCGCTTAACATGGAGTTAGCGTTACAAGCTGTGAGTCGTTCCATTCACCCTTTTGATTACTCTATTGCTTTTTACAGTGTACTTCAGAATTGTAAATCAATCAGGCTGAAAATTGAACCCAATATAATGAGTGGCTAGGCGTCATTTAAATGTAAAAGTAAAAAATGATTGAACATATATTTATCACATAGAGAACATTCCTTTAACATTCACTGCTTGATTCAGTTGAAAGAATTATAAAAGACACTACATATTTCAGTTTATATAACATTCCTTTCTTTCTATTTTATCGTTTAATGCGATGATAAGCGCAGTCGGTAATCGAAAGGATGAAGTATTTAACGGTAAGATGATCAGATGACATTACCTTTTTAGTAGATACCTGTGCGTTGTCGACAGAATCAGTGGGAAACGGAAAAAAAAAATCATTAAAATTTTGCAAAAAGAACCGATCAGACGACACAGGACAACATTCATTAGCTCTACCTCTTCCGTTTAATCCTACCCTTCTTCTTCTATCACCAGAATCGCTTTCAAATGTTTCGATTGCCCCCAAAATAAAATTAATTGAACGAAGAATGACTGTACACGCAAGCGAAGGATCGTTAAAAAGATACCGTAAAGGAGAAATAGAGTATTATGATGTGATCAATAAAAGAACCTGTATCCACCTTGGCACACTTCATTATTCAACTTCTAAAATATATAAACATCTATTACAATATAATAATGAACGAATACACAATGACAATAGGATAATTAAAAAATATACAATGATTTTATTCTTTTAGAGATACAGAAAAGAGTAACTAGAAAAAGTATACATTCTATTTATCATTACATTTATGTAATACTTAGTTAAGACTAAGTATGTTAAATCTCATATCATTTAATAATACTTTCATATGAGGGTAAAAAATTAATATTTTGAAAATAAAAAAATGTTTCATTAGAAAATAAGAATATGTACAAACACTTTTTGTAGTCACTGTAATTATAAGTTTTTCAATTCGTTGTCTAATTCCAGTTCTCGTTTAAAAAGCCCACCAAGGCGAATCAGGTTCAGTGCGCAACTGCGTGAGTGCATCAGAAACGAAAGAAATTAGCTAAATCTAGTTCAAACCTTGAACGTAACGTCACTAAGTAGAGAATTAGTGGGATGTCCTACTCTGTAGAGAGAACTCTCCAATTCGGCCTGGCTGACGTTTCTCGGCTGTTTGGATTTTCCGCCATCGGAACGTTCGCTCTTATCCTCCGTATTCTTCCGTAATTCGTCATCTTCCTCGCCAGGTGGCGGCCTAGCCTCGCTGGGACTCAACGCGCCAAAAAGTTCGAAACTCAGTCTAGCCAATCGCAGCTGCTCTATTAGATACGGCACCGCGGACTCTTTTAAATTGCCAATCACTTGACGCGCTATCAGTAGTGCGGCTAATTGCTGAAATCATAACCAATAAGATTTATTATTGTTTTTTAAAAATATTTGTAATCTTACGAACATTTTTAATAATTTAGTTTCTTTAATTTTGAATAAACGAAGAGTACATTTTAGAACATAAAATACAGATGGTCTTTTGGACCTCTTAAAATTGTATTTTTTTTCTATACCCTCTTTAATTTGTTAAGTACAAATTTTTATATTCCTTCATTTGAATTTTTTGTTTAAATTGTGAGTTAAAGTAAACTTCAGAATATAGGATTTTTCATAGATCAGATTTTTATTATTTTTTATTTGTTTCATCACAATTAAGACCTTATATTCTATTGAAGTTTCATTTAATTTGGAGTAGAAATTTCCAAGATACATTTAAATATATTTAGAATTTAAGTTCTAGCATTTGACTGATCTATTCTACTTATTTTTCAGAGTCACTGTTTTCTAAATTGTGATTATGATTAACCATTATATACTTTTCCTGTTTGCATTCTATTAAAAACAATCTAATATCTTCTAGATACTAATTACAGAGACAAGAATTTACAAGGATAGATAAGTCGTAATAGAAAAAACGAGACGATATCTAAGTTTGTCTAAAAACTCTGTCTATGGACATTCCCGAAGAAGAACTTCGATAGAATAAAGAAAGAAGAAGAAGAAAAAGATGAAGAAGAAGGAAAAACCGGGATTAAAGGGATCCTTACCTCTTTAAGTCTCTCTTGATCCTGTAGGTAGAAGGCGATGTAAAATAGCGATAGGAAGGAGTTTACAAACTGAAACTGAAATACATAGTCTCTTCTGTATACTCTATCTGTCGTGGTGAATTAAACACACACTAGAATGCACGAAATATAAGCGCATGTATATAAAATCACGCCATATTCTAACAATTAAACAATTATGTTTTGAAAAAGCGCAAGCAAGAAAGTAGTCTAGGAGAGTATTGAGTTCTCATGCAGCGACAGAGACAGCCAGAGCAAACTTTTACTTTTCAATTGATCGAATCGAAGCCGAAGAGCTTTTATTTAATACTATAATTAATGGTCCACCTCTAAATTTGTCTAGAATAGAACAATCTATATTTATTGAAAAATTTTACCATTGCAATAATAACGATAATTTTTTATATTTCTTTAGCGTGAAATCTTAAAAGAAAATTGTATTTTCTTTTTGTTACTGAATGTATATGATTGAATTGAAGTGTATAAGTGAGTATTTTATCATTAAAAAATGCACATGCTTTACAGTAATATTTAAAACATTATTTGAATTACTGAATGATATATGTTTCATAATGACATGTATTAGGTTTTCCAGAATCGCCATGGTTGAGAAGCAATGTCAATATCAATCAATGTAAACGTTGAATTTTAAGAAAAAAAGAAGGAAAAATAAAGAAAACGAAAATGGTATAAATTCTATGATTCGGTTAGAGGAGGACACACAATAATACAGCTAGTACAACATACAATAATAATAATTCTAATCATTGAGAATGGAGAGTTCTTCTTTATTACCAGTGCCACCTTGTAGATCAGATGATTCTCGTACTCGGTGTCTAGCCGATAGTTTTCTGCGTCCAACACACAAAAATCACAAATACTATCTACTGTAACATGACTGCTCTCCAGTATGTAAAGAAATGAAAAATAGGAGAGAGAAAAAGAAAAATTAAAAAAGCAAAAAAGGAAGAAGTTGAGAAAATAATTAGTGGAATAGAAAGAGGAATATAATTATAACAAGATCTACAATATAATGTATCTCGTTTGTTTGATATTATTTTTATAATACGTAAGAGGATACAAAAACACTCTGTTTTATAGATCTGTTTAAGTCATGTTCGTTAGTCAAGGATTATACATAGTTCTGAATTAATCTCTAGAAGAAGCTAAGCCGTGGAAAGATTCGAAAAGTATTTATGCTATAGGCTTTTGATAGAAAAAAGAAAAGAAAGACTAGACGTGCAGATGTGTCTCGTGAAGATACACAAAAATCGATGTGAGGAACTTTATAGAAAATATTCATCCACTCTCGCATATCGTATCTCGCACACGGCTGATCAATCGTGTCGAGAATGAGAGTGATAGCAATACTATGGGAACCAAAATAATGTACATAATCGTTGTTCGGCGCATCTAGACGTTCTATACGTACCCATGTCGTTCAACCATACAGCGACTTTGAAGTAAGCTTCGTCCATTAAAGCTATCACTACCGCCAGTAGAACTTTTGGCACATAACTCAACCAGAATGCGTGTCCTCTTGATTCGAGACGAGCGTCCCACCAATCCTGTAATCATTTGTAAAATGTATTCCATATACATTTATAGGTATATGTAAAACATTGAGAATCTAGCTTTGTTTGAAAAAAAGTAGAAGAGCAGAATTTTTTTACGTCAAGTTCTGGACAGTTGGGTAGAAATACCGTCTCAGCCTCTAGAACTAAATTGTTCCCGGACATTTTTGTTCCTCGATGGGATTTTGTAAGAAAAGTTTGCAAGCGCGACTTCAGGCACGTTGCCAGATTCAGTGATTAGTGGGAATGTCCATTGATCGCTCCATTTATGTCTTGAATATTTCGAAGGAATTTATTAAAACTTGAATTCAAATAATAAGAAGTTGGGAGGAATTTTTAATTTGTCAGCTGGAAAAAATGGATTAAGTTATTCTATCTAATTTGTTATTTTTAAATAAACTTTTACAACTCACAATTTATAATTTATAGTATGCTTTTGTTAATAACAGAAATTTATGTCATCTTGCTTTAGATTTTTTTGTTTTCAAAAAGTATTTAATTTTAGGAAAGCGATGAAATTTCTATTCTATGAAGTGTTGAATCTACATTATATCACATATACATGTATAAGAGTGGAACTAAAATTATGCTTTTTCAGATGTATGCTGAAAGGAATATCTGATTAAGAAATGGTTTTATGTTGTATAAACTTCTTTAGAAGGAACTCCAAAAGTAAAATTTTCTTTGCTATAACACGTATCTAAAAAAACATTAAAGTATGTGTCACGAATTTAGATCTGTTTAGATCTATCTTATCGTAAACTTCTGCATTTTCCTTTAAAGTTTTATTCTGGATAAGTACTTCAGATAAACATATAATAGGTCGAATAAATCATGTATTTAATCAAGTATTCCATATTCAATAAGTTTTTGTTTATCTAAAAGTACAAAAAATGTCTCGAACCTGTATCTGAAAGCTGAGGATCATCACAATGAAAACGAAGAATAAGCACGCTGCGATAATCGGAACGCTGACAAAGTACCGGAACATGTTTCTCTTCCATCTAGGATATGTTGGCTCCAATCTCCCTGTTACTGCTGAAGTTTCCAAAGTGCCCTTCAATTTCGGAAAAGAGAGAAGAGGAAAAGATATCATAGCATTGGAATTACACTCAGTACAACTAACTTCAATTAACTATGTTTTAAAGCGAAAAACGTGTGAAAGAAAGCGAGAGTGGCGCTAGTGATCACTAGGAAACTTACCGTGAACAAGGGCCTAGGCTCGACAAGTAGGTCATCTCTTTGATCCAAAGTACCCCACCTGTAGGCCAATTCGGCGCCCCTTCTTTTCCAGGTTTCCAGATAAACCGTGGCCCAGATCACATTGAAGACGGAGAACAGAACATACGCTACGTCTTCCACCGCTTGATTCCTACCGATGATGCCGACCTGGAAGATTAAGTTAAAACGAGATAGATGTTAACAATGCAATACTACATTTACATAAAATCTTATTACAATATTATACTGAGTCGTTATTAGGCTGAAGGTATTTATGCAAATTCATATCCTTGTCAATATAATTGAAAAGGCGGAATCCAGACACAAGACTGTTTTATCTAGTAAATATTACAATAAATACTACATTTTCTATATTTCACATATTTTTGCGTATTATGTGTATTCTGTGGATTTTTGAACTTCCACTTATCATAACTCATTACATATTCCAAACACAAGAATATGTAAAATTAGAAATTAAAGACAAAGTGGTTAAAAATGGTTAAAAGAAATATAATTTTATTCGTAGAAACGCTTTGAACACACCTTATAAAAAAGCTATTAGTTACAAGATTAACATTATTAAAAATTATAAAATGAAAATATAAGAATTGTTGGGTATTCAAAATTTGACTTGTAGCTTTGTTAAAAGCTTTTTTAGCCAAAAATTTGAGATTTTCACGGCTCGGTATTACAGAATTACTTTTATGGATAGTTACTTGGAAAAAATATTCTCATGTTCTACAAACATTATAGTTAATACTTGTAAACTGTAGGAATATATATTTCTTTTCTTACCCAATATATGGCACCCACTGCAGCTGGAACGATCAGAGCGGTGGTGTAATGACCGAGCCATGCGAAGTACATGGTAATCTTGACTCCGAAGTATTTACAAATGTCGTCCAAGGGTTGGGGGCTAAGAAACGCGCGAACCCATGTTCGTTGCAGCTTCTCCAACGCAGGTAATTCGTGAAGAGGGAAGACCTGGAAAAAAATATATTTCTTCTTATAAGCACAGGTACAACAATAAGTTGAAAAGAAACAATCAAATCTTTTTATGAAAAGCTAAAAAAATTTCAAGAAAGTTGAACTTATCAACAATTAGTAATAATTAATAATTTCTCAGAATAATACAAATTTCTTTAAGAATTCTTATAGATTCAATCTAAGTAAGACATTTTGATTATTTATAAGAATTCTTAAAGGAATTTATACTATTCTGCATTTGCAGATCAAAGATCGTTTAACGAATAACACTAACCTGGGATATAATCCCAGCAGAAAGGCATTTTGGAATAATTGCTTGACCTTCCACCATCTTAAGCCCGGATAGACTATGAAGATCCTGCGGACCCGCCCTAAGAGTATGCAGCAGGTGCAGGACCAGCGATTGCCTTTCCTGAGTAGTGAAGAATCGAGATTCATCGTCGCTGCCTTCGAAACAGCTCGATTCAGAACCTACAAATTCTTTCAATCCTCCACCGAACTCTTGACGTAAAGTCTTTGGTAAATGCACCTCTTCGGCAGCTTTCAATAGTCTATCAATAAATAAGTATCGTTTAAAATTTTTTTAATCAAATCAGTTTGGTTCCTGAGATTTCATATAATCAATAGAATGTAATGATTATAATTTACAATATATAAGAAATATACTTACACACTAAAGGGAGCTGTTAAATAAAAGCCATAAGTGTCTGACGAAGTATGATGTCGGACATGCACCACTAGGCCCGGGGTTCCCGCCCGAAGACGGCCTAGGAGCCACATCAAAGTTTCATCGCTTGCTCCGCTTGGAAACATCATCACGACGTCGCATTCCTGTACAATTCATCATTCATATTTGGCGAATATCGATTATCGATTACAACAAATCTTTATGAATTTTTAGTCTTAGAGTTCTTAGAGTTTAAATTCCTGGATTTCTATTTTTTAGTTTCTTGGGATTTGAATACTTCAATTTTTAGAACTCTTTAATTTCGTAGAGTTTCTTAAGTTGCAAAATTTCTCGGACTTCTAGGATTCTTTTTTAAGTCGTTTGAGTTCTCAAAGTTCTTCAAGCTAGCTGCTTCGAGATTCTATTTTACCAGTTTACTGATTTTATTCCATATCTCCATATCATCGAAATAATCAGGTTTCTCGTAAGAAATAAGATACACTTGAATGTCCACAAATAAGAACCATGACGTTATTTTGTACTTATCGCTGGACAAGGTACACTTATTTCCCTATGGAATTATAGACCGTAGGGCGAATTATACATGTGTTCTGGCACAGGGACTAAACTCGTTTGCCCTGGCCGTCTTCCAAACGACAGCAGATTGCTTGATATTGACAATCTACGCGCGAAGATATCCTGATGGCATGTCTGACCTAATACCGCCGTCGAAATTCACTTCTATTATCCGTATTATCTACTCTGCTGGAATTAAAAGAAATCCTTCTTTCTCAGAAATTGCTAATATTTACTATATTTATACATAAAGAGCAATGTATGATAACATGACACTAGATAACAGTGACGAATCATGGAGCGTAGCCAAACAAGTACAAAGACTAACTTTAACGCTATTTTGTTACGAAGATTTAATTTATAATTGATGTGCTAACTAAAACTTGCGCTATATACTGACAACGTTAATTAGATTGTATTACATAGTTTAAGAGAGAACTAAGAAAAAGAAAGACTTCAGAGTTTACAATCAACTTTTGATGTAATCTTAATTGTAATTTTGAGCCACTATATTATGAATAGTATTGTGATATCGGTCTCTGTGTAGTGTAGTCTCTGACAGAAATTAAAACTTCTGCATTTAGTATAAAATATTGAACAATGAAATTGTAAAGTGGAAAAGTATACCTCCTATACCTATTATATTTTTTCGCTAAACAAGTTCCTCGACAATTTTCAATTTTCTACCACATTGTGCATAAAAAAGAAAAACAGCTAATAAAGCCAACTTTTCTACGTGAGTCGAATAAAAAATCTCACGGAGGAGGCTGAACTTCTGGAACGCAAATGATGGCTAGTATTGAACGATATATGGAAAAAGTTACGTAACAAAGAATAGAAACCGCGCGTGGGCATGTCTTAGGATATCTCATCGGAACTACTATCGTTACGGGGATGAAGATGACGCTTTTTAAAAGGTCACCTTATATTAAATTAACTGACGATCAATGAGCAGCACGTAGATCCAAAAAGAACGCGGAGATAAATAAACCTTAACGCTGGTTAGATGTGTTTAATCCTCTGCAACGTGGTTACAACACAGGATGGATTTTTTCATCGCTCTTTGATCGTTTGATTGGTTGAAATACAGTTAGGTGAAGTCATTTTTCTGGGCATGATATTGTTTGATCAGATTTTCCCAAGAAAACTAATTCAGAAAAAGCATATCCGATTAAAAAAGCAATATTGTTTTAAAAAGTATAATTTTAAAATAAATAAAAATACTTTATAAATAAACACGGGCAAATGAAAAAGTTTTATTCCTAAAATTTTGTATTCATTTTAATGAATATCATTAACATTGATAAAGCACACTTTAAAGATCTTGATGCTCTTTGCGTTAATTTACTGATTTGAATAATTGTTTGCACGTTAGTTTTGTATTTTTTCGTTCGTGTCTTATACACACTTTAACTTATCGATCTTCTGCCTCCGTTTCGATGAATTATTCGTTAGAAGGAGGGGTAATGCAAGTTTCATGGGTTTTTGCTTTCACTTTCTTGTCTCGTTGTTTTACTACATCTTTCATATTTTGAACATTTTTATAGCCTTTATGTATTTCCATTTTTACATGTTTTACCTTTTTTCATATTACGCAGGCATCCTCCGTGAGTATTCTAACGTGAACCTGTTTTCTTTTTAAATATTTGTATCCACGTCGTATCAACTTTACATAAATGATTTTAATCGTGATAATCTGAAATTGAAGAATTAAACTATAGGGTCTATATTTCTATATAGATCTATATCTATATCAAAGTAGAAAAACTGCAAATGTTAGTAACTATTTCAATAAATTGCGATATAAATATAAATATTTAAAATGGAAGTAGGGAAAAAGAAATAGTAACATAAATATAAATTTATCTTACAAAATGGATATAAAATGACATTATATTAAAACTTTCTTTGTATGTATAGATATACATATGGCGCCCGTCGAGGTTTAAATTCCTTATCCACTGCTGTTCTTGTCATTTTCTTTGTCCCGATATCCGAAATATGAATGCTTTGACTACTGGCCGATCTTACGACCTCGTTACATCATATTCTGTGCCATATACCTAGAGCAGCTCATGAATGTTTATACATAGAAATCTTTCATGAATATATTATGTGTATGATATGAAACATTTTGAAATGTCTCTAACAGTGTAATGAGATTCGACTACAATAACTATATATAACGTATAGAATTATATTCTAAAATTACACAATTCACTATTTGATAATTTACATGAAAATTACATCTAGAATTAAGTCTAGAATTAAGCATATGTGTAGAATAATTCTCAAATTTTATTAAGATATTTTTGGGTATTAAAAAATTCTATAAAAGATACAAGATATTTAGTGTAAGTACATATTTTAGAGATTTTATTAATAAGCCTCGATATTCACTAGGACCTAGGATCTTTAACATTTATTACAGCTTAAGCTATCATAACATGTACTAATTTTTTTACTAAACGCTATATATTTAATTTGTTTGTTAGTAAGTTTTAATTTTTTAACGAATATTGTACCTTATTAATGTAATGAATGACTAATTATTTAATTACTTTGATACATTTTGTAACTTTTACATATAAGCATTTTCACATTATATTCGAACTTTATTAATATAATCATAACAGTCTTATCTCGCTATGATACTAATGAGATTTCAAAATATTTTCTGCAACACATATAATATATACATAAAAGTTTCCTATTGTAAGTGTTAGAATACTCTTGTGAGCTACTATACATAGTAAAAGAAATAGCAGACATCTTAATAAAAGCACGTAACAAGCTTTGAATAAGTGGCAGGCTTGAAACCTCTCGTTATAATTTCCTTTCGAAGAGTAACTTGTAATAACATCATCAAACAGTTTGTTTGACCGGTTGCCAGGAGTTTATTTGTTTCGAAACTTTTCTACCAAATAGACGATAGTGAAGGCATACACAATGATGATCTTGCCAAATTGCAATCCCGATGTCGGTGTTACCGACATATCGGCACAACGATAATGCGTCACGAATAGAGAAGTTACCCGAAAATGTATGCGAACGTAAAAATACGAAAATTTTAGAATATAGAAATGTATCGATGTTTCGAAGAATAAGTAAATAAAGAGCTACAAATGTATAGCAATAATGTGAAAAGGATAGAATTGGAAACATATCGTAGGGGAATCAATTTCACTGGTTGGCCGTTTTATTCGCTAACGCCACCTTTCTCAATTCTATTCATTCCTACACGCTTGTATATGATATTCTTGAGATTCCTCTCTAGATGGCTGACGCGTCAAATTCTTACATGACTGTAGTGCGAATTCATATCGGATCATAGTTCTAATAGTTATTTTATAGTACATGGATGTACATATTTTATTTACAATAATAGATAAAATAGTTGTATGAAATGCGATAATAATAAAATTTTACAAGTAAATTTTACAAATTATATATAAATTGTTCGATTATGCCAATAATCCACTAATTTCCTAATATTAATTGGTTATTACATCATTACATTAGACAGCCCTGATATTAATCTACTAATTATAAATTGATGATTTAGGATTTGCACGTCATTTCTAAGCTCCGCCCGCCCCTACACACAATCGTTTGATCAATAACGATAAAATCAATAGCCGTAGAACGCGTTTTCGTAAACAAGAAAGCCAATCCCAATTATAAACCGTGTATGTAGTAACGTAGAATAACGAGGATGTGTGCAACAAAATTTGTTTGTACGTCACGTGGATACCGTATACTGTACACGATGGATTCCCTGTGCTCGTCGTGTATTGATTTCAATTGGTCAGGAATATGGTGATAGATGAGCCATTCAGATGGATATAAGGATCCGGTGTGCTCGGGCGTAGAATCAAGTTGGAATGTTTTTGCACACGTTCTCACCACTGGCTTCTTGCTTCGTCACGGATAATTCAATCCGGACAATGGTCGAGTAATTAGCGGTTATATTGGTCAAACATGTGTTACAGCGAATACTGGCATTTTTTTCAATTATGGAAATCGTTTACGATAACAGTGAAAAATTGTTCTATCATTTTACATGAAAAAAGAAACGAAGAAAGAAGAAGCCTTGTGGTATGTACTAGGTGTTTCTTTTAAAGCATTTTCGTTTCTTCCATTTTGAATATATAAAAGCAAACTTAACCTTTTCTAACGTTTAAAATTACGTATATTGAATGTCAAAATTTGTTTTACCAAATAATAAATATTTATAATAGTTGATAATATAAGGAGATATTTAGAGAAATTTGCTAAAGCACTGATTGTGTTGAATTTAGTTAACTTCAAACTTGAAACTGATGTGTAACAGATACATTGCAAATATAAATAACAAATACATATACTATTTGACAATATTATACAGAATTCTATAAATGTATAAAATCCATCATATATGTAACAAAGTGCAGAAACACTAAGCTATCCAAGAATGAAAAAGTAATAATATTAAATACTAAATTTATTAAAACATTTTTCATAATTTGTAGTAACTTTTTAAAGGAAATGATAAATAGAGGACATAACGAGATTACAGTGGTACATAATAGAAGTATGTAATGATTCGAAAACGTACTTGAGTTGGAACCTTCTGTATCCATAGGCGGCGGGGGGTCATCAAGTGGCCTGTGCATGGTATCTTCCGCCTGAGTAGACGGGATGCTGCAAAAGAAAAGGAAAATGGAAACGACGTGTTGTTATTAAATATCGATCCATGCCAGTCCTGGTGTCTCCTAACGAGACACGTCGTTAGCGTCGTGTTATTTTTCCAAGGATTAATTTTCCGTGAACGTGATGAAGCGAGAACGCGGGTTTCCTTAATAAAGCGGCAAATTGCGGGGTTTAATAGCTCGCGTAATTGATGGAAACGCGACGATCCATATAACGAGACGTGGAAGCGGTCCCCGAGCTGTAATTCGCCTAACCAGTCTAACAGTCCTCTTCTTCGATTAAACAATAATATGTAAATGAATTGAATCTGAATTTCTGATTGTTGTTGATTTATCGATTTTATCTATTTTAAAGAGGTAATGTATATTCGAAAACGTATCACTGGTGGAACAGATATTGTGGGGTTATGAATTGAAGCGATGTTTGTTAACATCGACTGATATACATACGTAGATGAATTTAGGGTCACAGGTCGTTTACGCGTGTAATAAAATATATTTATAATGATATATGAAATTTGTCTGCGATAGCTATATTATAAATTACTTATACAATTTTTGTATACAAAATTTTGTTTTCATTTTCTTATACCATTCGAAAATATTCAATTATCACATTTCATGTGTCTTATACAGCACATCTTTTTCTTTAATGTAATGAAGAAGCAGAGCTCTTTTTTCTGGAGACATACTCGACAGACATAATTAACTCGAAGATAAAGAATTGGAAAGATCGTCGAGTATCAAAACGAAGTACTGAGAATTTTTAACGAATTCGAAATAAGTCGCAGACAATTCAACGGTGATCATTAACGAAATACTTGAACTGGCTTTTTCGTATAACGATAATACTTATTTCAATTTTCAATCACCCGTTTCCTTTTATAGAATACGAGGAACAGAGCATAGGGTCGTTATATTGGAGGATGTTCAAACTGTGGCTGAACCACAAATAAGAAAACAGAAGAAAGAAGATACAACTACGTGGAACGGCTGTAAAATATATGAGCTCCCTTTGTTCGATAATAAATTAAATTTAGGCCAGTTAATGTCTTGCGAAGTCATTAATAAATTTTTATCCATTTCTTGTCCAATCAAATTCCTCCGCAATGTACAACGCTACTTTTTGAATTATTAAAATTCTATTATTTTTTGGATTATCGTTCATTTTTTGAAATTCTTGTAGATGGCTCTAATTTAAAAAAATCTCCCGAAATTGAAAAATTTATTACTCTTAAAAATATTAATTTTTTTAACAGACTTAAAAATGGACAACTATAAATATATAACAACAACAAAGGAAAAAAAATATATATAACACGAACAAATAGCGTGACAGTATTATGCCATCTTTTTTCCTCTTCATTAAGTAACTTGGAAAACGTTTTCAATTCTGCTATTTTTTAATCAAACTTACCAAAATTTTTAAGAAGATGAATCTTTTAAACGAATTTAAAGATAGACAATTGTTAAAACATAGTGCGACATTATTGTGTGATGCGTTTTCTTTTTCAATAAGTAAGATTAAGAAATGCTTTTAATCCACGTTTTCTATCAAACCTCCCAAGGACACGTTGTATTAATGGCGATTTGAAAACTTCCTCGCAACCAGCTCCTATCGCAAGACCGCAATAAAAAGAGTTTCACGCTACCGTGCCGAAGGTAATTTTCTGGCCAACGGTTACGAATCAGGAAATTGCTCAGCGACCTCCGTGATATCGTAGCTTCATTGGATGCAGGAATTATGTTTGTTTTAATCTATGTAAGACTGTATCTTCTCGAAATTTCGTCTGAAATTTAGAATTAGTTATCTTTCTTTTTATAGAAAATTAGGTAATTCGACTATTGTTTAATTTTATGAAAAATTAAATAATGTGATTACTATTTTTGTACTAAATTTATATCTATTGCTTTCCTTGAAAGAGAGAAATATAGACGAAGATATTTCCCCCAATTGAGAACATTAAAATTCATCCAAGGCCTAATATAAAAAATATAAAAAACATATTATTATATTATATAATACATTATATTTATATATGATGTTTCTTAATTTATTAATATTTTATTATATATAAATATAAATATATTAATAAGAAATATAAATTTTGTAAGATTCTGCAACATTGTCAGGAACTTCCGTATGGTTTGTATTCTGAAAGTTAAGAGTTCCACCCTTCGTTATCCATCTCTATGGAAAATTGCATTTTCCGAGCTGGCGGAGCTTGTTGTATAATGCACTGTATTTTGTTCGTTAGAACATCATTTTGCACGTTCAACACGCGGTACGAACACGAAAAGTTTCCTTTTTCCCTTTTTAACGTTTTACTCGTTCTTCCGGTGATAAACGACGTTGCAGAGGTGCTCGCGGGGTAGGAAGCGGAAATTCCAAAGGGGAATTCGATTTTTATTGTTCTTTGTGTGTTACTTGCTTTACCATCGATAGAAAGAACGGTGGTATTAATTTTTTGCAGAATCGAATAACACACTAGCATTTGTTTTACTTTGCGCAGGGTTGTGCAAAAGGTATATTTCCGTTAAAACGAAAAGTACTCTTTTTCAAAGTAATTCTGATTTCCTCTTTTTTTTTTGTAAGTTAATTTCTATTTAAAATTCAAATTGTATACAATTTATATAAGAAGTTACTTCATATGGAGATTTATTTGTTTCAGGTAATAAAAGTGAAATATAACAGAGATAAAAAAGTATCTTTATCTAACAGTTAAATTGCAGTAAAAAATTAAATTATTAATATTTACCTATTACTGTATATTAGTAATTCATCTTTTATTCTTTTTATATTGCTACCATTATAGAACGTAATAGAATATTAACGAGGGCAAATTGAATTAAAGAATTTCTGGCAAAGTTTCTCTTCTATAAATCACACGAACATCAACGAAGAGTAAATGTGAAATAAAATAAGTATATTTTTGGACTGTTACCAATCAATGGGTCATATCTCTATCATACGACCAATAACGATTTTATAGATTTCATTTCTCCACAGAATTATCTTAAATTAGCCATGATATGTTTTTAGTGTGGTTATTATGATTTTTATATTCCTATTATACTTTTAACTTTTATGACCATTTAACTGCGGTGGACAACGTTTGATTGAACGACATTAAAATTATAGCAGAATAAAATCGAAGAATTTAATGCACCATCTTTTTATTTTTGTAAATATCGTACATAAGTTCTATTTATAATAAGATTTCACTGAAACTTCCTATATATTCTATAAAATGGAATGTCTTCTTGTAAAAAGTAATGTGAGGTCTATTAGATGATAGATACATGAAGTAATACGTAGTAATGTTAAAAAATCATCATTGAATTATTAAAATAATAATAAATAATCATTAAAAGGTTATTGAATACAATGGTTAACATGAATGTTATTACGTTATTGAACTTCAGATAGGTGACAGAAGAATAAGCAACCTTTCCCACCTTTATCTTCATATATAAATAACAAACACAGTAACTTTACTATAGTATATTTTTATATTCTTATATTAAGTAACTATTAATGGTAACAATTGGCTCAATTATTATTAATTATTAAGAAATTCATAACATTTATATGATACTATGTATGCCTGATATAGTATTCTTTTAATAAATAGAAAGCATATAGATCAGCCAAGCTTTAAGTGCAAACTTAAAAAGACAACTTTTGTAAAGCATGTACGTAAATATGAATTTTTATATGTATCATAATAATACATTTATCTTTCCTTGTGTTGACTACATATATAAAATTTTTCACATGATTTGTAAAATCAAAGTATCTCATAATGGCTTTTCCGCGTGTTAGGTAAATCTATTGAATATCAAACACTCTACTACATCTAATCGATTTACATACTAAATAATTATCGGGAAAAACAAATATATGTTCAAATACTTTCGTCATCCACTATAGACACGAATTAATTCATCAAATTATACACAACTCTATAGACCTAATCTTTACAGTATTCTAGACTTTATACTGCGTTATCCAGTTGAGTGGCTGCTACAATAATTGATCGAGTTTTGTTAGAGATCCTGTCATTTCGAGACCGCAATTATGCATAAATTTAAGAAATGAATAAACCCGAAACTCTGGTCGAATTGATAAAATGTTATCTTGCAGGGTATAGAGGCTTGTACGCTTTCAACATTTTACATCTCATACAATAGTTCCAGTCTATTAAATCGACCGTATTTCACCCATAGTCTGTTCTCTCAAGTGTTGCGTGATATTATGTACGCGTCTCTGAACACACTATCTTCTAGAAGAAGCACGGTGACGGTTGCCTTGGTTTCCATAGAGGAGGAAAGTATCAGTTAAAACCTTTCGAACATCCAGAGACGGAATATCGTAGAGACGTTGCTTTCGAAAGTTAGAAAGATTTCTTTAGGAACGGTTAAAAGGAAGGACAGTGATTTATGAAAATATTCGAACACTTAACACAGAAAATGTTTATGAATATAGTCAGGGACAAAAATAAGATAGTAGAAGTAAAATATGTACACCGACAGATTCATAAGAATTTTTAAAAATGTTTACGAAATTATTAAGGAGATATGTAGAACCGTTAAGTTTTAATTGAAGCTGCGATTCTAAGAGAATCGTTAATGAAAATGAACAAAAAAGACGATGTACAAAATAAGTTGAAAGTTTTAGACAAAGTTTCATGGAGATTCTAGATTATCATCCTTTAAAAATCAGTTTTGGTAAATTAGTCTATACCTCGGCATTGTAAATCGTAAACCTCAGAAAGATTTGTGTCATACTATATGAAGATTGCTTTTGACTCTCTTGAAATTTTAACGTCTTAAAGTGTATAAAAGGAAAATTTACAAATGCTTTGTCTATATTAGTTGTTTCGAAATGAACATGAGATATAGTCGGAGACAAAGATAAGTTATATGAGGAAGTAGGTATCAATGAAGTTTAATCGAATTAGTATTAATATTATATATATAATAATTTTATTTATATTTATTTATACTAATAATGATAATTTTATTTATTACGTATCTGTATAGTATGTAGAGTATTTACTCAATAATTGAAATTAATTCTCATATTTTTGTGCAAGTAAGTTATACTTAACGAAACTTCATTGATATTTATTTCTACTTACTTAGTTCTACTACTGTCCGCGTATTTTTGTTGCTGACTATACGTATATATGCATATATACATATGTATTAAAACATATACATTATCCGAAACGTTTTAAAATTTCTTTAGCACTATAATGAGACGCAGTAAGCAAAAAATTTTTTATGTCCAAATATTTTTGTGAGCCACTATACAGAGTCATAGTTGCAATGTTTGGTCGAAAATTTGTTATATGTATACTGCGTATGATGACATTCTGAAGTCGTAGAGTTTGTTATTCGATGTTAAATTACTATACTCGATGGCTCTAAAGTTTTGTTACCAGATACGGGGCGTGGAATAATATTCTGGAATTATAGGATTTATTAGTCAACGCATTTGGAGATCGAAGTTGTTTTGAAATTAACTCGATATGTATGTATGTATACATACTAAACGGCAGCGTAGAATAATATTCTGGAATAGTAGTATTTACTATTTAAGTATGTATATATCGGGTGATAATAAAACTTTATCATTTCATATAATGTAATACAAAATTATATATTCTAAAATGATATAATTTATCACACACATACATATTTGATATTTTTACATGAAAATTGCACGTAGAAGTAACTCCATATACTATATAAAGAGTAATTTTTAGGACTTTGTTACTATCTTTTTTAGCATACTTAGTTGGTGTACTTAATTTACGAGATATGACATGAACGTTACGTGTCTTTTAAAGCAAATCGATGTCAAACGTGTGGCACTTTATGACTGGTGTATCGATCATCCCATTTCTTTGCGTTCCATGCGTTGGTAGCATCAGTGGCACGTGCTTTTCAAGCTACAGTGTACGTGCTTTTCGCCGTATGGCTTCGCGTTCCTGACCCTAAATAGCGTCGTATTCTGTTTAACGTAACCTACCTAATTAATACCTGTTAATTGACTTACGTTAATTTCGTTTAAAGAGAATTGCATATGTAACTTGAATATGTAATTCTTTATTTTTAATAAAGAATTATTTAATTAACCATTTGAAAGACATTGAAAAATGATACGAATAATATAACTTTCTAAAAACATACCTGAGTTTCTAATTTCTAATAAATCAATTTATTAACATTATTATTAACTTAAAATGTTAAACCATTTTTATTTATCTATTTTTCTATCTCATTTTTCTAGTATATATAATTCCTACCTTTTTATGTAATACTAATTTTAATAATGTAATGAAATAAACTATTATCTTAGAAGAACCAGATCAACCATTCAAAGGATGTAAAACACACGAAACATGTCGAATGATGATTCGAACACTCAAAAAACAGTGGGAAATCACTTAAGCATCTTTAGAAATCTCCATTTCGTGTATTGACGATAGGAGTCGTTTCAGGACTGTTCACATGCCTCATTTTGGCAGGTAATAGAGGGGATGGAGCACTCTCTTACGTCACACTCAAGTATATACAGTTACACTTCATACCGCCATTTCACAGCCCGGTATATGTATAGGGTGACCCTGAAAAGGATAGTTTTCTTAAAAGGCTACACAATTGGTGAAACTGATATAACTATCAGGAACTAAAGTTTGCACGTTTCGAGAGTAAAAATATGTAATTTGAGACATTTTCAGCAATATGAGGAGTTCAAATCTTATTCAAGGCCATATGACGTCAACTTGCTTTTCCGAAAGTAAAGTATGCGTCTTAACCATTTTTATGTTTCATGCAACACGTAAAGATTGCTTCTTCAACTATTATGAGAAAATATTTTAGCGCAAAAGTTGTTTGATTTAATGAGAGAAACTTGATAGAATATTTGACTTTGTTTTCTACGCTATTACATATAAAAATTTCGATATCAACATATATTTTTTAATGCAGTTTTATTATTGTGAAATTACTACACTTTAAACAATTTTCAATAACACATATGAAATGTATGTTCTATGAATTTTTCAATTCTAAAACCCACGATTTTTATAAAAGTAAGATGATGGAATTGATTAATTGTTTAGAAAATGTGTGGTCGTTGCTGAAAAAGTTAACCTTAGTGAAGAAGGTTTTTTTAAAAATGCGGAGAATTTGAGGGAAATAATTTTAATACAGTGACCTTCCTTAGTGCTTAACGAGTCGTTTATATAGAATGAAGAGGCTGCCTGCTGAGATATAACGTGTGAAAAGAACCGCCATTCAAGTTTCAATCGCGACTTTTTATGTAGGGGAGAAGCTATAAATATTAAAATGATCTTTTGTTTTGCAATACATTTTCTGTAATATTTCTGGCATCGTTTGCAAAAATGAATTTAAAAATTCTAACTACAGTTTACACGTGATAGTGTATAAAATTTTGCGGTTAAGAACAGAAATGTTCTGTTTTTATTAATCAATACAAGAAAAGTTAGTATCCACATTAATTGTCAAAATCATGAAAATTTAAGATAAAATATATTAAATCTTATTGAATCATATAATAATAATCTTAAAAAGTATCAAACTTAAAAACTGATCATAACCTTAAGAAATATTAATTAATTTAATATAATCATATTTTAAACTTCATAATACTTAAAGTAGAGTATATCATTAAAATAAATCCCACTAAATCAGGTAATTTCACTACTATGCATATCACCCTGCAATAATAATATAGCCACATTGTGGCGCGAGGTAGTCGTGCATCGATGAGATGATCAAACGTATTCGTTCCGTGGAGATTATCAACGCCGCATAAAATTACATTCGCCGGATTACTGGTATCGAAAATGCGAACCTAAATGAAAATGCACAATTACCGCTATAGAACGAAGCCTCTTGGTGTTGCACGGATTTTTAGAATCACGTAATGTTCGCGTTCACGCGATTCATGGTGAGAATTAGAGTAGGGTTTACATGGTATGCTTTTGTGGTATGTTTTTTAATTCTAATTTACCCCTCGATGATGCTTGTTAATCAACACTGGGGATTTTTGGGGATTTCTTTAGAAATTCTTTTTTGTGATGAGTCAAGATTAGGAAATTTTTTATATTTTCTACATCACAAATCGGATTATTAATAGTCTTTATTGAAAATGTTCTGTTTCAATACAGATTAAATTTTAATAAATATGATATAATTAATTTCTGACAAAAATGAAACAACTCATTAGAGTCATTTTTTAAAAAGAATTTCATAGCAAAACAATATTATTGAAAATAATTCATAGAATAATTCACAAAGGAAATGTAAATACGGTTTCCCCGAACAAAGTCGTTTAAATAGATGGATCCAATTACTTCCGACACGGCGTAGAAGATAAAGCCACAGAGAGCCGAGTTATCACGTTTAGATATGGAGTATCCGTTTCAGCAAAATTCTGTGGAGTAGCATGATCAAATCTAATAAAATTCCTTTGTGGATCTAGCTGCTCTTCCATAATTAGATAATTCCTATCTCAAATCCTCTGAGAAATGATTCAAAAGAAATTTTTAAATATTAACATCATTTTGGCCCAAGACCATTTGAACAAATATGTAGTCGAACTTCAGCTATTTCTAGAAACGTAAAGGAAAAAAGCACGATATAAAATAGATTATTCGCTTTAAAGGTCAAATCGTGACCGATTGTATCCTGACGGTCACAGGGTGAAGAAACTCGACCGTTCGAACGCTAGCATTGATGTGATATACGACGTTTGAATTCCAACTAAACCACACTGGTATCGCTGAAATTTGCTCGAAAATGCAATGCCCTTAGGCGATAATGCGCTCTCTCGTCAGCTTGCACGCGATTACCGGCCTCTACTCTATTGGTCTAACCCCCACTTCGCTATCTAGATCTCGAAGAGTCGACACGAGGAAAGGCGACATACGGCGATTATTTGCATTGAAAATACAGCCAAAAGTTGATTTTTTAAGTTTTGCGTCATTCGTAAAATTTTTAGTGGCAAAAAGAGTTGAATCTATGATTTATAGATGAATTCTTGAAATAATACAGTACTTCCAAAGCAATTGGTTCATTTAAAGTTTTGAAATAGGAAAGTTCTTAAGTACTTCAAAAACTGTGGAAAGTTTTAATTACATGAGTTTTTCAGAGGTATGATGTTTCAAAATAAACTACCAATGATTTGTAAATATATTTCAAGAATCCAACATTCAGAGGACAATTATATTCCAATTCTTTTTTAACATCATTCTAAGGAACATGATAATATATTCACCTATAATATAAACAAATTTACTCGCTCTCCAGAGAATGGTCACAATGTTTAAAGAGAACGCGGTTGCGAAAGAACCGCGAATCAAGACATGCGTACGCAGCCGAGTGGAGTTGGGTGCAAATGGGGATAAGCTGAATTCAGAGGGGACTCGCGGGCTAAGAAGAAGGGGATGACCGGGTGGGCGTGTGTACGAACCATTTTTGGTTCAGAAGGTGAATCGATTCCTGGATGAAAATAAGCAACCATGAAAATCATTGACAGTGATTTAATACTTCCCCACATTGCGATTATTGCGCGAGCTTTCGTAACGAAACCCATCTACCTTCTGTACATACACAGTCCCATGTATTTACAACGGCGCGGCATTGAGAACGCGCGCACCAACGCCGCTGAGATAGCATCCGTGACTGCGCGCACTGCGGACAGCGAATATACTCTTTCTTATGTTTTCTGACTGAAACGTATATTCGCAAGGGCAAAGAATAACGGTCCGAATACTGACGTATTGTATGCCTAGATGTCGTCCAATAATACGACCGAATTCGACTGTATAGTCGTTGGGTTCTGTTGGTTACTAGATTGGTTGCATTTGGTGTTTATCACTGAGAATATGTACTAACTATCGCTACGAATTATTCGTATCCACATGAATGCATGTACTATCGTTACGCCGAACGAATTGTACCACATTATATCTGCTTGATGAAAAATCAAACATAAGGAATGACAAGATGATTTATGAGTTTGGGATCAGTAGTACTACAAATGGAGGAGATTTATTAAAACTCACCCTTGTCGAAGGTTTCTTTGGCCGCGTGTATGACCTTCCTCCGTCTAAGACCGTCGCCCGTGAGGACGGTCGTCATCGTGCTGGAAGCGGTGCCTGTCGTCCTCTCATCTTCGTCACTGTTCGCGCACTCGCCGGAGGTGGTCGATGTACGGTGGTCGAGGAGATTGATCGGGGACCCCTCGCCGCCTGGCATAGTGTCCCGATTAGCAGGACCGTCGCGTCCTTAACCGAGGACCTTTGCGCCTGAACTGAACTCGCTCCCTCTATGCACCCTCTATTCGCGAACTCTCTTCGCCCTTCGTCTCCGTTGCATCGTTTCGCGGCACTGGCCGCATAGTGGCGCCACTCTTGCGACGGATTATTATGGGGCAATTTTCTGAAATAATTTGCAATTTTCTTCCGGTAGCGGTTATGAGACATTGTGAAGTTTCTTGATCGATAGCTTGAATATAAACGTGAAAAATGTGAGTATTTTATTGATGAAGATAATTAAGACTGGATGAAGGCGAAATCGTAATAATGGTAAGTCGTATTGAATTCGTCTATAAGTAGAATAGGTTTGATATAAAAGTGACTGCAGAAATGATCAAAATCACGTGACATTTAAGTTAAATATGTTTTTGGTTATGATCGATGGTCGTTTTTATCAGGATTGATTAATGATTAATCGAACGTTCTGATTAATTTGATCAATTATTAGTAGATCATCGAGTATGATTGATCGCGATCAATCACTAACAGATTTCACAAAATCTTTTGAAGAAATAATAATCTTACGATTAAATGTCGAAAATCTAACGATCCTTAATGAGGATCTCTACAATCTTCAAATTTTTTTATATATTAAAAAAATACTTACAATTATTTCTTTTATAGAAAATTCATAACTTAAAATTAAAAATTCAGAATTTATGAAGAAATATTTTTTAGTCACATTAAGAATAGAAGTATCAAAATATATAATATTAAGGAACAATTATTAATAAATAACTGATATTTTGATCATTCGATGATTGAAATTGATTTAACAAGGTGTGAATACAAATTTAAAGAAACTATCGAGAAAAATCTTTAGATTTACCTCGTGTAACATGAAGTTACTGTGAAAGTTTACCCGCGTGAACCGTCTCGCGAAATTCGCGGTCGTACCACTGCTCTCGCCGATGTTAATGTTCTATGACTCATCCTGTTCTTTCCTCGAAGTAGGGAAACATTTCTATGTAGTGCCGCCATCTGTGACGAACTTCTGACATAAAGCGACTTGCGATCGATCCAACGCAACGGTGCAACGCCATTTCTCGCTTGACTACTCACCACGATTTGTGCCACTTTTTCTTTTTTTTTCTCTTTTTCCACTTTTCCCCGTCGTTTCCTACGCCATGTGACACCACCGGAAACGTCGAGTATTCGTGGCATATGAAAATTAGGTTGAGAGTTCGGCAGACATTTACGCCTGCTATGAAACTTCTCTTTATTACATGTTCCAAATGTTCTGTTACCTTCAATATCTCACAAATTTATCAATTCCTTTAAAGATCTTTTAAAATATATTGTTAAAAAGAAAGAAATTAAAAGAATTTCTTGGAAAATATAATCAATTTTTCATCTTTACCATTTAATGAATTTATAGCGGAAGAAATGGTTATAACTGTGCGATCTGCTTGTAATATATTATACCTAGTCTTTAATACTTACCATTTTTATTTGGCACTTTCAACATGCTATATGTTGTTACTTGTAATATACTGTAGTTTGTAACATTAAATCGTTTTTTATTTAAGATTTGCAGTACATTATAATCTTTAGTAATCTATACTGCAATCTTTTGTTTGCTATATAATCTAATAACTAACCTAATATGGTAACAACAGATATGTACTCGAATCATAAAATTGATCTTTACAAGACAAAAAAGATTTTTTCTTACAGTGACTATTTTTGCCTTAAATATTACTTTTTATTTAATTTATTGCATATAATAAACTTTTACAATATAATATAAATTTTGTTTATAACCTCATACTTTTTTACTTTTCAATTTATGGAGTTGATCAATATTATTTCCGATCAATTCAAAGTGGGACAAGAAATTATACCTATATCAATAAACTTTTTAACAATTTCTTCAAGTTAAAGAAATTTTTTGGCAATAAAAAATCATAATTGTATTGAAAATAAGCTCAAGGACATAGCGGAGTTAAGTCGATATGGAATGTCGATTGATCGCGAAATGACATAACATGCAACATGTACCAGAAATCGAATATCCGAATCGTGTTTTGACTGTCGTAGTACCCGTTAAAAGTGTCGAATTATGACATGGGTGATGAGGGAAAATTGAACGTTTTGGCAGTGTCAAGGGCACGCTCTAAATTCAAACCCGTCGTTAGTCTATTTCGAGATATCGTCGAGTTGATTATTTCCTATTTCCGGACTCGAAGTGGCCATCAGAAGTGACAGTGGTGTCGTACCCGTGGCACAGATATCGACAAGAATCGATGGTATGGCCCTTCAATACAATGTAGATAGGATAGGAAAGCGTAGCTATTGGAAAATGATCGTAATGTGACTTCCGGTACGCTTTGATAATTTTCTTCGTTGGGTGTGATGGCTTTCAAGAGGGGTTCCCTACATCGATAAACAACCCCGAGAACCTCGAAATAGAATTCTAAAGATGATCGAACGAATGCCACGGACGAATCAAATTAATTTGACCGATTAATTCCAACCGCCATATTGACAATTATATACATATATGGAATTTGCCTATTAGACAAATAACAGCAGAATTATTAAACTCACTAACATAATGGATTCCACATTTTTTTATAAATTATGAAATTAAAAAATTGTAAATTACAAAATTAATATTGAAATTATAGAGCTTAAATGGTTAACCATTTAAGTGTTAGAGACTATAGTGTACTACAAATAGTAAATGTTAGATGATTTAAATGATAGAGACTACAATATATTATAAGTAATATAATATATAACACGAAATATAACATAAGTATAATAAGTATAATACGTAGTAAGTTAAATAACGAATGGCAAGTATTAAAGATTATACAATAATATACTACAAGTAAAATATATATTTTTGATCATTTCTTTTTTGATTAAATTTATTAAGATGGTAAATATCGAAAATTGAAAATATTTGCTTTTAGAGCGTGTATATCTCATTTATCATTTCAAATCTTCAATTATTAGGTGCATTCCATGTATGTGTACTTTCCTTGTTAACTTCATC
Organism: Bombus affinis; assembly: GCF_024516045.1. Lineage (NCBI taxonomy): Eukaryota > Metazoa > Arthropoda > Insecta > Hymenoptera > Apidae > Bombus > Bombus affinis. Next base: position 12,869,979 of record NC_066344.1, read on the forward strand.
TGTTCTTTTTTTTATAAACTTTCAGATAAACGGTAATTAATAATACTCATTTGCAGAAATTATTGGATTGTGCAATAAAAATTAAACTTACGACCGACCGGACCGTCGTTAGAGAGTTTTCGCATAAAAACAATGGAAGGTTAATTAGAAGAGATGCAACCAGGCTGATGAACTCCATTGAACTTTGGTCCTGGGAGTTTGTTGGCTCAATTTAACGCGAAAGGGGCGAGTTTGGAGAAGTTGTCCGTCTTTCCCTTTGAAAGGAAAACGTGCACAGCCATCCCGTTCCCACCCTTCTTCAAATCGCGGAGCTACAATAGGAGAAACGTTTATTCTTGGCTCTGTTTTCCAACGAATGATTTAATCCCATCGGCTGTAACGATTCTGTTCTTCAATCCTTATCCTTTGTGCCTTGAATCGGGGTCAGATTTTCGACTCTATGTACATGTGTATATGCGTATGTGTACGCGCGTGTGTAGCGTTACACATTCCATAATTAATGAATTTTTTAATTAAATTTTCAGTTTACTCATCTATATCTTTCGTTCATTTTAAAATGCGACATTGATTTTTCTTAACAGAAAAGGATGTTTCTGTAAAAAAAGAAGGAAACACGAAATTTCTTTGGAATTAATTGTTTGTCATAATTTGGCATAGTTCTAATGCATTAAATCTAAAGAAATTTTTTCACTAGCGGAATTTCTTCAATAAAGTTATTAATTATAAACTTCATTTGTAAATATCACCAAAAAATCTAAAATCCTTTAGCCGCTTACAACGCCCTCTGTTTCATTTCTAGAGCTAAATAAGTTAAGCTCGAAAAATTCATAAATTAACTACAGCGCCCAGTATTCAATTTTTAAATAGTACTCAATTTTTTTATAAACATACAATAATTTTCAGATAAAGTGACCTGCTCAATAAATACTAATTGTAATCAGACATCGAGGTTTGCAGCATAAACAAAAAGGGGGTCAATGAGATCAGTTTAACAAACCAATCATAGGAAGTGTCAAGGAACTTACGTAGGGTTGTGTGAAAAAGAGGCTGGTTTTTGCTTTCTTGTGTTTTTAATAAAGTACTTAAACGTTTAACTTACACGCATACCAACAGCAGGTGACAGGTAGATTTCAATTAAATAGATTTAGCCCTTTATCGTTTCATTTTTTATCTTTTTCTTTATCCTCTTTTTGCTCTAGATTAGAGGCGTTGCTGAGAACGCTAGCAGGGCCTCTGTTTCCGGCTTCGAACCGAGTCAAAAACACCAGAGAATCCCCTGGCACGATTTTCATAAACAAACTTCGTTACACGTTATCGATTCGTCGTCAACGGTGCTTGATATTTCTTATCGAACCAGTTTACCCTGACTAGGGTAATGTTCCACTACTTTCTCTGTTGAATCTCTTAATTCACTTAATTCAATCATTTTTACATTTCTTCATTTACATATATCTTCTTCTTTACATTATACATTTAATTAGTCTTAACTCCTTGAGATGGAAGATATTTTATTCAGTAATTAATATCATAGTTCTGATTAGAACTAAAAAGGAGTTAATAAAGCTACTTTTTGGATTTATTTCCATTTATATGTTCTTCTTTATATTATATCTACATATGGTTAATCTCTACTCATTGAGATGAAAATCATTTATTCAATCATCAATATCATAGTTCTATTTACAAGTGAAAAGAAGAAATATTTTTGTTCACAGAGACTTTTACACATCTCACCGCTTCGCTCATAGTGAGTGAAATCATCCAATAAAATTATCTGACAATTAACATTTATTAATTATTATACTTTTAGTAAACAAAAGGAACACTTTTATCCACAAAATATTTTTACACATCATTTTACTAATTAATCTTCAACGAGTTAAGCTTTACACTCTGCACCTTCCGCGAAGAAAAAGATACTAAGAAAATCGCTTTTAAAGAAAGTTCCAATTAAATAAATAAAACGAGACATGGTATGAAGAACGCGGTCAATGAGGCCCTCTCTATATACAGATACGATCCATTCCCTAGATCAGATCGAAGGGAATGACGCTATTTATTCTCTTACATTTTTATCGATTACCAATCTTTTTCTCTTCATCTGAACTGATCGTCTCGACTGGGCCTCGTCATCACGCATCGGCCTCTGTAGCAAATCTCCGTCATATGCGAGACCTTGGTAGTTGTTGAGGTTCGCAGGACTTTTCCTAATATTGATTCTGTCGAATTAATTAATAAAGTGGTGCTACTCGGTTTCAGAGTCGTCGAAAGAGGAGGATCATTTGCGAAATAATTCTCGGACGTAGAACTCGTCGTTGTGTCTGCAATCATGTCGATTCGTCCCAAGGTCGTCGCGTTCTCCATATCGATATTCGTCGTGGATTCAGTCTCCGTCGATTCCTTACCATTTTCATTAACATCTCCAATTGTCTGTAACTCTTCAAAGCTCGCTTGAGTAGTCATTTTAACTTCATCGTCTTTTAATTTAAAAATCTTTTCATTATCCACTAATATTTCTTGCTTTGATTCATTAACATGATCTGGAATGTCTGTATTAAATACAGGAAGCCCAGTGGTAGTGGTTTCATCTGGATTTTCCGTGTTGGTTACTGTTGTCTCCTCCTCAGCACTCTTCATGGTATCGAAGATCGCTTGGACGTAGTCTGAGAGTGTCTTCACACTGGTGTCTCCTTCCTTCTTCGTTACTAACCCCGGAATCGACGTTGTGGCAGATCTACCACTCGTTTTTGAATCGTAATTCCAGCTGGATGATTTGGAGTGATCAAAGGCAGACGGGTATCTTACCTCACTCCATTTGGCCCTGTGATTCTTGGGATGGTTATAATCCTCGTCTTTTGATCCTTTGTTACTTTCTTCGAATTCTATTGTACTGTCTCTATCTACTTCACTGCGATCCTCTAGCACATCATTCTTTCTATTCGATTCTTTCTGATTAAAATTTATTTCTTCGATATTTCGAAATGATTCTGAATCATTTAATTCATCATTCGACTTGCTCTCATCATTATCTTTGGTTGTATATTTACCTGCTATTGAGACAAAACTGAGAGTGTTCTGAAAATTCTTCCGGTTCCATTTCTTCGTCGTTTCCCAGGTTTGCTGTTCCTTCTCTCCAGTAACTATCTTCTTCTCGTTCTTTTCCTTTTTCTCTTGTTCATTTATCTTTATATTATCATGTGGTTTTTTAATTAATTTAATAAATAGATCTTCATAAGGCGACTCTGTGATTGTTGTTTCTTCAATCTTATAAGTGGTTGGAATTGTGGTAATCTGGATTTCCGTAGTTCCACTGACGTCTTCAGGGATCACCATAGGAGTGGTCACGGCTGGAGACATTGTCCATGCGGTTTCAGGTACCTCAGTGGTTGTGATTTTCGTAGGTTCGTCGTTCTTTAGAATATCTGATAGAAAGTCTTGTAAAATCGATTTTTCGGCTGAAGCTGAAGCTCCTGCAAGAGGTTTCGGTTCACGGATGGGGTTGTACTTATATTGGCCTTGGAATAAACCGTTCAGGGCAGAATTGAAGTGCTGGGACTCGGCAGTGACAAAATCGTCCACCGCTGGCCTGACTCGAACGCGGACTCTTCTTCTCCGTGTGATCTGAAGCAAATAGTTGCATGCATTTCTTGTTATTATTTTTTGTTATAGTATTATTCTATAATATGTTATGTAGTATTATTATAACATTCCAATTACATTATTATTTATACATTTCGTATAGTATTACATTTTTTATTAACTTTTAATTCTATGCTCCTTACTCTTTTCAACTATTTCGCCGATTTCTTAAGCTAGATAAATATTTTAATACATATACATTTTTCTCTATCTTTTGTATGAAAATATCAGATCAATTACTCTTCTGTTTCCTTACTTTTTTCAATTTTTATTATAATATTGTTGATAATTTTAATTGTTAAATCTCCTATCGTCGTCAAAAATAATACTGTTCACCTTAATAAAGGACTGTCTTCACCGCAACTGCTCATGTCGATATTAATATCCTCCTTCTCTCCCCATAACGATCTACCAACCTCTCATAGTAATATTAAGCTTTCCTTCACCTTGCCTGTAACGATCTCCAATAACCTCCCGTACCTATACGCTGTCTTCAGGAAAGAAAAACCACATATTTTCCTTCAAAAGGTGGAAAAAATTTTCATCACCTACAGATACAAAAAAACTACTATGATGCCCATGTTCTATAATTATGTCTTTTCTATCTCCTTTGTTTTAAACCGTCTAAATTTTGGAAAATTTAAAAGAAAATTTACAAAGAGTCGTTCAATACTAATTAAAAATAGTTATATTTGCACTAATAATTATAAGGATCAGTTGATAAATAAGTTACGCAAATAAAACATTAAATATTGTTATTATTCCTCATCAATTCAATAATATTAATTAATAATTAGTTATTAATTGCAATAATATTTTTTCTAGAATAATATTTAACATATTTATTGACCTTGTAAATAAACCATTACAGTCTTTCCTTGAACCTTCTCAAACTTTGCAAAAATCTTATTCATAATTATTAACAAATTCAGATTACTCTAGATCTAGATCCAAATATATCTTACCTTCCTCCCAGTTGTGGAATTATCGCTTTTCCTCACAATCTTCTCGAAATCAGTACTTTGTTGCTCAGTAGAACTGTCAACCTTATCCATCAAAGAAGAATTTCCATTCTGATCACCTTCAATCTCACTATTATTCTTCTGTTTAATCTCTGTTATATTGGTGCTCATTTCAGTCATATTCATCTTCTCAGTATGATCCTGTATACCAGTTTTCCTACCAAATATTGTGGTACCCATTAACATTGACTCATCTTCCTCTTCTTCTTTTTGCGTTTTTTCTATCTTCTTATCATCTGAAGAGACTACCAGTGTTACAGATGAAACTTCTGGTGCTGCTGTGATTATCTCTGGTGGGTTAACATTTTTCAAGGATTCATGGAACCATTGACCGTTCTTAGAAGCCTCCTCTGGGACCTGATTCACTGCGAAACTCGGCTGGAACGAAGTTCTCGTCAGCTTTGTAGACCATTGACTCTCAGCTCCGTAAATGTCTGCCGTCGTCTGGTGGTTGTCTTCCGAAGGTCTCGTTCTTGAAGTCTGGCTGTATTTTCCTGGTGAACTATTGGCTAGTTGAGTCTGGTCGTATTCGTCACGTTGAACAGCCTGCACTGGATAGTTGCCAAAGTTTAGGACGAACTCGGGTGGATACTAAAAATTCAGAGAAGTTTTAATTGGATGGAGGTTTGGATAAGCAGTGTGATTGAATGATAATTATTTATATAGATTTATGTGCATTCAGAAATACGCTGTCTTGTTTAGAAGAAAGTTGATGGTATTATAAGTCATAACTTTTGTCATGTCTCTAAGAAAAATCAAATTAAGAAGATTTTTGGAAAAGAGAGCTGGGTGTATTTTCTACTCAAATGGAATATTTTATTTATTTGTTATTTCTCATTGTGAAATTGTTACTCCTCTCATAAATAAATTTTTATTTATCTTATATTTTTTAGTATGAAAGATTTACATATTTTTGTAAATATAAAAAGAATAAAGTCCTCTAAATGTCATTATAATTATCAATTCTGATATATATAAAGATTAAAATTGTAATTTCTAGTATAACAAAAATTTCATTAGTTTTTGTCTTGTGGATCTCTTTTCCAAAAATTTCCTTAATTAATATTTTTGAGTCTTATCATAATATTACTAACAATAAACAGTATTATAACGTATATAAAGTACAATTACATTATATATTATGCCGATATACACATATCTCAATTAGCAAAAGGTACAGTAAAAGGTACAGGTTTTGATATTTCGAGGTCGCTTTATGTAAGTTCCATTAGAACAAAGTACGTATTATTAATTCTTCTGTATATAAAGTTTCATTGAAATCGATACGTTGTAATGTTTAGTGTAATTTCCTTTTAAGAGGCTAAACTTGCTTGTGAGTGCTGTGTGTATGTGAAAAGGGATAAATTTTCCTTAAAGGCTTTAGTGTATACCGAGAGAGAGTTTAGAAGTAAAGTTAACGAAGAGAGTTTTTAACAAGGATTCTTAGTAACTTATAGTGAAAATCTGATACACTGTATTCTAGGTAATATTTCAATTTTAAGAAAAAAATATGTAGACTTCGGAGAAATTTTTGAAATTTTTGTTAAAATGATAATGTAGTTAGTAGTGTACTATAACATATTGTAGTATAATGTAGTACATTATGGTATTTTTATATAAAAAGGAAATAGTATATTATTTCTATAATTATAATCTGTATTACCTAAATATAAATATAATTAATAAATAAATATTGTTACATAATAAATATTATTTAATATTTATATAATTTATTATAACCAATGATGCATTTCATACAAAATACTAAAATGAATACTATAATTGTTATATATATATATATGGAGAGAGAGAATATGTACCATAATATAATATAATATAATATATTACAATATCTTTATTAATATAAAATGTTATTATCAATATTATCATGCTAATAATATCATACTATTTATATATATAGTACTATAATTCCTACGCCCTTGCATCGTTTAAAAATTCCCACTATGTACTTCTCAAGATGGGTCTCAATATAATCTCAACTATAAAATTTCCATATCGTGAATTACAACACGACAATTATTTCTCCCTTATCGCGACCCACAAGCGGGCTAGTGAACGAGCCTTCGAACTGGCGTAGAGGAAGGCCAGAAACAAGAGACTACAGCTATACCGTGTACGAACACCAACAGAAACTGTGCTCGAATTTCTAATCACGCTTCGCATCGTCTGTCATTAACGTCCCTACTAATCGTCCTAACTAGTCGCTGGAAACATTATTATAGATATATTGTATATTAGATGAAATAGATGTAGCACGTCCAAACATGTAATTTGAGACATTTTTAGGATACTGACAATTTTCAAGTCCTTCAATTTACTCATTGACTTAGATCATTTGGTTCTTTATATCCAAGTCGGCTACAACTGATTGATAGAGTATTGGGTTGTAAGATCTTATTCCATATATACGAATTACGCGTATTGTACAGGACAAAATGTTATCACCCAATACTTCTAATTTATAACCAACCAACATTTATTCCTCCAACTGTACTCACGTTCTCACTAGAGGACTCGTAGAATTGATGTTCAGTTGGATTACGTACTCCACCGGAGAATCCTTCACCGTTATCGTAATTATCCACGTATGGTTCCTGTTGTTGCTCTGTGGTTACAGATTGTGGTCGTATAGGCGGATAATTTTCGTCCAATGGGAGCTCGTTATGCGCTTCTAGCACGGACTCGGTTGTACTAGTGGTAGATACACGTTTTCTACCAGGTCGTCGTATTCTACTTCTTATTCTAGTTTGTTTTATCTCGTCTGGTCTAGATCTTGGCCTAACAGTGTATATCGTGTCGTCTGGAAGCACTGTGGCAACAGGTATTACTTCAGTAGTGGTGGTGATTTCTGGCGTCGTTATGGGCGATGGTAAGGTTGTAGGTTTCAGTGGTAGACGACGATTGGGAGTTGGCTGATACTTCTGACGGTTTTTTAACAGCTGCGTCTGTGGAGGACTCGATTCCACTGTGGCCTCGTCGTTTGGTAGCAGAGATTCCTGCGGCACCTGGAAACGAGAAGTTTTATTTTAAATGGTTATCTTTTAAAAGTTTTTGTAGGTCCTTAGCAATTGGAGAATTTTACAAATTTCAGAAATTCTATATCTTATTCAGTAAATTTTATGTTTTCGTTCTTACAAATGTTATGCTTTCTTTGGTAAATTTTAAATTGCAATTTTTAAATTATATACATTTTAAATTTTACCTGTATATTATATTTATAGAATATAATACTTATATAAAGTACAACGATTAGAAAATTTGAACATATAAAAATGCATATAATATGCAACAATATATAAAATACTTAAGTTATGTTATATACTATAACATTTAATATATAAAACAATTAAATAGGCTCCGTTTTTTAAATTATTAATTTAATTTACATAAATATCTGCGATGTGGTAATAACTGTATAAATTAATAAATTATTATAAGATTTTTTCTGGTCTCTTCAATGTGTTATGCGTAATGTAATGTTATTAAATTAATCATAATTGAATATTAAAGAATTGTGTTAAGAAATAAATTTGTTGTTTAAGATGCCATTGTGTTTCTTGCTTAAATTGTTCATTAAAAGACACTTCACATAATTCCTCTACACAGATTTGAACAAATAAAAATGAACATGATTTAATATCCTCACTTACCTCCGGAAGCTGGGGCCGGTATGTAACAGCCGTCTGAAATCTGTTATCCACCGGATGTACCGGTCGGAAGTTTGGTGGCCTTATAAATCCGTAATCAATGTCCTCTTCAGTTGGACGCACTGTAGTGGTCGTTGTAGATGGCGCTGGTGTCGTAGTGGCTTGTCTTTGCTGCTGAACTGCGTGAATCTTAATATATTCGTTGCCGTCTGTCTGAACTTGAGATCCATGATTCTGAGTACGAGGCCTGGATCTGACTCTCTGTCTGTTGGATGTGGTTCGAGTAGAATCCTGGTTCACCACGTTGAAACGAACGTACTCGTCCTGTGAACCCCTATTTCGCGTCTGAACCGAAGGTTCATGATGCAATCGTGTGCCAATGCGCCCTCGAACTCGTTGTCGAATCACCACAGGAGTGGTACTCGTTGTGATTGTTTCTGTTGTTATCTGAAATGAAAATTGTGTTGACGTCACGATTGAGTTACCTTTGTCTGTCTTTCTTGTTGTGATAAATAATATAAAATCAATATAGTCTGCACGTTGCTTTGTTATTTGTATCAGTGTAAATAGTCTTATATCTGAATGTACAGAAATTTAATTAGTAAAAAATCAATATACGTAGTTAAAAATTTGTAAATTTCTCTCTGTGTAAACATTTGTCTCTGATCAAAATCAAAAAAAGGAAATCAAAGTAAAATCTTTGATCAAGGAATTTGTAAATTTATAACCATTTATCTCTTCATTATATTGATTTTTTAGCAGAAGGACAATTTAATTATAAAGATTTAAGTAAGCAGCAGATGAAGGTTAAAGAAGCTTCAACTTTATCAGACAAATTCCCTTACATCTGACAATGGAAGCTCGGTGGAGGAAACAGACAGCTCATAATCCTCTTGTTTATTCTCTGGCAATGGGATAAATATTGGCTGCTCGTTAGGATTACCATCGCCAACACCGGTTTGAATCTTATCGCCCTCCACACGATGCAGATTATCCTGCCCAGTGAGACTGTACTCCGGCTGATTCTGTGGTACGTTCACCTCGTAAACCGGAGAATAACGTTGCTCTTCCGGTGTCCTTAGTCTTGGATCAACAGTTGTAGCCAATTCAAAATCGCTGTTTTCTGCTTTTCCATCTAACTGATAATCTTTTGGCCTTTGAACAATTCCTTGATCCAGTGACTCTCCACTTTGAACTTGATAATTAAATCCATTCACTGGAGTCTTCTCAAGACCAGTGTGTTCTAAAGTAGATTGATCGTAACTAGATCGATAACGTGGATTTTCTTGAATATTCTGAGCATAGTTATGACTTCTTGAGTAAACTTCAGAAACCAACGCTGTAGCGTGATTCACTGTGACATCGTGAAGAGATGGATAGTTCTCGGTGGTGCTGACAATGGTGGACGGGTAATTCTCGGGAGTATAGTCGTTCAAGCTCGACGATGAATCCAGTTGACGAAGAATACTCGACTCTGGCCTGGTCGGTTGGATGAACCCGTTTGACGTAGGGGAATTCGAATCGCCTTGGGGTACAGTATCATACGATTGCTCGGTCTGCGGGCTCTGAGCGTGTCCCAGGACCTATTGACATTGGAATAGTATTTGTGTGCAAATTGTTGAAGTTGGAAATATGTATAATCATATCAGAATCTATAATAAAATATAAAAATATTTAACATTTATGTTATTATATACAATATTATTAATAATAACACTTGATCAATTAGTCTTGATCAATTTAGTAGTTTAAACGTAAAGAATTAAAAAAATATAATTTTTCTATATTTACGACAAAATCTAATTTTCAACTTTATAAAATACAAAACTGGGAGCAATAAATAATTGCAGAAATGAATAAATAAATAGATATATGTATATTGTACACTGATAGTTAATATTATTAATATTCACGTGGCGCTAGCATCACGTCGTCAATCTCCATAGTATCAATTTTAATATGTTATTTATTTCTTATTTAGTACATAAACGTAATTTCTTTATTAAAATATTCATAAATTTATTTTTTTCTATAAAAACCGACAGTTTCTTGTTTTTAAGAATCTAGTTATTTTTAATACAGTCAGGATTCGATTAATTTTCAAGAGCAGAGCTACAGCTGGCTTAGCAGTTTATACATGATCGTAAATTCGCAAGACGTTTTACCTCAGATTGCTGACTGGTCTTATCTCGACTCCTGTACTTATGTGTTCTACTGGTTGGCCTCCTTTGCTCTACATTATACCTCAACGTAGTTTCCGGGATTCTAGATTTAGTTGGCTCGTAAGCGGATTCGCGATACTCCTCTGTAGTGGTCGTGAATCTAGATCTGGATCTGTTGTACGGTCTTCGACTTCTATCTATGTTCGATCTGGTCGATGGGGTTTCGGTTGTTGTTCTTGGCCTTGTAGAAACTAATCTGTTCCTACAATTACCAAAATTTAATATATTTTTTACTATTTATAGAAAATTTGTCAGTATAGGCCACTCTCATATTCAATTTTATGACATAACTAATCATTTTCTTTTAATTAGATTCTTTTCGCTAGGTTCTTTTAACTTGAGTATTCTTTTTTGTTCAGTATCACTTGAAGATCATGAACAACAATGTAATGATAGACGACCTTGAAGTTGTAGACCATGAAATGTTCTCCGAAAAAGATTTAGTTATCCGTTATTTTTTAAATAAATTGGAACATCGTTTATTCGAACAGATTGGAAGACAAGGCCCTCCACTTCGTGTTATTTGACGTGGTCTTTGGACTGTCCCTATCTTCATCATATGAGTACGTATTTCTATTGCATTTATTTTGAATAACTGAAGTTCGACCGCAATTCATACGATATAGTCAATATAGGCAACTTGTTCATGTAAAGAAAGTATGGATAAACAAGGTGTACTATAATAGCAAAAATAACTCAAAATCTAAAGTTCAAATAAACTACATACTTATCCAACTAAATTTCTTTCAGAATCTAAACATTTTAATATACTTCTCTCATAAAGAATTCAAACGAAAAGCACCTCTGTCTACTACGTGGCCTATATGTTGTCGTAGGAGTACGCTGTGTCGTAGTGGTTGTAGTGGTAGTGCTGCTCGTAGTCGTAGTTGTAGTAGCAGCGTGCAGTTTCGCCTCATTCTTGTCCAATAAAGAATTCACCAGACCAGGAAGGTGCGGAGAGATCGCCGGTAGTTCAGCCGGCAAACTATATTGCGTGGGTCCAACGGGAGCTCTAACGTCGTTAATGTCACCGGCAGTGATTTCACCGCCGAAACTACCAACGAGACCAGTGTTGGACTGGGAATTCTGTTGACTGTATTGTCCTCCACTGTTGTATTCCTGTGTCTGCTGAGACAACTGTTGATTAATTAACGTCAGTTGGCCCGACGAATCCTGTTGACCAATTGTTTCTTCTTTGAAACTAGGTGTAGTAGAATACGAAACTTCTTCGATTTGACTCACTGCAGTTTCCACTTTTGGATTTTGAATAGAAACCTCTGTCGTTCTCGAGTTTTCATCATAGTACTTCTGCTTCTTTGTAGTTGTCCTCTGATCGTCGTAATAGGAAGTACTAACCACAGAAGCTGGCTTATTGTCACTATAAAACTGTCTGAATCTGAATCTGGAGCCAGAGTATCCGGGAGATGGTGATGCTGTATATGTCTGCTCATATTTAGGAGTACTTAATGGTTCTGGAGAGTAACTTATAGTTGTTTGAGGCTCGTACGAAGGAGTAGTAAAATCTGATACACTGTCCAAGCCATCTATGTAAGAGTTAGGTTCTATTATAGGAGTTGGACTAGGGTTTTGATCATCACTGTCTTTTGGATTTGGAGCGTTGTCTAAGGTGTTCACTACCACTGATCCTATATGTGGCGCTGGGAAGGGAATTTTGGAATATCCAGGAGGAGGATCGAAGCTGAGTGGTGCCACGAAGAAAGGCAATTTGTCGACCTTCCTCTCCACACGATTATGATCGATAGACGATAAATAAGGCAGATCAAACTTGGCATAACCTGTTGGTGGATCCAAACTAGTTGGACCCACGAATACTTGAGGGGTATCTGGACCAACTGTGTCCAGAACAGCTATGGTTTTGGCATCCTTTAATATCCTTAATACGTCAGACACTTTAACATTAGCTGTATTTGAACTGGTACTTCCCATGTATACTGCTAAAGGAGGCTGATTGGGAGATGGCGTTGTAGTCGGTTCTCTGTAATTTTGTTGATCTTGGTAATGAGTCTTCGGTCTTTGCCTGCCTCTAATTTTATTCTTACTTTGTCTAGAAGTTTCTGACGGATGTTGATGATGGAACTGTTGATGTTGATCTCTAATCAAGGGAAGAGCATGAGTTTGAATATCATGGTTCTCTGGTCCAGACACTCTAGCTTCGTTTTCACGCTGTTTGTCAAGGAGCTGTTGTTGCTTTAGAGCCTGCTGGACTTCTAGTTCTTTTTGTCTTTCTAAAGCAGCTAGCCTTTCAGCTTCTTTCTGTCTGGCTGCTTCCTCTGCTCGACGTTTTTCCTCTTTTGCTCGAATCTCTGCCAATCTTCGCCTTTCTAGTTCTTCCAATCGTTGCTTCTCTCTGGCTTCACGAATTCTTTCAAGTTCTCGTTGTTTGGCCAATTCTTCCAATTTTTCTAACTCCTTTTTCTTCTTTTCGGCCTCACGTTGTCTTTGCAACTCTTGTTCTCTTTGTAGGGCTTCCTGTTGAAGGCGAGCTTTTCTTTCCAGTGCTCGTTGTTCCTCGTTTAGCCTGGCGATCTCCTTCATTCGCTCTTCTTTGAAGAATTGAGCCTTTTCTTCGCGTTCCTGTTGGATTTGTTGTAGTATTTGACGGGCAAACGCATCCTGATCGTGCAAAGTATCAACACTTGGGCTTTCGTGATGTTGCTGTGGTTGTTGAGGTTGCTGTTGCTGTTGCTGTTGATGTTGTTGACGGAGGGGATACTGCTTCCGACCGCGGTTTCTTTTCGGCTGACCTCGTTGCGCCAAGGTTTCGGCTGGTACGTAAACTAATTGCACCTACGAAGAGCAAGTATCGAAAAAAGAAGTTAAATATGTTTGTCCTTTAATCGAGTGAAAAATAGAACTGTGAAGAATCTTTGTTAATTATTAGGAAATAGAATAGGTTTTAGAAATTTGGGAGTCTGAAAATTTCAATATTTAGAAATTTGGATTAGGTTCGGAAATTTCAAAATCAACTCAAGACCAACCTCCTCCTCTTCATCTTGGGCGCTTTCGCCATGAGGCAGCAAAGAGGCCTGAGTCGGTTCCTTTAGCTGTTTCGTGCCTTGTCTTTGATTCTCTTCAATTTGTCCGACATTTCCAATATTTTGCCCTTGTTGCAACAGCTGACCATTCTTGATGTCCTGACCGGATAAATTCGTGAACTCTTGGGGAAGGCTCGTATCCTGTTTCGTTGGCGGGTGAGGCCTAGGTCGTTGGTTGAGAAAGTTTTGCGCTGGGAAAACTGGTGGTAGTGCTTCAGAGGCAGGAAGAGGTGGCACTAGATCTTCCGACGAAAGATCTGCCACCTGCGTACCCTCTAATCCGACTTGATGCAGTTGCTTTCCGTCGTCTGTGTTGCTAAAGCCGCTTGGTAGGAAAGCCTGAGTCTGGGGAAACAAAGACTTCTGTAAGTTTTAAAAGGAGTTCGTTTCGATTGACAAAAATTCTTTAAAAATAGCAGAATCGAAAATATTAGAATTTGAAATTTAAAAATGGAAGTGGCTATTTAATCATCCAGATATATCTAGAAAAATTGATATAAGTTTGCATTAGCAAAGATTGAAAAAGATAAAATCAAACATATTTAAATTTATTTGAGGTTTAAAAGTCAAAGTAGATATTTACTCTGCTTAATTTTCAGAACTACTAAATCAGAAAAATTGATATTAATTTATTTGAATTATTTAAAAGATTTTTTGAAGATTACAGAGATATTTGCATTTGAAATTGAAAAATAGAGATGGATATTTAATCTTTTGAACAAATTGACAAAAATTGACCCAAGTTTACTTGAATTTGAACGAAAAGAGAATCTTTCAAATTAGTAAAATTGAAGACACACATGATTATGTTTGAAGTTTGAAAGTAAACCCAGATATTAAATTTTCAGACGTTATCCTTCTTTTTTTAGAATAAATATAGAAAAATTAAAATAAGTCTATTTGAATTAAGCATTTATCAAATAAATATGTATACAGTCTATTGTATTTAATCGTACAAAGAAAAGAAACATTCTTCGTTATACCTGAAGAAGTTGTTGCTGAGCTCTAAGTTGCTGTTGCAGCAGCAACAGCTTCTGTATATTTTCCTGAGTCTTTTGCAATTGAAGTAACTGCTCTTGATACTGTTGTTGAAGTGCTGGCGGCAAGGAGAGCTGCGGAAGTTGAGGTAGCTGCGCGCTTCCACTCGCCAAGGGTGCCGCAGCTGGGTTATTTTGTTCGAGTTGAGTTTGCGTCGCCCTAGGATTCGCTAACGGTATCCATTCGCTGTTTGACACTTGTCGCGACCATCTTTCGGCTTGTACAACGTCGAATTTTACCGACAGTATCAAACAGGTCGATACCGTTAATGCTAAACACCTCCGCACAATCTGAAATCATAAAATGCAGAGTATAAAGATTTAAAATGCAGATTTATTTACTTGTACTATTAAAACTATAAGCAAAGCATAGCAATGTAGAATATACCAGAGATATATTAGAATATGTTAGAAATACCTAATATATATTGGAATATATTATATTGTTACACATTGACTGTCCGAATATTTGCTTTGCTAAGTGGCTATCTTTGTCCCCACCAACTTCTGTAGGGAAGCTTTCATTCAGAACGCAGCTTCAATGTTATACGAGTTCTTTGTTATTTTATTACACTGTCAAAGGATTCGATACAGAATTTGCATTTTATTACTTGTTTTCGTCATTTTTAATGGCAACTAGGGATTATAATAAACAGAATGGCGAATCGTAGAGCTGGACGATCGGAACGACGATTTTCTGGTCGGTCGGTAAGGAGGTAGAAAAAACGCAACCGCAAGTCTTGATGATCCGCAGAAACGCAAGGAACTGAACCGTCTCATGACAAATACTTAACCACGATTCAATTGGCATAACTATTAAGATAACCGCAAAAGGAGATAAAAGAAACATGATAGAAAATACTTTCACGGTGTTAATGGAATTTATATAAACGTCGACTACGGTAATTTTCCATTTGGAAGAGAAATTTTCCTAATTCATATAAATTAATAATACTTGTAAATACTTGGGAGATCGGTTGGTTTTGTGAATAATGTGTTTGAGATATTGCACGGATTAAACGAATTGTTTCGAGAGAAAGGAAGCAGTTTCTCTGGAAAAAGTAAGGCAGGTGCTAAGTAGGAAATTAATTTCCTTCTTCAATTTTCCCAATAATAACAGTTTTCTTGATTCTTGAAAAAATGAATTCTAAATAAATTCGAAATACATAGGAATACGCGAATTTAAAATATAATACCAATTTTATACAGGTTTCATATATTTGTAAAAATTTCTAATAAAAGATTTTGCTCTTTTTATCGGTTAAAAGAGCGAATTCAAATTTGATTTTAGTTCACAAATTTTTTTTAACGAAGTACTTTAACATTTCTGGACATTCTGATATCTTACACGATATCAAGTGAAAACGGAGAAATTTGTTTTTATGAATTTTAATTTCTGTTAACCAATTGCATTTACTAACGCGGATTTTCAAAGTTTCTAGGCGGAAACTATGCGCAGCGCATAGACAACTTATAATCAGTGAATGTAGTCGTCCTTCCAGCTGTGAACTCGGAAATATAGAAAAAGTAGTGTGTTACGTTATGCGTCATATGCATTTGTTATCTCAAATCCATTCGCATGATTAACCTCATCCACTGTTCTCAAAT
Source organism: Bombus affinis (assembly GCF_024516045.1). Lineage (NCBI taxonomy): Eukaryota > Metazoa > Arthropoda > Insecta > Hymenoptera > Apidae > Bombus > Bombus affinis. Next base: position 12,886,231 of record NC_066344.1, read on the forward strand.
TCCGATTTCAACCATTTAGATTCGGTTATAGTTGTATAAGTAATTATATGATACTTTAATGATATTTGAAACACTTATATTTTTCTTGTGCATTTAAGGCAAAGAATGAGAAAAAGATACAAAAAGAAAAATAAAAAATATTTTTAAGAAGGTAATTTAAGTTACGAATAATATTATATACATTAGGAAATATTATACAATAAAGATGAATAAAAATAATATTTTTGTAGATAAAATGTGAAAAGTGGCGAGGATTTTAAATCGGCACAAGTTGGAACATAGGATTTACTAAAGCGACAATGGATAAAATATGGTGGGATAATACCTAGACATAGAGTGAAAAGAATTGATTTCCAATTTCGGCAACGTAAGCAGTTTACACGCTTCTGTTTGTCGTATACGATTTCTGAATACAAGATTATCTTATCGTGGTCTCCTTTTGGTGTTTAGTAAACCTAGCTTACGTGGCTCGCATTTTCATATCACAGAATCGTAACTAAACGTAACGTTCACGTAACGTCTTTGTTTTTACGTAAGGAAGTCGATTATTCGATTTCGATTTCTTCGATCTAGATTTTTGATATAGATCTCTATAAATATTATTAAGTTTCTCTACAAATCTCTATAAATATTATTATATATAATTATAAAATATATATAATACTATTAATATTCATAAGTAATAACACAATGCGAATTAGTCGCGGAAAATGATATTAATTTCTTGATATTAATTTACAATTTTTACAGGTTTAAAATATAGTGAAGAGAATATAAAGGCGACTAATTATCCTTAGCGTATCCATTAGATGAGAAATTTTTAAAGGTTAAATTTTCCATTTATTATTCATTCATAAGTAAGAAGGGTAATTAATCATCCTTGTAAACGCAAGCGATGATCTCAGTGCTTTGGAATGATCTCAGAAACATTCAAAAGAATTTGTTATTCTAACGAAAAAATTATCATCGTCATCACCGTCATTACTGGTATTGCGTGTGAAAATATTTAGAGTGCAACCATAGTTAACGAACTATGAACACTCACGAAACGGATGATTTCTAATAAATACCTACGCTGACTGAACTTCCACGATAAATCTTTCTCTCGAATTTTCCAAACAGATTTCGCCGTTCGTCCTTTCAATTTGCGATTTAATCACTACTTAATGCGTTTTTCTTTAAACACATTAATTTGATTTACTTTATTTACTCTTCTTAATTATAATACCGAGGCATAAATTGTTTTTTGTTAATTAACTCATAACTAGTTTCTGTTTCAAATAATTTAAAATTACAAATTTCTCTATTTCGAATAATTTGATATTAAATCAATTTTATTTTCAGCAATTTATGAAATACATTAGATTCATTTTCAGATTCATATTCTTCTTTTTCTAATTGGTATGCACTCCTACCAATATATACTTATGATTTTGTCAATTACAGGTAAAATTGAATTCCGCATTCTATTTATTTCATTATATTTCAAACGCAAAGCAATATTTGTTGCATTTAACAATCAATTCAAATAATACAGTTTTGCGAATAACAACACGGCTTCCGATTGTGCATTGGCTGTTACACTAGCGTGAAGGTAGATACTACGCCCGATAGATAAACTTACTTTATTTATTTTATAATATTCATGATATTATAGTTTTATCTTTTTTATTCTATTACTTATTTTTAGCTATTCAATCTATCTATAGAAAAGATATCATATCCAACATGGTAATCAAGAAATTAAAATCAAAGAGAAAATTGAGAATTGAAATGTGATAATAAAAATCTTTTTCAACGTTCAAATATTACTCCATTGTTTATTACATAATCTTCTACACAATTGCATTACTATCACTAAAGGCAGATAATAAGTCGTCTGATGGAAGAATAGTTTTATTAAATAAAGGCTTATTCAATTTACTCTATAATCATAGAGAGTTCCAAGTTCTGCTTTGCTTAACAATGCTACAATATTGCAGAAGCGTCGTTGCAATTATCCGAAAAGTGGGGAAACACTCTTTGTGTTCTTATTGTTCCAAGCGTCTTCGTTAGCAATAACAAACTGGTTATATTCCGTTTCGACAGAACTATTTGTCAAACGCAAACTGAAAACATCGTATAGAACAAGCAGCTACGATGAAACTTCCCAACTTCACTGTACCGAAGCCATCGATTTTCATTCAAAATTGAAGAGTACATAAATTCTCAGATGAATGAACATATTAGTAACCTTAAGGACCATAAATGATATATAGTATAGTTCTAGCTTCAAAATTTGAACCACAGATCTCATATTAAAGCAACATACTTTTAGTAAATATCACAAAAAATATTAATATAGATTGAAGAAAAAAAAATATAGCAAAATTCAATTCAATTTTCTTTGATAAAAAAGTAATTCTCATATTATATTAATAGTGTAGTAATAATAGTATAGTATTAACGTGTATGTACATCGTACGTATATGTTGTTAAAATCACGGATTCATTAATAGATCACGGATCTCGATGCCTGTGCGTTACTAAACGAGTTACCGACTTTCCTTCGTTGAAAGAATTTTGCCAAAACGATGCCGCGATCGTACTACTGACATCATTCTGATTACATTATGCTGTACATACGATTTACATCGCGGAAGATCGCGTGCTGGACACGGGCTGTGGTCTTTCTGCTTTCTTCGTCGTTCCCGCAATGGAAACGGGCCCATAGACTGTGAAATCCAATACATACACCGAGTGCAAAATGTGGAATTACAGGATGCAATAATGGCCCAGTAATGGCAGAGAACAATAGAATAGTTTCACATCGATATCTTCTTTCATTTTCTTTCGCAAAAGTTGGCAAAAATTCCTCGGAATTTCGTAAAAATCATTAAATGATTCGCATCAGAAAAACTTGCTTCTTAGTTTTGATCAAGTAAATATTACTTATTCATCGTATTCAATTTTATATGTTCACAGTAAAATAATGAAACACAGTTACTTATAATTAAATCCACTCTGAAACTAACTAAAATAATTAAATCTGGTATTTAGAGGATAAAAATAATAAATAAAACATAAAAATCTAGCATATTTGCAAAAAGTACAAAAATATTATTAAATATAAAGTTTCATGATATATAATCTTAAGCGAGCAATATTTAAATAACAGTGCAGAAGTAAAAGAACATTATTCAAGTAACTAATTTTCATTCCTACTGTATATACGGACGTTCGTAATTCACAATCGACTCACATTGCATCACAGTATTATGCGAATCCCGTGACGGCTTTCTGATCAAAATTTCGGTCACCGTGCAGCGAACGTCGTAAAATCGGTGCGGCCTGGTGTTACGCAAGCCTTAAGGCAGTTTCTTATGAGCTGTTTCGAAGGAACAGGCTACTAGACGCTTGGCAGAACTCTCGCATTGATTTATTTATTATCAGCGAGTTCTTTTTCTTGCAGCAGAAAGAGCGCTTTAAATATCATCTGAGAGGAAAACTTTTCCTCGTTCTGAGAATGGTATTACTTGGATCAAGAAGCTTTGTCGTGTTCACATGAAAAAAAGAAAAGGTAAAGAAAAGTAGAATGCTACTGAAGCGCATATTGTTGTGGAATTGATGACAGGTGAATATGAAAGATACAGCTCATCAATCCTTGTATTTACATTGTGTTCATGAATTATTAAATCTGAATTGATGGACTGAATTTCATCACGGACTCCGCAACCGTGTTGATACATATTTTGGTATCAGAACATCGATCACGTAGTATGTATTATCTTTTGTCAGTTTATGTATAGTGATTTTCACACAGAAAATTCATAATAGCTTCAAATTTTTTTCACTTATGAGACGATTTATAATAAATAATTTAAATACTCTGCATTAACTAATTTCGATGCATATAGTCCTATGCAGATTGAATTTATTAATATTTCTAGAAATCATAACCAGATCAAGATCTCTTATCTGCTCCTCTTGTGCAACATTTATGACCACAAATTATCCCCACCACTTTTTCGATTACTTGATTTCAAGCTGTGGCCATTTATGGGAATGGTATTATACATATGTATTACTTTATTACATTCAATGTAATACTACTTGAGCTTTAACTGAAAGGTGTAGTTTCAACAGAAGATATACCGAATCAAATCTCGATCATTCATGTTCAATTTAGTACAAAGATAATTATTATATACATACACATAACCATACATCGAGTACGCGTATAACAGGTCTATTCTTAACTAGACATGTCCAAATTGTATTTTTTTTTTTTTTTTTTTTTTTTTGGAAATGAGACCTTAAACGATTATTTTCACATTTAGAATAACCTACTGTTGATTATTTACTCATATTTAGTTGATAATTAGCCAGATTTTCATAGGCTAAAGAAATTATGAAATTTGATTTTCTCGAAAACGAAGCCACAAACGAAAAAGATTTGTTCTATATTTTCGACTTATTTTTTCATATACTCACTCAATACTAAGACAACTTGTATATCTTCTGACTGAAAGTTTTTCTAAAGAGTACTTTCAAGAAGTAATCGTGCATTCTTATGAAAGATGCGTACGCTACGTACGTATCAACTACCATGACAACTCAGGTATTAATTTTAAACAAGTTTTCAATAATGAATTTTACGATCTACATAGTTTGTGCCGCCTATTTCTCTTTTTCCAACACCTAACGTGCAACGGTACGCTTTCGTGGCTCCCTCTGACGAGAAATCGATCTGCCGGATTCCCAATTGAAAAAAGCTCTTCCTTTCACTATCAAAGAAAGTCAATACACGCATAGAAAGATCCTCCTACCGACGATCTTTCCCTCGATTCATACGGGCGTTCCCTGTAATTCTCTCGTTAGCCGATTGGACGACTTTCTCTCTCCTTTCTTCTGTCAGAATTTTCCGAGGTGCACCTTCAACACGGCCGAGAAGTTGGCTGATACGTATCTGATCTCCCATGTGTCTTAGAACTTTATAAACTTCCTTTTCTTTCTTCGCTATTATACATAACCTTTTTCGAAAACTTTCAATGCTATGGAGATGCTGGGAAGGTTATGTTTATGTAGTCATCGCTCATTATAATTATTTCTTTACTAATTTTCTTATGTATTACATTTCGTTAGCATCATATAGGAGAAACTTGCTATTATTAATTTTCTCATCATTGTTATACTAAAAATGAAAGAACTATATTTATTTCAGTCTTAAGTTTTAGTCCTGATGTTACGTAACAGAGTCGCATTGAAAATTTTACTTACAGCAAATATAACTATCCATTTCTCTCGATAAAATGAAAAAAATCTATTTACTCATAGCTTTTTTCTCTCGGAAGCAACATAAGATATACCATAAGATGTAGGATTAATCCGAAAGATTATCAATCGACGAGGTCAGACACAAACGCTGGAGTTGGAAACGAGGTCGTGCCACCTTTCTCTCATTTGGAGAGAAGTGGCCGCTTCTGCGAAGGTGCGGTCGATGGATTGATCTCGAAGAGAGCACATTAGGAACACAGCTTCTTTCCCTACGAAATGTATTGAGAAAGGGAGCAAACCTAAGTTTGTTTGAGGATTAAGTTTTAAATTTTAATTGTTAATGGAATCAATCACTTCATATAGAGTAAGAATTAAGTTTATAAACATAAATTTTAGTACTGTTTATATTTTGCCATTTCATGAAAAATATTGATAATAATAATGTGTATGCTATATATTATACTTCTATTATTCCTCAATATTATTGCACTTCAAATGATCACAACTGAGACGCGACTACTCTAGAAGTTATGATATTGATTAGCCATTTGTCTTTATAATTTACGATTTGATCTGTATTGATGAGAGAATGATAAAGGGAACAAAACTTTGAGAAGAAAAGCCTGAAACCTTTCTATGGATATGAATTATACATTAACGGGTACTTATTCTCTATTGAGAAATATATGCGACTGTAGTATCGGCGTATTAACTGATGCTACTACTTAAATATTTGATGATGAAATCACACTATATTTTGGATTGTGATACACATGAATAATATGGTCTTTATTGCAATGATTACAGTTTAGAATACCTAGAGTAATACTAGGGGAATTTGCCTAGGGTAAATAATTTTTCTGTATATAAAGTAAATAAGAAGATATCTGTTTTTTAAATATAATTATGTATATAAACAGCTTTCATATTTTTTTATCAAAAGTACACGCGAATATCGTAATTCAGATTCAATATACTTTTTACGGATATACTTATTTGACAATTGAATAAGTAATTAAAACATATAAGGACTCATAATAAAACAGTTAGAATCGATAACAGTAGATACAAATACTCACATATTTCTTCCATTTTCTCCTCAATTGTAAGTATACGACACAACAGTTAATGCGACATATATAATCAGATTCGCGGGTACGCAACTTTATGTAAGTTCTTATTTTTAATGTATTTTGAATGTGTTTGTTTTTTAATCTTCTTACAAAGAAAATCTTTTTATACAAGCATAATAAAGGTGAGCTATTATAAAATATTTGTTCATAAAACATTATAAGAGAGAATCCAAACATGAGAGAGGTTGGGAAACACCGAAATAGGACGATCGTGTTTCTAGTGCATAGTATTCTGTCATCTTACACATAATTAATCTTCATTTTTATGAAAGCAAACTATGAAAGTAAATAACGATATGAAGGAACGCCAAGTTATGGAAAATTAAACAGCTCGAGTCTTCAGCATTTTCTAGACAGTCTCAATATTCATGACATAGTCATTAGACAAAAAACTGTCTCTTATTCGGATACTGCCAAAAGCCACATCTCTGTTTACATCTGAGTGGACTGAAGATGAGCAGAAAATCGCGAGAATGCTTCTTTAACGATGGAAGAGAATCGTCGAGTCGACCTCTTCCAAATAAGAGGAAGAAGTACTAGTTGTTAACCGTTCTCGCACGTTTCTTTCTCGTTCGCCGCGTAAGTTGAGTTTGAAAAAGAAGAAAGGTTGTCCAACAAATGTAGCATTTTATACTTTAGAATATATTATAATTTATTGTATGTATCGTTTGTATTTTAAAATGGGTATATTAAAATTTAATTTTAGAAATTTAGTATTGTCACATCTTATTAGACTACAGATATTTATGAGAAAATTAAAAATGCAAAAATCCACAGAATTCGTATAATCTGTGCATAAAAATACTCGTATACAAAATATGCAATATGTAGTATTCATCATAGTATTTGGTGAATGAAACACATCTCTTTTTAGACTCCACATATTTCATTGTATTTATGAAAATATAAATTTGAATAAGTATATATTAGTCTACCGTAATCTACATATTGCATATTTAATGTTAAAGCCTTTGATAAATTTCAAATATGCAATTTTTTATAATATATATATTTTTATTCTTTATATATTTTATTTTCCTATTTGTATATTTTTTTGTGATATATCTATTTGCTTTTTCACAATGCTACCTAACTTAATCTCACTTTTAATATAAGAAATATGTCAAATCATTGTCATACGTCACATTCACAAATTTACGAATCATGTGAAAAATGTATATTTTTAAACATACATGACCAGATTTATGTAAATAGTGTAATAATGTCGGATACAAATTTTCATCTTAAAGAGATAGATGGCTAAATAAATGGAAATGGAAGGCATCATGAGATGGAAAAATAGATAAATGGAATGGTATCAAGCTTAATATGCTTGAATTTCATGGAAAATTCTCAATTTGGAATGTGAACACTGGTCGAATGCAGAAGGTGATTTACCGAATGGTCCAAAGTTCACGATTCCCGTAAATCTAAGCTTTCTCTGGCTCCGTAGCAAGTTCCTCTATCTACACCCAGCACATATCCTACTTTTGGTATGCTTCTCAGTTCATCAGAGTATTCGATGCTGGCTAGCTGCAGAAAGTGGTACTTAAGGCTTGTGCACAACCATAAAGTTCGCCAAAGAACCCATCATTAAAACCATTAAGACTATCAGAGCAACAATTTCCTCTACTTGCACTTCATGTTACAAACCTTTCGAATCTTAAGCCTCATCTCTACTGAAGCAACAACGAGGAACTTTTTATTGCTAATCCATGTTTCTTGAAAAAGTTGCCACTGTTTCCTGTTTCTATTTGGAGCAGTAAAATCAAAGAAAAATTCCTATGCGCGGCAACGTAATGGCAGAAACAGATGCTCCTTCAGTATACATATACGTATTGTTAGCAACAAATAGCCTTGAAACCGAACCAAAACCCAAATGTTCCTCAGATTATGTTGCTTCAGTGTGGACAAAATATTCCTATAAATTGCTGTTTGTTGGAAATGTTTCGGAATATGCAGCAGTTGGATAAAAGGTTGTTGCTTCAGTAAAGACATCGTTTTAGGGACAGTAAAATATGATACCAAAGTTTGGTCACCTATTTCTGAAACACCTTGTACAAAAGACCAATCTATTTCATTTTTATGAAATCTATCTTCCTTTCTAAAGTTCATGTTGGATACTTTTAAATCAAAAGGCTTTGTCAGGCGATTAAAGAAATCGCACGCGATCAAACGATGGAGAAAACATGCCGGAATGGTCGCCAGTCAACGTTCACTCGTTCCAAATGAACAGCAGCGTGATAACACGCCAGTCAACTCGATCCTTCGGTCGGTCAGATACGAAACGACACGTGACCAGCCGAATGGTTACCCGTGCTGTAACCCGATCGAGGAAACGACACGCGAAAATACCACACTGACGTCCTTCGCTGTTTCACGCTCTACTTCTACGTATCCCTGTACAACCGTTCGACCTGTCCCTCTCGCGAGACTTTCGTTTCGAGAGTGTGTCCTACCGAGGAAAGACTCGCTGCCACTATAATTGCCTGGATTAAGATCTATTAGTTGTCTATCAGTTTCATTTTTATCACTGGAAACGGATGAAAGCTTCAATAATCGGTAAAATTGAAGTTATTTTCGAAGTGGATGCATGTTTTCTTTCAATAAGAAATTTTAGAAGTTAGAAACGTTCAAATTGTTCTATGAAACTTTTGGGTTAACACCATGTTGTGATCAGAAGAGTTTTAATCAGTCGTTGATCATAATGAATGTCGTTTTGGAGATAAAGTTTTACATTTGGAGAGTTTAACGAGTATCTATCGATCACAAATTCATACATTTTGAGAATGAAACAATAGATTACGAAAAGGAAGCAGAAATACAATATATTTTATCTAACAATCCAGACAATTATGTTAAGTTAGTACAATTTTTAAGTTTCATTAAAATGACAAAAAATGGTCCTCAAAAGCTACATACGTTAAAACTTTCATAGAAGCATACTTTCTTTTTCCTTGTAACCATTACTTTACGCAACAAACGTTTACAAACATAACGCGTATACAATAAAAAAATAAGTTATACGAAACAATATATCGTTCCCATCACACGATGTAACCTGCGATTATCAATAACTTATGTCATCACGAACTTATCTATTATACCAGAATACTGTTTATTCTCTTTAATACAACAATTATGTAAGACTTAAAATACAAAGGTTGAAACATTATCACAAAGACTTTCACGATAATTTCTCAAAGGAACAATCGACAGAAAAAGATACAATCCGGACGATCAAGCTTCCTTTCTCACCCCCCCTCCCCATCTGAAACAGGCCCGATTCCCGTGTCCTTTTCGATGTCTTGTCCGTTCTACTTAACGTATTCATCGAGTGGACTTTCTTCTTTTTCATGTATACTTTCACCTTCAAACTTTTTGGACATTGGACCACTTCTGATCTCACATACATTTCTTTGTCAATATGGAGCTACTGAATATTTTCATGAAGTTATCGTACTAGCATAACTCTAGGCTTTGTTATAATCAATAAGAATCAAACAATTGCTACGAAGTATACTAATTATATTTTGTTATTAGTGATAATGTACAATTGTAATAATGCTAGTACCATTGATAGATATATCTAGTCACCTAATTTACGAAGAGTGTTTTATTTTATGAATATTATTACAACCAGCAATAAATTTAACTAGTATATAGGAAATATACAGGACTTTTACAGTTTTTACATGCGAAAGTTTTTGTATTTGCAGCAACTATTTTAAAAAAGCGAAACACTTTAAAATTAAATTAATCTTTCAAAGATAATAGTAATTGAAATATGAAACAGCTAATTATCTAATATTCCAATACCTGTGCATTTATAGTCTGCAGTCCAGATAATTTAGTTAACAGAGTACGTAGTTTTCCAACAAGCGAAAGGTCTAAGTTCTGGTGCCGCATATATATTTCTGCGTATAAAACATAACAGCCACCTTGAAAGTGTTACCAATAATTCAATATCATACAAGTGGTATCAAAACGGAAAAGTGAAAAATGTATGAGCACAATCGAATATTGAAAAATAAGCTCAAAAGCCATGATCGATCTTACGCATCGATGTAAAGTTTAATTTTTAAACAATCCTTCACATTCGAAAATAAATTCAAAAAATATCAATCTCACGATGTATAAGTCCGAATTACATTTCTTCACTATAGCGGACATTCGTAAGCCAAATATAAAGCCGTTGTTTCCAAACGAAATGCATTAGAGCACTTCCTGGAAAGCAACGTTTTGATGTATTCCAACGAGGAGAAAGGAAGCTAAATTATCCATAGAACGTGAACGGTTCCAAAAGGCGTTGAAATGAATCCTAGTCGTCGAACCTTTTTAAGGTTATGATTTCTTACTCTGTTAATTTGGCCGTTTATGCAGGAGAAAAATGAAATTGGCTTGTACTATTAGAATCATAAGCAAAAAACAGCAATACAAAAAATATTAACATCCTTATATTGCTTATCAAAATTTTGTTTATATTCTGTTGCTTGCCCACCCGAGAGTTATAATATTCGTATTTTTCAGACAAATGTAAAAAAGAATTTGTTTCATCTAAGAAGGTAAGGAAACTCTAAACCTTTGAGCGGGAGTGTAGATATTGTAATAAGTGTTGAGCTTACGCAATATAGATCGCGTATACGGCGTCGTAATTACGACGAATTCATCGAGTGGACTTTCAACAAAGGAGCGACGAGAGAAAACTGAAAAGGGATTCCTGTGGATCTTCTTATCGACGCTGCAAATCTTCATTGTCTATTAAGCCTCTCCGTTCTATGATAGATTCTAATCTTCCTGTTTTCAAGCTAACGTGCTTCTTTTCCCCTCCCGCGTGTCTTTCTGTTTCATAGCAGAGACTGCCAATTTCTGGTTGCTCAACGGGAATCGTATCTTCCCAAAGATCGTGTTTAGTTAATGATGAACAAATGATGATCATGGGATTATCGATCACTATCTTTAAGTTTAAAATATTTTTAACCTGTTAACTCTTGGACATACTAGTGTCTTTATCTTAGAATATCCTATTTTTGTTACTTCTTAGGTTAAATTTTATTAAAAATAGATTATATCATTATTTAACCTATAGTTCTATGACTATAGGAGTTTCTGTTTATATTAGTGATTGATAGTATGTAGAGATATATAATAGTAGATAGTAGTAGATATATAGAATAGTATGTCGAGAGTATATTGATGTATTAGAAAAAGTGTTAAAAATCAATTTTTCCATATGTATTCTGAATTTTCCGAACGTATCCATTAATTAAAACTCGATTAAGGACACTAGAGTACACTAACACTACAAAAATATTGAAACTACTGAAACATAAAAAACTTGCACAAACTTTTTTGAACTCACATATGTTAATAATAGATATTAATAATAAGATTTATGACCCAGAAAATGAAGCGAAGATTAATTGCTTTAAGCTTCAAAGAATTAATACTAGATTAAAGTTATGAGACAAATAGAGCCTATTGCACAGAAGAATAATCAATATATAACCATATATAAATTTTCGACATAATAAAATACAAATATATCAAAACATGATTACCAACGTTGAAGGATTATTATAAAAAAGAAGAAAGAAGAAATAAAATTAAATTATCACGATGATTTTTCCGTTCGTTCGTGTTTCCTGTACCAACGTAATTAACACGACCACGATGCAGCGAGGCGAGACTTCGTCCTTAAGGATGCGTTTATATCAAAGAACGTGAACACTGAACATGCTTGTGACAAAGCAATTAGTAACAGAACAAAGAATACTTCCTACGATTTGATACCCTTCTCGCGAACGCTACTAAAATTCACACTAAAATTCCCTGATTCCTCCTTTTCTGTATTCACCATTTGATTTATAGCTAACGAGAGTTTTCTCTCTTCGAGGTTTCAGCTCCTGCTGGAATCACTTTGAAACAGGAGTCTGCGTCCTGCCTAGTCTAGACTACTCTTTTCATTGAAACATTATTCTTTTTGCTGACTTTTACTTTATTTGAACTAGACTTACGCTTTTAACTGGACTAAGTACATATAGCATAAATTATATTTATTGGTTGAGATTATGTTATTATGATAATTTTTAAAAATAAAAGTATTGCGAATATTGTATAATTTTCTTTGCTTATAATTTGAACTGAAGAGTTGCAAGGAAGAGTAAAATGTTGTATAAATTAGAAAAATTTGTTTAGGGGATTTACAAGAAGTAGAATTAAGAAAACATGACAAAAGGGAATTAATTACTGAAAAATGGAATTGAGGAGATCTATCTAGCTGCTCGAGTTAGTACTCAATATATTTTTATCAGTTCGAAATACGAATGTTAATTTTATTACTGCATCGTTTTATTCATATTAAAGATTGTTAAAATCGTAAGATTTTAGATATGAAAATTTTAACATTTGACATTTAAAGAAGAGAAAATGTAATATGTATGAATTAATTTACGATACTATTTTACGAAACGATATCAATTATAACAATACAAATTTTAAACAGACAATATAAAATATGTTCAAATATAAAACAAAAGAGTAAATAGTAATAAACATTTATTTTGCTACAATAAATTTACTACCAATAATAATTCTTTACTGAGAAAAAAGAATAAGGATAAAGAAAATGACAAAAGAATTTCTCTTTCTGCTGAAGAAAATGCCCATCAGAGAAGGGATAGAAACTTTGGCAACGAACCAATTTTCTAACAGAGTAAAACAAAAAAGAAAGAGAGGAAAAAAGAGAAAGAAGCATAGCGGCACGATCGAAGGAGGAAGACGGTCGGCGACCTCCTGAATTGCGACATAAGGAGCGAAGCTGTTCACACACTGACCCCCATTTCCTTCCCGCCGGCGCGGCGAATAGCATAGCACCAGTTTTGATTTTGCCTACTACTCGATCCCGTATTTCGCTCTTTTTCTTCATTCAGATTTCAAGGAAAACTTGTTTTTTCTTTCAATCATGGAAAACATCTGTTCCCTTTTAGAGAAAACTGTGACTTGCTTCTTCCATTTGGATCTTTTACGCAATTTTTTTTACCTATTCCAAGTATTTGATACGCTTCGTATTTCATAATTAGTGGATCTTTAAAGTAACAGAAAAACACTAGAGAAAATTTGTATGTCTGACAGTTTTTTTTTTAGATTATAATTTAATTATTACTGAAGATGAGTAAATTTCACTAAAATGAAGTTAAGTAGATTGTATGTTTAAACTGTTATACTAGTAAGCATAAATGAGAAAGTAAATTGATTTTGAAGCGTCACTAATCGTCGATAATTCGCCTACATTTCATATTAGTGTAGGTGGATTAGCAATAAAGAGGAATGCGACTTTCCACTATTTAGTTCTTTTATTCTATACACGCATATGCGTAAGTCAATGCACGATCTACTAATACCTTTTGCAATAGAAAGTATACCTACAACCGGAATCGACAGGCAATATCCGGGAAATTGCTAAATATTTATGTATACAATGCAAACTTGTCCTTCAGCTTATCTCTTCGTACGTCGATCGAAATTAGACCTCTGAATCCTAACAATTTATAAAGAAGAAAGAAAATAAATCGATTCTAAGTCAAAAAAGAAAATGAAAATTAATTTCAGTTTCCTGACTCAAGTTACGTATTCATCGAAACTTGATATATATTTCATAGAATGAATTTAGCGAATATAGACAAGCTAAATCAATTAGTGCTAAACGGTATACCTAATCATACTAACTTACCTAAATTAAAAAATGACAGAATCCTAGTATATTTTTTCGAACTATCATTAAGTTGGACAAAAACTGTAGCTTTATATGTCTATTTCAATAGCGTATAATATCAAAGAAAAATTTTTTTAAGAAATTGTAAAAATCTGTATAAAAAAAACCATATGAGAAACTTATAAAAAGATTATATTAAAATTCACAAGTATCCCTTCTTCTCAATTTCAATCCATTCCATTTCAAACTTAGTTCCAAAACAAACAAAAAAAGGACCAAGAAGAAGTAAAGAATAGACAAGAAGTGTAGGAGGAAAAAGTGAAAAGAATGCATTGAAAATTTCTTCAATTCTTAAACACAACATTACCCTAATCGTAATAATTACTCACCATGGTGCAGGGTGATCGTAGTCCCAGCGAACGACCAAGACACAAATGCAGACTCGAGGACTTCCGCCTCGGAACGATAAGCTCGCGCTAAACTCGACTACGTTTCGCTCGTTACTGTTCGTCTCGGTTGCACTCTCTCACAACGCACCACGATCGAGCCATGTCCCTTGTACCCCTTCCTCTCTTCACCACTCTCTTCTTCTCTTTCCTCTTCCTCAATTCTAATAATTTTTCTTTTTTCCAAAAGGGCGTTCACCGAAGATTCAAACTGCGTTTACACACCGAATATTAATATAAGTTTCTTAAAATTGTTAAACTACTCTCGTGTACAGGCTTAAGATCGCGGACAGTTTGAAGGGGCTCACCCGGAATGGACAGCCTATATAAATATCCCCTCCAGGGGACGAGAAGACTCGGTGCAAACGAGTGATCCAGGAGAAAGCCTCTCGTTCGATTGGCCCCACGAACCGGTATAACCGAGACAATTCCAGGTATCTCTTTCCACCGAGCGATACAGAGCTGTCCGCCACGCATCCTTCCCTCGTTCCACTACTGATCTGAAAGCGACGCATTTTTGTTAGAGAAATTCAACGAAGCATTGGTGACAGCACTCGAAGTCTTCTCTGTTTCGAGATCAATGGGTGATCAATTGGATATCTTTGCAATACATCTAAAAAATTTGTTTCTTCATACAGCAGATGTCTATAACTTGTTGTTACACTATTAAACAACTAATGATAAAAATTGATTACAAACATTGACGTAAGGGTCTCTTCACGCGCGAGGAATGTATACAGCCCTAGATACGGTTAGATCAACTGACGATTCCATATACCTTTTTATTTTATAACTTCCATTATATCCATTTAGATTAGTTTATGTAAAGAGTATGGAGTATGATGAATTCAGGTTGGATGATTATGTGGAGTAGTAGAGTTTCTTTTGTTTTGGATCTGTGGAATATAAGTTATTAATATTTCTTTGTTTAGACATTAAGAAGGTTATAGTATGTGATAAATTAAGATTTATGGTATAAAGTATAGAATACTGAAGAACCTTGTCTTAGATCTGTGGATAATGGAGAGCAATCTATTAGGGTTTCTTTATTGGATTGTATAAAGGATATAGTGTTCAATAAATAGAAGTTAATTATTTGAACTTTGGAGTACCTTTATCTTAAATCTGCAAATGATGCATTTTTGGTGAACAGTTGGTGATTTGTTTCTGTGAAATTTTATGGATCTTGTTAGTTTCTTGGTAACCTTTAATTTAAGTATTATGAAACTGTTTACTACTAGATATGACCAAAATTTACTATCGGTAAGATTTTATGAACTTTATTACTAATTTGCCACATGATTAATATAATAAACTCAACTCTAAAGAAGAATGAAAAATTGGTAGAAATATATATTACATTTATTATTTAATCTCCTTCATAATTATACTCTAAAAAACCAAACAAATATTAAACCATTGTAAAAAAAGAAATGATTTCATCATTTAATATTTATATAATATTATTTTATTTTATATCAATCAAGAGTTTTCAACAATAGCATACAAACCTTTGTACTGTACCTAAATCTTAAAAATATGCTATCTATCATCTCCCAAAAGAGGAAAACAGAGAACTAAAGAAATTCTCTTTAAAGAAGTTAAGTCCTTAAATATATCTTCGAGAATAGCACTGGAAGGCTTCTATAGCGATTCATCTTTATGTAATCGTTTTGCAGATTATTTGCAGACAGAAAGCAAGTCAGCCATTCTGCTCACCGAACTCGATTTGTGCACGAATTCGACGCAAGCAACGCGATGTATTGATCACACGTTGCGATCTAATGGGTCACGAAACACTATCGAGCTATAAATACTTAGCTGTAATCGATATCAATTGATGTCCTCGTCGATCAGAAAGATTTAATCGAAACTCACAGTGGCCGCAGGTTTGGCTATTCCTCTATACATTCAGCAAAAACGAAACATCAGTGAAAGTATATATGTGCATGTTACTAAATTTTGTTAATCGACAGTATTATGGCTGCTACTAACATAGTTATATTTATAGATACATATACGAATGGCTATTTCTTGATCTTTTCATTTCATATTCATATTTTGTAAAATATTTAAAGTATAGTAATAATACAGTACAGTACACGTATAACTCGTTATATTATTTAGTAGCTCAATCTTCTACTTACAGTGGCTATAAAAAGTATTTATTATAGTATTTACATTGTATATATGCAGCAGTACTTAAGCTGTGTTATAAAATACATATATATATCTATTAATAATATAAGCACTGGAAATAAATGACAAAAAAGTGTTGAAAATGTAGTTAACATGGTTGTTTAATTACAGGGGAAACTATTAAACTTTAAACGACAGAGAGAAGCACTCATACGATCCTAGTAATAATTCGACGTTGTTAAATACCAATCAGGAGAATTCAGGAACGACCGGTTTATCGGATCGTTCTAAACGTAGAACTGTTCTTCGAACTTCTAGAGCAGAAAAGAAAATTGCCTGTATATACCGGTGCGTAGAAGCATTGCTAGTTAAGCATCGTTAATGTAAACTTTACAAACAACATTTTATTAATGTCTAATTACGCGCGAAAATATCGTTCGAACTGCAATAAAGTCCTAATTGTTTTCTAATCTTACACATTTTCTTCCATATTTGCCGTACAGATATTACAGAAACTATTTTGGTTACCTACTTTCTACATAGCTTAACCTTTCTTCTGCATACTAATCATTCACACTAAAAGATTCCAAATATAGAAGAATATCTTTTTTAACTTCCTACATGTTTTCCTGAAAATGAAAAAGTATTGCTAGTATAGAACCATTAAAACACAATTCTAATATGAAGCTATTAATACATTAATAAATTAGGTTGACAACTGGGTGATTGCGGATTTTGTCATTAGGTGGTATTGACAAAATCCGCAACCACTTAGTTGTCAACCAATACTACCAAAGTACCAATACAAGTTTTATTTCTTCATAGAGAAACTATAATAACATACAAAAGTACCATATAAAAGTGTTTTGCTATAAAAAAAATGCTTCCTAAAAAACTGCTCTAATACATTCCTAATATAGAAAAGTAATAAAATTCTAATCAAATCCTAAAATCATCATTCTAAAATTAGATTTAGATTTGTTATAACTTTAAATTACTTTAAATTCCGTTTCATCATCTTGTAATCATCTTGTATACACTATGCTAACCAAAATTTACATTAAAGCTAACTACTAAGTGTTACTTATTCCTAACCTCTCAAATTTCACTAGGTTTGTGAACGAATTTCAAGCGTCTTTTCCAAGCGCGAAATATTCGCGTCAGCTTGAACGAAACAGGATCGAGAGAAGTGAGAGGCGGCTTATAGTATGTATATGGTGGCGCGATCTTATGCAATCTCATGATAGGAATCATGGGTCAGTCACTTGGCCGGCTCATGGTGCTTCCATGCGTTATGATTCTCCGGCCAGGAAAAAAGAACTGTCGTACGGCAGACAGCTTTTATCGAAGACATAGGTATGTCGTAATGACAGCTCGCGATTCTTTGAGTAGAACTTAATGAAAAGATATTAATAGAAGCGTTATATAACGGTATAACATCGTCTACTACAGCTACCGCATTATCATAGTCAATGGAATATCATTATTAAGTGTATGACTTTTCCCGTTTTGCCAGAAAACTAGCGTTTACGGATTCCACTATTGGCATAAATGATACATAATGGTAATAGTACAGTGCATGATTGCTGATGGAAGAAAGATGATGGCAGTTGGAATTATAGAAATTAGAGTATGGCATATATTGCATGGATGAATATGAAATATGATTTGGAGAGGTTAAGATAACGAGAGTGTAAGTGATTAGATCTGATGTTGATTAGTTAGTAAATTATATGATAAAGAAAGTGTATATAGTCTAAATAGGTTACTCTGTTATAATAGTTCATGTTACATACATATACATATGTATGTATATATCCTTCTACTCTTATCATATCAAGGGATTAGATTTGATATTGATAGTTCAATTATTAAATTGGAATTGACATGATACGAATCAAAAAACGTATAGTAAATGTTTAATAAATGTTATCTATGGACGTTTGCCTTTTGTTAAAATGTGTATACGTTCTTCTGGTATCCTGTGTATTTATTTCAGAGTATTCAAGCAAAGTAATCTAATTACTGTATACATATTCTCTCTATCATATAAAATGAAATAAAATATCTTAACTTTTTCGTGTCTTTTAAGAGGTTAGATTTAAATACATGAAAGAATCATTCTTCACAGAAGGAAAAAAAGTGCTATTCCAATTTTAGAAAGTAACACAAAGAAAGATTTTGTGCTCGAAAGTTATAAAATATTAATTAATTAATTTAATTTTTCTTTATTCTTCCGCTTAGGACGATTTTCTTCAACTTGATTGAACTTTTAATAGAACAATCAGATATTAAAATATATTACAATAAGATTCAAAAGTTAAGAGAACTGACATATTAATTAAATTATCACGGAATGTAGATTTGTAGATCTGAATGTAAATTTTGTGAGACGATGGTTGACTATATGGAGTTAGAGAATAGAAAGTGAATGTATTGATGAATAATGCTTCCATAGTAACTACCAGTGAGATTGATGTAAAATCGAATAACTAGAATTGCTGCTCAGCGAACGTCCTTGAAATTCATCCTCTCACTCCTACTTCTATAGAAAATTACATTCCTAACCTTCTCCATCCAACAAGCGTCATCTTAAGTATATCAAGTTAAAATTTATGGTAAGCCAATCATTATAATTCCAATACTAAAAAAATTAACTTCGGCTAACTTCCAAGATTATTTCTATTGTATATATCCTCGAAAAGTTTTGTCAGATATAAAAAAGAGGTAATAAATATCTTTTTAGAACTACAGAATGATGCAGAAGTAGTAAATATGTTTCATGATGCCCCAAAAATCTTATCACAATTTTTCTCTTATTACTTCCAATAGTCTCTTTTGAATAAAAGAAAATATATTTAAAAAACATACTTACGAAAAAGAAAAATCGTGATAAGAACTGCGTTACTTTTGCATTACTTTATACATCAAATATAATTGTCATCAAATTGAAATTGACAATCTACCCTTGAAAATTCCCTCTTATTAAAATATTCGAGATTAATTACTAACTGCAGTTTTATCGCAGTGTTACCAACCTATGTAAAGCACGTTACAGATTACAAAATCTACGAGACAATGCAGAGAATGACGCGTTTCCAGAGTTATTCAACAGAGAGGGCAGGTGTCTTCTACTAGTCGAACCGCTCAAATACATGGGAGTAGGATGGTTATGGGTACTGTGTAATCATCAGCTCGCCGTGTATCCGGGCATTGAATTCGAGGATTCTCCCCGGCCTCCTTCAGATCCCCTCCTCATTGCACGCTGCTTTGGTTACTTGTCTTTCGCAAGATGAATGGCCAGGACCGTGTACATCCAATCACCAGGGAGAAACGATCAAACCTGTAATCGATTCTGTAGAGATAACACTTGATTTTGTAATCCTTTATTACGAGATAATTTTGCTTATTACATAAAGCTAGGTATCTAGGAAATTTAGGAGAATTAGTAATTCTGTGAAATTAATAGCTGATTTTTTAATTTTTATTACATGATATTTTTCTTTTTTATCATAGAAAAACTGGATGTCAATGAAGCTTTAGAAATTTGAGTGGTTGAAAATTTATTAATTTTGGATAATTTAAGATTATAAAAGTAACAATTGATTTATCCTACAAATTGCTTTTATATTATAAAAGTAGGATACTTAAAAAATTCTTTAAGTTTATGGCAATTTACAAATAAGATCGGTTTATGTTAGCATAAAATATCGATCTATAATATGGTTATATCAGGTCAATTTACATACTTCTTTATTAAGGAGGCCAATAAAATGGGAGATTTACGAGAGTTTTGAAACAAGACATCGATAGCTACCTTGGTCCGTGATGTGGGACAGAACAGGAAGAAACGACGATGACGTCTATAGATGTGACGCCAATGCATTTCTTGGCAATGTACAGAAAGACATAATCTTGATTGTATAGTCTTCTAGCCGTTTTGTATAAACTCATTCCCATTTTATTGCATTTATGTCCTTACTATTCATTTGAAAATCAATCCTTTTCTTTATTTTAATAATTCTCTATATATACAAATAATTTCTATAATCTTAAATAAATGAAGAAATAATTATACAAATAGCTGAGAGTTCCTAAGGTTTTTGATGGCATATTAATGCGTAGGAAATCATTTGGTTTACACGTACAGATATTGAAACACAAGTACTTACGTATGTATATACGAGATACAGCAAGTACACGTACCAAATCGGATTTTTCTGCGTGGTACCGGTGAAAGGGAAAAGATACCGGCGCGGCGCGGTGGTCTGGCAGGCCTAGATACCCAAGATCTGTCTGTCCTCTCATTTATATTCAGCAAAGTTCACGTTATTTTAAGATTTTCATCTTCCATAGAATTTTTGATTTCCTTCTCATTTTGTTTATTTGTAGGTTACGACCATGGTACTACATATTGTAGCAAATTGTAAAATATCAATGAAGAGAAAGCTATAGTCATTCTTTGTTTATCTATAATGGAGATCAAGGTACGTAGTTACAAATGTTTACCAATTTATAAGACATGGATTACTATTTTATTTATTTATTTAAAAAATTTATTTCTAGACAAGAACTTCTACCTAGTAATTGATCATCAATGTTGTCAAAATACTATACAAACATAACATTAATACATAATACTAATACAAACACAATACTGGAAAATACTACGACTTCATACAACGTAATACCATAATAATCAACATATAAATCAACATATAACAAAGAAGATTCTATTGAAAAGTAAATGAACATCGCCCCCAGGAGAAAGATAGAGCTACTCGATCTCATAAACTCTTTACACACTCAAACAACGTAATATCGTAACAATTAATTGACAATAAAGAAGATTAGATTTCATTGTTAAACGTCGTGTCCAACAAAACGCATGTACTACGTGACGAACTGATATTAGTCAAACGCACAAGAATTTAGAAAGTAACGGGTCACTTACGAGCCTCAATTACTCCCAACATCGAACGATACGTTTGCAAAACGTTTTAATATTTCAAAGTACCGAGGGAAGGTCTCAGCTTAGAAAGTATACGATTTTTATCTCACGGATGAATAATATCCTGACCAGGGAGCATCGATTCACCTGCGGGTGATAAAACGAATCGTAAATTTCTCTTACTTTCACTCTCGTTCGTTTACATTGTTACGGATAATTGATCGAGTGTGGTTTGCTGATTAGAACAGATTACCAGGTATCCTTGCGAGATTAACCTAACAATGATGAAGCTTCCCTTCATCAGTTTGGATTTCATTCTCTATCTTTATTTTGTCTCTTTTTCGTCCATTCTTTGTTTCCATTTTATTGATTTATAGATTGTTTTTATCAAATTTATTTTCCTTTTTATTTTCATTTATATTTTTCCCCCGATATCTTCTATATTTTTTACTATTTTTAGTTTCTTTGCTATATCTCGTAATTTCTCTGTCAACTTTGCTTTTTTTATTGTTTTCATTGTATTTGTTACCTTCCTTTTGACTTTCTACGTATATTATATCTATATTATAGGAAATCGATTTCTTTCTCTTATTATTTCTCTTACATATAAAGCAATTCACTAATAAACGCCGCTAACAAATCTCGCTTTTATGAAATTGCTGATGTTTCTAACCAATGACTCTAGTTATCTCTTTCTATCATTATACAATTTAATCTCTCCTAAGTTTTGCTACATCGAACTTAATTTTACTTTTTAATACATTTCCACAAATTCTAAATAAAAATAGACAACCATATCTCATGTCCTTTATTAGCCAGTTTTACTCTTTTCCTAGCGAGAGGAGCCCTCAATAAAACACCTAATTAATGAACTTTGTAACCAACAAAAATGACCTGAAAGTCTATATCATTTTTCTTCATTGTCTCCAACAAGCTTCTAGCGAAACCGAAAGCGAAAAGCTAGGATTAAAAGGAAAAAAGGAAGTGTATCGTGCAAGCTAATTTTGGTGAACGTGTTTCCGCGATGGCACACGGAAACAACCTGAAGCAACCAGCCCATCAAACTAACCGCCTTTCTTCCTCCTGGTACTAGAAAGCTTCCATGGAATTATACAAAATTACAATCGGACGTCAAGCTTGGCCTTTTCTATTCCTATCCCATTCTTCGCCCGTATTGCGTTACATCTGGAGGATACACGAAGTCCTAGAAACGATGGATTACCATCATGAATCTAATTGATTGCGAAGACAATGGATTTTTCTATCTATGACAACATTGCCTCTACTTTGAGGACCGTCATAGGTGAAAGCGAGACAAATTCCTCCACTGTGTTCAGCCCCCTACTGCTCTTTCTCTGTAATTACTTTAATAATCCACCTTCGTATCAACCTTATTTCCAATGTCCTAGGAACTCCTTTCCCTGGCCACACAGTTTAGGTTGTTTCTTAAGTTTGTCTGGACAATAGGTGTGACATCATATTATTGATAAAATATAAGATTAAGTGCGAAATTGCAATTTTGTTTTACATTTTACCTCAGAAGTTTAACTGTTAATACATAACCTTGAAAAGCAAAGGACATTTCCATGTTTCATTTTTTGCAGTCGTTCCTACGACAATATCCATCATCTTTTTATCCATTCATATTCTCTCAATCGTTTCAAGTATTCCATCATTGTTCATTCAATTACGATTGCACCATAGAGACTCGATTTTGCAAACACGTAACGCAAGATGATCTTTTAAGAGTGATGACAATATTTTACAAATGGTGTTCGATGCTTTTCACAGAAATTCCATTTTCTTTATTACTAACAACCTTGGTTGAAAGCACACAAAAAAGAAAAAAATACAATTTGCGACTACCTTAAGGAAACAGTGAAATTACGGGTATCTACCGCTGGAAGGCGAATACTGGTGGAAATTATCAAAAAACATAAACTTTAATCTCTTTCTTAAGCGCCACGAGCTCGAAAAAGTTGTTATAAAAAAAATGAAACGACCTGTTTATGTTCTTAATCAATAGTTATATCATTAAATATACATCATTAAATTTTCAGTACTGTAAGTCAGTACCTTAGAATAGTTACAGTAACTTTTGCGTCGTTCAATTTAATAATTAATTAAATTCTTTGATCATTAAATTTGAATTTTTTAATTGGTTGATCTTGAGAAAGAAAGATTTTGAAAAGTCAAATTACCAATTACAAATAGTCCAAGTTGAAATTCTTTTAAAATTAGGCTACAAATTCAAAAAGTTTGCAATATAAATTTAAGAAATTTCTAGATTTCCTCGTAGAGAATAATTTATAAGCAGAGAACTTGATGTCCGACCATGTGACAATAAGCAAACCTATTCTACTTTTCCCAACTAAATCCCTAGAGTTCCATTTCTAAATTCAAAAACAAATTATGAAATGTTCTGAAAATAATAAGAAATTGTGTAACAAGTTTTGTCAAAAATATTTTAAAGACATTACATTTAAAAAATATATTATATAATAAAACTTAAAAATATTGTATACGTGTACATACATAGCATTTGATATTACTCTACGTTCAAAAATTGCATGCTACTGTACCACATTCCAATTAAACTGCACTAAAAGCTATATAACGAAGAGAGAGGCGACGAGAATTGTTTAATTTAGGTAATAACGAAGTACAGCTCGAAAAGTTATGGCATGCAAGAATGTTAGCCTCTTCAACTAAAATTACAGACTACTTGAGTAATTATGTTATTGTTTTCGTGATTACGCTAACGTCGACGAACTCTACCGTTGAACTGCGTTGATTGTACTTGATTGTCTCGAATGAATATTATCTTCGTGTATCAACTCGTTTTAAACGATTAAAGTTAGAATTGTCAACTATGTACCTTAAGTGAAGCGCGTTACACGCATTCATCCCCTTATCACGAACGGAAGCTGCAATTACGTTAATTATCTTTATTGGAGCATTTTTAACGCGTGTTATAATGTCACCTTGGTAAAAAAAAGCCATTTGGTAAATCTGTCTTGCCTCTCTGGATAAAATACTACTCTTTAGAAAAAAATGTATGACTTAATTCTTTGATAATTATTTACGAAACGTCTTAACTCTCTGAGGTTAATGATCTTGAGATACACTGTCAAGGTTATGGGTAATTTCTTACATAACCATTACTGAAGCCTAATTTCAGAGATATGGAAAATATTTTGAAATAAGTTAAATTTGGATCAAACAATTAATATTATGTTAATATGTGATCATTACATAGCATTATTATTAATATGCGATCATTACATAGCATTATAATATGATGTTATGTTTGACCTCGATCAATGAATCGGTAAATCGTAAAGGATGAGATTGTAATTGCCTTGTTCCAGATACTAATTACTGTAATAAAATATTTCATTTGGTTTATTTGACTTTAAAGATTGAGTTTCTATACATTATAGCTTTTTATTACCTCAGTGATTTGTTGTTTTCTATAAAAATGTGTAGTTGATATGGTTCAATTCTCTGAAGAACAAAAATGGAAAAAGCAGAATGAGTCATAGTGAAAGATACTTTCTAAAACTGATGTTTCCCAATTACAATCCACCATTAAAATTTTCGTGCTGCTTTTAACTTATATGATTAGTTAGGAAGAACAAGATATACAATGTTTTAGAATCTCTGTTAACTTGAAAATAAAAAACTAGTATCGGAACTTCTTTCCTTAACTCATTTATTATCCAATAAAATACTTATTAACCAAAAAACGACATCACAGGACAACAAAATATCCCTATGAATAGGTATATAAAATTCCCACAAATTGTTCAGCCTTAAAAAGTATTTTACGTAACCTGTGCAGTTCTCGAAGCCGCAAAAAACTTTCACCGCATTGGAACACGACCATAAGCACAAAAAAGGAGCATAACCAGGACTCATATTTACATATCTTCTCGATTTTTCAATTTTTCAAACACCTTAACTTCTGCCACGTAAACTTTGTAAGCGTATATTTATTTGTGTGTTAAATTATAAAAAAAAGGATGAAGTTTCATTTTACTCTGCCATTTTCACGACTCGGATACACCGAACAGAATGAATTGGTTACCATCATCGTCACATGCTGGTTCTGGAGATTCGTAGGCGTACAAATTGAATAGCGACAGGTAAGCAACGAGCAGGGGAAAGAATCAGGAAGAGAGAAGATCGGCACGCGTACAAGGTGAGGTCAACGCGCCGCGCCGTGGATGAGCAATGAACTTGACCGGAAGTGGGTCAGGGACAGTCAGGGTAAACCTTCCTCGAGCTCGATAAGCATCCTTCGTAGCGCCGCGCCGCGATCCTTCTAGTATGACCAATGATTAGCTTTATGAATAGGTGACGACTAATTTATATAGTAATGAAGAGCTGTACATTAGCCTGAAAGTGTTATGTATTTTAATAAATATTTTCTAATGTGAAAATAGAAACTTCTATTGAAAATATCATAGGTATTCTATTTGTTATGCAATATATCGGTTGATCAAAATATGAAATATTTTGATATATGATAAAATAACTGAACAAATAGTGGAAGTACTTAGGTATTGAAGAGGTTTAATCGGGCTAGTGCTAGTGTTGCATAGTTAAGTTTTATTTATCATATATATCCTTATAGTACAGAGATTATTTAATCAATAACTGAAATTAATATTTACAGTTTTACCTAAATAAGCTGAATTTAACGTAACTTCGTTGATCTCTATTTCCATTATGTGTCCATTTAGTTTTGTGCGTGACTATATCTTGATTATTTAGATGCATGAGATATTTGGATATAACACTTACATACTTTAGTTACTTCAACTATTAGTGACTTTAACATACAGTATATATCTAGTAACCTTGAGTACCTCAAATAATTTAGCTACTCTATCTAGATATGCGTTACGAAACAGTTTCAAATACCTCAAAAGCATTATGAGTCTTTAATATTTAAGGTATAAAGTATTTGTTACCTCGACACGAATTATAGAGTTGTTCCATATATCGACATAGTAACAAATATTTGATCCATTTTCATTATTCATACATAAGAAACTTCTATACATAGAATCCGTTCCTTAAAATAAAGTATCTTGCATAATTATAGTAGTGCAGTTTGCACGCAATAATCAAATATGTGATAGAATGTAAGTAAAATCTATACAATTATCAATAAACACAATGTAGCCATAATCAGATTTCTTCGTATCATATTTTATCGGCAGATTATCCTACTCGAGCAACAAGAAATTTTTTGGAAATTTCAGTCAAGCTATAATAAAATGTAGGTTAGGATCAAACAACACAATAATTTCTTTTCTGATGACTAGGGTATACAAGTCTACTTTTATTGAATAATTAAACTTTGAGGATAAATACTTGAGGATAAAGCTATATAAAATACTATAATACTAATATACATAACATATGTACTAGTTTATTATATCTCACATATTTATATGTACGTAGATTAATATTATAACTACCAAATCAATCAAAATGATCAGTCAAATTTTTTATTTTCGTAATTACTAAAAACATTCAAATATTTTTGATAATATTAAAGTTTATTGTTATTGGTACAGGAACTTGAATATATATACTTATATGTTATTATCATATTGCTTTAATTTTAATTAACTATGTATAACATATTTAGGTACACATTATAGGTTGGCAGTTCTAGCGATACAACACAAACACACGCTCTAGCGTTCAGAATACAAAATACACACCCCGTGAGAAACTCAAACAGACGGAATTTCAGTAACGATAAAGGTCAGTCGCGTAACAATGCTAAACTCCAACTTCCTTGTGTGGAATTGATTCGACTGTTACACCCTTTTTCAGCAAAATTTGCTTGGGTAACGAAATTCGTCCGATGTTCATCGAAAAGTGGATCACGTAACGTGAAACCTTCGACTTGGAATTTTAATTCGCATTGCGTCACGCGCTCGTTGCGCGTGTAATTGAAATATGCGGGCAAATAACAATTACGGAAGTGGAGAACAATAGTATAGACTAACGAAGAACTGTGAGATTTTACTTACGTTTAACCTTTTTTAATAGTTTGTATTCCTATTATTATTTTCTTATAGTAACATATCTTAGTTATTTTTCAATTCTTTTATTGCCGTTCCTAATTGTTATTTACGACTCTTCACATCTATTTCTAAATATCTGCAATATATTTATAAGATTATTGGATGAAAATATAATCCTTTGGAATATAAAAGATATAGATTAAAGTCACATATTTTTTCTTTAGGGAAAAGTATGGAAGATAAGAGAATTCGTTAGATCTCTAAATAGCCTTCTAATCTAAATATTCTAAAATGATTACTTAACCTGATTGTTGTAATTTTTCTTCAACAAAGGAAAGAAATCCAAGTAATGGTGAGCATTGTTAAGCAATTTGTTAGTGTAGAAACTCGTTTTTACGAATGTTGTTTTTAAACACGATTAACGTATAATTTATTCTCCGTCTTGACGAAGCTGTAGGCAGAAGAAAACTGATTCCTGTTCAATTACCATTCCATTACATAGGGTTATCCTGTTTGCGTAAAGTTCGTTCTTCGCGAAGAATCTCGAGCATCTGATCGAGCTTCTGTGATTTCTGTCAGGCTGATTCATGGCTTTCATTAAACTTTTGTTTGCGATGAGTTTCCAATATCTAGGACGATTTTTGCAAACGGACAACCCAATCAAAAGAGGATATTGCCTTTCTTTATCAAAAGATTAACTTTCATTTAACTAAAAATTCATTAAAAATCTATGAAAAATTTGTTTAATAATAAATATATCATTAATAATAATAAAAATGGCTAATAAGAATGTTATTATATATAAATGAAAATTGTATTTAAAAATATATGAATGAGAAAGATTTGAAAAAATGATTTTTGTAATTAGGTGTGTTTGCTTACTTAAGTACACAAATACTGAGATAGGTTACACTTAATAATCGATAAAAATTTCTCATGGGAAAGATCTTGACCCGTATAAGTCGACATTTCACGATACAGATAGTTACGAGATTAGACTTATATCTAGGAGCAAAATTGCATTGTCAATTGCACAATTCTTTTACATTCTTTTAGTATCTTTATAACACTGTGATGCAAATTATGAGAGATAGCGTTATAAATATATATTGCCTTAAATATAAATATAGTATTTAATGTTGCAATGTTACTATTGTTCAAAATTACTTGAATAGTTTAACTCTATTCAGAATAAAAAATATTTTTACATATAAATATAAAATTAAAACGTAGCGTTTAATTAAAAACTAAATTTGAAATGCAAATAATAAATTAAATCTATCAAAACATTAATCTTGATAAAATAAAGTGCCATAAAATAAACGATCCTGTGATTACTTGGATCAGGTATTAAATAATATTTTGTTGAACATAAATAGGAATTGCATTAAGGTTCTACTCACGAGACTATTACGGTGCATTCAAAACATAATTCATCGTTCCATGAATGTCCTAATACACATGTAATAAAACGTTCGCATGTCAGTCACGTTCCATGACATTGAATAATATTTGATTATACCGTGACAGATTCGTAAGCATATGATGACCATGTCATCGACGTTTGTTGAATATTTAATGACGTTGCATTACAATTTAACATATTACTGCTCAACATTGTAAATTTTGGAAACTTTCAAATTTCAAGTGATTTCTCTTTTACAATTCTCTTATCGATATTACTATTTTATTTCCTTCCTTATAATTCCAAGTCTTTCTTTTGTTAACGAAAAATATCTCATTTAATTTCTACCATTGAAAACATTCAAATTTTGAGATATAAATTGAATGTATAGATTGAATTTTTAACTTTAGCTAATTAACTATTAACTAATTTGTAAAAAATGAGAAATAAAATTGATCTGCAATCTTCAACGATGTTGGATAGCGTGAACAATGCTGTGAAAATTACAACATAAAATTACCTTATAATCGCTCCTTCAAAAAAATGACACCATCATTTTATGTTTCATTTCACTTTACATCAATTTATTAAAAAGAAAAAATTCACTATAAGCTACATTAATGGGGAGTAGATGAAAAATAAGTTATTCATGGAAACCTACCACCTTGATGCTATTTTTCATTTTACCTTCCATCAATTTCTGGGAACGAGCTTGCTTCGTTGAAATTTCACACTCATAAATCCTAATCAAGGGAACGTTAAAAGACTGCTTCATAAAAATCCAATAGAACAAAGAAGCCCTACAGAACTAAACATTAACGACTTCCTCATATCACCAATGTGCTATCTCTGTTGCAACTCAGTGGTGGCCACTAATTCGCCTTATCTGGCATTCCAGCTCGGTGTTACCGAAATGTCAGTCGGATCGAGGTCACGGCCAGTGGAGAAAGTTTTCTAATCACTTCCGTGGAATGGTTCTCGAATGTGTTCGTCTGCTGAAACGTGTAAAAGTATCTATAGTCCTATTCTTGTGTGTTTATCCATACGCATGTATAAAGATAAATAAGAATCGGTGCAATGGAATTTTACTTTCACATTCGTATTTCTGTTGAATCAAACCCACTTCTCTTTGCAGAGGTTATGGGAATCATAAGAACTCACCAATCTTTTCAATCCTAGCAATGCATGAGAAATAGGATAGAAAAGTACCCAATTTTTATATTTATTTTAACAATTTTTGTATTTTATATAAAATATCACACGACCTCTTTCGATACCGTATTAATTTTAATTCTTTACATAGTATATCAATATATACAAAAATTTCCAATATTAAAGCTTCAGATTTATTGCTAGTTATACACTTATTGAGTAATCACCAATTTGGTTGCCTACAAGTTGGGGTTAAAAGGTTAAAAGGCTATAAGGATCAAAAGTGTCTTTCTTGATATCGGAAATTTCAGGTAGATGTTCCTAAAAAATAGGAAAACTTATTGGAAACAGAAAACTTCTGTATAGAGAGAAAGTGGTAATAGGATTAAATAATAATTCTAAATTGAAATGAATTAAATTTGAGACTTACTTTGATGCAAAGTAAAATTCCATGATAAGGTTGTGTAATGAGAACTTTTATGAGACTGCTAATATTTTATTAATTAAACTGACACAGAATATGTTTGTTAATTATTAGGAATTAACCTTGGCCATTAATTGATAAAAAAGTTGATTTCTCCTATAACTGACAATTTATGAAATTATTGAAGTTATAAAGTTATTATTATGAATAAATAAAAGAAGTTTCTATATGAATTCACTATTATATATTTGCACGCAGATGAATCTCCAAAATCACTTTCTATACAAATATGAAGTACATATGTATAGCAAACATGAAATGGTATACTAAACATAAAAAAGAAGATCAAAGAGTAAAGGGACTATTGCATAGTAGATTCAATTTAATGCTAAATTTCCTCTACTTTAATATTATATTTACCTATTATAAAAAAGATCTTTATCCAAAATTGTTGTCCATTAATTGATAATAATATTATCAATCTACTCCTAACAATTTACTCTCTACTATACTGCAATAATTCTCTGGTATCAAATATTCTCTACAGAAATTACAAAAAATCAAAGTAATCGACCAGCTCGCAGGAACAGAATTACAAGAATGCGACTAGACGAGACAAACGTGTTACTGGAGAGCAAACAATTTAGAAAATCACGATTACCAGGTCAGGAGGAATGATGGAAAGAGATAGAGAACGATTTGTCACGACGTATCCGTTGAATCCGGCTCGTGGAATCGTGAAAACTGGACGCACTCATAACTTTCTATTGGTATATGAAAATTTCAGCGGGGCAAACGTGGCCACCAGGCCCACGGCATAAAAAAAAGCAAATTCAGGTTCTCATAAGTTGCAAAATATCTCTTCCTGTCGTGAAAGTTTCTTTCTATCCATGATCCACTGCTTATTTAAAATACTGTTACAGTGACAAAATGTGACATTTGTCTTTTTCGGTTTATTGTCGTTTTATTCACTTAGAAATTAAACGTATAGGTAGAAAAGTTGTTATATAATTTAGTTG
Organism: Bombus affinis; assembly: GCF_024516045.1. NCBI lineage: Eukaryota > Metazoa > Arthropoda > Insecta > Hymenoptera > Apidae > Bombus > Bombus affinis. Next base: position 12,917,920 of record NC_066344.1, read on the forward strand.
ATATATGAAAATTATAATGTATACCTGTTATGTGATTTTTTAGATGGTGGAATTGGTTTCAAAGTGTCTAGTTAAAGAATAAGTGGTTCATGGCAGCTGTACAATATATTTTGAATTTTTTGATGATGACGATATTGCAAAAATTTTTTTGTAGTACGTTTTTCATGTTCTTTATCCTCGTTTTATTTAATGTAATATTTTAACCCAAGTTTTCTAGCTAAAATAATACTTTTCAATGAATTGAAAAAATATCTTTATACAAAAATCATGTTCCCATACACAAATCAATTTATTATAAGACTTTTATATTGGAAAGAAAATAGAAGTACTTAAATTAATAACAGAAAGTACAGATTTTTTTATTTTCTTATTTCAAATTAGAAATAAGAAAATATGTATATATTAATGCAGAATATAGTATTTCATTAAATAAATTAATTTATCATAGGAATTAAATTCTATCTTAGTCATTTAATACTTTCCGAGGAGAAATATCTGTATTTAGACAGCTGGATCGATGCTTCCTCAATGAGATCCAAATCACCGAGTCGATCTCGACCTCGACTTTCACCCTCGCGCAAGGTCTAGGACACTCAGGTAACACGGATCTTCTTCCTATGAATGAAGAATCCTTCGTGGTCATCAAGAAACTGGTATGAAATGTGTCTCTAAAGTTTCTTAAATAATAGTCGCTTCCTCAATGTCAAGAGAGGCATTAAGAAATTGAGATATTCCTACAAGTAATTATTCTTATTATTTTGTTAGGAAATGAATATTTCAATATTTTAGCATAGAAATTATAAAAGCACTTGGATCAATTAAGTAAGTATTTCTATAAAAAATCTTTTTAATAAAAAACAACTATAATAGATATAAAGTATCATTTTTTTTTGAAAATATAATTAATACATTAATAATGCTGCTGAAATAATTACTGCAGCATTATTAATAAGTACTGCAATGATCTAATTAGTTCAATAAACACGTCTTCCATTTTTTATTTAATATAATGGTTTTATGTATTTATTTATAAATGTATGAATCTCTTTTAAATTAAATATTTGCTGTTGCTATTTTCCTCTACAAATCGAAAGAAGTTTTTCCTTTTTAATAGTAACAGCTTGCTTATTCTTTTCTGTTCTATTAACAAAAGACCAACAAATTGGGTCAAATCCTGTTACTTTTATACTCGGACGATCGTAACAAAGGAAATTGTGTTAGCGGAGTGCGTCATATTGTACCGAAGGAATTCTCGAAGAGAGGAAGGAAAAATGGAAATGTGAGTCAGCATCCTATGGGTCTTATACTCACAACTTCAGTTATAGTTTCACTTTCGCCATTCCAGATGCCGTTCTTTACCGACGACTCAACGAGCCGGCTTATCGCATATTTGTATATATCAAAAATTGCTCAAATTAGCATAAAAAGAAATGTAGTTCTCTCAATGGCATGTCGGTAGAGAAATGATAGATGTAATTGGAAAATAACTTTCCTAAAAGTTTTCTATTGTATTTCTAAAATTTACTTAAGAGATCAAAGAAAAGAGATTGTGATTTGTAAAGGAAATATATTGAAAAATTGTCTTTAGAGTTAAACGGAGAATCGTTTTATCTGATGTTGTCATGCTTTTCCTCTTTCTTTTTTTACCCTTATTTTGTAAAGGATAAAAATTTCAGTGTTGAATATAAAAATTGTATTCTTGAGAAATTGAAAATTGTACTTTTCAGTAGATATCTTCCTGGAAATTGAATGAAAATGGTATTGGATATTAAAAGCTTTCTTTATTTTTAATTTTATGAATATAATAATGAATCTTATCACCTTTTGTTGTAAGTACATTTTTGTCGGGAACACTGAGAATGCCGACCAAGTTCCAGAATTCGATCTAAATAACAGTCATATATGTATATGCATGTGTGTATATATATAATTTAATACAATAATATATTAATGGTTATACCTATACATTTTATCGCTTTGTCTTTATCCTCGTCTCTTCCAGTTTTCACTCTTTTTTGTCTGTTTTTCTAATTTATTTTTGTACGATCGAGATCAACCGATCTGGACTTGGTGCGAACCTTCTTTGCTTCACACGTGACTTCAATTTCGATTACTCGATTAATCCACTGATCGAATCACAAATTGTGTTTTAAACTCTATCTAATTATCTTAAATTTAATGTTCGTTCGTCCTATCGAACAGACCTGTGCGGAGCATTGTCGATCGATCTGCCATCTGGATTACTATCACTTTATCGTTCAGCTACGATGAAAGCAAACAAATTCGAATTGAATTGAAACATGTAGAAACTTGTAATTTATAATTTATATTTATATTTGTATAATTTATATATGAAGAATTGGAAAATTCGTAGCGAAAGTTAAGAAAGATTTAGTTCATTAACGAATTCTCGATATTTCTCTTTAATTCACTTTAGTAGCCAACTAAGAATAATATTTATACGAATAATATTTATTCGTTTTATTATTTGAAAGAAATACATAATCAGACTACGTATATTCATGCAAATTCACATTTTTACGAATATAATTAAGAAATTGCAATTTGAATAAGAAATTGTTTTATCTATTAAATATTGTAGAGGATACTATACTTTGGACATTTTATATATTCCTGTTGCATTTCCAAATTTTTCATAAATGCATAAAAATCTATACTCTATTTATAATAAGAGCACTACGAACTTTTTCAATGACCAATAATAAATAAAATGGAGTTTTAGAAATAGAAAACACTCATCCAGAGGACAGAATTCGGGAAAAATATACGCGCCCTAGTGTGATTTCGTGGAAATCAAATTCGTCCTTTCTACATATTGTTTTTTTCACTATTTCTCATGTTCTCTTTCTTTCTCTCTCTCTCGCTCTCACTCTCTCTCTCTCTCTCTCTCTCTCTCTCCGTATTTCGGCCTTGCTTTCCTCTTAACGGCTAAGACACTTTAATGAAGATTCATATAACACGAAGAAACTGGAGCATGCAAACTTGAAAGTGCGTGCACGAGATAATAATGAATATACGCGTGAATGTATGACCGCTCGTATCTTTTTACGTTTCCCTGTTTGCGCTTGAACAACCGTGTTCCGAAAGAAACGGCTCAAATTACAAGAGCAGACGTAGAAAACTATTTTCCTTCTCTGTCGGTGAGATGCTTATACGGAGGAAAATGTCTCTTTTAAAATTAAGAAAGCAATGTTTTTGAAATATCTTATACACCTTGTTGGAAGTACAAAATTGGAAGAGTAGAAAAACCACGGTGTAGAACGGGAATAGTTTCTCTTGAAGCGTCGATCGATACTCACACTATCTTCAAAAACTGTAATTTAATTATTATTTATTTGTAGTTATCTAGCTTTTGAATGATTTAAATCGTATGTTGTAATTGTAAATTAATTTTAAGTTATGGAACTTAATAATTGAACGAATAAATATGACTATGAAAACAATACAAATATATGTAGTCCAGTATTGGAAAATTTATAGTTTTCGAATTGTCAGAAATAATTAATAATAATAATAATAATAATAATAATAATTACCAGAAATAATTAACAATAAGTAGATTCTTCAATAATCGTTTCCATTACAAGTGATTATTCATTACCAAGGTTAGTGATCTGTTTAGCGTTAATGTGTTACATAAGCGTTGCTAATAGTCACTAACATTAATTGTTCCGAACCTTTACTGTTTTGAGTATTTTATTGCTTATGGTCACAACGATTATCGTTGGTAATTATATTTACTGTTGTTAAGAGTGCTAATATTTAACCGACGCTTCAATGTGATTAAATGTTACCAAATGATTGAAAAATGAAATTGCATGAGCACACTATTCATTATAATCTTTTGAAAAGAATACAATGAATTGTTATCCACATCATTGTTTATCTGTTACTTAAATTTATCTTTTATCTGAATACAAAGCATTTTAGCAAAATTTACCAAGAGAATATATTCTCACAATTTCATGGAAAACATAAATGGAACAGTGAATCCACGTACCCACACAATTTCAATACAAGGAATGTCGTATGGAATGACTATAGAAAACAACTTATCAGCTATGTGATTTAAAATCCCGAAAATCAACACCAATAAATTCAATAATCGACTCATACTTCTGATTGTCCGCCTTATAATAAAACGAAGCTAAACTAAGATCTATAAAAAAGAAAAGTTTCTGTTTAGCTATAGTCACGAAATTTTAAATCACACGCTCTACATCTCTCGACCTAAACACAATGAAATTGATTTGCGATATCACAAGTTTTTCACTTACGAAGAAAGTTCGTTGATTAGATTCTACATGATAGAAAGAATCGCCTAATTTTCCCTCGTTTTTCGTATGCATCTCACGTTCACGTGTAAGTGTTCAGTGTGTTCTGTATTATACGTTTTGTCCCTCGACTCAGGCCCAAAATCGGCGATAAACGTTACTATGCACCGCTGACCATAGGTATGTACATATTTAAGACACTTAGTTATACTGCTGAATTCAAAGAAAGTCCTGTGGAAGAAACACTAGCCTGATTGGTTGTTAGCAGACCCAACACGATCGTAAAGTTAAGCACGCGTATTGGCCGAAAGTGTCACATATATAAACAAAAGAATGTAGGAACGCGTGACAGTAAACGATAAATAGTATACCTTCTTTGCCGATCCATAAGATTTTATTAAATAATTCAAATAAATTTTATTTCACTTAGTTTTTTACTTTATAAAACATAGGTAACGCGAATGAAATAACACATTTGTAACAAAAATAAAAACAGTGAAATGCATCTAATTTGTACTAAGTATCAAGAGTTGTCTTAATACTTATGACCGATATTACTTACATTTGAACCCTTTGAAGCGCGAACTACTTCCGGTTATAGTCCGATTTCTTTAATTTCCTACCAAGATAAAATACGGAAGATGGGGATAGAATTACGCTAACGGAACTTTCAGTCATGATTTCAATTACGATTCGTCAATTTCACAGTTGACCGATCACGTTATTTAACGACGATTTAGCTAGGATAATTTTAGTATCTACTATTTAATTTTAATAATCTAAGAACTAACTCTAGTTCTAGTAATTTTTATAATTTCTTTCAATATTTCGAATATAAATATGTAAATATGCGTACAGGATATTAAAATTATGTAGGTTCATAATTTTAAATGTTAAAAAATATTCTGTGTGTTTACATGAATTAATTGTTTAAAATAATTTCAGTCTGTTAGTAACTTCTTTTTCGATCATTTGAAATTTTCATCTTAACACAAACTGCATTTTAAAAGACTGTACTAAGCAGCCATAATAAATTTGTTTTATACAGTTAAGTTAGAATTGCAGATTTATAAATTCAACAATATAATTGTATCTCTGTATCCTTATAAATATACAAAAAATAAAATATGTATAATTGAATATATAAAAATATTATATAAATGTATTAAAAAGGAGATAAAAATTTCGAATGAAATATAAAAAATATTTATAACGCTTCAAAGGGTCAAATATGAGTGAAAATGTACTCGAAAGATACAATTTTCTTTTACAACACTTGTGGTTTTACTGACATCATGAACCTCACGATCATGCAAATACAAGAAACAGCGAGAAAAGCGATAGCGAAAGACTTGGAAAAAAATTGGCGATGCCGCGATGTTCCGAGTTAGAAAAGCGAAAAAATGGATCAGCGATATCTCTCCTTCCCCTTTCAGCTTTCTCATCGGCTGGCACGAACCGTAAAATCGCGGTTAGGAATAATTAATTCAACGCGTTTTGCCTCCCTCCTCAAGCATGTTTGCCATGGCGGATTTACCCATATTCATTTGACAAAACGCTAATTAGCCAAATTTTACTCTATAATAAATTCCTTAAAACGTACTCGAAAATACAAAATTTCATTTATAATTATTTTATGAATCTTTTACTAGTCGCATGCTAGTCATCGCATAATTTTACGATATTTTTCATATAATACTTGATGTACAACTTTTAAAATTGTAATATTAATATCTTTATTCGGCTATTATTGCTTTTGCGACAACGCGAGCTCGTAACTATCCGGAAATGGAACATACATAACGGAAGTAAAGTGGTTTTTCCTTTTTACAGAGACAATATTATGATGATGATTACACAATGAGAGAAAAACCAGTATAAAAAGAACGCAGCGTAATATTCACAATGAAGAAAGTTACGAGGTCTGGCAGGAACGTTATTTAATCGCAAGAGCTACAAACTATTGTCACGAGGACAGCGATAACTATTATTGTTATAAAAATAGTAATACAACCGGTCGGAGAAACTTTCTGCCCCTTTCTATGCTTTTTTCCGGTTTCTTCCGAACATCTTCACGCACGACTAATATTTTCCACGGTTTCTTCGTTAATTACCATGATTTGTACAAAGAAATCGCATAATGCCATTACCCAGCACGATTCTATTAGAAATTGAATATTTTCCTTTTATTTAAACTGCGATATGTTCCTGGTTATAACGTGAACAATTGTAATAAAATTCTATCATTCAACCGTAAAGAGAAACTCTGTCACTTTTTACAATTTTCCACACGCAAAGATGCTCGTTATAGCATATGTTAATTATATTGTATTCATGCTCGAGGAGGCGAATGAACGCGTGACAGTGTGCGTTGGAACGAAGAATTCGATAATATTAAATACTATTTAAAGAAAATAACATTAGGACACTTCGAGAGGTCTTAACGGTAAAAGACTAAATAATAAACTGATTTCACGAACGACGAATAGCTCCTCAACGATCGTTGAATAGTAAAATTACAATCGTGAGACTATAACGCGATAATTACAGCACGAGGTAGCGCGAAGACTCGAATAAGAACAGACTATATATATCGATCGAACTGTTATTACTTTCTTTTTTTACAATAATATAATATATAGAATAAAGTTTAGATGTGTGAATGTCGAATAACTGATTCTATTCGTCGTTCTTGAAATGGAAGAAACAACTCGTCGAGCGAATTTTGTCGGCTAAATAAGACCGCCGTAGAACAACTATATTTGTCTTTTTTTTTCCTTTCTTTTTTTTTTATATTTTTTCCTCTTTTTTTTCTTTTAAACTTGTTAATATCTCTCTCTGTCACTGGTAACGATTCTGTAGCAGCTATATCTACGACACCGATGGACGAAACGGATCGACGAGGATAGCCCGTTAGTGGGAATTATTCTCGCGTATTTTTCTCGTTTTTCTTCTTTAAATGACTATGGTATCTCTTCTCCGTCGATATTGTTAACTAATATACCGCTATCGAACGCACATTCTTCGTTGAGTTTTGATACATTTGAAACGTGGTTCTTCCGTTGAAACCAGATATATATACTTTCAGAAACGTTTGTCTATTCGTTTGTTTTCCTTCGTTTTTTCTCACACAGGAAAGTCAAACGACAATTTATCGCAATTTGTTTCTTTCTTAACGTTACGTTTACTAAACTCGTTTCATTCGAATTTATGGAATTTTTTAATTTTCAAGGAAATAGATATTATATATTCAGAATAAAATTCAATATTTTACTGTCGTTAATTTCATGAGAGCATTATCGGGAAATTGCATTTCATTTTGACTTCCTTGTCGATGATCATACACACAGACTCACCAACACCATTATAGTCGAGTCGTTTGATACAACTACTAATCGTTCCAACTATCGAATCGAAACAGTATCTAATAACAATTTTGCATGGTATGTCCCGGAGATTTATCTAGGTATCTAACGACTTTATATTACGTATATACGTATTTAATTACCGAATATAGTTGCAACTTTGGATATCTTATGCTATAAAAATGCGGAAGTCCTTCTGAATATTGTGATTACAATCTTCTTTTCTCTTTCTTATTGCAGTGAACTCGACCATCTGGTGGTTGATCTTTTTCATCATCTAACTATATCTTATCTATTTCCTATTTCTCTTCATAATATGATGTAAAACTACCCTCACTGAGAATAAAACAGTTCAGACTTCGAAGATATACCACGCGAGGTGTTCTTAACGTGACCAGGTAAGACTGGAAACTAGAATGATGAAAATCCCCCCTAGCTAGACAACTATGAGTGGAAACAAAACGTTTCTCAGTCTATGTCGATCACATCCGGATTTTCCGCTGATCCCTTTCGCTGGCGCATCTTACGGCGCAGCAGGATCGTCCTCAGGATGCTCGGTGATCGTAGACCCGCGACTTCCGGCCGCGGGGCATGCTGCTACGCGGCCTTATGCCTTTTCCTCTGTTCCCTCCGCGTTAAATTCGACGCACCTGGACTACCCGATGCACTGCTCTTCTCGCAATCGGCAGTTGGTAATGGTTTCAACTCTCTGAAAAAGATATATTATTTTTATTTGTTATATACTTTCAAATTAGTTTCAAATAGTTATAGCATAATATAGTACAGTAGCATAGTACAAACATAATAAATGTTTATGTTTAAATTTGATTATTATTTATAAATAATAAAGATAGAAATCTTCGGAAAATTCTGGATTATCTCTTACCTTTACAAAATTGTTGTAATATAGTGCATTCATTCATAATGTCTAAATTACTAAAAATTAAGTACTAAAAATTGAGTTACAACTTTGCAATAATTGATATTATTTGTTAAACAATATATTTTTACTATTTTTTTATTATTTATTTTTACTATATTTTTACTATATTTTTAAGGAATAAAGATATACATAAATTCTGTTGGTTAATTTAGATATATGCTACATTGCCATTCATCAAAAAAGTTTCATTCATTATAGCTTCAATAAAAGATGCTTATTTTAAAAAGTTATAGAGTAATTCTAAACAGACCTGTAATTAAGGAGCTCCTCGTCATCGGGCACTCTAGTTATGAGGTCTAGAAGCTCGTTGTTTGGAACCGAGTGAGGCCGGACAATTTTCCTGGAGAATTTATTGACGCCCCATACTAGAATAAGGTATCTTAGTGGGATGAAATACAGGACAGCAACACCAAGGATCGCCAAAATCATGGCTAAGTAACTCAAATAAGGAACAGTGAAATTGAAGAGATTCTTCACTCTTTCACAGAGACTGGCTATGTAACCGATCGAGTTCTGAACAGTCTGGGTCACCTCCTGAATTGCTTGCAAGCGTTCCTTTAGACTTTTTTTCTCTTCCTGAAAGGAAGAACCAGAATAATCCATTTTAGAGAAAATCTGATAAAAGAAGATTTACTAAAAATAAGTAAATATGCTGAAGAAATCAAATTTTGGTCCCAATTTTTTATTAAAAATTTTATTTAAAATAATAGTAATACTAATAGTAATTAGTAATAATAATAGAATGTTTTCTGTATGTTAGGACGTATAATCAAGGTCAATCTTTAACTCGGTGAAGTCGATTTGACCAATATCGGCACACATCAATTCGTTGTTTGAATAGGTCGAAGGTTGAATCGAGGAAAGCGCCAGACCAAAATACTTGCCTATCGCGTTCGTGATATACGTCCAAATGTAATATTCATTGAAAGGAACCTTTAGCTACTGGCAACTAGGAACCTATTATAAACTTTTATTATTCCAGATGAGTACCATGAATCATTAAACAAATGACAGTTGTTTAACTAGTATATTACAAAACAGGAAATGTAATTTCAATTGATAATGACTTGTAACATTATAAGAGCAATAATTTGCTATTATGCAGCAGAATTAAAAACAAACGGTAATCCAGCTTTTCAATTTTTTACAGAAACATATGACTCAAATTTATATAAAATTATACAAATTTCTTTTCCTAATACCTTTTGGCTGTAGAATAAATAAAACAATCATATGAAATTCTATTAAAAATGTAATTTTTTTTTAATTTTCAATGAATATATAAACTTTTACAAAATTAAATATCGATAACAATTTAAATAACAATTGCTGAAAATATTTACTTTGTCCTTATCGTCATCGTCGTCATCGTCGTCCCCAGGAGTGGCAGGACCTTCGTCACCCTCGTCGTGGAAGTGGGAACTCGATTGATGCGATAGGGGCGTACCGGTTATTACTGCAACCTGTCCGGAAATCCATTGATTGAATCCGCTTCCATCTCCATAAAGCTGGCAGGTAGCAAAGGACGTGGACATGCAGCAATGCAGGTAAAGGTCGTCAAGCAGATGATTTACATACGTGTTATCTTACATGTGTTTAAGGTTGATTGGTTATTGGCGTCTATTATTTATAAGCAAGCTCCAGCATTGAGAAGATATAACAATAGTGATCAATATATTACATACTAAATGGAAGAAATATGGTAAAAATTGCTCTAAACTATGTAAGCCATTTCTATGGAAAATTTTGAAAATTTACAAGCATAAACCTTGAAATATCATTGTTGAACAATTCTGTACTAAATACTAGAATACTACTATATCTAATTTTATAAAAGTATTTAAAAATGTAAAGATTTAAAACATAGGACAACCAAACTGTATATCCATGCTAGTCACACAGCTTTTTAACTTTAATTTCATTTAGCCCAAGAAGGAAGATAGTAATTTCTACTAAGTAGCAGTAACAAGAATAGGAAATTTAGTCAATGTATAAGATTACCTCGTTCAATGGGACATTTTCTAATCTACAGCATTAAATATTGCAGATAATATTACTAAATAAAAGTTTTAGTAGTATTCAGCAGAATGTTAGATTTTTGCAGGTACTTAAGGCTAGCAATCAAGTTTAACGAATTAGCAAATACATAAGGTAAATGTACGAGTGTCAATAATTCATAAAGATGGTGATAAGTGATTTAGAAAAATGCTTTAACAAGGTAAAATGTAAAAGGATCTGATTAGTTTGTTCACATACCAGATAATACTTTAACAGAATAAGAAGTGCTATTCCAGGAAACATGTAAGGTTCAAAGTAGTAACAGCCTAAAATAAAGATGACCAGTGCGATGATGCTTCTCATTTTATTTTCCCATTCCCAACAGCTCCTAAGGATACAATAAAACACAGAAAAAATTTTCACCATTATTCATTCAATAATTTTATAATATCTTCGAATAGGATTAAAACGTAACATATACGTAGATTAATATATAAAATATCTCTCTACGTTAATGTAAAAAATTAATGAATAAATGAATAATATAGCATTCTAGGAAACGTAATAATTATTAATCATCGTTTTGACGAATGACAAACAGTATTTAATTCATGAAATAAACATACGATGTGATTTACGTAATAAATATCATGACTATTTCTAAAACAGATTGAAAGTAGAATCAAAGTAGTACACGTACTGCACGTATTTTCCAATATCAATAACGATAACGATGATTGCCTTCAGCCTGAGAACGTTACGTAAAAACACTTGTCTTTTGAACTTTATCTCTGGTTCCATGTACTTCTTCTCCTTGGGATTCAACGTTCGAACACATGCTCTAACAACGTTCCACACCACGTTCAGCTCCAAAAGAATTTGCGCAGAATTTCCTTTGGCACGACCCCTCAGTTTTTTATCCTTTAACGCGTACCATCGTTTCTCACCGTTCCTTATCCTTAGAAGAGGTATGGCGACTTTGCCGAGAAACTCTACTTTATGGTCCCTGTCCTCGTCGTACACTGTCACCTCTAACACCGAATTGATGTCTTTCACGTTACTATGAGAAACAAATAAAAAAGGTTATATTTTTTATATTCTCTTCTGAAACTCGTTACATGGTCACGATAGCTTACAAAGTGAATATTTTCTGCCAACTTGGAGCCAGCGTTTTATATTCCGTCTGGGTTTGCAATCTTGCGTTTACCAATTCCAAGACGCAGAAAGGGTCGCTCTTGCCACCCAAGTCGGCTGCCGCGAGACCTTGTGCTCTGAATACCTATATAACGAACGAATCATAAATATACATTTTATGAATTCTACAAATCGAAAGCAATAAACGAGAGATATAAGAGATACGAATCCTAAATTTATACTTTCAAAAATTTTAGATACATATTGTAAATTTCTGTGCAGTTGACAATTATATTTAATAAGATTGTAATGATGAGCTTGAGAAAAAAGTTGAACCTTTTTTAATTAATCCTAAAAAGCTATATTCTTCTCCTATTTTTGAATTTTCTAATTAAACATTTTCCTACTATTTTTAAACTTAAGTTTTCTTCTTCTCCTCCATTTTTTAAAGATAGGTACCTTTACTGTTAAATGACCAACGTCTCGTACCCTCTGCAACGAGTTCACCAAAGCATATCTTTGGTATAATTGCTCACGTTCACGAGGTGTTTCTTCGTGAGCGGCTAAATCGCTGATCGTTTCGCTAGCGGTGGTACCACTAATAGTTAACAGTAAAAATATGCTGCCAGAGCCGTCCTCGAGATCCCGCCAGAGTCGATGGGTCGTCTCACGTTCAAGCGTCGTCAGATCGATTACCGTTTTTCCCATTAGGTCATCCTGATGGCTTTTATCCCGATCCCACACCGTGACCTCCAATTCTTGGCCTAAATAAGGATCTTCGTAAAGGTGGAGATCGAACTGCTCCAACCAAACGGGATTCAGGGTCTTGTGCACTACTTTTGACTTGTACTTTTCCGTTCCGAGACTGAAATATGCAGAAGAAAATGATTATAATTACCATTAAATATTAATTTGGATATATTTTACCAATAAGTAAGAATAACACTTGATGGGTAATCAAATTAATGTATTTAGTAATTTGCTAATTTTAATATTATTTGGTTTTCTCAGAAATCAGACTAATGAATCTCATGTTTTCTAAATTTTCCAGTTTGTTATGATTAGTATTCAAATTCTGAATTCTCAAAAAATAAATGATTTGTTTCTATAGGATTGTTTATCATAGGATCGTGTGAATAATTTAAATTGTGACACACATTTAAAGGAATAATATTTCTAACACGGATACTATATTATCAAATCCTTCTATTTTTCAATTGATAGAGTTGATCGGTGTGGTTTTTCTAAGCGATATATTTATCTTCCTTTTAAGATAGCAAGGCTTTTATAATGATTACATTTTATATCGCATTATACTGTATAATTTAAACAACCAGTGACAAGAAGTACAACTGAAATATAAATTAGATACTTTATATAACTTATTTCGTTGACATCGATACTTCTTAATCTTACAAGTATTTCACACTGAAGGAAGCGAAGTACAGGGATAGTATCAACAATACAAATAAAATAATTTCAATACAATGACAATATTGAGGACAAAGGTGGAAATAATAAGGGTACTCATACCGAAATTTGACATAAGGATCCGAAAGACCGTCTATATCCATCGGTAATAAATTCTTCGCCTCCACAAGAACAATCGTTACCACGGAGCTCCATATCTGTGACTTTAACCGTCTATTTACGTCCGCCAATCGATTGGTCCTTTGGAAATACTGCAGACATAAAAATACGCCATGCGAAATTGAATTTTCTATCTGATGGAGGAAAATATAATAAGAATAAAGTAAAATAAAAGGAAACAAAATAGGGAAAAGAAAAATATCGTTTCACTGTGGAAAATAATAATTTTAGAAGATTCTGGTTAGAACATGTGTATTGGAAAAAATGTTGGACAAAATATCAGCTCCGATATTAGTCTTTCAACTGTTTGTTCGATGGGCACGATTCTATGTATATATGTATATTATATATAGGGAACCAGTCAAGGTTTATCTACGGTTCTATATGTTCAACTTTAATATTTGTTTCTGAAAATAGTGAACAAATTGTTTCGAGAAGTCTATACAGAGCTTACCACGGTAATTGAAACAGAAGATATGAAAAAGAGATAGAGGCTCAGATTAAGTGATTTTATATGTAACTGCAGCATTACTTTTACCTCTGTCATCAAGTCGACAAATGTGAATCATTCACTAGCATCGATAAATGTTATCTCTCAACATGAATTCAGTTTTGACTTCATCCTATGTACATTTAGTGTATTACGAGATGTTAGATAACATAATTAAAAATAGAACTTGGATTTGTTACCGCAATTAAGTTTTTTTTCAAAGACAAAACGTGTATGTTCTGATTGTGAACTGCATCAGGAATCTACAAAACAACAGATTCTCTGAATATCCTCTATCATCTGATTTCAATTCTTAACAACTTCTATAAAAAGAAAACTAATCTTTCATAGTATTCTACAATTTAAATTATAATCATAACTACTGGTTCCCTAGAAAAATAAAATGTTCATCAATATCCTGTATCATCTTTTTCCAACTGTTAATAGTCATCTATATATATAAACAAATTTTTCCAGTAAAATTAATTAAAAAAAAAAAATACTCCAGTCTACCCTATGAATATCTTCCATTTTCTCTCTAACATTGCCCTTGAGTTTATCGAACAGATCATGATGCTTCACGTCCTTCGCGTCCAAAACCTCTTGCTCCTCTACCTTCGACTGTTCAGAAGACTTCCTCAACCTCGAAATCAAATTTGCAGTCTCGAATCCCGATCTCTCCGGTCTCTTTAAATGTTCCAATTTAATTTCTATTCTTCCCACCTCGTCCTTCTTTTCAGGCGCGGTAAATTTGAAATCAAAACTCTGCTCTTTCTCGCTCAACCTCCCCTCCTCCATCTTCAAACCATTATTTTTCTTGTCGTTATACGTTCCAGAGGGTCTACAACGTTCAACGATCCAATTTTCTATAGGCAGCAGCCACGGATGCTTCTCCACCTTCTCTTCCCATATTTTCTCTATCTGATCCTCCAAGATCCTCTCTACAGAGCCCATCTTCCTCTCCAACGAAGATCTCAAAGATCCGATCGTTCTCTTCTCTTTGCTTCGAACTGGTCTTTCGATCGACAAACCCTCTATCCTATTTGTAGAAGAGTCTTCTCCAACATTTTCCGCCTTTCTCGCTAAATTTTCCAACGAACTCCACCTTCTAGTCGAACGATCCGATCTAATCTTATTCTCCAATCGAACATCTTTCTCTTCGTCATTGATTCCTATGAGGAAATTAATATCAGATATTTCATTATTAACTTTAAATGTATTTTCTTTCTGCTTTTCTTCGTTGGCGCCAGAAATTATGAGAGTAGGATCATTTTTCTCGAATTTTTTTTTAAAGGTACCTTGCTCACCTGCCAAAACATCCATGAACTTACGGTCTTTTATACGATTGGTACTCAATCTTAATCTTCGAGGTGGCGCTTCGACGGCTTGCGGTAACTCTGAAATGCTTTCAGTGTTTTTGTTATCATCTTGGCCAGCATTTTTCTCTGGAGAACTCTCGTCAATGTTAAAAAATCGACGATCGCTATCGGATCGATCGAATCGCATGCTTCGAATCGCCTTTCGGAATACCGCATCCACTTCCGCAGTCATCTCTTCAAAAGTTCGATTCCTCGTTGCGAAATCTTCCTCGGACTTGTGTCGAAACTTATCTCGATGATGAACCCAAAATTTTTTCCATTTATTTTCATGAGTTTCTTCATTGGAGCTTATTTTGAGAAACTTTAAAGAAGTTTTCGTGGAAGAATTTTTTGAATCGATCGGCAATTGTTTTGGAGGCATGTCACTCACCTTGTCGCGCTTTAAAAAGCTACTTCCGCTCCGTGGTCCCGCTACTGTTGGTTCATGGTCAGACATTTCCGGTTTGGACTCGGTGTCTGATATTTGACTTTCTGCCAAGTCTCTTGGACGCGTATCTTGATTGTCTTCGTTGGTTGTTTCTTTCGAGTCTGTTTTAGGCTTTATGGACTCTATGTTCTTCTTCATTTTGTAAAGCTGTGACGTAAGACGATGATTCGTTATGAAATGAAAATACTAGGGAATGGTATTTTTTAGGTGCTTCGAGTGGAAACGCTTGCCTTGCAATATTTTGAATATATGTATTATGTGACCAATAAACGCTTTCTTCCGGTCTTCGCGTGCGAATACGCGCCTAATTGACACCACCCGACGTGACGCCGAGAATTTCTTTCCTTCTCCACGGACGATAGGATAGTTACGTCGGTCATCGTTGGTTACAGTTGTCAGAATTGTAAAATTTATTTTCTATCTTGTTAACTTCTTCTTATAAACTTGTACTTTTTCTATATATAAATATGTTTTCGTATTTTTAATTTTACTTCACTTTCAACGAAGTTTTTATCTTGAACTATGAATTTCGTTCGATTAGGGTTAGGTTCGAGTTATATATAATATGATATAATATAAAAAATATAATATAAAAAGATTTCTTTAATAATTAAATATTTTTCTTAAATATTTTAATTAAATATTATTCTTTAGGAAATATTATTCAATTTAGGAAAGTTGATAAAGATTCTGTACGTATAACTTTAAAAATTGCAATTGGAATAAAAAGAATTTTTAAAATAAAAATTAAAATAGAATAAAATATGAAATAGCAATAACAAATAATAATGCAAGGTAAATTGGAATCTTATCCGACGATGTCCATGAATATTTCGTTGACTCTTTTAGTTCCGCTCCTATGGCATTGTTATCCTTCTATTGTTAAAATTAACTGCAGTAATGTATCTTCGACTTCGTTACGCCACACTTTTACACATCGACGAATCTTCGCGTGTTAACAATGGTAACGATGCTAACAAGTCTTCCTTGTAAATCTCGAAGCAAAACTGTCCGCATCTGTCACTTTTTAACGACAATAAAAGATCGCATTTGAATCAGAACATAAACTTCTTCTTTGGTTTCCTTTTACATAATATAAATATTGCGATACGTCAGAATAATTTTTCACTATATATATATTTCTAACACGAACACTTTTTATACAAAAAAAAGATTATCTTCACACCTCACAATCAAAATTACTTTTGATAAAACCTTTCAAGTACAAAATAATTAACTTCGGAACCAACTAAAATATAAGGAGATCAATCACAAAAGCAATCGTAGAAAATCCATTAATTTGTCTCACACAGTTTCACTAAACCTCCACAAACGTATTAATACCAAGACTTTAAGAACACAGACAAAATCACAGTAGCGTTTCGAAATAATACTTCATTTCACTGAAATCGATCCAGCCAATACAGGTTAACTGATTCCATACAGATCGCGTGACCAATCTAACGATCTGAAGCGTGGAATTAGTGTTCAGATTGAATAACCAAAGTTAAAGATTTTCTCTCGTAACCTTAATTGCTATAGAGAATAGAACCGAAAAATCTTCTTCAGACAATACTACGGCAAACGAACTGCTCGAACACAAATTATTAGAGTTCTTACAGGCTCACTGAGTCATCGGAAGTGTTTGCAGTCACGTGTGCACGTGGCTCGAAGTCGTGGTTCCACTTGCTAGTTATATTACATTGTCTTGTTTAACTAACCATTGTTATCCACATTATTTCTTAAAAGTACCTTTGTCGAATAGAATTCTGGTTATACAAGATGTTTCTTTATTATTATGTAAGATAGACTTTTTTTCATGAGAAATAGACTAAGATTTCGTCACTTCTTTACATATTTTTACATATAAAGTATTGACAAGCCAAAGTTATTGAATCCATTTATCGACATTTTTCGAATAATCTACCCTACTTTTTGTTTTGTAGAGTGAACCGATTTGGCAAATATGTTCATGTTACTGGTTCACATGTATGTCGCTCATTTTACACTGCTCCAATAACTGACACCACTCAGCGGTCAGTCAAGAAAGTAGTGTCGTACACCGTATTTCATACCATTTCGAGATTTAACTGCCTCCTGGATGATTCCCATTCCGCGTTCCCATTCACTTTGTGCACACACTCGTTAGTTACGATCGTGCAGTGTATCTCGCAATGCTTGAAAAATTGTGCAAGTAAATATGTACTTATGTATGCATATGTTGACAATGTGCGGCGAAGACAAAAGAGTTACGCGAACGAAAGGGACGTTATTTTTAGCAGGAGGATCGTTCTGGTTTCCCGCGGAATAGCTCTCTTGAAATAATCGACAATTTTTTATCTGTACGTATTTTCAATAAATCTTTTTATTAATTTACTTTGTTCACTTTGTTAAAGATCGAATATTTTTAGATAGAACGCGTTGGTTTAGAAACAAAACTTTAAAACAGAATATACGGCGGCAGCAAAACCACGAGACCTAACATGCTCGAATGACGATGGTGACTGCTTGACGATACAGCTTAACTCGACAACCGAACCTCTCTTTCCCTCTCCATTCCCGACACAGGAGGTAAACATTGCGATATCACGTATGCCTAACTTTAATATATGGTCGACTCGCATCACATTGGCGTAGACAAGTAAATAAAACATTTCTACTCTCTTTTGACTTTTAACGAAGATGTGAATTTCGCCTCTAAGAACCCAACTTTTTAGTCGAAACTTATGTACTTATCTGATAAGTACTTTGTTGATACTACGAACGGAACTAAATATTGAAAAGTATTTATTCATGGAGATTGAAAAGTATTTACGAGTAGTATTGTTTAGAGTACATATTTTGCAAAGCGGTATTCCGTTACTTTAAGCATGGTATACGTTCAAGTAAATGATAAAATTTGCCGTTTAAATGGTTATCAGATTAAAATAAGCCATACAATACGCCAAAAATATCAAACTTTAAAAAGGTATAACTTTTTAACCAATGAGATCCTTAAACTCAAAATCGTGAATGTGAAAGTGCATAAACTGTTGAAAAAAGAGAGGTACCCAGAGAAAAAGCTTACTCTGACAAAGATTACTTATTTTCTTAATTTTTCTCTGGATACTTTTCCGTTTTATATTTTTAGGATTTACAAAGTATAGCATCACATTGTTATATGCAAGTGGTCAAGATACGCTGCTACTTTCTTTTAGTTTCTGATTAAAATTCTATATCTTTTGATATAGAATTTCATACATTCTTATTTGTCTGCATAGACTGCGTAATTTTGTATGTAAGGTACGTCAATATTAGAGATTAAGTAAAATTTGTTTATTTATATAGATGATAAATGACGATTGGTGTCAAAAGGTTGAATACGTGCGTACTTTATAACATACCGATAATGGACTCTTTTGAGACCACGTGAAACCTGTTAACTACTGAAACCGTTCGTGAATGGTTATTGTAATATTGTGAGCGCTTTATGCTCGAACTTTGTCGCAGCATTTATGTACTCACGTCTAGCAAAATATTAAAATAAAAACCTATATTGTCGCCTTCCTAATTTGTATTTTTAATATAATTACCATTTTAGAAAACCTTTTGTATGCATGTAAATATAACAATTATATTTATAGTTATATTTATAATAAAAAATGTGCATGTAATTAAAATAGAAATGTTCGGATTCTTAAAATTGTAAAAATTTATACCAGTCAGCGTTACTTAACCACATTCATGTAATTGCTTTTTAAATGCATGCGTCATGTTCCATTGATACCTATAACACATTACATAAGATAACTCCATTAATTCACACCCGACGACAATAAACGTTAGCAAACGTTTCTATGAATATTTTGTCGACTATCCTACCGATAAGTCAATGTTATACAGGAAGACCAATTGTATTTTCAAATCATATTCCAAACCATATTTCCGAATTTTAATTCTAATTTTCATCAATATTGATAATCTTTTCTATCGATTCCATTTGCAATTATACAAAAAGTAATAATTCAAGTGTAAATCATAAATTTACGATTTCAGCGATGAAATTAGTTCTTCCTAACGTTTCATGATTTTGTAATCCTTTAGACAGATTTCCATTAATTCAGAACTTACGAAATCTACTTCTTTCTTCTACTTTATGGTATTGCAGATCAATAATTGTCCAAGTATTTTATCGTCAATATTGATTTCGACACACGAAATGATTTAGTGTGAGACTATAACCATCGGTTAGAATGCTTAGATCAGGCTCATTTTCTTGCGCTTATGGAGAAATTTTTAGATTGCTGAAGCGGAAACATATCAAGGAATACGAAACATATGTCTTTTTACAGTAAGGCTGAAGATAAAAGCAAATATCAAAACAATCGTAATACCTAATCATATAAGATATGATATATATTTATGATTTATGTCTTATAATCATAAACAAATGTCTTATAATCTCATAAGTACTAATGTACATAATGCATACTAATATATTGTAAGGTAAAGGATATCAAATACCAGAGTCAGAATCTAGAAATAGTAATTAGACAACAGAGCTATTTTGCAATGGAAGAAGTTCTGAAGGCATCAATATCTTCCATATCTTTCAAAACCTAATAGAGTGTTCTGGGAACTAACTGTGTAATACTGATGAATCTTATCACCTGCTTATCATGAAATACTGCATGAAATGTATTTTTATTCAAGAAAGAAGATTAAAGAGACAATTTACTAATACAATTTTTGTATGCTTAATAACCGTGATATTAAGAAAGTTTAAATTTAGATTTATTTATTATTATAGCAGTTTTATTAATAGTACTTACTAAGTATATACTTACTATATACTTAGTATATACTAAATATATACTTACTATAGTACTATTTAAGATAGTACAGTTATAAAGACCTATATTAAGTAGTAGGTTAAATTGAAATTTTTATGAGCACATTTAAAGAAATAGAACCTAAGCACAGATTTATTTTACTCACTAAACATTATCATAAATACAATGATACTAAGCTCCCAACTTTTTATAAATACACAAACACCCACAATCTGTTTATTAAAAATAATCTTATAGTATCAATTTATTTC
Organism: Bombus affinis; assembly: GCF_024516045.1. Classification (NCBI taxonomy): domain Eukaryota; kingdom Metazoa; phylum Arthropoda; class Insecta; order Hymenoptera; family Apidae; genus Bombus; species Bombus affinis. The sequence continues at coordinate 12,938,624 of NC_066344.1, forward strand.
AACGGAAAGGTATATCGTACCTTCTATTCATTCTTCTATAGAATCGACAACGAAACGAGCAATTTGTTGATAGGTCTTTCCATGGCAAACACTTTGACAGTTCGTGTTCACTGTTTGCGTTCCAATTGCAGCTTGTCGAAGTTCATAGTCGATGGACTTATCGTTTACCGATATTCCACTGCGTAGAAGGTATCTATCCACAGGAACGTCGAATTGTTCATTGTACAATGTTTAATGCTTTCCAGTGTGAATTGTTCGAAGCGTCCATCGAGTAAGAGTCGAATATTCCTTTGACACAGTAATAAACGTGAAACTGGACCAACGAGCCCTAATTTTCCATTCAGGTACTTCATCATCAGTTCCTCGACCTATTTTAATCGATTTTAACATTATGAGGATCAACGATGTTATTAGGTTGACTAGCATATGAAATGTTATGAAATTCTGGAAATGCTGAAATATGAAATGCTGGGAAAATACTACCCATTAAATATATTGTCCTATCATCAATTATTTTTTTCACTAATTATTTTTATTAATTACTTTTTTTAATTTTATGTTTTTACTTTTCATATATTCAAAGTTATTGAATTTCTCAACATATACAACTTGAAATTATATTTTGTTAATTCTTAATATGAAAAGTGCACCTGAAACTAGCCAGTCATGTTATAATTTTAACATGTTCACTTGTAAGACTGTAAGTATCATAGAGTGTCAAATTCACACATTTTTACTGCTTATAAATTATGCAGCATTCATATGCAGTTCATTCGGTTTATTAAAATTCTCTTCAGCGGCTCGTGCGAGGAAGATAACGTCGTTCAAAGTGGCACAACGGTCTGTGTGCCCCTATCACCGCCATAATATGCAAATCCTCGACATTATCTATGTTTATGGATTCTGAATCGGCAGCTGTTTAGCCTCGATAGTAGTAAACAACTACAGGTCGCATAATCGATCGTTCAGGAACATTTACCGTTTAAAGTTTCCTTATTAGGAGAGACGAAGAGAGTTTGGAGCTTAAACATGCAGTAATGCAACTTTGTCTTGAAAAGCTTTCCATACAATAATAACTAAGACAGATATTTAGGTGATCCCATTTAGCTGGGCCACCCTGTATATTGATTGTTTATGTACAATAGAGTACAGCAAAAAGAAATTCTTACAAACTCACTAGTAAGTTATTAAATTTGATACACATTGTGGTAATAGAAGACAAGAGGGAGCAGACAAAGCTCCGGAGTTTACTTTGACAGGTGTCTGTCTCTATTATCTACACTTATAAGCTAAACGACCGTCGCCTATATCTTAAAGCTCCCTTATTCTGATCGTATTTATTTGCTCCATCAACATAATTTAAGTACCATAGAACAAACAGGAGGACTTTACAATCTCGGTTTTAAATTTCCAGATGCTAATTTTATCCTCATTAAACGGTATATTAATACTACTTCGCATGATAAGGAACTACGATTACTTTAAAAACTTATTAAAAAATAGCTAAACAATCAACTTTGTTTAATCAGGGAACAAATAAAAATCTAAGAAATTACAAAAAATCAAAAAATCTACCTGTTCCTTTTCCTGCTGATTCCTCGGCCAAAGGGTAACTGTCAAATAAATCTCCCCCAAATGTTGTTTGGGCCTATTGTGGTCTTTCAGTTCCAACATGACATCCTGTGACTGACCCAGGTCCAATTGCGTGAGATCCAATTGCGCTACGCCCATAAAGTCATCCTGCAGGCCCCAGTCGTAGTCGAAGACCTGTCGAAACGACCAAGGTCTTTTGCTAGTCAAAAGAAAGAGCAAGAAGAAACTGATAAAAATCCCGGCGACCATCTCTAAACGTTCTAGGACGAATTAGAGAGCGAATAAAAAGAACACGATCTATGGAATAAATTTAATTTTCTTTCAGAATTTTTCGTGGGTGACTATTACAGTTAGCATCAAGAACGAAAAGGACTAAGAATTTTTTTAGAATAAATTCATTCTCTTTTTTAATACACTGAGAGATTGAGTTGGGAAAAGCTTGAGAAAAATTTAATTAAAAAGATTCCTAATAATCTTATATGCATACAACTTGTATAACGATGCAGAATTTACCTTGAATGTTAGAGACTGAAAAGGATCCTCGATTGGCAGAGTTACGCTTTCATCCCAAACTGGATTTAGGTCGCGGTGAACGGTCCGCGACTTATGCAATAATCGACCCCCGCTTTTCACTTTCACGTAAGGATCACTGGCGCCTGAAATACACAATTAATGTCCTGTTTTTCAATTCTATGCCGAACAATAGTTATTTGCTTAATCGAAATTTTATCATGATTTTGAGTAACATTCTACGAAAGGGGGATTACATGAAACTGGGACAAGTCCTCTGATAGAATAGAACCTGGAAACGTTGAACTTCAGTAATGTATGTATCATGATACGACCTTGCTATTTCTCTAACAATAAGTGGTACTCTTTCTACATGGGTAGAATATTCTGCATGTGATGGAGGAAAGTAAAAACTAAACACTAGATACTACATTTTTGAAGAACCAGTATTTTATACTCTTCTTTTCTAAAAAAAAACAAAAGTGGCAAGTTTTTATGTGTTTCATTAAAATATTCAAGCTGTTTTGGAGTACTTTAGCCTGATATTAGCAGAAACTTGTCTCTTATTAGTAGAATATTCAAAATTAACATTATACTTAAAAGGAGAATAAATAATAATATTACAAATTTTATTACACTATTCAATTATTGTAAATTACATAATTTAAATTATGCAATTATAAATAATTGCTTCCATATTAAATTCATGAAATCTCTCATACACAAAACCTACTTCAACTCATCAAAGGGACTGATCTAGACTAATTTGCTACCCTTTCACATCTATTCGCGCAGTTCTTCAAAGACAGCTGGCAGAATCAAAATACACAGGCACAGTTCTACTTTCGTCTACTTATAAAAGCAGAAGTGAAAAATAAAGGTTTATCTCACCGCATCTATCCATAGCAACAAGGTTCGCCCCTCTTTTGATGTGCAAACGAAGCTGGAAGAAAGCATGCTGCCTCAACGCCAATTCCCTTCTACGTGCGAGTTCCTCCTGAACGAACGAGCTATCATCCTGGCTGATCGATCCTCGAGCTTCCTCGTTCGAGTCCTTTGACTGTTGGAAACTCAAGGATCCTTTCGAATACGCTTCGCTGCATTTTCCAGGGCTGTCTTCCGGTCTCGTCACGACATTTTGCCTTCCTCCATATACCAATGGCGACTCTACGTGTACAAAAATATCAAACACGTTAAACACAACGTGTTGATTATATAATACACAGGATGATTATAATTTTGGTAACCTAATCTGACTTAATCTTAATGTGAATCAACACCCCTGAAAGGAGATGTATAGTATACAATTTTCTGTTATTTTGGGTTTTCACCAAGATTTAACTTTGAATTACTACATTGAATTTTTTACATAAATTTAAATGTAACATTTCTACATTCCACATTAAAAAATATATAATTATTATAATAAGTGGGTTTAAAAATTAGTATACTAAAGATTGGTATTCTTGAAGATTATACATGCACATACATAAATGTATTTAGCACTTCTTTAATTTAAACATGATTCCAGAAAATACATTTAATGAATATTATTGTGAATAAATATTGTTAAATGAATGAAGTCCTTCGGCAAATAATTAACTTTAATCTAGCATTCACGGTGTTTTCTTAAAATTGTAATCACAATAATTTCTTAAATAACAAGATGATATAATAATTAAATTAGAAAGTGTTTTCAAGTAAATGTTTCTGAAGGAACTCTGTTCAACTTAGAACACTGTTCAATCAGATATGTACGTAAATAGTTTATTAGCTTGTGGAGTACACAGGAAAGCTTTTCAGTTTAACATCGGTCTAATAATGATGCACAAACGATAGAAATCCCTAGCACACGTTTCCCAGATCAATCAATATAATAAAACATAAACGACCTGCTTATATCGATCCCGTGCATCAAACGTGCGCGACCTGGCGTTCAACATTTACAGAGTTTTTCTCTTTTTCGCAACTTGATCAAGAACAGAGAGAAAAAAGTTTCCCCTGCTGCGGAACAAATTTCAAAGTTAACATCCATTAAACCTCGTTATTACTCTACTCGAGGATGATCTTTTTTATGGAAGCAATCCCTCGTGATAGTTTCATCATTCTTTGTACGATCATTCTTCGGTTAATTGAAACTTAATTTTTTCCATGTACTATATTGTTATGTATTGTACGTGTACGTGTATGTATTATACTATGCACGCTATTATTTACATTTTCATTTTGTTCGTTTACACCTTTGACTTGTATCCTTAAAATTTAAGCTTACTATTTACATATATTATCGGTTTATCTATCTTCCTATTGGTTTCTTTGTCTATTTTGCTTATTTAATTACTTATTGACTTATTTGCTTATCTACTTGAAATTGCCAGAATTCTTTCAAGACTATTGGAAAACATCGATCATAAAACATAAAGTAACATAAATCGTATTATATTTTCATATTTAGTATTTTCTTGTATTTTATATACGTATGCAGTTCTTTAGCAAGATGCATGCTGCTATAATTATAAGTTCCTGCAAAGGGAAATTGTTATAATTTATTTGTAATAGAAATGAAGCAGCGCATAAAGAAATAAAGGATTTCTAAATAAAAAAATTGTTACATACAAGAAATTGGATATAGTAATGTAATACCATAATGACATAATGATGAGTTAATTCGTCCTCTAATAATAAGTTAACAAGTCCAGAAATGATTGAAAACAGAAAAGGACAATATATGTACTTATTTATTTATTTATATAATATAAATATTAATTATGATATAATATATAATAAATAAATAAAAAAATATATATATACCTGGATGAGTGAGACAGTGCCTGGCTGGACTCTGCGTAGCCGACGAACTTTTACTATGCTCTGAAGAGTAATCTGCAGCGTAATCGGATTCAACACCGTGAGATAACGTGGTACCGGCATCTTTTGACTTTTTCCGTTCTTTGCTTCTATTCCGACCCCACCGGCTCTTCAAGGTTGCGAAAAAGATGTGTGTACGTTGCGCCACCGAAGTGGCGTGCCGATGATGCCGATGATGATGGACGACACCAGAATCGGCTTGTTCACCGCGTCGTGACGGCGAACTGCTGTCGTTGTTCCGGAGCTCCGTGGCGCTTTTCGAGAGCTGACGGCTCCCGTTCAAGTTCAGTCGGGATCTCTCTTCCACAAGTCTGCTATCTGAAAAATTATTCTTCTATGTGATACGTAATTCCATAACATACATATAATATTGGACATATTTCCAATACAGCCATATTTCACGAGAAACAATCTCATCATAATACATTTCGCAATATAATTGTTCCACGAAATACATAAGTACATAATAATGTCTTATACATTATTTGTAATTCGTAATTAGTAATTAGTAATAAAATAATAAAAATAACGTAATGGTATCGAGTCGCGGGTCGTGTAGATTGTAGCATTATAACTCATATTCAGTAGAAGTAGGTTATGTTTATACGCATTAAAATTCAATTTTAATCGGTTGACTGCCATGGCGATTACATATTAGCATTTGTGATGGCGCCACAGAAGTCTCTGTTTCTCTGGAGTGCATGCAATAATGGTGCCACAGAGAAGATTAGTGGCCAGAATTATCAAACCTATAAGTAGCGTTATAAGTACGCTGTGGATAATTGTGGAAATTATGTATTTAGTATTTTCATGAACGCAATTAAAGCAATGGAATCTAACAGTAAGCGAAAAGTTGTTTCGCTCGAAACGTTTAAATATGTATTATTAGTAGGCACGATATTTTAAAAATTTATTAAATTGAGAATTATTTAATTGCTATTAAATAAAAATAATTTGGAAATTATTTTATGTGCATTTTTTTAATTTCAAATTTCCTGTAACTGTGCAAACATTAAAATTAATAATTTTATAAATAGTAACATAATGATATACAATAATTATGAATATTCGTATACATATAAGAGACAATAATCTAGCTTAGCGTATGATTTTATACAAGTACGATCCATATTGATGAGTGAGCCAAAATAGAAGACAATAAGAGCAGATATTATCTGCAAAAAATTGCTGTAAAGCTTGTAAACGTTCGACTGGAATAACGGAAAGCTCCACGTATCCATCCCGTATACAATATCGTTAGTAACGCGATCGATGTCCAAGAGCATGAGAAAGTCACCTGAGCCTTTAATTCCTCCAATGAGGTCGTTACAATCACGTTCACAAAGGCGTTTAATCACTAACAACGAGAGGGTAGTTACGTTGCAATATTCTGCGGCAAAATTACGTTTTATATGTACTTACATTATTAGTGAACAAATTATGAAACCATTTAAATTTTTAGCAGTTCTAAAAATCAAGATACTATATCGATTTTGAATAAACCATGAACTCGTTCGAGAATGAGAAAAAGTCCAGATAAAACTAGAACATCTGACAAAGCTATCACTCACGTATCTAGAACTCATTAACCGATATGAAACATATATAGATATACATAATATATACATATGCATAAGCATATATCTAAGGAATTATTATGCAAATACAACTTTTAATTCACTCCTCTCTCATAAGAATTTAATATTATGTTACAATTATGTTTGTGTTACATTTTCAATGCATTACATCTGTAAAACATTCATTCGTATAAACATAATAAACAAAATGTATATAGCTATTATTATGTACATATCAATAATAAAATTTATACATTGAACAATGAAATATGATAAAATATAAGTAATGAGATATCAATATAATATAAGGTTAGGAATGATAAAAAAGTTAGGTACATGTATCTAAGTAAAAGTCTCTTATGGCAAGAGGATACCGAATTATTCAGGCATGCATTGAATTCAAAGGTTCTGGGGTTAAGTGCCATGCCATGTCTCAGAGACCTCTTACTAGAAGACACCCACTCACCCCTTCCCCAAACGATAGTCAAATCTTCCAGGAACAATGTTCCTATTCTTGGGGGCAACACAATGTCGGGTTCCTTGCCATATGTACTGTGTACCCGAAGACTCACACGCGTCTTCCAAGCAATTAATCCCATGACACCTGATAGCTATTTGGTTTCTCTAACTACTCTTGAACATTATTTACTCTTACAAGAATTTTGGTCAAATGCAAGTTAAATATGTTAGATTTGTGATAACAGATTTTTCTATAAAACTATACAAGAATTAATTCGTATATAGTAACGTATATTATTAACAATTATTAAGAATTAACAATTATGTCAATCTACTTAACAGTAAGATTTTTAAATTATGTAAAATACTATACAATATAAATAACAAAATAGTACTGGTAAACTACTACAAATGAGATTTATTTAATATAGATAACCTAAAAGAAGAAAAATAAAATATTAATAATTAAAATAATAAAAATAAGAAACTGATTTTAATGAATAGGTAAAATATAATGTCCAAGTGTTTATTTGGAAATACCATTTCACCTTAATAACACGGTGTACCTTTTATTAAATATACGCAATCGCTGGTCAAATGGGAAATCTGTCTGAAATTTTTACAAGATTATTTGGATTGCATCAATATGGCTTTACATACTCCCAAACAAAAATGTTAATAGCCAATAGCTTACGTTAGACGCACTGTTATACAACATATGATATAATTAATGGTACAACCACGAAGAAAATACAGTCTATGCGACAATACGTATAATGTTGTGCCATATTAAATTATAGAGTGGTCGTACTAGTCAGAGTAGCGACATTAAGAATTCTTTATAGGATTATCTTAAAGATTCGGATTTTCTAATATATGTCTTTTATAAGATTTTCTATAGCATTATATGTAATATATATAGTGTAATTATGGATTAAACTGATTAAAATATAGCGATACATACAATGGCGCTAGTAGATACAACAACTTTTAAAGTTGTTCATAGGAACATCTTAGAGGTTAGAATTGTCTTATATATTTTTGTAGACATTTCCTATAGCACAGTATTTGAATATCTATCATATAAAACTTTTATGTTATAAATACATATTTATTATTATCTCCTCTGTGCATACATATATCATACTTCATCATATATGCGAATCATTTTAGAAATACAACGGGAAGAGAAACATCAACGACATTTAACCAAGCTGCAGTAACGCCACAAATCTTGGTAAAGTGAGTAAATTGGATATAATATAGGGAATTAGAAACACTCGATACCTCGCTTAAAAGGTTATTGATGTACAGTCTCTTTGTAGGGAGATGGGTTTGAGGACGACAAAAAATACAAGAAAAATACATTATATTTATTTCTATGGAAACTAAATGGGGGTAATATTATGAATACCTAAGCGATATTTTATGATCCAATGATGAAAGAGGAAGTGACGTTGCATGAAAAAATGGTTTATCTCTCAAAAAAGCAGCCAGTTATCTCTTATTCTGTTAACTAAAAGTTTTTATAATAATATAATTACTAGATTAAAATATTTCTTTTTTAAATTATATTTATAATTATAAGATGTGCATTGTGATATTTTATGATTCTTTTTAAAAATTTGGTTAATAATTGTTCATTTTAGATTATCGTTTAATATTATTTTTCTGTTGAATCGTACAAGGTGATTTCATAAGAAAGAAAGTATCCAAAGGGAGGAGAAATGCAATTTAGTGTGTTCAATGTTATTAGATTTCGACAAGATTCGTCGGAAACGACATTAGTACATCGATCCACGAGAGAAACCGGATGTGATACGGAATCGTACTATTACAGGACATTGCTCCAATCTAATTGATTGCGGATAATGGAAAATATGTAATTCTAATTTTCAAACCGAATATAGTTACAAAAAAAGAAACAATGAAAAAAGACAAGCTTGTAATTTCTGTTTTTTTCACGAATTACTCTACGTATGATATATATGTCAGAATCTTACTATATCCTTAATTTTGAATCAGTACATAATTGAATACACAATTAAAGTACATAAAATAATACATGCAATTTTAGGTGCATCAAACAGCGCCACTACTGGAGAGTTTTAAGAGGCTGCATTTCTTTCACCAACTATGCTTCTAGCTCTAACTCAGGCAAGTAGTACAACATACGACTAAGTTGACCAACTGTGATTCCAATTCGCACCCATAATAAAATTTTTAATAAATTTTTACTTTTAGTTAAATTTAATATAGATTTATGTATAGATCATAGATACTGAAATTATTACGTGATTTACATATAATATCTTAATTGTGTACTTAACTATGATCTCAATTAAATTTAATATGTAAAATGAGCACGTAAAGCAGTGGTTTAATTCGTTGACACAATGACGATCGCAACGGAGCAAAATTTAACGGTTTACGTAATCGCATAAAAGTACATTTAACAGTCATCACCGACAATGCAGCCTCGTTGAGCCCTGTTGACTGTGGTCACATGAATCCAGATTTTATCTCATAGCGTTTAAGTGAGTCAAATGGAGAAAAAAATCAAACTTAACGAAGTATTTGTAGAGTGATTGAAATAATTGGATACGACACAATGACCAGATTTTATTAACCCGTGAATGATTAATTATAGGGGAGTCAGTTTTAATGCGATTTTGTCAATTTATAAAACAGATAATTCATAAGAGAGATACGATACCATGTAAATTATGAAATATTTAGCAATAAATATCGTATTTTATATGTCAAATATTTTTGATTTATATAATTTTTATAAAGAATTAGAATTAAAAAATCCATAATAAAAATGACCCTTTGAATCATAGTCTATAGGTGACATAGCAAGTTAGGTTAAGTTATTTAATATTGAAATATTTAGTTTTAATTTGTATTTTGTATATTATACAGTCGATAACATCTATCGTGCAGTTAATTTTCTCATTTTCAATATTAATCTCATTTTCATTAATTTTCATCATTTTCTCCAAAATGGTTCCTAATGACTACAGAACTACTGTGAACGTTTCTGCGGATTTTATTCCGCTGAGAGTGTATTAGAGATGTATATATACATATACTTGTACGAATAGTGGTCCATATCGGATTACTGATTGGAAATAATCTATCGACCTATAAGATTCCTGTAGCCAATATCTTTCTAGACTACTCTCTACTGTGATTCCATTAAAATTTGGAAAAATTGCCGCATTCGAAAAAACAATCTCCTTACTGAGAGGTTTCTAGAAGGAATTGTAAAAACAAGAAAACCTAACCTTTTAAAGAGTAATTTTAACAATAAAGAAAACAATAAATAGTCTAAGAAAAGAATAATAAAACAAGTAATGTAAAAATATACATAAAAAGTTATAATAATAAAAGGATAATAGAAGAATAGAAAAGACACTAAAAGAAGTACTAACAATAGGAATAACAAGGACACCAACGATAGTAACAACGAGCAACACCATAGAAAAGATACGATATCAAAACACAAAGAAAAATAGTGCCTTTTCCATATGAAAATACGACAAAGGAATTTTGAGATATTTTCAAAGACAAAGCTCCTTTGAACTCTTTTAAAAGATATCCTAGAAGTCCACAGAACATCATATGTCAAAAGCATAAGACCGGAAAGCTTTAGGTGGATGAAGTTGACTTACAAAGTCGCCAACGTGAAAATGTGACACAATATATATACGGACTAAAGAAAGAAACTTAAAGAGAAATACAGAATTACAAAAAAATCTTCAATGCATCAATCATGCTCAAGCACCAAACATAAGAAAACGAAACTAAAGACAACACACAAAATCACCAATACTTCCAACCATTACTATATCATCATTTATAACAAAGTCTTCACTTAATTAAACTCTTTAGAACTCCACAAATGTTTCTCAATTTTCAAGCAATGTACAAACAGTTGCTATCAATTCTTTTGTATTCGATATTTATCTAGATAATTGGAGGAACTGACCTAGGTCAATATACAATATCTAGCATAACTCCCGTACCATAATTGACAGCAATAGTCACTAACAAAGGTAGAGGACGAAAGGTTAGGAGGATTAGCGCACTCACCCACTTGTATCTGTTCACTGTCCTCCGACCCAGCGAGTAGCTCGACGCTCTTGCTCATCTTATCCACCGAATACGCGGTTTGTATATCGACGCTCCAGCTCGCGAGCCTTTAATCTCTTCTTGAAGTGCGCCAGTCTGCCGCATGCCGACAGCATGATTTCGTCGGGGGATCAACGAACCTAAGGAGCATCGGCAACCAGCCGCATATCCCGAGTTTCCACGGGAACCACCCGCGAATTCCTCACTTTCAGATGATCCTGGATCCCGTCAATGCTTCCACGGCTGCTCCATGCTTTTCGCGATTCAAGTTGACGCGATCAACTGCCGTGATAGATGAAACAATCGTGAGAATGCGATACCATGAATTTTCATTTATACTAACATTCGAAACTTTGGGTACACATACCCTATTTCTACTATAAACATGTCTGGTAAAATTGAAAACGAAATACGTAGCAAACACAAGATTTGTGGAGAATTGTGCAAATCAACGCAAGATGGCGGTACAGTATTGTTCGCATTTGTATCTGTTTCGTAAACTTTGCTATAACATATTTGTATATTTTTATATTAGATAATTATCAATTTTAATTTTGCTCGATTGTTATTAACTACTAAGAACATTAACTATTATATTAACTAAATATATAATGTTATATATACGTTTATAAATAAAAAGCACATAAACTAGACAAGACTTAGAAGAAAAAGGACGTGAAACAGTAAAATTGTATCCTCCAAATTGTATCTTCCAAAAACCCTAAGCTCCAAATTATAGTGATGAGGATCATTTTTCAAACAGTAATTAGTCAAATTATTTAAATTCAAACAAGTTAAAACCATTTTACTAGTATAAACATATTACTCACTCGATACAAGTTCCTACGCTAATTATTATTAAACAGGTTACTTGACTTCAATTTTCTTATATTCATGTATTTAGCTTCAAACCAGTTTATTGTTGTATACCTATTACCTTACTTACAATTAATAAGAAATATGGTTCTATATTTCAAAGAAAATTGTACTTCTTTCAAATACCAAAAAAAAACAACAAGGAGCTGGATCTAATCTAATGTTATTTAACTTTATATTTGTTGACAATGATCCTCTAGGCCTAATTGATGTTAGATATACGCCATTCTAGATAAACAATTCTATGATTTAAATTCAAACAATTTCAAGTAAAATTACATTGGACAAAAAATTAAAATTAAGTAACCTGACTAATCGGAAGACTTGAATAGTATCTTTGAAATAATTAGATAGAATAAGACAATTACTGAAGAAAGATAAGATAGTAGTCAAACGCAGTACATGGTTAACCTTCAAATGACTCTCAGCCATCAATATCTCTGACCTCTAACATAAACACACGTAAATAAACGCACAGCTTCCTCAGCTGTATCGAAATTTGTTGAATGTGGACGGTCCAATACAATTTAGCATCTGTTGCCGTCTGACTTAAAGTAGAGGCCAAGTGTATTGACTGGTTAAGGGCATTGCTCCTCCGTTACTTTACCGCACTGATGAATATTATGTAATGTAATGTAAATGTTATATATAATATGTATTTGGTTAAATAGATAAACGTTAAAAATATATAGAAAGTGATCTCGATGTATTAATTGACGCCGCTATGTACGAGAACGTACCACTACAGTGAATACAGCCTATAATCGTGCGCCTGTGGCAGCGTATGTGTCAGAATTGGTTGTCGGTTCAGCTGATTGTCTTCTGTTTATAAACAAGGGATCGAACGAGCTTAAAGATACCGTGCATATGCAAGTCTGCAAAAAATGTCTGTTATCCTCGTTTATAAACAGAGGATAAGCGGCTGGTGATGGGCAAACAATACTGACTCATAGACTACCACAGACGCACAACTGTATGCAGAATTCACGGTGTGGTAGCGACAGTTCTTCGCAAATATTTCGGAAGCTAAGCGAGTTCTGCCCTTGTATGCATAGGAAAAAGTTGTTCCAAATGTGAGATTTTACAATATATCCAAAAATCATATAAATCAAAGTCTACTCAGTCCTTCTACAGTTTTACCGAATGTAATTTCTGCTATGGCAATAACTTTATGATATAAACCCTCTTTCATCTATATCCTCTAGTATATTTTCTTTCTTCATACAAAAATAAATCCGTTCTTCCTCCTACGGCAAGAGTGCAATGACGCTGGACAAGAAATAATCTTGATCAATCAGTACATTCAATCTTACTTCATAATGTTGCACCGTGATAAAATTCAACGAATGTTGATATGTACATCATAGAGGACTGTACATTTACGCGCATCGGATACTATATAATAACGTGTTATTTGTTGCGCGCTCTTATGTGACGCGGCGTTGTGCAGCGCATTTGTGAATCTGACTTATGTAATTCTTATCAGGATACTCTAAAAATATCATACATTTTAGAATTATAATCTATTAGTTTATTAGTTAAAAACAAAGAATGGAGACTTAAACAGTCAAAGACTATTAATTGGAAATATCGTAGTAAAGAGAATGCGGATTTTTATGCATTTATGAAAAATTGCAAAAATGCACGCAAAGTACTTAATAATAAAAAAATATATAATATACTTAAAGTAGAATACTTGTTATACTATGTAGTAGGTATAGTAAAACTTTGCAAATAGGTTTTAGTCTTTCAATTATTTATATTCGTATAACAAAATAATTATGTATTAGTAAAATTAATAAAGTTATCGATTATTTTCATTCTCACAAATATCCGCAGTCTGATAATAAATGTTAAATAATGGTATATTGATATATTTTCATATTGTTTAAAAATTGTTTAAAAATAGTGAAAAATAAAATGATTGAAACTACATAATATTTTTTACAGTACATCTTAATATATTAAATCATTATACTTTAAGGTCTATTTTATAGATGTGTACGCAGGATAAGATAACAATGGTGTAAGATTAATATACCTTTCAACCAGAACACGTACCCAAAACTTTCGTGCAATAGTTTATAGATAATATATAGATGTACTTATATAAATATTGCTTTGATAAATGGCTTTGCGAGAGTTGATAAATGATAATAATTTCAGAAGAAACAATTTCAGGTGGTCATGGTGATTATTCTCAATCAAAGAACCAGTTAGATTTTATCAAAGTAACGGTCGATAAGCTATAGTAATCTGTGCTTAGAAAAATACACTGGTGAAGTTTGACACTTTGTAAGGTAATGTGAGAATTAAATATATTTATTTTTTGTAGAAATAAAAATAACTAACATATATATATATAATTATTAATATGCTACTATACTATATAGAATATATATAGAATTAATATATTTTCTTAAAAATAGAAATAACTAACGTATACATATAGCTTCCTTAGAAATAGGAATAACCCATAACATTCTTAGTATTTGCCATTTTACAATGGATGGTAGAGAGATAGTAAAGTTCCATAATTGACGTGAGCATAGTAAAAGGAGAAAATGATAACATGTACAGGTAGGCCTGCCTTTGATTGTACGTGTACTATGTACAGGGTAAGAACTGGGGAAGATATAGTAATGCGACGTGTGTTGACAATCTCGCTTGTAATGCTAATATATGGACTGTGATAGCGTTACGGCCTAATAGTATCCTACATTATTGAATAACATGTACCACGAATGTACCATTATGCACTTTGTAATTACCTGCCAAAATAAAACAATAAGTTAAACCAATAAATCGTTCTTTTCGTTAAATTCTAAAAACCAAATAATTTAAAAATCCCAAATATTCCACTGTTGAATTGTTTGTTCAAAAAGTCACACCTATTTTGTTCTGTTACAAATTTTACAAAATAAATTTTCCTCAAAGTTAATCCCTCTGTAAAAAATTATATTCTCTACAATTTTAATTCAAAGTACTTTTCGTATAAAAATTCAAACAGTATGATTTTACATTTTTATAAATGTTTCAAATTTTAACACAGATTTATTTTTACAATAAAATTTAAATATTCCGTACAATGCAAATACCCCTGTGTAACACGAGATTTATTTTATTATTCATTAAAGAAAAAAAAGAAAATATACAACACATCTATGGCAAACATAGTCGCTGTTGCACACAAAACACTTCTTGCAATTTTTGCACCGATTAAATATCCATAAATTTCTGTTTAATTTACGTGCCGATGGCCAGCTCCACAGGAAACAGAAGCTGTCCAGAATGATTCACGATCGCGTGAATATTGCGCAAATTACTTCCGCCCTTAAGACTCGAACTTCCAACGATTTTCTGACAAACTAATAAACATCATATTATACTGAATTATATTATATGAATTTGTAAGTGAAATCTCTTTATCCCCTTAGCACTGAATTGTTCGATAATATCAAAAAATATAATAAGAATAAATCTCTTTTTGTTTAACTTTGGATTATTACCGAGGCTAAATGTACAATATTTTGCCTCTGAGATAACACTAGTGCTAATATTCTAGTTTACTCATTATTTAAGTGTTTCTCTTGAACATTGTCCACGAGTGTCTGTGAAACCCTATATGTACTAGCAAAAAAATAGGTTAAGTTTAACACGTTTATTGGTGAGACCTTTTATATTACATAGTCAGTGATTACTTATAGTACAGTTAAACATCATACTCACACCACAAATAAAAACACCAGTACCATCTTTGTAAATTGTGATAGACATAACTATTGGTAGCACGTTTCCTACGTGGGAGAAGTTGAAACGAAAAAATTCCATAATATTAAGTCGTAGGCAGACTTGAATTAATTCCATAAATACTATAATGATCTTCAATTCAGAATCTAGAATATACTATATACTATATTTATATATAATATAAATAATTGTTATTCATAACATGTATGATAATTTATGATTACGATTAACCTTAACAGTCCATTTATTAATAAGGTTATGTTCAAATGAAATCCTAAAGTGATACTTCTCAATGCTTCGAACATTTTAAATATTTCAAAGCATTTTAAAGCATTTCGGGAATAAGGTTATAAGGACTTTTAGGTTCAAGGTTATTAACTTTTAATGACGAATAATAGTTTGACAGGGTGACTATTATATTGAAGACAGAACTGTTAAGAATAAGTACCTCTAATAATAGTACCTATAATAGAGAAGAAAAAGCTTGATAACCACAACAAATTATATACAGTAATTATTTCGTGCTATAAATGGACGATACACATATTCACATTTAAATTCTCCTCTCGTGCGTTACAAATACATGGAACAAAAAGAAAGTGGTAAAAATAAGTACGCGTGATTACGCTCGTACTACAAATAGCATACAAATAATATGATTTCGTTTTAGCATTATTTTTGTAAATAATTTAGTAATAGTTATGAAATATTTGTATATATATGAATTTAAAGTATAGAAAACAAACTTCCTAATAAAATAATTTTCATTTTGTTATTTCTGGTATATTAGATTTTTTATGTATAAAATAATAGCAATTAATACATTTCTTTTAAGGTATAGGAAATTGACGTTTAAAAAGATTATCTCAGAACATTCTTATGTTAATCAAGGGTTAAATAAGCATTGTACGAGGATATTTATTATTATTTTAAGAAAACAATTTACAGGGGATTTTTGAAAAAGTATGTATGACCAAATGGGACATCAAGATTTTGCGTATGAATCACGATGAGATTTCTCAAATTCGCTTGATAAAAGCTTGTGCTATAAGTGGAAGATAAACACGTTGGATCGCCATTCCACTCGCCAAGTTAAACAGAACAAAAATATTCGTAGAGAAATTTGGAGAGAGAAGAATAAAGTATGCAATAGAATAGAATAAGGTAATAAAAAAATTATGATAGCTGTTAAAAGCACAGCTTTACTTGTACATTATAATCTTATACTATGATTTTATAATTTTCAAAATTTGTAACGAACAATTTTTCTTAACAACAATAACCGTTTCAAATTCTAAATTTAGAATAGCAAAGTATCTTCTCAAAAAATTTCATAATAAAAGTAATTATTCCTTTTCATATCTTGGATAATAAAGTTCCTTTTTCAAAAAATAATTATTCCAATTTCCCATTTTTGTGTGGCAAAGATACTCTTCGAAAAAACAAATAAAGAAATACAAATAAAAAAAATATTTCAATATCCAAGAAAAGTATTCATATACTATATAACAAAAAAAAATCGTAAAAAGTTTTATAAAATATACTGCGATGAATACAAACGATTTTCATAAGAAATTAATAAATTCAGTTAACAAGTCCGTGACTTTATCTTCACCAGAGCGATAATAAACTTCAAAACGCTATAAACTTTATACGTAAACGAGAATGGTTGAATTGCAGAAACTGTGAAATAAATTCTAGATTTCAGCGTAGAGTACGAAGGAAAACGGAAGTTGCCGAGGAAATACGAACTGATAAACAAATAACGGCTACGCGGCGCTACGGAAATCTGAGAACGTACATATGTGCCAGTCTCGCTTGAATTCCTGAATGCACGTTTGCGTTTGTCCTTTATTTACTATTACTTTTAATTGGATCACCAAGTTAATAGAAGTCGTTTTAGTTGACTTCCTTTTGATCAATTAAAGACTTTGTGGGAGGGCGCTTTAAATGGCCTTCGAATCATAACTGATGTGTCACTATTGATACTGATACTGCTGTGCTTCATTTATTTTGGAATCCTCACCTGATTGAATATCTATGAAAAAGATAGAATCAAATGATGAATATTAAAATTGAATTTGGAGGTACCTGATCATTCAATTTCGAATTTGAATCCCTACATTTGAATTTTTATCTGAATTTATGAATTTCTATTGATATTTAAAATTTCAATGCTTAAATTGGAATTTTTTAATTTGAATTAATATTTGAGTGTTTAAATTTGAATTAGTTGAATTAGAGTCGTTAAATCCGAATTTGTATTTGAATTTAATATTTGATTTTATACTTTAATCTGAATATAAAATTTAAATTTGGCTTTAAAGGACTATTGTAATACTAACAAAGAAAATTGACTACTTCGCCACCGATTCTGAATAAACCTAACATTTTTCGAATACGTAACGTAGATGACATTCTTTTGCATATAACCTCACTTTCACTTGGTAAATACCCTCTAACCTAAACTATTCAAGAAACATCCAGAGCATGCAACAAAATGATCAAAGAATCTTCCTTGTCACAGTTTCTCGTCACATAAGTAAGATAAACGACCAACCAAGAACATCATGCTTCCTTAACAAAATAATCCCTTCAAACTGCATGACCTGGTACACAATTGATTTTTCCCAGCGCAAATACTTCCAACGTACAAAGATATTGCTCAGAGAGCAGAAAACGACGGTTTAATTAATTGCAACGTCTGATCGACTTTGAGGAAGTAAAAGGGGCCACTTGAACGACCGTGATCCTGTGTTCTGTCGAGATGGAAGAGGACGACGTTGCAGAATTTCACGAAACAGCGCAAAGAAATATGTAAGTACAAATACCACTTGGTAAATAACTGGGAGGCTCGGGTCAGACGCTTATAAAATGCTCGTCATCGACGATCTACTCGAATTCATTTTCAACTCGGTTAATTTTTCTACGTTGCCAGCCTGAGAACGGCTAAAGGATATGTACTTCAATTAACTCTATTAGCGATTGTTAAAGCCTTTACGGAAATCTTTTCTGCAAATAATCAACTAACCGATTCTTCCAGATTTTCTTCTTTATTTTCGTTTTCTTCCTTTTTCGTGATTTGTCCGTTATTGTGACGAAATTTTATACTGATCTATACAGTGAAAAGTGGCTTTTGATTTCTTGATTCTCCCATGGTTGATTTTTATTCTTAGAAGAAACAGTGACTAAGATTTTTAATCATTGCTTTTTAATTTTCATACTTTTCTCTTTTGTTGTTGATGTTGTTGTTGTTGTGTAAAGTGATTTTTAATTCCTAAAGGCGATGCTCTTTATAATATATGAATTTTTATCCTTTTCAATATTTTCTTTTAAACAGTTTTCCAAGAATTTTCCATTACTTTGTTAAACCATTCAGGACTTTTTAATTCTCCTTCCTTTCAATTTATTGCAATTCTGTTACCCCAAGCAATTTGATTCTAATTGAACTAATTTCACAAAATACAATATCTAGCTTTTACGAGTAAAACTATTTCATCGCAACATCTTAACAGAAATTATTAAATCTACAATTTCGATATAAAGTTCCAAGATAAAATCGACGTTCATCCAAAATTAATGTATCGTTTCTGTTTATACGTATAAGGAATAATCTAAAGAACCGGAAGGTTGATCGAGCGTTGACTAAAACGGTGATTATCAGAACATAACAAAATTCATCAGCAAATGCACGGTTGACAAAAATATCATTCGACGCCGCGGCAACACCACATCCAAGGATGATGGTGAAATTTAATCAACATATTCTGGAGAAAAATTTCCGCACTGACGCGATGCAAAGATAAGATGAATCGCGTGGTTATTGAATTACGAACTACTAAGTTTAACGGAAATTGATCGCTTTCAATTAAAATAACGCCAAAGAAACAAAACTTTTCAGACTGACTCAATTATTACTATTAACCTTTTCGCTTTAACTTTAATATATGAGTTTACTTGCACAATTGACATATCTAACATAATTAGTGAAATTTTAAACTTATCACTGTAAAATTGCAAGATAGAAATCTATAACCTACAATTTGCAACTTGCAAAATTCTAAAATAGGAACTTATAATCTATAACCTATAATTTGTAAAACTGCAAAACTACAAGATTGTAACAATGTGAATTCATAAAACACAGGTCCATAAGCTACAATAACCTATAAATAACTTACCGATTCACTAATATTATTACTTGATAAATTATTGTGCAAAAGGACTCTGATACAGGTACAAAATTTTTCTAAATAAAACATTTACCTATAGAAATATATTTAAGAACCCCATTTAAAAGTTCTAGTATATTAATTCATATAGAAACGATCAGAAATCTGAAGTGAACACGGAGAAAGAATACTGAGAAAGAAGTACATTGCAGAACATTGTAGGTTATGAAGGGATATAAAATGTTCCCCTTATACTAGCGAGTATATTAAAACCTGCAGATCGATATATGGTCGTGTCGCTTGAAGGAATGCTGCATTGTTGCTTATGCTTATCTCAGGATTAGGCTACTCGCAAACAACACCTTATCCGCTCCTTCTGTCAGTAAATGAATCAAGACAGCCATTAATGTGTGTAGTATGTAGAAAATACAAAGAAAATGATCTTCATTCATTATAGCAGAATATACTTGTTTTATAAATAAGTATGTGCCTTTGTATCGTTTAGTAGGGTTAAAATGGTTTCGAGTTAGGCTCACGTGGAGTAGGAAATATGTTGAAACGTTGGGCTCCACGTGGATCATCTGTGACCCATAATATTTATTGGTAGCAAACTTATTATAGAGAATCCAGTGTATTTTTATTCAATATAAACCGGAGGCCACCGCAAAGCCGAAAGGCAACCGGAAATAAAGATATATAAGATATTATAAAGAATCTAAAAAAATATATAATATATCGAATATGAATAAGAAAAAAAACTACTAATAATCTACTACTTTGGATGCTTGGTTTAGAATATCCCAATTTTATGACAACCTTTATTCAAATAAAAATGTATTCTTCAATAATAATTCATTGTTAATGAATAAACAATTATAGAAATAATAACAGTAAGAGGATGATATTTTTTTACTATGAATTTCATAAAATCGAAATTCGAAAATTTTAAAGTAATAAGAGATAGTAGAATATTAAAATTTTTCAACAAATATATTGTTTAAAAAAAAATCATTTTGAA
This sequence comes from Bombus affinis, assembly GCF_024516045.1. Taxonomy (NCBI): domain Eukaryota; kingdom Metazoa; phylum Arthropoda; class Insecta; order Hymenoptera; family Apidae; genus Bombus; species Bombus affinis. The sequence continues at coordinate 12,959,584 of NC_066344.1, forward strand.
GTATCTTGTCATGCAACATTGAATTCAAACATTTTTCTCCACTTATATCAGATCACATTTGTATCAAAGACACGCACAACGTTCTTTCCAAACTTAAAATTCTATTTGTTGCTTCAAATGGATCAGACACGCGATAACATAGTTCGCACTCCTTTGCGCGACAGTGGTTTCTTTAGATTTAAAAAAAAAAAAAGACAAGATATTTGGAAGTTTCGTGCGGCAAACTTATCTCGTCATTTATCGTATTAAATTCCCTGTCCGACGCAATGTTTCGGAATCTTTCCAACGCTATGCTTTAATATTCTCGACAGTCTGTTCAACTTGCTGAGCTTTGCAGAATCTATTAAGGAGAGCAAATTAAAATTTTAATCAAAGCGCTTCCCACCATCGGAAGACTGTATTGGTTAAAAGAGGAAAACGTTTCGTCGATTCGAAGAAACATTTCGATGCAGTTTCTCAACGTTTTCGATTGACTAAATTAAGGTACCATTTTTTACCATATATTTATAACCAATTAATAAGGAACAAATTAGAAATTTATTTTCAACAAAAAATTTTACTTTCGACATTCTGAAAAGTAAAAAAGCTTGTAATAATATTTACATCATGTATCTATAATTAACTAATAAGAAACAAACTAATAAATTAGAAATGTATTTTCAAAAGAAATTTACTCTTCCGACATTTAACAATTTTTTTTTAATTCATGAATATATTTGTTTGGATATTAAAATCAATGCAATAAAATTTGTTCAATTATAAATTACATAAATGATTCGAACTTTCTTTTGATGTTATATAGAACAAAATAGAAGAAGAGAAGTGAATTAAGGAAAACTGAAATCTTTGTTCATAACTCGATGATTTGCTAATAATGCGACAAAGAATGAATTGCTTGCACAGATTAAATAATCTTATGCTGCATGGTTCTTAATACGCTACCTATCGCGTGGTTATACATATTCCGTAATGCATCCAGTTCCGCAATCTTTTTCCTTATTGACTTAGCTTCCATAAAGATACATCCCGTTCTTCGTTTTGTCAAATAAACACAGCACCAATAAGATTCTCTGGACAATACTAGGTACCTTAAGTCTTAACCGAATTTCCCCTCGAATTTCCCGATCGATCGTCAAACTTTTCTGCTAAAATTCACACGAAATCTCGTTACGTCTTCGTCCAATTTTCGATATCGCGATTCTACAACTTTTTTTCTTACTTTCTACTTTGTGTGGCGTTATTACACTGCAGATGTTTATGCACATATAGAAAACTTAAATATACAGTCATATACAAAATGTAGACAATATTTAAAAACGTACAAAATGTAATATTTGAAGAATGAAATTCTTACTTAGGTTCCATTTTTTTTCCTAACTAACCTTTTCGAGGCTAATGGTACACTATGTCCCAAGATACCTTTAGAACGACTGCTGGAAATTTGAATTTTTTAGCATTCCATTATAGGTGGAACTTCATATCTCATTTAAAAGATTACATTTTATTTATGTGTCTCAATTTAAGTGCATTATAGTTCATACATTATCAGATTCATTGCTAAAAAAAAAATTCGTCTTAAAAGGGTGAAGTCCCATTTTGTCAGTTGTGTTCATAAAAACATAAATTTCCATAAACATCCGCAGTCATCATATCCATCAATCCGTTTTGATAAGAATATTTTTCCTGTATCCATCTACATGCTCTTGCACTTTGTCTCTAATCTTACTTCGCATTTCTTAACCTCTTTCTCATCATTCACCTTTTTTCATCAAACCTAACCAGCAGAGCATTTTTAAAAGTGAAAAATTATTTCGTTTCGCGTATGCAGGTGTGTCTTATTGTCTATGTAGGCATGTGTATGTGTGTGTATTTCTGTCACAAGAACATCACCACCTATCGTTGCGTAGGCGTAGCATACAATTTAAATGTTGAACACATTACCTTATGATCGCCTTGAGGGGCACCACGATGCGATGGATGTTGCACTTATCGAATAATACAACACGAAAAATGAACTATACGACCGCGTGAAATTTTACTGAACCGACGAAAAGACGCAAGAAACATACCACCCTTCGTAAACCCGACGCTTTCGTGTCCGAGAGGCCACTGACAAAACTCGCGATTCCCCATTTTGCTCGAATACTCCTACCCCTTCTCTTTGCAGTGTCATTGGAAGGGAGAATGGTGTAATAAGGATAGCAGATAAGGAGAAGTAGTAGGAGTAATAGAGAGGGAAAGAGGCTTTATCGACCCAACCGAACAACCACCAGTGCAAAAGATGGAGATACACTGGTAGCGATGGGTCTGACGAAAATATTTATCGTCCTGTAGCATGGTACAAGTAGTTATCTACTTAGTTTTCAAGTAGTTATTTACTTAGAGTAGGTATGATACAGATATCGGTTCTATTTTCACTTTCTTAGGAGTTCAACTTTTATTTGTGTATTATTATTAAACATTATAAATGTTCTTTTTCAGGACTTACGGAAAATAAGTTTAAGATATGCGGAAGTATGGAAATAATGAATATTTTACTTTATTTTATCACGTATTAAAGCTATTATTATTAGAAAAGTTATGTTATATGTATATGATACTGGAACATGTGTAACATTAGTTTTATAATATATTAAAACTACTTATTAGAGAAAGTTATGTTATTTATATATAATATTGGAACAAATGTAACATTAAAGTCCTATCATTTCCCATTTTTAATTTCGAGACACAATATTGTGATTCATTTTGTCATCCTATTAAACTTGAGAAATATTTCTCTAAACTTAAATTGAACAATTTACCATTCCACTTCAACCATTCGTCATTTACAATATCAAATCGCAATATTATAATTCATTATTTTACCATAATAAATATAAAAAATATCTTTTCATGTTATAAATGTAATTTATAACAAGTAATCTCTATAATAGAGATTGATGGATATGACCAAACCGTTTAAAAATACATATCATGCATCAGCAAGTAGTTAAATACTCACAAAATGACCACTTTTTTTGTAGCCTGTTGACGCCGTACGGAGGTGAGGATCAATGCCATCACTATGCACATGCACGCTTCCGTGGACGACGTGACGTACGACAAAACGGCGCCAACGTGGTCTCTGCCAGGCCAATAACGTCTTTCGAAATTTTGACGCTTCCGAGAGGGGTCGCGTGGAATGAACAATTGAAGAATAGGCAGGGAAACGAACAATCGTAGATAAGCATTGTGTATGCGACGACTATTCGAGTGTTGTCCACTTTATACGTATATTAAGTCAGTTTTTCATCAACCATTTAAGTACCTGCAATTCATAGATACATAGAATTTTGTTCTTTATTGATTATTAAATTATTTTTAGTCATTTTGAATAAATGTAATTGGTAGAAATTTTCAAAAATTGTTCATCAACAATTACCACCATATGTAATTTATAATATTTTTGTGCTATATAATTTATTAACATATGGCAGGAAGTGTAGTCAATATTTTTATAAATATGCAATACCTCTTAATTCTAATTTTGTATATTCTATAGACTTCTGAATTTTGTAATGACTGAAAAAAGGATTAGGTTAATTAAATACATTGATCACAAAATAATTAAACTTAGGACACTTTATCGATGTACCTCAATCCAACGAAATACGTTTTTATGAAGTGCATATGATTCTTTGGTGAACTTGAAAGAGGTAGATTGTTGAAGAACTCTCGACTTTGCTGAAGGAAGCAGATTCTATTTCAGTAATGAAAATCTTATAATGCGTGATGCGAAACTGAATTCCGCATCAAGCTTTTATTAATTAAGGAAGGTACATTAAGATAATTAGAAGAATGTACCACACCTGTTCAACGTTTGCACGCGACTCCTGTTCTTTTTTAATATTCCAATTTCTTTAATCTCTAAAAAAAGTACATCAACAAAGAATGAGATTGAAAAAATTTAACATCTTTTTCTGTATGAAATATAGAAAATTTATTATCATTTTTATAAATTTCTGTTTAGAATAATAAAAGTATCATATTCATTTATCTTTTATTTTTATATGTTCTTTCTTCTTACTTATGCATTATTTAAGAAAATTATTTCGGAAAATTATTTTATTGCAAAATTAAATATTTATTAAAGAAATTCTATTTGATTTTGCATACCATTACAGAATATTTCTCCCTTGATATTTATTGTCCGTTCAAAACTGTCTTACTCTCCTTAGTCTGCCATGATCATCCTTTTCAAATATTTAGCCACAAAGTACGTGGTAAATTGAAACAATATTCCAATTCTTAACGTTTTACATAGCGTTTTATCTAAAACATTAATTTCAAAAAGAATTATTATTTATTATAAATTACCACAAATGCTATTTTAAGTTGTTATTTTATTGGCCACTAGAAATGTTAATTCGGGAAGTTTCGGGTTAAAAATCACAAATTACAAGGTATTCTGTCTATCAATAGGATATAAATAATAAACACTATATATGTACGTGCGTGTGATTATCTCATTTGCTTCATTTGCCCTCTCTCTAAAAGGATATGAGTTATGTATCCACTGTGGCACACCTAGGTTAAAAGGCCATAATTCTGTAAATATATCATGCTGCGAATAAGATAGATATTTCCTTTATTTAAGCTTGATACTCATCGAAAGTAATATATCACAGTCATTTACGAAATTCAAATGTTATTCTTAATAATAAATCAGTTGATCCTTCAAATATTCGAATCCTGCTTTTAACATTTAAAAAACATTTAAAAATCAAATCTAAAACTTTTAATAATCAGTTGTAGTACTTTTTCCAAACAAAAGTCAATACATAACGTATAGACTGCGATTTGCAAATTTAAGATTCGAAAAATGTATGGAATATAATATGTAAAGATATATAAGATATTTAAAGCACTTATTATGATACTTAGTAGATGAAACAAATTTCTATTTAGATACGATTTTTTTAACCCTGTTTATAAAAATATCAAATTGCATAAACATCCGCAATCTAATGATATGAATCTGATTTACCGACAATGATAAAACCGTTGTAAGTCAGCGCACTCTGCGACATTCACGATGTAACGTTACATACTAGAAATTTATCTCTTTTATCCTAAGAAAATTTGATTGAATTTATCGTTAACTTCATCATAATTTTACGTCATAAATGTTTTTCTATCCTTAGGTTTCAAAAATAAAATTTTTCTTGAGCAGCAGGTGATATTCGCAACAACATTTCGGACAACTGTGGTTGGCAACTATGTTTGGCAATCTGCCATATAAACAAGTAGTGTGAATGTAAGCCAATTATGACATAATATCGTCTGAATATCGCAACACACATTGCCAATATATCTTTATGCACTATACAATGTTGTTATATAGCATAACTTCATTATGGTTCGCTACCATTATCGCTCAATACCATGAATAACCTATATTCCATGTACCGAGATTCCTGAGAATTTGAATGGTTCGATTACGAAATTTTTCCTAAAGAGGGCGTGACAAAGAAGGGTGTAATATTTTTCACGCAATAATTGAACAAAAGAATACTTCTTTCTCTAATTTTACCATTATATAAACTAGTTATATAACTTTTCAGTGTGTCTATTAAAAAATTTCATAGAAACAACAGAATTACATTTGATACAAAAGTTTGATGACATTAAATGCAAAGGTGCAAGGAAGTATGATACTTTGAAGAGAAGTTTGTTGCAAGTATACCATGAAGTATAGAATATACATATGTACATACAGTTGATCACAAAAGTAAACTCCTACATATTTTTATTAATATATTGTATGTGATTGTATATGTTATTGAAACATAACTACCATGATTATATGCATTGGTAAAATTTGAAACAAACCTGAAAATGTATATAAAAACTAAGAGACATTTAGTGCAAGTATATATTTCACATTTATATAGAGATGAGAGAAGTATTAGTCAATTGTCTATTACATTAAGTATTAAATTCATTTAATGAGATTGTTTTTGCCAGTTATTATATTTAAGATGTCTGTTCATAATGTACATATATTAATTTTTGATCAAATGTATGTTTACAATAAATATCTTGTAATTTATATATACATCTTCAAATTGATTTCCAATTTTTCCAATGTAATCATAGCACTCGTGTCTCATTACAGCGCTAATGAAATTTTAACACATCTACAATACGTATAGCTAACATAGAAGTTATGTATAATGTATAGTAAGTGTTAAAATACTTTCGTGAGCCACTGTACGTTAGGTAACATAGTAGAAAATTTCCAAAATGGAACGTATGCTTCTAGCTTTAGTCGTTTGAGCGCTGAACTGTTTGGTAAGGTATAACTTGCATTTCCTTTGCATTTAATCCCGTCAATTACATAACAGAGCTGCGATGACCGGAAGCGCTGCTTAAGAAGCGTCAGCCAAAGAGTCAAAGGTATTTCTATGAAGCCCTTAGGATTGCAGGGTTTACACATCACAATATTATGATATATCGTTTCCTAATAAAGAAACGTAACATGTATCGTATAACAATCGAATTCGTGCTGCAAAAGAACTTTCGTTTCTCCTTTTTTTTTCAGTTTCTTTCAATATATTGTACCTTAATATAAAGGCAACAACGATAAAATGATTGTGCAATACAAATATATATATGTTATATCTCATCGAACTTCGATATTCTTTAAGTATCTATATACTTATCTTAAATATAATACTGTATTATGTACATACATACAAATATAATATATAATACATACATTATATTTATATCGCTTTACAGCTTTGCTTTTCTTGTTCGTCTCTTTTAAAGAATACAACGAAGAAAATATTCCCGCTGAAGTTTGGAACTGAAAGTTCTTACGAGATCACAGGAAATCACGATTTTACAAACGGCGATCACGATAAACAATCGACCCCATTTTTATTTGGACAAGGTACAAAAAATATTGTCAGCATACACGGTATGCAGAATGCGGTTTTACGTTAGAATATAAAACTCATTCACGATCTATTATTAAATAATTAAACAATAGCCTACTTTGCGAGATTATCGTCCGGGATAATCGGTCTGATTTATTAATAGAACCTCAGATCGATTGCCACTACGCTTACCGTATCAGAAGTTTTGAAATACTATGTGAAAAAACTACAAAGAGCCGGTCTTTTTGCTCATTTCTTCACGGTTTATCCGCCTGTCGGTGATTCTTCCATCTTCTTTTTTAAATTTAAACAGTACAATGAACTTATATACAAATACTAAGGAGTAAAAAGAATTATGTAATCAATATCGAGCATTCCCAGGTCAGAAGATAACATTCAATAAATAAATTAATCTTCCACAAAAAAGAAGCTATATATATATCGACAGGCGAACGAACAATTTTAAAGAGAAAGTGAAACTGAATGATCGAGACACCAGTAATAAACTTCCGCTTAATAAAGCGAAATTCGTTACTTCGAGTGAAGGCACTTTACCCACAGACTGATTTGCACTTTCCATTGCACGCACACGCAAGATCAATCTACGTTCTGCTCTATATACATATACATTGCTCAAACATCACTGTCACACATTTATAACGTTGCCTCTGTTTCTCGATATCGCGATAAAATCGCTCAAATGAAACTTGACCGATGCAACTACTTGCCGGAACGTAATAATAAGCGACTCGACTTCTAAACTACCATTACAGCGTTACAGCTTTCTAGTTTTTATCCACTTGTACGTCTCTAAAGTCTATCCAATTTCGTATTAACATGCAATTTATTCGATTTAAGAAAATGAACAAAAAAGTTGTTAGAATTGCGAGCCATAAAATCAGCTATCGCGAGCTGTCAACGTGAAAAATCAGGAAATAAAGAAATTATGTATGTTTAAATAAAGAATTATACTTTTATGTATATCGTTAGATATAAGAAAAACGAAAGAGGAAGTCGAGGTGTATAAATTGTCTATTATCGTTCGAGTTTCATTCAAGGGTTGTTTTATCTAGAAACAAATTGCACCTTTTCAAAACGAGTGATCATCGGGGATATATTTGCACATTTGTTTCGCAAAAATATTCCCAACAGATCGTGTGTTACATTGCTACATAAATCACTTTCGCGCTTTTCTCTTTACCGAAAACACCATACATACACATATATACATATACATTTGCACGTATTAATCATTTTAAGTAAAACAACATGAAAGTTCACGCTAGGAATTGGTAGAACACTTAAATCACGCACACATGGTGTATCGCGTGCATCGCTAGCCAAAATCGATACCACAACATGTTGCCTGGCGAACAAAGAATTCAGCTTAGGATATATCTTCAACTTTGTGAATTTCTTTGTAAGAAAATAACGTAGCAACGATGACACGCGAAACACATTGCTCGAGCTGCCAAGATTATCTTTCAAACTTTCTATCAATATATATATATATATATATACATTCATCTATACACATTATTCTAATTTATAACAAGCCTATCCAGTATACACATTCGTCGATACATAAAATTTTGAGTAAATCCTATCTTATAAGATCCTTTGTAAAATTTCGAGTAGATTCCACTCTTTGCAATCCAATCCGTACAAACGATCGATATTTCGATTTTTTTTCTTTTTTTCTTGTAAGACTTCGCTGACGAAACGAATGATTATTTTAATTACTTTCAAAAAAGGAATATTTAAAAAATTATAGAAATGGTTTACAGAATTATTGTCAGTTTTAACGGTCAGATTGATTGATTTTGGAATCGATTGTATAGATGGAGACCGCAAAGGGCGGAAATTGCGAATTCCGTGGCGAAACGCAATTCACCAGGCTTAAAATTTCAAGCAGAGATACATTTGCACGCGATTTATATTTTTTATTAATTTTCACTCGGTAACTCGATTACAGACGTTGAAAAAAATTGAAAGAGAAAGCAAGCGGTGAGAGTGTTGAAATAGTAGAGGACCGTTAATGGACATATCTCTTCCTCCTTGCCTTTGCTTCGTGCGCGAAGAAAAAGGTAATGATATAACGCTAAAAACTGTACAATATGTATTTTATACATTCTGTTCAGGCCATTGTACGTGCTCGTGTTACAAGTATTATATATTCGTATCTATCACGCGCTGGTATATACAAATCGATACACATCCCGCCACATTCTTTGAAATTCACCAGCGTTCGCCCTTTAAAACACTTGTAAAAGGAAACAATAGAACCAAAGTAACGTAACGATCGAATTGAGATATTGAAGATTTTCCATGATGTGAGAAATTAAATCTATTCCTTATAATAAATGTATACATCTAGTCAATTTGTGCACGTATCAATTTTATAAGTAAATGTATTCGCAAACAATGAAATTTAAGTTTTTACCGATAGATCATAATCATACACATGCATTATTTAATGAAGGAATACATTTACCAAGAATAATGGACATTTTCATACTTAATTAATAATTTTGTTAAAACGTTACATAAATCCACGCATTGACTGATAAGTGTATATATTTACCAAATAGAACATTTTTATCGTAACATATCAATGAACTTGCTTCTCATATATCATTTGCAACATCATAATCGATGAAATAGTTGTTGAAAGCGTTTTAAAGTACATTATTATTTAAAAGTTTAAAAATTTCGATATGTTAGAATAAGTAAAAATGTTTGAACAGAAAAAGAGTAAGTTATCTCTTGGGTCTTAGGCCACATGAATTATAAAACACAGATAACGTAAGGAAGAACCAAAAGTCGATTTTCTGTGATAGTAGGCGAATTGAGGTAGATCCATAGAAATTTCAGATAGTCAAATAATACGAATCGTAATAAAAAAAGATAAATTTTTGTAATCTATAAATAATAATTCATATACCTTCGTCCGTGAGTTTTTAAAATAAAAAGTGAAAAATAGAAGAAAAAGAAGATTGTTTCTAAAGACATGAAATAAAATGATCTATAAGTCTGTAAGTATCTTGGATCTGTTTAAAAAAAAAAAAGGATAAAACAAAAATGTTTAATATATGTGAATTAATTAAAATAAGGATAATAGAAAATAAAAGAAAAAATTGATCAAACAGAGAATAGAGTGAAAGAACTATGGATCTACATAAAATCACAATGTCGCGATCGAACTTACGAATCTTTAAAGGAAAGCAATGGAAAGCCGTGCTTTAGTTCCTCTACTATCTTCCATTATAAGTAGAGAAAATAAAACATTTCTCTTTCTTCTTTATCACGGAATGCTTTAAACAAATAGGTACGAAAAAAATACAATGTACGTTAAACAGGAGTACGGTTTGTCGAGTGCTGGCAAGGTCCTCGGTAAATTGCAATGTTTTATTAAACAGTCAATTAGTTTTCCAAGGATTTATCTTGCTACACTTAATTCCTGTGCATTTCGCTATCGATATCTACATGTATTTTTCGTTTTTATTCAAGACAGTGATTCGTTTGCTTGCTACCCGAGTTTCAAAATATCATTTCTCACAAAAATTCTTTTCCGTGATGAGTAGTAGATTATAAATGTTTATGCAAATTATTCAAAATTCTTTCATTCATTAAATATTGTAACTAAATCTGTTTCACTCACTAAATATTGTAACAAATACCTTATTTTGGATATTTTATATATTTTTACACATTTCGTACACTTTTGCATCCATAAATTTCCCAAAAATACGTAAACATATAAATACGTAGACATCCATAATCGAGCGATGAGATTCGTAAAACGAATAATCAAGATACATAAAAAGAAACTTTAAGTTAGCTAATAAAGAAACTACTGATGCTTTTACAATCACAATGTATGTGTGTTTATACATATATGTATGTATGTATATAAATGTATATACGTATAAATACACATACGTATGTATATACATACATATGCGTATATACATATATATACGTATTTGTATATAAACACACATAGTTTTACAATTCTTTATAAAAAAAAAAACTCCATCGATATATCTATTTTCTTTTTTTGTCACAGATGAGAAACGCTCGAGAACATTCAACGCAGTGGATGAAAAAAGAAGAAACGAAATGAAAAGAAAACGGGTTGGTCAGGCAAACGAACCATCGTCAACGGAACTCGTTCGTCACATTTCTTTTTTCTTTTCTCTTTTTTTCGTGCAATGGTCTTTGTTCCTTCGCAATAGGAAAAACAAGAACAAAATAAAAATGATTGTAAGATATTGGATTATAATATATTCAATAACGACCTGCTCTTATATCTATTGTATTTCGCACTTTCGTCTTAACAATATAACATTCGTTTCCGTTTTTTTCTTTTATTCAAATTCGAGCTCTCCTCGCAAAAAAAAACGAAATGAACACATGTTATTATGTATTATGTATATTACTCGTGAAAAAAGTGGGGGAAATGTACGAAGTGGACCAGAACATAAACATTGCATTTTTATTAATACACTTTGAAGATTCATTTGACATGCCTGTTTATAAACGAGCCTCGATGAAACGATTAGAAATGTGGACAGGCGGAGAAAAACAGGCAATTAGCGTTTTATTTCTGGTTAATAGGCAAGTGAATAAAGAGAAGCGATCCGTGAAACAAATTCTAAAGGCCTAGAGCTGCTCTCCTTTTCTTCCCTTTTTGCTTTTCTCGTTTCGACACGTAACATTCACCTTTAAAGACTAAAAGGATCGACGCTAAAGCAAAATCATTTTCACAGGTCAACCCACCTGACATATAAATATTCTTTCTTTTTTCACCTTGCTTGTACTTGTAATAACACATATGTACGTAAAACAGAAGTTTCTTTTGTCTTACATAAAATCCTAGGAGGTAAAATATCGACCATTACCGAAGCGACAACCATCGATGATACGCACACTATTGTATAATGTCCCTTGTTCCATCAATATTTGTATCAACACTGATTGGAAGTGCTAACGACAAGGTTGTATCAATGTAACGTTGAAAGTCCCGCTTCGGTAATACATCTAGTACTTTATAATAAACGCGTGTACATGTATCTGAGAATCGGATCAAGTTTCTTCAAAGAGCATGAAGAGACGGAGCAAGAAGAAGAGATAGAGAGAGAATGCGTTTATATGTACGTGTACATCCTTTATATCTATATTATCTATGTAGTTTTATTTATATATGTATATAGGCGAATCAATCGCACAAAGAAATGTGAATCTCCGACAAGGAAAATCACCTCGTCTAGGATCACACCAACTCTTAACCCCATTCCCCCGTCTATATGTCCAGAGATGCACACAACGATCTCCCTATGTGACGATACCACAGTGGGTTTTTTCTTTTTTCACGCAGTAATTAATACGTATGTACAGAATACAAAAAAACGATCGTTCTTTCTTATTTTTCAAAAACAGTGTATATTCCTTCCTTGGTAAAAACTGCAGCGAAAGTTTCTCTCCTTCTTGTTTTTCTTTTTATCCTTCTTAATATTCATGAATTCATTTATTCGTGAGAATTCATGCACTTTCTACCAATTGTTACCACGTCCCCGACCTCTGAAGCCGTTACCCCTAAATTGTCCACCGCGTTTCAGTCCCCTCGGCATAAAGTTACCGATCACAGGTCCACGAGGTCCCCTGTCCATCCAAGGAGCTCTTGGACCACCCCTGAAACCCCTACCCCGAGGTGGACCACCCCTCCAAGGAGGAAATGGAACCGGACCACTGAGACGCGGTCGGAAGTTCGGCCCAACGGGACCATCGAAGTCGTACATCCCTTGATGTGACTCCGCCGAGACCTGTGGTATGGGCCCGTTCAAACCGGCGTCAGACTCTGTCGGTGTCTGCGGCCCGTTCGATACGATCCTCTTTTTACTACATCCAACATCATTCTCGTCGAAGCTACCATTCGTCGATGATCTTTTCAATTCGTTGCTTGGTGTTGAATTTCCAAGATCGTCCACTTGATCTGGTATATGTTGCTGTTGCGACTGCTCGGGCAGATTCATTTCTTGACCCGTATTTTCAATAGATTCGCTACTGTCACAGGTCTTCTCTGAGATTACAGCTTCTGGTTCGATGTGTTCTTCATATTCTGAGACAGGAACATATTGATTGTGCTGCGAGTCTTTAGGCTCCGTTATCACGGGTACAACAGTTACTTGGTTCATTGCTTGTTGTTCGTCCGGCTCCATAATTGGAGGTTCGGACTCGTGTTCGTGAAGATTCGAACCACTTGAGTATACAGATTGCTGGTCGAGGCTCCGTGAGTTTGGTGTGCTGTGTGGTAATCTACGATCTTGACAGTTTTCTTCTTGTTCAGCGTCTGGAAGATGCTCTGCATTCGTTGGCGCTTTGTTTTCGTTGGACAGTCCTATGGGCATACCATCTTCGTCAAGAATGACAACAGTGTCTGGTGCTGGTACCAGTAAAGGGCGACTGTTTGGTAGGATTTCTGGGGACGATCTTTGATGTTGCTCTTGCGATCGGGATTTGCGACTGTTTTGAAGGTTCCTTTGTTTGTGATCATCCGAGTATCTGTCTCGTCGGTTCCTTGGAAAACCACGACCACCTCGACCTCCTCGGTCGTTCCGATGAAAACCGATATCTCTATGCTGATGCTCCGTTGATTGGGAGTACCTGCCACGCATTTGTGGCTCACCAAGGAACTCCTGATTAGGTCGTAATGCGTGATTTTCACGATATTCAAACTCTTGCTTTGAAAATTCTGACTGAGTTTGGTGCATTTGATGGAATTCTTGTGGAAAATCCTGCTGGTTTTGGATGAAATTTGGCGGTGGCCTGTTTTGATGAAAATTTGATTGAGCTGGATGAAATTCTGCGGGATTGTGTCGAAAGTCTGTTTGATCTTGATGAAATGATGGTTGGCCTGGATGAAACTGCGGTGGCGGAGGTGGGGGTGGAAGAGGCCCTGAATGCATCATGTGCACGTCTTGCATTATTTGTCCATGAGGTCCTGGCATTTGACCCGCGGGAAGCGGAATCATTCGCATGTCCATATCCATGTGCTGTGAAGTCGCTGATTGATTACCGACTCTCATATCCCTGTCTTGTGATCGAACGTCAACTAAAACCCTTCCCTTTGGTTTACTGTCAGTCTCGTCGTCCGACATTTCCATGTCGACGCTTTCCACAATATCGCCTGGTTGCATGTGTTGCCTGATTCCGTATTACAAAGCATTAAAGTTGTTACGGTGAAAATTAAAACTGCTATTGCAATCCTACAAAATTCTAGTAATTGAGCGAGTTTCAGTATCTTACCGGTAATCTTGATCGCCTGTGGACCACAAGTTGTTACTGTTAGCTAACGCATTCATAGAATTGTCGTTGACATTATGATTCGCCGGACTTCCTGTTAAACTAATCAAGTTTCGATGATCAACATCCCCTGCTTTCATCAAACGATATGGTAATTGATTCTCTACCGTTATCGGGATAGGTATTACTCTGAAAAATAATAAATTAAATATGTTTTTGCTCAAAATTCTCTGATTAGTACACATATATGAACTGATTCTTTTTGAATTGTTATTAAATTCTTCACCTATGATCTACATCTCCAGCAGTACTTAAAAGAGATTCTTGTGGTTGAGAGTCATCATATTCAACTGGATCTGTAAATCCAGCTTTCTCATACATGGGTGGTGACTCTGGTGTTTCAGATAAAATTTCACTTTTCCCTCTAACAGCATTAGTCCACGTAGTTTCGTTACTAGGATCCCATCTATCCATATCACCATCTATCCAGGTTTTCGATTTTTCGTCGCATTCACCAGGCCAAGTTGGGTTCATGCTATTTTTTCCTGGAAATATTACGGAACCTGCTATGTTATAAACTTATAGAGCTGATATCAAAATTTTTATATGTTATATTGCAAAATAAATTCATACCCTTTTCCTCCCATTTGGCTGGTTCCTTCATAGTTTCACTCGTAGGTGTCCACGTTGGAAACTTAGGTGGTAACTTATTATAACAGTTTTCATCGTCGAGAAAAATTGGTGGAGGTAATGGTGGAGGTGGTAAAGGATTAACAGTATTATTATTAGTTGGGCCATCGAAAGGTACAGTAATGTTACTCTGGCTGTTTTGACTGGAATACGGTGAAGGAGTATGCGACTCGCCGGATAAGTTTCGAACAGGTAATGGAGTACTGTGGGTTATAGGGCAATTATTCACACCAATAGGTGTATTTTGATTTCCCATAATTCTTGAGATCACAGGGGTTACTGAATGCTGCCCTAGTATAGGTGAGTGCCTATAATTTGAACGCTGTGGAGATTCTACTCGCGATTCTGGAATATCTAAACCAAGACCAGGAATACCACCAGGATCTTGAGATCCATCAGAGGAAGGAAGAACAGTCTTTAAAAAACTAGAGATATTAAAATCTGCACTATTACTTTCATTTTTGGAGGGCCTCATGTTGATTACTTCTATTGGTTTAGCCTAGTAAAATATGCATAATATCTTTATTATGTTTTATCAGATAATAAATGTTTATTTTGATAAAATATATACCTCCAATGATTCATTATACTGCTGTGAGATTCCAGTAGGAGTTAACGATCTTTCATTAAATATGTTTCGCTTTAATGTGAAAAACAAATGATTTACAGCAATATTCATTGAAATTAATATGTTTTTCTAACTTTAGTGTCTTACCATATTACCAAAATCCACATTTCCTCCCATAAAAGATGAAAAATTATTAGTAAAATCACCAGAATCATTGCCTTGGCCCATTTCTGGAGCTGGTACAGGTACCGGATCATACTCATGAGAATATGAACCATACATAGATGGTGGTGCTACATCCATAACTCCTAACTGATTTTGAGATTGATTTTCTTCTCCTGGAAGTTCTATATCACTATCAGGACTTGGAGATGGAGCATTTATGTCTGGTGATGGAATTGGTGAAACTAATGTTGGTAAAAGCTCATCCAATTTTTTCTTCAAATTTTTTACACGACTACCAAAATTTCTGTATGCCTATTAATAAAGAATTTTAAGAATGTTAAAAAACATTAATGAATATTATGGATAGCACACTGATTTTTTTAATGTACTTACATTAGTAACTATTTTCACTTCACCTCTTTGAGTTTCATAAAATTGATCAGCCTGTTCCAACAGCTCAAGTACTTGAGTTCTTTCTCTAATTTCTGCCTCCAATGCACGTACATAATTTTCAACATTTCTAACTGCCAAATCCACTTCCTTCTCTGCATCTTCAACCCTTCTCCTATCTTTCAAAGAAGCACATAATTCTTCTGCATTCTCTATATCTATATTGCTGTCACGTAAATCTCTTAATCGAGCATCAGTTGCTTGTTCTAGTGTAGCACATGATCTCATAGTAGAAATGAGTAAAGCAGCTTGAAATTCTTCTGGAGGTACTGTTGGCTGGGGTTCTAATTTCTTTTTTGGAGCTGCTGAAATTAATCCAGATAGGTCTGCCAAGAATTCTTCATCATACACTTGTCTCTGATCCCAAATTTTAAAAATCCTTAATATACGATGTTTCACTTTCTCATCTCTAACCATGGTCGTTGCTCGTTGTAGAGTTGTGCCCCAGGATTCCACAAATTCAAAATTTTTTCTCTTGGAGTATTGTATAACATCATTTGCCAGATAAAAAAGTGTAAGGCGGTGCTCAACTTTTACTGTCATTTAAGAAAATGTCACTGTTATCTTACAAGTTACAAATCAATAAAAAAATTGATATAACTCAAGAACAACCTCAAAATGTATTAAACTAAATAATTACAAATAAAAATTTATATAACAGCATGTATATTTCTAATGACAATAATGGAATCAAATATTACAATAACATAATACATAAATTTTTAATATTTTACTACAAAAAATTAAATATCTCATCAATTACAGTTTACATTTTACATTCTTAATAAAACCCTTTAAGATCACTCTACTTCCCAATACCAATAGCACAAATAATCTAAATCTTAAAACATAAACAAAGAAAAATAAAACTTGAAACTAAATACAGCAATGATTTCATACTAAAACAAAAAATATAAACTTACCCTTCTTAAGAACTTGCAACCAGGTAGCGACAATCTTCTTATGGTGCTGTCTCCTCTCCAAACACCAAGCAGAAAGACCTTGTATTGACTCCTGTGAATCTTTCAATGTGTGAAGCCTTCGTTCGAAGAGCTCCACATCAAAATCACTTGACGCCATTATAGATTGGAATAACACATTTAACGTGATGTTTACAAGGTTAATCCAACGTCACGTTTTAACGTGAACCACCGAGAGGAACACGTGGAACTTTGTTCTGCTATCATAGGTATGTCTATATACTTAGACAATCAACCTAACCAAGTAAGTATCGCTACTATGTCACTCGTCGGGTTATTAAACCTCGTGAACGTTCATTCGAATCAAACCATCTTATCCTTTTTATCCCGATAACGTTTTCCAATTCGTCGAACTCTGTTTCGCACAGAAAACAACCGAAATTTCTGAAAATCACTTCGTTTCGGAGTTCGCCTAATATGCACGCTAAAGACACCGCTTTCACGTCGCTTACGAACCTCAATGAAACTTCTTCGATCCCACCAGTAAATCCGTCGCAACGATAATTTCATCCACTCGGTATTATTGTACATGTAACATGTCAACTTTCCCTGGGTATCCGAAAACTATCGTATTTCTATGTGACCGATCTTGAAAACAAGAGTCCGCCATCTTTTTAGAACCAAAACACGAGCGCGCAATGGCCGGCGCGATTTTCCAGTATACAGGGTAACACTGAAATAAGTAAGCTTTGGTAACATCGCTTATCCTTCCTGAGGATGAAAAAAAGTCATGTAAACATAGATCCAAGGACTGTCTTTTCTGAGATGTAAACATGTTCTGATTATATCGAATGTTTCTTGAATAATTCTCACGTGTAGAATTATGAATCAATTGTGGATATTTATTCTTCATATTTTTATTTTTTATTCTATATTTTTATCAATACAATTAATGTAGAACTTATAAATCACAGTGACTCGTTTTACCTATTAACAAAATATAGGAGATTGTTATAGATCCACTCTACTTTAGACATTTCATATATTTTTGCATATTATGTGTATACATATTTGAAATTTTGTACAAATACATAAAAATCCATAGTCTAATTATGAGCAATGTCAACATTTTCTTTCTGTCATATAACAGCTAAATATTAGTAAATATTACAACATATACAAAAATCGTATTGCATTACAGTATTTGACAAAATCCGGAATATACCGAGAATTTTGTAATGTCTTTGATAATCAAATAATGATATGAATACGCATATTGATAATACAGAAGAAGATCATGTTTAATAATTTAATTTTGTGATCGATACACAGTCAGGAAGAAGCTGATTCCAGTATAAAAATAAATTAAAAATGCAAGATGTTTTAGACAAATTTGTTTTCGAGAATATTAGGTTTGAATAGCTAGTTAGTAATGCATTTATAAGTAACTTGGCTACTTTGCTCAATTTATACATATAGTCATCACTGTGTACTTCTATGTTTATAAACAATCTAAATTAGGATTTGTATAATTTAATTTGTAGGTATAATTTAAAATAATGCATTAAGGCCTTAATATTGACATTAATAATTTAAAAATATTGTCCTCGACGTCCATGATAATTGCTTTATTCATTATTCTTAAATCGTAAAAACAATTAAATTCTTGATATCGTAAATACGGTTTTAGATTTTCGTTAACTACAATAATACATCAATTATTGAAATTATTTATAATTATATCAAATCATAATTGACATTTATAAACACAAATTAGTTAGCTCGAGACAAAATTCAGAAACAGCATTTTTTCGCAGGATACACTACATTTCGCTTTCAAACTTCTTAATTGACCTCTATATTAAATAATACCAAAAAAGAAATCTTTGATAACATGTTTTCCAGGTAACAGTTTGGACTTTGGTCCTCTTAGGACCAATAATAGAGAGGAAACTTCCTCTTTGCTAGTAACAAATCAATCATAAATAATCTCTTTTCATATCGCATTTTTATGATTGATTACCTCTAACTTAAGAATTATAATTAAGAATAATTTTATTATTAATTAAACAAAACGTAAAATATAGATATCATAAGTCTTATAAAGATTAATACTTAATTCATTTACCAATAATGTCTAAAAATGTAAATTATGTTATGTAAATTAAACATGTTATGTAAATAAAACAAATTTACGTAACGTCTTTCTTGAACCTGAATCGATTAAACGCTAACTGCCTTAGTATTACTTTTACTGCAAATTTACCATTAGTTAGGTTAATAATTTATATCCCAGTTTAATTACAAACTTTATTTAGAAAATTAATTATTGTATCTATAGAAAACCAAATTTAATGATACTTAGGAAGCGACATCTTGAGTAGAAAGATTGTAACTTAAGTTAATATTAAGTAAATGTAGAGATGAAAAGAAGTTTCCTGGAACGAACGCAAATTTGATTGGTTATTTCTGATGAATCCAATACAATCGTAATAACAAGCACGCCTATTGGCCAGAATTTTCGCATTAGAATCGTAATAGAATTCTATCTATTTCGCAATAGAAGGTCAGAAGTATGGCAAATAGAGATGAATAGAGAGATCTCGAGAACAATGCTAAAAAAGTCTATCAAAAAATTGACACTGAGAATAAGGACCTCTCGTGGCCAACGGTTGCACTGTTCGCCGATTTCATATCTGGGAGTTGGGAGAAACGAGCGAATGCTCGGCGAGAGGAGAATTGTATGATCGTGACTCTGGCTTGTATCGGTGAGTACTGGAGGAGGAATATGCGCACGGCACATAGCACTGCCAGAGCAAACATATGTATATGTACAGATATACTGCCAGCGATGAGTACTAGGATACTGATTGATGTTGTAATATAAATCACATGCCTTTTATTGCTTTTATTTTCTAGTTATTTTATTATAAATTTATTATTCCATTTGCATTATACATGGCTTGTAATGAAAACTAAATAAAGTAAAATTTGTTAGAATTATCTAATAAATATGACAAGTAGATATACTAATACTTATGTCCGACAGTATAGATAGATTTGTTGTCAACTACCTATTTTGAAGATGATCCTCAATCAATTTCGATAATTTCTGAATATAATGAAGCAATTTATAGCAAAAAGCGCAATTTAAAAAGAGGAACACGGTTCCGTTTTGCCGAACCAAACGAGGTTAATTAAATAATATAAGCAATGTCCAATGTGCAAATTTAAAACAAACATATTTAAAAATTTAAAGATATGTTAAAACGTACTTTCTGTTCTTAATTAAAATGTAAATAATTAAGCGTCGAAAACTTTACGACGTAAAGATATAAAGCGTAAATGTAAAATTAAAGTGGAAAGTATCGAACATTCCAAGCATCTGTATATCGCATGTAAGTGTCTATCCGACTTTTTCCAAGACCGCCCGAAACCGTAATCTCGCGTACCCACAAATCCTTAGTAAGCACGAGTTTGCCTCTTTAAACGAATTTGTCTCTTTAAAAGGATACCAACTATTCCCGCTACTTTATGAAACTCATAATTAGAAACAGTTCCCGTTGTTATCTATAATCTAAACAGATATTTCTTACAGCATCGTATATGTAGTTGTGCATAGGGGTTTTAAACTCGTCTGACCCCCGTTCATAAACAGAAGATAAGCGGCCAGCGGCCGGCAACCAACTGACGCATATGCTGCCACAAACGCACAATCATATGCAGAAATACGTTATAGCGATACCAGTGGTTTTTTACAAATATCTCGGAAACTAAGATCGACCACCGATTATATATACAAAAAGAAGTTGTTTAAAATATTGTAAAGCTCAACATTTTAAACAACTTCTTGAGCTTTACAATATAGTCAAGAATCATCGAAATCCCAAAGGAAGTAGCGTTTCCTTAAGTTTACTAAATAACTAGAAAATAAAATTATATAAAAAAACATGTAATTGATACTAAATATCAATCAATGCCTAGTACTCATAGCTAACAAACAATATGTATGTACATATATGTTTGTTCCGCCATTGCCCTATGTCGTGCGCATACTTCCTCTTCACTACTCAACGATACGAGTCAGGGTCACTAGTCGCACATTTCTACTTTCTCTCGCCGTTAGCATTAGCATGTTTCTCCCACCAAGAGCACCAGACGAGACGTGATAATAGTACAGCTGTTGACCACGAGAGGCCCTTATTCTTAGTGTCCATTTTTCACCCGTAAACATTTACGATCTCCCTACTCCATACTCCCTACTTCTTACTCCTGTCTGGCGACGGCGATTATTAAACTGGCAACTGGCGACGAAGACTGTGCTAACAAATATATTGTCATTTACCAGCTGAGAGCAATTGACCTACTCACAAAATAGTTTTGTCAATTTTCATTTTTGTATTATTAGATAGATGTAAGTAAGAATAAAGTTCAGTATGTAGTATTTATTAATAAGTAATAACGTTTTAAACAGCTGTGTCCAAGGAAAAAAACATCTAATTATACTTATTTTTTCTTGGAATTCTAGAGTCCATTCTACTTCTAAGAAAACTTCAAAATGTCACAGAGAACAAAGGTTTATATTATTGGTGTCGGTATGACAAAATTTGAGAAACCAGGTAAACGGGAAGATTTCGATTATCCGGCTATGGTGAAGGAAGCAGTTACAAAAGCTTTGCAAGATGCAAAGGTTTCTTATGATAATGTGAAAGCAGCATGTGTTGGATATGTTTATGGTGATTCTGCTTGTGGTCAACGAGCGTTGTATCAAATAGGTTTTACCGGTTGTCCTATATATAATGTAAATAATAATTGTGCCACTGGCTCAACCGCTTTAATAATGGCTAAACAGATTATTGAAACTGGCTCTAGTGATTGTGTGTTGGCTCTTGGTTTTGAGAAAATGGAAAAAGGTTCTTTAATGTCTAAATTTGCGGATCGTACCAATCCGATGGACAAACATGTGGAACTCTTGGCTGATATTGCTGGTGAATCATCACAAATTATTTTTAAGCTACTTTTTGTAAAGAATTTATGTTCCATTATTAGTCTTTCTTCTCTTTCATTACTTATTTGTATTTTTATTCCCAGGTATAAACGAAAGCCCAATCACTGCCCAAATGTTTGGAAATGCTGGACTTGAACATATGAAGAAATATGGTACCAAAGTTGAGCACTTTGCGAAAATTGCGTATAAAAATCATTTACATTCTTTAAACAATCCATACTCACAGTTCCAAGAAAAATACACGTTGGAGCAGATAATGAAATCTCCAAAAGTATTTGGACCTCTTACCAAGCTTCAGTGTTGTCCAACATCCGATGGTGCAGCAGCTGTAGTTCTGGCTAATGAAAACTTTGTTCGTAAACATAGACTTGAATCTCAGGCAGTAGAAATTGTAGCAATGGAAATGGTCACAGATCTAGCTTCGACATTCACAGAGAAGAGTTCTATTAAACTTGTTGGGTAAGAAACATCAATGTATATTATATATTTGGCAATTTGTCAACATTAAGAGAGGTAAGTAATATTTGTTTACTTTACAGCTATGATATGACAAAAGGTGCTGCTGAAAAGGTGTTCACTCAGTCTCCTTACAAGCCATCAGATGTGGATGTTATAGAATTACATGATTGCTTTTCTACTAATGAACTTATTACATATGAAGCATTGGGTCTTTGTCCTCCAGGTCACGGTGGAAAGTTAGTTGATGCTGGAGACAATACATATGGAGGAAAATATGTAATAAATCCTAGTGGTGGTTTGATCTCAAAGGGACATCCTTTGGGAGCAACAGGATTGGCACAATGCGCTGAACTTTGTTGGCAACTTCGAGGAATAGCTGGCAAACGACAAGTGCCAAACGCAAAACTTGCTCTGCAACATAACATAGGTTTAGGTGGAGCAGTTGTGGTTGCTCTGTATCGTATGGGCTTCCATCAATCTCATATAACTAAGAGAAATTTAAGTGCATCTGATCCGGACCAGTTCAAGGCAAATGTGTTGTTTAAATTATTAGACATCGCAATGCAAGAGGATGAAGAAAATCTGGTCGAAAAAGTTCGCGGAGTGTTCGGATTTAAAGTAATCAACGGACCAGGAGGCGCGGAAGGCTTTTGGGTTGTGGATACTAAAGTAGGAAAAGGAAAAGTAGAATATAATGGAAAAACTAAACCCGATGTTATAATTACGATTAGCGATGTGGACATTGTCGATTTTATTTCCGGAGAATTGAATCCGCAAAAAGCATTTTTCCAAGGAAAAATTAAGATCCAAGGTAACATGGGAATGGCAATGAAACTAATCGAGTTACAAAAGCGTGCAGGCAAAAAGATTGAACTTCTTCGATCTAAACTATAAAGGCATTAAGTCAATGAAAATAATCTTTCAATGTCGAAGACAACGTAAATCTAATTCCAGAAATCAGAGGATTGCGTATGCTATTCTACTATTCTCTTTTTATTTCTCTATTTTTGTTATTTTTTTCTACGAATTTATAATCTGAAAGTATTTATAATCTAATCAAAGTATACACGTTCTCATTCCACTATCTAAAGTTATATAATTTAATATATACTGTTCTCAATTGTTATTGTGTACGCGTACACGAAATTGAATTATGTAAAATGTAATATCGTTATTATATAATAGAAAGGAAGAAAGTTTTTTAGGAAGCTTTTATATGAGATATACTGATAGTTACTATTTTATCTTAAAATTCTATTTTTATAAATGTTATTCCACTTTGAGAGAATTATATTTGATAAGAAAAAAAGTGAATAAACAAAAAAAAATAACAATAATTTTTTTGTTTCACATTAAATATAAAGTACTTTTATTTGTTAGCCTTATCTAGTTTTTAAATGAATTGTAACTCAATCCAATTTGTAGTCAAAAACAAATCTTGATTATTTCTTAGAAATAATTGTGTTGAGTTCCCAAGTCAAATTGGTAATTTTATTCTGAGTTTATTGAATTGGTTGTAATATGTTATCAAGTCATATTCTTTAAAAAAAGTATCTATTCAAAGGTAATAGATATGTATATAAGAAAAGATGTAAATGAAGAAGAAAAGTTTTTATAGAATAACTTTTACAAGTGATGAAAAACATAGATGATATAAATTCAGAAGCGAGATATAATAAATAAGAAAATTACGTGATGAAGGTGTAGGGTATTGAATTTATTAGCGATATTTGCTTGTTACTATAAAATAAATGAAACGAACAAATTATAGTGCGTTTTTTTTTTTAAATGGATCTTGTTCCTTGCCTCCATGAAGATATTCTTTGCATATTCATAAGTATTACATGCTCGATGAATAGCGGTATTCCACAATTTATCACAACTTGTTAAGGTTTCAGTGAAACCGGTTTTCTATCCATGAAAGGAATTCTTCAATATATATTAAACGTGGGATTTTAATTGTTTACATGTAACATGTTCGTAAATTAAGAATTTTATACAATTGTAAGTAATATAAATTCATAATTACAAATAATATAACAAATAGAAAATTGTAATGTACTACATTACAATATAATTTAAGATAATAAATATAGAAAATTTGACGAGGACAATTTTGCAATAAAAATAACTCAATTAAAATTTAGATTTCTAAAAGAAAATAGTTACTTTTCATTAACAAATTTTCTTTTACAATAGTACAATACAATTAGCATTTTCGAGATTGCTTGACACTAACCTTACCAGATCCGGTCAAATGATCGGTTCCAAAATTTAATTAAAAATTGTACATTAGTTATTTCTTTTGCTTATCTGACTTTATGTAAATTCTTATATTAACAGAAATTGAGAAATTGATTAATCAGATAATGTAAGAATTATATAAAGTTAGGTGAATAAAAGAAATAACGATCAATGTACAATTTTAAATTAAATTTAAACGGGCCTGGTAAAGTGTTAATAACTGGTAGCAAAAGATGTACGTAAACCGGGAATATATTATGGGCAATATGCCATTCGACATATAGTTAATAATGACGACTGTCATCTACCAAATTATCACCTATAAAATTATAATACGGTGAAAAGAAAGTGAGAACTATACAATAATTAAAGAGTTCATAATAAAGACAAACCTTATCAATTTTTGTCTTTAACTTTTATTCTATATACTCTAGTACTTTACTGTCGCGTTTCACTTCATTTACCACATTTCATACTAGAAATAAGAAATAAAATTGTTAATTATTCTTCAAGAATTTACCTAATGTTATTCGTATCCTGAGTTTTACAAAATATTTTTGTATCATATAATTCGCATCATTAGCAATGGTAAATACGTTTATCCAGAGCATTTTTAGTTAACGCTAACTTAAAGATCATATTAAAATGCATCGTTCGATAATATCATTAACTACTTATTTTTAACAAAACCAGGGACAAACTTGCAAAATTTGTTCTAGAAGTTTTTATAGATTTGCGTATAGATGTACTATGCTTAAAATTGAGAAAATAATTTTAAATAATTTTAAATTTTAAATATGCTGCGATCATTGAATTTGTATATTTCAGTCTTACTCTTTACTAAAGAATATGTTTGACATAAAATTGTAACGAGAAACCTTGTGGAACAATAATTAGACTACGGATTTTTATACAAATTTATATTTTTATACTATACGATATATTTTTTATACAGGTTGTGCCTACGTTTTTCCGTATAACTTTGCCTTTAATTCTACGAGTGAAATTTAAAAAAAGTGTCATATAAACGTAAGTTTAAAAATGCTTTGTTAAGAAACTATAACAAAAATTCGAAATAACAACGTATAGATTTTCGTTCGATAGCATAAGAACAGATTGGCAATATTTATCTGATTTGTTTATAGAAGCTGTGTAAATCCTTAATATATATCAGGAATTAATGCAAAAATATTTATAATTTATGCTGAATAAAATTCAAGGAAATCAACGAGAAATTTGCAATAAATTCAATATCTGACAGGTGCCAAAGGTGTATTTATAAGAATGGACGACACTGAAATGAAACTAACGTACGTATATATCGTCAATTGTTATTTCGAATTTTTGTCATAATTTTATAACGAAGCATTTTTTAGCTTATGTTTATATGATATTCTTACTTATTTTCACTTGTAGATTCTATTGGCAATGTTATACGGAAAAAGTAAGGATCTTCTGTATACAATACAACCTTAAAAAATAGAATTTAAATAGAAAATCGTTTCCTACAAATTATAATGAATATGAAGTTTTATATATATTAGGTCATTCCATAAGTTCGTGCCGACTTTTGTGTATACATTTCATGTGTCGATTTATAAACATACGGCGATAAGGGACCAATGCACTTGAAAAATGGGAAGAAGTTGTACAACGAGAGGGGGATTGCATTTTTTCATGAAACTGAAAGGTATGTAAACAATCTATATATATATATAACCGCTCGAAAAACGGAACGAACTTATGGGATGATCTAATATATATATTATATACATTCTGTACACTCTTGTATCTTTAAATTTCACATAAATGCATAAAAATCCACAGTCTAGTTATTGGTATATATTACATATGTAGGCTACTAATAACATTTCTTTCATATTTTTCTAAAACTTCAGATTATATTTAAAAAATACGATTAGATCGATCATAACCAAAAGAACGCAGCAGGGTTAATTGTGTAAGAGAATCCAGGTATAGAAATCCTCCCTTGTTAACTGGCCAGATGCGGCATTGCTTCTGTAGATACCTTTAACCCCACGCGTACGCGTATGTGTGCACAAAATACTCGTAAAGAAGCGCACTATATTTATAGCTAGAGATAAATATACATTTTGGCAGCGATTCAAATTATCATACGTGCGAGTCCGAAGCGAGTAACGGCCTAACCCTCGTAATAGCAGCACCGTGTTAGTGGTATTAGTGACGTCTATGGACGTTGTGATCGTCGCAACTACCTAGAGAACAAAAATAAGGAAAAAGAAGAAATCAGTGCGTCAGTGAAAAACGTCGAAACATGTAAACGAACCGTGAATGTTAAAAAATAGAGGAACGCTTTGAACAAGTGCACTCGTTACGCCTAGTGATCGGTTACAAGATTACAATTATACTTATGTTGTTCGTTTATTATATTCGTTTAATATGAGACTAGAAGGTTTCCTCATATTTTGTATCCTCGAAATGAAAGATGTGCTCGCGAAAAATGCGTTTGAGCATTTTTAACAACGCTTAGGACAAATTTAATCCCACCCGCCTGCTGCATTTGGGTGAACATCGATCAAGTAAGTACTTACACGCTGATCGATATGGAATTGCATAAGATCAAATCGAGTTCGAAAGCGGGAGAAAGAGAGAAATCTTATGTGTGTTCGATTATTTAAATAAGAGGAGTGTTTTATGGAATGCGATTCAGAGTCGGATTAAAGTTTTTGAGAACGGAAACTACATATTGACTCAGCAGAGACTCCTTTCATAGAAAAATATTTGTTTGGAAAGAAAGTAAGTTTAAAGATCGTATTCTATGCGTTAAAATGCAATTAGCGATTTTTGTTATGGAATTCGAAAACATGAAGTGTTAAAAGCGTGAAGTTTTTTGGGGAGAAGAACATCGATTCGATGTGGATTCAATGATTGTAATACGAAGATCTTATTGGATCGATGTTTCTTAATTGGATATATCGATCGTATAAAAACTCCAGCATATATAATAAAGCGATACAAACTAGTTTTAATCCAATGATTAAGTTTGTTTATGACAAAAAGTCTGTTAGACGTTGATAATATATTTTCATTTAAGCTAAATGTATACTAAATAATATCGAAATCGAAAAATTTGATACCGAGTGAACATAAAAGAGTAACGAGATTGCACATTCCATATTGATTAATAGACTGTAGACGTTTATGCAAATTCGTACTTTTATCCAAATAATTAAAGAACTGAAACCTGAATAGAGATATATTTCATCTACTATCATAACATGTGCTTCATTTTGAATATTTTATATATTGGATTTTTTGGAAGTTCGTAGCAAAATTTATTTAAATTTATTAACAATTTAAAGATATTGCATATTTATGAAATTAGTATATCGATAAACAATACTTGCACCATATATTTTTATAATTTTCCATTACTATTATTGAATGCTTTCCGCATTAATTTTTTCTAATATAATATACAGAATATAAGAGAATAAATTAACTAGTTAAAACACTATGAATTTTCCAAACAGCTCAATATTTCTTCATATTACGTGCATTCTGTAAAGTAAATCTTTTACTTCTCAATGTTCTATAAATGCATAAATATTCACAGTTAGATTACAAATAAAAAAGTATTTATTTATTTTTTCCACAAATTTATTATTAGAAATCGGACAAATAATAGCACCGTTGATTGATAAAAGACAATTTGGAACCGCGTTGACACACAAGCTGTAGATTCCATCAAGGTTTCCTAAACGTACATTATAACTATTTGTTCTATAAAACATAGTTTCGAGCTGAATTTCATTTATCCCTTGCCAAGTATTTCGCGATTCGTCGAAAACCAAGCCTCACCTTAAGTCTCGTCTTCACTGCTTACGAAACTTATTCTCTTATTATATTAATTCAAGGTTTTATTTTTAGGTAAATTCTGCTAGCATCAATATCGATTGTTCGTTGAGCAAGCCTTTATACCTGTTAGAATCGTGAAAGGCACATCGAAATATATCTGCGCCCCATTTACGAGATATGCTCTGCTGGAAATCGTCGAGATTTCCGATTACCAACTTCGTATATTTCTCACGTAACTCGTTTATGGTGGTACGACACAGTTTATCATGATCCCCGTGATGTATCACATGTCACCGTTCTTGTTCCTACTCGCTGTCTTACACTTGCACTGTCGGTCATGAATATTAAAACATTAACTGATATTTAATACAAATTATATGTTTTTTACTGTTTTTATCTTCTATGTATCTTATTATAAACCTATTATTTATTAATAATTTAAAATACTGAGTAAAGTAAAATGTGTTAAAATCCTTCAATGAATGTACCTGTTCCAATATTTATGGCTGGCAACGTGTATTAACTATGATTAAAGTAAATGAAAAGCAAATTATTTATCTATACTACTAGTATATAAAATCTAATACTTCATATATATATGTGTGTATGTCATATGTATATGTTGACATCTTGACACTAATGATTTATTTTTTTATTTACAAATAGCACGACACCAGGGTCCAAATTCATCGGTTATTTATGTGTAATGAGCTACGTCTTGCAACTGGTTATGCACTCTGGAGCTTTAAACCGTTTCGGATATATGTAGACATACATGTGGCGAAAAATTTGAATCACTTTGAACAGATTTTATATTTAACTCTCTTAAAGATCTTAATAAATCTTGAATATTTAAAGTTTGGTTAAGTCTTGATAGATTTGATAGGTTTCAATGTTTTGAAAGTTTGGAGGTATTCAATATCTTATAGTATACACATAACCATATACTGAATAATCATCAAGCTTTGAAATCTATTGAGAGTTTCAAGATTAATCAAAATTTTAAAGATATATAGAAGTTACAAAAAGTATTTGCACAGATCCTTATTTTTAATCAGGTTCTACATCCATTTTCATAGTATTAAGTGTTTATTGTCATATAAAAGCATGTACTATTAAATGATGCAAATTTAATATATGTAATTGGTCTAATTAACCAGCGTGTAAATACTTCTTATAACTACTACACTAAGTTCCAAGATTCAACATCTATCAGCATCTCCAACTTAGAAGTTTCAAGAATTATAGGAATCATCTTTAAAGTGATTCGAATTATCATACTATTGAAAAACTTGGAATCGTTTCGAACGCTCCCCACTAACCGTCAACCGTAACGTCTCCCTGGACGAGCGAAAATATTCTTGTTCTATCGAAAAACCACTTCTACAAGCATGCATCGCGTTATCTCGCATCATGTAAACTGACGTCGTGTCTAAGTGTCGATTTAACCTATGTGTTGCACTGCACGCGACTAGAAGTATGACATGCCAAACATCTACGATATTTACCTATTGTATAACAGAAAGCTACTAAGTACACTTCCGGACAAACAAATAGCATATAGCACAAATTCGGAAAATTTTATTGAATAACAAGCAGAAATACAAAGATATATTTTATTAACTTAAAAGCTAGTTTTTATTAGGTTGTCCGAATATATATGTGTCTTTCTTTTACAGGCCCGTCTTTTACAATGATGCATCAAACATGAAACCTAATCTGTCGAACGTTGTGATCTTTATTTTGATAGAACAAAATTGATTATACGTAATTCAATAAAATAATATAAAACGGAAAATATTGTGCATCCATTATTTCCTTATAAAACGAAAGAAACTTTTTGGACGATCTAATATTAATACCACTATATAGTACTGAAGTGAAAATTAATATCTTTCCTGCAAAATTAGAAATATGACAAAATGATAGCACATGCTGCAGAAAAAGGGAAATTTATTCAGATTCACTAAAGATATTGTCATGTTAATATTTCGTATAACTTCCTTTATTTGTTACAACTGCTGTCATTCTTTTTGATGACTAGCTGATGATGAATAGCTTTTGAAATTGAATTTTTTTTATTTGAATTGTATATTTTTATAAACTGCTCTTACTGACTTACCCCAACAATTTTCTATCATATTTAGATCGGATGACCTTGCTGGCCATTCTAAAACTTAAATCTTTTTCTCAACAAAGTACTTGGTCCCCGACTGTGCGGTGTGACCGCGGCATTATTTTGTTGGAATAAGCATTTTTCTCCTCAATACATACTGTATGTGCTTGTATTTATTGGTTGATCAAGTCAATATACTTTATACTATTCGTTTTTCCAATTAACAGATGTCCGTAAGAAGCAAAGACTGGAATTTGCCGCAAAGCATTTAAAATAAATTGAAAGCTGGAGAAATGACTGACGAGAAAAGATTAATTGATGGTTTAAATAGGTGGAAGTATGTATTTGTATCATGATTTACAGACGGAAGAGAAATTTGCAAGTTGTCTACAAATGGGTAAAAACGCAATGGTGTGGGTCACAATTGGGTATTATGGGAAGACGAAAATTGTATTTATTATGGGAAAAATATTTGTTTTCATTTCAAAACTATTTCAAAATATAAATGTATCCATTTCAGAACTATAGACATTAAAAACTAATTGTTAAGTTAATGAAATATATTTTTGTATTTCTGCTTGTTATTCAATAAAATTTTCCAATTCTGTGCCATGTGTTTCTTATCCGGAAGTGCATGTTTATATTGAGAAGATCACTTGCATTGTGTTTCGTAACGATTCATATTTCTCGTTTTCACATGTAGAATGCACCACATGTATTCCTCGAAGAAAGGAGATCCTCTCTGTCCACTTGGTTTCCATCCGCAAGTACGATGGCCAACCCGTTGCAAAAGATGCTTCAGGTATCACTTAGTCGCTTATTTCTATCATTGTAAAACTTATGTATATACAATGGCAACAAAAAATATTTGCACATAGTCTTATTTTCCAATGAACCAGTTTTTTTACTAAATTTTATCTTCATAATACCAAATTTTTGTAGTACGAAGGTGGTATTAAATAATACAAAATTTAATATACTTAGATCTAATTAATTAATATCTAAATAGAATGGTGCAAATACTTTTCGTAGTCACTGCAGTTAAAGAGTAGAAAGAAAAGATATTAGATCTGGCTAAAAAGGCTTGAATAATCATAATAAAAACATGTTTAGAGATTACAAGGAGCACGGAGGCAAAAAAGATAGCTTGAGGGATATCACATCGTCGTCACCTAGTTTATCGTACGAGCAATCTTCAGGCCGGTAAGTGATTAATATTACAGATGTTTATGTATTTATGCAAGAGTGCAAGTAGTTGATGTAAAAATATGTGCATATAAATAATGATAATATATGGTAATATATGTGTAATGTAAACGATCAAACCTTGAATACATGTTACAATATATGATATGTATTAAAGTATGTACATAAAAAATTCTATAGAATTTGTTAAATAATTATTTAGAAAGCTGCCACCATTTTGGATTTTGATGATTTTTTTAATATATTAGAGAAATCAACATTTTAAAAAACTTTTTCTTTTTCATGTTACCATTGGGCTCTTTTAGTTTTAGAGATATATAGTTGCAAAAAATCTGTTGGTACCACTACATTGAACTCTACCTCCAATTGTGCGTACGTGACAGTGTAACAGCGTCGTTGCCGGTCATTGGTTTACAGATAAACTTCACAGATAAAATGACACTTGACCCCAACCTATATAAACTATAAACAAATCATACGAATTAGGTTTGTCTTAGGCGTCATTGTGTGTGTGAAGTTTAACTGTGAAGCGGGCGGTAAACAATACTAGCGCTTACGCTGTCACGGACGCACAATTGGAAGTAGAATTTAATGTAGTGATACCGACAGTTTTTTTGCAAATATCTTGGAAATTAAGATCAAATGACGGTTATATATACTACAAAAGCTTATTCAGAATTATGCCGTCAACAACATATTAAAACACCATCGAAATCCAAGATGATGACAGCTTATTACCGAAAATCGCATTGAATACAAACTTTTTAACTTAGTTACTATATTCTGGTAATTGTATAACTAAACGTATAACTCCATTAGCAAAATCATAATTTGAGTATATTAAAAATTACACGAGCCTCTTACAATTCATTCAAATGACTACATGATATAATAAGGGAAAAATTCTACCCGTTTAAAGTACGTACACACACATACACGCGTGCGCGCGCACGCGCGTATGTTGACGTTAGATCACTCTAAAAAAGCGACTGTACGTGTCAAGGTCTCTCAAGAGGGTGACTTGGCGACAAGCTCGATTATAGAGCTATGTGCAGACTACAGACGACGCGAGGGCTACGAAGCAGATCCACGAGGTTGTCTCCGGACGAGCCAATGCCAATGGTTGTCGGCTTTTTGGCGAGATCAAAGGTGCGACTTCAGCTTTGTAAATACAGACAGAGATAGTGCGAGACACTGCTTCTACCTTGCAGGAGCCGGAGCTGGAGCTACACATTTCGCAAAAAAGCCGACAATCACTGGCCCGCCCGAAGGTAGTCTCGTGGATCTGTCTTACAGGCCTCGCACTACCTGTACATAATTTTAAGGAGTGGATATATAGATTTGAGAGAGCTCTAGGAGCTGCGAATATTATAATTTCAAAGTTCAGAGTTCGGAATTCGCAGAAACACACGCACGACCGATGACCTGACGTCATGTGGCGCGTGTATAGTATAGAGTAGTAAGAATGGTTTAGAAAAATCTGGTCACGGAGTGAGGAAAGTGGCGAACTTCGTGGCAAAAGGACTGACTCGAACAGCTCAGCACTTATCCCATAACCTCGAAGGCAAAAAGTCATTTAGCGAAATTTATTCGTAGTATATACATATGCGCAACATATGGAAAATAAGGAACAAAAATAAGCATAGAAAGGAGAAATAATTATTGGAACCATTCACTGAAATTGTGATTATGGGCATATCAAAAGTCGAAGGTTATAACAGGCTGATTGTAATATCATTTGCATTCGTTAACCCGCAATTATAGGATCACAGAATGATTATACATATAATATGTACAGGGTGTTTCTAGCAACTAGGACAGATCATAACTCTGATCCAAGTAAAGTTAAAAGAAAATTTTGCACTGTTTAACATTCTCTACCGTGCTAACTAGTTCTTTCGCAGATGCAATTGCACTTTTTTTTAACACTATAATTTTTTATAAACCATCCGACGCACTTTTTCACAAAAAGATATCGAGGTACTTGGGTCGAAAAATGATTAATTTAAAAGATATTTCAATTGCAATTTCGTAAAACGTTGCATACGAAAAAAAAAAGAAAGAACGCGAAGAACACTAAATTTGGTGAAATTTAAATTGAAATTATTTCGTAATACATTTCAACTTTATGTCAAACTTCCAATTTTAGATTTTAGAAAAGTAAACGAGTCCCACTTTTTTTACTTTTTTTACGTTCCCTATAACTAACATAGATATTATTATCCATTCATCTAAAATGAGTAAATTTTAGCAGCATATGTATTAAAAATTGAGTCTTTTTTAGATGAGTATGCAATAATATGCAATGATATAGATGAATATGCGATGATAACTATAATCATAATAGCATGAAGTTTAGTTATATCCTATACCTTACAAGTTACAAGCAGACGTCATTTTAAAATCGTGGAGCTTCGATAGTTAAAATAATAGAATCTTAAGATACACCGAAACTATCTTCTATCGGAATTGGAGAAACTGACCAGAATCACCAAGGAAAGGTACCAAAATATAATGACTCCAGACTCAAAATACCGAAATAGTCTGAGCTGGTCTTTCGATATGATTCTGGGATATAAAACACATAACTATTTTATGGTAGATTTTAGCTCCAGCCAAAGTATTTTACAATTTAAAGGACTCTGATCCAACATTTTCTCTGTTGTTTCATGATTCAATTAATCTGAAATTTTATCCAAAGCTTCATCTAGATTTACGTGTACGACTTTATTACCTTTATTCGGTTAAATAGATTTTTCACCTCATAATTTGAACTAATGTTTGGTATAAGAGCACGACAAGTAAATGAAAACCATACGACAAATAAACGCTATTGTACAATAGTTATATAATTATTATAAAAAATTAGTTATCGTATTTAAGATAACAGTTGTAAAACTGAGAATATTCAGTGAAAAACAGTGTGTAGTAATGTTCTCTAAGCACTTCTGATAATGTAACAAAAATATTCCAGATAAAAGTTGATCTGTATTGAATCAATTACAAATTGCGATAACATCGTCAAATTTGATTCGTAGGAATTTTTAATAGGAGGTTATATCAAATGTTCACAATAATACTTGTGTCGTAGATCTGCCGAGAATGGAAAACGTGGTTGGTCTTCAGCGACAAATTTGGCAAAGGATGACTTTAGAGCAAGCTCAGAGTCATCGCACGCAGCAGCTGGTTGGACTTCGCTCATGGATCTTTCTGCTATCGACAACGAAGAGAGATTGGAAGGTACTTACATATAATAAATATTGCTTTTTATCAAGATTATCGATAAGCGTGTTTTTTCTTTGTTGTCAAATTCATACCGTTATTTGCAGATAGGAGGCCAACTAAGTTACAAATTAAGGAGGTTATAGATAACAGCAATGAGAGCGCCTCAGAAAATGACGTCGAATTCATAATCCAGGTAAATTTTCAATCGCTGTGAGATTTTGTGAGTTTTAAATGTTGCTTATCGCAATGTTGTAACTTTTATCTTGTTATAACTAGGATTTGTTGATGTATATGTATACATATATGAATAAGAGCTAATTTGGTTTCAGTTGAATATTTATTTCTAAATATTTATGCGTTTAAGCTTTTAAAATCAATTAACTTAGTTAAATGACTGTTCCATTTTGATATCAGTCTATAATAATCATTTATGTGTAACTACGTTATCGACTTGCTATAGAAAAGAGTGAAACATCTGAAATATCTTCACTTCTGAAACATCTATAAAAATTTAATCTATAAATAAGTTCTTCATTACAAAACTTGTAATATATAACAATAACAATGTCAAAATTCAAGATAAGATTATTTTAACTCCCTCTTGAATAAGCGATACTGTTAAATAATATTTTATTAGAAACCCTACCAAGCAATTTCTTGAGAAATTTCCTTTTCTTTAATTTATATAATTTTTCTACCAAACTAACGATATACGTATAAACAAAAATTTGGAGCTTCTTAACAGAACCATTTTCATTCAACTCGCAATCAAACTGCTGGAATGTTTTCAATTATTTGTATATGTGTGTACGTTGTACATTTACGACAGCAAATTTAACCACACTTGAACTTCTCAAGAAGATCTCATAACTTTGCTCATTGAATGGAGCGTTCACCAAAATGTATACACGTGATTACACCACGTAAACAACTTTCTTTTTACCGCTATCAATTCTTACGACAGTTATTACTTAATCTGACTATGTTTACCTTTTAGTGCTTCACGAAAGAAAAGTTAATAATCGTACATGGAAAAATTGAATTTCCTTGTTGTACATTGCTTTTTCTATTCAGGTGAAGAAGTCGAAGACTGGTTCTTCGAAAAGCAGCGAAAAAAATGGAGAACGACGAATGGCAAGCGAAGAATGGACGGAAAAAGTAACCATAACAGCATTCTTCATTTCGTTTCTAATCTTTCTTACTAATCGGTTTATATAGATATATGTAGTATGCTTGTAGCAATAATAATCTTACAATTAGTGCTATAGATAAGATTGATAGTTATCCACACGAGTGTGAAAATTAAAAGAATAACGGTGGAATTTTATTATCGTTAGAGCGAGGTAGAACAGTTAAGGTTACAAGTAAAAGAATTGCAAGCACGATGCGAGAGGGCGGAAAAGGAGAAGAGCGAGATCCTGATGAGGCGATTAGCAACTATGGAAACCATATCGAGTAAAGCTGCACCGAATGAAGTACAGAAATTACAGAAGAAGAATGAAGGTATTACCCATGAAAAATGAATAAATTAATATATAAAAATTAGAAAATATAAATTTTTACAAAATTTATGATAAGAAATGGAGAAATTTTTAAAGATGCTTTTGGAAATTTGCTAATATAATAGAAACTAATATTTAACTATTTGAAATTTAAAATTTGGAAGTGTTTTTGTTATAGTAAACAGTAAATTATTGTTAATTGCTAATTTATCTAATCTTTCAATTCTGGATAATTTAATTACTTGAGAAATGATAATAATATTAATAATATTCAGCGCTCACGCAAGAAAAGAACAGTTTATTGACCAAGATAAGAGACCTGGAGAAAGAAGTGAACTCGAAAACGTTTAGAGGAGAACGAGACCGGGAAAAGGATGAGCTACGTTCGAAATTAAAGGCAGCAGAAAATTTATGCGAGAGTTTGATGGATGACAACGAAGATATGAAGAAAGAAATACGGCAATTGGAGGAAGAGATATACGAACTGCAAGATACCTTTAGGTAATTTTACGTTTTCATATCTTTAAATACAAGTACATTTTTTCTACATGCATGTTTACCGTGGCTTCTTTTTCAGTTCATAATAATTCTCTTTTTATTGTTTAAAACCATGTTTCAAACCTGTTTACTATCAAAGTAAATGTGTATAATTTAATTATTTTTATTGTATGTACCACTGAAGTAAAGTTTTATAAGCTTTCAAGAGAAATTTTCAAGCAAAAAAAAATTCGATTTAACGCCCTGTAATTTCATGCGTAGTGCAATCTTTGTAACATTTTAAGAAAAAAAAAAAAACAAATAAATTAAATAATTATGAAACAAAGAATACATATTTTAAGTATGAAGTGATCATCGTGTGTAGGAAAAGAAAGATTCCACTGCATTTTACTAACTGATTTGTTTGAATTCGAATTGATTAACTAATCAGTACAGAAGTTGATTGATCACAACAGCGAATTACGACTCGCCCTCCTGTGATCCTTTTCGTGTTTATCAATAACATATATGTCTGTTTGTATTAATAAACGCGACCAATATTGGCACGATACGACGCGAGATATTTTCGTACAATATTATCATATCATAGAAAAGAACAAAGGAAGAGTTTATCAACTTGGAAGAAACACGAAACCGTGTTCAGAAATGAAAATATCTTGAAGGGGCTCGAAAACAGTGGATTTCCACTTACTGCAGCTGGAACCAGAAGCAGATAAAACAAAGAAACATTCTAAATTGGAATAATATTTTGAAAGGAATGATCTAAAACAGATAAAATATTAAATGAAATGGTCAGAAAAGTAAATCGAATTTTTTTCATGATTCGCACTCAGGAGGAACGCTTAAGCAAAAGATACAAAATAAAGGAGATATCTAATTAAAGCTGTCGCCTCTACCACGTAATGTCTACGAAGAAAGGACACACAGCCCAAAAATGTTTAGCAAAATGAGCTATCTGAATTGTTGCAGGACGTCGATTTGGACGGAAGATTCCAACACAAGAACAGCACTGTTTTTCACCAAAAGCTGGATCGAACGTGGACGTTTCGTTGCTTGGTAAAATGAATACATATTTGACCACATTTTATTTTTGACCGTTCTTTGTGATCGAGGAAGATTTTCGAACAAATAAACGCGAGACCCATCTAATGAATCTTAAGAGCAAAGGAACGAGATATATGTATAATGAAATAGCATTTTTAACGTAGACAGCAGTAATGTGGAACGTTATACTGTCATCGAACCCTTTCGATTTTTGTACACTTACCACGCGTATGCTTCCTCCTGCTTACGCCCATCCTGAATGGCATTTCGGCTTCCGTTTGATTAAATGTATACGTGACCAATTAACTCAGGTAATTATAACACGCTACTGAACTTCATGGAACTGGATAATCTATAAAAGAATATGAATAATTACCTACAGATAGAATAAATTATTTGGAAATTATAAACGAAAATTAAATATCCTGAAACTTATGAATATAATAACTTGAATATTCTTTAGAATATCTAGAATATCGTTTTTGAAAATATTTAGACTTATCTTAAAATTTGAAATTTGTATATGATGATATCGACCAATTTAGGTAATTACTACGGTATAGATGTTTATGCATTCGTGAGAAATTTAAATGTACAGGAACGTACTGAATGTCTATAATATTAAAAAATAGATAGAAAATATCCAAAGAAAGATACTGATTATAATATTTATGGGGTGAAACAAATCTCTATTTAGGTTTTATTTCTTTAATTATATTTTTAAAAAAATATAAATTTGCATTAACATCTGCAATCAGGTCTAGTAATCACTTTGGGAATTTTTTATTGAATCGATTTTATCCGGTTCCAATATACTATAGTCTTTGGATAGAAATTTCGTCGAGACTCTTAAGAATAGTATTTCGTATTGTTAAGGGATGAGCAAGCGGACGAGCACGTTCGTTTGCGAAAAAGTTTGGAACAGTCGAATAAGAATTGTCGAATCTTGTCGTTTAAACTGAGGAAAGTTGAGCGGAAGGTGGAAGAACTAGAAACTGAGAAAGCTACTCTGGAAAAGAAATACGAAGAGGCAAGTTTCCGTATAAAGCTCAAATGAGACATTAGTAATAAAAGTATTTTATTTTAGGTGAAGAAAGTTGAAGAAACGTTGCAAAAGGTTAAAGGAGAATTCCAAACTAGGCCTCTGAAAAAGGCGACTGAATTTACAACTAAAGTACAATTGAAGAAGATGGTGGAAGAGATGGAAAAAGAAATAGGTTCATTCTAAACTAAAAGACTACTTGTATTATATAATGATATTAAGAATAATCTAGAGATAAAATATAAATGAGCGAAGAAAAATTTATCTTAATTCACCATCTTAATCATAATATTAAATAAATGAATTGTATTCTTTAGGAGATATGATGACTGTCTTCACGAATATTTCTGATGGCAAAGAGGTGAACATTCAGGACATGAAAATCAAGGATAACCACGGGAAATACGACAAACTCTCAAAGGAGCATGAATTACTTAAGGAAAAGCTCGATTCTGTTATGAAAGAGTTGTTAGATGAGAAAGAAAAGAAGAAATACAGTACTAAAGTCGAGGAAAAAAATACGGATTTGCAAAACAGTAAGTATTTCAATTATTTTAAACATACTTTTCCTATTAACGTGTTCATATTAACATATTGAATAAGTCACTTGTAGTAAATCTATTCTGGTATGAAATACTTTAGTAAAAAAGAAATTGGAGGAGGCAGTGACATTGAGAGAAAACGAAAGGAAGACATGGGACCAGGAAAAGACAGCACTGCTCGAGGAGAAAGAGAAGCTAAAATCGAAACTTCTCTCTCTATCTGCGGAGAAACTTAAAGTGTATAACGAAACTGTACAATTGAAAAAGGATCTAGGTAAAAAAGTTATCATAAATAAAATACTAAATTTTTCTATCAATAACAATTATTTTCTAAATTAATCTTTTTCCTTTTTTCCTGCTTCTGTATAGAAACAGCTAAGACATCAGAAAACGAAGGTGCAAAATTAGAGAAAACGATAAACGATTTGAAGAAAGAATTGCTTTTGGAAAAAGATAAATCGAAGAAGCTACAAGATGATTTGTCAGGATATACGGAACGAGAGTCGAAAATGAAACAATCAATGACATCAGTAACTATCTGTTTAGATAAAAATTACATTAGTTAAATAATTAAAAACGCCATTAATATAAATATTAACATAATATTATAATGCAGATTGAACAAACAAAAACTAAGCTCGATACTGAGTTAAAACGCTTGAAGAAGGAATTAGAAAACACAAAAACCTCCAATTCCGCGAAAATAAATGATCTGACTAGGGAGGTCTCGGAATTAAAGAAAGAAAAGGAAAAATTGTTATCTCAAGTCGATCAAGAGAAAGAATCAAAGGAGAGTGAAGTAGCTACCTTGAAAAAGAAGATCAGTGCATTGGAGAAAACAGGATTGAACACGAAACGGATGAATGAATTGAGGCAGACGTACAATGAAAAGATTCTGAGTAAGTTACTTCACTATGGCGACACGAGAAACATCAGAAAAGTCTACATAAGATAACAGTGGCCTATATTTTAGATTTGGAGAACGAGCTCAAGAAAGGACAACTGGAATATGATAATCTGAATGACAAATACAAGGAATTGACGAATTTGAAAAAGCAATTCGATTTGGATAATGAGTCGCTTAATAGGTAATGGGTAATACGCTTAATTAATTACAATGAAACAAAATATTTTTAATTATTTCTATATCATATCTAAATATAGCAAATTACGAGAACAAAATATAGAGCTGATAGGTGTTCGTAGAGAATTGGAATCAATGCGACAGTCAATGAAAATAAAAGAAAGCGAATGGCGATCAGAAAGATCAGCTCTAGAAGTGAGTATAAAATAATATAATTAACTATTATATCCGCTATTTTGAAGAATACTACAATTTTCTTTAATTAATTATAAAAAATTATCTTTAATATAAATTTCCAGAATCGTATACGAGAGAGTGAGCTGCCAAACAAAGCATTGATAACAGATTTGAATAATGACATAAGCAATTTGAAAAAAGAAAACAATACATTAGTAACGCGATTAGAAGATTTAAGAAAAGCGGTAAGAAAATTAAGTTATACATATTTATTTAACAGCATAAACTATGTAATAAGTTTTGTTTTAAAATATATACTTTGCAGAACGACGACCTTTCTGACAAACTGAAGGACTATGAAGCAGTATCAAAAATCCATCAAGCTCTGACACCAGACACAACAGCTTTGGAGTCGGAGATACGAAAATTGAAAAACGCCCTTGAAAACATGGAGAAAGCAAAGAAAGCTGATTTAGCTCAATGCAAAATGCGTTATGAGCATAGAATAACTGCTATCAACGACGAAATTCAAGCTATTCAAAATCAATTGTCTAGGTACAAACGCGAGCGCGATACATATAAACATATGTTAGAAGGTGCTCAAAAAACTATCGCAGAATTAAAGTCTGCTAAAGGTAGACAGTCGAACGCATCTTCTGGGAAATCTGACGAGGTTGGTTATTTTTAATCTTTTTCTTTTTACCCTCCATCATT
Source organism: Bombus affinis (assembly GCF_024516045.1). Classification (NCBI taxonomy): domain Eukaryota; kingdom Metazoa; phylum Arthropoda; class Insecta; order Hymenoptera; family Apidae; genus Bombus; species Bombus affinis. The sequence continues at coordinate 13,001,309 of NC_066344.1, forward strand.
ACGCTCACTTTCCTGGATCTATTTGTATGTTACATCAAGAGTGATTACTTTTAACTCAATTTAAAAGCAATCCTTACATTTTTATTTATACAACATCTCTCATTTTTTAGGAAGAAGAACTATCTAGTGCCAGTAAATTGGTTCTAGAAACGCAGATTAATAGCTTAGAAGACGAACTTTCTGAAGCAAGATTAGAAGCATCCAGATTGAAAGCTGAATTGGTATCTGAAAAGTCAGCGAGTCATGTTAAAGTATCTGAACTGCAGTCGCGAATTAACGAGGTATTTAAATGTTTTCTACAGTAACTTATCGATGATTTAAAATACATTTGCACACTATTCATTTTTCTTTTTATTTTTATCTTGTAATTTTAGCTCGAAGAAGAGAAAGTGCTCACTAGTGGTAGAACGAAGATTCCAGGACTGAAAGTTCGTATGGAGTTAGCGTGGCAAAAAGAAAGAGAGGAGCATCAGAGATTATTGCAAGAGACCGCTACACTGGCGAGGGATTTGCGACAAACTCTATTCGAAGTACATGTTAAAGTAGAATTAATGTTATTAACATAAAGAACCTAAACAAATGATATTTTTGTAGATTGAAAGAGAACGTTCCAAGGAAAGGCTGGAGAATAAGAGACGGCAAGATCAATTGAAAAAGGTGTACGACGAAGAGAAAGAAGAAAGCAAGAAGAAATTGTTAGAAGTAAATAAAATTTTGGATTGTCATTCTGCTTCTTTCCGATTCTGAGATGTTTGAAAATATTAATTTTTTCAGTTACAATGCGATTTGCTCGAATTAAGGGACGCTCACGCAAAATTAAGGACCAGTAACGAAAAAATGAGACGCGAAAAGGAACGTCATGAGAAGGAGAGAGAAGAACTCAAAGATGTAATATTGAAAAAATGTAAACAAGAACAGATTGAATTGCGAAATCTGAATGTATTGATGCAACAAGTCAATGACTTGATGAAACTTTTCCCCGAATTGAACGGTATAGCAGAAAATGGAACTGCGAATACTTATACACCGACTCCACCAAGACGATTAAAGGTATATTAAATTTACAAATTCAATAAAAAAATAATAAGTAAACTAAATCAATACGATAAATAATTATTTTCGTAATATAGGGACCAAAATCGAGGGAATCATCACCACTGTCGGATTCGAGAAGCGATATAAGAGGTAATTATTAATATTATTAAATCTTCAATCTTTAGATGAATAATGTCAAATTTATTAATAGGTTCAAATTCTCAATTTATTGAGAGAACAGAAAAATTAGAGTATACCGTTAAAAAATTAATGGATGTGGCAAAAGAACTGAAAGAATCGAAGAAATCTGCGGACGAAGTAAATACAACACGATTGAAGAAACTTGGCAAGAGGTATTTATTACTAACAGTGACCATTTGTTTTCTTTAATGAAAACCTAGATACTCATATACAGTAAATCAATTTTATAGATCAACATCCGTGGAAAGCGATCCCGGGAAAGGTATAACAACATCTCGTTCGAAACCACGTTTGAAGAGAAAGAGTTTATCTTTAGAACAGACATCAGTACGAAATGAAGAAGTATGTTATTGTTCTAATGCTGTTAAGTTTTCGATAATAGGTATATTAAAAAGATATTAGCATTTATTCATTCACAATTGTACAGTCACGTATTTGGGGCACTGATAGCAACATGTCCAGTTTGCAATCATTAGAAAGTTCAGATGCTGAAGGACGAACACAAAGTTTGCAGAGAGATTCCAGTGTCGACAGGTAATTCGATAATCATCCCCTCAATTTTGTTTGTTTCCTAACGCATAATTTGAATATTCATTGACTAAGAACATCAGGAAAAAAAACTAATAATTAAAATTCTTATAATACATAGTCGCCTCTCTACCGGTTCTACTAAAAGCGAAATGTTGGAGCGAGAAAAAAAGCATAGTAAAGGTATAATAAAAAAGATTACAACTAAATTGACTAAATCAGCCAGTGTGGATGATCCAAATATTTCTATGGACCTTTCTCTTCAAGTAAGTAAACAACGCCATTATTTGTTTAAAAGAGACTATTATACCAATAACTTTAAAATTATTTCCTTTTTTGTTGCTGCAGACATCGGGATCCGAAACAAGCATCAATGAGAAGACTGAAAAGAAAAATCTAAAGAAAAAATTAACAGACATGTTCAAGAGAGGATCAAGAAGCGGCAGGTATGTTTCTATTTAAAACAAAAATTAAAAAATTAAATAGTGAGAAAAATCTACTATATTTTAAACGGGCATTGTTAATAATTGATGGAATTATACAAAAGATTTAAGTTCGAACATATTTTTAAAAATATCATTCCTAGAATATTAAAAAAGATGAATAAATAATAAATTATAATAATATATGTACATATACATGTATATACGAATTACTAAGGTGAAATTAACTCTGAAATTAGGGTCAGTGGCAGAAAATTTTCATTGAATAAAATCGTAATGATGTTCTTATATTTTCAGTGTAGAGAAGAAGATAAGTTCTACGAATCATAGTAGGCCAGCATCGAGAAACTCCACAACGTCGAACAAATAATTCGATTATAAATTCCGAGGAAAGTATGTCATTATAGATACTATACTATTATTCAATTGTAATGACAACAAATAATTCTGAACACCGAATAATACAAAAATAAGGGTTTGCTCACTTGTGTGTATTGGAACATATACAAAGTACACAACAAAAGGATGTACATATATGTATTCATGTATGTATATATCAACACATCCCTTTACTCTCTTAATAACAGATTTGCAGAAGCATTTTCAAATATTTCATTAAATATGTACAAGGCACCATATTATGATGCAAATAAAATGAAACGTACAATAAATAATCAACGGATATATTTGCTCCATCGACATCTTCTTCATGTAATTCCTTCGCTATTCCAATTATTTCCTACATCACGAACTACGCTTTTCCTTCTTTGATTTCCGCTTATGTTTCGAATTTTTGTGTTCTTTGTGTTTGTGCTTTTTCTTCTCCTTTTTGGACTTCTTCACTTTCTCCACCCATACACCAGAAACTTTAGAGTCTACTTTAGGTTTTGGTACTACAACACTTCTAAACACAGGCTTCAAAGCTTGCGAACTGGACGCTTCTGGGGTTGCATTTTCAGATTTTAATAATCTCGAAGGAAGAGCAGGTCCATACACATCCAATAATAATCGAGCTTCTGGGGGATTGAAATTAGAATCATCTTCTTTGGGTTCAATCCCTAATTCAGAATCTACTATGTTTATGTCTTTTTCTTTACTCGTTGTTTCATTTGTTTGCATACTACTTTTTGTATTAGTAACTAAGCTATCGAGATCCACCTTTGCAAAAATTCCTCTAGGTGGGGAGGTGTTTCTATTTACATTTACCTCGCTTGGAACTTTACCAATCAAAACAGATTTCACGGCTTCGCTGTCTAGGCTTTCATCTGGCTCGGAATCAGATTCCTCGCTACTGCTTAAGAAAATTGCTTTAAAAAGATCCTTCTTTTCTTCTGATTTACTTTTTGATGTAGGTTTCGTTGTAGTATTGATATCTTCTTCAGTTTTATCCTGTTGATCTATAGTCTCTGTTATTCTATTTGCATCAAAGTTATTGTCCAGATTTTGTTTGTCTTCGAATATTGTCGATGACGTTTCTGGAACTTCTTTTCCAAAAACTTTTTCATAAGATACTTCAAAATTTCTCATTTTCTCTGACACAGGTTCGAAAATTTGATGATTATAAAAAGATATATTATTACTCATTTTAATGTTGGAATCCGTATTGTTAATAGCGCCTTTTTCTGTATTGTCAATAATGTTTTGGCCCGTATTTTCAATACTGCTTTTGTCTTTTGACGATGTACTTACTTCATTTACTTCTTGCGACGCCCGTAAAAACTTCGTAGAATTATTCCAATCAAAGGAATCGAAGATGGAAAACCTTGTTGACCTTTTCTGCATCTCAGGTTGAGCACAACCAACTTTTGGCTCTGGAATATTGAATCTCTTACAAACTATGCTCGCTGGCTTCCATTCCACTCGCTCCCGAGTTAATTTCCCGAACATTTTCATTTTTACAGCCTGTTTCATTTCATCCTCCTGGCTAAATTTTGCAGAAACATTTGAATTCGTGGAATCAGAAGCACTTGTAAATTTACTCCCAGTATATTCATTTGTTGGTTGCCCAACCAGTTTTACTGCTTGTTCGAATTCAATTCGTTCATGTTCTCTGTCCCATTCTGTCATAGATAATGGCTGTATACTTTCAAGCTTATTTTTCTCTCCTTCTTTTACGAAAAGTAAATATTGTTCAAATCGTCTTTGTTTATCAGAATCAGAAAAATATGGTTTCACATTGCTATTCTTCACAGAATCATCTTGATCCAATTTACTTTGTCCCTCAAAAGTCAAAGAGGAATCTTTAAATTCTTCTAATCTTTTTAAACTTCCATCAGAATCTTTATTGGATCCAACGACACCTCCTTTAACAAAACTTTGTGCGTTCAATTTTTCCATCCATGATACAGCTGCCTTAGCTTGTAGATTTTCTTCTTTCCGCCTTTCTTCCGTTTGCTGTTTCCAACGTAAATTTAACGTATTTGAAATGATATTGGAAGCAACTGATGGTACCGAATTTGAATGCGTTTCGGATGTCTTTTTCGCATTGCATGTATCTTCTAATATTTTAGCTCTATCCGCGGCTGTGAGATCTTTGCGCTTCCCATTCTCTGTTCTACGAGAAATATTATCAATCGGAGGATAAAATCTGCTCTTCCTAGCTGTATGTACTGGTACAAAATTCTTAGGCAATTCCGGAGGTGGAAAAATATTTTTCAATTCTAATTTATTATCTGCCAATACAAAGCCTTCTAAACAGTTGTAGCTTAAATTTCTCGAACTACTATCCTCAGACCATCTTGTTTTGATTTTCCGTTCAGGACCTAAGGAAAAGTCGTAACGTGACATATCTTCTCTCTCGTATATATCTTCATCATCGGCTTCGAATGCGCCAACTCCAAATGCTTGTCCATGTATCGATAATTTTTTGTTCTTATCCTGAATGCTAAATGCTGGCGTTTCAAATAAATTTACATGTCCAGACAATATGGTTCTTCTATCTAAACCACTGTATCCTATGCCAAAATAATTGTCTTTTGGGTTACATCTGTAGAAATGAAGCAAAGTTGATATATGTATCTTATTTTGCTTATCAAAATTATATACAACATTTTGAATTTACCTAAATGGTTCATAGTCATCAGGTGCAAATGTAACATTCCGATAATCATCTTCTGAATCATCAGAGCTATTTTCTGAACTTGCCTTCCTAGATCCCTGCTGCATATCTTTTAGCTTCTCATTTCTTTTTTCAATTTTAGCTTTCTCCCTTTTTGTAAGTCTTGATCCTACTCCCTGACCTGGTCTCCACCCCATTTTCTTTAGTAACATAATACCAACTGTTTCCCTATTATATCAAACATTTATTATTGGTATTAATATGATGTAAAAAAGTAAAGGAACACTTACTTCACTGGCTTCAAAAGCTCCTTCAATACTGGAGTACCAGGAATAGGACCACTGTTGTCACGAGTGATTCTCTCGCGTTTTGTACCTCTTTGACTACATTCCATATAATCCTCCGTAGCACGAATCCCTGTTGGTGCAATTCCAAATTCACTTGTATCCTCCTCATCCATAAAATCTTCTGGACGCTGAGTAATACTTCCAGCTTTGCTACTTCTAGAAGATTTAAATCGTTGTGGCCTCCAACCATCTCTTGTACCAACAGTATTAAAGTATCCAGCAGAGAAACCACCCGTAAATGCACCATGAAATCTACGTCTACCTTGTGCATCATATGCATATTGATCTTCAATCATCATTGGTTTCTTCCTTGGTACATTGTCTACAATAATTGCATGTGAAAATAAAATACTGTACTATCAATATTTTATTTTTATATCCTCCAAAATATCTTTACTAACCTTCATCAATTGGTTCAAGGGGGATTCCAAAAGTAACATAATTTTCGTTCTCAGAATCACTCATTTTTTCAATATCTAATAATCAATTTTTAACATTTAATGGTAGAACTTATTCTTCATTCATAGCGTGTCTAACTGTCAAGAGTAATTCATATGAGGTTAGAAAATATATACACAACGAATGTACTGTTTCTTTGATTTTCAATTAACTTTGTGTCGCCTCATTCTAATAGAATATATATGTACTTAAAACAGATTATATACTGATAAAATACAAATAAAATAAGATATTTAGAAAATACATCAATGTTTTTGAACCAACTAACTAATCTGTACTTTATTCAATGAGTTGAACCATAAGAAGTAAACACAATTGGTCACGTGATCAGATATTCTAATGATATTAGTGGATAATACGGTCATATATACAGAAATGAGTAGATTCGCTTCATGGGCACAGAAATATGTTCCTAGGTCTTTCATCATCTCTGATGTAGGCAATATATAGTCCTGAACTGTAATGTGGGCTACGATCATATAAGTACTGCTCACTGCTCGTCTGTTTTTTGAATCGAGAAATATCAAAATGGATGGCAAGAGAAGGTCTCGTCCTGCGCATGATAACGCTATATATATATATATACATAGATATTATGAATAACTCCTCAATCGTCTCTGTCTGTTTCGTAAAATGAAATCTATTCTTGCCTTCCATCTTGATCTTTTTTCAACTCAAATTGGTTGGTCTTCCAACTGGATTCCATGGACCAGAGATATTAACTGGACAGATTGTAGTTTAGTTATTTTAATCTTTTTTTCTGGCTGTCATGTTATGTTGGTAACAAATACTTTAACCAATGATAATCTAGTTAATAGGAACTTTTTAAGCGGAGTTAGTGGAAAAACATATCTTTCAAAGCAGTAGGGAATAATTTTATACAAATTTACGAAAGTACACAAAAACATTCTCGAGTTGGACTACATTTGGTCGGCGTAATAGGATAATTTTCTGAAATGATTGTTAAGCGATAATCTATAGTGAAGTTTTTCAAATTTCTGAGAAAAAATTTGTAATCACGAAGAAAGAATAGAAGTTAAGGAATAGATGGCGTGTGAAATAATTTTTGATAAGATAGTGGAAGCGAATCCATTCTTCAGCTTGGAGCCAGTTTGAAGGGCCGCATGATATTGAAACATGATAAGTCAAACGTCAGAGGAATTCATCACGACTGCACCAACATGTGCGGCGAAAACATCGAACCAAAGCTTGAAACCACGTAAGTTGAATGGTAGAACATTTGATTTTCTTTGGTGGCTTGATTCACGACGTGAGAACGTATCAAAAAAAGAGGAGAACCAGAAGAAAAAGGAGGATTTAATAGAAGTTAAAGTCAAAACAAATGAAAATGATAGCAAAACAAAAAGTACTCTCTCCTCCAAAACATCGTTTGAATTTTTTAAGAATATTAAGAAACACATGCAGATCAGAAAGTTGACACATAAATCTAAGAAAAGGGTAAGTACGCACAAATTTTCATGACAAAGATCTTTGTTTCATGCATAATCGAAGTTCTTACAGACGAAGGAAGTCGAAACATCTAGCGTACAAAATGACACAAATTATGATCCATTAGTGATTCAGAAGGATGTGCCTACAATTTCTACCGAAGAAGATAATATCTCTGAATTAAAATGTGAAGAGACTGACAATAATTTTGATAATCAAAACAGCAATGTGTCACAAAATGAATATATCTCAGAGAGCCTAAATGATACCATAAATAGTTGCAGTGACACTGAAGAGAAACTAGAAGCAATTAATGAACAAATTATTGATAAGTTGGAGACAGATATCGATCATGAAAATGTTTCTAACATATACCAATCATGCTCCAATAATGAAACAGAGCAGTTAGAACCCAGATCAATAATAGAAAATTATATAGTAAAACATCAAGTTGAAAAAATTAAAGAAAGTATAGAAGATAATAGAAGTAATGATAACAAAGCAAAAGCAAGTCTTACAGAGGAATTGCTTAAATTAAGTAATTATGGGTGGTATTGGGGTCCAATATCAGGAACTGAGGCTGATGCCAAACTTCTATCTGAACCAGATGGTGCATTCCTAGTTAGGGATTCATCAGACGATAGGTTTGTTTTTCTTCCTCTTCTTTTCTTTTTTGTTAAAGCTATCATTGAGGAAAATCCATATATATTTTTTTGTAGATATGTCCTAACACTTAGCTTTAAATCAGCTGGCAAATTACTCCATGCTCGTATGGAACATAGTGGTGGTTTATTTTCTTTATGCAACCAAAGTGAAAGTGAAGGATTTAGTTCAGTGGCTGATTTAATTGACTATTCGATGAATTTTAGTCAATCAGCAGTTTTCTGCTATTCACGGCCTAAGTATCCTGGCCATCCATCTTTCCCTGTTAGATTAACAAAGCCAGTAAGCAGGTTTACTCAAGTCCGAAGTTTACAATACCTTTGTCGTTTTGTTATACGTCAAAATACTAGATTAGACAATATTCATAAGTTGCCTTTACCAAAAACAATCAAGGGTTACATAGAAGAAGCGCACTATTAACATCGGCCTCACAAAAAATATTTTTTACATTGTAAATGTATTGTTATTGATAACACAAAGTTTGTATTGCATAGCAATAATGGCTTTTTCAGAAAAACGTATTTCCGAGAAGTAACAAAAGATTAGATATGAGCTTCTTTTTATAAGAACTGAAATGTTCATTGTTAAGATTTGCAAGATATCTTTACTTTTATAAAAATTAATTGATATAATTGTATCACTTTCAAGAACATTGATAATGAACAATATGTGAAAGATTTAGGTTTACATGAATCACTTCTTTACAAAGTACGTTACACTTTTTAACGTAATTTGATTCGATTTATGAAGTACTTGGCTGTGTGGTGTGTATCTGTATAAAAAAATATATTTTTTTATAATAAAAGTAATCTCCTGCTCAATTCAATGATAAGGACCGAAGTTGATCTCTTGTTCAATGGAGACACAACATAATTTTGTATAAAAAGAATACTATATTACCTTAATCATAACAATAGTGCAGGGTAATTATTAAACATTATTAAATCTATATTTCTATCAGTTTATATCTTTATATGCATCAAAAGTAAATCACATTTATTGAATTCAAACTCACATGTACAGATCTTGTTGAAATATGACACTAAAATAAACTAGCTATGATCGTTAACTTGTCTTAACATTATCCTATTTTTTAATACCATCAGTATTTAAATATTGTTACACAAATTTTTTACATAAGTTCATATTTTCATTTGTATCAAATGAACTCCAAAAAACACTTCGTGCTTTTTCTCTATTTAGTGATCTAAGCTTTAATTTTTCTTTCTTTTCTACCTATTCCAATTCAGTCCAAGTATATTGCGTGCCTGTTGAAAATAAAAATATACAATGTAAGTATGTAGAAAAAGACGATTCATACTTTAATATACTTACTGTAACAAAGGCAGCACTTGCTGCTTCACTAGCACGATTTAAATCTGGTAATGCCATATCAGAAGTTGTTGTTAGAATTGTATGAATTTGTGTTGCATCTTTTATTCGTCTTTCCAAGAAGTTCCAAGTTTTCTGATGATCTTCGCTATTATCTTGTAACATATACAATTCAGTGGTTTTATAAATACCTGCTAATACTACTCTTCTAGTATACCAGTTCATCTGATTCAACAAAATTTTTATATAAGATACATTTCATAGTCATTAATATTTTAACATAGATTTACAAAATATGCTTGTTATTCTTACATCAACTGATCTATCACCAGCATAATAGCAAATATCGTCCACTAAAGTGAGTAAATTAGCTAGTGACATTGGTACGTTTGGTGGTAGAGCCATAAGAGCTAATGCTTGTGGCCATGTCTTTTTATATGGAATCACCATGCTGAGTCTTGTCTTAACAGCATTGCATAGTTGTAATTCTAATACTTTTGTCTCTTTAGTAGGTTTCTCTTCAACGGTAAGAGCTTTTTCTTCAAGGATTTTATTCAATTCTTTATTGCATGTTAAATAAAAATAATGAACCAAGTCTGCTCCTCGATTAGGGAACAATCCATGAATTATCCCAGGGTAGTCAATAGACTCAGCACCTTTGGTACATAACTTTTCATTAAATATTTTTATTTATTATCTATATCATATACTAACAACATGAAATTATTTTTTTTTAATGAAAATTTAAAAATTTTTTAAACAGTTAAAAAACATACTATATTTGTAATACATCGAAAATATATTTATTCACTCACACAAAAGATTGATCCTGACTCATCTACTTAACTGAAAAATTATTACAAATTACCAGCACTGATGGCTTGCTGGCTCCATCCAAGATCATGGACATACTTTAAAGATGCAGCAAGAATTTTTGTTTTGATATTCTTCTCATATTCCTCTTCACTTTCTTTACTATGTTCCTGATTTAATTGCTGCTGATCATTTTCAGATTGATCTGTGAGTAGTACTCTACAAGTCCATAAATGCCTAAAACCTATCAAAGTCATATTTGTTTTTTTATTTCTTTTCCTTTATTCCAAGAAATATAATTTTGCAAAATAGTAAATAATAGGATATAGTCAAAATACATGAAATGTAAATAAAGAATGATTTTTATTCAGCAGTGAGTTATATACACTACATAAATGTACAATTTTTATTCTGAAGATACTATTTTATTAATATTTTGCTTAAAGGGATTATTAGCAATACATTCATTGACTCTAATTAAAATGCTTTCCATTACATCCAGACCATTTAGTGCTTGATAACAAAATGTAATTTTTTCTGGAACTGGCATTGCTGGTAATTTTTCACCACCAACAGTTAGTGTTATCTCAGCATAGCTTTTTTCCAATTCCATATTCTCAGTTATTTTATGCATTTTCTTTTGCTCTTCTAAATCTTTTATTTTTACTTTCCAATGTGCTCTAGAGAGATCTATACCTTCTCTTAGTGGCAGTAAATACTCATTATGAAGTTTATCTACCAAGTTCCAGATACCAGTTTGATTTTGCTTATCCCTTATAAATAGAAATCTTAACAGATTTAGACTTGTAATTATTTCATCACATAGTTCCACTAGATCTGATGCACTACCATGGTGTAATTTACAAGCCAATTTGATTAAAGTTCCTAGATTACTACCGAGAAAATATGGCATAGGAGGCTTCGCTTGGAGGCATTCAATAATAGAAGTTTTAAATATTCCTGTAGTTAGACTCAATAAACCTGAATGTTCATTAGTTTGATACAAATGTAAAATAATGGAGTATCTAGCTTGTATATCAAACATTTCAATGTAGTTTTGAAATAAAGTCAAAGCTTTTTTCCTTTCTTTATTGCTATTGGAATAAATCATCACATTCACAAGTACATTGAACAACTCAAAGAATATATTCAATTCTAATAATTGCAATGTTAAAGAACGTCTTGTTAATCTCATCAAAAGGTGATCCAGGAAATTTAAGCCTTTCATAGTACTTTCTTGTTCTTGTAATAATTTAACAATAAGATATATGCATGTCTGAAAGACATATTGTAAATCATATACCTGTGGTACCTTCTCCCACAGATGTAGTTTTGTTATAACGTAAAAGTAAAAGTTAGCATATGCTAAATCTGATATGTTCTCATTTAATTCAAAAAGTGTTACTTTAAGGTTAAAGCTCCCTTCTTCTATACTTTTCTTCTTGGACTTAGTTTTTCTACTTCTTACACTTGTAATATTTAGAAACGAAAGCAAATCTCCAGTTACTTGACTTACAAGTATTACAATTCTCTCAGGTAATGGTTTACTTGAACAAGATTCTAATTCTTTTTCTTGTAAATAAATCAATGGTTTCCCCATTAAAAAAATTAGAATGCTAGCAAGGTAATCTCTTAATATGGTATATGTTTTGGAATTTTCTAATCTTGACTCATTTATTAATGGTTCTAAAAATAATATAACTTCATTATAAATATTTTTTATTTTATTTGTAATAATAATATAGTCTTGAGAATCTTTTTCTGGTATAGGTAGACTTTCAATGTAAGATTTTATTGTACTAATGCACCATTCTATTGCCTTCATTTTATTGTCCATTTTTGAAAGACATTTGATAAGTACGCTTAGAATTATAGAAAATTTTATATCATCTTCTGGACCTTCCACTTGTTCTAATAATTCTAATACCGTCTCAGAAGGATTACATTTTTCTACTATAGCATTTAATATTATTGTACAGCATTCGACTAAATTTCCATTGCATTTTATATTTTCCATAGTGAAATAAGATAATATAATTGGAACGATATCCCATGAGGACTCTCTAATAATATCATCATAACTATTACCCTCAAATAAGTGTAAAACTTCTTCGAATTTATTTTCTTTCAAATTGTCTGTTAATTCCTTAACAAATTTCTTTGTCAGGTTTTCCTGACGTTCTGTCATTTTTCTTTAATAGATAACTTATCACATAAATACACTTGTAAAATGTAATATGAACATAACCTCTTCCTTTAACGTATTTAATGTTTCTATCTCCATGAATGAAAACAAAAGTTAATAAACACAGGAAATCATTGCAGTATTTCAAGATAGATGTGTAAAATAAAATAGATCGCGTAGCTACAGTGGCATTAGAAATGACATTATACCTTACTTATACGATCATACTATACTATAAACAAAACCATGTATATCTTCCCGCAACGAGAAACATATAATGACAAAATTACGTAAACGAATGCAATCATCACACGTATTGCACAATTGTCTTAATATTTTCCACACAAAATTGTATAATTTATTTCAAAATTTCAGCAACAAACGTCAAGATGAAAATGATGTGCTTATGAATTGTGATTGGCATATATTACAAATAAAGAAAACTCGCTTACCATTTACTGATAAACCTTTCCGCATTAATAAAATACTAGACATAGCCATATCAATAGTTTTAAATAAACTACTTGTTGCACATTTATGCGCACACGATGAAACTATGATTATTATTATTCTATTCGAACGATTCGTTTAAAGCATTGCGTATTCGCCTTCAAACGTCACGAATATAGATGTGAATCTATTCTAACATTTTTGGCGCGAACTTTAAATGTTAAGAAGTTCTGATGTAAAGTAATATATATTTAAATAATTTTCTATTCATCCGTTTTAAGTGACAAAACATATTTTAAAATTAATTACAAATGTAGAAATTGTATTTATTAAGCGTTTCATTGAATCAATTAATTGATCGCATTCAAATAAATTTAAAATATAAAAAAAATTATTAATTTGAAATTTTAAAAATATAAGAAGTTACCAATAATGACAACTTTTTCTTTTGTTTCATATGCACAATAGATGCATGTTGTAAATTGTGCTTTAACTCTTGAATCATTTACGGATCTACCTGAATGATTCGTTTATTTCTATCTATTCTTCTCCATTTTGTTTAGTATAATAAATATAAATTAAATGTTTAACTAGAAGAAATGGTACAATATATATTCTCATATATGAAAATCATATTTTTAAAAAGCTAAATATAATTATAATTTCAATGTGCACTGTGAGGTCGCTTGTTGTATCAGAAAACTACACATGCTATTGGTGTCTAGTAATAAATTTGTTTATGCCAAAAAATAAAGTACCGTGAAAACAAACCTATAAACAGGTTAAGGAAATTAAAGTGATTGTGTTTAGCGTATTTAGTGTAAATCAAACTGGAGATGGAAAATAGTGGTGAAAGTGGCGACGATGGAGGACCTTTAGGTCCGTCTGCGTTCCTCGGTGGTGGTGGTGTTTCTGCGTCGTATATTAGTGTACAATCTGATGATATGGAAGGTAGGTTAATTATATTTTGAAAATTTTTTAAAACATGGGTATTTGTATTCTGTATTGAATATCATAAGATCACGGGATTTTTAACAGAATTATTATTTTATAGGAAGAAAAACATGTATTTTATTGTTTCCTTTAACTGATTGTTGATATGATGTCAATATCGTGTATGCCTCAAAACTTTACGAGATAAGAACGTATACAGTAGCTCACAAAAATATTGGAACATTTATAGAAACTTTTTATGAACATATGTATGTTATACAAAACATTTTAAAATTTCATTAGTACTGATAAAACATACAGTATATACATAAAAATTTTCTATGGTAAGTGTCCAACTACTTTTTTGTGAACTACTGTGTATATGAATTCTATATTTTGTATTCTATATTATAAATTATGCTTATACTTTTGTTCAGATGATCCTGAAAATACGGATGATTCAAATCATGGAGCTAGTGATCCCTTACAAGGAGCTGGAGGTGGCAGTGGTGGAGGACCTCTTCGTGAACAAGATCGGTTTCTTCCAATAGCAAATGTTGCCAAAATTATGAAAAGAGCAATACCAGAAGCAGGGAAAATAGCGAAAGATGCACGCGAATGTGTTCAAGAATGTGTATCTGAATTTATATCCTTTATAACATCTGAAGCCAGCGATCGGTGTCACATGGAAAAACGCAAGACTATTAATGGTGAAGATATTCTGTTTGCTATGACGACTCTTGGTTTCGATAATTATGTAGAACCACTAAAAGTGTACCTACAAAAATATCGTGAAGCGACAAAGGGAGACAATCCTCCAGGTAGTGGTATGACAACGGGCAATGGAAAAACTGAATCTCAAGGAACTATATATGAAGATCAATTGTTTGCTATTGCCGCGACTGCATCGAGTGCTACCACTTCTGATACACCTGTTATATACAGTTACACGTCTACCGATCAAATGCAATTTCAACTTTCCTGATCACTGCATGTTAAGATTATGTTAATATAAATTATTTAATGCAAACCGTAATTTACAAAATAACTAATTCAACTATGCGCATATCTTTCAAGATTGCGTTTTGTAAAAGACTGTAAAGTCGGTTTAAGATGGTAAGTCGATCTTATATTGTAAGACTAGAATAATGTGCACCTTCTTAAAAATTTTGGAAGTAAGGTGATTTAACTTTAAGCAATCTTTGTAAAGAGAATGAAAAAATGAATGAAAATGAAAAAAAACGCGGAAGAAAATAAAACCAGGAGGCAGTTCACAAAAATGCACTAATGATTACTCTTCTTTTTTTTTGTTTACTTTTTCAAACACAGTAGGGGTAGAAAAACATAGCCGTTTATTTATTTAACTATTATTTTTAAGCGCTAAAATTCGCATTTAAACTAGAATTAGGCTGTGATGGTTGTTGTTTTTCTTCTGTTTTTGCGAGTACGGTTCAGGTCGAATGGAGATAAGATAATTCTATATTGGACAAGAACCGGCAGTTAATCGGCGTGTAGATTTCTCGTAGAAAACGTTCGTAATTATGTTTTCACTCTGGTAATTGGGCAGGAGAGAGCAAGAGCTCATGTGCTTTTGTTGATGATGATGCAGCGCCACTCGAAGACATGGCCGATTGCTGTTGTTGATGCGCTGGTGATAGAAGTGAGGCGGTAGGCAATGTTCCAGCGGGTTGAGCTTCCGTTTTCCTCACTTTTTCTTTCTTGTCAGAAGTAACATGGCAAAATCGCCAGCGGCATTGACCGCAACTACATAGACAGAGGCAGAGCAGCACCCGAAATAGGCAACACAGTAAACCGGCGCACAGTAGTGAAGGACCCACCAGCCTCAATTCCGGACTGAGGAATCCTTTCTCTCCAGTGCCGACAAACGATATAACTAATCCGAGCGCTGTAGTTCCCAGCCCCGCATAAAGTACGGTATTCACTGCCGCACTAACTTCACCTCTGCGACGGTTTGCATTACTGCTTCCATCTTCTTCGTCATCTTCTCCACTGCTTCCATAGCAATAACTTGCATCTCTTATCTAAAGATAAGAATATAGTATAGAACAATTTTTGTTTGATGTAATAAGTACTAAATAGTATGTGAAGCTCCTAATAC
The DNA here is from genome assembly GCF_024516045.1 of Bombus affinis. NCBI lineage: Eukaryota > Metazoa > Arthropoda > Insecta > Hymenoptera > Apidae > Bombus > Bombus affinis. The sequence goes on from NC_066344.1 coordinate 13,017,324, forward strand.
ATGTAATTACATGTAATTACATGTAACTTAAAAACTTTCTTTTTAAATTGTAACAAATGTTTGTTTACTCTGTTCCTTTTCATCCATCGTCGATGAGCCTCGCATTGCTTTGTCTTGTAGCCATCCCCACGGCAACCATGAGGTGACATAGGAGATAAAGGAAGGGGAGAAGGTCTGCTGCATCCCTGCCATGCTGCTTTGCCTGGTCCTCCGCCACACTGAAATTATTTTTTGTTCAAATATTACCTTTAAATAGTTGCTTAGTAACTACAATAGAAATCATTCAACATTTCAGTGTCTATTCAATTTGGATATAGCAAAATTGTGAATAATCTAATATATCAAATACTTTATAACATTTTCTTTAATCTATCATAAATATTATTTATAGTATTGTACAAAATATAAATGTATATATAAATATAAAACTTAAGATCAATATGATTGTGTAGTTTACATCTTTCTCTATCATTTAAAACATGTTCATCAAAACGAATGTCTAGAATTTGTTACTATGTTATTGGATAAATTCAATTAATGATTTTTCCTCGTTACTCAGCACATAAATAATAAGATAAAAAACATGCATGCATGTACTAAATAGAACATAGAAAGATTTGTATAAATGGAACCGATTGAGATAAACGTTTTATACGTACATGTATCGTAGAACTTGTCTACACAAGTACACTGTAATCATTGCATTGTCTAATTGACAGCAAAGAATTGATTAAATATAATTAGTGCCAGTTGTCAATCTTTGGGTGTGGAGTATTGAGTAGTACACATTGTAGGGTTACAACTTTTTGCGCTATATTAGTCTAAAGACTAGTATCATAAATCCTGGTATACAGAAAATTCTTCAAAATACTTTTTTGAGTTAAAAAATTACAGGCACAAATCATTTGTTATTTTTACTTTTAAATCATAGTTTAAGTTAGTATTTTAATAAAGAGTTCACATTAAGCAGTGTTATGGTATCAAATATTTGAAATTTTGTACACTTCAATTTCTCCAGATGTATTTAGCAATTGTATCTTTTAGATACAAACAAAAGTTGTGTGTATAATAATATAGAAAACACTTATTTGTTCTATGATTAAGAGAAAGTAAAAGGGGAATAAACAACACTACAATATAAATTTGTTTTCTCAAAATGAGCTACACAAAGTTGATGCACATATGTATAATTAGACAGAAAAGCGGCAGTTACCCTCTGATACCAATAGCTTACTGTTGATGATACATATTAAAATGACTTTAATACTTACCCCATAAACATATGATCGTGGGGGATATCGTGGAAGCGGTGGAATAAGTCTGGTGGCCAAGTTGGAGGGTAATTCTCTAAAGTTCACCACCTTACCCCCCCGTAACCGTTGCTTCTCCCTTCTAATTAATAAAGCAGCCTGCATTCCGCTCATTCATTTGCCTGTTTTATTGATCGTTAAGATCTCGACCGTCCTTCTCCTCCTCCTCTCTCTCCTTTCCACTTTTTTTATACACCGGTTACAACTTAAATTCTTCCCTTATCCTTTCCTCAACCAAAAAAAAAGAACAAAAGAACCACACGAGTTTCTTCTCAAAGGTCTTCTAATTGTGGCTGGTACCAGACACTACAACTTACTCCTAACATCTCACAGTCTGCCTCCGGCATTAGGTGATGTCTGTATCCGCTGGTAGGAACCAGTAGGGACATGTTAATTACTAAAAATTACAATTGATGGATAACCAGCTGACGAACCTGGAGAGTCGCTCGAGGATGTGTGTTATCGCGAGGGATTTACATACGCCACCAGACAGCCGATCGATGGTGTATTTCCTAATTACAAGTAAACGTGTGCCAGCAAGAAAAGAGAAGGTGCAGAGTGCAACGAGGATTTATCAAATACTTGAACAAGGATAGATTGCGTTATAAATACTGTGAGATAAAGGGTACCTATTAGCAAGAGCAACTATATAATATGTGTGATAGAGAAAGAAGAGAAAAAGTAGAGCTAAAAATATAGATAGATAATGAAATCCTATAGAGCCAAATTTCAAGAATTTACCGCTAAACGAGATTTACCCACCTGTAGCTCCGAAGAAGATGGCGAGACTCGGAGATCGAGGATCGATGGTGGTGGAAATGGGAAGTTGTTGGATTTAGTCGGGTAAGTAACCGAACTTGGCGACTCAAGGGATAGCGGCGGTGGCGATATTGGAAATTGGATCGGAGAAACAGGTGCAACCTGCTGAGACTTCTCGACATGACGTCGTCGATCGATGCTCGGATGGAATGCAGATGACGGTGGTTGTGGTGGTTGTGGTGGCTGTGATGTGGAAGATGGTGGAACAACGTGCGGACGAGCAAACTTGCTGGGGTGGTGGTGTTGGTGTTGGTGTTGATGGTGGTAGTGGTGCTGAGAAGCTGGTATCGTCTTCAGTCGTGACGGGACCGTACCCTCGGCGACGCGTTTGTTTAGCTGTAACCGTTTCTGCTTCCTCCTATTCGCTATACTGGCGCCACCCGCAGCTGCGTACATCGCTTCACGCCCCGATTGTACTCTTCCCGGTTTAACGCCTTCGGGCCAGGCGTTCTTTCTGTTACGATCTTAGATCCCTTTGCATCGTCTTCCTGTCTTTTTCGTCTGTAAACGCAAGAAACATGACGGACATCCGCCCGCTATTGGCGGCCGTCATATCCTAATTCTACCATTGATATTCTAGCGAGAAGCACATGAAAAGCGTCTTAATTACAGCGATATTTTACATTTCCTAGCGATATTTACATATGCATAATGCTGGAAATAGATAAGCTTCGTTTCGGGGCATACCAAATTTATGACTTGTCTTTATATTCATAAGCCGGCAAAAAAGTGTATAGAAGTCAGAAAAGTAAGAACGAAATAGTACAGCACAATTTATATTGTTTTCCCGCCATTATATTGTACTTTTGATATACGTATACTATTAGAATTTCAAATAGAGGAGCGGAAAAGAAATGAAATTGACTTGTACTATTAAAACCACAAGTAAAGGACACCAATGTAAAATACAGAGTACTTATCCTATTCTTAGCTTATATTCTTTTGCTTACAAAGAAGAAAATTTATAATATTAATAGATCAAAAGGTTACAGATTATAATTAAGAATTTATCATTTTTTGTTAAATAGAACAATCATATAACTTGTAATTTGTAGCACTTAGTTGTAAAATTTCATTCATTTTATTACTAAATTTGTTACTTATGTTTTATAAAGTTATAGAAATTTCACAAATTTTCGATTTGTCTCAAAATGAACTTTAATTCTGAAAACAAATAATAATAATATGCGTGAGTGATATATCTGCCAAATGTTATTTCCCTTCTAATATATCTTGGAAATTTACAATTAATTTGACTTATATAGTTATTGATAAGCTAGTAGATTAGTAACGTTAAGTTTCTATATTGCGTACTATGTAAAGTTATCAGATAATTGCTTAAATGAGATAAATTTGAAGAATAAAGGAACTATTTTAGTATAATATAATTACATCAATTTGATTACAATTTCTCTACACAAGGAAAGCACAAGTTAGAAAATATTCATTACTAAACTCTCTATCGGTAATTAGTAAAGGTAATATGACATGCGATGTTTCATATATGGAGATATGTACACAAATAAGAAATAAGAAGTAGAATCACATATGATAATGGCGGGACGTAAGAAAGAATTTACCGCGATTTATTTTTTACATTAAAAAAATTACTCTCCAAAAAGAGAAAATAGTATAATCACGAATTTAAAAAATACTAAACGTGAATATAAAGATATGGTACGATTATTAAATATATACAAAATTAAAGATTTTTAAGATATCAAAACTATCTACTTTTAACTTTACAAAAATCTATGAATATATTTATATTATTTCAACTAAAATATTAGAAGAAACAATGATTACTTTATACAAAAAAGAAATTACAAACATCTTGTCATATTTTGTACAGAGATTATATTACAATGAATCACATTGATTAATTCGAAATATCTTTATATACATTTTTACCTAGATTTGTTTTTTACCTCTAAGCTTTGAAAATATTCAAATCGAACATTACGAAAATACTTCTGCGTTGGCATCTTTCCGTTTTGCTCCTTGACCTGTCAATGGGTCAAGTGGTTCCGTCACAAATGTAACAAATCGAAAAACCCTCTTCTTCCTCATCGTTTTTTATCGTGACATGTTCTAGTTTTCCCTTCTTCTAGTCCGCCCTTTGCCATTTTTCTCTTTTTTGTCTCCTCTCTTCCCTCCCTCGTTTCATCGCGTTCATTTTAAGTGCCCTTCCGCTATCTATCTTTGTCTCTGTCGAACTTCTCATCCCTTCTATCTTGTTCAATCCCTTATCCTCTTTTTCCCTAATCTTTGTCAACTACCTTCGTCGTAAATAGTCAGCGATTACATAATAATATGACTAGACTGCGGATGTTTATACAAATTTATATTTTTATGAATGCGACAAAAGAAATAGAACCTATATAGAAATTTGGTACATCCGCTAAATATTATTTTGGATATAAAATATTTTTGCATATTATTATTACATATTGCACATTGTTCTTTAAATTATCCATAAATGCATAGATATCCGCAATCTAAATAAAGTATAAGAGATGCATAGCCGAGAAAAATGTAAACAAACGTGTACGCCACATTATTTCTCGATATATTCAGCATAAAAACAATACTAACTGCGACGGATAGCATCGCATACTAAACATCGACTAAGCACCGAACGAGACTGCAAATCAGGAATAGAAAAACGAGGATAACGAATTCTTGCGAAAAAGCAAGCAAACAAGCAAACGTAATTACTGCTATATGATCACATGTATCAATGAGAAGAAACGAATTACATGCAATGATGTTGTACGTGCGTGCACGAAGCAAGTAAAAAAGGGTACACAAAGCCGTGAAGAATTCCAGAAACAAAAATGTCGAAGGACCGATAGTACCCACGATGAGATACGAACTCGGCGATATATAAAATCGTCCTATTAAGTCCTATATATAGTTTCTAAAAAAAAGAACACATATATGAAGCGCGTAAAAAAAATAAAAGGCTGGCTGGTGGCCGACGGGCACGTCACATTTATTATTTTCACTCTTTTCTTTTTTTTCCCCTTTCTTCTTAATTCACGTTAGGAGAAACGCGCATCGCATTAACAGAGGAGCGATTTTGTACAATAAAACGACGACCAAACCACGACGAAACAATGAAGGCTACATTTGTCTCTCTCTCTCTCTCTCTCTCTCTCTCACTCACGCTCTCTCACTCTCTCTCTCTCTCTCTCCCTCCCTCTCTCTCTCAACGACACATATTATCTTTCTCAATTCTTTTTTGCTTTATTTTTCGTTCATTTTCGCATCGCTAGCAACTGCTGCAGCAACGTCGGCGGCGATTCGACGGCGGCGGCAGCAACAGCAATAGCAAAGCAGGCATCAAGTCAGCCAGCAACACCAAAAGGCTGCGCGTACCAACGACTCAGGGTAACCACTGCACCGTGTTCGACCTGCTTCTCTCTCTCTCTCTCTCTCCGTACGCCTTGGTTCGACTATGTGGGCGACATTTTCCTCGTGTTCGTGTTCTGTCTTTATTTTGGTTTTATATCACACACTGTATTTTTTCTTTTTTTCCTGTATTTTCTTTATATTAATATATTTCTTTTATCCTTTTGGAAGATTGTTATAGGATTTTAAAGGGATACGGACGCACACAAAAGCACGGGCACAGGCACAGGGGGGTGGGGGCGAGAGGCGCGCGCGATGGGGATGCACGAATCCAGGACACGATCCCCGTGTATACACACGGTGCGTATCACTCGGTCGTCGTAATTAACGCAGCCTCCATCGTTACCCCACACTTCGTGGACGCGCCCGTTCGTCGCGAGCAACCACTGACTGAGCACCGCGACCGACCGCGCGCGATTACTCCGTAGTCCTGCTCAGCAACCCCTTCCTCTATATCCATCTTCGCACGCGCGTTACGTCGCTCGATTATACAGGGTCTTTCAGGAACTCAGGGTTAAATTTCAAGAGATGTAGTACTGCCTAGACGAATAAATAGTCTTAATAATGTTGGATCCAAATATCTTTGGTTTCATTGGGAATTATGAGACGTCTTCAACCGTGAACCTGTATAAAAGAGTTCAGTGTCATATTGTTTTATCTAGAACTACTACAATTTATCGAGTTAGGCTATGCTCACAGTGTTCTAACGAATGAAATATGTCGAAGTAATCAAATATGTATGTATATAGATTCTTACGTGTGTATACATTTCGATCTTCAAATGTTTCGTCGTTCGCTGTTATTATAATCTAAATCTCGTACAGTAAGTAATATAATGCGATATGGTAGTAACGATATCATTCAACAGTAATAACAGAAGAATATACCTTCATACTTTATTATTGTAGCATCCGTTTATGTGTAGCATCATTCTACTTTTACATTATTTAAATTATAGTTCTATGAGAAAATAGCTTTAATGTGTGTTGAAATGAGCGGAGGTCATATTAAATATATATTATAGATTGGTGGAAACGACTTATAATTTTGAAACTAACGATACCCATGGATCCAGTAGACGTGTTTATTAAAACGTATTCTTCCTTGTTTTAATGAGTACTGAATGTTCCTGAAGCTTTCAGAAACGCCTTCCTATATATGCCTTTCAATTGTCTTTTTGAATATCTGTACTTACGAAAAGCTAAGATGCTTTCATGTGAGTTATATGTTTCATTAGGAAGTCACAATTAATTCTCTGTAAAAAGTATATATTTACGTATATGTAAATATATAGGTTAGTAGTTTCAAAGATGTTTTGCTTTATCGCATGTAGACGTAATAACATTCGATTTTTCTGTATACAACTATACAGTAGTGTCGCGGTAACTGGCCAGGATTTTGCTTCGTTAACTGGCCGTCAGTATTCACCCTCCCAGTTCCTGCACTGACGTGGAGCGAGTTCTGGAGTTATGTTTTGTTATGTAAAATAAATAAATGCGTCAGACATCTGTATCTCTCTTGTGGTTAAAGGAGAAAAGAAATATCCTGGAAACATACTTTCCCGGATAACTGACCTGATAAACATGATCAGAGTCATACATGATCGACAGTAAAATATTAGTCTAGCTCGGTTCCTGGTCTTAAGTAAATAACAAAATCGAACTAAAGTAATCAGCTTCTCGGAAAATAATAATTTGTGCTTAGCAAGTAGCATGGCGAATGTTTTTTTATCTTACTGTAGAATCTTGTAGACAAAGACCAATTTCGAAAATATGAACATATATGTATTACAGATACAGTTATGGTACCAAATTATTATTTTAGAATATATCGATTCTTGGTCGATATCGGAAAATTTAGCTATCTTCATATATCATAATTCAGCTACGGATTTTTATGCATTTATGTGAAATTTAAGGATGCAAAGTTTGCAAAATGCATATATTATGATTAAAATTATAAAAAATATTTAAAGTAAACCGTATATTATGATAATTAATCAATGAAATAAACTATTTAGTTTTCATATTTTTTTAATTACGTTTACTGAAATATGCATTTGAACTAATATTGGATGTCAAACTTGACAGTATTATAATCAAACAGGATATATGAGTTGGATAATGCATTTCCAATCTGAAATACATCATACCACTGCGTCTTCAACCATGTGCCCTTATTTTACCCGCAATAGTATACTACATTCTATAAGATTGATTATTTATAACTTTTAAATAATATAAAATAGAATATTGAGACCACGATGAGAAAGTACGGTTAAGAATGAAGATATTAAAATGAAACATCGCTATTGAACGTAGTTATCATATCAATTCCTATAGATTGCGCAAGATATCCTAATGCGTTTGTGTTTCGTTCAAATGGCATTGAACGTGTACACATGCAACATGCATGTATAAAATCACATGCGGGGTGGAACCCCTTACTGATTCTAGGGCAACCAGCTTTCGCACTTACCCTCCCTTACACCCACTACCAGGTTACCTCGCCCTCTTGACTATCCCGAGTCGATATCCCGTGCTGCTTTTGACCTTTCACCTTTTTCGCGTTACCCTGATTCTGTGACCAAGGGACAACCTGCCTTATCGACTTGTAATGCTACTCGTTCATTTTATTCGCGATTCATTATACTTCACCCTTGATTAATTTTATTTTTATGTATGCATATAATTTTATACCTTGACTATATCTTCTTCCTTTTATATTTTTTCTGCAGTTTTTATTAGTTTTTTTTTTGGTGGAAAGGGGACGAATAAAGTATTTTTGTCATATTTTTAAACCACTTTTATTTAATATTAGATGATAATTTAAGTTTTTAAAAAATGGTATTGCTTGCCGGTAATGTGAAAATAAATTCGACTTATTTGTAGAATGTCAATTTTAAAACTATTTGGGAGTTACTTAGGAGCTAGCACAAAATTTTCGTATTGATATTATTTATTTCAACATATTTAATACTATGGTTTTTAAGTTACAATAACCGAAGTTAGAGAGATTGAAATAATACCAACAAATTTTTATCTTCGTTTTCTACCTCCAACTTTACGCTTCATATTCCGTTGTCCTTTACCTGCTTTCGGTTTCTTTACTCCCTTAGCTTTTACTCCCTTTTTACCTTTTTTCTTGTCTTCTTTTACTTTAGCTGGCGTTGTTCTGTGAAATACATTCAATTACAATCTTTTCTATACTAATAAATCTTGTAAAAAAAATGTGAAAATTTACTTTGGTACAGAGAAGTCTTCACGAAGAATCTTAGTGTTACTTTTCAGAATACTGTCTACCAGATTAGTATTGCGTTTCTTTTCTTCCTGTAAATTTTTAGGAATTTCTTCTGCTTTCCTTTTCATACCTGGAACTTGCTTGGCTATACCCTTGGCATCTTTTTCTTTTGGTAACCTATACAATATCATAGGAATTTTATATAAATTTTATATAAATTTATATTAAATTATAACTATATTATGATTAATTTTTAAATGATACAATATGAAATATACCTATCTTGGAATTTGCCAAGAGATGCTGTTGATGTACGTGCAATAGTCACAGCTTGTGAAAGTTGTTGTGAATCAGGAAAATGTTCCCTAGTAGGAAGTCCTACCTTTGGAATTTTTATATTTTTTGCCTTGGCAATATTACGCAGTCTTTGTAATTCATTCTTAGACTTTCTTTCTTCCTTTGCTGTCTTTGCAGCTGCAAATGGATCTTCCATAGCTTTACCTTCATTATTAACTTCTACCAACCACTCCTTCTGTTCTATGGCTTTGTTATGTTTATAACCAAAAGTAGGTATCCATTTCTACAAAAATATTAAGATATGATAAAAGCTTATATCAACAAGTTAAAATTTATTTCAGAGGAGTACTTGTAACTTACCTGTAGTTCTTCATCCCATTTAAGTTTAGATTTACCTTTTCGTTTAGTTTTGATACCTTTCTCTTTAGCAAATTGTTGCCATTTTGTCAAAGGTTTTGGTTTTGGGATTTGTCGAGCTCGTGGTAATACAAATTTCTGTTTGGGCAATTTTGCTACTATTACCTCATCAACACGTTCTATTGGAAGTTCCCATATTTTATTAATAACTATTTGCACGTTGTCCCTTGTTAAACTTTTCAGATATTGTTCGGTCTGTGATCTATAAAACATTAATTAATATATGCAGATCATACAAAAATAAAAATGATGGAAAGGATTTGTAGATTACTTTAATGCTTTTAGGTCCACAGTATTATAATCTAACGCTAAAAGAGTTCCTAAGTCTGTCTCAATTTCCACGTCTTTATTTACTTCTGTGGATTTATGTATATCTTTTTCCTGAGTGCTATTTTCTAGAATTGAATTTACAACATCCATCCTATCGGTTGTTCCTTTATTTTAAATTCTAAATGATCTACAGAAGAAAATTTTCAATTTTATCTTTGTTTTAATCACAAACAGTTTTATTTTTTATTTATACTACATCTGTCACTATAAATATACGACAAAATACACGAAACAAAATATGAGAAGTCTTGTTTTGCACTTCTTTGCTTAAAGCACGTGCGTTAAAGGTTATGTTGACAGTAATATAGTTTTTTTCGATGCATTCGTAATGGTGGTTTACTCTCTTTAAAGCACGCAAAATCTATGATAGGAATCATACTTTCAGATATTTCTCGAAATCAGAAGATAAATATTGTGTTAGTGATACAATAGATTTTTTTTTTATATTAAGATTTATATTTTAGTCGTTTTATCATATACAATACATTAATGTTTGTCCTCACGGAATTAAAGGACACAGTTAGAATTCCACCATGGGAATTCAAGCGAAAATTAAATGATGCTATTACAGATGAACTTAATAGAAAATTAGCTAACAAGGTAAGATATCATAATTTCATTTAAATATTTGCAGCCAAATTTCACCGATGGAATTAGATAGAATTATTAATTTATTTGTTCAAGGTTTATCTTGATGTTGGTCTTTGTATTGCTCTTCATGATATTACAAAAATTGAGGAATCATATATTTTTCCTGGGGATGGTGCATCTCATACCAAAGTAGTATTTCGTTTCATTGTGTTCCGTCCATTTATGGAAGAGATACTAATAGGGAAGATACGAAGCTGTAGTGTTGATGGTGTTCATGGTAATACTTAAAGCAATATTAATGTTTACTTCAATTTATGATTTATTTACCATAAAAACATTGTTTACAGTAACATTAGGGTTTTTTGAAGATATTGTAATACCACCTAACAAATTGCAACATCCATCAAGATTTGATCAAATAGAACAAGCATGGGTATGGGAATATGATACAGGAGATGGTCAGAAACATGACTTATTTATGGATGCAGGTAAATCACCTTAAAAACTTTGATTGCTTCATGAAACAAGAATACGTAAGATAGTAAAATTGTAAACTTTAGGAGAAATTATACGATTCAGGGTAATAAGTGAAACATTCACAGAAGCATTACCTACAGGACCAAATATGTCTGGGGAGACTGAGAAATCAGAAGCTAAAAATACACCTCCATATACCTTAGGAGTAGGTATTTATACTTTAGGTGTATGATTAAGATATTGATTATTAATCATATATAAATAATAATATATTGCGCATTATACTGAAAAATAATGGTTATTTTATTTTTGTATTATAGGCTGCTATTGATGAGCCAGGACTTGGACTACTCACTTGGTGGGAAAATACCTAAGAGTACAAAAATAGGTTCAGATCAATAAATTTTTATTTCACAGCACATTCCATCATGTTATCATATATCACTCTTATAAGTTACATCCATGACCTGCGTCGCATGCGACCCGACCTCCGATAGAATTTCGACTGTGCGGATATATTTTATATATTTAGTTTTGATTGGTAACAGAATTATTAACCGCATATTTGTACAATATATACAAAGACGTTATGTGCTAAACATGTGGTAACACACAAAAAATAATTTCAGTTCGGTCAGAAATTGAGTTAATGCTAAAATGTTACGCAGAAGTTATTCGGTAGTACGAGTCTGAACATAAAAACGTTGCACTTATTTTGCAACGGCGGCGTAAAATTCTCTTTCAATACCTTACATGTTGACTTGGATCATTAGTGTGTATCTGACACCGACTTGTTTTAAATAACCGTCGAAATATAGTTAACAGTATTAAACACGTAAAATACGTTTTTTTTTCTATATTGCGATATATCATTACATTTAATGAAAAACATTGGGAACTTAGCTAGATGTAAGCCTTAAATATAGGAAATATTAATTACATGACAGCAGAATATACATAGGTAAAATATAAGTTAAAAACTTTTTTTTTCTTCTAAATAGTACATACATGTGCAATGATCTTTAACGTTTTTTTTCTCTTTTTTTCATTCGTTTATTTAGCAACACATTGTCGAACAAATGAAAAACTCGCAGGATTGTGATGTCTCGTAAAATAAAAGTTCTCGTTAACACGTAACCGGAATGTTTTTCTGTATTCTTTTTGGTTTCTTTTATCTTTTTGTTTTAATCACTTTATTACGATCGTAGCTTGCTTATTATACCTTTTTTTCTCTCAAAGAAAGCAACGCGTCTAACGCGTTGATAATTACGCGCATCCTTAAAACGTTTAAGGTTTAAACGAAGCAGGTTTAAACAACGCCCTAAACATATGTATATAGTCAAAGTAGAACAACATACGTATAATAAAAATTTATCACAGTTCTAACTGTTGTTGAGTCTGTCGTGTCATTTCGTCGTACAATGTCTACGTCTTTTTATATATCTTTTTTTCATTTCTTTTCTCCGTTTTAACGAGAACCTACTATAATTAAACTGCCTCTTCGTTTGCTTTCTGTTTTCTGTTTTCTCTATTATCAAGCGGCGACGTATGAGACTCCATATAAGATATCGATTTATCGAGAGGTGCATACTTTTCTGCATTTTCTTTTTTTTTTCTTGCATTTCTTTTTTTTTACATATTTTTTTTCAAACGCGTTTCGACGAAAAATGCAAAAAAGGAAAAAGGAAAGAACAAAACTAATCGAACCGTATATACGATCCGATCAGAAGTTCTAGCATCGGCGAGAAAGGAGTGCGATTCATACAGGAGCTCTGGTGTATTAAAAATGTCTACGCGCTATCTTAGTGTTAACATGTTTGCATGTTTTTAGGGCTAGTGTTTTTCTTTTTTTCTTCTTATATATCCTTTTTTTTTCATTTTTTATATCCTTTGTTGTTACAAGAGAGAACAATAATTTGCGGTACTGCTTGTGTATGGACGTCAATTGCTTCTTTCCTATCGGTATCCGCATCGTCTTCTCCCCTCGTAGTCAGTACTCTTTTTCGTTCTAAATATTGCTTCTAAATTTGCTTTACGTGAAACATTTTTTTATGTTATCGTCTCGTTCTATAGGAATTGAAACGTCTTCTGTGTGGAACGCAAAGGAATTTGCTGGAACTGCTGCCCTGCTCCCAACGAAGCGTCATTTATTCGATGATTAGGCAGCGCGGTAGGTGTTCACGCAAATAATCGAACAGCTCTTGAGACGTTCCTGGACAATTAGTTAACTCTAGCTCGTGTAAATGTCGAAGCTGAATCAAGCTCGATAATCCGCTACTTGTGAGCAATGGGCACCCTGTGAAAAATTTATGTTCTTTAATAGAAATGAATTTTTACCTTTTCTCCTTTGTGAAATAGTATAAATAAAAAAGTTTATCTATACAAAGAGATAAATTTGATCCATTGATCAATGATTCAAATTTCTTAACTCCTTAATTCTTTTGAATACCTTTTTTCTCTTTGTGGAAGAATGTAAGATTTTTCATCAATAATTGATACATATTAGGTTGGCCGAAAAGTTTCTTTCGTTTTATAAGGAAATAATAGACGCACAATGTTTTTTGTTTTATATTAGTTTGTTGAATTATGCACGAACATAATAGAAATAATAATAATTAATTATATAATAATAATAATAGAAACAATAAAATAGAACAATAATAGAATAATAGAATAATAATAGAAATAGAACGAAATGGATCATACCTAATTCAATAAAATAATATAAAACAGAAATTGTTTTTCATCTATTATCACCTTATGAACCGAAAGGAACTTTTCGGATAACTTAATAGAAATAGATAAATTTTTGAAAGGTAAATTTTAATACTTTTTAATTGTTTGTGAAATATTATAAGACCATTGGTCAATTATTTATATATGAAAAAAAGGGTAAATGTTTGGAAATAACATTTGTTCAATAATTGTTCATCTTTGAGAAAGGGGGGACGGTGAAGTTTATTCTTTAAATTTCGATGTGCAATGTAGGTTGACATATAGAGCAGGGTTTAGGTTGATCTTACCTGCCACGGAGAGTACTTGTAAGGATTTCATGCCGCACAAGTGCTGAAGTCCAAAGTCTCTAAGTAGTATGCACCATCTCAAGAACAATGCGCTCAATGATCCCATTGTGGAAATGTAGCCCACGCCTATATCTGTGATATGCACACATCTACGCGAGGTGAAGAAAGAAAAGTTTAACAAACTATTCGCTTCGACTCTTCTCTTAATATAAAGCTTTGCAATTTTTTCATTTTTTTCGTTCCTTTTCGATTCATATTTTTCATGATATCATTCTTTCCTAGAAATGAATCTTTATCCTTATATTTTAATCTAATTTCTAAATTAATAATAATATCTATATCTGTAATATCTATATATGTAATAATTATATCTAAATTATGCATTTATCATAGATTTATAGATTGAGAAATCTATAGCAGCAACACATTATTATTTCACTTTCTAAATTAAAGATTATATGATTACATAATTAGAAACTTTAAGATAATAAAGGAAGGATCTATAATGATCCACGACGTCTTCGCCAAATTATTTAATGATCGTTTTCTGTTCATCGTAGATTCGTTAACGTCTCCATTCATGACAAATTGGCATGAAAACGAAGCCAAATCATTCGAGTCCAAGTTCGAAAACGACATACACTCCTATCCATAAATTATCGAAAGTTTATTAGTACATATATTTAAGACAAAGACAAATGAATTTTGTAATTACAAAAATGAAGTTGACAAGTTTATAAGTCATATGTATTGAAAGAAAACCAAATTATACTATGTTTTGAAGATATTATTAGAAATCTATTTTAATAAATATTATGTTTAGGATTAACAAGTGGCGAATGAATTATGGACAAGAGTGTATAGTTGATAAAAGTAAAAGATATAGTGTGTTCTGCTGTATATTTAAAAAAATGTATCCTATAGTGTACTATTCGAAAAACAAGTTCCAGAAATTTTTATCGACCGATAAATCATTTGCAATTTGAAAATCAAGGTGTTTGGATGTGACTGTGAATGTCATCAGTTAGAACTTCGCTGTATCGCTTAGAACAACTGTATATTCTATATATATATATATATAATCTCCTATAGCCACCCGATATGTTGCTAGATTGTTAGTTCGTCTCCTTAGGCGTCTGAATGCATCGACGATCGCTGATTCATGGACGTATTGCACAATAGTTGATCGTAAATAGAATGCTTGTTAACGCGCTTAGTATGTAGAACATGAATGGATCGTACGGATTCACCGCGGTGGGTCGCAGTGTCATTTAGCGCGATTTAAAAGAAGAGTTAAGAAAAAGAGAAGTATGCCTCTTCATTTTCGTCGGTTGCAGCTGAATGCCTTTTCTCTTAACTCATTGGAAACCAACGTTGCAATTTTTTTCAACTGATTTACATTATTGAATATTTAATGTTTTGCTTAATACATTTTTTATCATCGTTTTTTGTACGAAACTTTAAAAAATTTTGGATTCCTTTTTATGTTAAGTCCTATAATAATTAAACTGTTCTCACCTGTCCAATGTGAGCTCCTCTAAGTGATTCAGATCACAAGCAATGTACTCTAGAGCCGCGTCGGTGATTCTCGAACACCAGCTCAGATCCAATGAACGAAGCCTGGATAAGTTTTCTGCTATCAATTCAACGCCATCATCTGTTACTTTACTGCATCCGGACAGCGACAGGACAGTCAGATTGGGCAAGGAATGTACTGGAAGATAAGACAGAAAATGAAGAATACATTATACACTCTCTAAGATTCTTTTTTCTTTTTCTTTTTTTTTAATCTTTTTCATTAACTTATTACAGAGAAATACGAAACTACCATATAAATAACGACATCTGGTCGTTGTCCTCGAAGTAGCTACGTGTACTCACTTAGAAGCATGAGTCTGAGCTGTTGCTGACAGCTTGAAAGCTAAATAAAGCGGTGTTCCTTAATTCTAAATTTATAATGGTCGAATGCGTGCACCACCTGACTTAATTTCACGGTATCGTCATCAAGAATTATTTCTACCTGGATCCTAGCAAAACGATTTTGCAACTGTCCCGTTTTACGCGACGTTAACGTCTTGAGTTATGTTGGAGTATTTTTTACTATACATATACAACGAAGATACCACTATAATAACTAACATGATAACTCAAAGACTAATTAGTACCTATTCTTATTATATCCAACCATGTTATAATATCAGACACCTCGAGTGACTTTAGTGGAAGACAATTTGTCATTTTATCACAACAGTGAACATTGCTCAACTTTTTATTGATATATATGTCAATTTTTCAATTTTTATTTTTTTTCATACTACAGTAAAACATAAATAACTAAAAGTGTGGATACTGTATTCAAAAATAACTTTTCGTAATATGACCCTCTTTTATGTTATATTGATTTTGTATTACTAAACACTCCAAATGAATATTTGCTCCAATTTTTATTTAAAATCTATGTCTTATACTTTAATCGAAAGACATACGAAATGTCTTATTCGAAGCAAAATACGAATAACATTACAACGCAAGATTTCAAAACAAAGGCACCTTACCAATATTGACTACACCATGATTAGTGAGTTCCCAGCAGGACTGCAGCCTGAGGATACTAAGGGAGCTACTTTGAGTGGCGTGGAAATATCCAAGAGCGGCATCGGTTACATGGTAAGCTTGCAACGAGAACTCGTAGAGACTCGGCAGCAATTGAGCGACAGCACCGACAGCTTCATCGGCCACATTAATACAATCCGACAAGGAGAGCGATACTATTCTAGGTGTCAAGCAAGTCCACAGGCCGGCTTCCGTTATCTCGTTGCAACCAGCTAATTCCAGCTCGAACAACGCCTAAAAATATAAAAACATTAGAGAAATTTCTACTCCCTCTTGCCTTAATATCTACTCATTAATTTACTCTGTATCTAATAAATGAGTGATATAAAGAAGAAAAGATAGAAAATAGTAGTTTGTTTGAAAGTTTTGAAAACAAGAATGAAGTCTGTAGTAGTTTATTTATTTAAACAACAAGATATGCATAATCAACATTTTTAAAACAGTTGATTTAAATGTCTATATTTGGATCGTACAGAATGTTTCAAATATTTTTGATTTTTCAACTTTAGAAGTTGGGAAAAAATAACCTTGAAAGAAAGTTCATCCCCAACGTACTTTTTCATTGTAAGTTTTTAATATAACATAAACGAAACATTTAGAATAAAAAATTTTCATTTCTGAAAGAAAAATTCAATTAATTCTTGCGTACTATACACCAGTAAAAATCTGTTGTAACTTTAATCTGCAATCAAAAGGTAATAATGCTCATTTTTTAAGTGAAATATTTAAATTTAATGGTTGTTTTGTATTAAGGAAAGTCATGTGTATTTATATACCTGTAAATGATCTAAGAGAGCTTCAAGCCCCCTGTCAGTAACGGCGCAACATCTAAGCGATAACGAATGAATATTTCTCTGCGCTAATGGGAATCCGTGCGTCAGTTCCGGGATATCCTCATCCGATGCGCCGAGAAGAACCAACGAATGAAAGCCTCTTCTAACTAAGGAGGCGTAAAGCCGTGTGCGTGAACTAGGAGGCATGGCACGCACCTCACGACACCTCACCACGGGCACTAAGCCTGCCCAGAGTCGAGGTCGCGCATAAAGTATATCTCGCCATCTTAAGCACACCTGTAAATCACCGAATCGTTACATTTTTGTATATTTTTAGAAATATAAAATTTCACGAATAGAAGATTTTAAAATTATAAGATATTTCAAAGATGCAAAATTTTAAGAAATTGAAATGTACATCAATGTTGAAAAATTCACGGGTACTCGATTCGCCATGGAATAAATTAAGAATCATGGAAGTGGAATCTCAATGTTGTTAGATTTTCCGTTTTATTTTTAGGTTTGCAAGTTATTCTAGAAAACCTTTGCCAGGATGATTTCATATGTTTGTAACAACTGCTTAATAAAATATTTATGAATGCGCACGCATTGCTTCCATTTTTAATCGAGGTACGCTGGCAAAGTCTACGTAGAACCCTGTGGGACGGACATCCTGGAATAGACGTCTTATATAAAAACTGCATCAAGATTGAATCAATATTAATATACCGTTCAAAGAAAGTGGGGTAACGTCTGTTTAAATCTTGAACAGTATTGTTAAGAGACTTTTCCTTTCATCCTATCATGTTAGAGCGTCTAAGTAACTAGATAAGTTGTATTATGTATTTATAGATTTATATATGCTTATTGTTCTGTTCTAAGCAGATGAGAGAATCAATGTTTACTGTCCCAAGGAGAATAGAATGATGCTTTAATTTTATGACATAAATCCTTAACTCTTAACTAGTATCGTGAAGTTATAAGCGATCCTCTTAACAGTTGGGACTAAGTTACTTAATTCTAAAATACTTTATACTTTTTAAAACACGAAATGGATTTAAATACCCTAAAATTAAATAATCCGAATTAAAATTTAACAATTTAATTTAATAGATTATCTAAACCAATATTAGAATCAGAACCAGATGACAGTTAAGAACCTTGTATAAGATATATGCAAGATCGTATATCAGTCTAATCTCCCGTGAAAGATCATTCGACCAGTATGAAAAGGCTTCTGATACTATTATTTATAATTGAACAGCGTTTCCAACCATAAATCAGTAAATCAGCCCGAGTCCACGACGTATGTATGTACACAAGTCGATAGCCAAGAAGTCTGACGTCCGTTGCTAAACAAATATGTCATTTAACAAAGCATCTCGCAACAAGACTTTCCTTAATCACAAGTGATTTATTTTACGACCAAGAAGAATCATCTTGCACGACCGTGAAAAGATTATTATCTAATCCACATCGTCAACCCTTACTATCTTCAATTCCACAGCGAATCAATGCCAAGAATTGAGGATTGAGCGCATTCTACTTTTCCAATAGAATTAAAAGCTTCAGCAATATATAGAGTACAGTCAAAAGTATTATGGAAACAATATTATACAAGAGGATTCCGTATGCAAAATTAAATTAGTAGTATCAAGTGAAATTTTTTTATCCGAGAATTAATTTTAAGGTCAAGAGATACTATAATACCCATTACTTTTCTATACAAAATCTGCGCGACTTTTACGAGTAGTTAGATTCAAGAAAGTACAGTGGATAGTTTCATTAACAATACTTCATTTCGTCAATAATAGTAAAATAAAATTTTAGCTGTCCACAATCTACTTATCTGAGCCTAAACTCACATTATTTGAACTAAGTATCATAAGTGGCAGAAAAATCAGCGAACTTCTATTATACAAATTCTCCTTATAAACTGTATCTTACGTAATAAATTCTCAAAATCCATTCTCTTCAATACTGTGCCTTCAACGAAAAGCTATTATTCTACGTTTTTGACGTACTTTCGCATAGGGAATCACTTTCTGTCCTATGTATGTCATACAGTATTTTATACAATCCTCTTAGCTGCTCCCAAACAAAACAAATAGAAAAGAAGATAACAAAGTATGTATCAGGTATTCGATATAAGCGCTATTCCTCTTTGATTGTATATTCTAGTGTAATTCTTTCGACCGAACTTATCTTACTTCTCACCGAGGACGGAACATGTTAACATGTTAAAAAAAGAAAGAAACAAAGATGAGTGCAAGTCTGTTGCAAGTTAGATTAATAACGATCGTTTAATCGCTGGCACCTGAGCCAAAATCCTTCTCTCGATGGCGGTGAAGTAGAGGAAGAATTTACTGAGGAAATGATCGTCTTGCATCAGCTGATCCCACGTGGTGGGCGCGACGTATCCGCCCGTTCCACCGCTCGCCAACGGCACATTCTTCCCTCGATTTCTCGATATCCTTGCTCTGCCCGGTATACCGACGTTGCTCAGGCTCTTGTTGTTCACCGAAGGCATGTTGCTCATCGACGTTGGCACGCTCCTGCTTGGCTTTTCCGGGGTTGCGTTCGCATTATTCGCGCTCTGCAAATTCGTGTACGGAACACCGCCGCTCCCGCAGAACACGTGCGTAACGCGTTCCATGACGCTCGCCTTTCCCCCACCTGAAACATTCCCATGGTTTATTTAAACATCATCCTTTGTCTCAATTACCAATTGATACCTAATACGTTTCAATAGAGATTGTTTAATATTCAAAATAATAATTGTATTTCTTTTATCACCAGATTTAGGATTAATTTCTTTTCATTTATGTTATGTATTGCATGTATTAATTATATAAATAATATTACTATTTGTTATAGTTCAATAGTTAAAAAATTCAATATATTTTCAATCAATTTTATACCTCTTATTAAATTTGTCTTTTTTATTTTCTATTAGAGATTTTTTATTCTCTTAAAAATTTGCAAATCATTGCTTCTTCTATACTCCTGACTTCTATAATGCTTTGCCAACTAACATTTTTAAATTTTGTCAATATTAAAGATAAATAACAAAATTTGGAAAATAAATATAATAGAGAGTAAAGAATCTATTGAAATGTTTTATCCTGAGTGTCCTAAGATGGTTTTTGCATCCAATATTATTATACAATAGTCCATTTGGATCAAACAGGCGATTAAATGGGATTATTAAGAATGACTAGGAGTTACATAATTTATGAATTGCTTGATGACTTCTAAAACTTTTATGAATGTATTATCATAGTCGTTTGGAACGGTGTAGAGGAAATATCGACTCGATAAAGCTGAAAGTTGTTAGGTTTCAGAAGGCTCCTCCAGGTTAAAGGCTTTCGTAAATTCCTTTAAAGAAATATTTACTTTCTCGATTATAAACACTCATAATCGAACATCTATATATGAAACATTCGTTTGCAGGAACAAATCTATGTTGTTCATGAATTTAAATATCCACGATGTTTGCCTGTAAGTTAAATTTAGGATGAACTATCCTTTCAATAATCATTGATTTACAGGGAACTCCACGAAAATATTTTAAATTTATCAATTTGAATAAATCATAATCACCTCTATCAAATATATTACAAAAGAATTCAAAATAATTCTTTTTTCCCATTGAAAAAAAATTGGCATCATATTATCAACAATACAAAGGTGTTCTTTGTCTCCTTAGAAGGAAGGATTCCGTATCGATGTTTATAGAAATAATCTAAAACATAAACTTCTTTCAATGATCAAATAGTTCTTCGATTATTCAAGTAATATTTTTAAAACAATCTATAAGTTGAAATAAACTACAATTACATACATTAAATAAATTGTCATAAAATAGCATTTACATACAAAAGAATTCCTTTTTTTCTATTATAAAAATATTAAAAATATTATGTGTAGATAAAGGTGTTTAAAACAAGTTTCTATATCCAATATAATTTTTAAAGATCCATGCTTGTAATGAGGACTGGAGAGTATGTCTTTAAAGGCTTTTCTGTAAAGGTAAACTTGCTGCGAAGATGCGACAAGTTATTTTCGTTTTATTTTCGAACTGTATGTCCCATTTGGCTCCGGGTACATCTCTATTTCCTGTCTCTATCTCTCTATCACATGGCAAGCATTTTTCCCCCGCGAATTGTGCCCACCTACGATTAACACGTTGATTGCTACGGCGATAGTCGCAGTTGGTATACTACGGATTTATATGTAAATTCATAGTTTTATATGTATGATAAAAGAAACTTTAGCAAAAAATTATTTTACCTGCTAAATAATATAGAGACTCTTATACTCTGGATATTTCATACATTTTTGTAAATTATTCACATTCTGTGCATTATTGCACTTTAGCATTTCTCACAAATGCGTAAAAATCCGCAGTCTAGTCATCCATGAATCACGTTACTAAATTTTTTAAAATAATTGGTACAAGATTAATCTCATAGGTTAACAAATTTTCAACAATATGGATGATTTAAATAATGTTATCAGAAAAGAATGCGCGAATATAATATAATTTTCTATTGTAATGTATGTATGGAAATATTGTAATTAATATAGAAATTAAATGTTATGTTGTAGCATATTTCAATCTATTGCGACTTCTAGAGAAAAATATATAAACTTTATGTGACAGTCAACGTGTTAAATTACAATTCTGCTCTCTTATCCAACTCATCTATCGAACAACAATAACGTATCTCGCATCACATCTATTCTATCGCGAGATGTAGCTCGATCGATAAGTTCATCGAATGATAGTTTCACCGGTATTCGCAATCGAAAGAATGTATCGAATAGATTGTCGAAAAATGTTTCCGATTCGAATAAAATTCGTTGCAGCGTGACAAAAATTTTCTATACGCCACGACACTTCAAATTTATAGCCAGTATTGATCAGTTCCACGTGTAATGTAAATAGATATTCCCTGCAGAGATCTTTATTGAGGACATGAAAATATGGGGATTTATTAATACTTATTGGTCCAATTGTCTTTAATGTAACAATTTGTTTTTCAGATGGCGAATTAACAAGATGTAATATGAAAATTATTACAAATGTCTCGAACAACCTTTTATTTTCTTCTCTATGTTAAATTCAAACATGAAAGAAATTTTATATTTATAAAATGAATATCATTTGAATCAGAGAAGTTGAAATTATATTAATATGATAATTTTATGATATAATGACAGGTAACTATGTATCTATATAGAATTACAATAATTTTATATTAATTTAAAAAAACAAGAAAAGCTCTATTTCATTTCAAATATAGACGTACAATAAACAAAATTTCTAATCTTCGATCTCAGAGTAATTCCTTCACATTCGTATAATATAATTTATAATAATCTAAACTTCGTAGATAATCAAAATAAAAAAATAGAGAATCGAATGATGTTCATCATCTAATCCTATTTATTTTCTTGCAGCATCTAAATTTTACGAAAAAGATTAAGAAGATGGTTTTGGGTTTTTGTTTGAAGAAACAAAGATGATCATGCGATGATACAGTAACGAATGATTAATTGCTTGAGAGGAGGGGTTTGGCTGATCTGCCGCAATTTTATCAGTCGTGCAGGGGCTCTGGCGGCAATCCAGCCGCCACGGTGATTACCTATTTTACGCGTTAAAATAAATCTCTTGCTCTGTCGCGACTTCTCGGCCGTATGAAAACCGGCATGCGTACGCTGCCTTTTGTCTCCCGGATTCCCATTCAAGCAAACCCGATGCTCGGGCTCTCGTGTTCGTCAGACACGACAAATCGCCGATTCACCGATATTTCCGGTCCGTGAATCGTCGACCTAGTCATGTCAATCGATACGATGTTCTCGTGCTAACAATTAACCACAATTAACAACGGTTGAAATAAATTCAGGTGTCACGTTCAAAACATACAATGCCTGATCATTTATGACTGCATTATTATTGCCTTTACAATAGCGCACGAAATCAAACGAATTGAACGAATATCTGTAGAGACTTTTTATGAGTATGTTATGTGTTATACGAAACATTTTGAAATGTCATTAGTATTGTAACAAGGCGTGATTATGATAATTGTATTGATAAAGTTTGGAACAAATTCGCAAGTGTATATGGATGCTACAAGATATTTAATGTAAATATGTATTTCACAGAGATTACAAAACTATTTAAACAGTTAATTATTCATTATATTAATAAGCCATGATATTCAGTGCAGTCATCTTAACCTCTTATTATATGTTTAAGATGGCTATTTATGTTGTATACTAATTTTTTAATAAATATATTTTTCTATATACTTTTATATTATTTATATAAGTTTATTTTTTAATTAGAAGTATATTTTAAATATACTTTTTGCACAATATGATACACTACATACACAGTACATATATAGCTATAATGTTTCATTATTAACTAGCCATTGTTAATTTCAACAGTTTTTGGAAATTGGTATTAAATGTATATCCAAAATAAACAAATGTATCAGATATTCATATCCTACTAGCATTCAATAGAAAAGATACTCGAGAGTAATACTTCTTAGAAATATACTTCCAGTAGTAAATGAAATTAAATTAGTATGACTATAGTTGAGATGATTAATATTCATATACGAAACATAGGAAACCAGGATAAGTTGAAGTTAAATACATATTTCAGCCGACAATGATCCAACATCTTTGCCATATTTTTCAACAATACACGAGGCCTAACAGTGTCTTATTAAAACTTAAGCTCTAGTTTTAGATACTAGATTTTAGATATAAGTATCATAAGGTTAACCTCTAAATGAGATTCGAAATTAAACCTCAAATCATCCATAAAAAATACATAAAAGATATAACGTTGTAAAGGTATAAGTTACACTGAAAAGATTGATAAACTCGTTAAAAATATCATAAAAAGAAAAAACACACAAAATTGAAGACGAATGATGTATGTATGTATATCTTTCCCAAATTCTCAAGCAAATAGAAAATAGAATGCAAGGTAAAAGATTACAAGATGGTTAAGTTCTACGTTTTCACGTGCATGAGGACGAATGCTATCGATTCCATTGCAGTTCAGATTGCGACTAAAAGCACTTGGTGGCCGCTTTAACGAGCGCTCCGGACGAAGATCGCCGGGACAACACCGAACATACGATGCATCGGGTAATGTTGTATAATGCAGAATTAAGAAACGTTGTCCAAGGAGCGGTTCGGGGTTGCGGTTTAACAGAAATCAATTGGTATTTGTGATTACGCAATAATGGCTGGCCAAATTCGTCGATCGCCCCGCTTCGGCGACTGTTTAAGATTCCAGCACGATGAAACAACGAATAAAAAGGGCAGGAAGAGAAAGAATATTAATTGGTAATAACATTCTGTCGAGGCTCTCTTTAAAAGAATCGACGATTATGAACTATTTGTTTAAGTTAGGATGAAGCTAGACAATTCCAAATTAGGTATCGATTTAAAATTATTCTCGAGCCATTCACATGAAGGATAAAATAAGTTACAAGTTGCTTGAAATAATTAGAGGATCGTCTTTACTCGAATGAGTTTATTGCTCAGCAAGTTATTCAATAGCTTGAAAGCTTGATAAATACCATATTGAATTGTGTATTTAGTAGAAAGGTTAATCATTTTAAAAATAAAAGATACAGAACGTTAATAATTTTAAAGATGAAAATCACAAAAGAATGTTTCTGATCGTATTTCTCATTTCTTGATAATGTATTAAAAATTCATGTATTTCAATGTTAACAAATACTTTTAAGAATTTCAGATCGACTCGGTTGAAAAAGAATCACATTTAAATACTCGGTAATTCCTCAATCTCTTCGATCAATCCATTTTTCCAAATTCCTTAAATACATATCTGAGGTATGATTCCTCTAAGTATCTTCAAGTCCTATATCGTACTACAAGAAAAAAAAATAATGTTAATTAATTCACCAACCATGATGTTTAGACGCTCTTAGCCCCAGACCGTTGATTCTTTTGGTCAACTCGGCGCTGGCTCTTTCGACGACCCCCTGCGCTGATATCGAAGACATTTCTCAAGAAGCGGAGGCGCACTCCCTTTGCTCAGCCACGACTTGTAGTCAAGACAAGTAGGGACGCGCGTGACCGTGGTTGAAACGTTTCATATTCGACAGCCACGGAAACAAAACTCAATCTTCGAGTTTTGCACGGTTCCTCTACCACTCTCCTGTTTTTTCCTGCGTTTCGGTTCTTCTTTTTGCGTTCGCAACGTCCGGCTGCTTTCACGACAATAACGGGTTCCTCCAGCACATAAGGTCAATCGTTAATTCCATGAAAGTTGTTCGATCATAACGTTCAACAGCTTTCTAAATTTATCAGGTATATCAGCGCGCGTAGCCAAGGAGAACGAAACGCAACCCTTCGAGATAGCTCGTCGCATGCAGCGAATCGATGACGGAACGTTTTGCTGGAAAGATCTATTTTAATCGACAGCTCGTGACAGTCGCGTGAACCGTTTGACGAAAGATTTATATGTCAGAAAAACGAAAGGAGACGATAGTTCAGAACGAAGAAAAAGAAATGGAAAAAATAGATAATGACGAAGATACGTCACAATATGATATAAGTATACGTTCGACGACTAATATTCTTCGTATAAAACGAACAAAATATCACGTTCGTTAATCACGACTCGAGTTTATGTAATAAACTTGACCACCTCACTAAAAACTGTACAAATGATGGAATGCCTCTTCAACACTAGCTGTCGAATCGATAAGCATCATCGGCACAGACATTTCTATCGACGATGATCTGGTTTATTCGCGTCTAATACATCCCCACAATAGTTGTCGAAATAATTGAACGCGCCACTATAGTCTTTTCCCGTTCGTAGAGCACGATGTGCACTATGCACACAGCCTCTTCACCGCGGTGCTTCTCTTTCTTTCCTTCTCTGTTTATGTACCAGTCATGATACCGAGCGAAAAACAAAGTTAGAAGGTGGAGCTGCTGCAACGGGCACGGTACATGGGGGTGGTTTGTGCGAGACTGAATCGATATTCGTGCTGAACTTGTCCGGCTGCCCCCCACTCAAGCCGCACGAGACCGTGTGGTTTCCAGGCGCGAACCAACCTTTTACGCCTGACAAACAGTGAACCACCGTACTTATCGGGTCGCCTGAAACTATGCAAACCAGTCGACGATCCGAGATGAGCATTGCATTGATCGCAACAGTGTGTAAGATGACGTAAGGAGGAGGTAGAGGAATTTAGCAAATGCGATTTGACGCGTTAAAATTTTAAGTTTAAATTAAAGTTGTGGATCACAAGGCAAGGGAATCATATTAATTTATCTACACATGTCGACAAGTGATTAGCTAAAAATATAATGTATTTTGTATAGGAGTAATTGATATAATTGAAGTATTAATGAGAAATTGTATATTTTCTTTCGTTTCGTTTCAGATTTAACATTTATACATCTTTTCAGTTGATGTAACATCTTCCGTCTTCCTTTGATATAAAAAAAGATTTTACTTATGCTATCTTGAGACCAGCAATAGAATTTTCCAGAAGCTAAATTATAAATTAAATTGTTAGCATATTTGTATTAATTATATAGATGTGAAAAAAAAGGTATAGAGATAAGAT
Organism: Bombus affinis; assembly: GCF_024516045.1. Classification (NCBI taxonomy): domain Eukaryota; kingdom Metazoa; phylum Arthropoda; class Insecta; order Hymenoptera; family Apidae; genus Bombus; species Bombus affinis. Next base: position 13,044,275 of record NC_066344.1, read on the forward strand.
TTACCTTGAGATCCCAAACTACCAATTGACCATCTAAACCGCTCGTACTAAATTCATTATCTGATACTTTGCGCACACAGTTGATAGTATTTTGATGTATACTATCTAAGGCATTATCGTTCGTGTCGGTTCTCGCTTGGCGATCTAACGATTGAAATTTACGCATAGCGGACAAACCAGCAGCCTCCTTTTTCTGTGTATTGTCTAATTTTGATACGAAATATAGTTGACCATTATCGTCTATAGAATACAGCATAGGCATACAACTATGTCCCTAGAGGAATTATTTAATTCATGAGTTATATATTTATAATGAAAATTATCGCAGTTAAAAATATAAATAAATACCACAGCGATAATGGAATTGGACCCCATCCAAACACAACATAAAAATGGCAAATGCTCTGTATATAATCGTATAACAGCATTTCCTTTAGTAGCATCTGCAATGCAAATTGATGAATTGTGTGCTACCCAACAAATTTTATTGCCACAAGGACTAAATGCAACAGAGTGTATCCAACCTCCTGAGTATAAATAGAAAGGAAATGATTAATAAATATGACTATAAGATTTCTATTAGCATTGTAATAAAAAGAATACTTCTCTACCTCCATTAGGAGTATTCTGGAATTCGGCGAGTAATGTTCCTAAAGTATTACTGTGACCCCATGGACCATTACCAGGTGCATCTTCCATATCACTAATAAATGCACTAAATACACGAACTTTATAATCAGTGGATCCAGCAACCAAAACTTTATTATCTGGGTGCCAATCGACTGTAGTTACAGTGGACCTTAATGGGCGTTTTATATGCTTACACTGCCACCAATTGTTTTCAGAAACAAAATAACAAACAGCTATTACTCTACCTCCAGATCCAACAGCAAATTTATTTTCTACAGAGAAGGAAGCAAGCAATTTTTCAGCTTACATTTATTCAAATCCAAATCAACAACACTTCAGCTGGCTCATACCTAATGGTGACCATTTTACACATGTTGCTGCACGATTTATTCTTAAAAGTACCCATGCGGGATTCCACTTTCCATCCCCTTCCTGTGTCCAAACGTATGCATTCTTATCTGCGGAGCATGTTACTATTCGATTGGTATTCGGTGCCCAATCAATACCCATAACATGCATATCATGTTCCTGTAGATTCTGTAACAATTTCCAACCACTCGACGTGCGTTTGTAAACTTGGATCTCATTGTTATTTGGACAAATGGCCACTTCTGTAAAAAATATATTAACTCTGATCATTGATTGGCAAGGGTACTGTACGCGTCAAACAAATGTCAAACCTTTTTTGTCTTTATTCCAAGCATGGCAACTGATAGCGTCAACACCTAAGTTATGAACTTCTGTCATTTTGTATTATATTTTTTACCTTAGGAATTCAATAAATTTTACATACAATATCTATGAATCACCACACATAACCACATAAAACGGGTGCGGTCACGTATGTATTAATGTTATGACGGCCCTCCTATACTCGCCACCAGAGGGATGCACATCAAATACACAAATCTCCAAAGTCTCCACTCTACTTCAGTCTTGACTTTACTCTTCTCTCTTTACTTTATTAATCATAGTTATTCCAAATTCCAACGTCTGATCTGTCTAATAAACGGCCTTGTTCAGAAGTCTTTTACTCTTTGACTGACGAGACTACTTATGCTTACTAAGAGGCTTCAAACGAAACACACTTTTCCTTCTTTTTTCTTTTCCTTTCCTTTCCTTCCTCTTTCGTTCCTATCATAGTAGATATTGTATACTTGGGTTAACTTCATGTACTAACATGATCATATGATACATAGATATGTTCGTGCAGGGATTCGTGTTACGATGCGTTCATACGCCTCACGGTTCAATTCGTAAATACAGAAAGACAAGAAAGGAACTTAAGTATGATTAGTTTAGCTTTGCGAAAACAACGAACATACATGTAGTAATATCATCATGCTCATATATAAAGCTAACTCAAATATAAAAAATAGTAAAGATATTCATGAATATCTCTGAAACTAACGCCAAGCAGCGGTTATATAGCGGTATATATAGGAAAAAGTTGCTCAGAATCATGTTATTGACGACATATTTGAGAATAAAATTATATAATTATCATTTATTATACGTAATCATTAGTTCAGTTTAATTTACCTATGAACGCAATCAACTTTCTTCTATATAATATTAGTGTTCCATATATTAGTAGTTCTGAATTTGATTGTGGATATGCAATTGGTCTTTATCCAGTTTATATAAAAAAATATATTTATGTAGGTATATTGATATAAAACATTACAATGTACTTCTACGAAAACATTTTATTTATATGATATACGTATATGTAATAAATAAAGTTTTTTAAAAAAATACTATAAGCTCGATCGATTCAGATATCGATAAATACATTATGGGAATCCCATTATTACATGTTCAGTAATCTTAATATTTTGTAGTTTGTAAAACAAAAGAAGTCTTCTAGATAGTGATGTTTTAAGAGAAGTATCATTAACTAACCACATTTCGATTTTTGTAAGTTATTGTAATAATAATTGTTATATTATTACATATTTGAACAAAGTAAAAAGTATAACTATCTAGAAGAGAAAATTTCTTCTCTAATAAAAGTTTAAGTTTGCTTGTATATATATATATTATAATTTTTATTGTTTAGTATTTTATAGGTATTAAAAGATTGTTGATGTTAAAAAGTGATCTTTACTTTATAAACCAGGAAGATTTAGAACAAAGATTATTTAAAAGTTGAAACGAACTTTTAAAAATATCCTCATTATATATATATATATATATATTATAGAAGTATTCAAATCTAAAGTTACCAAAGAAAAATGGACGTAGATGAATGGATATTGTTCAATTCAAATATATTTTCAAGCCAGTTTGATTTAGATAATAATCATATGAATAGTAGCTCAGAAGAAACGGTTCCTGAAAGTTATATGTATCCATTATTTTCAATATTAACTAATGTGGAATTACATATGGATACATGTAAAACTGATAACAATCATAACACATGTGCTATGTCCAGTAGAGAAAGTTTGGAGAGTAATAACAATGACTCAAATAATAATTTAGATTTTATTCACAAGTCTCAAAAGCAGACAGATATAATTTCATTATCTCAAAGTGGTATATATAAAACAAAATCTATAGAATCTTTGAGCAATCCATCATTAAGTGACTCTAACGATTACCAGATTACGAAAATAAGAGAGAAAGCTAATCAAATATGTACACTTCTGCCAATATATGAATATGATCGTGTATTTGGAATTTTATATAAAAATCGTTATGCAGAGAATTATATAGAGCTTAGTTTGTGGGATTTATTACCAACGAAAAGACCAGCAATAAAAATTTCTTGTAATATGAAATATGTAGATGACAATTCGGTCAAATGCAAACAGATATTTTATCATAATGGTTTATCGACACAGCAAAAAAATGTTCATGGGAGAAAAAGAACTAGTTCTATGAAACAAACAAGTGACCTATTAAGCATGCAATATTCATCGAATAATTCAAATACCGAATGTAAGGAGACTGTTCTACAAACAAGGTATAAAGGGAATAATAGCAAGAATTATGGACAAATATTACATAATTATATGCAATATTTGAGTAGTAAGGAAAACATTAAGAAACAGAAATTATTTGCCATATATAATCAGAAACAATTAAAAAATCCAACAAAAATGTTAGAAATGTCAAATGTTGATTTAAGTAATATAAGACCTTCCAGAATAAATTCTGGTGATTCATCATTTACTAATGAAAGAAATGTTATTAGGACAATAATTTCACCTAAAAATACATCGCCTAATATATCACCACGTTCCAAAAGCACATTGTATGATACTGTAACAAGTGATGTATCAGTTGCAGTAACAAAATCACAAGATTCACTTGAAAACATAGAAGTGAAACCATCAACTTTTACTGGAATTTATTCTATACAAAATACCAAACATGTGTTTGGAGGTACTAGAAAAAAGGATATTAAGTTTTTGAAGGAAACTAGTGAGAGCAAAAAAGCTATTGATATAGAAAATACTAGGATACCCCTAAGGATGCAACTGGATAAAAGATTAGAATTTATATTTCCTGATTTAGATAAGAATTATATTAATAAACTATGTGGAAGATATTCAAATACAGATCTTAGTTTAGATAAACAGTTTGAGGAGTTAATTAATATCATAGTGGAAGATAGACAAGTATGTCCTGTCGAAATAAATAGCAAAATAAATCAGGAAAAAGATTATGATATAGATGAAAAACATAATTATTTAAAAGGAATTTTTCCTAATGCAGACCCTGCATATTTAGAAAAAATTATAGTACAAACAGCTAATGATCCTGATAAATTAGACCAGTTCATAGAAGATCAATGCAAATGTCCTACTTATCTAACAATAGATGAAAAAATAAGACGAATGCGTATTACAGAACAGCAAATGCTATACATTCACGAATTTGATGTGAAACAGTTTTTAGAAATGTATCCATATCCACATACATATTTTGAAGATTCAAAAAGAAAGCATGAATACAATCCCGACGCACTTGAATTTCTGAAATATCATTTTAATAAATTTGAGGTATGTATGTTAAAATATATGTCACTTACGATGTATAAAGCATTATTTGAAATTTATAGGTGGAAACTTTAATGAATGTGTATAAACAGCATAATTATCACTTAACTATAACTGCAAATGCTTTAGAGAATATGAAACCGGATAAAAAAACAAATTATACAACCATGTGGGAAAAAACTCTATCAGATGATATTCCTTTATTACATGAATGTGCATTTATAAAATATAAAAATCGTATTACAGAATATCAAAAAGAATTAAAAAAAAAAGAAGATCAAGAATTTAAGGAGTTACAAGTATGTTATTATATTATAATACGCGCGAAAAGAAAATATCATTTTTTTATTTGTTTATTAGATAAGAAATGAACTTTTAATATGTCAGTGCTGTTATGTTGAATGTATACCATCTAAATGTTCAACATGTGATGATGGCCACGTTTTTTGTAACTTGTGCATTGTACGTGGAACTCAAACACAAATTGCACAGGGAAATGGGCATGTTCCATGCTTTGTAGATTGTGATGGAGAATTTAGACTTTCAACTCTTCAGAAAGTATTAACACCGATGCAATTTAGTACATTTGTCCGTAAGAAGCAAGAAAGAGAAGTAATGTCTGCTGGAATCCTAGGTTTAGTTTCATGTCCGTTTTGTGAGTTTGCATCTATACCTCCCTTAAAAGATAATGTTTTTAAATGTCTTAATCCCGAATGTATGAAAGAATCATGTAGGTAAGTTCGATTTAAAAAGATACAATAATTATGCTCACCGAATTTATGTTATGAGAAAATTTTTCATTTCTACCATTGTTATGCACTGTTATATTTTGAAATAGATTATGTAAAGAGGTAAATCATATACCGCTTAAATGCTATGAAGAAAAGACTGAGAAAGCACGTTTATTTTTGGAAGAGAAAATGACAGAAGCACTTGTACATAAATGTCACAGATGTAGCCGTCCATATTTTAAGGAGAATGGATGCAATAAAATCACTTGTGTCTGTGGCTGTATGATGTGTTATCTCTGTGATGAAGAAATTACTGGATATGAGCATTTTAGCATGTATGCATCACATAGAAGTTGTTTAATTTAGAACCTACTAATTAATAGAAATATTTGATTACCAGAGGTATATGCCCATTAACGAGTGACGATTATTCATTAAATGCTGCAGCAGTTCAAGCAGTTGCCCAGAAAACTATGAAATACATAGAAGAAAAGGATCCGAATATAAAGATAAATGCTGATATTGTTTTCCCAAATACAAAGTATAATTACAGTGATGCTAATAATAAATTAATACAGGTAAGATGTTAGTTTAATGATGTGCAATTAAAGTGTAGTTTTATTGATATTAAATACTTCTTATTTACTTTATAGAAACGAGTAGACAATATAACAAGATTTGCTTAAGCGATATATAAGGTATATATAATGTTTTTCTTCAGAAAAAGATTAGTTTTGTGTAACTATACTATAATTTTTTTTTTCATGTGTTAAACATTTATAAAAGTTGAAAGAATAATATAAGTACATTTCAGTTCTATTATACTATTATATTCAGTTATATTATATATTATAATATTTGATTGAAATTGAAAATTTTTGTTAACAATAGTTGAAATTTTATTTGGAATTGTCTAATATTTGATAATTTTGCATTTTTATACATTAATGGCTGTTGATAATGGAAGAGGTAGAGATAATATACAAACCAGATAGAAATACAACATATCATCAGATGCATCTATTTTTATTTCGAATATTATTAATGTGTACATGTTCAATGTATCATAAAACTTAATAAATAGATTACTTTTAAGACTTAATGAAGACATTACTTTCCTTTTTACTTTTTTTACTTTTTAGTATTTAGAGGCCCATTCGAGTATCAATAATTCCTTCTCCATAATTATGAGGAGGTTCACTGGTTTGAGGTTGTGAAGTAGTAGTAAGTATTGGGATAGTTATTTTGGGATTCCCCTCAACATTTTCATTACTATTAAGATTTTTATTGTTAGAATTTACGTTATCAGAATATTTCTTATTGGCACTTGTACAACCAAGATTTTCATTACTTGTTAGCTTTATTTCATCAAATTCAGTAATGATCTGCAAATGATTATTTGAAAATTAAAATATTTACTTTAATATAAAGATCTAACTTATCACTAATGAAATTACATATCATTTAACTTATCCATATATGAAATGTATATGTATAACATTTTCTAAGAACTTCTGTCACTAATGTCATACTAAGTAACTTACGATTTCGCCTGTCAACGGTCTATGACAAATCCTCACAGCAGTGCAAGATTCTGAGGCCTTATTCTGTTGGTTAACTTTGTGTGGAAAAAGTTTTTCTAATTGTTTATGGAATAGTGACTGGTCTGATGGGACTTGCATGTATGCTGGTGTTGGAAGTGAGTGGCTTGGTGTAGGCAATGAATGTTCTGGTGGTTCAAACTGATGCTCCGGTAATGAAAACCAGTGTTTCGGGCGGAAAAATCTACTTAAGGGCCTTTCATGATTTTCCCGAAAAATACTAGCATCGGCCACTGTCAGTAGGAGACATACAGCGAGAATTTGCTTCATCTCCTAAATAATAGAAATTAATATTAATATATGGTAACGTGCAATAAAATAAAGCAAGGGTATGATACACTCGTTGCGATACACAATGGTACAATAAACTCGAAACGATACCGAAGTTACTGAGAGAAAGAAAAAATATTCACTATAACTATAACATTCATGCATTGTGCAAAAACATTGTCGGTTAAACATAAAAAAATACTATTGGTTAAACTGTGACTCATAATTAAGATGCTTAACCAATTATATATCCTTGACTGATTGTAATCGGATTTTTTCTAAAGAATCTCATCAGTATTACTGTAATTTATACGTAGGTTTCATGTAAATTTTTACTATGATGTGACCTCGAAATTCATTCTATTTCTCTAATTATGAAGAAATCACTGTTATCGTTAGTATGGAGTAATATTATTTTAAATAATTTCTCTCAAGTTCTTTCAAAGGGTAGTGGCTAATATATATACATAACTATCTCATTTCCTTTGATACCATGGAGTAAAAGTACATTTTTTTCTACATTTTTTTAGTTTTCTAAGCTAATCAAGACAAGCTAATTGAAGTAGTTCAGGGACAAATATATAGAAATGATTAACGACCACGAACGCTATGTCGTAACTCACTGTTGAAGAAGTGCAAAGGACAATTTACGTTCACCGAATTTACCGGTGAGAGAGAGAGAGAGAGAGAGAGAGAGAGAGAGAGAGAGAGAGAGAGAGAGAGAGGGAGAGAGAGAGAGAGAGAGGGAGAGAGAGAGAAGATCCGGAACCGTTTAAACGTTGGCGAGGCCTTTTATGAGTATATATATATTTTTATGTATACGTACTTCTGGGGCTACTTTCGACGATTTGTGTCTTGAGATTAGCAAATACCATTAATCGCATAAGTCGCAAGCAATGTGCTTTTAAACGTGGATCATCGTGAATTTATGATAATTTATGCCGAATTGCGATCATCGTGACAAAGGTCAATGTAAGTCAGTAGCTTTTGCGATTCGATCATTTGTGTTACGATCTAACGCATTGACGTAGGGGTTGTTGATGTGAATTGTAATCTTAAGGCGTAGCAGAGTCATAAAGTCAATTAATCAGAATGTTACAAATGGATTGTTAGAAAAACAACTTAAAGTTTTAAGTAAACGTAGTTTCATTGAAACACGATCATCTTTCATAAATGCAAAATTCATGTTTCCAAAAATGTTCATCACATTAATTTGTTCATTGTAACATTTTGTTCATTCTCGTTATAATCAATAATGAGGTTTTGGAGAATGGACATTTAATGTGCATCATCCTAATATGTGCGTAATTATAAATTGTAAAGTAATTATAAGATGAAAATATTTCGCTATTCAAACGTTATATATATATTATTATATCAGCATATCATATATATTATTATTTATGGCGTAACAATATCCTTCAAAAGTAAAATACGTTGAGATTCGAAAACCATGTTCTTTGGGTATGTTTTAGATACCCTCTCTAGGAAGAGATTTCTTGACTCTCTGCACCTTTTACGCACGTGCATTAAGAAACAATTCAGAGATAACCAGCTTCATTTTGTACGTTTAAATTACTCTTATTCAGAAACGGTGAAGTTAGAGTTCTTTTTTATAAAATGATTCTCCTAACCATTTTATGCAACATATTAGTTTTCCAATAACTGTTTTTCCCTAATTGATCAAAAAGTCATTTTCGCAATGAAGATTTGTGATGATGAATATCTCTATTTCTGTAAGGTTAAACTCTAGATTGATTTGTGTATAGATAATATACTAAATAACATATCATCAAAATTTCAAAGACATTGTAAGAAAATTAATTTATGCTACAGATACCTTAACACGAAAATAATTATCACTTCAACGATGAAAAGATTAAACAAGGAATATTGTGACGAAAGTGAAAATTTCGAATAACTCAAATAAAGGAAAATATGAGGAAGTTGGATTATTATCGGGATTTTGGCATATATATATATGTAAAGACTTACACCGATTTTAAACGCATCATAAATCCTATTCACGTACACCATGCAGCTACTAAGCGTATTTATTCTTTTCGTAAGTTCCAATTACTTTGTGAAACGTATTCTTCTCTTTGTCTGTCAGAAATATACATTTTTATAATTATCATTCTCCATATAAAATATTTATTTATATATTGTATAATTATAATTATTTCATTTTTCATATTGTCATAAATCGGTTTTCAGCCGCGTGAAATCATAAATTTTTATAATCACTATTTTAAAGAGAATTTATCAGTTTTTAAAATTATTTCTCTGAGAAAAAAAGCAAAATGCAACCAAATAACTTCGCAATAGCATAGAATAATTCTGTTCCAAATTTTTTTAGATTTACCTTACAATGGTGTCGTCGAGAACGTATTCCTTGGGACGACCCAACGACCTCATCATTAATGAGAAGCGGCGATAAAATATTAAACAACGTATTGGGTTTGGAAATGACTAACTTCGAATTCAACAAAAGTGTTAAACTCGCTGTTTTAAAATTATTAGCCGCTGAAATTGACGTTTTAACGAACAATGTTCAAAACAGCAACGTTTTTGATTTAATGAATTTGCTTGTCTTTAAACTCCTCATGAATATATTGGGACCATTATCATCGAAGAATAGTGATAGCATTCTTTTTCCTGAGTCAGAATAAGAGTCTGATAAAGACTGGTTTCACGAAAATGTGGAAATTCCTGTGATTTACAAAGATTCGTCAGGAAGTCCTATGTTAACGTCAAAGGAACCATTGATCGAAGAATCTTCAATATTCGTCGAAGAATCGTCTGTTTAGAAGAAATTTTATAGTTATAATATCTTTTATTATTGACGTTTATGCGGATTTATATTTCTATGAACATAGTTTATAGAAATGGATCGCCGGAAAAAGTTTATCATCTATACGCCACTTATTAAATATATATGACAAGTATTATTTTTTGTGTATTTTTGGTATATTTTTAAGTACTGTGATTAACATATTCTGCGAACTTTTGCATTAAAAATTTTTCTTTTTAGATGTATATATATGTATCTTTAGTTTAAGTAGTAGTAACATATTTAGTTTAAGCGTTATTTTAGATGATTTGTATAGATATTAATTCTGTTGCGTTGTTTGGATACTAATCAAATTATTGAAGCTATTTCCACTAGCAAAAACTGACCATTTTACAATGTTACGACTTTACAACTTATAATTTTACGAATAAGGAACTGTATTTTCCTCGAAAGTCAGTCATAAAAAACTTGTACTAGAAAAAGCGCCTTAAAAACAAATAAACATACAGTATAGGATACATTAAAAATATACAGAATACAGAGTACTATAAAAAGATATAGTGAAAATAGAAAAACAGAAAGGTAAACAAAGAAAGCTATTATAAGAAATATCGATGTCAGTTTTCTGGAAGTTCCAGATCGCTCCGCTTTTTAAAAAAATTCAGCGTTTCGTTATTGCTCCGCGTGGGCTCGCCTCGCGTATTTATTAATTGTTTGAGCTTCTCATAGTCGTTTTTCCATAGTAAATGTCTTCTAAAACGAATGTCGTGGTCATAAGGACAGACACTCCAGCGAAGATCACCCACATAACCAGTTCAAGCGTGACCTGAATGAATTATAAAAGAATTTTAATTATTACAATTTTCATTTGGCAAACTAAAAATCATAACGAATCGTAACTGAAAATAATAATTTTAAAGCCATAATAATTTTTAAGCCAAAATTTTAAGAATTTAAATGTCAAAGTATCATCCCCTTTGTATCTTAGTAAGTACAACTCAGAGTTGTAATAATATTAATTATGAAATATTAATTAATATACAGTAATAATATATAACAATAAAAAAATGTCTAATAAACGTAGATCTTAAAAATCGGTCCTTTGTAAAATCAGCTTTTGAAAGAATTGATTTTACGTCCTATGTTGATTAGATATTTTTTACTCCTTTCGATGAGTACTATCATCCTTTCAAGTTATGGACCCTTTTTTTACGACCATGCTGTACCATATTAGAGATTTTATATATATATATATATCTTATATATAATAATAATATATTTTATATAATACGAAATTTTTATTTGTATAAATATTTACTTCTACTACGGTTTTCAGGATTATCCTTAAACGATGATTGACAGAAATCCATTGCCAGATTATCACTGGCAGAAGAATGATCAAAAGTATTGCTTCCAGAGCGTGCAACACTATTAACGATATCGAATGATAAATCATAGATTTTCTTCGAAATTTCTGTCTACAATGACGCAGTTATTTTATCGTTAATATTAATATATATTTTATTTCGTAGTATCTTAAATTTTTAAGTACCTATTTTCTAATTTTTCTTTTTCTTCTTGGTTTTCTTCTACTTCGACTACTTCGTTGTTGTTTCCGCTATCCGTTTGATTTTTAATGTCGTACATGTTAAATGATATTTGGATAAATTAAATGTAAAGGATTTCCCCGAGAGATAACTGCTTGTAGATAAGAAGCATTCAATACCGCAAATTTCCTAGTACATCTCATTTTAAATTTGTCAAATTAGACAAATTGGACGATGAAAAATTGGATGGACAAGGATGTTGCTATCTTTCATTTGTTTTCATTTAGTTTCCATTCACAAGGTGAACAAAAAGTTGCTAGAAACCAGGGGGTCACATACAAATCATTTCTCTTATAAAAATTACTTAGAGTACAATAAAACATCAAATTTCAAATAATTACATCAATCATAATTCAATTTACATATTTATGAGTCAATCATCATCTAATTGTAAATAATAAACTTGAAACGTAGATTCAAATTCAATTTATTTTCCTCACAACACGTAATGTAACAAAATATCAAAATTTGAAATAATAGTATCGTATATCATTAATAATTAATCGTTATCTAATTACTAATAAACTATAGATTCCATCATCAATAATCGTAATACTATTTGGTAACGTTCTCTATCCGGCATTTACATCATTCGTTTATCGCGCTTTCGATCATTGTAGTAACTCATTTCCAGTCGCCAGTCTTCAACAACCGCTTTCTTCTTTTATGGCACAAAGTGACGCTGACTCAATCGGTTAATTATTATGATAATTAGGCGACTTCAAGGATCCACAACGCAAACATTTTACCAATTTCTTGTTTGCATATCTTTCGTAAAACAGTCGGCCGTTGTTTTATCGCATTTTGATGTTGTTCTAAGCGATTGAGACAAAAAAATGCGGTTTGATGGAAAGAATCTCAGTAAGCTGGTTAGTTGTAACAAGATTTTCGACCAACTGGGAAACTGTGAACATGATTTTTTCCTCGATGCTGCCTTCTAGCCACCTGTTGCCTGTACACGAACAGTGGCCTAAAAATTTTGGCATCTTGAGCTTCTAGATCTTCTAGATCATTCTTGACATTGTCTTGCTTTGTTTCTGCTTTGATGGATCTGGTTATTCTGGATCTTTGATTCGATGGAATTTGATAGCTGGCTGGAGGTATCTGAGAATTACTTCTTTCAATATGACCGTTCATTTCGAGATGCTCTTTGGTTTTTCCGTAGGCTTCGACCTAAAATTGATTGATAAAGATCGTGAATTTTATGTAAGAAAATATTTTTTAACGCAATAAATAACATTTCTATTTCGATCTTTAAGATCGAGTAATCAGTTTTTCGATAATTTATCATTCATATTTTGATGGTTAATAAAGAAAATTATATTGTTTGTATAAAAATTTCGTGTTGTATTAGGTTTTTAATAGGTTAAAGAAAATTGCTAGTGAAAGTAAAGAAGAGACTCCTTTTAAGGAAGATTATTCGTTTTTTATCGATATTTCAGATTTTGTTTTCAGTTGAAATTAGGCTTACGAAAGAAACGTGTTTCCATAGTATAAGTGACGCAATATGTATTAATGTATATATTTTAAATCGTCTATCATTTTAACTTAGCTGAAACTAAGAAAATATAACGCCAGTGAAATGTTTAATTTTGTATGAAGTTCAAGAGAAGACACAAATTTATTTCTATAAAATTAATTTACCAATTAAACATTATACTTACATAAAAAGAAAAATGTCGAAATGACAATAACAATTGAACAGATTTTCCTATTATTCCATTATTCTAATATTAATATCCTTGAAATCTAGAAAATATTCCCACGCACCGTACGAGCAATCCTCGAAGTGTCCTCAATATCTTTTATAATTTCTTCCTGTGTCTTCTTTTCAATATAGCCATTATTCTCCAAATTCTTTTTCTGCACTCCATACGCTCGAATTCCAGGAAGATCCTCTTCGGAATTAATATGGATCTTTTCCACTTTGCCATCAAATCCATGTTGATTTTCTACATGCAATCTCCTAGTTCGACTATTTTCCCTAAATTTCCTTGGAAGCCTGTCTGGTATGTCTCCTACAGTCCGTAATCGTGACATAGTTGGTTCAGAAAACTCTGCGTTCAATGATGCCGTATAGTTGACATCGAACGATGCCATCAGAAACAGAACCTGCAAAAGATTTAGAATAGAAACAAAAATTCAATGCACATAATTTTTTAATCGCATTTTAATTATGTATGATTTTAAGGTAACTGTTATTGAACTTGGAAAAGATTGGACGCTTTTTGTTACGTATTGGTTAGATAATCTATACTGTTTTTAATGTTTCGATAAACAAGTTTTGTTGATGCATGTATGTATGACATTTTTATAAGGGGTTGATATATTTAAATAATCAATGATATCGCTACTATAAATTTTCATGGAGTTTTCCAACTTTTTCTACAGTTACTAATATTATTATCAAATCATTATAGCTCTATTATCATAAAAAGTTCTAAAAACTCAAGCAAAAAGTCCATTGTTTACCAAACTTTTATCAATATTTTATTTTACTTGATTAATTTAAAGGTTGAGCTATTTATATCAATATAATACTATATCAGTTAATATCCATACGGTGTATTAATGTTATCACCAGACTGATTTTTATGCATTTATGTGAAATTTAAAAGTGCAAAAAATATGCAGAGTATATATACATACAATACATAAAGATATATAAAATATCCAAAAGTAGAGTATTCATAATCAATTTTAACAAGTAAATCAAATCGCTGTTTAAAATGTATTCCATCGATTTTGTTTATAAAAATATAAATTTGCATAAAAATTCACAATCCAGATATCACATTAACTCTCTCTTACCACGAGTACAGTCCACATGGCGCAAAGATTAACGTTTCTCAACTGAAGATATCGAAATCCACAACAACGAATTCCGTTCTCGGCGACACTTGGATCACGATTGAGGGAACAGATTGGTCGAGCATCGGTTATATACGTGACGCGTTTGCGATCTCGAGGAACGCGATTAAGTTGCTGCCACTCTCGACGTATACAGAGAGAGGACGATGTGGTTGGAGCTTCCAGTTTAGATGTGAGTCATCTTCGCGACCGATCCTCGGAAAAAAGAAAAGTAAAGGGGGTCGTCTTGTTTCTTTTGTCACTTTCGAATTGGTTTTCCACGCGAAAGCTCGAACACCTTGAATGTTTTCTTAGCCTGGCCTTTTTTTCCCGACCTTTCATTCCGCGTGGAACGATAGCGGTATTGTTTGTAATTTCTTTCATTTTACTTTTTACTCCAATGTATCTTCCCAATGATATGCATTATTGCATTTTTAGCATAAATGTGTAATATTGATAATTATTATAGATTTTTTAAAGTATCCTTTTGTTTCATGTTTTCTACCTTTTTTTTTCTTTAGTTGTTATATGAAGTTGTAATATTTGAGTTACTTTTCATAATTGTGATATTTGTAAAAGTTTGATCATTGCTTTAAATTTTCTGTTATGTGGATCTGCAATAATAATTATTTTTATTTTACAACGTCATTTTATTGATAAAAGAACCGATTAGATAAATATAAACGCATGTTTGTGATTAGGAGCATTAAATATAACTCTTAACAAAGAAACCACAACTTCTTTTGGCCACCGCTCCTAGTTCCTATATGAATAAAACAAACTAATTAGATGTAGGTCTTGATAAAAAGAAAAATATTATAGTTTAGCCAAAACCACTGAAACGTACATATCCATAGAATTAAATTCTATATTCTAATTTCTTTTTATTATATTTCAAAGGAATCTTTATAATTTTCAAAACTATATTTCATATCTACCAATTTATTTCTGCAATTGCTATCCATGAAGAGTCAGCCCTTTGCTCATTGACTAACAAATTTCAAGAACAGACCCCTATTTCACACCTTGGTAATTCCCTTAAGAGATACTCCACTTATTCATCACATTAGTACGAAGAATTTTGCCAACATACCTCTCAAATCAGTCACCACATTTTTCATAGGTGTTAAACGTCCACTCAGTGGTCGTTAAACATTCGTATGATAGGGATCATCCACAATTGGGATTCACAAGTGCGCCTTTCTCCCTACTACCAATATTGTACAAAAAACAATCGATATTTTGATCCGAAATCTGATTAATATTCAGTAGAAAAGTATTTGAAGGTTAATTATTGAAGGTAAATTAGCATACAATAGCGTGACCGGTAATAAATCCAAGTTTACGCAAATATAGATTCGTAAATATGCATATTCTATATTAAAATGTATGTATTTGGGATGTATAAATTTTCGTGCGAATTATTTGTGCTGCGCGCGCATCGTACTGCGCAGTAGGAATCTGAGTGAAACAGAAAATGAATGCAGCATCGTGTGCACTGTTGTATTTTGGAATAAAATTGACAATTAAAATATCATGTATTTGTCGAATGAAAAAGAGGCAGAAGCATTTCGTAAAAATGAGCAGAAAAAATGAAGAGGGGAATGAAAATTCGGGACAATTTCCAAAAGTGTGAAATAGAGTTCCTTTCTTGGAATTCGCGAAACAATGAGATTCTTTGAGTACGAAAATTTAAAATTTCTATTTCTTTTCTAATAAGGTTTCATATTTAAATGTTTGTTGTTACAAGTATTAGTTGATGGTAAATTTATAGTACGTTCGAGAAGGCATTTGATTTTTGCAAATAAAATTTGGCAGACATGGAATTGATCAATGGTCTTCCTTTGACTTAACAACATTCAAACAACTGCCTCACTCTGTTAATTCAACTGCATATCTTCAAGGTATAATATATAAGTGTATAATATATAATATATAATATATAATATATAATATATAATTTAATCTCTTATGTCTTTAAAATTATCAAAAACTCTATCCTATCATACATATACAATAGCTACCAAAAGTATTTACACATCGTTATATTACAGCATTTTGATGATATGAGATCCATATAAGTGTATTAAGCATAGTATCATTTCGAAGTACTTTCGTATGACTATAAAAATATAATTGACACTATGAAATGTATAAGTAATATGCAAATATTTTTTGTTCGCCTGATGTTGAACAATTGGCATCTGCTCTCCAAATTCTGAGATTTAATTTGAATGAACATTAATTTGGTGTACACCCTCGTCGTACATCTGCTCGACATCTTCGGTGAATGAATCTAGGAAGGAATGAATGACTAACTATTCTGCCTAAAGGTATTAACATGTCGTTAATTCGTGTCTATAATATAATGTATATAGTTATCGGGACTCATTCGTAGAAAACTGGTTTGTGAATATTTATCGAACACGTTTGACCACTAGAGACATTAATCTCTGGGAATTTAAACTTGATCATTATTTAAAGAAATTTATATGTATCTGGGTTGTTTATAAAAATTCCTTTTTAGGTTATCGTGTTATTTATTATCACATAAATTATTCGTACAGATACTTGGAATTTGGAATTGGAATTTATAGATTTGTCTTCTTTGATCCTGATTATTGTTTATCATGCTTTAAGTTTCTCTGAAACGATATCAGTTTTATTAAAGAAATATATTATCATATGTACATGTGTAGAAAGTGGTACATATAGTTGCTGTTTTTTATTTTATTGGAGATTAAAATAGAATGCCAGTATTAAGTAATATTAACATTTATGTTAGAAATTCTTATGAATATTTTAGACTTTAATGTATTCCGATTAATTTTCGGAGAAAATAGTGACACCGTTTAATTTTTCTAAAGAACTGTACGTTTTCAGATTGATTTACAATCTTGTTTAGAGACTAAGTGTAGAAAGTCTTGGGTAGATATAAGTTCTTTCCCAAGGAAATAAACGGTAGTAGCTCGTTCGGAAACGTCATTGAAGTCCTCATTCCTTGAGAACCTTGTCATCGTTTACAACGTTCCAATCATCCTCGCAGTCTTAAGGTACATTTCACAGTGTTTCTATTGTTACTTTCTATTCTTTTCATAGCGTAATAAATAGAATTAATTTTTTATTCATATTTGTTGGAAGAACAATTCTTTTATCTTTTAATACATAGATAACAATATATATTTTCCTAATTTAACATTTTCAATGTTTTTCTTTTCAAAATTAATAATTTCTCACAATCCAAACCATTTATCATTATTATAAATTTTTAACATGTTAACAAAAGTAGAAAGGAACCTAATTTGAAAATTTGAACGTACAGTTCAATTCATATTCAATTTAATTGAAAACTTAGTTTCTTCCATAGAACGTTCTCTTTAATGTTTAATTAAATAATCATGACGTAAATGAAAACAACATTTTATTTATACATTGAAATATAGAATTATAAAGTGATAAGAAATGTATCAATCGAGATATCTTCCTTTCCCCTCTATCCAAGCATAAATCGTATTTCCTTCTTTCTCTTTCTCGTTTTAATCCTCTTCGTTTCTAATAACCGCCGTTACGAGGTCTGTAAAAATATCGTCTTGGATAATAGTTGTCATAATCGCGATACGGTGTGTAACTGTATCGTCGATTGTTTTCGTCATAGTATTTAGACCGCTGCTGCGATTCCTGTCGATACCTAAACAGAGGTCTAAATATAATATCTTCAGCTACATCCATGTCACCTGTTTCTCGTGAATAATCCATTTGATCATCCTGCAGAGATGGTGTCAGCATTGCCCATTGCGACACGACTACTGGAGACAACAACTTTTCGTTTGTAGCCAAACTTGGGGCTGCCTCATCCAAGTAGGACATTGGTGCACTGCTATAAGGCGATAAAGCAACAGTGATCTGAAAGCGGAAATGTCTCCCTTTTTATTAATTTTTTATTTTTTCTTATATTGTAGATAGCAGTATTGGAATTTTTATAATTTTTTATTAAGGGAAATAATGTGTTGTAGTTCTAAAAGAAGATAAATAGGTGAATATCATGAAATTAGATATTAGCCGTACTATATTATTAAAATATTAAGAGTTATTAGTGCAATATTATGAATAAGTATTATATAATATAATATTAGTAATATACTATTTATTGATATCCTCATTTTTATAATTTTCTTTCTTCTATCCTTCTACTTTCTTAACTTTAAGTCCTTTCTTTCTATTTTTTATTTTTCCACAACTACCATAATCAAAATATTTGTAATAATATCCCTATTTTCTAATTTTATCTTTCATTACAGATATTTTCTTCAAAAATTTACCTCCGACGGTGTGGAAGATTCCCAATAGTTAGGATTGACCGACAATGAACTCTGATCGACAAAGTCTTGAGCTTTCTTCTGAATCTTCTCGCTGTTATGCTTCAAGAATTCAACCTGGCTATTCAACTCGCCATTTTTAACTTCATTAGGCAGAATGGCCACGATAGGGCTCTTCACTTTGCCCTTCTCAGCGTTTGAGGGATCAATGACCGCAACAATAGGAACGGCCACCTTATGCGAAGATGAGTCTTCTGGTAACACACTTCCATGATTAAGTTTGTCTTCCAAGAATTCGGTTTTGCTTTTACGTTTCTCGTTCGATGATATCGGTTGGTTCACGTTCTGTTCTGAGAAGGATTCGTTCTCGTTTTCTTCTGATCGGTCGTCGCTGCCCTGGAAATCGAAAAAAGGTTAGAAATTGCCTGTATTAATAATTAATGAAGATTTTGTAAGAATTATAATAGGAAGTGAATCATTTAACTGATAATTTAAAACCATTTAAAACCATTGAATAAAGATTTAATTTAAAAATTTTAATAATCTTTAGAAAAATAGATAGATAATATAAAGACAGAAAATTAATTGTTAATACTACTATAAGAAAAATTTGGTTTACGTAAAGTAACTAAACATTATACTATAGGATGAAATTTGTAAAAAGATACTGCAATGTGGAATTTTTGAACCACATGCAAACGAATTGATTTATCCCGTAAATATCTACACTCAGTTACACGGATGAGGAAAAAACAATAGATTTATCTAAATAATAGATTGTGTTTTTCTAGCACGATCAGATAGATACGCTTCACCTATCGCAGACGAAGATCTCATTGGATGGAATGTCCATGTTAAATTATTATCCTCTACCTCTGGCGTATATTCACGTGCGTCGTCTTCGAAGAATGATTGGTTCTCTGACGATGAAGACTCTTGAGCTTCTGCTTCCTTCGCTTCAGTAATATTTTTTCGTACATCTTCCAAGTTCTCAGTGGGAACCACCAGAAGGTGTTCGCGTTTCGATAGTATCTTGATAATAAAAGATAATACAAATTTGGTACAATAATAGTATAATAAAATAATAAATTAGTATAATAATTATTATATGTTATAAGTTATCAGTACCATTATTATAAAATTAAATGATACAAATTACCACAATAAAAATTTTAAGAACTGATTTTTAAATAACATAAAGAGGTCTTAATTCTTATTTAACAGCAGCCACGGTATATTAAGATCATGCAAACAGTCCAGTACCACAGTTTATATTTTTGCTTTAAAATACCTAGAATGCTAATTTTTAATTTAAATATTTTTCCACTTGAAATACTCAATTTTTAACTCCTAATTTTCAGGTTGTACGAAAGGAGCACGAGGATTACACAAAAATAATAATTATAGTATATTTTGTTCGTTTAGTCGTTGTATACAAACCAGATTGGGATTGGTGGCTGGCATTATGAATACATGCTTTTTAACAACTAATCCATTTAGAGATTTATTGGTAACCGTATGATGCACAGCATCCTGGACAACTGGATCCTGAACGACTGCAGCTATCGTTTCGTTCTTATCGTGTGGGGTTGGTGGAAGTAAACCCTCTACATCCTCTGGCGTTAAAGGTTTCCCCATTGAACCATTCCCATAGATTAAGACCAAGCAAAAAACAAATTGCAATGTGATCGCCTAAAAGACAGCAGTATTAAATCAATATAAAAAATTAATACACACTGAAATAAAATTTAAATTCTAATAATGATATTTTACTAAACTATTTATTATTTCAGAGAAACTATTTGGAGAAATGTTGGATAATTAAATTCGTAAATACATAATAAAAGCAAAGATAACAATCGAACATACATTGCGCAATATTCTAACGCTTACTCATGCAATACTGAAAATGTGGCATTAAAATTTTAACACACAATTTTCACACTATACTTTTAATTTATATTATTTTATTAATCGTAAAGTTATAAAATCCAAAATTTTAAAATTACTATTTTATGATTACAGATAGAAATGTCTTTGCTCGAAAATGTATTACGTATATTTTACTATTTATAGACACTGTGGTTATACATAATTATACCCTTTGTGGTACCATTTTATGTTTCATCGAAGCTATTATGGAATCTTCTTGAGTCTTCTTTTATAGTAGTGCTCCTTGAATTTTCTCTTTCCTTGACAAAAACCTGAGCAACGTCTTTTCGACTTTGACTAGTAATAACGGTCCGTTCGTGTTTTATACCAGGTACCAAAAGAATTATCGTTGTCCTGCTAACAGACGTGAGTATCAACCTTGCGGTACATCACTTTGGCCAGTTGCGCCGTGAACTTGTCTTCTCGACTTTACCATCGCATATCACTTTTCCTTGATCAGCTCTCGTTAATCAAAAATTGATTATATACCACTACTCAGTTTTATTTATTATATAAGTATAGTAAATTTAAACAATGAATCCTCATATTACATGTCTCTTATAAGTGAAATACTATTGATGATTTAATTGTTGATTTCATTTATCAAATCTATTAATTTTTTAATAACTCATTCTAAAAATGTTCTATTCATTCCAATATAACTTTGCTAACTTGAAAATGTCTGAAAACTAGAATGATGTCTTATCTCCGTTGCCGAATAGTGACTGAAAATATAATGACCTGAAATAAGAGTAGAGAATAGTAAAGCAATTATATCTGTATAAGATTACTTCACCACACATACACATACATATAATCAATATTAAGATTTTCGTTTTCGAAGATTTCTGTATATTTATTCCAAATGCTGTTCACGTAAACGCTATTTTAAATCATCAGGATTATTTGGACACTAATTTGGTAATTAGTATGTTGTTAATAATATTCAGACGTTTAGCGATCACTTTACCAGTTATTTCTATATAGCCAACTATAAAAGGGGCAACTTCTTTTTCCGGTTCTTTAGTTTCTCATTACCACTTGAACAGCTCATACCGTTATTGTCGAATTAAGAATTTAGATTGAACGATCTTAAATATTGTTCATTTTTAAGATTCTTTAACAGTGACAACGAAGAGAATGGCACACTCTGTTCGTTTCTTCAGTTTGATTATCTTGTTAAAAATTCTCCAAGCATTTGAATGCAACAATTTGGAGACAGAAACACTTCCGATGCAATCTCCAAATTCTGATTTGAGAAATGACAATGGGACAGTATATAATACATCAAAAAATGACTCAAAATTTATAAGCTCTACAAAAAGACCAGCTTCTTTGGAAGAAAGTGTATCAGCTTCTGAAACATGTTGCAAGGAAGCATTCACAATGACAGAGTCATTTACAATGGATACTACAGAATCCAAAGATAAGGAAGAAAATCAACAGATAATCACCATACTTAAAGAATCAATTCATAATTCCGTTTTAGAACCTTGGTATCGCGTTAAACGAGATAGCGAAGATGAAGAATACCAAGAGCCGTCAAATTCAGACGAATTTTCACAGGATAATACTTTTGATTCTGATCGGGGATTAGCTGTGGATGAATCTCAAAATAACGATTATGAGACTACAGAGGAAGGAACCGAAGATGCATCAAATAAAAATTCCAATGAAGAATCTTCTAGTCTATCTGATCCTGCACAAATAGATTCTGCGAATGTTAAGAACATAGAAAAAAGGAACACATATTCAGAAGAATCTAGGGAAGAAGGCAGATTGTATCCTCCTTGGTACCAGCCAACATTTGGAAACAGATTTTGGTCTAGTGGTGAGAGAGATTCTTCTCACCATTTTATAAGGATTCCAGTATTCCCAGGAAAATAGTGTATTTTTTATATGTCTGTGTATTCATGTGATTAATTACAATAAACATATATTATGTATATATAAAAAAAATAAAAAGATTTCTTAAGTATTTTATTATAAGAAATTTATTGAATGAGATTAATAATTAGAGTACATAAAAAAATCATATTACAAAAACAGTTCATCAATTATAGTTAAAATACTTAACAATATTGTTTTAAATAAATACATGTAAGATGCTTACTTTGGTGCCTTTGGTAGTTTTTCCTTACAACTAAAAATTACCTTCAATTAGAGTATTATCTTAAATTACTAATTCATACTTTTATACAATATAAGCTAAGATTTCATCTTACAAAAATCAGTACAAAATTTTGTGACAAATTACGGAACATAAGAAAGACTAAATAAATTGTAGAAAGAAAACAGAAACTTATACATCAGAGATGTTGTTTTCTGCATCTACTAATGCTTCTGTTTATCACGTGGGCAGTTTGCTCATCCAATTATCAGCTCTACTATTTATACTCTTCCATTAACGAGTTCGATAACTAATGCAGCGTTAAAGACCTCTCTATTTCCGCCTTCGATAACTTCTATACCTTGTAAGGATTTTCTATCGTTCTCATCAACAATAGAAGAAATACAGCACGAAGTTCATCTTCGAAAATTGAATAATAGTTAAATCTTCAAAAACTTATACTCTTCAATATTCTTCCTATCTCTATTGCATCCTTCCTGGAGATTACAGATTTTCTTTTAGTACTCTTATTTTCTTAGATTCTTCTTAATTTTCATTGCATTACTTTCAAAGGGATCTAGCTTTTCTCTTTTCCACAGAATCTTCCTCAAAATTGAAGTTCCTTTCTACTCCATAAAAAAGGGAACTTCATATTCCTCTTTTCAGTCATAAATTTCTGTATATACTCCTTTATGAGGTGGTTTATGGATTATATACGTTCCTTTAGCTTCCAAATCGTTTGTCCTTTTGTTTGTCATGTTGTCAACGTCATAACCGGCTCTATTAACATGATTCAGAAGCGATTTTCTCGACGATACGTATCTCTGAGTCGTTGCCTATACGCCAACTGCTGTCGGTAGACGAACAGTGGTCGAAGAACGTAAGTACCAGCTGCAGTTTCAAGATCTTCTTGATCTTGTTCTTTTATATCGCGTTTCTCGACCAAAGTACCATCAAAATCCCCCTTTGACCCATCCAATTTACTCAGGAGAAATGCGTATGCTACTGGAACTGAGTCATCCTGTCGTTTGTTTCTAAGATCGGTTGGTTCCTCGGGCAAAGTCAAAATGCTGGCAAGTGACTTGGAATTATTGTCCAGCTTGACCGGGAATGCGGTGCAGCAGCCGAGGAAGGTCAGAAAGAAGATGATTGCGACGGCTTTCTGAAATGAAGAAACGAAAAATATTATTACTTTTCAAAATTTTTAGATTTATCTAGACGAAGATAAATTTTTACTGATAACTCTGAATATTATTATGTCATTTTTAGTGATTTTTTTCAAAGTTCTTGATTTTCTTTCAAAGTTCTTTCATTAGTTTTATCATTCCACAGTATAGGATTATAAAATTACGTAGTTGCAAAGGAAACTCACTCAAAGATGTTCTTTTATTAAAATACCAATCATAATTTCCACTTCTCAATAAATTTTCACCGCCGTATTGTAAAGAATTGTAAAGAATTGTAAAGAATTCAGAGTTTCATCACGTATCAACCGAACTAAACTTATTTAAATATTCTCAAGATAATCTTACCATCTTGTTACTTCAGTGAAAAGCTCCTTCAAGATTCAGGACCAATCTTCCAATCTTCAAGCTTCAAAAACACCCTCGAGTACTCTACTTGAAAAATGACTTCACAGATCTTCAAATCTTCGCTCAAAAAAGATAAAAGCAAGAAAAGGTGCAAGTATAATTCGTATAAAATCACTTCTTGTCTATGAAAAACCACTAAATCTGTTTGTAACAGCTCTGTGGCAGGTTTGTGTCCGGCAAAGCATCCTCGTAGCATTTATATGAAATAATGACGTCAAACGTAACCACGCTAATCGTACAATGACGTTCTATGGCAAGTGATAACCAACCTGGTAAACCAGTAACATCGATGCATCCTCGAGTACGTGTTTTTTTAAAAACAGGAATCCACCAAACGGGGGTGAAACGTGACGTTGACTAAGAGGCATGCTCACGTCAATCCTGATCAAACACTGGCAATTCTTCGTCGTTTGTCTCACCTGCTACGTAGAAAAGTGTTTGATGTTCAATTAACGATCGCTGATTGTGCTGCACTATGATTCATTTTACGCGGAAGTTGATTACACGCCATGGCTATGAAATTACGCAACAAACCACTAGAAGAGTTTGTGCCTCAACGATACACACTTTATTCAGTAGAAGAACGTGGTTCATTTATACGTATCAAATGATCGTTTACTAGATGGGAAATTACGAGCCTCTTGTGGAGCCATGTAAAATGGTAATTGCATTTCTTGCTTAGTTCCTTTTATTTAGATGTTAAAGTTTGATGTGTGGAACCTGACAATGAGTTGAACAGGAACTTTGTTTCGCCATAACTTACACATTACTATTTTGGCATTTCTATTTGTCTGTAGAGATTAGAGATTCAGAGTACCAGTTCCATGGAACTAAAAGTAAAAGATTGGTCTGGTAAGTAATTCCACTGTATACACCAAGTAGAAAATTCATGTTAATGATTGGTAATGCATAGTAAAATTAGTACTACATTTTTGAGTAAAAGAAATAAAATTATTACTTTATCCCAGTTTATCTTTTTCAATAAAGAAATACAATAAATAGTTATTCCAAATGGATAGTACAAGCCAATACAAATCTATTTCGTTATACAGAAGATTAAAACTTTTGGTTTGATTCTTAAAGGATTCCAATCGATTCAAGATACTAAATACAATCTCTTTTCGATCATCAGTTATGAAGAAATATAAATAAAAATCATTGATTGGGAAAGAGGATGTGTCTTAAAAGAACATCGTGCATCGTCAAATTAAGTGTTGCTTCTGTTTGTATCAAATAAATTGATTTATTTTTCTCAGTTTAAGCATTCGTCGAATAAATAGCCCTCCGCTTCTCTAGCTCATTTTCGTACCTATGTGTTCATTTGAAAAAAAAAAAGAAAGAAAAATCCGATTCAAAAAACGAAGAACCTCTTTCTCACGTGTTTACTTTTCGAGATGTTAACGCGATCTTGTCGCGAGATTTTCGTATCTTTCTTTACTTTTCTTTTTTTTTTGTTTTGTTTTGTTTTCATATATATGCAGTTTTTATTTTATTTTGCAGATTCGGCCTCCTCGTTCACGGTTTCGCTGCTTTCGGTAGTAGTTTCACTTTTAGATCTGAAAGAAATCACCAGATGAGGGTATTTCGTGGCTGCTGGGAAGACAAGTACGAGAAATAAAGAAAACAAGCACAAGGCAAAACGGATTAGTAATAGACCAGATCTGTTAGAGACACGAGGATCGAGTTAGATCTGTTAGTATATGGGAATTGGTCGACTCGATTTCACTCATACCATTCTTCCCGGATGGAATTGTTAGGTGAAACATTCTGTTGAGGGAACCGTTCGACAGGTTTCGGTATCAAATACGCTAATAAAATATCTTAATTACAAAGCATATCATTTTTACATACGCGAACTTCAATTTAAAAAAGGAAGAAAGAAAAGAAATATACATATACATTGGCTACTAAAAGTATTTGTACATATTCTTATTTTCCAATGGAATGTGTTTTTATCGCGTTCTATACATCTCATTTTCATAGTATCAAATTTTTGTAATCGTATGAAAATACTGTTAAATTATATGAAATTTAATATAAGTATAATATAAATACTATGGCGTGCAAATACTTTTTGTAGCCACTGTATACTGTAAAGAATGTATTCCCATTGTAACATATAATTTCTATTGGAAATACTATATCTAGACTGCGGATATTTATACATATTTATATTTCCATGAGCATAATCGAAGAAATCAAACCTAAACAGAGACATCTTTCATTTATTACACATTACAAAGAGTATTATATTTCGGATATTTTATATATTATCGTACATTGTATGCATCTTTGCATTTTCACATAAATGTATAAAAATCCACAATCTAGATATATCTAAAAAATACATAGTTTTTATTTTTTCTATCTTATATAATTTTTCATACGAATGTCAATATCCAAAACTTGTCGGCCGGTCACGTTAGTCAAAAAGGGGGGTAGTGGAATGAAAAAAAAGTTGGAAAGTACGAAAAAATCCTTTCCTGTATTGATCGATCTAAATATGCAAATCGGGGAACCTCGTCTACGAGTAGTTCTTGCTTTGCTTTTTTTTTGTTCGTTCTACATTTGGGAGTAAAAAAACGAATATGCGTCGTGAGGGCATCGATGCTGCCGCGCATATCGACCTTTTTCTGCTCTCTTTCTCTTTCTTGTCGCATAAATAACATTTTATTGCATGCAAACCATTTCCTCATGCTATTCACTGTTTTCTTATTTTTTTGTTTTGATCTAATGTTCTATAGTTGGGACGTGTAAAGAAGCGAAGTGATGTTTCAAATGAATTTTTCCATTAATCTTGTTCTAATATCGTTTCTCTTTTCATATAGCCAATCGGAAATAAATTGTATAAAAATTTGTTTTTTCTTTCTTCCCCAATTTTCGCGAATCAGTAACACATTATCTCATTTCACTTCTTTCGACCCTCTTCCTCTATGATTCAGTCTTCTCTAATTCTACCAAGTGTTACGTTTCCATTTGTCATTCATGTGTATGTATGTGTGTATCTGTTCTCGTTTTACATTTAAAATACCATGTCTTGATACAACTTCTACCACGGTGTACATCGTAAATGTAAATATTAACAGTTAACTGCGTAGAAGTAGAGTCGCAAGGATGCAGTTTGACCTCAGGGAGAAGTAACTTCCTACCATTGCCCATGTTCTATTTGTTTCCGGAAGGACAACATTAATATCGTTATCTAAACCCTGATCTTCGTTCTTGCTTTCCTGGTCCTTATATCGTATTTCATTTGTTTGCTTCCCTTTTCACACGCGTAACTCCATTCTTAAGTTTTAGACGACCTGACTTGTCAAATTAATTGATCAAACCACGAGAATGTCTTTTCTTTTTTGTCTTGTTGGGAAGAATTTAGTGACAGGTAAAATAAACATCCCTGAAAATATAATCTGTAAATACATTATTTTTGTTACTCATTACATTGTGATTTTATGATATTAAAAAGAAATGTATATATATATTATTTGTATATAAAAGAAAATTAGTTTTGTAATTAGTGACCTTTTCTACTTAGCTTTTGAATTGAATTTTACCAGTACACTAGATATCTTCCATGAAGTATCATTGCATTATCGAGTTCTATGAAGTTTGCATTAAAAAAAGTCTTCTGTTTTCAAATACTAGCCTGTGAAAAAATAATTATAATAAACTATAAATCATAAATCTCGTGACTCGATCATTCGACAGTCAGGTAACAATAGATTTACTGGAACGATTATCTATTTCTAAATATATATTACATGTATAAGTATATATTGTCGGATAATAAAGGATTCACTTGCTCGATGATTACGCTCTTCCAAAAAGGCGAGGGGTTGCGTACAGTGTCGTAACTCTATTTGAATGCTACTACAGATCGTATTTTCACTATTATGACTCCCTTTTTTTCTCTTCCCTTTTCTTTCGTAGGAGTAGGCACTTAGCTATATGTTTCTGCGGTTCCTTGTAGTATCGTAACGAGTTTATGTCTATTGTATACGACGGAGAGATTACTGGATGGAGAAAAACTGAAATTGTATACGAAAGCCTCCCCTCTTCGTCTTTTTTTTTTTATACTTTTTTTTCTTTTAAATCTTCTTCTGAGCTCGATCGTCCGATTTCTATATATATAAAACATGTTTCTATCATATAATCGACGAAGTATACTCCTCTAAAAAACTCCTTACATGGTGTGACTTTCTTTTTTGTTTCCTGTTCTTATATTATTCTTCTAGAGGCGAAATGTAGGAAAAAATGTTCGTACGAAATCTCACGATCGTCGCTCGTAACATTTCGTCTTTTTCACTCTCATACTTCTTCTGTTCATTCTCGCTCTTTCACGCATGCACGCGCGTCGAGGCGTGTTTCTCAATACTTCCTCTTCTCCTTTTTCCCTTTCTTCCTTCCTTTTATTTTGTCTCTTTTTTTGGAACTTTTTATTAGCACCGTGTCTTTCATGGATTTTAGTTCTCAAGAATACGTATGTTTCTCGTTCCTCATCTCTCACACGCATACATTCTCTCGCGTTCTCTCGCATGCTCTCTGTCAAAATCTTCAAGAAGCTTCCAGCAACGACAACAGATAAGTCGGACAAATGTTTCGACGTCTAATATTCACCTTATTTTTTCGATAATTACAGGAACGAGAATGCTCGGTGAACGCGTGATGAACGCCTTCATCACGATTGATCATTAACGATGAAAGACACTAAACTAATCTGAAACGAATTTTAATCTTCGGTTAACTCGTCGATTACAACTGTTATAAATAAACTACGGATGCATATTTCATATTTTTGTAATTAAAGAAATGAAATCTAGATAAAAACTAGTTTTACCTACTATAGATATTATAATCTGTCCTTTGTTTCGGATATTTTATGTATCTTTTGCGTATTAAGTGCACTCTATACATTTCTGCACTTCTAAATTTGTTGTGTATATATAAACATCCACAGTCTAATTATAAGTTTCCAGGTGCTAATTCTGGTCTTGTCAAAAATTAAGTAATAATATTGCAGTGTAAGAGTTACTATAATGTCATTAAATACTCCTCATATTTAGAGAATTTCAATTGTTCAATTACGTTGTAACATAGAAATCAATGTTAACATTTATATTATACAGTAATATAATAAAATAAAGTTGTCATTATTATTTCTAGATCTTCTTGTGGAAGTGATTTCGACATAAAAATTATGTTCCAAAAGTCAGCACCTGGAAACTTCAAACAGTTTCAACCGTTCAAGAAAAGAAGCACTCTCGCTATAAACTCGAAGATCACATTCATCGTGTTTCTAAAAAAGAAAATATAAAAAATATCGAATTTGTTGACTCTCCTCTAGGAACGCTCTATCATCTCTTTCGCTCAATGTAATCGCTCTAAATGAAGGCTGACGTATGTGTCGTTCTCCTTGCTGGGAGAAGATTGTTTTTTCACACTGTTCTCGCATGCTATATTAAAGTTATTCGAACATGTTTCAAAAATCATTTTAAAATGAGAAAAAAAAACATGTTTGGGTCGCATGTTCCTCTAACGACAATATAAACGTACGAATATACTCTAGATGAAAATCAGGTAACAAGATATACAATGGTGCACACACACATAGGTGAACTGTACCGACGACAGAATACTGTATTCAACTTCGAACACGTTTTAACATTGCTTTAAATGGAACACGATGACATCTCTCCTACGATAATTTGCGATTATGCCTCGGTGCATTATGAACGAACACACCAACACATATACAGTGGTTACAAAAAGTATCTGTATATACCTATATATATCTTTGTAATAAAGCGCTTTTTTTAGCAGGTCCTATATTTTTACAGTATCGACTTTTTGTAATCACATAAAAGTACTATTAAATGACACGAAACTGAGTACGTTTGAATCTGATTAATTAATATATAAATGCTATAATAATTATGTACTAATGCTTTTTATAACCACTGTGCAGTGAATGTAACACGTATCAGAAAAATAATTCTTTGACATGAAAATCGTGTTCCAAGCATCCTATGGATTAACGACGTAATACAAAAGTACACAAAATACGTTTGTTCACGCCACGCGTGTTTTCTTCTTGGAAAAAAGTCAAAACGTAAGCAACTAAGCTATACTTTGCTTCCTGTTCTAACTTCTTTCCCTCGTTTGTTTAACGTTGGAACACGATCCAGTAAGCTTACTCCAGGTTAAAGAATGATCGTGACGATTTGTGTAGAAGCTCGGCTTAAGAGTAAAAATCTTTTTTAACCGCGTTACGTATTTGTAATTCTTTTTCGTTTCCATTCGTTTCTTTTTTAAACTTCATGTAGAAGCAATTATAGATGTACTCAGTCTTTCCACGATGCTCAATATGCTTCAAACGATTTACTATTGAGCAAATCAGTTAGAATTCGTGTTTTAAAATAATGTTTTTTTAACCCCTAGTTACTCTCTTTTATGTGGGAACTAAAGTTCTTTATAATTTGTATAAATATTGCAATATCTATCCGAATGCTAGACGGGAGTGAGATTGCTGATGATAGATGATAGAAAAGCGCCTTTGATAAGGGGTTAAAAGTGTATAAAATAAAATTTACTAACACAGCTATGATACCGTTGATTATTCCAACATGTTCCTCTGACTGAATCAATTTTCGACATCACCTTTGATATTATACTAATCAGATGCGCACAAAATATCAATTTCTGATAAACAATATCATGTACATCTTGGTTACACTAGTGGAATCATCTACAGCAACTTTACTTCATCTTCAAGCATGCGAGGAAGTTCCTACGAAACACTAATTTCTCAAATTAGTCGAGTGCTTGATTCAATTCCATGTAATCAGATATTGTTCTAATACTTACACTGAAGTATGCATCAAGGCTGATGACCGAAAACTGATTCACAAGAATATTAGATATTTCTATATATATTATGCATGACGTACAAAATTCTTGTTGGCTTCTCATTGTTTGGCACCCATTATGTCGACAATTTCATCACATGAAATGAAAAACGCAATGCGCAGGATAACGAGTGATGAATACAGTAGCAAGTTTTGCTCGCTGAGAATATTCTTGCCGCTAATTATTCCAGTATTACGAGAAATTTGATAATTTTTCTGTTAACCAGGTCATGTAATTCTCGCATAAAAAATACCCTCGGCTACTTCGAGTATAAAATGACTCATATTACAAACGATTACGAGCATTTTACGAAATTGCATGAATTATTTACGAAGTACACACAACATCGAAGGCACCAGTTGCCATATTAAACGGAATATCTCGATGACGCGTTTCTTCCAGGAAGAGAGAAAGTCAAGATGATTTGTTTCTTTTTTCTTCCCCCTCCCCTTTAACGCATGCCCCAGGAACAAGTTTCGAACGAAATCGATGATTTTAAGTAAACAACATTCATCTGCCATGTGAGAATGGGCCATGGTACGTCACAGGCATCGCTTATGCTAATTTCTAATGTGACTTCGTTACGTCATGAACATTTTATAGAAGAATGGATTCTACTTATATGGGCAAGTTATTTATAAAAAGAAAGATTTATATAGTGTACTATAACTGTAAAGTTCATTAACATTTCTCTATGACTATCACGAATATATCCATTAAATTCTAGCAAGATGATCGGGGTTACTTATTAAACTCTAAGCGAATGATTTTGGTACCCTGGATGATTGCTAACAGTAGATCAAATTGTTCGAAGAATAACAGTTGAAAAATTGAAGGAAACTCGTCTCTTTCATCCTTCAACTCATTATCAGAATTAAAATATTGGAGATAATGAAATGAATTAAATTAAAGAAATCTACATTTATTTAAATGTTGTAAGAAATAAAAAATGTGGTAAATTAATACTTTTAATTGCCTCTATATTGATTATTACTTTAAAAGTAAATAATCGATCTTACTTATCGAAATGTCGTGCACCCTTCGTGTGTAATGTCTATTATATGTAAGAACCTACCATCATTACAATATGAGAATAAGAGGACACTGTTATTTTACTTATATTAGATTTTTACATGTGCTTTTTCTTACATCCTACTTCACAGAATACACGTTCAATTGTTAGCATCATCAAACAAATAAAAAAGATAGTCTCTATTTTTAATTGGGTAGAAAAAGATCACAAAGTAAAAATCTAAGTTAATTTACCTCTTATTTCACTATGATTGAAAACGCGAATGCGAAAGGGTCTACTGACTTTGTCAAGTGCAACTTTCATGGAAACCTAACAAGAAGATTTTCAAAAGAATGTTTAGCTTCTAGTATGATACATACTCATTAAGTGAATCACGATACAAAAATACAAATCGAGGATCTCCCTTTTTCTCTTTCGTTCCTATTTATCATTGACTTCCTGATCTCTTTCTCATTTTTTTTCTCGCTTCTTTATCGTGCAGCAATGTCCTTTACAAAATGCACTTTGTTAGAATAAGTTACTTCTCTTGAACGTTTCTTTGATAACTGACATATGTCTCATTTTGCCAACTCAACTGATAGTCTCATTACTATAACGCCTCACGACGACTGCGTGTATTTTTACTTTAAATTACATAACACTAAATGCTTCTCCCTGATTAATTACTCTCTCGAAACGGCAATCAATGGCATGTGCAATGGAGCTGTTAAATATTTCGTAGTGAAAGTAACTATTCTTGAATGTGCGGATCACCTATTATCACTGACAATTCGATGGTCCATGTACATGTGTGACAGGGAAACAATTCGGTCCTAACCACGCATGTACAAATAGCCACAGATTGCTATAATACCCCCACCAACAATTGCAGCGCCTATGCCTATTGTAAGAGGTTTAAATAATGACCTCTTGAGCTTCTGCCATTCTTCAGTCTCTTTTTGACGACGCTTCATCTCCCGTACTTGTGCTGCCAGGCGTTCTTTCTTCTCCTTATTACGATGACGTACTTCGTTTTTCCTGTTTACATGGGATAAGTAAGAAGAAACGAAGATATTGAAACACGTAAATATGATTTCATTCTTAAAATAACTCACGTATCTGGACTGGACGGAGGACTAATTGTTTTTGAAGAGTTTTCACCGTCACTAGTATTATCATTAGGCACCACAACACCATCGGAATTCTGTTCATGTAAATTGTTTGTGATTACTGCAGAGTTTGCAACAGCCTGTGGATTGGTAGTAGATATTTCTGTGGAAATTGATGGCTCTCTAGGCAATGGTTTGTCAGGTGGTGCACTTAATTCGTCTAATATTGGATAAAAAGAAAATTATATTTTGAAAATTATTAACTTTTACAATTACATGCTTACCATTTCTTGTTATTGGATTTGAAGTTAAATCTGCCATCATGCTACGTGTTAAGGATTCACCTCTTGGAGGTGGCAAAGGAGGTGGTTCATCTTCCTCTTCGTTCGAAGAATTACTGATGTTACTTACCACGTCATAATGATTTGTTACCACTTCATTATTAATATTCTGTAAGGATCACATAAGTTAGTGAAAATCAAAGACTGTCATGTTCCACAGTAGCACAATGTTATTAGAGTTAATTCACGTTAAAGACAAGACTTTTCACAAAGACAAACATGTATGTACATGAAACAAACGACAAAAACATATATTAAGTTAATTTAGGATGAAGAGACTAATAATATTGTACCACTGTGAATTGGTATTAGTTACCACGTTGTTGGATGGCAGTTGTTTTGCTCCTTCGATGATGGCAGCATATGAAAATCTTAATTGATCTGGTGTTTGAATTAAACCCATTCTGTGTCTTCTCATTTCTATTAACACTTCTCTAACATTCACAGAATTCAATCCACTTTCTTCAATCTGCAAAAGAATAGAAAGGTAGTTTCCCATTTGTAATTTCTAGATTCTCTTCAGTACATATAATGCTTACCAAAACAAGACATGTATCAACTAAACAAAATGTTCCCGATCTCCCAATTCCTGCAGAACAATGTACCACAGGAGGACCAACATTTTGATCTAATGCTCCTGATTGCCTGACATCTGTTAAAAAACGTAAAAAAGCTGTTGGACTTTGTGGAACTCCAAAGTCGGGCCAGGTGGTATAATGAAAATGTAATATTTCTCTACTTTCTTTTGTTTCCAAGTCAGTTAACCTACAAAAGACATGAACAATAAATCAAATACCTCCTCAAATTAAACATGCACTTCTCAAAGAAGTATCTGTAATATAATTCTTTATCTCCATACTTTAATATTCTAGTTGTGTAATCCGATGATTCTGTTTTACTGATATATTTTACTTTTATACCAACATCCGGAAACATCATAGTATTAATCGAATCACCAAGAGGCCAATACTGATAACACTTAACATGATTCTTTTCAATTATCTTATTTAACATTAACACAGCTTTAGAATTTTGCTCCCATACCATTAGCCAAAAGTGGCCAGCAGTATTTTCCAATGGTCCTTGTGTAAGAATGTATTGTCTATGGGCACGATCTACCTATAATAAAAAAGATCTTTTTATCATGTTCTTCTTACTTAGAATTAATATCTGAATATGATATCTACCCTTATGAGGTTAGCGTTGACATAATCACATGGGCCCCTTTTAAGGACAATCCTACTATGGTCATATGGCAAAACATCTCTATAACGATTTAAATTTCTGTTTTGTGGTTTCTTTGATTCATTGCATGTGTATGTAAAATTACTGCATTCATTGCGTATATGCTGTAAAAGTAACATTTTCTTATATAATAGGGAAAACAAAAGATATAAAAATAACAATAATTTTCATTTGTTTAATGTATCTGTCTTAAGCTATATAACAGCTATCAAACAAAAAAAGTCATACAAATATAAGTCATTTAAATATAAAGAGAAGTTTAAAAACATATGAAACATATATGAAACAGTATCAGTTCATTCAGATGAAACAGAATCAATATAAGTTTCATAAGATAATAAATTTAATTCGTTACTGATATCAATTTCATACCAGCAGGAACAATTCAGATTTTGAGATAGAATTGACAATTAATGATGATTACGTTTACTGTAGGTATGTTTGTCTTATGGCAGTAACTGTAGGTTTGTTATTGTTCCTTCATATCTCCTAGTTTTATCATAATTCTTTAATAAAGTTTTAAATGACCTATGTTTACATAACATAGTCGATTATACTCATAGAACACATCTATGAAGTTTGATTGTTAGAACCTGTATAAGTTTCATTTAGTATCTGGTAAACAAATCTTACATTTCTACTTATGAATACAAACTGTATTACTAAATATATACCTGGCACGTATATTTAAAACCAAGAAATTCGACCTTGGTAATAAAATCACAATGCAGAGTCTATGCGGTATTTAAAAATTTTCCCGTGAAAACGGCTTTCCAAGAAAGTAAACTGATAGTCCCTGGGTATCGTGAAACAATCCGCGCATTGTAAATATCCGCGGAAAAGCATGCCAGTTACGGGACAAAACAGATAATGGATAAACGCAGTGGAACTTCTGACTCTTCTCCAATATCGTATCGAATAGCATCGTTGTAAGTACGGATAAATCAAATTCATGTATCGAGCATAAATTAATCGAGTGCGTTGGGCCAGATTAGCAAAAATCACGAAGGAAGTCAAATGCGGCCATGCGGCCAAGAACGGGTCGCGTATGATAAATAAACGAAAACTTGATAACAGACGTGTGTGACAATACACACGCTGGTGCTGGTATACAGGTTTCCCTGTTCATTCAGCAGCGCTAAAAAAAAAATGACGAGCGTATCGTGAGCTACGAGATCTCGCGACAGATGAGAACGTGCCAGCGACCATGGTATTAGCCTCCATTGGCAATCAAACATCGTCGAGCGAGATCGAAACGAGATTTCATCATGTTCGCAATTTCAATGTTTCTGGATCATACATGTCTTGGATGAAACAGTCGTGTCAGCGGAGAGTCCAGGCATCTCTTGCACAATAATTTACCAACTAATATCAATAAATTGACAAGTTGCAAGTTGTAGGTTATGAACTTCTCTTCAACAATTTCATAACTTTTAATCAAATGTAATAGTCAGACAACTAGAAGTTTGTTTAGTATCTTGTAACAAGACTGCAGATATTTATACATTTATAGGACATCTGAAAATACAGAATTGCGCATAATATGAAAAAACAAATATATCAAATATCCAAAATATAGTGCTAATTGCCTATCAAGGTTCTACGTTTTAAATTATATCCTCGGAAATATGAATTTGTATAAAAATCCGCAGTCTACCTATAACCAAACTCACTACCACGTTGCAAAGATATTTTATTGATACTATTACCTTGTGACTTGGGACTTGTAAATTCATAAATAATGTTAGTCAAATTGTGCAAGGAGGCCCAGATTACGTTAGGATGTGATGGTAGGAAGACTCTCTGTGCGTGACACATTTGCAGGCAGGAACCGCCGTTTCTCGCTGTAACCGGAAGGAAAGACGCAAAAACGGAAGAAGAAGAAAAGAGATGGAACGGGGGGCGCGATCTTTCTTACCTGATAGAGAATCGGCCAGGCTCCTTTCGAGTTGATCTCGAGATACTCGGTTTCCACGTTACTGATCCCTTGGTCGAGCGTCTCCTGGCTGGTCATTCTGTCGGCTCGTTCGCGACTCTGTCTCCCCGGCGCTCGAAAACGACAAAATGAGACGAGGCACGCGAAGAGGCTGGGCCCCGGCCGTGCACGATCCTGCTCTCTCTGTCTCCGAGAAAAAGGCGTCTCAGGCACGAAGCGGTGCCATGCGTGACGCGGATTATTGCGAAGGGTAGCCCCCGCCGCACGGGAGACGAAAACGCGTAAGCACAGCTCACCAGCCAGACGTACTTACACCTTCGCTATCTAACGTACACACTGTACCCACTCTGCAAACTCGGACCACCACCGTTCACCTTCGCCGCCGCTGCTACCACCACGAAATACAAGATACGAGCCAACGTGCTGACATCTGAGGGAAACCGGCCAGTTTCTAGCCCCCTCCGTCTCTTTTACTATCTTTTTCTTTATTGCTGTCGAATAGGATTCGAGATGGCCATCGCCATGTTGACAACTATTGCGCATGCGTACTGATACGCGCCAGATAGAATTCGCTTTTTCAAATAGCTTTTTGGATAATGTTTAGGAAAGTGCTTAGAATTTTCTTTAAGATTTGTAATAGATTACATTTGGAAATTGTATAGTATCATAATTAAATTTTTTTATAAAGAAGATTATTAAACTTGTCATGGAAGCATGAAG
This sequence comes from Bombus affinis, assembly GCF_024516045.1. NCBI lineage: Eukaryota > Metazoa > Arthropoda > Insecta > Hymenoptera > Apidae > Bombus > Bombus affinis. The sequence continues at coordinate 13,081,984 of NC_066344.1, forward strand.
AGCAAACTCTAGATATTTTAGAAATTTCTATGATTTTCTTTATTATTTCTTGAATAACCAAGGATTCATGAAGGACTCATACCACTAGGTCCAAACTTATACACTTTCTGTTCATAAATAAGTTGCGAATTTTTACACAGATTCATATTTTCTTGGAGACAAGTAAAATAGTAGGATCTAGGTAGAAATTTGTTTTACTAATTAAATATTACAAAAAATAGTATATTTTAGATATTTTATGTACACGTGTACACTCTATGCATTTTTGTATCTTTGAATTTTCCTAAACGATGTAAAAGTCCGCAGTCTATTCATAAATAATTTATTATTGTGTAGGAGATAAGAAATGGATTAATAAATTTTAAAATTATAAATAAAATTTTCTCCCGGCCGATTCTATAACGTTAACATTCTTATGAAAAGTTATTCTATAATTTTCAAAATCACAAATAATCAATCCTTTTGCCGATTATTTGAAGAACATCTAAATGTCAAATTATCTAGCTATTGGATCGAGCGACTTAATTATGACAGTATAAAGAATATATTAAAACACAAAAGATAAAGAACACGCATTCAAGATATAGTACTGTTTTATTTATAATACTGGAGTTCACATATCTCTATTTTATTCTCATTTTATGATTTAATGTTGAATAAACATAGATTATATAATTAATTAAGAGATACTATTACGAAGATATTTAAAATATTAATATTGCTGTATTAAGTACAAAAATATAAAAGAATTTGTAATAAATATCCTTAAAGAGCTCAATATTTATTTAAAGTTGATACTTTTGCGGAAACAAAGTTGACCCTGAGATTTCGTTTGCGGATTTGGATGAAATGATTAGCTTTCCTTAGTAATTTTTGGTGGTATGTTGTCATCTTTCTTAGTTTCAGTATTTTTTCTTTTAGCTGAGTCTGCAGACCCCTTCTTCAACCAGGAAGCCATAAAACTAGTAGGGTTGCTTTTTTTCTCTCCTCTGTACATAATGGAATTAGTAAATCAATAGTCTGACATATCACTTCACAGGATTAAAAGTTCATAATTCTAATAGTGAATAGTTAATTGTACCGTTATATATATATGTATATACGTACATGTCTTTTGTCTCTTTTCTACAATCTTCGCCTTTATACAATACATTGTTTACACGAGTTGAGACTGTATGCCAACTTAAATCACCATCTGATAATGTTAATTTGTTTAATTTGTCAATGGCGTCGGCTATTGGTAGCTCCTCATTCAGCCAGACCTATTATTAGAAATATAAACATACAGAGATAGTAATTCATTCCAATAAATGATAACACAAACTATGTGCAGGAAATATTTTTTGTTAATATTTATATAAACATTTTCATTTCTTTACCCTTGAGTCTTGTTCTTTATTCAAAAACACAGGTACTCGATTATGCAACCAAGAAAGAACACCATTTGCCTCAGTAGTAATTATTGTACAGCTATATATCTTCTTACCCTGAAATGTGAGTTACCATACCTGTAGCTTTCTACTTAAATCGTACATAAGTCCAACATGTTGCATTTACATCTCCAGTTGAAAATATATTAAAAATTCCTGCCATCTTTAAGACTTTAAATCCTTCCCAACCGTTCTGCTCAGACCATTCGTCCTTCCATGTTGAAGGATCATCTGCCCTTATTCCTTTCTCCTGACTAGCATAAATGTAATATGGTTGTTTAGGATCTTTCTTCGTTTTCCCAGCTTTCCATTCATAATATCCTTCACAAAGTACTATGCATCTTTGGCCATTGCGTAATGGTGCACTATACAACTTGGAATTTTTAATATTTTCCAAACGTGCGTTATGTGTCGACAATGTGTGCTTTCTGTAATCTCCCTTAAAAAGGAAAAAGATTTCTAATATTTTTTCCATTTATGTACTAATAAAATTGATTAAGAAAAAAATGTGATAACTTATTATCTCAAGGAGATATAATCAAAGTGTTTACATTTGATAGGGACATTTTACGGCAACGTATTTGTTGATAAATGCTAACCACTTAACCTATCCCCATCCGTCAAATGTCATTGTCAACCTAACCTTGTTTGTAAACACTAACCTCATGCCAAGGTGGGATCATACTCCACATCATAGCACAGAGGACTCTTTCGTCTCCTTTACCATAGTGTGAGCCAGCAACGATACATGGAAGAACGTCTTTAGGCCCAATATTAGTAGATGGAACATATTCAATGTCACTTTTGGCCCATGATGTCGTGCATCGTTTACCGGCTGCATTCTTGTAATCGCAAGCACGACACAAAGTATCCGGATTCAAGGAACTGTAAAATTGTATGTAAATTTCCTTTGTCGTTAGCAGATTGCTATGTTTGCGTGTCATGAATTAATTACTGAAATTACGTGATGAGATTACTCACCAAGCCGCTCGACCACACATGTTTCTCGCGCCACTTAGTTCATTAACACAATAACGCCACCTATAACATGCTAAAGATATCTGGCGGGAATTTATAACTATTTAGAAAATCATGTCTATATTCTCATGTCCTTTTAATGCAGGAGAAATTTTGTAGTATATTTATTACTTAAAACATTAAATTATTTCATATCAAGATGTCTCTCTGTTTTTAATTCACTTTATAAATTCTAACAATTAATGTTTATAAATGAAGAATTTTTTAGTAACAATTTAGTAAAAAGTTATTTGGTGAACAATTTTGTGAGATATTATACGATTTATATAAAAAGCGTATTTGCATATTTTAAAATGGAAAATATCTGCAGAGTTCGTGCATGAGTTATTTATCTAGTTGCCGGTAGAGGTAGACAGTTGTCTGTGGAAACATTATTGTACCAAGGTCTACTTTTTTAAAATATTTCAAATAATATTTTTATTAATTTTACATATTTTAAATAATTAAAGTAATTTTCTTTTGTTTAACAGAGTATTGTTCTAAATGTCCTAGATTAATGTAATACATTACTATCTACAATTAACGCGAACTCTATCCATCGGAAGCTGAATTTAATTATAACAAAGTTCATCGTTTTTCCATTGTACTTACCTCTACTGTAATGCATTTAGCCTCTGTACTCAATTTCTACAATTAATCATGCTACACTTATATAACATGAATATTAACCTCAATATGTTAATTTTATTTAGTTTCCTGTGATATACGAAATGTGATTGAAATGTATTACAACTTGACCCGATTGCACATTGCGTTGGCTTCTCGTAGCTGTACGTAAATGCAATTCTCTAAATAATGCTTCAGTGCAACAATGCTTCCTATACACTTGGACATTAATACCAAAATATTGAATAATCAAATAAGTATTTGATGATATAGTAGAACTTCGTTTATATGGACATATTGGGGGACAAGCAGTTCATAAGAATTCACTGATTCTTCCACTATATGAACAAAAAATCACAAGTGGTTGGGAGAATCAGTGAACTCTTATTATGTATATGATCTATCCCAATTTACACATCTTATCTTTGCGATAAATGGAGTTCTACTGTACTTTTAGGTAATTTCGTTTCATAAAAATGGTAAGTCAAAAAATGTAACATTGTAAAATGTAAAAATGTAAAATTGTAACAGCAGTAATTACAACTGATGTACATATTGTACATCACAGTTCTCCATCACAGACGCACATGATTGTCAGGAGAAATCGTGAAAAGAAACGATCGCTTTTCTCGCTGAGTTCATTAGCGGCACAAATTAGTGTCTATACTTGAAGGAATTCATCGTGCCAGTATTTTCTATAGGCAAAACGAATCGGAGTTCATCCGATGAGCATTCACGATGCGTTTCCACGCGTACGAAAGGAATGTGTCCCTTCTCCACCTCGTTGCTTATTGTTCGTTCCATGGGTGCGGTTTGATTCGTCTGCATTTCGATCCAATTCCATTCTTCTCTACCTTTTAATTTCCGTTCTTCTTTTTAGTAAACAAAAATATTATTATGTTAATAACAGGTTTCTTTTTTTGATATCTTCATTTAATAATTTATTTTTTATGTTTTTGTTGTGGTTTAATAATTGATTTACTCCGCCAGACACAAATAACATCTTCCCTATTTGCATTTAATTGATGCATTATCCTTCGTTCAACCTATAATTTGCAATTGCAATTACGTATTTACAATTATAATATTAATTATAATTTTATCGTGCTATTCTGTTCTGACTGTATTATGTTTTGTGTGTGTAAAAGTTGCTCTTACTTGACTTTTTTAAAATACTAGTCGCATTGTTCTTCTCTTTTCATGTCCTGATATGTTTTCTCCTCTTTTTTGTTGTACATTTTTAACTGGCTGCATATGGACCATCGACATTCCAAGATGCTAGTAGATAAAACACGAAGGGCTGGGGGATGCTTTCGTTTCTCCCTCGTCCTCCTAGAAAGTCCTGGTTTATCTCTCACGGATTCCTGAACGCCAACTCATCGCGCCTTATTGTGATGTTGATGTCACGTCTAGACCGTGCCGTGTCTACGCATTGATTCGCGTGAATTAAAAATTGGAACGTGCATTTCATGCACGTGCACTTCTGCCATTTTTCGATCTATGAGTGTAATTGGATAGAACAGAGAACTGTGAAATAGAATTAATAGGTACATTAATAGAATGAATAGAAACTTAATTATGGTTGTATATTATGAATTTATTATATATTACGAATGTATATTGCGATATTTTATGGTGTTTGGTATATCCATTGCTTATTCAATATTCACTACAAGATAGAATTTTTATATTTATAAATGACAGCTTTCTGATATTTCCAGGAAAGTTAGAAAATTATTTCGGAGAATATCTAGTTAGTAAGGCTTAATTTGATATCCTGAGACGGTGCTAATTAAGAACCGCTATTCCCCGTCGGCGTTAAACTAGATTGGTAATCAAGCCTGGATACTCACCTGTGTTCACTAGTGATTCATGCCGCTAGTGACGTTTATCGGAGATCAAACACGAAACTTCTGATCAAGAATAAAAAGACTCAAATGAACAGGACGCTTCGAAGGTAATAATGAACAGTTATTAAAATCATACGAGTCGCGAGACAAGAAATACGTAGTTTTCAAGGAAGAAAAATGTTCGACCTTCAGAGTTAAATTCTTCGCATCTTCTTTCTATGAAAAGTATCGCGTGCGTTGAAGCAATGGTAATCATCGATTGAAATGGAATTATATTTGTGTTTGACGTCATCGATGAGATCTTTCAAACAATTTGGCTTCAGAAGCTTTTCATGTCATGTTTGGTGCCTTGCATTTTCCACGAAACAGAATGAATTTGTAACTTTTTCTTTTATCTTTATTTCTCTCTTGACACGTTTTTTTCAATCACATTTCTTACGAATTTTGTATATCTTTTATCTTCTTTTGCAGAAACTAGATATCTTTTAACTTTATTTTTGCAATATTGGATATTTTTTTATTCTTTAAAGAAACATAAGGTTTTTTTATCTCTTCAGCTATTATGAGCCAACTTCTTATTAATGCATTATTTAATGTTTATCAACATTTAATGTATACTCAAATACTTAGATGAATCATTCCTTAAGAGATTAATACTCTCTCTGTCAATTTTTAAATTTTACACCCCTTCATTTTTCCAATAGTTCAAAGAATTTTCTATTTTCTCTTGTTCCAATCCTTTTCCAATCTTGTTCCAATTCCTTCTTGGTTCATTTATATTAAGCGATGGGGCGTCGATAAATCGTTAAGCGATTAACGTATCACCGCTAAGAGCGAGGGGAACGTGTTATCTCCGCTGGAAATGGAATTTCTCTCGCGGCCGGCGTGGTTCTTTTGTGGCTCTCGACTTAGACGATTTCGAGAGACCGGTTTCATCCGCAGGTATTCGCGAACCTGGCGGCCTTTCCCCTTCCAACCGTGGACGACCGCTAACGACATGGATGAGAATAAAACAGAAAGACAGAGGAAATACCAATACGTTCGAACGAGAAAGAATCGTAATTTATATGGAACCGGTCGTAGGTGGTACGTCTCATTAAAGCAGAGGAAATGATCGTGGATGAATGAACGGCGTCGTGTGGGTGGTTGCGATAGCCAGCGGACGGCTAGAACAAAAGTGAAACGTTCCACTTGTACTTGGTAGTATAAATTGTTTCTTCACGTTATTTGAAAAATTAAAGATTGTCAATATAAAAAAGATTGTGTGTTTGAAAAGAAATGAAACTGCAAAACTTTCTGGAATATCCTAATATTTACTTACATTGCAAGTAATTAGAGATGTGTAATCGTGTCAGCTGAAGGTAATGAAGGTAAAGATCAGCCGATTCACATTTCGTGTAACACACAATCTGATTACTGAAAGTTATCCGATTTTGAACTTGGTATGTAGTGATTTCCTCTGCTTTTTAGGCGACACGGATGTTTCCGATATGAATGAACTCCATTAAAAGTTTATGTTCTTCCACAGCAAATGCGTAGCTAATCAGGAACATTATATAATAATTAACTAAGTTTAATCAGATTGGTATACATGTTGATTGATATTTACATATTGATGCAAGGCTTCTCTATGTAACTTGATTGAAAAAATTCCACTAAAAAGAACTTGTCTGTTGAATTTATTACCTGTGCGTTTAATCATGTTGTTGACCTTGGATTTTATTGTACCGTTTTATTTAGAGTTTTACGTGACTATGCAACGTCTTACATTTTTTGCACCAACTGCCCTAAGGTGATCCTTTAAAGCGGAGTATATATCATGATCACCATTCAACAGGAAAGAAAACAACGACGAAAAAAGAGTTGCAATAAGGCTGCAAGAAATTGTTCAAGGTAAACGTCAACTGTTGGGCATGACCGATTCCCCTTCTTCTTTCACCCTTTTTCTCGCTATGACAACTTCCTTCATCGAGCCTCCTTCTGAAACATGGTGGAGGATGTGAAAGTGAGGGGACAGTGGTGCTCAGATAGTTAAAAAAAAAAGTAAAATCGTTTCTCTGGTTTCAAAATCAAGACATCCGGCTTTCTTATACGTATAAGTAGAGGAAAGAGAGATATAAAGTATTATAAATAAAAAAGGTGTGTCATTATCTACTATAAATAGAGATTATGTTGTATATTTGTATAATATTGAGTTAAAATATATTATATTATATCAAAATATTTTAAAAAGAGATTTAAAAGATTTTAAAAATTTTGTCTAAAAAATATAAATAAAAAAGTCGTTGATCATTACATTTTTACTAATTTAATAACATTTTTATCTAGAAGTTTCTCTTTTAATCTTTTTAAAAATTCTATACGAGATATTTAATCTCTTCTCATCATCTGAAAGATTAACTTTAAAAGATACGCTGTAATCGTATTAGTTTAAAGAAATTACTATATAAAAAACAAATCTATAAAGTCTTTTGTTATTCGTTGTGCAAATCTCGTAAGCGGTATTTGCACCGTTTAAATCGCATGAAATGCGAATTGTTTTGTTGATGAAAGCGTCCCTCGCCAAGTAATCGTCATCTGCATCGTGATTCGTACGATTTGAGGTACGCTGACACCTGGTATGCCTCGACTTTGGTGAACACTTTGGTGGGGTCTTGGGAGCCTCGTCGAGACGCGCGAAACTAGAGACTTCAGTTGTCACTGCGACACCAATGGAACAGCATTGTGTTGTGTAGTTTTTTCTCTAGGAATCTAAATTGTTAAGTTATTCATACTGCTACTCACGCGTTGTTAGTTCCATAGAAAAACGATGTTTTTGTGTAAAAACAGAATTTTAATAAATTACCATCGGACTAGATTCAACAAGTGTTCTTCATTCAAGTGCTTAGTACAATTTTTAAGTAAAAAACCTTTTCATCCTCGGTAAACTTGCCTTTCCATGTGGTCAATGCTACAAAACACTTTAATGCAAGTATCTGATTAATCTAAAATGAAAGTGTATTTGAATATTTTCATTCTTTCTACTTTTTAATTATATTTTATTTATATTTATCATTTCTTAATAGTTTTTTCCTATGTAAAATTGAATCAATGGTGAGAAACAATAATCAGTGTTAAATTATGTAACCGGACATTCAGTGAATACCAATTGTACATTTTATCTAAATTTGACTGGTCAAGGAGTCACACGTGTCGAATAATAAATCCCGCAAGGATCGATAGCTGTGGTATGGGAAGGAAATCAGTGGACATTTACTGTTCACCACAATACTAGGTATTTATACTGGCAGTTTCTCTCTCGTTTCATTTTCCTCTAACGATGTTCGTTAATTCTGTAACAACGAATATATCTGAACTCGGTATATATTTGTGTAATGATTTATGTTACGTTATTAAGGCGAAGTAGCGCGAGTATTCGCGCGAGCACATTAAGCCAGCAGCTGCGCGGATATCGTAAACAAGAAAAAAGACATTTGTCTTGTCTGATAACAGTGATACAATAAACGTATAAACTCGAAGGTCTCCATCCCGAAATATACTGGAATTTAATTACTTTGTAGCAAAAAAGATTGATGTCATTCTCTTGTTCAGGCAGACATGAAATAAACATGCATCTTCCTGAAAAACTGGAGACAGAAAAAATATATTTATGAGTAACATAAGCTTTGTATTATTGTGAAATATTCTTTCTTTTAAAAAAGAAGATATAAATATTGTCTAAGATTTTGAAGTCCATATAGAGTCGCACAAATATATGACTTGTTGGCGAAGATATGAAATATGCTTTTCATTCAATTGTATATTGTATGCGTACAAAGACTCGAAGACAAGATCCTTCCGGTGATTTTGCCTCTTTTAAAGCTCATTTTGTATGAAAGACGTCGAACAATGGCGTGTAAAATAGGGCGACATCGCACTTTCAGGCCTCGATAAGAGTCGCACGTTCATGAACCCTGGGAATGGTTTGTAACCGGAGAATTTAATTAGAATAATCGTAGGTCGCACGTGCTGAACGTTTTCTCGCGCGAACTTACTGAATTCCCGCCTTCAAGTGTTTGGAATGCGTTGAATTAATTGCGAATCTTTGAACTTTTTCTCTTCAACTAGTGTCAGCCACTTTAGAATATTCTGTCGCGTTAAAAAAGAAACATCGTAAGACATTAGCATTCTTATACGGTATGTATTTTGCCTTCACCCGGCACCAGTCACCTATGGATATTTTATCTTATTAAAAAAAGCAACATCTGAATTGGTTTTTCATGTCTATGAATAATTAAGAGAAAAATGAAGAGAACTTTAAGAATAAGAAAAAAATATTACAAAATACATAGTATTATTGAGAAATTGTAATATCTATAGCATATGTATTGCATGTATACTTTTTTAAAAAAAAGTATTACATATTTATGTATATTTTTATTTAATTATAATATGTAATTTAATTGTCATCAACAAAAGAAGATTAACTTTGCAATTATATTCACTATCAATAAAATGTGCTGTGCACAATATTATTCTTTTCGTCTCTTCATTTATCAAATAATTACCTTTGTCTTTGCCCAATTAATTGTATAGTAATGTACATTTTAATATAATTCAATTCATTGATGACGACAATCATAATTTATTCTAATCATGAAATATACGTACGCGTATCAATTATGTATACAGTTGATTACATTTTCATGAGTGCAATTGCTAAATCTGATCCAAGTGCGGGATTGCACTTTGATGTGATCTTAATCATGATGAGGACTTTGAATTAACTGCTGTACAATTTATTTTAATCTCCATTTCATACGTTCCGTTGTTCCATTCATTGTGATTCTATCGATTTCTAAAACACATAGAGTATTTAGTAACATGACGTCATTAATGTTTATAACATTGGAATATTTTGCTTATAAATTTTGAGTAATTTTTATGATAATGTAAGTCAAGTCGATAAAACAGTTTGACTATTTAGCATAACGGAATCCATCTATTATACATATTAATATACATAATTACATTGCAGGGATTAAGCTGTCCCATTTGTTTAATGTAACATCACGTGTGATCGCAATTCACGACTTTTCAATTATTCTTAAATATTCTGAATCGGTCGTATTTTTTGTTAGCATACAAATATGTTTGTTACAGAAATACGTTTAATAATAATTTAAATAGAATAGTGATATAAGATTGGATAGTAAGTATAGATAATATACTAGAGATTAAATAAAGTATAAGATTATTCTTAAAAAAATATGCTTTTAGAATTATAAATATTGCTTAGATTGGCAATTAAAGAATTTACGTAGAAAATGAAGCTATTTTCCTTTGGAACGCGATTATGTAATCTTATGAATTTTCTATCCTTCTTATAGTTGGCAACACCACATTTTGGCAGGCACACTTTCATACATCCACGTAACGCACAAATAGATCGCGATGGGTTTATCTCATTCCCTATAATTAAGTACAGGAATGATCGAGCGCGTCATTTTTACAAAAAGACTGACAGGAACTCATGAATTTTACGATTACATGGTATTCTAAAAAAAGCAACGGTATTATTATACCTAACTTAAATGCAGGAAATAACTGGAAATAAGCGATAGTAACTGCGTTCTAGTTTAGTCTTGTCTCATTATGCATTCTTTTGTTATGAGGTTTTTTAATCGGCGCTGGTTTCCTTTGAGATATACGACGAAAAAGAAAAAACAGGAAAATTACATACCATTAACCATTTTAGAAACTTCTAGAATGCAGTACAAACCAAATCGAGTGGAAATTTATTCTACGAGCTATCCAAGTCTAGTATCATATGAAACAAAATATTGCAATACTTATATCCGATGAAAATACATATTTGGCCATTATATTAAGCTTTTATGTATAAATTCTATGCATTATATGAAACATTTGAAACAATCTGAAAATGTATGTAGAAGTTACATGCATTTGCTGTAAACGTATACATTCAATAAAGGATTGGTATCCAGTATAAATAACCAGCTTAAACACATAATAAATGATAAAGATGGTTCCACTGAATATTTAGGTTATATACTGAATATTTAGGAATATTAAGGTTTATTAATATAATAGATAATTTTCTATTTAAATACTTTTGTAATCTCTATGAAATGTGTATTCGCACTAAATACCTTGTAGCTCCTAAGTATGGACGTACATTTTTAGATTTGTTTCAAACTTTACCAATATAATCATTATAGTCACGTCTCATTAAAACGCTAATAAAATTGCAAAATTTTCCTTATAATATACATAATATATTCATAAAAGATTTCTACAAGTGTTGAAATACTTTTGTGAACTACTGTCTATGTCGTATATATTTGCAAATGATTTAATTGAGTTGAAAGCAAAGATTTAAATACGATAATTATGCAATTTTCTAGGCGTTCGCAAATCTAGAGTTCAGTAAACTCCTGGTCACGGTGACGTGACTGTGAGCGCCGCATAAAGGGGCTTAATGGAGAAATGACTTATTTCCAGCCGTAACCCGAACACCGGTTCGAGCATAGGTAGGTCACATCATTGTACAGAGTCCCAACGCGCCACGGTTTCATTGCGTTGCGTACCATATTGCGCAACACCGGTCGGTATCTATTAACTTCAGATCTGGTATTGTGAAAGTAAAGCGCCGCTCACAGTCGCCTAATAGAAGATCCAGGTAGTACTATTGTATTATAATATAATATTGTATTATAGTTATATAATTAATAACAAACCTCTGTTATATAACTAATCATCACAAACATTGTCGGAACATTTGACTTCAATTTTTGTGACTAACTTTTTATTTAAATTCTGAATATCAATAATTCAGAGTCTCATTTAGAGATACTTCTCAGATACTCATTTAGAGAGAAAGTATGTATTTTTATTCTATAAAGAAACTTGAATTCAGAAATTGAATTCAGAAAACTGATCGTATACGAATTATGGAAATTTGCGCTCCTTTGGTAAGAAACTTTACATATAAATTATATTTATACGTATATTAATAGAGCATATATATGAAATAGAGTTATAAATTCTACGTTTCTATATTTACAATCTTTTCAGTTACATACATACTTACCATTAAACGAAGAAAGTGTTCATGCTGATAATGCATACTTTCTAACAGGATCTCATAACGTTATAGCTTACTTCTGTAGAATTTCCTATATTCGTGACACATTCATTTGAAACTCACCTGTTGCATATTACGAAACATAGCTTCGCAATAGCAAGTTTTGTATTCGTCATGTACCACTTAGGTTATAACACACGTGGTCCACGAAACGGGTATTTAATTGACTGTGCTTCTTGTCCCACGAGGTCAGGGCAATCGAATCAACGACGATGAACGATGCTCGTAGTTCCCACGGGAAAAAGTTACGTTTTCTTTTAAGTACGCTTCGAGGGTCTGTAAAGGGATCAGTTCATTCCTCCTGAGGAAACATTTCCCGTGCAACGAGGTGTGACGTTTCATTATATTGTAATTTCAAATGATTCATCAGTCTGAAAAGATTACCTGATTTTGTTGATTTTTTTAGTATACGAATCATAACACATAAAATATATAAAAATTGTTTACATACATAGATAAAACTTCATATAAATTATTTTTACCATTTTCTTTTTATATTCATAAAAGTCAGTCATAACCTGATAAATAGTTACGTACGCTACTGTATAATCATTCCAAATTGTAGAATATGCAACCAATCAAATTAATCATGTTCCTTCATCCTAGTTTGAAAGTTCGCCTGCTTAATGCACTTTCAATTATGTTCGACAAAAGCACTAGGAGTACCAAACTAGGCTAAATAACTGCTATTAAACTTTTTATTTCTATAATTACTAAAAACATGTAAGTGTTTTTAATAATATTAATATTTTCGTTTTTGAGTAATATTTTCATAATTACACTTCTATATAATATATGTATTTATGTGTGTACATCAAATCGGCAGCTCTGTGTTAATAATTAAATACGCTACGTTACACGCAGTACTTTTCTCAAATAATTGACACAAACCGATTGAATCAGAAAACGATACGTATATTCCCAGACTAACGATTTCTCTTTATTTTTCAGACGTTTACGGGGTGACGGATAGCGGGCGCACGTGACTGGTCACGTGGATAGAACATCAGAGAAATCGAGGAACGCTGATCGTGGTGATTCTACGACTGTTTTCCTTCGTTTAAACCCAGATAGAGAATTCGACGCGTGACTTACGATACATCAAAGGAGATTAAGAGAAATTTCTCTTCGATCCATCGTCCGCAAATTAGCCGTTGTGATTCATACAATGATCGCGTAAGGTGCAGGTGTTTGCGGGAAGTGGAAGATTTGCGGTTTGAAGATCAAGGAGGTGTAATTTCTCTGCCCGTCGCAAGGGGAAACCTTAATATGAGCTGACACGACCGTTCAGGTACAAATATTAATTTATTAAACATATCGTCCTTTAATCAAAAATTTTATAATTAAAATTAAAAATCTAATTATTAAAAGATAATAAAAATAAATTTCAGATAACTCGATTTCAATTTTTCCAATTATAAACATGGTACAATTTAATTTCGACCGAAATTTAAAGAAATGTACTGAAAATAGTGGATCTCTAAATAAATAAATAAATTATTATATCCATGAAATTCAGCGTGTAAGAAGTTAACCCTTCTTCTCCGAACTTTAAAACAATTTAAATTATTAGTAAAAATTGAAATCTGAAATTTTTAATTTTAAATTTCGATTTGCTTATTTGAATTTAAAATTCTGATTACGTAATAAGTAACGTCTAGGTAACGAATTTGCATTGTTCTATTTTAGTTGGAAGAAGCATAGGTATCTTTGACGAGGTCACAAAGAAAATCTTATCACGCTTCATCGTAACTTCACAGTCGCCGGAAGTGGTAAGAAGAGGAAGAATCGCAGGATGCCTGGCGAGGTGCGCGCGCAGCCCTTAGACCCAACTACATACGGTGGTAGCATAATGCAGCCCGACGACGAGATTCAGTACGCGCCAAGGAGTCGTCCTGTTAGCTTTTACGATAATTTTAAGGTGAGTCCTAGTACCATACCACGTGTTACTGTTTACGTTTGTATTTTGATACGCAGTCAGTGTTGAGAATCCATTAGAAGACCAATAATATCCAGCATAACGGACAACGATATTTAGTACTTAAGTATCATCAAATAAAGGGTACTTAAATAAAAATTAATTTTTATATTAATATCTCCATATAAATGTTAATCGACTTTTCTTCTTACATTTATTTATACTATTTAACTAATTTATCAGATTGAATACTAATTAATTATCTTATTTTATACATAAGATATAGAATGGTGGTTGATCTTCTTATGAGATAATATATATTTGTGGATCACTTACTGATCAAGTGCGTTCAATTAATTTAGACTTGTCTCAATGAGCAGTCTATAGGCTGACCACAAATTTGGTTAAACGAAAAATGAGAGTGAGATAAACCGCAACGCATGATGTATGAGAATTATTGACTCGTATATACATAAGTAAAAGTAAACGATGTTTATGTGAGAATATGTTTGATCAACAATATCAATTTTACATAAATTAAAGTAAATATATAAAATGAATGGCTGTAATTCGATCGTATAATTGGACATTAAGATTAATTTGTTCTTTTTGTAGCATGAGTACATTCCATGTATTTGATTATATGTTGTTGGTATAAAAATTACATATTGTTATATAGATTCTCTATGTCGTTTAATTGAAATGTAATCAATTCATAATAATTTCTGCATTTTTCTATTTCGCTGTTTAGGACGTGCCAATGGTGGCACCTTGCGTGACTTCCGCTCTAAGCGCCGACAATTTGAATCAGGTTCGTGACAACGGTATTAGCTCGTCGATGGCCACGGCCAATAACAATAATAACAACAATCGAGTGAGTAGCGCAGTCAGTGCTGGTAACGTGTCGAAGATCCAGAACGCCAAAGTCACTGGTAAGTTTAGTAAACTTTTCATTCTTTCTTTCTATTTAATTATTTCTCTGAGGGAAACGGTTACTCATTATCAATTCAGATATAAAATATATATACAATAAAAAAAGAAAAATAAAATAAGTACATAATATTAAATGATGTTTTAATATTCTTCGTTATCTTCTCCATTCTTGAGTGTTAATTAAGATAACCGAAGGGATTTTTAACTTTAGACAGAATTGGATATGCTGCCACTCTCCCTAGGAAAGTTATTCGACTGTAAATAGAACGGTCACGAGTGAAATTCGGTCGGACACTTTGCTAGCACTAGGTATTCGAGCAAACTTTCTCGAATTTCATTTTATTCGTGCATCAGACAACGTCGTAGTAAAACAAAGCCGGGCAGAAAATCTTACGCGCTTTCTAGCCATACCATCTTGATAATATATATGATTCTAATAAAAAATTGAAAAAGAATCAATTTTTTAAAATTCAAATTAATTATAATCTAATTAAATTGGAAGAAATCTAATAAATTATAATTTTGTTTTTCTCGTGTAATGGTCGCAATTTACCGTGGCAGGTGCAGTATCGACAGGGAATATTGGGAAAATCTATCGGTTAGAAAAGGAAAAAGAGTTGGGTCGCGCCCCGTCAATGGCCAATTGTTTGTCAACCACGGTTCCCGTTAACCTGGCAGCCGCTCAAATTGCTGGTCGGCACACGCCCACAAGGAATTCCCTCAGGCACAGCAGGATGATCGTATTGAATCGCAGCGGTCATCGTAAGTACACAACCACTTTTTTTATTTTATTCATAAATCTCTACTTGTTAATTTCTTCCGCTGTTTTTTATATTTCCATGAAATTTATCTACTTATCTCCTATCAACATAGATAAAAATATAATCCTAAGGATTGACTTTCTAAAAAAGATATAGAATTAAGATAATTCAAATAATAAAAGAATTATTTTATTTTGTTAGTTTTGTAAAATATTTACTAAGTAACAGTGTACCTTTTGTTAAATTTAGATCATTCATTTAAATTATTTAAAAGACAAGGCATTTAATTTATTTAATTTATTTAATTGGAGGTTAAGATACCATTGTTTAATCAAGAGACATTTTTAAAACTGCGATCAGCTGCAGCGTACTTTCCATGGTTGAATGCTTTGAACCGAACATATTCTCCTGTTGTTCGTAGGATGTTGCTTGTTTTTGCTATTATTATTTTCTGCTATTTAAAATCAAATACAAAAATTAAACATACTAAGAAATGTAAAATTCAACTTAATCAATTCCTTTATCGTCATTATAACAAAAAACATTCAATTTTTTATGTATATAAAAATATAGTGATATATTCTGAAATAGAGTATAAAAGTTTATAAACCTAATAAAAGTTCAGGTATGTACAGTGAAATATGTGCAACGGAGTTCATCTTTAATTCATTTGTTTAAAATGTACTTTAAGAACTTACATTGAATCTTATTGGTTTATCATACATCGTATGATTCACACTATTAGATATCCTAGCAGGTCGTTGTACTTTCTCTGCTGACTAATTTCAGAAAAAGTCAAAACCTTGGGTGTATTTAAGCCCATGTCTATTAACTCGCAATACATGTGAATCGGATCTCTAGAAATCATTATTGAAGGTATTAGGAAGAGATTAGATACTTCGAAATTGTACCTAGAAGGTTCTATATAGTAAGAGATTCTTGGAACTTCCATATCTCCCTTTACCATATTAATAATAAGTAAAATATCCAAATGTATAAAACCTGCTAGAAGAAAAACTTTCTCTTAGGAATTCTATACATTATGTTAGTTATATATACACGTCGTTTACAAAAATTCTTGACAGAAAAATGTTTTTGTGACCAAATATTTAGTAATAAGATGACTTTACTATTTTTGCTTTCATGTTGAATAACACAGACGTAACGCTTGTTGATTAACGAAATCAGAGATCAGAACAGGTATGATACATGCGAACGAGGCTCGAATGTCACTGAGCGGCCTTTCACGGTGCAATAAACATTCTTTCGAAGGAAGGCGGAAAGCGCAATATTGCTACAAACAATTAATAATTTATATCACGAGCGACGCGTTCCCTTCAGGTTTCCTTTTTATGAAATCTAATACTCTAGGATTTTAAATTTAAATTTGTAGAATCTTTCGAAATTTAAGTTCTCCGAAGTTTGATTAAGTTTAAACTCGTTGTATCTTATTGCATTTAGTTTTCTTCATCGATCCTTTCTCGTCGGGTTCTGTATAATGTAATACCTATTTCAAAAGTTATTTCTCTTAAGACATAACTTGTTAAATTATTACTTCTGTTAAAGAAAAGATTGGACGTCAATCGTTACACGTATACAGCCAGGTAATCATAACACAAAATGGTCCAGAACAAGTCAATCTCTCTTGAGAGCCTTTCCAATGATGAAGATGCTAGTTGCGTGACTATCGCAATTTCATCCTGCATTTGTGATGACGCAGTCACAATAAAACAGTGAGGTTGCTGCCAAGATAGTAAAAAAAATTATGGTTAAACCCTCAAGGTATAGAGAAGCCTTGACATGTTCTTCTCTTTCTTCCGTAACAAACATGTTCCAATTTTTATAATCATGTTGTCACTTAACTTAACATGTTGTCATGTTAACACTTCTTATTGCACAAACTTTATGTTTTTTTAAAACAGTTGTTTTCATCTTGTATAATAAAAAATGATGATGTAAAAATTTTGTTAAAATTGTTTCATTGAAAGCAGGTGAAACGAAGAGGTTAAGACTTTTTGGTCCGCTGGTTGCCGTGGCCGCTTTAAAGTGGTTACACATGCTTCTCTGTGAATAGCGGAAGTAGCAAGCCGGAAATATATCATGTGATCTTTTTTGAAGTGCATTCGTTCACGGGTTAGCGTGTACGAACTTTGGGTGTAACTCTAATCGCTTCTTCCGCTTTGCGTTTTATTTGTTCCTATACTAAATTTTTCAACAGCTGATTCATGGTCTATTCGTGTACATATGTGTAATCGAATCCAAAATATTTTACAAAAAATTTCCCGAATATCGTGATTCTTGCACAACTTCTATTAGCCAACTCCTGAGTTATAGGTTTATATAACTTAAGTAATATGATACTTTCAAAAGAAATAATATTGCGATGTTATGTCAGTTTAGCGAGGAATTTCTTGTCTTGCATTGAAACAAAATCCAGAAACAACCGATACAATATTTTGATCCTTCATGTAAAAAGATGAAACCCGAAGTCCAATATTTTTATGCAGATTTTGAGGAAATAAATATTGACACATAAGATATTTTGACTTGTTTTCGGTGTGTTGATTTGCTTAATTAGATTAACACGCTTCTGGAAAGGAGCGTTTTTTCCTCTTTGAAGTGTTACGTAAATAGCACGTGTGTCTTGCGAGGGTTTAAACGGATGAAATGTGAGCATTACTCGGTTTGGTTTTCTCCCATGTGGTAAAACTTGGGTTTGGTTCATCCCCATTCGTTGAATTCTATTTTCAGATGCAATAGGCAGAGGG
Organism: Bombus affinis; assembly: GCF_024516045.1. Taxonomy (NCBI): domain Eukaryota; kingdom Metazoa; phylum Arthropoda; class Insecta; order Hymenoptera; family Apidae; genus Bombus; species Bombus affinis. Next base: position 13,100,435 of record NC_066344.1, read on the forward strand.
TACTAAAAAAAAAAAAAAAAGAAAAAAGAGATCGATACAAATTTTAGCAAAAAGAAATTTAGAATAATAGAATTCTTCCTAATTCTAAAGAAGTGTTGATTTTTAAAATTATAGTTTAATAACGAATGATATTAAGTTTATCATATTCATTATGAATGTGTTGTAACGATAAAGCGCCAAATGAGTCACGAAGCTTGACTGGAAGGTCAGATATCAAAACACGCGTATCTAAATGTTAACCTACATCGCTGCATGTTTTTAGTGATAATATACTGTGCAGCTGAAGTATTCTTTTACCAATTGCAATTTTATATGGTCTATTGGTTATTATTACATTGCTACATTATCAATGTGAATCATATATCTATTCTCCATTTTTGTTAAGTTTACTTCAGTTGTGTTTGATTATAATCAAACCTTACCTGTATTACAGAATACTTGTTATTCTACAAAGGAATATATGTTTGGAAATTAACGTCGCTCATTGTGAATAGACCTAAATAATTAAATATGATATATCTGTGATTTTCAATATTAAAATCACTGACATGTGACATGTCGTATAAAAAGTTACTGAATCTGTCGTGACTATGAGGTGAACGTACACGATCGCGTAATGTACAATGATATCTGAGTTGATTAAGGATTTTCAAGAGATCGGAAGTATCGTGGGCGATGGTAGTTCTCTACAATGTAGTTACACAATTACCGTGTTTCTTCTTACGCAAGTTGAACACTCGAGTCATTATTCATGTATCGAGGTCACCGGATAATGGAAACGTACCACCCAGTACGTTTTCCCACTTGCGTTGTATATTGTAATTCTTGGCTTGTCAAAGTCATTTCGAAGATGATGGTTCAAATATTTCAGCCAATTATCTTTATCTATACACTGTATCATTGTTGCACATTTTCATATAGATGTCTCACTATAAAATCTCAAGTGTATCATAAGTATAATTATTTTAATTCAATTAGTCTTAGTATTAGTATAAGAATGCAAGCCTATATTTTCATATTAACGGAAATTCTACAAGTTTTATGTAAAGTCCAGCATAGTTTTTGTTCGACCCCTGCAGACGATATTCTGCAGGAGAATCCTCTTCTCTTATAATGAGCATATATACATATACACATGCAGCAAATACAAACATAAGATCCGCATACAATGGGAACGACACGCATTCGGGTCTTGCATTCTTACACCGTGTGAATCGTTCCGCGAATGAAAAAGCGATAGCGTGCTTGCATCCGGCACAAATCACTTTTTTGTCATGGAAAATTTTGAATACGAAACATGAAACGTTTCTCTTACATTCCATTATATTCATTATATAAAGAAGTTTCTTCCCTACTTAAATTTTATTAAAACATGTTTCTTACTCGCACTAAGTAATTTTGTAATTTCTATATAATCAATTTTTAGGTTATTTACGTATTTGATCATATATACAATAATCACAGCAGTCGTGACTCGTTATTTGAATATGTAACACATATCTACAATATGCATACACAGTGATGGACAGCAGAAAGTTAAAAATTGATATACTATGAATTTCATATAAAAATTTGTTTACCATATTAGTAATAATCGTCTATTTTATGATATATATATAATATTTATCGGTTGTTCTTATTAAATATAAGTCCATTTTGTAAAATTATGGTGTCTTTTTATATCCCTTATTTTATAAACTTTCTCTTGTCTGTTATTATATATTAAAGTTTTCTATAGTATGTGTTCAAATACTTTCGCGAGCCACTATAAATCCGATCGGAGACTAGTCCCAAGGGAGATTAATTTTTCTCTTCTTCTATTCTTGTCTGTACATACGTCTGGTACAGTTAGGACTCGTTCTGTATGCAAGCCTCGTGCAAAAGAGACCCCTTATCGATTGTAGTGCGACGAATGAGAATGCGGTGTCGCTTTTTGCCCCATCGTAAACTTCGTATATTCCTTTTCTCGCCATACGCGTTATTCGTTGGTCATCGATCTTCAGCCACCCATTAATATTCTTCGGGTGTCGACTAATATCCTGCAAGAAAAGAGTGAAAGAATTTTCTTTTATAAGGAACATTCTACGCAATGTAAAACCCAATCTTCTACTTTTCTGAGCTTGTACCCGTTGTACCCCGTAATACAGTACAACCATTATATTATAATTTAAAATCTTACCGCTTACAATAATGTGAGATTTCTTTAAATTATTCAAAATAAATTCTAATTCTTTCTCTTGCAGATATGTTTTGCGACTCTTCAAAGATTATGTGATCGAAGGTGATGTTTCCAGCCCCTTTTCGAAATCTCCGTATTTCATATGTGAATGAGATTTACTTATGGTATTGTAGGGTGCAGTATATCATTATCGACTATCAGTCAGGCAACGGGGGTTTAAGACGCGTTTGCTATTCTTCGTGCGAAGAGCTGTCCTTGCAGTTTTCTCTTTCTTAGACATGGGAAACTCAGCTGGGTATGGAGCCATACAGAATTATTTGTGAAGATTATTTCCCCCTTTCTCCAATTGAAGCTTTTCCAAAATCCTTCCAGGCCATTATGAGTTCTTCGATTCTACCAATATGGGTACTGAATACGTTAACAATGGATGCAGAAGAATTTTATAAAAATAACAACCACATCTTTTAATCTATTCTTCTAACTAGACTGTGAATGTTTATGTAGATGAACTTAAGCAGACATTTGTTTCATTTTATACATTTTTAATTATGTGCTTCGTGCTCTTCTGTACCTTTTTCAAATTTCTCATAAATGCATAAACATATATAGCCTACCGATAAAAATGTTCTTACAGTATCAATTACATGGCAATATTGCGACAATACAAATTTTTTCCACTCAATAGGAAAAGCATATTTTATTATATTTGCCATTACGTAAGATAATCTTAGTGCCTACGTTATAAATGAAATATCGTTAATTCCAGATTTCTTTGATCGTACCTGTCACCGATTTCGCAAGACCGCTAATGGAATCACGACCTATCGCCATCAACATTAGCACAAGTCAGCATGACGGTGGGCGAGAGCGTTAACGCGTTACTTTTCTTTTTTCTTTTTCTTCTCTCTACCTTTGAATTACCGTTGCAAACGGTGCACAAAGAATTCTGGTGGGCGAGTTTCCTGACGGCTAAGTTTGACATCGCATCGGCAAGGACGGCACATGTTCGGTCGTTCGGTTGAGATACCTTGTAAGGAGGGACAGCGAGGTCGTTTCGTTCGGAAACTCTCCTTTCTTTCGGCCCTACATTCGTTTCTCAGAATCTGTCACGTCGTATCGACCGTCGATCGCTATGGGAAAATGTGTGTCGTGAGCTGCGAGAAAAACACCAGGAGATAGCACCGTACGTGCCCCTGCGTAAAAAGCGGCATGACTAGCTTGAAAGAAATCTTCCTCTCGCTCATATGTATATAGGTTATGGCTCATATTGAAGTCCAAGTCTTGCGCTTCTCATTGATAAACATCAGTGTCATTACATGACTACGGGTTTTTATATATTTATAGTAGCGATTTTCAACCGGTGTGTCATGGGAATTTTTTAAATATGCAATACCTGACTATATAGTCAAGGTTTACATTTTCGCTTAATTTTTCCTCTTAGATTATCAAATAAAAAAATAACAATATCCGAGATAACAATAGCCGTCTGATGTGAATGCCCTATTTTGAACCAAATATGTATAATATATTCTTTTGTTTTGATGTGACATTGAATTTCAGTAATTAGGCGTGCAATAAGGTGAAGAATATTGAAAATCGCTGATCTATGGAAAAAGGGTGCAAAAATACAAAAATGTGCATAATACGCAAAAATGTATAAAATATCCAAAGAACAAATCCCTATCTAAGTCCTGCATATACTCTTCTAGTTATTTTCATAAGAATATGAATTTGCATAAATATCCGCAGGCTAGTCATCACATCAGTATCATCATTTTGTTATTAATGTTTTCATCGGATTATGTACGAACGTATCGGTCATTGCATAATAGATAGAATGAAATCAATTTCTTGTTCGTATACGAAGCAGGTAGGATGGATAGAGGTATGTTATGTAATTGGATAGGTGATCGAATGGTATTAGCAATCCCATCTTTTAACTACTCGTTACGTGAGACGTTGGCATATAGATTAAAGGTCTCACCTGTTGATAAGGTTTTATTTTTTATTGTTGATCATTAGGTCCTTAAACGAGTTTAACTTCATTTTATCTTCTTAACTAATTCAATCCATGTACATATTTGTTTACTATGTACTTTACTCAATTTGAAAAAAATGTGTGATGGAAGGACTGATCACCGCGATAATGAAAAATATAATAAAAATAAAAATATTTAGTAATAGAACAAAATGTTTTAAATATTTCTTCTTTTTCAGGACCTCAAAAATTCCTACCGCCGTTGGTTTATCATTGGCGGTTAGGACGGTGTTTAGCAGCGTTGCAAACGATTCTCGGTGTTGCGATAACTTCGTTGTCATTATGGTTATTACTTTGGGCACCTCATTTACCTGTGGCGGATAATCCCTATTGGAGTGGAATGCCGGTGAGTATTCAAGCAATGACAGTCTTTAACCGTCTTCTTGGAAAACATCGTTTTCTGAAACACCGTTAATTCTTTCCTTTCTTCATTTGCAGTTATTACTTTCGGGTAGCTTCGGTATTTGCTTGCTGTGCTGTTTCAAGAAGGAATATCCCGTCATGAGTCCTGGATTGTGTCTCACTTTGATCAAGGTGATTGTTCATCATTTTAGAATACATGAATATATTATTTTCAAACGAAATACTTTGTGTTCTATCTTTGTGTTCTTTTTTAATGTCTAAAGACTAATTAACAAAATTTATTTAATCGTACATAAATTAAAGCTTTCCTTGTAATTTGGATTTTAAATTCAGTCATCTTAAAGTAATCTGACTGTTCAAATGAAATATCTATTTTTTTTTTTTTTTTTTTTTTTTTTTGTTAGTATCGAAGTTTGAGTCACATTTTTTATTCAACGTAGTTTATTGCTTTATTATTTACGCATTTCCACTAATATTTTTTCTTTTCTTTAAACAGGTAATCAGCGTGCTACTGGCAACTCTAGCAACAGTGACCTGTTCCATCGCGTGTGTATTCTCTGCGATACACCTGGCGCGTTTAATGGGCCTGGAATGCAACCCAGCGCGGGTATTAAACGCTACCTGCGTGTGCAGGCCTCGGGGGAATGCGTCGAACTTCACCGAATTGGCAGTTAGATACATGGATTTGAATTGTCCCGAAGTAGAGAGTATTTTGACCATTCTTCTCATCTTTTCCTCCACTTGCAACGCTCTTGGAGCCCTAGTATCGGGCTGGTATACCTACCTACATTGGAGTACCAGACACAAAAGGCCAAAATACATGCAAGTGAGAACCACTCCGATCAGTGGGAACAACTTCCTCAGCAGCAGGCCAATATACAATCCAAATCTGAACGAACGATGACAGTCTTCACATGATATTGACGAAGAAACATCGTATCTTCGTTATTCATCATTAACGATGGATGATGGAGTATTCTGAAGGTGTTTCGAAATTAGCAATGACAGTTTCGCCCGAAAATTTAGCAGTGGATGTTACACAAACGACAATAACGGTGATTTTACTTAAAAAAACTCGTTGGAAGAGCTCTTTTAATATATGTATTTTAATACGACAACGGACTAATAATGAAATACTTCTGTTTATGTTGTGGATACATACCAAAAGTAACACGTTGAAATACGTGTGAGCTAGTCTTGGATAATAAAATAGATCTACATGTGGTTCTTGAGCGAAAGTTTGTAATACAGTATGTATAAACTTAGGGAAGATTAGAATAATAGATAAGAAATCATATTTATAATTGATTAAAGTGGTATTTAATAGGTAAAAGTCAAGAAGACTAGGATAATGATCGCGTAATTGAATTAACTAATTATTTAAAAATCTTCTTAATGTGTTCTTAATATTTATTACATCATAACTAAGGAGTACATTGCTAAGTAGATAGTAACCGGTATGTTTTTAAAAAGGATGAATGTAATTTGTTGTTAACATGTCAAGTCATGTAATGCAATTTTTTATAATTCATGGATAATGTAGAAAAACTTCATAGGTTATAATATCTGAACTAAAACAAATTCTCTTTTACTGAAGAATAACATATTTGAGTAGTTTCATATCATTATTATAAGGATAATTAAAAGGAAACAAGCTCTTTTCGATGATAGAAACGTATTCAGAAGAAAATCGAGTCAGAACTTGATTCCTGCAAAGTAATTTTCACGATTAATTTCCGTGTGGATCGTCAGTATTTTAGGTGTATTATAGTAAAGAAAGCAAGTGAATGTATCGCGCGCGCGCGCGTGTTTATGTGTGTGTTTCGTTCGTTCGTACGTGTACCGTGTTTGTAGTGTGAGTAAGAAGTAAACTAGGAGCATGAGTGAAACGCTTTTTAATTTCTATATTTGTATATCATCGATTTTATACCTCATTGCTATCGCTGTCTTTAAGGAATGAATTTTAAAACTGCATCTGTAAATTATGTCATAACGTATGCACATTGGTAGAAAATCAATTTATCAAATTTTAATAGAAACGGACGAATAAATCAATTCAGTATCAAAATCTTAATTTCTTGCTTTTTAGTCTTTTATTTAGTTAGTTTTATGTACATTGTGATCTTTTCTAGAAGCTGATCAAGAATGACACTCTGACTTCCCCTCGACCTTGTTTATGCGAATCTCTGGTATTACGGCACAGTCACTGGATTGTGATTCCCAAGAACCGTGGAAAACTTTCGTCAATCTGCTTGTAACATTTTAATGACTAACAATATATTTATTATCCATATTGAATAGATATTGGACATCTAAGCAATTTAATTAAACAATTTAAAAAGAAATAATCGAAATTTAATGGAATTTCCTGTAACTTTAAGTTCAGTATTACCTGGTATTAATTGTTCCTTTTTCATTGTAACTGCTTTCAGAAATTGTATGTTGCGTCTGATTGTGTGATATCGCATCCTGTTCCATATCTGTTAACTCTACTACTTCCGAAGCTGAACGTTTCCTTTCATCGAAGACCATTCCTGCAACTTCTGGTTTATCTATAACTTCATTAACATTTCAATAATAATTACTGCATTAATTATTAAATTTCGCTGTTTACCTTTCGCAGTTCTTGTTTTTGCCGATCTCTTAGTTAAAGCTGGTAACATTCTTTTCCATTTCAGAAAGGACGAGTCAGACAGTTCTTCTCTTTTCTTCACTATTTTAAATAATTTCCGTCGTTCCTCAGTACGTTCATGACGCAGTTGTATCTGATCAAAGACAATAATCAATAAATTATCAAACTTTTACAATAACTAAATGAATAGATGCAATAAAAAAGCAGATGTATACTTCATTAATTGAACTAAGGCAGATCATTTAAAATTCCAATTTGATAAGTTCATAATCAGGATATTTCTATCTGGTAAATAATTTTAATTTTTCCATTCGGGAATTATAATTTGATAAGTACCTTTAAGTCATTATTAGCTTCTCTTAAAGAGTTAGTTAATGAGACCATGTAATAAATAATGAGTACCATAAGAACAATTAGTGGAATTATTATGCCAGGTGAAGCAATGTAATCAAGGCATCTGAAAATGTTATAAAACAAAAAGATGGTAAATAAATGTTAGTAAACATGAGATATTCTTTCTTAGTTCCTTTTTCAAATTTATATTTTTTTTTAAATAAAATATACTACAATACTTGTTAATTGGATCAGGAAGAGAGTCATTGAGCTGTTTAGTTGCTAACTGGTAAATTTTCTCGTAACCAGAGAATGGACCACAATCCCAGGATGGTTTAACCCAAACTATGGCGTAGCCAACAGGTAGAATATATAAACATAGCATGGTTAATAACAGAGCATAGTAAAAGTTATTGGATCTGCAAAAATTAATACTTTAGAATAAATGAAATTAATAGATGCTAAAAATAAAGAGAACAATTTTTTAAATACCTAGAGGCCCGAAAAACTACTTCATGCGGCACATTACAGGTAAGAACAGCCCAGGATCTTAAATACATAAGAATTCCAAGTTTTAGAAGATTCAGGGCTGTTAATCCTGGGCTGAAGAACATCCCCATCCAAATAATTCCTTGATTATTTACCAAATGAAGTATATTTTCAGCAATCTTGAAATCACCATACTGAGGAAATTGCTTTTCTAGGTCCCAACACCAACAATTATTCATGTATCGTACAAAAACTGCACGGAAGAAATCTATACTAAGCGTGGTCACAATGCTGAGTATCTGTGATAAATAAAAAAAGTATTAAAAAATATTTAAGGTAAAGAACAAACATTGAAGAATATTAAAAATTAAATTCACCAAGTCCATGACGGTGAGCTTAGCAAGTTCTTGACCAAACATCGTTTCCCAGCACAAACGACGAGGCTTTTTCCGAGCTTTTATGTCTAACGGATTCGGTGAAGAGGCTAATAGAAGAAATATTCAAGTATAAAAAATATAAGTTAAAGATTGAACGATAATATTTTTAAAAGTATAGTATACAAATTATACTTTGTTTATACTTGTATTCTGTGTAGTTGTTGTGCAAATCTTTTCAAAACATTTTGTGACGTAGTCCTTTTCTGAGAGAGGTATTACACCTTCACGTAACGTTGTTGAGGAACGGTCGATAGTGGAAATTTTATCAGTACTTTCTATACTAGATTCTCTATTAAATGTAATCGTGTTCATCGAATGTTCAGTGTTTGTATTCAATGTTGTAATTACAGAATACTCAGATGTATCATTTATTTGTGATGATATAGATGATAATGTGATAAATTCTTTTGTCTTCGTAGGAAAAATTTCATTGTAATCTTCAGTAATGATACTAGAAATAGTATTTGTGCTTGTACTTATATTATAATCTCTTTCTTCAATTGTTTCGCTGTAAGCTGTAGATTCGTTGAAAAAAATACTAGTCATAGAAGAACTATCAGTTTCTTCAGTGAAATTTGTAAAAGAAATTTCTGTGAGATTTTCGAAGATAGTGAAAATAGTGGTTGTTTCAAATATATCATTTTGTTCAAACATTTGCGTTGTAAAATTTGTCTCTTCAGTTATATTTTCGGTGGAAATGGATGCAGATTTGTTCAGTTCGCTTGATGTAATATCGTCGTAATTATCGTATGTGTAATCCAGAGGAGGATAATCTCCGACATTGTATATTTCTTCCAGGGATTTTTCATCGAGTATCGGGTTCAGATACAGACTCGCGGGTATGAATGAAAATGGTGGCAGTGCTAAATTATTCGATATAAAGAAATTGTTAATGTATATTTATATGACAACTAAACGTATTAAAACAGAAGAAAGCAAAAGAAGAAATATAGAGATTAGAAGATTCTGTCCATTAATGTAACTGCAGTCGAGCTCCTTTGTCTAGAATAAAAAATTATGTAAAATATTAATGATGATAAAGACATACTTGTTTCAGGAAGTTCACTTCTATACTGCATTGCAGTGACATTGTTTGCCAAGATTAAACTTAAGGATGCTAATGTCACGACCTGTTGTGATTTCTTCATACTATCATCACATTCAATAGATATGTATTTGCAGTTCTTAATTGTTTCCTGAACATATTCTAAATCTTGCTTCTGTAACATCAACAAAACTAGATATCTTCTTGAATTTCATAATTCAATAAACATATCATTGTATAAATACAGTTCACTTGCCATTGAATGGATCTTCTCAAACAATGCGAATATTAGTGAATAAAAATTCAATAAATTGAGAACCATTATTCTGCGAAAAGTCAATTCAATCATCAAATTAATAATTATCAAATTTGAAACTAAGATTCCTAATGGATGTATCAGATTAAAATTGTTGATAATACTCACCGTGCAAGCTGCAAACGCAGCTGTTTCCTAGGATGATAGCTCTCCAGTAGTCCCAATATCTCAAATAACGACGGGAACACGTATGTGATCAGGGACAGTACGACCGTAATTTCGTTTTGACGCCACCAATTGGTCTGTTCGAGTTCCTCAGAACTTCGTACAACCATCTTTACCACGGCATACGCTGATAATCCGAATAATGCAATCACAGATGTGTTTACGAAGATCCTCATTGATATAATCCTCCAACTAAAATTTTCCAAAGCATTAAGTTTATGAGGCAAAATAATACAATTACAGGGATCCACTAATTTAATAGAAGTGAGAATAAATGTAAGTAAATAAATTATTTGCATTAATATTGCAGGTATTTGCAAATGTAAACTAGAATAAGCTTTATAAAAATGAAAATAATATAGAAAAAGATATGTATAATGGAAGAATAGGTGATTTTATAAAAAAGAAGATATTGTAAAATGATAAAAAAATAATATATTTCTTTGGGTAATCTTACTTCCTTTCATCTTTTTCTTTTTCAGCTTCCTCCAACAAAGCTTCTTTAAATCCAAGAACGATGCTCGCCGTCCTATTGTGCGCAGTTTCAGTATTTCCAATCATGAAGTCCCATCCAGTGAATAATTTCCAAGAAAACACGCACTCGTCGTCTTTCTCCGTGAGTTTGCTCAATCGTGAATTTTTTGCCATTCTAAGAAAACCGTCAATATAATTTTTTGTAGAGAATAAAAAATTTGATTTATAGATAGCCGTACTTGCGTAATATGGCGACGAAACTGTAGATATAAATGACCAAATTGGTGACGAAATAAGCTAGAGGTAATCTGTAACCGCTTTCAGAATCTTGATTCGTGTACCAGCCATAAAAGAACGGTGAGTACCTTAAGATCCCCTCAAATTCCCACAGAGTTAATAAGTGCTTCGATTTTATCTTTTCTTCCTCGAGCATTATCTTTCGCTCCCCTGCTGCTGCCCGGTCTGCTATGAGCATCTGTCGCGAAGAATATCTGACAAAATTTGAGCGACTACTTTTCTTTGTAATAAGATTTCAACTTCCTTCAATTTCTCAAATCCAAATTTCCAAGTGCAATAAAAAGTTGATTGATAAAAAGTTGATTTAAAAATAATGAAATTATAATAATATTCTCCTTTAAATTATAATGGACTGTCATTCAAATTATATCACATATTTTTCAAATGATCTCGAATAGTCTCCAATAATAATTATTTAGTTAATAGTAACTAGTATATTACCATACCTCAGGAATGGCCACAAAAGCAGTAAGAATAACTGTCATGACAAGGTTAATCCAAAACAACCAACGAAGGAAGGTAAAATACGAAGCCACTGCTGAACCAAAATGTGATTCGATTTCCTTTATACGAAGTTCCCATGGCACTAACCATGTTTGAAGGTTAACCATCTCTCTCCGACAGTATTGCCATTTCTACAAATTAAACGCTGTCAATGGAAAAGATCTACATGTACCAACAGCTTTTTTAAATTATTACCTTGGTAATAAACAGGGAAATCCGAGCAATAACGTCTTTCGTGCTGCGAGTGTGAGCTAATCTTTCCTGAAGAACTCCCTCGTGTCTTCTAACGTAGGATTTTGCTTGTCGTACTAATTTAATCTTCCGACAAAGTGGCCAAGCCTGTTGTTTCACTCCACTCAACACTTCTTTGTGCATTTTCAACTTTTCAAATATCTTTTCTTGACTTCCGCTTTCTTCAATAGAGATCACCGTTCTGTACAAGTTTACACGCATGCTATTTTTATTTCTACCCATATTAATCATCAATTAACATTCTTTATATGTTTATTTTAAATATTTTTAGTATTTTAATGTATTATATAGTATTTAATACTTGTAATATTTCCATACTTTCTCTATTTTTTCTATTTAAATTATTTAGTTCTTAATAATCGCTTTTTAATTTTTACAGGGATAATTCTTATAATCGATAAACGTAAGATTGAAAGTAATATACTAACTCTCCGGAACTTATAGTGTAAACGGAAGATCTTCGACGTAGCATGGCTTCAGCCTCGGCGTTGAAAGGAGAGGATGGACGACGTCTCCGTCTGCTTTGTCGCCGACTAGAACTCCGTCGTTGCATGATCTCACATGCTGAAGCAGAATATTCATCCTCGTTGGCCTCTTCCTCTAAAATTCATTAAGTATTCACATTTTATATCTATAAATTAAATTCCCTATACATTTATTATATTATGTATTACAAATATGTACAACTTTACAGAAATTCTTAAATGTTTTCAGAACTCTTGAAAACTTCTTACTGATCCATCTACCTTCATATAATAATTAATTTTTATGTAAGTAATGGAACATTTTTACAAAAATAGTTATTTATTTCTCTGATAAATTTGTTGTGACAAATTTAATAAATTATTTTCTATAATGGATTAATATGGATCATTAAACACGTCATTCAGAATGATATGAATTATATTAGTAGATGATTTGTTTAATTTACAAATACAAACCAGCTATAGAGACTCTCTGCATATCGGTGCAGTTTTTCACGTCAATAGCGTTTCTCTCTTCTTTCCTCGCTTGATTTGAGCAACTTTCCCTCTGATTACCCTCGTCTTCGGTGATGACAAAGGTAACTGATCGTTCAACCGATGATTGCAGAGAAGTAACTCCCACCTACAGCAGAAGGCAAAACCGGGAAACTAGTTGGATGAATTTCACCCGTAAATCATCCATTCTCACGCCACGTACTGTGCACACAATATGCATAAGCGATTGATTATCGAATGATAACATCGAACTCAATTTTAAGTGTATAATTCTTATTAAATTCCACGTCCCTGTTATAAACTCCACTTTAGAAAACTTTTTCATTGAACGTATCTTCTAAGACTATTAATTAGAAAAGACACTAACACTTTTGTTGTTATATCGCAGAGGAAGCTTTAAACGAAGAAAGAGGAAATTTGTTGATGATAAAAGACAACAACTTGGATGTTAATAAAACTGGAAGATTGCAAGTTAATAAGACGATGATTAGAGATGAAGTGAGGTCGATGGATAGGAAGGAACTGACATCGTGTCAATAGGAAAGAACCTGGTCATTCCCTGGTGAAACCATCCCTCTGTTGAAATCTATAAGTTGCCTGTAATGCCTGCTCTACTCGATATCGGGGACGTCGTGTTTCCGTCCACGACGCAAATCCTCGAAATCACGAAAGGTCGTATATTAGGAGCAAGTAGATACTTCGTTTAACGATCAGACAGTTTGTTAGATATATATCGTGATGGTTATAGGACAAACGTGTTTTCTAATAATGTTCCAATTTACCTTCAGAAAACAAATAGCTTTAAGAGCTAGCTTTAATAGGTTTAGATAGCTTTAAGACAAAGAAGATGACCTGTTTCTTATATAACATTATCAATAACAAATTTATAAATAAGATTCTTCTATCATTATGCTATTAAAATTCTTATAGTCTTACACTATTATTATAAAAGTGATTGATTCCTAAAATCTATATTGATATTATAATTCTTATTAATTTTTAAGCTCATAATGTCCTTCTATCTTTTTTCTTCTCTGTCTCCTTTGTAAAAGTAAGAAAAATATGGAGTTTAGCTTCTTTATAAAATAATAAAGTATTGAATTCTAAATGTTTATAATTTTTATTTTCAGGAATATGGATCTCTTGTATGGATCAATCATCGATGGCAAGAGCTTAACAAGTGTCAATGTAAATGTTCAGAGGCACGAGGTCACATGCGACGTGCCGCACCCTAGATACTCATCGTGCTCACGTATAACTCGCATTCTTCACGTGACCCCACCCTGCGCTTCATAGATAATCATTCTTCTTTCCTAATCTCGCGTCGCGTAGCACGCGAGATCTATAGACTCCCGAAAATCACTCTCTCCCTTTTCGTCTACTATTTACTCTTGGGACCTCAGAAATGAGATTTGTGAAGAGCCACGAAACGCCACGTTATCGTTATCAGTCATTTTTATGACACACCTTCGTAAAAATGAGTCATCTGTCTAAAGAAGCAGGTAATTTAAACAAGTCTTAGAATTGAATTATATGTATGTATCATTTTAATCTATACCAACTGAAATTTGAATCTAAATATGACATATTTCCGATCTTGTAAATTTCAAACTTTTACGCTTTCTCATTGTATATCACACATACCTATATTAATATCTCATTTTTAATATTGCATATAATTATATTATTCATTGAAACTTTACTCTATTTATTCTAATTAAATATATTATTTTATTGTTTTATTTTATTATTTAAGAAATTGTGTTGAGTTTAGCAGTATTCCATTGAAGATGATTACCGTAGTCTTTTCTCAAAACTGGTACAAAAGACACAGTTATAGGAACTAACATTAATTGTGGAAATACGTGTGCAAGAACTTCACTTTACAAAACTAATTTGCTAATTAGCAGAGGTATACATCTTATTAATCACTAAACTATCTGAAAATTTATCGAACCCAATGACAGCTTTGATACTCACGCAATGTCACTCTTTGCCATCGACAAACACATTTGTTGATTAAACGGGCGTAACACAAATAAAAATTCTTGCTTTCTATTTTTCCAATCTTTTAATTGCTTTTTTGTTCTTCGAGATGAAAGGAATGTATTTAATTAGTTCTTCATTGTAGTACAAACTCTTTTATTTATTTCAGAAAACATATGTTTGAACCTTACCTGCAGAGAAGGCTGCATCGACAATGGCATCGATTGTACTTGAGATTGAGATGCAGTATTCGATCTTAAAATTCCAGAAATTTTCTCCGTGGATTCCTGTTTCGTACTTTTCTCCATATCTATATTCTCAACTGAAGAATTATTTCACTATATTAAAAAGCCAAATTGCCAAATAAAAAAAGAAACGGCGATCTTTTGCGGTGTATTCTTATTAGAAACCAATCATTATACCCGCAAAATTTTCAATAAATTTCAGTTTATTAAAATTTAATCGTTACTTCACTAAAACTTTAAATGCTTTTTCTAAAGATATTTCTCATTATTTTTATTATTGACAAACTTTAAGCTAAGTAACACGTTAAGTTAAAAAGTTTTACTTATAAATTTTATAAATATGTTTAAAAAATTGTTAACGTAGGTTTGTATAAAACAAAATACAAGTATGTATATCTTTCAAGAGTTAAATTGTTCTGGTCTTTTTAAGGTCTGCTAGTATACTGATTACCATAAAGGCAGGAAAGTACAAGCACTGTCAGAATAGTGAACTACACAGCATGATTACCCTATTAATACTGAAAGATACTAACACGTATTAAACTGCAAGCCATTAATAGTACCAGATACAGTGGAAAGGATATCATCATTTATGAGGATATTAAATGCATCCTGACTGTAAAGGTAAATTAAACACGTCGATTTTTCACAGAACATTTTATTTACTGGCCATTGCAATTTTTAAATATACTTTCTGATGGCTTCAACGTTTTCATAAACCAATTGTTTATCTTAATTTATTTTAATTGCGAGTTTAACATGTCAGAGCTACATATTTATATACTCCTCTGAATTCAACATATAGATTTGTCTTTTTCTTTTTACGTTCATTAATTTTTCCATACATACAATACAAAAAGAATTGTCTTCCCTAAGAAATATGTTAGATAAAATTTATAATAATTTAACACCAGATTAAATCTGCATCTTTCTATTTTACAATACAGAGTTCGACTTGTAAAATTAGTTATAGATGTGTAATAAGTATGTACAAGAATGATATACTTTATATACACTTATTTGTCACACGCTGATCACAAATTGTTTGCTCGCTTGTTGTAAATACGCTTTATTAAAAGCTCTACTCTTTTGGCACAAGTTCGCCAAATCTAAAGGATACACTAAATTTATACATTCCGCTATCAATGTCTGATTTTATCATTCAAAGAAAGACTGTTAACAACCATTTGGAACTATTATTTCTGTTTGTTACGTTGATAATTAAAATCCCACCTCCTATGAACACTCTACAGCGTTTATAAGGAAAACAATGCATTTACATGCTTCACTTAGTCCTTACATTTAATAATAAGCTTACTTGGGCAGAACTTTCGTGTGTAGACAATGGTTTTGGTTATATTTAAAACTAAGAATAATTATAATAACAGTTAATTAATTTTGATTGCATTATAATATAGACAGTTTATATAGCGGCCAAACAATCAACTCCAAATTAATTCGCGACCCAAACTATACTACAAAATATAGAAAAGAAAACATTATTTTTTATAAAAAGCGTTCTACCCAAGAGATGATATGTTTAGTAGACAGTAAAATTTTTCAGAAACTACTCTAGAAAAGATCTTTTATCACTTGGTTGTATGTCTCGCCCAGGTAGTCCTGTGCACTTCGGACATCAAATCATTTCTTGGAGGCAAACGAGCACTGGTTGTGCGAGACGGCGGTGGACCAGGAGTTCTTAATATGGTAGCCAAGTTTTTCTGGTTATGTAAACTTTGTTTATTCGACGCTTGACCGTTGGAGTTTTCTTTAGTCGGTGATTGCTTAGGTGTTGTATCTAAGCGTTTACCCTGAGGCGGAGGATCCAACACAATTGGTGGAATTTCGTCATGCAGATTGATTCGATCCTGCTTACTCTTCGTCTCCTGAACTACGTGACTGACGTTCCTTTCGCCTGTACAGGGTAAAGGTTTAATAAATGTTGTCTTCAACTCTGTAGTCTCTGAACTTCCGATATAATTGTCTACTTTGTGCGTCATTATGGGTGATGAAGAGAAACTGTTTGGTTGAGAAGCTCTTAATGACATGGAATTTGGAGACAACTGGGCTGAGCTCTGTAAAATACAAAAGAATTGTACAAATTATGTATATTTTGCTGGATTTTGTTAGAATTAATATTGGAATTTACTTACAGCTGGCCTATTGTTAGGAGGTACAATAAGATTGGGACCCATTGTATAAGGAGAAGGCGTGTTATAAGGTGACCTTTGAGGCTGATATGGACTTATGTTGTGCAGCCTTTCTAGGAGTTGTGTTTGAAACTGTAACTGATCTGCTGGACAACTATTTCCTTGTATTCCTATTGTATTCAAACCTCCAGGGTATAAGGAATCTGATGGATAAGAGTAGTATGGAGATGGTGGATCCAGTTCCCATGGTGAACTTTGTCCTCCTGTTCGTTGGCACTGTTTAGAAGGTAATGATATTAAAACATTCTTCTAGAAAATATGTAAAAGAGTGGATAACTAGAAATTTTAATGTTTAATACATTCAAATATGCAAAATTTTCACTTTTTAATTATCACATTTTCACATTTTATAAATTTAGTGAGGCAAAAATTTGGAATGTGAAACGTTAAGGAAGAATGACAATAGTTGATTACCTGAAATTCTACATTTTTAATTCTGATGCATGCTTTGTAAAAATTCAAAAATTGGCAACATTACCTAGCATTTGTTGGTAGCACAAAATCCAAAATCCCGTGCGAAGACCTGTTACATAACATCGTCACACCGGCGCTTAGCACGATTATTGGATTAGCGATTTAGCTTTAACGTCAGCATTAAATTGCTATCTTCCGGCCGAGCAATCTAGGATGAAACGCGTCGCTCATAAGCAATACTGTTTTCACGTGTTTCAAAGTTTAACCGCTCATACAGTTTCCTTAAAAGGATTAAAAAGTTCCTTTGTGAAATATGCTTAAACTTATCACGTATACTTAACAACGTCTTTTTTCCATCACAGCGTTTAAATTTTGTTCCACTATTTTTTGACCAATTACTATTCATACTAAATAAATTATAAGATCAGTTTTCTTTGTGTAAATGGTATATATCCATTTACGGATTGATACTATTTACATTCAGGTATCTTAATTATGTTAAAATATAAAATCTTTCATAAACATAAAACAATATTTTAAAAAACATAATCATGAATGTACATGCAAAAAAAAAAAACTAGGACATTCAATTTGAATTATAGCAAATACTTTTAAACATACATTTAGTCGTATTTTATCTAAAAATAAAATGACGGAACGTAATCAAGTGGTACAAACAAAGAACAATCGCCATTTTAACAAATGTAAAAAGTAAAGAAAAGCACGCATTCTCAATTCTACAGTAAACAAATTAAAATACTTGTAACACATTTCTTGATACAAAAACAGTCACACTTGCTCGATGACAGGTGCAAAATATAAAAAATGTGCATAAATTGTTTTATTAAGAAGATCACTGAAAGATGCGTCAGTACAAAAGGCGTTACGGTATAAAAAAGAAAAGAAAAACAAAGAAAATACAAAATACAGTGCTAAACGTTAATTGGAATGCAACGTTCGCAGGCATACGGCTTGCTGGCTGTTGAACACTCGTGTCATGGTATTCGGTAGAGCGTTACCTGGCCGAGGTTCGACAGATCAGGAACGGTGGTAGTTTGTTGCATCGTCGCTGAGCCAGGCAACTGAGGCTGTGAGGTTACGTGACCACTCGAGATTCTTTCTTGCTCTCGAAGATGGCCGACTAACGCACCTATATGTTCTAGAAGTTCTTTGTTTTGCATCAGCAATTGATGCGTCCTGGCCTAAAACATAAAACATAATAAACATTTGGTATCATATTTAATTGAGCTTGTCAGTATGTATTAACAGCAACAAGTAGTTATTATTATCTGTTGATAAAAGCTAAAACACGACAAGATATGAATGACATATAGACATAGATAAAATATAAGTACTTAGTGTTATATTTGATTCAACTTATCAGTATCTACTAACAATAACAAATAGCTGCTACCGTCTGTTGATAATATTTACAAAATCTAAAAATATATACCGATGTCTCTTGATGTTTATTACTGCCCACAAATTTTTTTACAAACTTTACAAATTTTATAAACTTCGCTGATGCTTGCTTGTAAATTATCAAAAAATTAGTAATAACTATCTGTTCTAACATGTGTCAACATTTATTAACATTGCAAATCGATATTTTCTATTGTCATACAAACAATATTAATTATACTTATCAGTACCTACACCTGCTAGTATATATTTACTCTAATTACTTTTACTATTACTTTATTTTATTACGATTATTTTTTCAATTACATGTATATATCTGGCAACCTTAATTAATATCTATACAGAGCAGATGATAATACGTTAAATCTAGTACTGATAAATCAATATTTTCAGATCTGACATAATCGACAGGCGGCTTATAAGCAAAGCAGCGCATCATCACTTACTTGAGCTTCGACTCGAGCTGCTGTTTCAGCCGCAAGCTGATCCTGAAGCAGTCGCGCATGGGCAACGGCGGCTCTGGTCTGTTGGCTCTGTTGCTCTAATCGTTCTCGCAACAGTTGAATCTCGTGCTTTAGAGCGGTTAATTCGCCTCCAACCAGTAATCCTCCGCAATCGGAGGTCACCGTGCCCTGTACATGAGATTAAACAATTATTCATAAATCTACTTATATCCAATGTATCTTAAAGGAGAATTTTAAAATAGACTAGCGCATTATTAATATTATATGACGATTCAACTTACCGATGGCGATTGTCTAATAGGGGAGGTAGACGCTGTGGTCGCTGGGATTTCGTGCGTCCTCAGAAGGCAAGGAACGCTCGTCTGTTCCGGTACCGAATCTTCTACATCCCCTAATAACGATATATCTAAAATACAATATAGTTTTTAATTTTTATTTGGAAAATTCTAGTCGTTTATGTGATTTCACATTTTTATGAACATAACTAAACAAATGAAGGTAGAAATAGACATTTTTAAATTTCTCAAAAATGCATAAACATCCATAGTTTAATAATGGAAAAGGAGAAATATTACATTTGCAAGAATCTTTTAACTTTATAGTTTCCAATATTATGAGAGAATTAAAAACGGTGTAAAGAATATTATGATTCATTAATACGTCATTAAATGAAAAACTAATTGAGAAAGGTAAATTGCTTTTTTTTATAGTTGAACAGAAGTCGGGATGTTAAACCTTTATGCACAGAAGATGGAGACGGTTGAGACTGTTCATTCGGAATTTCGTCTTGGTCCTCGTAAACGTCACGATGATTCTCACCGTGCTCCCTCTCTCTCTCTTTCTCCCCCCGGTCCCGTTCTTCCGTGGCGTTGTTTAAACTTAATTTATGGCACACCTCGAAAGCCTGTCCTACCGTTCTGACCACCCTCATCGCTTGACTCTAACGAAATCCAACTTTTTCAATTGAACGTACAAGTAAGTATAATATTTAGAGGTGACGAGGGCTAATTGTCGCATAACATGCAGATATTAAGGTGAATGTGTGCCTGATCATGAAACTTCAAGTACTGAAAGATCAAAATTCGACGCAAGCATGTTGGAACTTACAAATACTTTGAAGTTTTAAGGATAATTTCGGTCTAGTGGAAAACATAATAATTTAAAACGTCAAAAGTCTGGAAATTCCGAATTTTCAGAAGATCAACATTTAAAATCCAAGTTCCCAAATTTTGGAATAATTAATTTTAATTTTCCAAAATTCAAAATATACAAATTTTTGAACTTCAGATTTGTAAATTTCCAAATTCCTGTAAGACTTTTGGATCTCCAAATCCTTAAATTTTCAAATTTCTGGATTTTCTAATTCATAAACAATTAAATCTCTTGATCTCCAAATTATTGGAACTATTTATTTTTAAATTCCCAAATGCTCAAATTTTGAATTTTTCAAACTTTTGCGTCTCCAAATATTTCAATTTCGAAAAGATTAAGATTTTAACGTGCCCTTAATTCCTTACTGAGGACTTTTAGGTGCTAAAATATTCACTCGCCACAAACTTCAAACAATCTAATTCTAAACTTAAACCTAAACCATCTGAACTGTATTCGAAAACACTTTGATATATCAATGTCCCAATTTCTACCAAACCTAATCTTCACCAAACTTCATTTCCAAAATAAAAAAGTCCAACTATAAACAAAAAAAAAAAAAAAAAAAAAAAAAATACAAAAGAAAATGCTATAAAAAATTTGACTCCATGAATAAAAATTAAGACATATAATAGCATAATTTATTCCTGCGCGATGTTCTTCATCTGCCAAGATATCCCGTGGCTCTCCTTTACTTTTCTTTTTTCATTACAGGAGCGGGACAACCTTACCCCATAAACGGCGTTATTCGTAAGCGTACACCTTTACCTCGAGCTCTTCGAGGTCATCGTTCTCCTCCTCAAAGGGGTTCTCATCGAAGCTAAAATCGACGCTTGTGGTCGAATGCGTCAACTGAAGAGGCGGAGGTTTTGTCTTTTTAAAAGGTTTCTTCAACTTCAAATAGTTGAATATTTCAGGTTCCTTGAACGAGAGTTTTTTTCTGGGCTTCGGGGTGGTCTCGACGCCAGAAGGACTAGCTGGACCGGAACTAGGGGACACTGCTGTCTCAGAGTTCGTTTGCTTCGAATTCTTCAGCATGGTTGTTGGTACGTGTTGCGTTTTTACAATGAAGATTTATTCAATAAGTAACACCAATACTTTTTTCAGAAGACACTGTATGTACACGTATAACGTGGTGGAAGTTTATGGTCTTCTTATGGACTTCATTTTTGTTCTACATTGAATGGTATATTTCCTTTTATACTCTTATCTTTTTGGATGCATTCAATAGTGAGTTTATTGTAAACAGCATGCTGTAATTTGAGGACGGTGATAATCGAGTAATTATACGCTGAACAAACAATTTTGGTTTATGGAAATATTTAATTATAATCGCGAAGGATTAATTATTAGTAATAATTTATTATTAAATTATTTATTACTAAATTCTTACTTGAAAGAGTACATACTTATATCTTGAGAATACATTTAGAGTATATGAAAATTTTGTAACCTTAACACACGGACTTCGACTAACTTTAATTACTGCAACTAAAATTTTACCCACCATTAGTTTTATGAACAATATTCTTCACTAAAGGTATGTTTCTAATTCTACTTAACCAATTCCAATCCAATCATCATTCCCGCCCTAATTTACATCACGAGGGATAAGCAATTTAACAAAAATTCGATTTCCAGCTCTTCCCATTTTAAACGCTTTATAACTTCTCTGTGCAATACATATACTAAACTTCGTTTTCAATTTCAGCGAGTCAAACGAATCCGATCATCGAGGTATTACCATTCTCAAAAAGTATCTAATCCTCGTAAATGAAAAGGGAACTCGAATAACCGCGAATCACAATCCGTTGGAAGCGATAAATGGTGTAACGAAATTTATTTCAAATACAAGCGCCGGCGAAGAATCGATATTTACGTGTTGTAGCGTAGCTGGACGATTCCATTTATAAACAGCCGACCAGCCGGTGTGGACCCGACAACTGGCAAACTCCCCGATAAATCTTGCTCTTGCTTTAGAAACTATTACGGACCGGCGTCGTTAACGGAGCTACACGAGAGTTTATTTGCTCTGTAGCATGTACAACCGGCGACGCAAGTCGCGTTCGCAACGCACTCTCGTTTCATTCGAGGAATTAATCTCGAACCTGTAAATCTACAATCCGTCCATCCAGACGTTTCAAGACTCGTTCTGTGTGGGTTGCAATAGTTAGTTTGAAATAATACTGGATGGAGTATTATTTATGTACTTTTTTCCATTGTGTAACGTTCTTTTTTATTTTTTACTGACTTTTTTCAACTTTTCTAAGAAAAGATCTGTTTCTAAAGATCATATTATAAAAAATAGTACAGTATATCTTTTTTAAATTATTGCTATACTTTCTATTTTTTGATCAATATTGTTTATAAGGAACATTTTAACAATAAATAATGTTTCATGTTATATAATTTCTTTTGTAGATTTATAGAATAACTATGATTGGAAAGAATGAAGAAAGGAAATAAAGATTCAAGAGAAGATGCATTTCTAGAACTCCTTTTAGTAGAATTAATATAGGTAAGAGATTCTTAGTAATAAATAGTATTTTTATTAGTATTTATAATTATATGATTTCCCTCTTAGAAAGAGTAAAACTGCTGTAATGATTGAAATGGATGGAAGAAGATAATGTAGATGTAAGAGAAGATCTATTTCTGTATAGGCCTACTTTTACAGGGATTACTTCCTGAATGTATGAATCAACCCCAATGACCTTTACTTTATTCACATACCGGTAAATCTACTGTAGTCATTCATAAGTCTCGAACTTGACCTCACATGACGGTCGTTAGTGATAACGTGTAGCAAGTGCGTCGCTTTGATTAGACGAGCGTGCGTAACACGAGTGAACATGCTCTCATCGGTGATTAAGTGGCAACTTGATAACACGCGTTCCTTTCGATCGAACGCACGCGATCATATTTAAAGACGCGCAGCTTGTGTTTGCATAATTATGATCGTCTGACATGCATCACAATTTAAATACATACGTAGATGAATGTGTTTCTTACTTTTCTTTTATTCCATTAATTATATCTATTTCTCCCTTTTTCCTATTTTTCTTCTTCTTTCTTTTTCAAATCTGTTTTATAACTAATTATGAAGTTAAATTATTACTAGAAAACTGATATGTATGTTACAGATAGCTGTTAATTTATTTAATGGGTATTGAGTAGAATAAAATTTAATAAAAATATGTTAAATGAGATTATCATTTCTATACGAATTGTTTAATAAGTCTTTTTCACAGGTAATTATCCGAACATATTGGCGATGTCTCTATCGATAAGTTCAAGGATATACTGTACATAAATTGATAACAGAGAATTAGGTAAACGAGGTGAAACCTGTTCAGAGAATCAGTGAAATGGAACACGAACACGTGGCCTAAAATAAATAGCTACGGTGTTTACGCCAAATCTCTAAATCCTTTGATGTTCCATCTCCTGTTTCTTCGTTCAAATTAAAAGCAAAGAAGATAAAATATATAAAAATATACAAAGTTTTTAATATCGATAAAAAAACTTAACGAAAGAAGGTATTAAAAGATGGTATAGTGTGAGAATAAGTAACGGTAAAAGTATCAGTCGTTCAGTTTCGATTCTCCAATTACCTCGATCGGTATATTGTTCCATCAAATTGTGGGCGGAAACAGATCCGTGAGAAATCAAAGGCTTCTCTTGAAAGCTTCATTTTCTGAAAGCTGTCTATAAATACTTGCCGGTTTCGAGGAACAATTTCAGTTTACTACCGTATGAGTTTTCACAACCTTATTATTATTATTACCCACCCAAATACGTAATACTATCTTCATTTTAAGAAAACAATTCTATACAAAAAAAGAT
Source organism: Bombus affinis (assembly GCF_024516045.1). NCBI lineage: Eukaryota > Metazoa > Arthropoda > Insecta > Hymenoptera > Apidae > Bombus > Bombus affinis. The sequence goes on from NC_066344.1 coordinate 13,124,675, forward strand.
AAATGAAATATTATACAATACTATCAGGTGACTGTCTTCAAGATAAGAGTGTAAAAGGAAAACAAAACGTCGAAGCTGTATTGAAATATTGTCGAATACTGAAATCGTATCCCATTGATTGTTCGGAATTAATCCTGTTTACTTGTCATTTTTACAGTCACTTAACTATTCAAGCATTTACGGATAATTTTGAAAATAAACAAATGGTCGATCAACAATTCATTTTTTCTCAAGATGAAACTCTACCTCTGTTTGCTGAAAAGAACGTATCACTAAGATTGATCTTCATTTAAGGCTTTCGCGATGTTGTCGAAGGTATTTTTGGATGTCACTGAACAGATCACTTTACTTGTCATTAGACTCACTGAACAGATCACTTTACCTATCGTTGGAATTCTTAGAATTATTCTATGATTTTTGTTAGATATTTTTATCTCTTTTATTGGTAAGTTGATTTTCTTTTTCAATTTGAAATTTTCAATTTGAAATTTTCAATTCAATTTGAAGAATTAGGAATTTCTGTGTTAAAATCTATTCAGTTTATTAATTTCTTGGATTTTTATGAATCTCCTTTTGCTTCGCAACTTGGTTGTTTTAAAACTGATTTGAAACATTGTTTAGAATCTTGTTTCTTTTACGAACCATTGTTGATTTAGTTTTTTATTTCTAGATGAAACTTCTTCAACTTTTCTCCCCAAGATGCACTCAATTCCTCATTTAAAATTTCTTCAATTTCTGGTCTATCCAGGGTTCTTCCACGCCTCTCTCGAGTCGTTCCATTTTCTTTCTGAAACTTGTTCTATTTTCTCTCCAGAACTCCTCCCAATTTTCTGTTTCCCAAAGCAAGTCGAACGTTCCTCTACAAACTTTCTTCTTTCAAACTTCTCAAATTCCCTTCAATCAATTTTTCCCACGTTGTATCTATTCGCAACTTTTTATTTCAAAATTAATATTTTTGAGTTTCTCTCTTTATACTTGTCAAACGAGTACTTTATTTTCCTTTACTCCAAAATTCTATATTTTTCTGTTCTTCTTCTTCCGACGCCATTTACAGCATACTTATATTCTTTATATCCTTTTCTCGTCTCCATTTTCCTTTCAGTTCACTTGTCTCCTCTTCATTCCTAAACTATCGTTGTGTTTCTATTTTTTTCTGTTCTTCTTACAAATCACTGTTTTACTCTTTTATTAAACAGTGCAACTTTCAATTTTTTCTTCCGCTGCATATTCTTTTCTTAAGTCACTATTCTTCTTTTATCTTCTTCCAAATTACAAATTCTATTCTTTAGTTAGTTTATTTTCTCTTGTCTTCTATATTCTTCCTCTTCCCTGTTATTCATCTTGCTATGTACCTTCCTTCCACCATTCATCTTCTTACCAAGAGTATGAAATCTTCATTTACTTGATCTGCTATTGTGAGCTCGACGTGAAGAGTTCCAAAATGAAATGAGGCGAGACTCGAAGAACGCGGCCGCGCGTTCTCAAAATACTCGAAAACGAGCGGTATCTCGCCGCGACGGCGGCCAGGTGGAGCGGAACTAAGCGGCGGCGTGTGCCTCTGATGGATCGCTAGCCGAGCGATAGCGTCAGCGGAGGAGCAAAAGCTTCGCGACGCCGCGGCTCGCTGGATTTTTCCTCCGGTTTATTTATAAACGCATTAATATTCTCGCTTTCGTGCAGCTCAATAGCATTTCCGCGTTCGTCTTTTACAGATGCGTGAAGAAAGTCTGAGCTCGTCTCTTCTTTTATCTTTTATATTATTTGACATCAATTGAAGCGTTGATGACTGGTGATTTCTTGGCTGTTGCATTCTCGCAAAACATTATTTAGAACGTCTCTGTGGCGTAGTTTCTTTTACTTTGCTTGTTTGCTAGCATTTTTAAGTTTTGTATTTAAATTGTTCTTTCTCAGATCTTTTTATCAGACAAGAGAATTTTTTATTTTTTTAGGAATAAGGTTCAGTGTTGTATGGAATTATTTAAACTATTTAATATAGATTTGGAATTTAATATAGATTTGTCTTCATAGTTTTTTCCTACTTTTCAATATTTTTCTTCTAATCTTCTTGCTGGTCTCATAAGAAAATTCTTTGATTAGTTTTATGGATGAGGTTCAATGTTGTAAGGAATTACTTGGCGTACTTAATGTGGATTTGGAGTTGTGTTCCCTTTCCTGAGCTTATTTTTAGCAAGGAATACTTTTTTGTATTAAACATTTTATATTATAATATTTATCTACAGCATAAAGTATTTTTGGAAAGGTGGCATTTTCATTTATTTTGATATTTCATTTTTATCTGCTCAGAGTTCTGTTTTTAATATAGAAGTACTTTTGAGTAGCTCAAGTGTGAAGTTGGAATTTTCTTCTTATGTTGACTTTAATCTTTTCTTTGGAGCAGAAATGTTTTTTTAGGGATTCAATGGAAAACTTGAATCTTTATCTCCATCTCCTCTTGGCAGATTTCCTGAAGTATTTTGGGTTAGCGCAAAGTTTAAATTTTCTTATAATATTGCTCCTAATTTTATTTTTTAAACAAAGATCTCCAAAAAAAATTCTTGGAAATATTTAATATAAAATTTGAAACTTCTTCTTCTTTATTTACTCCTTGAATAAAGAAATAGAAACTTTTTTAATATCTTCAGCATAAAGTACAAATTTTCTTCTCGTATTATCTTCTTCCTAGAACTATGTACGTCTTCTAATTTCCCTCTGTCAAGCTCATTCAGCTTTCCGTCCCACGCTTCGTCTACACACGTGCACCTCTGTTACATTCCTTAATTAGCTTCTAGCGTTACAAAGAAACTCAATCAATGCCTTGTTACGTCGAGTTTCTTCTCACTTCCAATTATGATGTACTTCCATCGCCATTATAATATTATTCATTACGCGTATATTTCACACTATTCATATATATTAATCAGAATTAATTATTGTCATACTCTTTCTCCGTTGCTTCAGAGAAATTCTTGCTTTGTACCTACAAAGTCAATCTTTCAATGTACATGATTCACAACAGTTACCAAACAAAAGAATTCCAACTCTACTTCAATCTCCACAACCACAAACACTAATCTGAGAATCTTTTCCATCACACTTTGCCTCTTCAAACAACAATTCTTGAGAACTGACCCCATCTTCTTTACTAAAAGTCCAATCAATTCAAGTATCAAGATATACAAATTTACAGAAATAGTCTTCTATTCAAAGATCAAAAGTATGGTCTCTTCAAACTCATCCAAGGTTCACCAAATATAAACATTACATTTCTGCAATCTTCCTCAAGGATTTTCATACTTGTTACGCTCAAGTAACTATATACAATTCCCACTTTATTTTCCCCTATTTAACTACTTTGTTTTTGAAATTTGTTATATTACGTGGCCAGATTTCTATTATTATTTGTAAGTTGCTTTGTTTCCCCTGTTACTTACTCTTCAACAATCACACATAATTCCGCTTCATTGATTTCCTTCATTCATCCTCTTCTCTCTATCTTCAATCATTTTCGCTTACATAAGACAAATCTTGTTGTTCTCTCGAAGTTCTTTTGTTCCCCAGTTACTCACTCCTCAATATCCGTACACAGTTCCAGCTCATCGATTTTCTTCAATCATCCTCTTCTCTTTATCTTCATCTTCTTCAACCACTTTGACTCGCAATTTCATTAATATCAGTCAGATTCTTGTTACTTGCTCTTCAATGATCCTACATAATTCTTTTCTATCAGCTTTTTCTTCAGCTCCTTTAACAACCACTTTGATACAATTTTATTATACTTTATGGTCGGATTCTTGTTACTCTTTATAACTTCTCTTGTTTTCTTATTACTTTTCAATGACCGTACACAATTCCTATTCATTCACTTTCTTCAATTATTCTCTTCTCTTTCTCTTTTTCAAACCACTTTAACTCACAGTCTTATCACATTTCATAACCAAATTCTTATTACTCTCCCTATGTTCTTGAGTTTTCTCCAGTCTTTTTTAAACACTTTATCGCAATTTTCATTATTAGTCAACTTCTTGTTACTTACTTCAAGTTCTTTTTTCTATTGTTTTCTTCTCAATTCCTCGTCTTTACAGTCCTTTCTTCTGACTTTCTTCACAGCTGACCAAGGTCTGTACGTTTTCTTCGACGACCAAGCCGCTCTCTGCTTCTCTTCCTACTACTACTCCTCCTTTTCTGCTCTTTTGAGAGCTGAAATGAGAAGGAGAGAGAAAGAGAGAGAGAGAGAGAGAGAGAGAGAGAGAGAAAGAGAGGGAAAGAGAACAGGCAAGAGAGAGCTTAAAGTGCTACGGCACAAACGAGCTTTCAGAACGCGGAAAGCAACGTTTGAAATTCGCCCGTTTGCATTCCCGTTTCGAGCATCCTTCAGTCGAAGCAGTAATTCGGTTGAGCGATTCTACTCGGTCTTTTCTTTCTCATGCTCTTCTCTCTTCGTTTTATGTTACAATGATAACGAAACACGTTACACACGTTTAGAAGAGTCGGTTAGAGTCCTCCAGCAAGATGCTGGGAAAAGGAATGTTGTCAAGTGATTCCGGAGATTAGCTATTATGAAGTGTTATGCACTGAATATTCGTTCTTCTTTCTTCAATTTAGAAAAAAAGTTGTATATTTTTCTTTCCTTTTACCTTCTTTTGATTCAGAAAAGAATAAGTATGCTTGGATTTATTGTTTATACTGTTTAAAGTATTACTTTATCTTATGAGTACTTCTTCAGTTATTATAGCATAAGATAAATAATGTTCTTCTTTTCATTTTCGTTCGTATAGAGTTTTTATATAAGAATTGAAGACTATTAGAAAGATAAATCATAATAAAGAATATTTTAATGATGCTATTTAGAAAATAGAAATTAGTAACTGGAAGAATTTTATTATTAGAAAGATATATATTTCTAATAAGAATATTTTTTATACTTTCTTCCCCTTCTTACTGTTGTCTACACGTATGACTATTTTAATGGAACTCTGAGGACCATTTTACTTATAAGACATCTTACATGGAATATACGAAAGAAAACAGAATGATTGGCTATTGTACCAGTCGAAATATAAAAAGTTCCCTCAACAAAGTAAAGCATAAGTATACAGAGCCTAATTCATTCGTGGAATTGTTTATTTCTAGTCGCGAAAACAGGTCTTAAACGAGAGCTTACCAGCGATTCAAATCACTTTTCTGAACCTCCCTCCCGTTCACGTTTATTTCCTGGACTATCGTCTATTTGTCAATCACCGTTCAGTGGAATTTTACAACGAGCTTTGAACTTTAACCAACTGCTAAACATGTTCAGACCTCGCTACATTGAAGTTTATTTAACGAATTTACCCTATACATAACCACCATTGAAATTGAAAAACTTTGAATTTCAATAAAAAATGATAAAATATTATCTCCTTTCATCATACTATGTGTGCTCCTAATTTTGTTGTATTTTACATAAATATTAATTTTGTTATATTTTCACCTATAACTTTGTCCCAGTTATTTATTCTCTCATCTAATAACAAATAATCCTCCATAACTGATGAATATTTATGTATATATATATATCTCGTACTTCCAGTAACAAAAGACGAACGATATACAAAAGTTTATCGAAGAACGAGAATCGAGGAAACTCCACGCGAGAAAATTTGAAAATCGTGTTTACCGTGAAAGTTCTCGAAGACGGACGAAAAGTGACAGAAGCTCTTCCACTCGTGAGTTTAATGACGTGAAACTTTAAATATTAGCTCATGGTACATAAATATTTCTAGCTGCATAACTTGTTCTATTTCCAGTTTGTAATTTTTAAAATTTATGATACATTTGAAATCTCAACATCTACTGAAGAAAAAAAGAAGTGGAAGGAAAGGAAAGAAAAATAGAAATTCAGCTACGTTGAAGATCTGTTTCTCTTTTTGTAGTGACTCTTTTTGTGAGAACATTTAATTGAAATTTTTACCTCCATTCTCTTTCTTTCTTTTTCTTGTCATTAATTCTTCCACAATTGTTGTTTATATAACAAAAGCTATTGATTTACCAATTATACTCTCGGTATTCAGATGTCACATCTTTAATTAATCACAATAATTTTTCTAGATTTACCATTATATCTGATGCACCAGTTTTAAAATAAATAACTTTTTGAATAATTAAATACGTAGTTCCATAAAATTTAACATTCACAAACTCCAGCCATTTACTGCGTATTAATCCAACAATTTACACACACATGAAAAGAGACAACAATTTTATTATTAGTATTCCACCATAGATGTTTGAAACAATAACAGTTAAATAATAAAGTCATAACAGATATCGTTTCATCTAAAATTTAAATTAGTTTTTGTCAAAACTAAAAACAAAGTGCAGTAGTACAAATATAATTTTTTATATAAAATATTCAAATGATCTCCTGCCAACAGATTGAAATAATATGTCAGTACAGTCGTATGGATTTAATAAGAATGTAGAGAAAAATGTGGTTCCATTTTACTGGCACGAGTCTTCAGAAATAATAACGCTCTGTGTAGTTGATTTAAAATGCGCGCCACTCGGTATTCAAAATATTTTCAGACGATAATTTACGCGCGAACGCTGGGATCGATGTATCGTGCGAGAGATTCGTTGCCGTGAGAGAAATATTTTTAAAACGGCTTATTACCGGTGGGCTCCTGTAAACCAACGCTGTATAAGTTAAAATTAACACCTTGACAACGTGTATGACGCACATAGTGCGTCTGTTGTACTAACGATACGATATACATACCAGTTGTCGAAGTTCAAACAGTTCTCGCATATTGCCTCGAAACAGTATAAAGTATCGAAAAAATTACAGAATCTGAACAGATGTTTATCTAAAACATTATTTATGAACTATGTTTCAAGATAAACAATTGTACTTTTTATAACTATCAGATATCCATAACTTTGTCCATTATGAAGTGTGATCTTTCATTTCCAAGAGAAGAAATTGTGTTCCAATGTATATGATTGTAGTTTTCTATTGTATCAGTCTGTGAACTTTTATAATATCTTATCCTCTTGGCTTATTTAATTAAATAATAAATACTCACAATTTTTTATAAGGTAAGAATTTGTATTATCATGAAGAATGAGAATTGTTCAAAACCTGAGCCCCTTTGCACAATTAAGCTCATATTATTAGTCAAACTTTGTTAATAATAAATTGCTAATCACTAGTGTTAATAAATTCTTTAATATATATTACACTAACACATATCATGCTTCATAATGAAACAAAAGAAATTTCTAGAAATAAATTTTACCAATTATAAGCTATGTATTTATCTATTTGATTTTAGATTGCAAAATTGTGGGAAATAGCTACATAACCTATAATTTATAACTAGACAATTCTAAACTAATAACAGTAGTCAAATAAAGATTGAATATATACTTTCTGCACAGATAATACAGGAAGTTATTGGTTTCAGACGATTCTTTGTTTTATGTAATTTTCTCTTGCTCGAATAAAACGTTTGACTGTTTTCCATAAAGAGATCGATAAAAGTTGAGCGTCACAGTTCGTTGACCAACACAGATAGAGATAGAGATAGAGATAGAGATAGAAATAGCGATAAAAATAGGGATAGAGATAGAGATAGATAGATAGATAGATAGATAGATAGATAGAGAGATAGAAAGAGAGATAGAGAAAGAAAGAGGGAGGGAGGAGGAGAAAGAGAGAGAGAGTCTAATTTCAACTACTCTGCCTCGAAATCAAACCTCTTCTTGTTTCCCCCTTGAGCGTGTACTTAAACAACTTTACCTTGATCTTCAAGTAATTTTCAATGATCTCTGATTATAACTTGTTGGACATGTCCTGGTACACTTTTTCAAAAACAATGCGAGGAAAGTTCGGATAATGTCGCAATCTTCTTTATCTGCCAATCTTTTGAATAGGTCGGAAGAAAGCAACACAGAAAATGACAGAATTGATCTGTTAATACTCAGATATACGATACTGTTCTTAAACATGAAAGCAAACGTCGCAAGTTTGAATTGTTCAACATTGAGTCAATTGTTCAAATATCCTTCTACTAACTATTTCAAAGTTTTACTTTAGATCACTTTGAACGTGTTTTTATTATTATTTTTTGCATAATTTTCTTTTATTCTAATATTTAATTTCTTTTCCACTTCTTTTCCTTACTCCTTTGCTTCCTTTTTATAAGTCTGTATATCATAAGTATATTGTGTTCTTTTTCCATTATTACTCTGAATAATTATTTTTATTGGTATATGACGACTAAAATAAAATAAAACACTTTACAAAATATAACGGATCCTAGCCTCTAATTTCAGTTCCAGTAAGTCTCCATGATTCTCATGTTGAACTCAAATACATGTTTTATTATTTTTATTCTAAAAATAGAAAAAGAAACTAAAAATAAAACAACGTATATGAATTATACCCAAATTAAAGTCACTAGATAAGTTTAATCAAATAAAAATCAGCAACTCTCTTACTCACGAAGTCAACAAAATTTATTACTATATTATTATCATTCAAAATAATGTAAACTAATGTAAACTTCTCTAGCGGTTATTTAAATTTATTTATAATTATCTGATCATACTAACATACGTCAACATCATTGGCTGACGTTAGTGTCATCAGCAAAAACATACATAAACAATTCAAACTTAAAAAAGTTCTAAATGCAATAATTATTAAACAATCAAACAACATATAAAAATCATACGTAACAGAAACAGCAGATGACGACGATGCAATAGAGACTATCGCGTGTAATCTTCCAGTCTAATGATATTATGCGAGATTCTTGCAGCGGTCCACGTTAAGCTAACGTAAAATTATACGAGACAGAACCAACATTTATTATAATACACCGGTAATACCTATCATAGTCATAATGAACGAGCCAGTGTGGATAGAGCATTACACCAGGGATTTTATCGTCACACGATCTCCCGAAGCCGGCGCCCATGATCTCGACCGAGAGAAGTGGAAGGTGCATTCTGCTCCCTTGGCAGCGATGCAACTTTGTCCCCTCCGCTTCTCTACTCCTCTCTTTGACCGAACGACAACGATGGTTCTAACAAGCCTCGAGAGTCTGCCGTTCAACATCGAGAAATTTCAGAAACCTGATATAATAATTTGGTGGAATGATTTTGAAAGTAAATTGCAAAAATTAAATATTAGATTATTAAGATAATTTTGTAATCCTGGAATACTTTTTGAGAAAGCTTCGGAGGAATTGTGTACAATAATTGAGCTATTGTGAATTTGGACAATCCTATAGATTGTTATTAGTTTTTAGTTTTAAATTATTATTAATTTAGATGGTAATTATATAGATATCTGCAATTTTCGAAAATTACAATTTTGTAGAAAAGGATTCTGTTGCATAATGAAAGTAAATTACTAAGAATCTTATGAAAATTTGTAGCATTTGCTTCTGGAATTTGTAAGATTAAAAAATGAACTCTGCAAGATTCAAGTACTGAAATTAAAAGTTAATTAACTCTACTTAATTTACATTTAATTTCAATTTAAAAGAATGCGATTTTACTACGGCGGAACATTGAATCTTAAAGTAACCAATAATTTCTCAAATTAAAAACTTTCTAGAAGAAATTCTAAAGTATCTATCATCTGAAGAAAATTACGAGTATTAACGATCAGAAATATTCAGAAGTTTATGAACCAGTAATGAGATGTTTAGTAGATCTTGAAAGATAAACTTTGCAAAAAAGTCCTACAAACACAGAAGATAGAGTAGAAATCCAGGAAGTCTTACAAACATAAAAATCTATCGCTATGTTAAGAGCATTACAACAACATTTTAAAATTTCCTAGTCATACAAGCACTCACACATGATCTACGTGCATCTCTGATATTTTAATTATATTCCACACTTCAAACTCTAATCCTCCAAAAAAATTCTTTAAGAACTATTCAACTTTTTTATCTTTTTACAGGATGCAAGATTTGCAATTTTTTCAAGGCATTATAAAGACCAATTCACATCAAAACATCAAGAAATAAACCAACATCTTTTATCCATCTAAATTACCCTGAAGACTCACCAGAAAAAGCTTAAATGACTATAGTGATTGCATGAGGAAGAGGTTCAAGTTGATTCTAGCTGTGACGAGTAGAAGAAACGTGGAATGAGGCGAAAAGAGGAACAGGAAGGCTTCAATCGAGCTGGAACAGGCAGAACAAAAAGGAGAGTGAAAGAAAAGAACGGGGAGAAAGAAAAGTCAGGGAGCAAAAGTGTACGTGTGCATGAAAGAACTCGAGAGGGATGGCTCGGTTATTTATAGGATTACAATAACGTGACTTGATAAAATGCCAGGCGACACAGTCTTGCGCCGCGGGAATAATTGTGGGTGTACGCACGTGCACCACGTAACATTATGGCTTGATGACTATGCACACCCTACAGAACAAGAATTCTACTATGTTCTGTGTAAACATTTTTAGAGACAGTTAGCTTAAGTTTAAGCAATTCTGAAAATTGTAGAGTATTTAAATTTTTTAATTTTTTAGGTGTCTAGATTTTTTAATTTTAGTTGTAGGATTTAATAAAATTTTTGAACAGATTTCAGAATCTTTAGTTTTTTAATTTTGGCATTAATGAAAATTTGGGAAAGATTCTAAGAATTTTAACTGTATAATTTTTTGTTTAAGATTAATAAATTTTGTCGCAAAGATTTTAGGAATTTTAATCTTATAATTTTGGAATTAATGAAATCTTGAATTTATTGAATTGCGTAATTTAAGAATAAAAGTATAAATTTGTAGAATATATTTAAAATTAGGAATAAGGAACTCATACAAATTGTAAATACCTTTGTACTAAGAATTTTCTAGTAGCTTGTGCCCAATTACTTTAATATCATTTTCTATATCAGTACTTGAAATTTGATGACATTACAGATATTTAAGTTAGTTCATCATAGTCACATAAAGAATATAAATAATTTGACACGCATCACTTACCTTTTTACTAGATTTGAAGACATTGCACTTAAACGTGTTACTGCTTCCATCACGGGCAATGTAACTAAAAATTTTCAAGTCGTGGCTATCATGAGAGACGTAGAATATCCTGTAACAAATATAAACAATCACTAAATCAAATCACTAAAAGAACCTGCAGATCTACAAACAAGTATTTCCAAATAGAATATATAAAAAATGATTATAAAAAGATACTACACAGTAGAAACCGGTTAATATAATTTTATAATTATAAAACGTTTGTACATAATTAGATTAAGGATTGATCAGAAGTTACGTTAATTGGTGAACTATAGCAAACTTGTTCTTGTACACAGAGTACGCAGGATGTTCCCATGAGAGAAGCGAACGATTTAGCTTACCTATATATGGGGTGGTGCATCAGGTATATTTTATTCTCGTCCATCCACTGTTGCTGCTTCTTCTGTGAAAACAAAGAACAAATAACGACTCATTAATCCCATGATTTGTAGGTTAATCTCGGACGAAAGAATTGAAGCTTAGAATAGTGTGTCTCGAATGTAATATGACACTTGATTGAGAAAGAAAAGTTAGGTTAAGAAAGTATACGTGACGCTCATAATAGACGGAGAGAAATAAAGATGTTTCTGTTTTAAATTTGGATCATCACATTGATGAAATATGTACACATGAAAACATTGTTTTTTTTTTCACGTGATGTTTCATTTTAGAACAGATTTACTCCCGCTGTATGATAATGGACAACAAAATGTAAATATAGTCAAGAGGTATACATATATTACAGACCAATGCAACAAGCCAAAAAGCATGGCGTAATAAATCAGACCCTGCTGTTTTGAGTAATTCATATGTTAACGTTAAAATATTACGATGCAATCTTCTGTTTTTAGCGGCAATTTTTATTGCTTTATTCAATATCTCTATACATATTGTATTTCGTTTATCTGTTTCAGATACAAGATGAGATTTCATTCAACTGACAAATTCTGCGAAAGAATGTTTGACACTTATTTTTTTATATTTGGTATTCAAAGCTTGTAATTTGATATTCTAAGCTCAGTACTCAGCATTTGATACTTAATTTCTACAACTTAATATCTACAATTTATTTAATTATTTAACGCTTGGTATTCATTAACCAGAACTTAATATCGCTTAGAACAGTGTATTTAACTCACAATATTTTACATTCCTTTCTTAGTATTCATATTTAATAATATTCACTATTATGTTCTCAACACGTATTTAAACTTTATCTGCTATCCTCGCAAAGTACAATGCATATTACTAAAAACTTATTATGCTTTCCCCAAGAAATCAAATCTGTGCTAGACGATCATCCATTAGAGCAGAGGTCCTCAACTTAGTGTACAAGTTCCCTGGGGGCATCCGGGAAAGTTTTTGAGGTACACTACAGCCGTTATTAATTGCTTATTACAATATTCATGATTTTATAAGATTTGTGAAATATTTATGTCATTTTAACGCGTACGTTTACGTCAACATTTAACACGTATTTCCATACTATAACTATTATAATATATAATATAATATATAACTATTTTATTTATCTACACAAGGGATACACCACTTTTCAGGGCACATGCGAACCCTAAAGAACCCGAAATGATTGAAAACCGCTGCATTCCAGAGTGGACAAATTTGAAGATATGAACGGCAGATGACACCGTCGCATATACACATACAGAAGAATAAGGAAAAAAATAAGAAGCAGAAAGGGAAAAATTAAAAACAGAGCTAATAATGCAGCTAATAATATGACGGACACGCAATAGCGAGCAACCAATCGGATAACGAGCACGAGTACAAGGGCAATTACCTTCTTCTTTCGAAGAGTGACTTTTAGTCCGTCCACCGATACCTCCAGCGTCACTTTCTTCTTTTTGATCCCTTTGGCCTTGAACTCGTACTGAGGACAGAATAAGGCTGAAATAAACGAACCAACTCTGGCCCGCGGGAGCGTCCTCGCGGTTAATTAGAGATTATGCGAACTCACGCGGATTCTTCGCATCGCCGCCACGATCTCCACTCGGCTGGTCGGTCGAGGAACCTCCATAGAGCCGATGAACTACAGACAAACGTATAAAAGAGGAGGAATTAGAGACAGGACTGGATTTCTTATTACTCGTTGCTTTCCATACCACCGGCTGGCAGATATTGACTTACCTCCACCAGTTCTGCCATGTTGATTCAAATAATGAATGTATCTAATCAAATTGTGGTTTTTAGAAAAATGACATTTGATATTTAACAACCAAGCATTGATTTCACATACGTCCAAAATGTTATATGAAAATAAAGTTATTCAATTATTCGAACAATAATTAGTTCGGATAATCAAGATCCTAATGTAAGTTGAATTGAATATATGTAATTGTTTTTTCTTATGGAATGTAGAAAATTGTAAACTGAACTATTCTATACCTGCTATAAAGATTTAAAGAATAATTTTATCTTAATTCTGAAATATAACGATTATATTATATATAACGATAGCAATTATAAATGTTTAATTCTATTTTAATTGGAAATTTCTATTATGATCGAAACAGAATAAAAAGCGGATTATTAGACATAGTAGTGAACATCTGATTTCTACCACTGTTTTGAGAACGCCAAAACAGCTCGACTTGCCGGGGGTTACCGGCTAAAGATCAAAGGCAGATAACCGGAAATAGGTTCGCTAAATGCAGTGACGCGCTTCGTCTTGGCCAGTAATTTATCGGAATAAATCGTGAAACGTTCAGTTGTAGCTTGGTTATTGATGTACGATGGAACACCAAAAGATTAATAAAAATTAATAGATCAAAAAGAAGAAAATAAATATTTTCTTTGATTTTTCATCGACTCTAACGAGATCAAAGAACAGGTTCCTTCGTTATGAAATAAGTAAACAGTTCTGGAGGTTTCAAAATGAAAATGAAAGAGGAGAGTTATTTGAATTACATAACAACTACACCATAGAACCACTTCACGTAGTATTTAGTAGTAGTATTTAGTAGTAGTAATAAAAACTATCCTGGAAATCTTAGTATTTGCACATACAAAAAAATAATGCTTTTTTTCCATATTAAACGACAGATATAATAATTCCTCAAGATAAACATAATTTTCAATTTTTTAACTTTTCAATCCCGTATATTTTAAAAATATAATTGTGTTTTACAGGGTATTTCAAAATCGGTACAAGGTTGATACAACTCTCAGTATAACTTGTTTTCTTTGATATCCTATAACTTTTCTGTTTTTTACAATTTCTGAGATTTTTATATCTATTTAAACCGTATACCCTATATAGAATGCATAGATCGTTCACGAGGATGCGCTGAACGCGACCAAGCGGCCGTATTTAGAATTTCCCCATTGAAACGATGACCTGGCCACGTGTTCTTAATGCACACGTGGTCATCCCCACACACGCCACAAGAAACGATCGAATTTCTCGAATTCGCGATTGATCGCGAGCGCAACGCGGTGAATCGGCCATTCTTCGCAGTATTTTAAATATTTTAACAGCTGCGCTGCGCCGGCAAGCAATTCTTCGTAAGTGGTGTTTCTACTCCGTAGGTGACAAGGCTAGTATAGATCTACATATAGAAAGTATTATGAGAAATCCAAATCGTAAGAAATGAATTAGGCACTATGAAAACTTGTGCAGCGGAAATAATTAAATTAAGGAAGAATTTAATTGAAAAAGAATTTAATTAATAAAAATTAATAATAATAAGAATTTGTAAGTTGATTAATAGATTTTTTACAGTTGAATTATTCTATTAAATTATATTTCTAAATTATTATTGTTATTCGATAGAGGTTATTCTTTTGATTATTTGGAATTCGCTAGAACCTAAATACATACATACAGCGGATAGAAAGTAATCTAGAAGTTCAGTATCCTTTAATATAGAAAACATTTAATATAAGAAAACATTATTGATCTGCATAGCCTAAGTTTTATGCATAAATAATAAAAATTAATAATCTGAATCGAACATTATATACTGTTAAAAAATTCAGAAAATGTTCGAGAAGAGGGTAGAAAATGCATTCCATATTAAAGTGAAAAACACATAGGGGTGGAGATAAGGTATAATGTATCTATGATCGAGCCGTGACCAAGTTTCCCGGATATTCATATCGCATGAAAGAAACGCAACGCGAACGTCTTTGCCAAGAGGATCAACCGTGTCTAAAATTATTGTGACTTTACTAGGGCGAAAAATTTCTCCGGAAAAGTGGGACGCACTCAGCGAAATGTATTTTGATTTTCGTCTTCTAAATCCTTGTTAACAATACACTAAACTATAGTCACAGTGAAGTATATTATAATACCAAGGAAAAAATAAAATATGTAGTAAAGTAAAAAAATTCGTATAAAAATTAAATTATAATAAAGAAATGTTGCATATATAATAATTATAATAAAAGAAATTTTTGACTGAGATTTTTTCAAAGAATTGATTTATTGAATTATTAACTTTGCTGAATGCACTGTGCAAGATTGAATTTAAATGCTTAGAGATCCGAAAACGGCTTTGAAGGATATTATATTTCTTATCGTTCAAAATTCGAAGTAAATCGTATACATATATCCAAAAAAATCTGGACTTAGGAAACCGAAGATTAATTCGCTAGGAAGTAAACTCTAGTAAATCCAACGAGAAGACAGCGTTAGTAAAATCGGGCTCGTTTGACCTACATTGAAACCGTACGAGAAAAAGAAAAAAGATGTATTAAAAGGGACAATGAAAAATTTAATAAGAAAAAAAAAAAAAAATAAACGTAAAAGATCTGACTCAGTACAAAATTGAATTTTTATAAAATACATCATTGTTTGGTGAAATACAGTTACAGAAACAAAATTTGAAAAGGAATCGAGGAAATTGAATTGTAAAAAGATATTCAGAAAATACAACCATTAGTCAGAATAAAACAAAAATTTAGAAAAAAGAAAAAAGATAATACACACTAAAAAATTGATAGATTCTAAAAGGGATTTCATTCAAAATATTGTGAAGCCACTTCCGTCAGTTTCAAATGAAAGAACGCATCCTGAGAGAGAAGAAAAGAAAACAAACAATAAAAAAATATTTGCATGAGTTCAAAAATTAAAAGAAACAAACGGAAAGGAGCAATAAAAAGAACTTATATTCCAGTTCTGCATAAGTGAAAATAAATATTAGAACCAAAAATCCTAATTCAGATCCAATCCCACGAAAATGGAGAAAGAAAAATTATTACCTTATCCCTTATAATATGTTACCATGCAATTGCTTATAAAAAAGAGAAACTACAATTGCTTTCTCACCTTAATTTGCAATAAATACAATACGACAAATAATACAATAAATAAAAGTATTATAGTGACACATACAATATAGACTATGAATTTTTATGCATTTATAGGAATGTAGAATAGCAAAATTACACAAAATGTACATAATATGAAAAAATATATAAATCCTTTCCGTAATATGTATTTGGTATTAGATCATCCCATAAGTTCGTGCCGACCTTTGTGTATACATTTCATATTTTAAAGAAAAACAAGAGAACTTTTATCGAGACGGAATAATGAAAAATGGAAAGAAGTTGTACAACGAGAGGGGGATTACATTTTTTCATGAAACTGAAAGGTGTGTAAACAATCTTAACATATATAACCGCTCGAAAAACGGCACAAACTTATGGGATGACCTAATAGATAAATTTTGTGTGGACGTTCTACCGTCTTAATTACATTCTCGAAAATGCGAATTTGCATAAGGGAAATAAGACTTGAAAATATAATGTACATGAAAAAATATATATGCATGTGACTTGCAAGTCACATGACATTTAGCAGAGGGTTGGTGGGCCTGCTCTAGGGGACCACGTCGACGCTGGAACACAGCGCGGAAAGCCAAACGTCACTGAGAGAGAAACTGCTGAAGAACAACGCGAATAGCTTCGGTGCGACGTTCCCTCGCAAAGTGACCGCTTTACGGTGCCGCTTTACGAGCTTACGAACGCGAAAGCTTTAACCTTTCTGAGAAACGAACGCGCAGCGCTCGAATAAACACGTGCACAATGACGTCACGGTCCTGTTTCTCCCCACTTGTATACCACAACCAAAAATATTCGCTCTGTCGCGTTGTTGTCGCGATTGTTGCAGTCAGTAGATAGCTATCGATTAAACACCTAAGTTTCTTCACTTTTTCTTACACTTGCCGATGATTTATAGAGGTTATAGGTTGTTTCATAACCATGTACTGTTCGAAGAAGTGAATGAATATTGATTTTTTAGTCCTATCACCTGTCGCTAAGAGTACTATGGGACTTAATTGTACATAATTGTTTCTTTATATGAATCGTTACTACAGTTGTTACCTGCATTTGATCAATGTCATTTTTCGTGCTGCGAGCGGGAGTGAAGTCACGTGACTTGTGAGGGATACATTGAAATGAAGCGCAGGCGTATTGGGACCGATTTGTGTGTTAAGAGAATGTAGTAGTATATAATCTACATATACCATGTGTATAAACCCAAATGGGCCTTGATATATATTGATTAATAAAATAAGTATTTTCTTCTATGTTTGAATTAATTATTTTAAAATATAATATAAAATTATATATAAAAATATTTAATATAATAATAAATATGTTTTAGAATGATATTTATATTTAAAACACTACACTTATAAGCAAATATATAATATATATAAAGCCTCTATTATACTATGCGTATCTCAATTTTTATTTCAGCAATATAAATCTTTTAAAAGAAAAATCTATTAACAAATTTGTAATGGTTGCGCACTCTATTCTTGAGATTAATGGAAGAAACTATTAATGGAAGAAACAGTAACAATGTTTCAAAAGATAAGAAAAGAATTCAATATTAATTTACATTTAACGGATATTGAAAATCCAAGTATGTAATATACTTATTTAGATTATTTTCGAATCGTTTCAACTGTTCTATGAAAATTATAATAATAGTGGTTGTTTCAGCGACTTTGTTTTTGTAAATCACCCCGTATATTCTCAACAAACAGATTAACCGCTTCCGTAACGGCGTAACGGAATGATACACTTTTCAGTTTCTTGGAAACACTTGCGGTTTTATGCGGCCATTCGAACGGCCCGAATTGTGCAGTAAATTACAGCGTCACTCGTCAAGTATTTCGGGAAAGCGGGACCAACGTGAATGGCTTCATGGTACAATTGGAAAGCGCCAGAGAACGGAACTTCAATCACTCACATGATATAGCTACACTACTATAAACTACAAGCCCAAAAACTAAATTATATATTACAAAAAAATTGTATTAGGTTGTCCGAAAAGTGTCTTTCTTTTACAGACACGTCTTTTACAACAACGCATCTTTATACAAACATGAAACCTAATCTGTCAAACGTTGTAATCTTTATCTTGATAAAACAAAGTGGATCATACGTAATTCGATAAAATAATACAAAACGGAAAATGTTGTGCATCCATTATTTCCTTATAAAACGAAAGAAACTTTTCGGACAACCTAATAGTATCTAACAAAATTTATGAATCCATAATTTATTTAATTTTGATATACTATAAAATACGTGAATTATTCTATCAAATGTGATACAATAAAATTTCCACAATATTAAAAATAAAAAATATTGCGATCAATATTTAAAGAAGTTTTATCCTGACAACCAAACTTTATTAATCTAAAGTCAAAATTTATGAATCTATACTTTATTCAATTTTCATATGAAATACATACATTATTCTTCCAAATGTACTATGATAAAATTTACTCGATATTAAATATAAACGAATATTAGCAGTATTAACAAAAATATCCTGATAACAAAAATCATCACAATTAATAGTTTCAACCGAAATAAAAAACCAAAATATTCGCGCTGTTTGATAAAGAAACAAATAGAAGACCATACAATTTTACCGTTTCGTGTATTCTATGATCGCAGGACATAATCCAGATATCCGTTAGACAGCTGTTGTTTCCATTCTCATTTCAGCACTTTTCTTCGCCGATCATGTTTCGAAGGTTTAACGTTTGCCTCCCGCGAAATAACTGTCCCCATCCGATGTTATAGTTGTAATAATCGCTAGTGCTCAGAAGACAACGCGGCCTCCCTCCAGAAATTACGCCTTATTGACATGATAAAATTGGTTACTGTTACTACCTTTGTTACGATTTTCTCAGAACTCACTTAAAATGGAAAGATCGTTGGCGCGTGATTGGACCACGCTGTGTTCTCATTGAAAACTCGAGCTTTTACGATGTGAATAATGGAGGTACAAATTGAAATACATCCTTAATTATATCCGTAATTTAAAATCGTAGTTACAGGTATTGTAAGTAATTGAACAGTTTTAATCTTAGAAATGGTAAATTGAGAAAGGAAAGTTTTACACTGTGAGATATTCGATACAAAGGATGTCTAAAATTGTGAAAACCGATATGAATGTCCTTTAAGGTTATGTGACGTGGTACAGTAGCCTTCCCGATATAGCGAGGTCTTAAATTAAAACATCCACTAGCAATAATAATGAATATAGTGAATTCCAGGGTTACATATAATGATTTGTGATGAATGAAGGTTATGTTAAGAATTCTTATTTGATAGGATATGATAAACGTGATCTATAATCTATACGAACGAATAACTCAGGTGGCGCTAACCTAAGATTCTACGACCAAAAAGAAACCTTTCTAAAGTCAAATAACGTAAGACAGATGAGTAACTACAAAATGATGAAACTCAAGTGGTGGCATCACGATATTACGTATTCCCGAATCAGGAAACTCAAAATCGAGGGATACAATTATGTCTTTATAAAATCTTATAGTAGTAAATTTAGTCCTATCATCCTAATATTTCTTAAATCAAGATTTAGATCTGATCCAAACTACATAATCCTAGAATTTTCCAGCCTAAAGTTCCACGATACTATTCTAACACAAATCCCACAACTTCATATTCTTTGAATTTAAGGTCCTGTGATCTTAGAATTGCTCTCCTGGATATCAAATCTTTCGAACATTTACAAATTTCAATAATTCAGGAGCGGTGAAAATTATTTTTTACTTTTTAAAATTCATAAACCTCAATACATTATCATCATTCTTAACGAAACTTATAATGAAACGTTATACACGTAATATACCAGTTTCTTTAGAGTCACGTGGGGACCTGGAATTTGCCTGGGGATGCGAATACGAGTGGGAGAAGCTCAACGGCTCGCAAGTTCTCGTTTGGGCGGTGGGCAGCCGCTGGCTGTGAAAATCGAAAAGCGTTTAATGTTTGATTACCTTGGCGTGGAAGACAATTCCACGGTGGAACGCCTCCTCACTATGCAGTGGTATCCTCGTGTCGTACTCGTCATTATGCACGAGATTGTATTGCTTCTTAGAGGGCATGCTTGGCCCAGCTTCATTCGATTATGCTCGTCCAGTCTCGCTGAAACATTGTATCAAATATTATCGTTTGACACCATCGTTCCATCACTCATAAAATTTTTATTGAAAAAGATAAAGATCCTGTTAACCGTGTCATGATCATTTTTGCCTTTTCCTTCTTATTTTAGCACCCTCTTTATCTTCCTACGTTTAGAGACTAAGATTAAGTTGAGAAACATTGTTCTCTCGCGTACATATTTTTTACGACTTAAAACGTGCCTGTCCAAACGATTATAAAAAAAAATAATTTGGAGACGCTGTTGCTTACGACTTACTGCTGTTGAATTCTTTTTCGGCGATTATGTTTTCCATTTTAGAGATATTAAATAGGTAACTTTTAATTAAATGAAACTTTATGAAACGCATTTTATGAAAAATATAGATTTGGAAGGCTCTTTAGTAATCTTCTAGAACTGGAATTTAGTTTCCAAGAAAAAGAAGCGATAATCAATTACAATCAATTAATTGTTAACTTGAAATGTGGTAACTAGTAACTGTTACAAATAGATTATTTAGTTTAAATATAATGGTATACTAATAAAATAATATAATAATTTAGTGATATGCAATGAATTACCACGTTTCGTTGTAAATCTTGTGGATTAATTCTGCTATTTTTTAAATTCTTCTAATCTGTCGTAACTCCCCTACCAAAAAATTTTCCAAAGTACTTCCTGATTTCTAGAAAAACAAACTTTAGTATAAGTTTGAAATAAAAGGTAAGGTGAGCAGAAGAACTACATTACGTCATATGATCAATACTATATCATGTGTATTTATATGAAAATCTGTATATACGAGATACCAGACATCTATCATAGCCTACGAAAGCAGGAATGTTTGCGATCACCGAGTCACAGATTTTCAGCCTGCTGACTAACGGACAGGAAACTGACTAAGCTTGGATAGGAAATCGATGTCGGAAGATTTGTACGTAGCCACCACCCTATTAATCTCTCTGATATTCGATTTAAAGGTAAAAATTCATGGATGAGATAGGTTTTCGACTATATTTCGAATAGATTAGTTCGACTGACAACAAGAATAACCTAACCTAGGATAAAAAATGTGGGTCAACCTTGTGCTTCGACTCTCAACTGGTTATGGCTAGGATCATTTCACATTTCAACGTCAAATGTTTACTTTGTAGCGATAATATGAAGAGTGTTGTACAGTATCCGGACTGCAAAATATTCGGCCAAAATGACACTTTTTAGAGGTTTTCGAGATTGTTGAAGCCGAAAATAAGAGTCGTCCTTCGCAGAAATAAGGTGTAATACTGCGTATGCATTTAACTCGTAAGTATTGAATTAGGTTGGAGTTATTTTTTATTTTCCGGCCGCCGCCGTTAAACCGTGACCATACAAAGAACAGTAAGTTGTTATTTTGCCGCTCTGTATGATCACGGTCTTACGCGGATTTTTACAGCGAAGATTTTTGTCGTCCATATGTTCATAAGGCTGAATTTCTAACACAGTTCATTTCCGCGAAAAATGACGCCCATCTTCGACTTTAGCGGTCTATAATACCGCCGAAAAGACATACTATACTTTAACCGGATACTATACTTTATTCTTTTTATTTCCCAATATAACTGCTATAGCTTTTATAATTCTGTGATTTCTAATAATTTAAGTTTTATAATCTACATACATTTGCAATAAAAATGCAATAACAAATTGAAATGTGAAATACATGAGTCATAATTAACCCAACCTTCACGACATGAGAGTTCAAATAAGAGTAAGATTAGAAAATAAAGATTCAAATACTACAGCCAGGTTATTAAATTAAAATAATAAAATAAATAGTTGTACATAAGTAACTAAACTTCTCTTTCTATGTTCGATTCTTAAACCCAAACCTGCCATCATCGCACCAGGTGCTCCACCATAATAATCTAGCCGCAATAAATCACCTTGATAAATTCACCTTGAGTATATCAGATTGCTCACCACTGTAAGCCTTCACCGTACTTTTATTCTTTCCACGTTATCGAGCCTTGATTACTTTCTGAAAATAGTACATATAATCTCTATTTAAGGCTTGGGATTTCAAAAAGAAAGAAAGATCGAACCTGTACATCCACGTGCTGCAACTGGTACCGCGTTCAAGGTCAGTCGTGAGCATAGCTGACGCACGGCTGACGTTTTCTGATCGAGCTGTGTACCAGGTCGAACAAAAAGGCTCGTCGAAGCCTCAAGATAGCATCGAGGCCGAGAATAAGCGCCGATTTCCTGTGCCCGCGTTCAATGCACGAATCCCACCAATTCGTCCTCTCTCATTCATGGTGGAGAAGTGCCAGGTGGTCGGTCCTTTATTGTAAAAGCTAACCCTCGAATTTTTTTTAATCTGTATGCGCGTGTTTTGGTATTATTAGATTGATGGGAAATAAATTCCTAACTTAGATCGAATGGAACAGATATAGGTTAAGTATGTTACTGTGATGCTAATTTTTTATCATTTGTTACTTAACTTAGAAAAGCTTTCAAGTGTAAAAGATTAATATTTACGTACGTCATTGATTGATTAAAAAATTGATTTACGTTCCTTGTATTTGTATTATTATGAGGAGAATTCTGCATTATTTATCCCGTGAGTGTATAACCCTCGTATGTTTTGGTATTATTAGATTGGTGTAAAATAAATACCTAACCTAGATCGGTTGTAATGGATTATAGGTTAACAGCGTTACTGTAATGAGAACTTTTTATTATTTATTATTTAATTTTCAATAATACCGTTAGAGCCTTTCGAGCGTAAAAGACTAATTTTTGTAATGATGTTATCTCAAAATCAAAAGTTACTTTATTAAAAAAAAATATCGTTGAGCAAATAATAAATTGCCTCTCCTATCTCGTCTCTCTCAATTTCTAACAATAAGATCATTCTTGAAACGCAACAAAACTTGTCAAGATTAATCTCAGTCTTCATTGAAAAGCCCTTTCAAGGGGAGAAAAATGGTGCGAATTTAAGAACACGATTTTCTTTTGTTAAATTTAAGTCGCCTAGAATTAAAAAATTGTTAACCTCTAACGAAACTATGCACATAGCATGTAAAGCATGCAAATCATCATTTACTGCAAAAATGAAAATTTTTTAATTTCTAAAATTAATTTATAAAATTAAAGAATTCCGTCTAAAAAAATTCTGAAATTCATATACCAAAATATCATCGAGTAGCTAAGTGTTATATTATTTATATATTAATAATAGAAAAGAAGTAGAAGTCCTTATACAGTGGTTCATAAAAGTATTTGAATATTTACCATGAAAAACTTTTATGTATATATATGTGTATATACAACACATCGAAAACCCCAATAAATCCAATTTCAGTAGTTTACACTCGAACCCTCCGTATATTCTCCTTTAATAAACCTTTAATAAATGTAAACCGCACACTTGTATTCCGAACAACTCCAACCTTTTAACAACACAGCGCAGCTTAAGCAAAAAAGATACACGGAGTTCATGAAAATTACAGTACGTTGGAGGGTTGCGAGAAATCCTAAGATCCTCTTGCGTGAGAAATAAAACCTCGAGGGGCGAAACAACTTTACTTTACAGAGTAAATGAGATAGAAAAAGAAAGGAACAGGGAGAAGAGTGAAAAAGGCAGAGAAGTCTTCTACATCAATCGTACTTGGCAAGATTTTATCGTGACGGTGATTCCATTAGCCCCTTGCGAAAACAGAATTACTTTCGACTTCAACTCTTCTACACGAATTACATTCGCTGGTGCGTGCAGTGTGTTGCATTTTACTTACGGCTGAAGATAACGAAAATATTATATACAATAATATACTAAAATTGGGCACGAATTAGTGGAGAGTTACATTCGTTGTATTTCTCGTTACTCAAGAAAAATACATTTCATATTACAAATATAACGAGTGAATTATCTTAAGAAAAATTAAGGAAGCAATCGTATCTTAAAAATGCATATTATAAAATTTTCAATATGATCTATTACAAAATAAATTTTATTTTATATTTACTTAAATTTATTTCATTTTAACATTTTTAACCCCCTTCTAATATCTTTATAAAAGTCGATTGTCCTTCAAAGATTGTTTCAAAAGCTTTAATCTGTCCTGAGTACTCCTAATTAAAATACGTATACAACAATATAATAATGTGTGTATAGATATAAGAATTGACAAGTATGAAATATTATATCAGAAGGATAACAGGGAAATTAAAGAAGATGGCGAAAAGGAATGAATATATCGATCGAATTTGTGATTCATGTCCAAGATGATTCATTTTAACAAGTAAGGGAAACACATATGTAGAACTTACAGATGTCACGTGTGAATCGAAATGGAAGAATTGACTGCAAAAGAGGAATGAAAAAAGTTGAACAGATTCGTTAAAGCTTTCTCGTACAATATTATTAGATAAAAGAAATAAAAAAGAATTCTGGGTTATCTGCATTATTTTTATCCATACACTAGCATCAATATTCAATAAAACTATCTTTAACACTTATTACTTATTTACAATGACTATTCATACTATATACTAACTTTTTGCTAAATATACTTACATATACAGTAAATATCTCGTGATATTTACATACATTTCATTACTCATTATATTGCTAATGAAGTTTCAAAATATTTTATATAACACGTATAATATATACACAAAAGTTTCCTGTGGTAAGCGTTTAGGTACTTCAGTGATTCACTGTGTATGATGATAATTCTTTGATCACACCCGTTATAGGAAGCCTTGGAAACCATGGGTACGAGATGGAGGGGGATTAGAACGAAGATGCGAGAGAGCAAAGGTAAAGAAGAGACGATAGATGGGAACCTTATATCAGAGGGACAAGTCGTAGCTGGATTTATTCTTCGAACTAGAATTCACGACGATCGGTCCATTCGTAAACGAATTCTCGGACCACGCAGTAAGGTCATCCAGCGATTTTGTTACACCATGCGGCAGCTGCGGCTTTATCCGCCTTCGTATCTTTCCATGACCGTTGTACATATATACCCACATATATACTTGATTCCTTAACCGAATCTGTGAAGCATGAAAAAGCTAATTGATCAAAGTATCTTATTGCATTAATGAAACGCGTGTAGAATGCTATTACAAAGTAAACTGCTAAAGTGAGGGAAAAATGTTATAGAGACACTAATTACGTTAAAGTAGATGGCGCTAGTGTTTCTTTATGTATTCTTATTTTATTTTCTTTCCATAAATGTAATATGTTATTTTGGTATATTTATAGGATCTGAAATATTGGAATATAGAGGAGAAGTATTTCCTGCTTCCTCGAAGGTATTTCAACCATGCTATGAGAAATGTGAAAAGAAAAGGTTTTATGAATAACAAGTATGGATAAAAGGCGGAATAGGAAGCAATTTTATTACATCCGTTTTAACGCCAACTGATATCCATGGAATCATGAGCGACGAAGAAAAAGAACAGTAATGTTTCTGACATTATCGCAGTCCAGAAAGTAATATTTCCTGGAAAAAGAGTGGCTAAACTTATTCCTTAAAAAGGATTAGAACTCGTTACAATATTTGCTAAATAGAATGCCTACTCAGATTCTACAGATAAAAAAGAATAAATAAATTTCAAAATTTATTAAATATTACTAAATTTTTCTTTTATCTATACATTTATTAAAATTCGTTAATTTATATTCTTCTGTTTAAGATACTACTTAAGATTTGTTAACTGTGATCGTAGGAACACAAAGTTGTATAAGTACACAAAACCGTAATGTTTAATTTTCATTGCTCGTATCTCTATCAGTTGAAATTAGACATGCTTCTATTCAAGAAATCTGAATTGCTTTACGAAGAAAACACAATTTGCATTCAATACCCATACTCTTTCTTGGTATCATAGCGAAGATCTGCCGTGAATGAACATTTAATGCACATAAATAATTCCTAGAAAGTTACAGGTTCGTTATAGGCATAGAAAATCATTAAGTACTGTTCGATTTATTTTTAATAAGCTAGACTTGAGCATATTGATTGCGAAAAACGGAATTAATATATGAAAGCAAACCCGTTGACCTTATACATAAAAATAAGTATAAAAGAAATAAATTCAAAGAAGTCAGTCGTCAAGTTTAGTATATTCAGCAATATTTGATTAAAAAATTAAATGTTAACATATTGAGGAAGAAAGAAAATTGGAATTAAAAGAAGATACTAATATCTTGAAAGAAAAGAGATTAAAAAATTAAAAAACTACTAAAAAGAATACTAAGAGAACAAGAATACAGTTACTATACGTAAATCTTCCTCGAGAAATATACAAACAAAAAAAATGTCTATGATCAAAATTTAATTGTATATGAAATATTTAAAAACGAATTCCTTAGTATAGCAAGCACTCGCCGACGGGTATAAAATGAATACAGTAGTTAATCTCTTGGAATGAATTAAATACGCCTATAATATCGGTCGAGCATAAAAAATCACACAGTAAAAATCCTGAGAGAGTCGATTATTAAAGGGATAGGCGATTGCGTCTAAACGCAGAGTTCAAATACCGCCAGAGGATGCAACTTTTCTGCACACTTGAATTAAGGTGGCGTTCACATGAGCTCGATCAAACAAAGAGAAGGTTTTTGTAGCTACAACCTGCGTCCACCTATGGTGGCAATAACTATGGAACGGTAAACGCGCGCCGCATACTCATTTCACGATCCGTCTCTCTGATCTGTTTGTAATGCGACATCCATCGTGAATAGAATCTGAGGAGGAAACGCGACTTAACGCGATCTTCCCGTCTAATTCCTTGATTTCTACACCGACGCATAATTACGCCAGGTTTTCATTACTTTTTCAAAATAGCCACAACAAATTGTATGAAAAGACATTTCCTATGGTAAAATCAAGTCCTGTGGTTAAATTTCCTGCGGTTGTAGAATAACAATAATATTGGTAATAATAATGAATAAGTAATTATTTAAAATTATTATAATACATATTCGATTGTAATAATAGATTGTAATAAATGTAAGGAACATTTTTTATTTTCCATTGTTAAAAAAATGTTTTAAATTTTGGGGATTGTACAAGAATCAATTTCAGTTCTATACTAAACTTCTATTAAAAGAATCAAGGTCTTTCTGTTTTATGAACCAAGATTTTAAATAACAACTGCGAATTTATAAAAAAAGAGGAAGATGTACCGCAAAGAATATTAGATATATTAGTGTATCATAATTATAAAAAATGATTTTCTCGACGAAAGATTGTAAATTATATAATTTCTACCTATCACTCAGCGTTTACTGTTTATAAATATTGCTCGAGCTCGCAGGTTGTGGAGACTCATTGGAAACTGAGTCAAAGTGAAGGATCTCATAATCTCATTTAGCCACCCCACGTGCTATTGAACGCGTTTTACGGCCTGTGAGCATGTATCCCGCTACTTTCGCACGAGTCGTTAATTTCAGTGCGAAATCCATCGGTTTTCGTGATTTACACCGCGGCGTTCCGATATACAGCTTCTCATTGGGTGTACGCCGCAGAAACGAAAGCTGAAAACAAAACCGACGCGACGAAAACGATCTATGAGAAAATCTAACCTAATTTAGTATATTATGTACAATGTACAGTAGTATGTTGTGAACTGGCTATCTAAGTTCCTCCCTACCTGTAGTCAATTAACGAGACACTTACTATTCTAAATCTTTGTTTAGAAAACAAATAAAGTTCGCCAATATATTATTAGTTCGTTCGATTTATAATTAAATATATGGAAAGTTGTTATCAATAAAGATATACCTCTTTGGACAATTGGCCACATAAATTGTCACTCGTGGCCAATTAACGAGAAACATAGTTTAGGAAATAAAGTTCGCGAATACAGTATTACGGCGTTCAATTTGTAACTAAGTACATCGGTAAAAATATACTAGTACCAATAATTATTGGTCATATAAATCCTCACCTGTGACCAATTAAAGAAACATTACTCCAAAGCATTGCTCTAAAGCATTGTTCATAGAACAAATAAAATCAATAATATAAAACAAAATCCACCAACTTATTACGTCGTTTAATGAATAACCAGATAATATACGGAGAATTTTCCCCATTAAAAAAAGACACTTTGATATTTTCCATATTTATCCCTGTATTATTATTGGTTATATTTATTTAATGTAGTAAATCATTTTTTTCAGTTATTAAATAAAGACGAAAATTATTACAAATTTCTACCTTACAACCCTTTCATTTTCTCTATACTAAATACAAATAACGGAACTTATATCACTTTCTATTGATAAAGCATTATAATAATACATTTTTATGATACAATAAGTAGACTGCGGATTTTTATGCAACTTCATATTTTCATGGATACAATTAAAAACTCAAAAACGTAGGGTCTATGCAGAAATTTGATTTTCTTAAATTAAATATTATAAAGAATATTATTTTTCGGATGTTTTATATATTTTTCTGTATCATATACGTTTTATGCATTTTTGTTTAAAAATTTGCAGGTTAATCATAAGATAGCTACAACAAGACGCCACAATATATCCATGCATAAAAATGTTACCTGTTAGCTGATTGGACGGTCGAAGCCGGATAGTCCTCATTAACCAATTCGATTCGCGTTCTCGGCAAGAACGACCGAGACACGGTCCTTGCCCGAAAATCGGCTCCCTTTGTGAATGCAGCTTAACGATGGAAGGCAGGCCAGTCAGCCAGGAGAAATATGCACACATTCAGGTCCCGCCGTTCGTGAAGGACCAACACCGATGCCCCATGCCGTGCGATCGTACACTAACACACACAACAGATCGCCGACCTCTCTCTTCTTGGAAACAGATGACAGAGTGACTCGGTCACCGTAACCCACCAGACGTCCCACGGGAACACCTTTATGTTGTTCGTGGTCTTATTCCACGCAATACAACCACTTGATCATTCTACGTGTATATCTTACGTGCCACTAGCATCCATTCCTACCATCTCTTCTCTCTTCTCCTTTTTTTCTTTGTTTTTCTTCTTCTTCCTCGTTCCTCTTAACCCTCAACTATGTGTATCGTTGTAGTAGAGTTTTACTTATTTTCAAAGTATCTTATTTTATTTAATATTTTATATCTAAGATGATGAAAATAATTAATGATTTTTCTTGCATAGAAGTATACAATATCGAATAAAAATATAATATATGTATATTTTAATATTAAGAAATGTAACTTATTGTGGTCATCTACATGACCCACGGATAACAGTTAAGGACTAAATTCCTCTCTTCTTTTCGCGGTGAACGCCAGAACTCTTAAGTCTCTTTGGTATGACGCGAACAGAGCTATGAAACCGCGTGCTAACTCGAACGGGGCTCAGAGAAAGGAAACGACGATGCATAAGTTCGCTGTAAATGCACGCGAGATAACGAGGAAGGGATGAGGACAGAATATCATTCGAATCGCACCACTACGTTCGCATCGTCTTTTAATAACGTCGAGTGGTACCTTTCATACACCATGTTCGACTCACCACATTGTATCTCTCGTACCTTGGTACTTTCTATGGAATTGGTTATCGATGAATATTTTGGAAGTCTAATAGTTCTTCATAACACTCACATTGTTCTTATTCTAGTTTTCGTTGTTCTGTCCCAAAGAACAAGCGCGCGCTTTGAATATACACCGTACCCGCCGTGTATAATCGTGGTTTGTACAGCCCTCCGAGGACCGTGCAAATCACCCCCACCGTCAACGCAACCGGCATCACACTGAAAACCGGCTGGCTTGAATATTACTCTCGACTTCTCGAGTATGAAGCGGGAATGCGATCGTGGAGTAACGCCATCTGCGAGAAAAACTACGAAACGTATTGTTGGTAGCGTCGATATGATGGAAGTAGTTTGTGGCGCGTAAGAATTGCTAAGCATGAATAAAATAAACATGAAGTATGAATAAATAAAATAAATAGATAAAACATGAAATAGGAAATTAACAAACAATAAATTTAAATATTATTTGATATTAATATAGATATAAAGATTCTCTTGCTGATACATAAAGTTATTATGCCACTTGAATATTATTGTAGCTTACACGTAGCCAATGAAAAGATATAGTTTTAAAACACGAAAATTTGAAATTTTGTGCAATATAAAATAGGAATAGGAAATAAATAAATATTAAAATACGAATTGATAGAAAATAGATTGTAACAAATTGGGATATATGATTATCTATCTAGCTTATAAATAGTTTATGCTTCTTCAAGTATGAATACTATGCACGTGTGGGTTCAAAGTCATTTGCGTGGTAGAAGCGATAGTCGACTGGGATTAAGAAAATGAGTACCGTTACGTGTATCGCATCCGTCAATATTGCCGTTATAAAATATTGTATGTATTCTTTTGCTTTTCTTTTCTTTTAAAATAATTACAGTACAGTAATATAATTACTATAATAATTAAATTGCATTTACTATTTAATTTATTTAAAAAGGTATTAGAGATAAATGTTTCCGTATATCTATTATTCGCATGACCGCCGTTTTGAATTTCAAATTTGATGTATTGCAAAGTACAATGCTACAAAAACTGAACATAATATATTACGTTTAAAAAGTCTAATTTTTATTTTTGCATATGAATAGAATAAATTTGTATTATACCTTTCCGATTTTTTGAAATTCAAATAGATCTAGAAACATAAATTTTTCTTTTACAGGGGGAAAGAGAGATGAAACTTTAATCTTGCCAGTAAATGATTCCATCAGTGCTACCTTAGATACAGATCATGTAAAAATACAATTTATTTTTTATATCTAGCTAGACATATTATTATATCTAGTGAAATAATAAACGTAAATGGCATATTTTAATTTGATCCATTTTAAATTTTAGCTACACACAAAAACTACTGTAATGATCAGTCCAACTTTTAAAGAGGATCAGATCTGGTTAAATGGACAGTAAGTGTTAAATAATTATCTACCATAGAGAAGTTGGGTATATTTTAAAAAAATTGTATAACTTTTTAGGGAAGAAGATATCAAGAATCCTAGATTGCAAAATTGTTTAACACAAAGTATGTAATTATATTAAAGAGATCTTGAAATTTTTTAAATAATGAAGTATACTATTCTAGTTAGGAAAAGGGCAAGAAATTCCAATCATATAGATCAATGGAAAGTTCATATTTGTTCAGAAAATAATTTTCCAACTGCAGCTGGGTTAGCTTCTAGTGCAGCAGGATATGCTTGCCTTGTAGCAGCTCTTGCTAAACTATATCAAGTAGAGGTATTGCAAAGTTAACATAATTATGATCTTTATAATTCTATATATTATATCTGTATAATTTTCACATATTTAAATATTGATTTCTAGGGTGACATTAGTTCAATAGCTCGTATTGGTTCTGGTTCAGCATGCCGAAGTGTTATGGGAGGTTTTGTAAGATGGTATATGGGTTCTGAACCAAATGGTGCTGACAGCATAGCAAAACAAATTGTGCCTGCCTCTCATTGGCCAGAAATGAGAATTTTAATATTAGTTGTGTGTATTAGTTTTAATTCTTATCTTATCTTATGTTTTATACTAAATGTATTTATGACTAAATATTCTACACCAGGTAAATGATGCAAAGAAAAAAGTTTCCAGTTCAGTTGGAATGAAAAGAACCATGGAAACATCTGATCTTGTACAATACAGGATAAAACATGTTATTCCTGAGAGAATGAAGAGAATGGAACAGGCAATTGTAGAAAAAGATTTTAAAATATTTGCTGAACATACAATGAAAGATTCAAATCAATTGCATGCAGTATGTTTGGATGCATATCCACCATTTGTTTATATGAATGATATTTCACATGCCATTGTTGATCTTGTTCATGCCTATAATGAAGCTGTGAATGAAGTAAAGGTATTGATATGAAACATCAATTTTTTCAACTTTAATTTATATATATTAATATTTTAATTAAATATGTTACTCGTTTTAGGTTGCATATACTTTTGATGCAGGACCAAATGCAACTCTGTATCTCTTGGAAGAAAGTGTTCCAGAATTTGTGGGAGTATTAGATCATTTCTATCCACCAGGAATTAATTTAGAAAAGTACAGGAGAGGGTTACCTCTTAATGAAGTTATAGATTCGCCAGTAAATATTTTTTATTATTGTATAACAATTACGTATCATTTGATCTATGCCAAAATAAATGATTTTAAATTTGTTTTAGGAGCTATTTAATAACATTAATGCAAAAAAACAAGCACCAGAATCTCTTAAATATATTATTTACACTAAAGTTGGAGATGGTCCTAAGTATTTAAAGGATCCCAAAGATCACCTTTTAAACAAAGAAGGATTGCCTATTAGTTAAGTTACTAAAAATGGGTTGTATTTAAATTATTTATTGAAAATGATTCTACTTCATTGTAATTAGTAGATAGATGCATTTATTATATAATGGAAAATATATTCTTGTTTATATTATTTGGACATAATTGTTGGCTGTATTATATTATTATATTATGTTATATTTTGTAACAAAATAAATTCTTGAAAATAGATCATAATATAATCTGGTAAAATATAAAGCTATTCCTGTGTTAGTTACTATCCAAATTTTGAGCACTGTTACTCGTTCCCATACCTATATTTATCTAAAAATTGTCCTACCGCACTGTTTATTTATTGAAGTATAGGTTATTCAAGCATAATGTGCAAAATTTTATAAATTCAATAAGTTATTAATTAATATTTTGTTTCTCTTGGAATATAATAAAGGCGCTCTAAAGTGTACAACGTTTTGTTATAAAAATCACAAAAGTTTAAATGAAAAATCGTAAAATTTTCAAATCGTAAGATGTGTAAAACAAAATTGATTACATCAGTTTTGGAACGTGTTCTTAAAACGCCAAATTTCGGACAATGTTTACAAAAAGTAATGTTTTTCAATGTTTTGTGATCTGTTTTCTTCTAAGTACATATATTAGCAATTCATAAAATACAATAAATACTATATACTATTAGGTTAACCCAAAAGTAAAAGTCCTCCGTTTTACAAGGAAATAATAGATACACATTTTTTGTTTTATATTATTATATTATATATTATATATAATATATAATATGGTATAATATAGTATATATTTATTATTTTCTTATAAAAGAAAGAAATTTTTGGGACAACCTAACAAATTACAATTAATTGAATAAAAATTAAATATAACAATAAGTGGATTTTTATCTT
Organism: Bombus affinis; assembly: GCF_024516045.1. NCBI lineage: Eukaryota > Metazoa > Arthropoda > Insecta > Hymenoptera > Apidae > Bombus > Bombus affinis. Next base: position 13,158,368 of record NC_066344.1, read on the forward strand.
ATTGTGAAATAATTTTATACTTGTTTTCTAAACAGCTCCAAATAATCTCAGCAGGAAATGGAAATTGTAAAGCACAATTAATCATATCCGAGGAGCATTTAAACTTAGGTGGTACTTTGCATGGTGGTTTCACAAGTACGCTAATTGATTGTGTTTCTACATATGCTATAATGACACATGGGAATAATTCACCAGGTGTCTCAGTAGATTTAAATATTACGTAAGTATAACCATAATTATAACATGAGCTATGTATATTTATAACTAATTATAATGTAATAATAATAATTAATATATAGGTTTATGAAACCTGCCCTTCCTGGAGACCTGATAACAATTGATGCCAAAACTGTACGTGGTGGAAAAACATTAGCGTTCCTTGCAGTAGATATTACAAAAGACGAGGGAAAACAAATAATTGCTCATGGACGGCACACAAAATTTGTTGGACAGAAATAAAGCAGTACATATATTGTTGTATAATGTTAATATTTAATGAACAGAATACTTTAGTACATGGATATATTATAAAACCTGAATATGTTCCAGTAATGTTTCAATGTGTATATAGTGTGTATATGTTTATATAGCTACACAAGTGAATATAATTTCTTTACTGGATGCTGCATTATGATATTCTTCAAACATTGATCTATCCTTAATTTTCTTTGAATGTTTCTATTTAATACATATTTCCAAAGATTTAGATCTTTCTGAAATGAATCAATAAACACTTTCTACAATACTCCTACAAATTTTCTAGGAGCTAACATGTACATAATATAAAACAAACACATGGCACAGGATCATAGAAATGTAAGCGTTCAACATAACGGTAATCAATATCAAAACTGTACATATTAAGTAGTAAATGTATTTATGGTTCGTTTTCCTTTAAACTTTGTGTTAAATATAGAACTTGTTAATAAAATTATTTTGTGCATATCATTAATAGCTAGTTGATATAATAGTTATGTATTATCTATGTAAAAGGAAAGAGGGCAAGGTGATATGTAAATCTTTTCATTACTAAAAAAGAAAAATGTTATTGCATAGAATACAATTAAAATATTTTTATCGTTTTACTTAAGTCAATTTTGAAATGTATTTATATTATGCCATCAAAGCAATATGTGACTCTCTGCAGCTTCAAAAATGATAAAAATGGAAAATCGACAACAGTGCGATTTAAGCTCTATTATTACTTCTATAAATATCATTAAGCTCTTTTTAGTACCATTAATGTATCAAATATGAGACTAGAGGTAATAACAAATATCTAAATGACGAATTCGAATCTGACAGGAGAGCAATAAACAGCTAATCTCCTAATAAACCCAATTGGGCTTCGTGTATGTACAGTAATAAACGTGCAACGTTAATGAATTTCTAATACGAAGCGAATTTAAGATAAATTGGATGCGCGTTGGAACAATGGTACATCGTCTATTGTTCTACTTCGATTTCTTCACGTCCTCTAAAAGTGATCTCAGTTCTTTTATCTTATGAGACAAGGATTCTACAACATCTATAACCTTTCTAAACTCTTGCTCGGTTTCCTCGATTGTTCTCTCTAAATATTCTATTTTTTCACTCTGGCTCTGTGTACTTGTATCCTTCAGAGAGAAACTATTTTGCGATGGCAAATATTTGGCTGCGCTACGTCTGAATCTCGAAATTGTATTACTCTGATCTTCACATCCATCGCAACATTCGGACCAAACTCTTAAGTCTACATATGGAATCTCATTGCAGGTGACGAACTTATTATCACCTTCGGGCAGTAAGAACACATTCGGTTGAATTCTATTAATATTGTCGCCATTGTCGCATAGGATCCTAGCTAAGCTCGTTTGTTTTATCTGTGCGAGTTGTTCTGGTTTAAAAACAGTCGGACTCTCATACCAAAATCTGTCGCCATTTCTAGTACGTTTAAATTGCTCTAACAAAATACATTGGAAGAGTGGTCCTAGTTTGGCATTAGGCAGTTGATCCTCCAGTACTCCACCAACCCAGACATCTATGTTCCCAGGATGACCGTACAGTTCTCTTAATTTTTGTCTAACCTTAGTGCTGCGAATTTCATCGGCTAGATCCTCGAAAGTTTCAACGTAAGACATATTGCAGAATCGTCGCCATTCTAAATAACCTGGCAGTGCATGATCTCTGCCCCGCTGGATATTCATCGCAGCTAAATCTAAAGCCACCGCATGGGCAGTATGGAATAATTGTTCCGTCAGTTCTGAGTTCAAATTTTCTTCGGGCAATTTCAATTTTGCGGCAGTGCCAAACATTCCTCTCATAAGAGGGTCCACGCCACCTTCTTCGACCAATCTCCACGGCGAAAAGAAGGCGTCTCTTAGCTTAAGAGGACCCTGGGGAATCGGTTGAAAAGATTCGTTAAGACGCTGCAACTGAGGTTGAATCAATGTATGACCGAATCTTAAAGCTGCGGTAGCAAAAACATTGGAGATACTAGCATCGAGGTTAGGATCATAACCTCGATACGAACCTAAAAGTTCTTCTGCAGTTCTACCAAATACATGAGGTATCCAGTATTGATATGTAATATGTTGCATCTCAGCACCTACGATCTTTCTAGCTTCCTGATACAATTTTTCCCCATTCCATTGAGGGTTTATATCACGTAAAGAGCGAGCTATGCGATTATGTTCGCGTAACCATATCGTATGCATTGCTAGAAGACCCACTTGTTCATTGGCTCTGATATCTCCGGCTACGAAACAATTGATCGAACTTTCTACAGGATTTCTCCTGCAATCGACGAATTGACCATTAGCGTATGGCAGAAGAGGTTTATGGCCAGGAATTGCAGGCCCTTCTCGCAACAAACCATGATCTGTTGTCAAGTCACGGAGATCTCTGGCTAAGGCATCATCGTAACCATATACTTGAGAGCCATCCATGTAGCTGGTTAGCTGATTTAATTGTTCTCGAGGAGTGAGACTGCCCCATAATAAACTGGTTGCACCAGAACCGCAAACTGCACTCGTTCTGATAAAATCAATGCACCTTCTATTATTGACTCTAGGGTCACCAGGTGGAACATCCATGGGAAAGCAAGGTGCAGCATTGTCACAAGACTTCTTACAATCTATACCATCCCATGATTCGCTAGAAACTGATGGAAGAGCGTGATCTAAGTCATGATCCATGAACTGACCCCACTGCATTACCATATGCGTGATTCCACTATCTGAAGTTACGTTATGAGTGGTTATTAGCGTTGTGGAAACTAAACGCGCAGAAGGTTTCGGATATCCATAGTAACGACGATTTTTTTCCCAACCGACTGGCGATGAAAATCCATTCTCGTAAATTGGTTGTAAAACTCTACGGAATCCAGTATAGGAAGAACCCCAGGTTGGATGTCGTAAGTTGTTGCAGCTGCCATCTATGTTACGGTACTTATTGTGATAGCACATGTTTGTGCAATTCTGACGATGTCTGTGGCCTGTGCATCCAGATAACCTTTCGATTTCTCTAACCTATGGAATGGTTGACATTTGTTAATAACTTAAAATATTATTGTACAAAAATTAACTAAACCATAACTCAAACACACCTGTTCCGCCGTTAGAATTTCCTCATATCGGAATTCAGTGCTGGTGTTCGCACTCAGGCCAGAATTTACCATTCGTCGTATATTTACGAGCGTTCTTTCGAAAATTTCAGCAGGTCTGGCAGCTGCGCGACCGACTGCATCTGGGAAACGCGCGAGTCTCAGTGGATTCGTCCGCGCAGATCCGCTAAGAAGATCTATCAGCGTGTTATTTATGGCTCGATCGATCTCCTCGGTTGCATCCTTGAAGGCTCTGATCACAAGAACATCTGCTGCTTCGGTCTGGCGAACGCGTACCAACGCCTGGGCGGTTGCTCGACCATATTGGTTCACAGCGGAGCATTCATATCTATGTATACAATTCTTGACTTATGATGGTGAAAACAAACATACACGCAATATCAGAAACCCGTTAAGATGTTGCATTTAAAAATTTAGTAAATTTTCCTACATTCATCTATATGTCATAGTTATGGCAATATTTATGTCTATTCTCATATATTCCTGGATTTTTTTACTATATTCTATTCAAGGTTATAGATCATAGACCACTTAATATTTTCCTATATTTTTTAAATAAATAACACAAGAAATGTTAATAAAAAGTATCAAAATTCACCTTCCAGTATCGGCAGCAGTAACATTATAAAGATACAAGCTTCCCCCGCGCGATACACGAAATCTAGACCCTTGAACAGCTGTACCATCCTTCTTCCACTGTATCACGGGTTTAGGGAAGCCTTCTACTCTGCAGGGAATCTCTATAATGGCCCCAGATTCCGCCTCCATATCGTGTGGCTCATACGTTAGCTTAGGAGGACTATAAGATTCATCTACTACCCTCAGATCCGCGCTTGTTTCAGCGTATCCATTAGAGTTTTTCGCTTGACAAACGTATCTAGCTGAGTCTGATTCTTTTACAGCAAATATTCTTAACAAACTTCCTTCGTCTTCTATGGCGATACGGCCACCAACGTCTAACATTTGACCATTTCTCCACCACTGAATAGTTGGTGCAGGACGACCATCTACTTTACAGATAAAAGAAGCATCTACTCCAACCTGGACAGTTTGTGACTCAGGCAACTCGGTAAATCTTAAGGATGGTGATACTGTGATTACTGCTCTGGCCTTTCTTGATTTTGTGAAGCCCATTTCGCTCTTGGCCATGCATTCGTATTCACCAGTGTCTTGTTCCGTTACATCTGATATTACTAATGTTCCATCATCCTCGATCACATAACGGTTCCCATCGGCGGATACTTCATTAGAGTCCCGCATCCACTTGATTTCCGGTATCGGGTCTCCTATTACCTCGCAGGTGAAGCTGATGGTCCCTCCCAGCCTGACCTCTACATCCTGGGGACCGTTCATTATGCGTGGCTCAGCTGAAAAACGAAAATGAGAATTTAAGAATAATCTATAGTTAAATAATTGTATAATCGTATTGATAGGTATATTAATGATTTGTAACATTGGAGTGGATAAAATTTTTCATTTGCTTTTAACTCTCTATAATAAAATTTTGTTTCCTTATGTAGATTTATGTTATTAGAGATCTTTGTTTGCTTATGTAAATTTATGTTAATGGAGATTTTTATTTATCTATGTTATTAAACACATACATAAAATAATATACATCTATATTATTGAAAATTTTACTTACTATAACTCTACATTAAGCAAATAATATTGGAATAACTAAAATTCCTTTTGCTTTTAGTTTTGCTACTTTGTTAACTTTGCTTACATGCAATTACATTAACAAAAATTATAATTGATTACGATTTCTCACCTTAATCTAAAATGTAGTAATAATAGTTTTAAAAAAATTGTTTAATACTAAATACATTTTTTTATTTTTAATTGCATTTAAAAAAGGGAGTAGCTGAACTGTTTGAAATCAATTTAGGCATGGTTGGTATATTTACCAAAGGTACTAATGTCAATCTGTTAAAAACTGGTGCATGCGTGTAGCTGTAGCCAAGTTTATTTGTAGTTGTCTAGATATGTAAAATGAATCGTGTTTCTCACTCTGATCTAATTTGGAACTGATATGATTAGACAGTTTGACATAATTGTGTTGAATAATTCATATCAGAGTGTTCTTTAAATAGACAGCAGAGGATGATATTTGTTTTTATACTTAATATACTTTTTGCCTTTCATCGAACATGTGTGACCAGGTAATCGAGGATAATCGAGAAAACAGACGTGTCATTCTCAACCGGACTCTCCCCACTTTGTCTTCATCACCATCAGCAAATTAACTTTCTCAATAAAAAGTTCCTAACTGTAAAAACCAACTGTAACTCGCAATATTTTCTAATGTCGTAAAACAAAGTTCTCTTAACGCCATTAAGAGCGATGCGTCTCGCGAGAGCCATAAAGGAGCGCAGTGGTCGATACCTCCTCTTGTTTGTACTTCATTTCATTCGATCTTTTTGTTCGTATGTATGAAATCTCAAATTTTAACCACTTGATTTTCAACTATTTAAAATATCCAAAGAAATATTTTGCAGATTTAAATTACTTTTACGTTTGAACTAATTATTATATCTATCCACTTTTCATCTCTTTATATGTGTATTTTTATTCTTTATTTTTTGATAAATAGAAATTCTGAAATATGCAATATTTTTTAGCTATTTCAATATTAATTACTTGCAAATAAAATTGTCAAATAAGTTTCAATACTTCGTTACCCATACTAGAGTTAAAATGACTTCATTTCTTTTCATGAAAGAGATTCTAAACTATATCTCGTAATTTTAGTATTATACCTAGATCTATGTAACCCTACATTTTCTTATCGTTTCAACGATCAGGTGTAATATGGATGGTTCAATTACTCAACTGCAATGAAAATCGTTCATCGACATGCTTGTCAACGATCTTCCCTTCATCTCATTGGGCGACTGGCAAAAGGCTGCCATCTCGGATGGTTTGTTTTGAAGCCTCTGCACCAGCCAGACCAAATTACAGTCGCAAACGAGAGCATTGCTATCTAAACGAAGACGTGTCATGGGTCCCACATTGTGAAAAGCGTCCGCTGGTAGATGATGCAGTAGGTTGTTATGCAAGAAAAGTCTCTCCAACGATGGCAAATCATTGAATGTCCCCTTTCTAATTTCTTTCAGATGATTGAAATGTAGATATAATTGTTCTAAGTTTGGCAGACCAGAAAATGCCCCTGGTGAAATTCGTTCCAAACGATTCTTATATAGATAGAGGATCCTTAAGTTTGATGCACCTTCGAAGGTTCTTGGTAAGAGGTGTTTGATGCGATTGTCGTTCAATAGAAGTGTGTGTAAGTCGGATAGACCGTGGAAGGAGCCAGGTCGTATCTCGGCTATGTTGTTGAATCGTAGATCACTGTAAAATTAATTTAGCTTCATTAATGTAACAGAAATATATTGATTACAAAGAATATATTCCAAATAAGATAAAAATAAAATATGTTTAATGATAATAGAATATTTTAATTATATATTAGTAATAGGATATTTAGAATAGAAGTAGAATATTTAATTATTATATATTGATCTAAATTGGGAAATTAATCTAATTTTGTTAATATAATAGAACGGTTTTATAAGTATAGAGAAAGTATAGAATATAGAGAGCTGTAATATACACAAATTATAGAAGTTATTTAATAGATGGACCATCTTCCTACAATGGAATATTTTTAATTACTAATTTATGCAATGGTAAAAACAGAAGTTATGATTTGCGAAAGAATATGCAAAGTATATAAAGTCAAGGTTGTCAAGAAGATCGAGAAGAGTAGGAAGAATTTAGTGGAGGTGTCTTAAATACTCTGACATCACTTCAATTTCTCTCCTACGGCACCAGTGTATTTTAAACTATATCTCGCTCTTACATATTTTGCGATCTGTTTTAAGTTCTGCTTTATCTAATATCTCCCTCCCGTCAAAATCTCCATACAATCGTACAACAAAAACTTCCATTTAATCTATTCTACAAACTTGAGCCGAAGACAGCAAAGAAGCTCTTAATTTCAGAGATTACGCAGAAAGATCGCTATGTCGACTGACTCTTATGTTCCTCTCACAATTGAGCAATAATCGTGCTCCAAGTATCGATTACAACCGCAGTCGACTTGACAAGAGCTCGCGAACCAACGAAGGAACTTTAACTCGATCGTTCGAGGAAACTGAAAATAATTCCCACTAAAAGTTGGTCAATTGCAACTCCTTCTAATAAACCCTTTGATTTATAATTTTTTTCCTGAGTATAGGTCAGAGCTAATTATTTACTGCTTTAACATTTTATTTAAAGAAAGATATTAAAATATTAGATAGAAATTGTATTCAATAGTCTATAATTTTATAATTGGAAATTAAATTTAGAGTTAAAATTTCAAAATTTAACTAAAGAGTTGAAAATTTGAAAAAGACTTAAAATTATTCTTTGATACAAGCAGAGCTTCTTCTCTTCATTGTAATTTGTTCCTTAACATTAGAACTATCAGTGACTAAAGTATGAAATTTGTATCAAAATGAAAAGTATATGATAAAATATATAATACAATAGGAAAAATAAGCCGTTATCCATATATGTTACGAAGAACCATTAAAATCTCCAAAAATGTGATAGTACAAATGTATAAAATCTCTATATTTTGGTAGTTCTAATATTAAATCGCGAGCGTGACTCGATATTATAAATAGGTCAAATGCTTAATTATTTATCGAACGAACATAGATTTCACAGATCCCCCTGCATTTTGTCGAGAAACAATAACAATCAATGTGTTAGGCATCATTACACGATTCGCCGCTACAAAGATCGCCAGAGCCATAGAGCGCGAATCTCTTAATTAACGATTTTACTCGACTCGTTGCACATTATTTCCTCCGTCTAAATTGTCAGGCGAGTTCTCGGTTCAACGCGTCGGTATTTTAACCTCTTTATCGCTCCAGCTGATCTTCCAGAGCTTCGTTCCGTGGCGAACCACCGACCAGACGAACGAAAATGGAACGATCCGTGAGTAGAGCCGACTGCTCGCGACACGCTACGGCATAATAAAAGATTCTTCTGCTAAAAAGCTTTCACAAGCAACCACGTTTGTATTCTGCTTCTTATTTTTCCGCATCGTGCACCTTTTCATTCATATTTTTCTTAATTTCTTGCCATATATGGTAAAGACGAGGGAATGGTTATGTCTGGAAAGAAGAATGGCAAAGAAAAATTGTGGAAAATATTAGAAGTGAAAGAGGGATCCGATGAACTATTCGACTTAGGTATTGTTTGATATTTAGAGAGAATAAATATATCTGACATGAATAGTGATAATTATCCAGTTATCTTTATGAGTTATATAATAGTAATATTTATGTGTGATATTAATATACACTGAGTCGCTTAGGTAATCTTCTTTCAAGCAATTATTATAAATATTTGCAGTGATTCGTTGAACAAATTATTTATCAATTATATTTCCTTACTTCTTTTTCTTTAAAATTCACCGATTCTACAGAAAACAAATTTTACTCTAAAAGCAAGCTTTAACTGTCGATATACATTATGTATAATTCTACCAAGAATCATATTAGCTAGAGAAACATACAAAAATTATCATAATATTCACTAGTTGGGTATACTACCATACTATGTCGTTTCCCAGTCCTTCTTCGAATATCATAAATATCTTCCATATTTTCTATCACAACATTTCACGTAGAAGAAGATTATAATTGAAGATAGTTCTCTTTTTGTCAACATTTACATTTTCTTCGTTCTTCTTCTTAATGCTATTTCCATCCTTAAATTACGATTTCATCTTGGAATATATTAATGTAAAGTGTCCAAGAGGAAATATCGATCATCCTGATTGATAAAAAGGAAATTACATATCTAATGCGTACGATGTACTATGGCAGAAAAGGAAGCCAATAAAAATGATAATGAGCTGGAAATAAATTTACTTTCACTGCAGCAAGATAACTTTGCTATTTTACTTTCGGATTGACATAAATATTAATGGTGGGTATTATTTAACTCTGTCGATCGTTATAATTTTCTCCGTAATTCGACATCAATGAGATCGGTTCGATAAAAAGTTATCGCTATTAATATTAAAGGACTATCATATCGATGAAATGACAGCCAATAGTGACATTATTAGCGTACATTCAGAAGTTATATTTCTAAAAATATTCAATAATGTTGATTTTTTGATCTATGTTCTTTTAATTTTATTCAGCAAATTCTGGTATCAAGATGACGTCATAGTTTGTCATTAGTTCGATTCATGATTCACACGTACTTATATGGAATTACAACGTTTGCGGTTTTTCTGACAATTCTTGTTTGTGCACTTCCTTCACTCGGTCAACTGAAGCTGTAACTTAAATATAATTATCTTTACATAAGTTGAGACCTTGGAATTGAAATGAATAAAAAATTAAATTTATAAGAAAAAACAATTTTGTTTTGAATCATTATTAAAGTAATATATCATTCAACTTTGTTAAATATTAAATATATAATAACATTATTAAAATATTCATAATAAAATATGCAAATCAAAATAAAATATTTACGATGTTTTTTCCAATAATTTTATCGCAAATAATTCCAAGTCTTATATCCTTGTATCTTGTATAAACTTCAGAATAATTTTTCCAATGTGTATTTACGGCTTAATTGTTTAGACAGCAGTCGCTGGATCGGGAGAACTTTTATCTCGAAGGCATATCGGTAATTTAACAAAGGTGTGTTTATTCAATGAAGTCAGGACAAACCCCACTTAATGGTACTCGATATTCAGGTCAATATCCATAATAGGTATACCTGCGCCGATCGATCCGGATACCGTTCATTTCATCATTTTAAAAGATTCTCGGTCCACGAAATTACGTGTAACGCCCAACGCTTGCAGCTTCTAATAAAATACTTGCTCAACTTTTAATCACTATCTCCTTCTTCGTTATAAATTATAAGGAATATCCGCTGTAAAATTTTATATATTAAATTATGACAAAAACTAATGCAATGAAAATAATTTGTATGAAATACAAATTTTTGTCTCTAGTTACTTTTAGTTTACTTATAATATATTAAATCTTTCTTGTGAAGTATCTATCATAATATGAAATTTTAATTAAGCCTAGTTTCGTTTGATATGCTATATTATAGTCATCTTTAAGAAACATCACTTTAAATAAAGTTTTACTTCGATTAAAAACTTCTATCATCAATCTTGAAGACATGTTCAGAGTTATGCTTCAACCTCCATCATCTTGTCTATTTCATTTAAAGTTACTATATTACTTTCGTTTATCTAAAATCGATTTATGAAGTTCCAGAATTTTATTCAATTTGTCCTCATTAGATGTTACTTTACCTTAAAATTGTATTTATCATTTTACATTTTTTCCTTCTGACATGTTCATATTATTTGTATTAGAAATAATTCTCGAAATAGGTTACAAATTAAATTAAACTCTATCAAAATATTTGAAAAATAATCTCTACTGCCATCTGGTGATCAGTCGCTCCATCCACCTTATTGGAATATATTAGGTTGTCCGAAAAGTTTCTTTCGTTTTATAAGGAAATAATAGACGCACAATGTTTTTTGCTTTATATTAGTTTATTGAATTATGCACGAACATAATAATAGAAATATAATGAAATAGACTATATCTAATTCAATAAAATAATGTAAAACAGAAATTGTTGTTCATCTAATATTACCTTATGAAACGAAAGAAACTTCTCGGATAACCTAATATTTTCAAACATATCATTGGCATATTTCCATTCGTTAAAAATGTGCAAAAACATTTACGTTTACAATGGTTTGATTGTATTATACAAATGCTTGACTAGACTCGAATTAATCGTCGTAACGAGCGACCCTACTTCATTGTCTTGGTAAGGATACTTGAACTTAACGAGACCATTTTATCCGATAGAAAAAGTAGAAACCATCAAGGAGTCATCGTATCGGCTATGAATCGAAATGCGATTCGAACCCCTCTCCAAATGAAAACATTCAGTCCCTTAACGAACAGTAATTTTATTCACATTCTATTTCGTATGCTATCTATTTAATGGGAGTTTGTCTGATAGATCTCCATTATTCTTTTTTACTAATTTTTACGACTGATCTCCAAGCACTCCGTGTCTGCGTTGGTTATAAACAGAAAATTATAATGTAGTAATAATAATAATAATGATAATAATAATAATAATAATAGTAGTAGTAGTAGTAGTAGTAGTAGTACAACAACAATAATAATAATAATAATACAATAAAATAATAATAAATAGATTACAGATATTTACGCATTCATTGAATATTTAAAGAGTACTTGTTATAATACTTAGTAGATGAAACAAATTTCTACTTAAATTCCATTTTTTTAGATATGTTCGTAACAATATAAAAATGCATAAAAATCTGCAGCAAAATAATAGCTAATCACAAGAAGTATAAATATGATAACTTATATAGCAGAAAATGACGTTATTACCTAAGAAACTATAAACTATTCCGGTTGATAGTTCGAATGCAACTGAATTATTTGAAAACAATGCCTAAAGTTAGATTTACATAAATGTTTGTGTTAAGAATGTGCCATAGTTTCAAAGGCAGTTAAGTACATGTGTCCATATTGTTTTGACTACGCATTTAAGTGCGCAACTGCGCAGCTGGTAATTTGATCCATCTTTTTTATGGGCCGATGCTGTAGGATCAACATTTTTCTCAATTCTTTTGTGAGTACAATACATAAAATCAAGAGCTGATAACTCCAAGTCTGTCACTGACAATATTATAGCGTTACCTTATTGCAATATTTGGACTTAATACATAGAAAAAAAGATTAAAAATTTTAATGCTTTCCTTATTACGATACAATGCAACTAGTAATAATAAAAAAATTAATGAAAGTAGCGTCAATTAAAAGAAGGTTGTCAAGGTCAGTTCATATGCTCATAGAGGGTGGAGGAGTTTAACTATATCTGTCAAATATCAGCTATATTTTAATACAAACGATTTATTGTTAGCGAGGAAGAAATCGTACGAAATTCGTTGCACAAATTTGTTCTAAACAGATTTAACATCGCCAAAAGGAAATCGATCATGCTGAAGTGGAGGAAAAAACAGAGATCTTTTCAATTCTAGGAATGCTGTTTGTTTTGTACGTTTTATTTGACGTTCAGCGACAGGACTAATTTATTATAGCGATCTAGTGGACAAGCGAACGGGATTAGAATTTTGTGCAATCCTCGTTTGTTGATAGAGGAAGAAGTTCCATTGCGAGAGGAAATACTTAGCTAGAATGTTATTCGTGATCTTCGAATTTCACTTAAAAAGAATTTTTCTTTTATTTTTTCAATAATGTAAAATTCTTTAATTATTTTTATTAAATATCTTTTTACTTTTTCCATTAGAAGTTGTGTGGTAAAAGTTAAATAATTGATAAACTCGCTTATCATTTCTGTTTGCAAATAATTGTCAGTCATTTGTAGACGATGAAAAAGGTAAATCTTCTACTCTTTTTAAAATTTTTGTTTCACTGCTTCAACAAGCTTTTAATTATGTAACATAAAGCTTTTCCATTGTTCTTATTAAATTATCTTTTTACTCATTTTTGGGAAGACCAAGAAATTAAATTTTTTCATTCATTAGAGGTTATGTGACAAGAATTAAATATACAATTGATAAATTTGCTTATATTGTTCCCGTTTTAAAATAATTATCAGTCATTAATGGAGCATGAAAATAGTAAATCTTCCAATTTGATAAAGATATTACTTTAGAAAGTTATAGTGAGCTAAAACAGAATGTCTTCTTTCGCAAGACGACGAAGAGTTTGAAGAAGATAAATTTGACTTATATAGAATTACGTCATCAACTGATTATTGTATTTCAAGTTATGTATTTAAGCTTGATAAGAAGAGTATAAATCATTTCACGATATTCTATTATGAAGGGGACCGCCCGGTTTAGCCGAGAGGCAATAGTTCAATTAATGGTGATTTCTTTTAATTACATTTTTTTTACAGATAAGAATATTACAACGTGTACTCGTCTCTGAGTGATCTCCCGATGCAAACATTCTAGCGTTCTCATTCTAAACAAGATTCAATTGTCATGTCGATATTCTTGCAGTTTATGTTCAGCTTTACCATTAGCCATTTTACCCCGAATTAAAACTAAATGTGAAAAAACTCCACTTCAGCAGGATTTCACGATTTGTTCAAAGGAATTTTGTCAAACTTTAATAAATTTCTTCAAACAGAAAGAGATCTCATGTTACCAGAGTTATATGTGTATGTATATATACATTTAAAACAATATAACAAATTTTAAAGTAAGTTTATTTTTAAAAATACATTTTTGTGTATTTTTCTATATTCATATTTCAATACTCATTAGCTTACATTCATTTCTATAGTTAACAAGAAAAAAAGTGGTAATAGCGATCATAGCGACACAGTCCTTAACCCCATTGAGGGTGATAAAATTGATAAAATATATATGATGTGTGAACATTATCTATAGATATATTCTTATCGTCTTTTCGCCCGTTTAAATACATATATTCGTTTTCTTGCTCAAAAGAAATAATCTAATGCCTGTTTTATAAAAAGAAAGGAAGACAGGATTAACGTATAATGTACAATATACACGTATACCCATTCCTACAGAATGTATACGGATGATGTCATGCCCAGAAATGTTGATAAGAACGAGACTTGTTGAGGAAGATTCTGAAAATACTATTAAGAAGAAGTATAACAAAGAAGAAGAAACGTCTTTTTGTAAAAAAGTTAATTTATCGTTGGCCTTTCATATTAAAAATTAAAAATTAGATTAGAAATATTTCATACTATTTAAAAATTAGATAAAAAGATATTAAAATATTCATGAATTGTTCAGAAACTCGAAAATATAACGACTATTTATTACTGTTTATTTTGAACTTTTTAAATGCAGAGCTTAAAAAGTAACTAAAGATTACTAAAAATTCACCAAAACAGGAACGACTTCTTATTTAAGAAATTACAATTTTATTTGAAATGAGTATTAAAGAATTTTTGTAAAGACTGCTTCATATTTGAAAAAAAGATCCAAAGGAAGATGTTAAAAAAATGCCAAATTTATGTTGGTACATGTTCTTTTATTGGAACTAGACGAAAACTGAATCCAGTACAAATTATTTCGTCACGTACAGCCTATGGAGAGAATAGATTGCACATGTGCAGTCAAGAATTCGTATTTACGCTATCCACTTTTGTTCCACTCTTCAAACATTCATTTACGTCCGCCTGTCTGCTTCTTATATATAGTTTGAGCTGCACGGTCACGCCTATTTTAACTATATTCGTTTACATGTATCTGCAGTATACGAAGAAGCATTGATGTATCGAATTATTTATACGATTGACGATCTTGTTACGACCTCGATTGTATCGATTCCAGTAAAAAATCAATTACAACAATCTAAATGCAATACAAAATTTATTTGATATTTGTCTTATGATTTTATTCTAGAACAGAAAAAAGAAGATTTTTTAAAAAAATTAGCGTATTGCTTAGTAAAAATTGATCATTCAAGAAGAGATCATAAGATCATAAGGATGGTTCAAGAGATCATAATATGACCATTTAAGCGTATATACAAGGAGTACAAGGTCATCAAGTAAAACAGATTCTGAGAACCTAAATTGATCTGTGGCTTCTTCCCTTTGTGTTAATTCACAAGATGTTGGAAACTGAAAGATAAACTATCTTTGTTTATAGAGTTGATGCATTATTTTCTTTAGAAACATCAGATTTGTAATTCTGTAGGAAATATTATACCTCAGACTTGAAGACTTAAAGTAAGTATAGGATCATATGCTTGAGTGATTTTTTCGCGTGGAATAATCTAAAATACAATAACCACGCTGTGTATATAATATGGCTATCCGATATATGTATTAATACAACATACACGCGATTCCTTTCATCTTTGATGAAACGCGATCCTCCAATTACCTGGAAAAATATACTTACGTACATATCTTTGATTAAAAGCTATTGCTTCCATACCATTAAGACAGTCTATCATCATAGAACGTCATAAAGTTTCAATTGACCCGCTGCTGCGCGATTTTTCTTAATCATGACAGAGTTAATTATCTGACTGCTTCTGAATTACGATGGTATATGCTTCCTATTGATTCATATAGTATATAATATAAAGATATGAAATACAATATTACGCAAGTGTATATTTACAGATAATACTTGCAAATTAATTTCAAGGATACCAAACTTTTCCAGATTCCTTGTACCTTTCAAGTTCTGAATGTAAGGACGAGATTTTTTTTCAAGAGAAAGAGGAAAATAAACATAAAAAGATTTAAGAAAAGGAAAGGTAAAATTTAATAGGAGAATATCTAAAAAAAAAAAGTTTAGTTTCAGGAATCTTCAATCTTTAATTTTTTAAAATTAAAATTTCTCAACTTCAAACAGGAAAATATATTAAAAGAATGTTTTTAAATCAACAGGAAAACCAATAACCAACGGATACCATTCAATATCTAGAAATGAAGAAATATACCAGCTAGACCATATTTACACTAAACACCAGCAACCAATGTAATTCTTCACTTCCCACGTACATTCGCGCTAGAAATATTCACAGTCTACATCATGAATATTTCCCGATTACTAGTGTATCCCAATTTCCCTGTAATTCGCCTAGGGACATTGTGTGCATCGATAGATTATCATGCATTTTTGTATATAACCATCAATCTCTCTCTGAGGGACTAAGCTATACGATGAAAGGGGAAAAAGAACAAAAGAAGAAAAAAGTAGTAGATGTCAAAGAAGCAGCCACTTACAGGACCGTCGTGTTGGTTGGTACTCGTGGTACACGGTTCAGCTTCTGAAACATGCATCTCACGGTGTTTCCGAAGCACATACACTTGTGAGGGCATTCCATGTTCCTCCCGTTTTGCCATTGGTCCGCGTTGGATAATGGCAGGATCAACAGGAGCGAGCAAACGACACTTAACACCAGCCTCATCTTGCTGTACCCACGTGTGATCAGTCTTATTCTTATTAAGGTTGTTCCCCGCACTATTTCGCGCTAGCACGTGCTGGTCATCGAGATAAACGCGTCCTCCGTCTGGCAGCAGTCTTTGGCTACGCGGTACTTTCACTTCTCTCTGTTTCAGAGATCCACGAACCTTTCCTGTAATGTTCGAGCTGGAGCTGAGTGTCCTGCAGCCAGGATCCGTATAATTCTATATATTATGTTGGCTTTATATGGAATAGCTGATTGTTTATTATACTTTGGCAGTGGATTTCGAATGCATTTGTTTGAATGGATGTTTGTGAAGAGCATGATAAAGGAAGAAATGTTTAATTATTTGGACATTAAATCTGGTATGTAAATTGATCGGATTGAATATTAGAATGTTATTATAGGAAATATGGGAGAGAATGGTTTTTTAATAGTATAAAAATAGCACAAAGGTGTAGTGAATGTTATGTAGATGAAATTTTGAGTATGAGAGTTTTATGTTGTTTATTAGTATAATTTCTTTTCGAAATTTTATACCAGTATTATGAAGTTATTGGTATCTTATGTTAAATGATCCGATAATGGATTTGATAATAGATAGATGATATAATAACAGATAAACGTTAATGATTATATCCATACTTAATAATGAAATCTTAATAGATTACTTGTGTAAAAATATTTTTAGTAATACACAGGATGTATTGCAATTTGACGTAAAAAATGCCTACCCTCTTATACACAGCATATCTAGTTCAGGTATATACCTAAATCTAATCCAAATTTATAAGACTCTAAATATGTTAACACACAAAATACAAATCTATTCAATCAGAAACTCCAAGTCAATTCCAACTAACTTAAACTAGGCATACTCTCCATAATACTCGACTTCCATTATTACTTGTTAAAAGTTTCAAATAGTTTACCCTAAACCTCAATTTCTGAACCTTGTAAAACAAGTCGTTATCCAAGTTCGGTATCCACCAAGTGAAACACTTTCTTCACAGGAACTTCACTATGTAAGAATAAGAAAAATCTAACCCGTGTTTCTGAGCTCAGTCGGTGAGATTCCTTTAGGCCTAAACGGCCGTCGAATATCGTCTGTGAGGGTCGGTGGACGAAGCAACAGCGGCGACAAAGGAATAAAGAGGCGCGGAAGGACGCCGCCGCTGCGTTGTCGTTTCGTCGTGGCGGCTCGGCTACTACTAGACTAGAGTCGCACAGCGCCAATCCGCTCTGCGCGCGTTAGTAAAGCGTACGTGAGCATTTCTTTGCGAGTCTTTCTCCCCACTCGTTCGCACGAGCCACTCCTCCGGTCCTCTTCCTTCAGTATCTTCTTATTTTTACACGTTTTTTTTGTGTATTTACCTGCACACGTGGATACACTCGATGATGCGGGAACTTCTATGATACAGCAAGAATGTAATATAGGTTAAGCATCAAAGTTGATATGCTTCAACGTCAAGACGAGTAAATTGACACAAACATGAGGGAATAATTCAAAGTTGCAATCAATGTTGCATGCGATACACTATTGGATAATTTGGGATTATTTTTGTGTTATATGTACCTACATATTATATGTATATTGAATCAGTTAATAATTTTGTTATTAATTCGAAATTAATGCCACGCTATAGATCAATATATACTTCTGGTAAGTTTTTTTACTTGGAGAAATTGTTGATGAAGAATTCTAAACTAATTTCTTTTTCAAATTCTTAGGTTTCATAGAAAACTTTATTTATATTATTATATTAAACATTTATTCAACTGCTGGATTCCACTATAATTAGTATCAGTGTATCAATCGGTAATATTGATTGATATTAAAGATCTTACTATATTATGAAAGTTACTATAATACCATAGGCGAATAAAAGGAAAAAGATGAAACTGATTGATAAGCAAGTCTATTAAGGTTATTTGGTCAGAGTGACAATGGATATTATGTCTATAGCTCTTAATTATAAAAACTTTCTATTATTTCAGATGGTATAGTTGAATTAATTAATAATTGTTGTCTGGAAGTACCGAATAAGGAAACAGGTAGATGCAACATGTTGATAGTATGTAAAAAGACAAATGACACATCGTTTGGTGATGTATATGAGCAGTCATCAATACATATACAATAATAATAATACAATAATTAATGACTTAACCTCATATAATTTGTTTCAACAATATGACTAGGCCAACGTTCTATAATCCATGAAACAACATTGATTGTTACCCAGCGAAGTCGTGAAGTTTTTGATATGCCGTATGCCGAAAAGAGAAAGATGCTTCTCGGAGAGGGAATCATATCGCCTCGTTATATCGTAGCAACGATTCCAAACGAAACACGTCTCTGTTCATATTTTCGACTCCTGTTTCTTTCTGTCATAGGTTAATGTCAGGTTTCACACACCTAAACTTTGCTAGAGAAATGCTCTTTAAAATTGAGGAAAACCTCATCAAAATATGTCCTATAGTTCTTGAGATTAGCTCGAACTCGGAACATACAGACGCTTGCCGAGTACTTGATTTTATATTATGTCTAGATTGAATACAAAAGAATATTTATTATATTCTCTCTCATGCAATGTTTGTATAGTATACATGAAGAGAAAAGCACTTCAGTTTGCATCCAAAACACGGTTTTAAGTAATTGCTTCTTAACTTGCTGCGCTGCATGTTTCTTTTTGTAGCGCAATTTCAAGGAAACCGTCGCTGTATAATTGGTCGCTTTGTATTTTATATCTGTCCACTTTAGTAGTTTTTTTTGCACGATGAGATGCGCTATAGGGGACAGTGTGTCCTTGCGTAGCAACGCCGTTGTGTTATGGTTCCCCCTTGCTCTTTGAGATTTCAAGCACAGTGAACCGTAGTTCCTGGTTTTGTCCACTAAATCGTGCACTACCGACGCTTAAGCTCTGAAAGCCCCTCTTTTGACGCTAGAGGGATTCTACTTGTTACTGGGAATCCTTCTGTATCCCCTTGGGGATATGTATTGCACTCTGTCGAGATGACGGAAATTGAGGAAACAAAATCCGGTAATAAAAACAGACTTTTCAAGTGTGTTATCTATTATCCTATCTTCTACCTTATGACTGCAAATTTATTATTTAGTTGCAGATAAAAATAATTTCATAAAAGGATACGTATGTAAGGATAGCAAAATAAGTACCTAAGTTCGACGTTCTTAATGCGGTATTTATTTCATCTTAATTCTCTTCTCACTTTTATCCAACCTGAGTAATTCTGCTACTCTGTATCAAACGTTTATCAAACGTTTTCAGAACTACGATTCCCTTTAGATCTTGCAGTTAAGATCACAGGACGATCATTCACCTGCACCTTCGCAGGATACGCTTCCAAAGCTGTATTTTATACCAGGATGGAAACGCGATATTTGGAAACGCGGCATAATGTGATGTTTATCGACAGCGTGGTCGCGCGCGTATTTCCCATTAACATTCCGTATGAAATCCGTAGGTAGATAAGTGGAATGCCCTGTACAGAGACGCGTTTGCATACACGCCGGTGTATATCTAGATGCTGCATGCATCTGCGCCCGTCCATTGAACGTGCATGCACGCGAGTTTAACGAGCGCGGCAGAGGCTGGCGCCAAACGGCGATCCTAACATCGGCCAACCGATTCGCGATCTCTGCTTTCTACGATAATCCTCTGCGATGGCATACTGTTGTCCGCTGTGGAAACGTGATCGAGCATGATCGAGCCTCATGCTTACAGCCTATCCTAATAGATATCATAATGAACGTACAAAGTCGGGCAAATACTGGCGTTGCATAGGTCTGGAGAATAGGAATATTGTGATAGTATAATAGTACAGAATTATACATCATATTTTTTATAAGAAATATTTTTGATAACTGTAAGTATTAATTATTAATATGGAAAGTATTTTTAAGGTTTAAAAGAAATTTCTATCGTTGGTATTGAAAATGATTTATATATATCTGAAATTTTGAGAAAACCTGGCTATTATTAAATACAGAAGTGACAGTAGAGAGAAGGAAACGGTACGTGTAAGGGGCCACGAGACTATTTTCATTTATGAATGAAGCGATGCGAACGTAAAAGTACTTTATCCATCATATTCGTTATCAAGGACATGGCAATGCACAGAGTATTTTTACCACAGAATTTCCAGCTCTGAGAGTATCCTACAATCCCTAGGTAACTCTAAAAATTCATTTTAATTTCCTGAAAAACTAAATTCTATTAATTCTTTTAAAATTCAATTCAAAGCGTTCCAGCACGTATCACGAGTGGCTCTTTCGAAGCTTATAATTGTTAGACACAGAACAAATGTGACTTCTTGAATAGCGCTGGCTGAATAATTTTGATAATTTTTTTATATATATGCATAGATAGGGCAAGCAACGCTTTGTAAGAATGCGTTCTAATCGTAAATGCGTTCAGCAACCAGTGACCTAGAATGTTA
Source organism: Bombus affinis (assembly GCF_024516045.1). Classification (NCBI taxonomy): domain Eukaryota; kingdom Metazoa; phylum Arthropoda; class Insecta; order Hymenoptera; family Apidae; genus Bombus; species Bombus affinis. The sequence goes on from NC_066344.1 coordinate 13,179,473, forward strand.
ATACTTTCTCCTTCCTTAAGTATTCTTTTGTTCTCCGTTCAAATGCACCTGTATTGTTCCCGTAACACACAACTGTTCCGTGACAAAGCGATAACGGGTCACGAAGGTAATAACCCCGCTTTTTTCCCCCTATACGTTCTGCCCTCAAATTCGTTCGATGAATAGAACCAGGCATCTATGAAATATTTTTGTGACAGGTTCCAATACAATGTTCAGAGGAGAATACTACCGACATAAGTAAACACGTACGAACAGTCGCTGGTGGACCATCGAATTGAACTCCGAAAATAAAACGATACGTGGCTAAGTAAACTAGAAGAGAAAATTTTGTTCTCCTCCTATTTTTTTTTTTAAAGCTATTCGAAACGTAACATGTTCAAAATGGAAATATAATAGTGATCAATCAGCTACGTCAGAATTAAAATGATTGATGCGATGGATATTTAAAGTCGTGGATGGCAAATAATGCTTTTTTTGGAATATGTTCATCGATAGAGAATTTTGATATTATATAATTTTATGTATATTAGCATTATTAATAGATAGTATAATTCAATAATGCTACAACGTTATCAGTAATAGTATAAGATACTTAAAGCTTTTTAGAATCTTGGTAAGTATAGAATTTTATGCCTATGATAGGCTTTCAGCCTTTAAAGTTTGGTAAACTTCAACATTTATCAAAATTTAAAAATTTCAAATATAGATATAGGTATAATGAATGTAGATATAGTTCAAGTATATACAGATACAATATTCATAAAGTCTAACTTCAATAATGTTTGAAATGAAAAGATTACGTCCATCTAAAAATAGTTAAGTTTAAAGAACCTGTTACAATTATTATAATAAAAAAATGAATTATTAAATAGCTGATAGCACATATAACAAAAGAATCTGTTTAGAATTCCAATAAGACAAAATGGTGTTCCGAATAAGATCTTTAATTAGAGATAAAGTACTTGCGTATACAAAGCTCGTTCTAAGCTAAATAGCGAAACGTAATTAGAAAAAAATTATGCTTGTGGTAATGATACATTAGAATTGCTATTTCATTACAATAAGGAACCTTGAGCCGTGATAGTTAAGTATTGAAACTAGAACGATTGTTTCTTTTTTTTTCTTTGGTAAGACTAACTCCAATAATCCCTTGATTTACTGCATCTTATAATCTTGTTAGTTAATTAGCATGTTCTTATTTACAGCATGTATAGAGAAACAAATTACGTAAACTTATGTAAAGATAACAGGATATGAAATGTAACAGGATTATCTTATCGAATGAAAATATAAATTTGTTCAGCGAAGAAATGATAAAGCTATAATCGTGAAAGCGTATGAAGACGGAAAAGAGATACAATAAAACGCGATTTTCTGAGATGATGTTGAGAAAAAAGCACGCACGATCGTGCGACCACAATATTACCACACTGTGGAGATTACATTCGAGCAGGGAGACACCAGATTTTCATCGATGTCGTTGCGAACTCGAAAGTCTATGAAATTTCATCAATATAATTTGTTGCATATTAACAAAATTTGGTTTTTTACGAAACTCTTCTAACTTCCTTCATATAAGTTTTAATATTCCTTTTCGACTTACATGATGTTCTTTATGTATTTATAAATATGCATCATATAATTTTTATATGCTTTTAAGTCTTTTTGATAGATACTTTAATTTATCTTAGAACTTTTTTGCTATATCCTTTGGTATTTCTAACTTCATACATTCCATTTATTAGTTTGGCAACTAAGTGATTACGGATTTTGTCATTAGGTGGTATTGGCTGTTTGTCAATACTATGATATATTTTTTCTAAAATTTGGAATTCTGAAATATTGTATATATTTTTAAAAATTCACCTAAACGCTAGAATTCCTAATTATTTATTTAAGAATTCATTCGAAAATTAAAAAAAATGTTTAAAATGCCAATTTCTTCTTTGATGCTACAAGATTTCTCTTTGTAAAATTTTCTATCATCAATATACTCCATTAAAAAAAAATTTCCGCTTTGTAAGAATTATACTTCTACATACATACATAACGTTATCAATTTAAGCTCTTAGAAATAATACAAAATGCGGTCGTACGAAGTGTCCACCTAATACTAGTAACTTTGGATTAAATCTATTTTAGGTGGACAACGAAAACCCTTGTGTGCAACTTAAACCTTATCGTCACATAGCCAATCACCTCTTCCTCGTGATATCTTAATTCCACGAAATTAAGATTCGAGTCAAATGCAACAAAGCTCAGATTAAAATTTATGCGCGTCTGACTTCTCGCGGACCAGCAAAAGAAAATTCATTGACCTCATTACTGGAATGGTGGTCATTTGCATGCAAGTAAAGGCGTGAATAAAATTACTGATATTTGTCATATATGAAAATATTATATGCTAATCATTCATTGGATTATTTACAATAATTATTAACAACGCGTTCAGTATCGCGTGTTTCTCATGTAATTCAAACTTTTTATTCAAGCTTTTGTTTTCAATGCGTATAACATAAGTGGTGATGTGAATTACATACGCATATATGCATAGTAAACGCGATATACTAAACATGACATGCATAGTAAAGCAAACTCAGCCTGTAAACATCAAAACTACATATCAACAACTAAGCCATAGATCATATACTAGAAAAATCGAAATCAAAGGTACATGAAAAATTGTAGGGGGGAAAAAATAGCGTAAGGGGAAAAAGACCTTTATGCAAATATTTTTCAAAAAATTGCTCAAACCTCCAATAATGCACTGTTGTGAATATAGAAGTTAAACAAAAATTATAAATCGGTTATTTATCATTGTATAGTTCTAATGTCAATATTTTAATTGTATATTCTTGCATCTTAATCTTCTTTTTCGAAATGCATAAAGATCTGAAATTTACAGAACTCTATTTATAGCTTACACGCAAATTATCGAAATAGTATCTAGCGATTTATAAAATCATTTGAATAATCATACGCGCTAGCATATAATTCGTAATCTTGACTGAGGTTTCGAGTCCTTACCTTCCTAGTTTCTATCGATTCGCTCAGATACCCGGGAACATGTAACTGTTGACGATTAATTCGTTTTACAACAGTATGTTGTGAAATCCAGTAAAACAACTTACTTCAATCCCCCAGAAGCCAGTATCGTTGGAACAATTTCGCGAATTGTCTTGTCGGAAGTGGAGCAGCACGTTTAACGATTAATTTTCATCAAAACGTTATGTGGATCTTAATGGCGACCGTTTATGGTCATTATATCAAAACGATCTAACGATGATTGATACCAGCATCAGCGATGGCAGCTGTATCTGATTTGGACGTTCTTTTAATAAGACCCGACAAAATCATCCTCTTGGACCCGGATAAACAGGCCACGTTGGATATTCTCGCATTAATATCAATTTCTTCGATGCCACGATATTCAGAGAAGATAGCCAAAGTCGTCTTATTGATTCTCGTTCCTCTAGCGTTGACATTTCTTGTTGGAGATCAATCCGATTACGCCAATAGTTGGAACAGCTTCTTCTTCACGAGATGTCCTTATAAATCGGCTCTTATGGTTGGTAGGTACTTTGACGTCTACAAGTGAACGGATAATGAATGAAGAAAGCTTGTTAAAAAAGATTTAACAAATGGAACAAATTTCTTATTATAGTTTTACACAACAATTAATGAAATATTTAATAGGTTTAAATAGTTTGTTTGAAAGGTAATGGTATTGTCAATATAGTGTATGTTTCTTGCAAGTTATCTCTATCACTTTCTTTAATTAAATAAATTTTCTGCATAGCAGGTTGGTAACACTAATTTTCTGCATACCAGTTGAGCTCTTGGGAACAGAAGTAGAACTTAAGGAAGATAGTAGGAAGGAAGACAGAAAAAGAAAAAAGAAAGGAATTAGGTCATTCCTGTTCCAATCCTGAAATCAGCAAGTATAAAGGTACATTTTCCACTTTGTGCTTCTCACTTATTCTGCCTTCTTTTCTCTTGAAGGTTCTTTCGTTCTATTATTAATTAGTCACTCTATTTATAATTTCAATTAAATTACTTCTTCTTTATGTTTTGTCTTTGAACTTCTTCTTTAAGTGTAATTCGTTAATTGCATATAACTATTTACTTCTTCATATATGTTTTTTAGATTGAAAAATGGTTATGAAGAGTAACGTGAACGATATTCCTTCGACGGAACAGGATCCACTATTTTCATTTTTAAAAACTATTACCACTCGATCGTTTACCGATAAAAAATCGCTGACGCCCTTGGGTTGATTTGCATGTTTCGCACGATGCTCACGTATTTCCCTGCCTATTTTTTGCAAACGTGACGATTTTAATTAACGCTGAGACACTAATGAAGTTTAAATGACCCGTCAACTAATTGCCGACATTTATTATCTTCGGTAATAATATGTACAATTATCCGCAACATGTAGCTTTGAGTATACAGATTTTTAATAAACTTTAATTTTTCATAAAAGAAAACGAACGCATTTTATGAAAAATTGTTTAAGTAATATTTATAGGAAATATTTAATTAAATGATAAATTTATGATAAATGATAAAAGCATAAAAAATGCTATGATTCAAAAGCGTCGCTGAGCAACAATATAGAATATCGATAATGAAAAAATATCTGTCGATCCTGCTATTGTTGCGGGTGGTACATTGATACATAATTAATTATGCGAATCTACTTCACTTCTTCATCTTCTTTCATTTGACAGCACGCAGGAAGCCAGAGATTCAAACCTTTCTCTCGAGCCTGCGACGAGTAGCCGATTTCTCTGGTTTCCCTTCTGTCTCACGCGTTTGTTCGTGTTCTTTGCGTTATGAAGTATCGGTGATCTACCACGATGACTAGAAATAAAATTATCGATAAGAAAACAAAGATGTCTTTCACTGTACTGTTTAAACAAGATGGATATAATAAAAAAAATATCTTCTCATATTCAAAATCATTGTATGACCTTCGTTTTATTGATATTATATTTTGTTTTCATGGTATTATATTTTATATCTCATTTCTTATATGCTCAATGGTTATAATTGTCATAAGATAATCGTTATTAATATTATGAAATAAAATTTTATACAAGCATTATCTTTCATCCAATAATAAGATTTTCAAAGATATATCTTTTTTTTCTAATATGTTAACCTTTTGTATTAGAAAATATTACTATAAAATATACTTATGTATAAGTACTTTTAATTACTATCTTATAATTCTCTCATACATAAACTTACAATTACAGAAATATCTTTCCTAAATTATATTTCCAGCTTTTATCTCATAACAAGTAACTTCACAGTATCAAATAAAATACTTTACAAAAATGTTTATTCAAACAATCATATATTTGCAAAGAAATATTCAAGTGCACAGAGTTAATATTCTGTCCTCAACTAGAACATCCTCTCTTTTGTGATTTGACTGTGTCCACCATAAAATTTCTAGTCACAGCTGACGATGCAACAATAACCAACGCTGATCTACGTGTACTGCACCAGTGATACCGTTTGATCAGCAGAATTATCTTTTTTCTTCCTTTTCCTTCGTTCCACGACGATGACCGTGGACTGGTCGGTCACTTCGAAACCTACGCTATGCTCGATACTTTATTTGATTTCCAAGAATTTTTGTGGACACGAACTTTCACAACGGGAAGCCTGCAAGGAGGATGGATTTATTCATTTACACCCATTCGATGGGGGAATCACGGACGAACCGGCTGTACTACCACAGTGCAACATGTCAAAACGATTTTTCATCGTCTAGGTCCGGTGCAGACGACCGTTATGCAGACATCATTGCGATCTCATAGTGGTGACGTCGTACGATTTCGTTTGTTTATATTTTTAACCTCTTAATTTATATACATTGCTACATATACAATATATATAATATATATATGAGATTTTAGAAACTTAGCTATTCACTTTTGTAGCATTGCTTCAGATACAAAACACGAAAAACAAATACGAAAAACTCTCGATTTAATTGAAATTAAAAGTAGAGGTCAAACTAGAAAGTAAACTCCACCTTCGTTGAATCAGAATTATGATTTATATTCGTACATGAATGTATGATACCGATATAAAAAATGTACCGTACTGACCATATAAAGCATGGAAATATTTACTCATTAATTTAATTTTGTTTAAATTGGTATAGGGACTTTATCCATCCATATGCTCGTTGCTATAATTACTTACAATTAATACTACCATCCTATTCTATTCTGTCCAATTCTACTGCAAACTATCTATGTATTTATGACATCTAAACTGATCAGTTGAAGCAATAAAAATGAAGAATATAAGAATAGCCAACAAACAGCGTTGACATCGGTTCAATTTCCACTGTTAAACTAATCCTTCGTTTGTTGAGACTCTACAACAAAAATAACAAATCGACTTCATTGGATATAAGGAAAAAAATATTTTCAAGTAGAAAAACTAGTTAGTTTATTAATTACATAACTTCTCACTAGAAAGGAATCTTTACTTATGTAATTAAGACTTAACTACTACAAATTAATTCTACTTGAACCTATGTTAATCCTCGTAAATCTATTTATACGTGATGTAATGTATAGTGAAGAATAACATACTGATGCATTAAATACAAGAGATCTCTGAGTGAACAAACCGTTATTACCTTCAAGATATTGACAATACTGATAACAAGCTTATGACTCATTTTTTCTATAACTCCAACTAACAACTGTTTATGAGAATTGTTCCAGTGTCTAATTCAAAATATCGCTGTAATAAATGAATATATTCAAATTCGGTTTTGCGGCATAAAACAAGACTCGTGATATTCTTCGAGGATTACATATTCTCGGTGCTCCATACAGTGTCTGGATCTCTTCTATGAGATTCTATTAATAACGCCGGTTTCGCGGATTAAATTGCGATCATAGATACAGAGGAAAAGTGAATATGTATTCTTGCGCGTATCAACGGAGCATTCATTGACCCTGTTTGAAACATCGAGCCAGACCTAATTTCTGCTCCTCGGATAATTAAGTGAAGATGAAATTTAATTTGTCCGCCTCATTTGATCTGTTGACTAATTCATCATTTTGCTGACATAAGGTACTGATATTTAATGCAGTAGTCATTTTCTACCATTCTTAGAAATTCTAACGTTACATAACTCAAAAGCTTCGTAATTCCTTCTTTGTTACGTAGGTTTTGTGGACAATCGAGTTGATAGTATGGTTGTCCCATTAACGTGACTTTTGGAAGATATCTTATCTTGCATGTTATCTTCGAAGTGACATTATTTTCTTCCTGTATTTTTTCCCTGCATTGTATTATTCTTAGCGTTATCTTCTGTATAGATTCTTTACAATAAAATCTATGTATTATGTTCTACATATATTTATAAGCAAATTCATATGTAACACCTTGCAAATAATTATAATTATATATGTTATATATATAGTTAGAGTATAGTTTCTCTTCCTTTTTTCTTTAGAAGAAAACGTTTTTCTTTCAATTCTTCTGCATTATTTAATTATTAATTTTACCTTCTGTATGCTTTCTCCTCTTTAGATAAAGTTTATGTATTTGTCTCTGTAAATTATTGCAGTGTTATATACATTTACGACGTTGTCATTTTTTCTCTTTAGAAGAAGAATTTTGTATATATATATATGTACTTTGTCCAACGCCGACCTTCGTCTGACATCCCAGACCTCTTTTTGTCCTCGCGGCGTATATGGAATCCACATGGAGATGTTGTGTATACACTCCTTAGAAGGGCCTTTTTCCATAAGACGACGATGCAACCCGATTTTAAAATAATTACATCCTTTGATAGTTTTCGTACTTTGCCGATGCATTAACAAACTGAATTAAATACTGCAGGAAAGAATATTTCTGCAATAGCAATGATTCTAATTTCATTATAAAGGCATATACTCACAATAAAATATGAATTTTAAGAATAATCCAAAGTAGACAAATATACATTAAAATTCTACGTATTCTTAAATAATTTCTTAATAAAAATGACCAAATACGTATTTATACAGACACTTCATCTTCCCATTTTCGAATAATTTCTTAATAAAAATTACTTTAAAATATCAAACAGTAACAAATAGTAAAAATTATAAAGTACATGAAACAAAGATACCAATTACACATATATGTATTAAATTAACTTAGTGCTTAAAAAATTCATCCATTGATTTAATAGAGGATTTTTTCACCTTAAGAATCCAAACAAAAAATACGCAAATTTTGTGTCATTGCATGATTCGTCTTATTCTCGGCATTCGCTTTGCAAGCATAACTGTATCCAGCGCAACAAGGAGAGAAGATTCGTGGACGAACGAGCCATTGGTTTACTCGAGCGAAACGTATGCATAATCTCGAAAGAGTCGTGCAAACGATGATTCGTCACACAATAGTGTTGCAACGAGAAATTGAACGAATTCTTTCGGCGAAGCGAGCTGGCGTGAAAGGTAAAATACAAATCGATTTCCCGTTTATGTGGTGCAAATACGTTCTTGCGTAACGTGCACGACAATAGTTCCAATGCAAATAGCAATCGCGGCGATTTTGATAAATCATGTTGATTCGACCGAAACCAGCGCTCTTTTACTTGTTTAATGTTTAATCGATCAATATTTTCGTAATTAATCGTAGATTGTGTTTGATCAGATGGCCTTAATAACATACGATTGTGTTTCCTTCACTAATAATCTCAAGCGGTATAATTTGTGGAAATATTCTTGGGCATGATCGCATCTGTGTTTCTGTCTGATCAGACTGTTTTATAAAGATCCGAAAGTAGCTGCGAAAGTAGGACAATTCTGTAAGAATAATAATCATTGTATTATAAATTCTCAATTTTTCGTATGAGAATTATTGTAAGACTTACAATAAAAAAATGTTCAAATTCGACTTTTTCAAAAATGAAGCCTGTAACGCAATTTTCTTAATCTTGAGTTTCGTCTTATTTTGAGCCACAGAATCTCCCCATGACCCCATTTTTATTATAAATAAGGGGACACCTGATATATGACTTCTATTAATTCTGTAATAAAATAGAATTGACATTATAACAGAAGTTAATTTTCTACTAATATATTATGATAACACACCTAATTAAATCTGATTAATTTATTCTGATGTATAAATTACAGAATAACATAACATAATTTAAGGAAATATATGTCCTAGAGGAACTATATCAGAAAAAAAGCAAAAGGTTAAAATCTCTTTTTAATAATGACGTTCATTCGAGCGGGGTAACAGATTCACTTATCCTCGTACGAAAGGAAATAAACACGTTAAAAAAAGCTAAAAAGTTTCCGTCTCGGTATTAAAAGCCTGTTTTTAGGCGGCAGAACGGATTCATCCGTCACGGCTGTGAGACTTCCGTTCTTTGTTTGCAGTCTCTATTTCAGCATCTTCAGGCAGTCACAAAGAACGACTTTAGTTATCGAACACAGTGGGCCAGGCATTTATTACGAGATTACATTTGCTTTTTCTCCTTCGATAACGAGTATCACGCTGCGCAGAATAAAAAAAGAACACCATCTGGTTAACTCTTTCGTAGACGGCGAGAATTGTTTTTCCCACTAATTAAAATGTATGGGTAATATGAAAATGCATAATCCACCTTTCTGATGAACGTAGAAAATAAAAGATTTGATTAAAATTGAAATTAAATTGAAGTTTGACTCAAATGTTACTTCACTGCACCACTCCCATTTACGTTTAATGAACATACAGTGGAGAACTTGTTATATCTAATAGGAAAATATTTATTAGTAAATTCAATAATTACTAAATAAATAATTACGTACTAACTAAAATTACTAACTAAATTACGCTGAAAATTTTAATATAAATTTGTTCCTACTTATATGTTCGTTACTGTATACATATTTGTATTTAAAATTCTACTTTTTTATAAGAATTTAAATAATACTGACGGAAGGGTTAATACAAAAGATAACAAATGAATAAATCTTATAAGTAAATAAATATAGTACTTCAGATGTACGTTTCTCGTCACTAAGGGGCTCTACCATTATTATAATGAATCAAAGTTTACATTCTATTGTGAGACACTCGAGCGATTTCTAACAGTACAAGTTAATCCGTGATCGTGACAACAATGATACATCAATTCAAAAGTAGGATGATGTTAGTGTAGTCGTTGTAATTCACGTGTGGAACAATACGAATTCGGAAATGTTAAATTTAGGCTTCCTGTAGACACAGCAAATCGAACAAGGTTAATGGTTCACTTCCTCTGTCGATCATGTAATTATAATGGTAATCATAGTGAATTAGGACGTTCGACAATGTAGATTGATATTATCATCCAGTATCGAGAAAACAAGAAAAAATTCTTCGGTGGGTCATTGAAGAATGAGGTTAATTCGTCGATTTCTTCGCGGTCTTGTATATATATACATACATAAGTATGTATATGTTAGTCCTATTATCAAGATGATCGTTTGTCTATGTTGCTAAGGACTTTATTTAAATCTAATATCTATCTTTCCCTCTTACATACATATCTGTATGTTAACTGGACAATCTAGAAATAGAGAAAATAAGTGTAAGATTAGAAACATCAAGTTTAAAAAATACATCTTTAATACGTGTTTATGAAAAGACTGGAACTTTCAGTAAATTCTAAATAAAATACCATGGTTAAGGATTACAACTATTTTCACCAATATTTAAAATGCGTTAATATTAGATAATATATGTAAATGAGTATAACAAATAGCGAAATAAAATAAACTGAAATTAATAATCATTCATAGTAATCTATAAGGTAATTGAAATATTTACACATTAAAAGTCGTATCCTGTGTAATGATAATATGTAAAACAGTATATCAAATAATGAAATAAACTTATTCAAAATTAATAATCATTAGATAAACGGACTTGTAAAAAGTAATTTGAATGTTTACACACATCTTTTTACTAATAAAAAGAGATAAAAATCGCATCCAATGTAACAATGACAACTGAATATTTCACGCGCGATTGAATCAGCAAATGATATTCTCGGTAAAGTTGCCCTACTATTCTGAAGCACATTACATAAATATATCATTTAACAATGTGCATAAATTCATACCGGCAGAGGCAAATGAAACAGAAATTTCTTCTTTACCGTGAAACGCACCCCATAAACCATCATTAACGGTTCAATAAATGCCTCGATAAATGGCGAAGGTTCAAGCCAGACTCTGTTGCATTCCTTTTTGAATACGCTCATAAATATCCAGTTCATTCTCTGCGTGGCTTGAAATTATGCGCATAAGCGCCACTTTGGTATTTTTAAAACATGGATTGAGATATTTGCAATAAAAATTTAATTTGAACAAATTACAATAGAGTTTAAAACAAAAGTTTAAGGCAAAAACAATAACATAGTTTAAACGAAAGAATGAGTAAGTTCTTTCAAACGGATTAAATGTTAATGTAAGAAAATGGAATTTTTTTCTGCATTATAGTAGGTATTTCAGACATATCTGGCATATACGTATGGCCTGTGTGTATTTTACCTATTGCAAAAGTATGTCAATATCATAAATTTTTTAATAGTTGTAACAAATCTCACTTGTTTCTATTAGTAGCTAATTATAAAAGAAAATAAATTACAAATATGCTATAATAAAATTACAATATTTATACTTGTAAACCTATCATTATTGGTAAAGGTTTAAAAATGTACTTCGAGATTTTTTACCTAATGCCTTTGTGACCTTTGCAAGCGACTGATATAACACCGTCATGCCACATCATAAAATCGTGATCGTGATTGACATCGAATCGTCGCATCATCATTATGTAAAACTAAGTACTTTAGATCGTACGCACCTCTTGCAGGACGAGCCAATAGCGTGCACGTGATAAAAATCCTGAAGCATGCTTAATTCCGACTAACTCGGCCGATAAATGTTATTCAAAGAAGTATTATTCACGGAAATAATCTTGCTAGAATACATGTATTTAGAAACGAAACGATGGCTATAATTAAACACACGAGGAATTAATGTTCAACATACTATGAAAATATGTAACAAATACATATACTTTGATAAACCTCCTCATCGATAATGGATGGAAAGATAATATGAAAAATCTTTATGAACTCTTGAAATAAAAAATTTGTAGTAATTGTTATGATTAGCCTGTAGATGTTTATGCTAGTTCGTATTTTGATGAATACAACTAAGGAAATTAAAACTAAATATATATGTACATATATATATATATAGATATGTATTTCAACTTCTACTGTGTATATTCTCTGTATCTTCATTATATGTATTTTCCGTATTCTTGGATATTTAAATTTCCCGAAAATACATTAACATTCATAGTCTAGTTATAACGTCACACTACTGTAGCAGGTATATATGTGAAAAAACATTTCAAAGTTAAGATCAATTAGTAAAATAAACTATATTATTTTATCCTCCAGAAATTTATTTTTAGAAGGAAAGAAAGAATGAATTTAGAAACCAAATATATTTGCCACTATCCTCTAATGTAACTATTGGAGAAATAAAATAGAAGAGATTGATCAAGAAAGGAAGCTTAGTCAACAATAGTTGTTATCAAACATTATGCGACTCGTTAGTGACATTGTCACGTTTTCTGAGTGCACGAATAACTTTGTGTCCTACGCATGCATAGCATACATTGCAGGTGAACCTTCTAGAGCTGAACGCACGCAAACACGTTTGTATGTACTTTAGGTTACGAGCCTAGACGGGGAGAAGTCACAGAAATAGCTTGTGATTCAATATTTAGGCAGCACTGATCTGCCATAGCACATTTAGCACAAATAATCACGTGGGATCCTATCCAGTCCTTTCAATTAAAAATCGATAATCTGATGCTTGATAAGAGCAGTTCGACACCCATTTACTCGTTATACCACATTTATTTTCACTAATGACGAGATTGTGAAAGTTCTTGCATAGAATGGCTAGAAACCCAATTGCACTAGTTGTGTGAAAGATGGATGATAATAAAATTACTCAATTAAATAATAGATTTTACATTTTTAAGGTGGATATTTACAAAGCTACTATTAATGCATTCGTAAAGTATACCATGAAATATAATATATATAATTAAATCATGTTAAGTATGGTAGGATGAAATTAATAACGATTAGTAATAACGATTTATAATAGCGAGTATTACGAGAATATAAAGAAAATATAGTAATAGCGAGAGTATGTAACAAAAAAGTGATAGAGATTACAGATGATTATGACGTTATTCGCGTGAAGGTTAAGCACTATAGTCTCATAGGAGTCATGTGGAATAAATTCAAAGTTGTAAAAGAAACTGAGAATTAATATGAGTCCTCCAATTAGATCAGCAAGTTTGAGGTTTCTAAAATGTCAAAGTTAGCGTCAAGAAACTGAAAATTAAAGATTCGCAGCGTCGAAGTGCTCTTTTCAAATAAATCTAGATGATGCCTATGAGTTTGGATTAACTTACTGTCAGTTTGCAACCCTTAGTTTCAAGTTAGTATAACTCTGAATTGATTTTACATTTTTTTCTGATAATTTCAGATCTTAATTTCACCATTTTAGAGCGAGCTTTACATGGTTTGTACGACTCTGTAATCTACAATCACAAGATGCTACTAACTCTTAAACAAGATGGTCCATATATTTGAAATATGCAACTGCAATCGAGTTTCATAATTCTGATGCTTCTTAAGATCCTACAAATTTGTTCGCTTATACTTAGCAAATAAAAGAAAGGTTAAAGGAGATTGATATAAAATTAACTCCGTTATGTTGCTGTAAATATAAATTTATTGAAGTCTTAAAGTGGTTACGTCGAACAAAAACATAGAGCAAACTGAACAATTTAAGTACACCTACATCTTGTCAATAAATTCGCCGTATAAATATTATTTTACATCAATGTGAATTGTGATGAATTTATTTATGATGTATTAATGTATGTTTATGTATAATCTATATACAAATTGATTTAACGCAGTATACACATGTAAATATACATACACAATTGGCTGTAGAAAATATGATGTTTCTTAATGAATGTTTTTATTCAAAGACAATTTTTATGTCCATTTTTACGCAAGACTTCTTGGTATTCGAATTTTGTACTTTTTTTTTGTATTTTTATGTAATGCGCTTATTTTAATACCATCGAGAAGTTCGCGATAACGATGAAAATTCTGTTTGCTCTATACATGCATGAATGTCTTTTATTGTACTCTTTATTGCGCTTTGTTTAGGGAAACCTATAATAATCAGACAAACGAAAATATGTATACAGGGCGATAATATTACGTGCTAAGAAAAATGTTAGGGCATAATTTGACAATTTTAAAATCAATGATAGCTTATATTATATTTACATTCCTTAAGTCTTAGTGGATATAGGAATACAACAACGTCGGTCTCTTCGAAATGTTACGAGATGATCTTATTCCGATTTTCATATAATAAGAAAGAAACTAAACAGTCAATACGTTACAAATTAACTTAAATCGTAATAACAAAAAGGAAAGAATATCTTCTCGTAAAACAATCGAGAATGAAAATTGTCTATGCTATTGCTAATTGCTGAGGTTTTGTAAACTACAAATCTTCGCATCATTCTGTTCAATCAGAATTAAACTATATTTTCGCTAAAGATTATCATTCTTTAGAATTATGTCAATGACATAAAGAACGACCACTGAAGTGAGATAAGAAATAAGAATGATTCAAATTTATGTTCCTAAACCGGTGCAGTCTTTCATACATAAAAATTTCAGAACGAATGAAAGAAGATCATAGAGAAAGAATGAAAAATATCTTCAGCTCTTTTTAAACGAATATCATACATCATCCACGAAGAACTGTTGTATTTTCGAAACATGTTCTCTCCCCTGATCGTTTTTAACGTATCTTTATTGTTCCCATAAAAATCTAGTAACTGACAAATATAATCAGTTCATCTATCGCTCATCTTTTATACTGTTTATCTTTACATTTCTGCACGCTCAATTTATGATCAATCTCTCCTGGATTCCTTTGGACTTTTCCGGAGACTCTGAACATAACCTGGAAACATTCGATAAGACCTGTTCACGCTAGCTTCATGTATATCGTACGATCTCTCATCTTACAATGTTTCAACTCTCTTAGAGCTCTCTGTGCTTCACTAGGTGACGCGAATGCTACCCTAGCATCGCCTGTAGGCATACCTCTCTCATTATATCGACGTATAACATTCTCCCTTTTTACATCAAAGTCACCAAAGAACTCAATAATCTCGTTAATATCAGCTTTAAAAGGAACATTCTCCAAGGATAATACACAGCCAGGTTTGCCAAAGCCCTCAACGTAATCCATGGAGCCTAGATGTCGGCCTAACATGTGTCTAGGTATACCCATTAAGCCAGGGGGACATCTAGGTCCAAATCCAGAGTTACCAAAACGAGGTAGATGATTCATAGGTCCAGAGAACCGCGGTCGTTGCTCTTGTAACGGTGGAAAGTGTTGCTGTTGTGTCTCCATGATCTGTGGATCCACCATTCCTAAGGTTTCTAACATCTTAGCTCGTGGAACCAGCTCTATGGTTGGTACATTTTTCCCGAAAGGCAAACCATTCTTTGCAGTGGCTCTGAGAGCTTCGTCTGCTGTATCGAACTCACAGAAACATTCACCAGCAGGTTTTCCATTTTGATTGAGTAACATGTGTATTCGATGGGGTACGATACCGATGTCAGAGAAGAAGTCTAGAATGTCACGGTCGATTGTCTGGAACGGGAGACCTCGCATGATAATACAATCCGAGCTGGCGGTTTGGTTCATACTGTTTTGCTCGTGGTCGCGCTTCGCTTGAGCAAACTTATCCTCGGTGATCGCGGTCGCGGTCACGGGTTTATTGCCAATTTTCAAGGACGTATTCACCGACGCCTTCGCGTCCTCTATTCTGGCGAATTGCACGTAGGCCATACATTGAACACTTCCGGACTCCTTGGTACTAGTGATGAACAGGTCATTGATTTTCCAGTCGTGGAACAATTTGGCTATATCCATCTCTTTAGTGAAGGACGGTAGGTCGGTTAATAAAATACAAGCAGAGGATCTAACATCTTCTATTCCATCTTCTCCACGGTCTCTTTCTTTTTCAGGGGAGTAAGAGTCTACCGCTTTGTCGAAGATGCTTTCATCAAGATGTAATACCTCCACTTCTGATCCTCTGACGAATCTAGTCGTGCCTAAAGCAAGCTCCTTACCCTCAGCCTTACTGAACTTAACATAAGCGATGCCAACGCGGTTCCCATGGTTATCGTTGATCAACTTCAATCCGTCTTTCCTGATATAAATGCCCTGAAAGGCATGACGAACATCATTGTACGTGGCACTTAATGGCATGTTACGAACCTCTACACAATGTCCACCTCCACCACTCTTATTTTCATTGGAGAACCTGGAGCTATTTGTCGAGCTACGGTTTCCTTGTCTATCATTGTCAAAATTAAATTGAGAACTGTTTGACTGAAAAGCATGTGGATTTCGGCGTCCTTCCAATTCTTGTACTTTGCTGAGGAAAGGATTGTTTGGTCTAATTCCTGGCCTGTAGTTTAGAGAACCATTCGAACCATACATATCAGTTCCAAACTGGCCTGATCTGCCAGGGAATCTAATTGAATCCATTCGGCCTTGATCATTTTGGTTCCAAGGCTCCTTAGATCTATTCAATGCACTCACTCCTGCACTTAAGCTAGGTAGGCTTGATCCACCTACGTTCTGAGACAATGGACCCATACCAACAGTGTGACTAAGACTTTGCATATGCGACTGCATCAAACTTCCAACACCATTTATTCCATTTATAGGAAACTGGCCTTGCGGTAGCATCGATGGTTGTCCGATTACAGAATTACCAAATGTCATAGAGCGTTGTTCTCCATCTTGTGACAATGCTGCTACTCCTGCACCCAAGATTCCAGGCGCCAACATGGCTGCCTGTATTTGTGGCTGCGGTGGAACCTCCCAAATACCATTTTCCAATGGTTTCTTCGCACCAGCCACGGGCTTATCTTTATGAAACTGTCCTACGCAGACTACATCATTATTATCATCATCATTGGCATCCTTCCGACGTTCTCCGGTGGAATTACGCTTAGTATCTCTGTCTCTAGATCGCGTACGATCTCTAGATCTGGATCTATCACGACGACGACGCCTATCTCTTCTGTCTCTTTCTCTATCTCGCGATCTGCTTCTGTCACGACGTCTACGATCCCGTCCTCTATCTCTGTCTCGTCTGTCTCTATCCCTATCACGATCACGGGACCGAGATCTGTCCCTAGATCGCGACCTGTCTCGCCTGTCCTTGCGATCCTTGCTGGATTCGCTATCATTGTCCTTTTCTTTTTCTCTTCGTTCACCAGGAGACCCTGGCTTCTGAACAACCTGTGCGACAGCGACTGGTGCTGTTTGCATGAAGGACTGCAGACTCAGTGTCTGTTGTCGGGCTGCCTCGATCACTTTTTGCATCTCTGTCCGCGAGCTGAGCAGCAGCTTTATCTTCATCTCCTTGATCTTACCGCCATCATGCATCATCGCCTGTCGAGCATCTTCGTCGGTGCTGCAAGTTACATCGCATTTAATTCGTATGAAGCGAATGTATTTTGAAGAACATATTTTTGAATTTGTATAAACGAGAAATATCCTCTTATTATTTTTTTAAAAATAACTTTAAACGGTAAATGGTTCTTTTTGTGATGTATAGTTAATTTAACGCGTCTATTATCTTTTTGTCTGGATAGATTAATATTAATAGACATTTGTTTCTTTACCTGAAAGCAATAAAAGCGTCTCCCAGCTCACCACCAACGATGTGCACCCCTCCTTCCGGTATGCTCAAGCCTCTGAAGAATTGGCGAATATCCAGAGCGTTGGCGGACCATGCCAAGTTTTGTAGTCTAATTATGACACTCATTTTCGAATATTTTTCGGGAATCTGTAACCAAATCAAAAACCCGAAATTAAAATTAAATGAAAATCATAGACAGAACACTTGAAATTAGAAGGTTGGAGAATGGAAGTATGGAAGCATTACAATATTTTATTCCCCATATTTTTTTTATTGTCATTACCATTATGTACATGTAGAAATTTATGTTCATTTGTTGGTACAATACTTGTGGTATTATCTTCGAGATATAATACTGTATTTCTACGTTTATAATAGTTCTTAATTATTCAATTTCATTGTTTCGATGTTGACGATATTGAATTAAAAATTTATCGATACGAAAATTTGAAAATATTAATTCTTTAATTCTTAATTGTCCTATCTCCTGCTTTTTATTAATATTTAGAAATGCCAAATTTATCCGTATGGAAAATTATACCACAGTGAAAATAACATATGAAACATAATATTAATAATTTAAGATCTAAAAATCTCATAATTCCATTCAAATACGCGAAATTAATTCTCCTTGACCGTTAATATTATTTTATTAATGTTTACATTGGGAATTAAAAATTTCTCGATTTTAGAGAGACAGCGGAAGTAAAATACGTCACAATTTCTATCTAGAAAATTTTGGTGATTCGATTTAGATACGAGACATTAATCACCAAACTTGAGAAACTAACAATGTCGGTTCCCCATTCGGTTAAGGCGCGCGGAGATGGCCAATTTTATTTCCAAGGATTCCAAGAGACATAACAGACATGGGAAACACTATTTGCTCGAGGTATGAGGGGACAGGGACATCAATCTCGTAAGCTTTCAAGCAGCACACGAGCCTCGACGCTTACATCGATCGTATCTATTCCATCTTATTGTTCAACTACCAAAGAATCCTAAGTATTTACGTTTCTAGATGTCAACCTTGTTCTTGATTATACCAATCTGGTGAAACAAATTCGATTCCTAACGAGTTTCAATTGTTCCTGGCGGAATTAGGGAAATAGTTAGGAAACTTAATTAATCATCCACTATCGGTTTAAGAACTCTTCATTCCTGTAATAATATGTTTTGCAACGAAAACCATTTTGGGATACGGATCAATTATAGACTGATAATAAATATTAATTTTAATCGTTATACTTTTTAATTTTTATCGTAGCTGCTTGCCAACGTGTTTGAATTTTATGGCTTTATACTAAATGCCAATTTTGTTTCTTTAGGCTTGTTAAATTCTGATCGACGATTATTTTCTCGCTCATAAGTAAACAAAATTTCAGTTATACAGGAATCATCATTTCATTTCGGTGCTACCGAAATGGCAATTAAGATTAACTTAAATGTACATTAAAGTTTACATATGTATTTGGAGAAGTCCTGAGCAATTCTTTTCGTAGCGATATGTTTAAAAAGTTATATATATGTGCAATCTAACAAGCAGCTTCAAGAAACGTGTTTAATTTCAATCTATTAATTAGCGAGCGAATTCGTGACATTTTAAGTACCAATTTGCAAATGGTCTTTGTGACTTTTATGACTATATGATACGTAAGGCTCTGTGTGCGATTACATCAATGAGTATGTTTTAATTGCCTGATTTACGATCTCGTTATTCAAATTCCATCAACTGCACACTCATGTCGTAGGTTTTATCGCACCTCTTATTTTTAGGGCTTACGTGTCTCGCGTGTTTGCCGTCCCAGTTTCAAGTAATTCATTCCGGAAACCGAGAGTCTTCTAACACCAACACGAAGTTGTAATTGCACACGACCTCGATCGTAAGATTATTCCAGGTACAGTACCCTCTACGATACGTTACGAAATCGTAAAATTGGCCAGGCATCGAAGTTTACACATCCGAGAAGTCGAATAGGAAAACCGAAACCCAGTCAGAAAGCCGGAAAAAATAAGAAACGAGAGCTTCTGTCAGCACGAATACATGCCCCGAATCGATTCCTATTGAAGATGTAGACCTTATATTGTATATGTATGATTCTGTATGTTATTGGATATTAATATCAGAGTGGTTACTCGGTGAACACTGCTGATCAGATTTTCATTATGCAGAGAAAAGACATACGCTGAAGTCATAGAACAGTTAGAAGGCAAAGCAATTATGTCACGCGTGTCAGAACAAAGAAATTGAATCGGGTCCTGAATCCTCGACCAGAGCTGCATGAAGAAATGTTTAATTTTCTATAAAGAATGAAATAACATCCATATGCAAATTACAATTTTTGTTTTCTAATTTGTTAAAGTAACAATTAATGTTTTTAGGTTTTCTATTGGTAAATGAAATGATTGAATACCAGTGGGTTTACACTGATAAACGTACTCTTTCCCTATATTATGAAAGCTACTATATGTATCGCATATGGGTTTTAAAAGGTTTCGTAAATCTGGCAGGCTTTCGAATATTTCAGATTTAATGGTTGTCGAATTGTATTATTGTAGCGTAGTGTAATAGCTTCCACGATATAACCAAGTTGCAAAACTGATTAAACATCGGAGTTTACATATTCGACTGTCAAAATAAGTAGATTGATAAGAACCTGAGAAAATACGAGCTCAAAAACTCGATCAAAATCGTATGAATATAGAATGCTATTACGTATAGGTATAATATAAGGTACTTCATGTATATTAAATGTATTTTAAAAAGCAAAGAATAATTTATATACAAAATTTAAGATAGATATAAAATTTAGAAATTATATGATTAAGAAGAAATTATAGAGTTTAAGATAAAAACTATAAAGTATGTACTATCTCCAAGATATCTTTTCCTTTTCAGTTGACAGATTAAGAGGTATATGAGTACTATTGTAATGCTTTGTTATCGAGCTATCACGACTAATGCAGTACAAGTCCTGAGGGTCTTCCTCCACGAATCGATTAAAACCATGAATAATAACCAGCCAACGAGTCTGTGTCGAATGAATAAAAGATTCTGAAATATCAATTCTGACCTTTCTGGATTCTCGCTGCCCTACACCGTGTAAGGGACAGCTTTATAACGTCGTTGCTGTTCGAAGGCGATCAGACCTGCTTAAAACCTCTCATTTTCCATAAAAAATAATCGGAAAATTGTTTTCAGTTTCTTATCAATTTCATATCATCGTTTTGAAAGTTTTTTTCTATACTTCAGCTTTCTAAGATATTGATAGTGTGATGTTTTCACTTTTTATACAACTGGATTAAAAAGAATATTCATTATTTTATCTAACCAGTTTTCTCTCTCTTTTAATGAATTTTAAAAAAGATGGTTATTCTTTGATTTCCAGTGTTGCAAAGCAGTGATAACTATTTAGTGAAATAAGAAAGAATAAATAGTATGGAATAAGTGTATACATATAGAGAATAAATTACATGTTCACTATTTTTATTAAAAATAATGAGGTAGTGGAAAATAACTCATGATATTCTAAGTGTTAGATTTCGAAAGTCTTCCTGCTTTTCCTACTCTTCAATTGAATTACTGTCTAAACTAATTCCATGACTCGATATAAGTACAAACTATTTCGTGAAATTACGATTAGTAAAATAATTAAATTATTTTTCAGTTAATAATCCAACGAAAGAGGAAAAGAGATGAATATTAGTCTATTTTTGAAGTTTATACAAAAAGACGGAACTGCCAAAGACAGAGAATAAATTCAAACAGTGTTTTTTTTTCGCGCAATGATTACGTCGATCACCGATGAAGTAACAGAATTATTTCTATTTTCTATCGTGCGCTTTTTTTCACCAGCCGATCGTTGTTTATGAAGCAATATAACCCCGGACGTTCCATAGGAGAATAGAGCAAATTCCACGCACGTGTACCGGAAGCATTTATTGTTTTAACTCCACGTCCACTGACTTTCCCATGACTCATGTAACGATCATAAATCCGTAAACGTTGAGCGATAAATAAACGATCATCGACTCGTATACTATTGCAAAATATTATACAAAATTATTCAAAATTAATTAAAGTATTAAGTATTAAATTAAGTATTAAAGTAAAAATTAATTAAAGTATTCAAAATTATTCAAAAGTAATTATTCAAAAAGATCCAATTATTTTAGTATTACTACTATTACAACAAGCGTAGAAATAGTTAATCAGCTTTAATGTGAATAAGTTAATTAAAATAGAGATAATGGAATATTAGATATGCATAGAGATATTTACAAAGAAATATTAATTAGAGATCTTATTTGCAAGCATAAATGAAATGAAATAGAATTTGTAAAACAATATATAACAATCCGTTAGAAATTAAGAGTAGGATCGTTCATCTGTAATAGAGCTCACATGAGACATGACGTTTCTTATTATTCACCTCTCCTTAAATGATTATAGTCTGCACGACTTGAAAGTAGCAGTCCTGAAGTTTGGCCTCTCATATTTACCAGACGTAAATCACCCTTCTCCCACGATGAAACAATTATTATCGTTATTAGGTGACCACTATCTACCATGTGCTTAAATATAAATCGAGATTTGTAAACAACAGTTTAACATTTCCGCTATTATTGAAATGTTATTTCCCTTTTTAACAAGCAGTACTCTTTTTAATCGAGAAGCTTTACTATCAAGAATTATTTGGGTAAATCAGTAGTCAAGTAGCGAGGAGTAACAACACATCTGCGATAAAATGTTCTTTTTCTAAGCATGAAAACACAACAGTAACGAAACAAAAACTCAACAATTGCCAGCAGCAATATTATTAGAACAATTGAAAGGACGTAAGGCGTGTGTCAGTAGGAGTGAAAATATTGAAAAACAAATTGACAGATAATAAGTAACTACGAGACCATGATCTTTTTTGTTAGAGAAGGAAAAAGAAAAGAAAAGAGAAAAGAGAGGGGAATGCTTAACTATGAATATTTAACATAAATTTATAGCCGAACTATAAACAAAGATTATCGATTTTATTACTTATAATGTCGAAGTCACCTCAAATTCAAAGCAGCTTTCCGTTTCAGGAATCCATCAGACAGCGTTCTAAAAATAGAGAACAAGAATCCTCGGTAGATTCAAACTTTGATAATGCAGCGTGAATACCTTCTAAATGCAATCCTTAAGACTACATCGGTATCGCATTTCACGTTTTTACTCGCGATTAGTAACTAGTTCAAAGTATACGTTTTAAAAAGGTATGTTGTAAAATTCAGTAAGTTTATGATATTATAAAGTAACGTTCTAATGATGGGATACAAGGTTCCCAGGAGAGTGGAATTATCTATGGAGACCTATACACTCCGTCGACTTCATTTTTAGAATATTTCACTTGCATAAGGACAAAAATACCTAGAATTCCAGAGCGCCAGTTGCAAATAGGAAAGTCTAGCGAATCCTCAAAACTGCGTTATCAAGTCAGCAGTCTGGAGATGAAATTCCACGTAAATCGGGTTCTTAACTCCGCAGCAGATTTTGTCAGAATTAAGTCGTTCTCTCAAACCATCTACCTTGAGTGCCTTAAATTTAATCACGTTTTCAGTTATATTAGATTTAATGGAACTTAATTGTACTTGCTTATTATAAGGTAATTTTGAATTCATACCAATACAAGCAATGCAATTTTCTATGACAATTCTTGATCCCAGAGATAAAGAATTCAGATTTTGTCATAATACAATTTCGCCATATTAGAAAGTTAATATTCTGACACTCGAGCATCCATCAGGATCAAACCTAAACAACAATCGATATATCGTAGTTCGAGTAAGATCGTTGGCTGTCGTGAAACTTCGTCGTCGACATAGATCAATGGAAAAATTAATACACAACGATGACGGTAAATCGGCAAGTATCCACCTCAGGTTCCATCCAAACAGCAGTGACGCGTCCATGATGTCGTGAGAGAAAGAAAATCCATAAGGAATCACGAACGCGCATTTCAAACGTTTCTTTCTCTGTTTTTAGTTTCTTTTTGTCTTTTTCGTGAAACTGCGATACGTCGAGCTTCCGTCAGGACCAGGGACCAGCTCCTTCGAGCACATATTGGAGATTCGATAACAGTTCAAAAAACCTTTTAACACGTTAAGCTTCTCAAATTTTGAACACAAGTTCAGATAAAATGTTCGAGCATTCGCTGAAAAATGTACGACGAGTTTGTTGCGTTTGGTGTATGTACTTCACTTCTGGCGAATCATCGCGTGGCAAATTTAAACGCAAACACATATTGTTAATATTAACGAAAAAATAAATAACGCAATAGTGATCTACTCAAAGTTAAATTGAGTGAAATGAGTTCAGCTATTGTTAAACAAGTACATGTGAATTTTGTATTCTGTTAAGGGTAGCTCCCTTGAAGGGACCATTATCATTTAAAAGCCTGTTTCTATATTCTCGAAACAAGAACTAGATACATCCCTGAACGTAAATCTATGCACAAGATGTAAGTATACAGTACTTCGACCGTATCAGATTTAATATTATAAAAAATAAAGTTTAAAATTTGATATTTTTCTTGCCCAAGTTATACTTCCGTGTTGAACCGCAAGTTCATCTTCATTTTTAAATTATAAATATAAATAGTAATAAATTTGTTTTCTTATCTAAATTTTCATCTTTTTGTTTTCATAGTAAGATTTGCGGAAGCAGGAGAAGGGAATAGGAGAAGTCGATGTATCGGTACGAAATCGCCGTAATTCAAGGCTGGCTGCACGTTCAGCTCGAGCACAAAAGAAAGGTCGTAAAGATACGATATAAATAAGAAAAAGGGATCCAACGAAACAAACGAGACTCGATTCCATTCATCAGGCTTTTATGCGATCAACCTGAACTGTAGCTGCATCAACTTATAAGCATTCACAGCGACCAAAACGTCGCACACACGTGTTTCTCTCCCTCTCTCTGTCGCCGTCACTATAACGATTACTCTCTCGGTCGTTTACCTCTCTGCACTTTCTGTATTATAAGAAAAATCTTATAAAATCGAAATATAAAAATCGATTTTTATATGAAAGATTCGAAACTTCCCTTATACTCATCATTCTTAACTTAAAAATATGTTCATTGAAAATTTAAGTACTCGTCTAAATTTTAAGTTTATTATATTCTAGATCAATTATACTTATATATTTGTGAAATAAAAGAAGTTTCGAATCCTATGAAAAATTCCAAAGTTTCGATCCGTTCAATAAACGAGGTCATGTTAAGAAAGCATTAGTATGACTATTATAAGTATATATCGACAAGTATAAAAGACCCAGCGATGCGATCAGTAGCGAAACACTCGTGTTGTATACACGATCTGATTATACGTCGTCAGTAATACGGTGTACTGTAGTGTAGACAGAAGGTAAATAATTGATTGCCATCGTCCATGTATATGTTCGATCCGTGCGTTTCTCCTCGTCGCTCAGCACCAGAATTAACACTTCTTGCGACGTAGTGAAACGATCATGATAGTGACAGTTAATTAATACAATTGCTTCTTAATTTGTTATATAAAGAACTCTCACCATAAATAATAAGTTTGGCGAGTACCAGAACGTTGTTTTGAGTTCTAAAGTAGTTATGTAGGTATGTTTTACGCGTTTGACGTTTAGAAATGAGTAATCAGATTGGTTCTTTTTTATAAGATCTGTTTTACAATTGTTTTACGATTAACGTAATGTTTAATTTATTACAAATTCGTAGAAACTAATATCGTAATTATGTTTCTAGAACTTAGCGACGTCACGATGCCGAGTTGAAATTTACGTCATTATTGATGCGCTTCTCGTTCAATGGATACGTGCCTTAAACCAAAGGAAACAAACTGCACTTAAACTGGTGCAATGCGTAATGTATGCGACAGGAAGAACAGAGTGTTAGGAAAATTCTTTTTTGTAGAGTAATTCGATGACCACCGTGTCCACGTAGAATATGCAACGGAAATGCACTTCAATGAGAAGGCGATGACTCCCAGCTTTCAAAGACCTTGCAAGAGATATGCACTTCACAGCAAAGAATCAGGGGAAGAGGCGGATGCAGCAGATATCCCACTCCGGCATTTTTTGCGCTCCGCTTAGCTTATTGTATTCAGTGGAATATACTATGTAAGTCACGATCTATATCTAAATGCCCTTTTCACGCGATTTCCATTTTGTCTTAACTGGATTTGAACGTTTCCTGCTACTCATTTTGCAGCAATAATAAATAAATAACAAAACTTAGCTTATATGGTAAAAATAAATAACTATTAAATCTCTTATTTCCTACATTTTCAGAATGTTAGTTATAAGTAATAATAGTTCTGTGAATATAAAATTTGCCTTTAATTTGAACTTTGCAAAATATATTGATATTTTATTTATGCATAACTTTGTATGAATAAACTTACCTACCTTTTATGTATAATAAATTAATCAAATAATCATACTTGCTACATTTTTATGTTTTTCAAGGTATTTAAGTGCATATAATGAAACAAAGCTTTATCAAAAAAATATATATGTTTTAGATGGCACATATATACTTTGAGTTCAATTTTATGCAACACGAGCAGAATCCATGATTATAATTATCTATATTAGTTTTTAACAGAAAGATATACATTTATATAAGAAACAGTATTTATAAAAGAAGTTTATCATCTTTTTAAATCTCTTTGCTGAATTTATTCATCTACTTAATTCAGTACCATTCAAATTAATGATATGTATATCTCGAGAAAAATTATCAGTTTTTAAATTTTATTAAGGTAAGTTTATAATATCAGGGTGCATGTGGTGATCAATACTTTTAAGAAAATGAAGAACATATAAAAAGGCAGTCATGCAAATATGTAAAATGTTCTTCATTTCTATGCAATAGTTTGCTTTTGGTCATTTTATTGTTCCCAATGTTACTACTTTATTAATTACTTACCATTTCTCATTAGATAGCATGAACGTATAATGAAAAGAAAATATATTTTCTTTGTGAATTATAAATGCAAAATGGTGCTTAACTCTCAACAACCATCTTGGAATGTTCCAAGAGAATGAAGAACTAAATGAGCCTGTAGTAAAATCACAACACTTCCCTCCACAATTATGAGCTAGATTTTATTACATTACTGTATGAAGCATTACCTTCTCTTTAGATACTTGAAAAATCTCTTCCTTCTTCACCCTCAGTTAAAATGTACGATGAAAGATAAGAAGTCGATGAAAACAAAGATGACCGTGCAGCAAATAGTCCATCAGCGAAGGATAATAAAATGGAGAAGCGGGAAAGGAGTCAATTGCACCATGTCATTGTACTAAAGTCCATGATGATGTTGATACCTGATCTTGTCACCTAACACACACTCAGTTGCCTAAGATCCTGCAACATACATCATTTTTTCCATACTGTACCTATAAACCTCTTATAATAAACAGTAACTGTAACTATAAAATAAATATTAAACTTTAATTTTATTTAATCTTCAATAATATTATTTTAACCATTACATCGAATGTGTTGTTTCTTAACTTTGAAGTTCCTAATTCTTCTTTTATCATGTTTGAAATAATATCATGTTTGTCTTACTAGAGTTCAATATTACATAATTTTTAATATAATACAATATCTACATATATGTATAAAGGGAGAAAAATAGATGTTTAAATTAATTTTCTTTTATCGTAAGTTAAAAATACTAACCTTATCGAATCAAACTGTACAAAATTAATACGGTACTAATACTAGAAGATACTTTATCTCGTACATTTTAAACATATTTATTACATTTATTATATGTGTTTGATTTTATTAAATAAATAAGATTTAATGAAATTTTTAAAAGTATCTAAATCGTACGAACAATTCCTCAAGTTAATATATCGTCACTGAGTGTTTCACGTAAGTGTTGTTGCACTCGATATAACAAAGCGATAATAAGCTTCCGTTTCTTGTACTTTCCGAAGCACGATAAAAACAATCTAAAGCAAAAGAAAGTTCTGAACGATAATAGGTAAAAATTACAAAAAGGCGTATAAAATTAAATAAACACATGCACGATGAGCTTTGAAAACAACGCAGAACTTCAAAGATAAGAAGGAGAATTTTTTCACATTGTTAGTTACCCATCCGCCATTTTCACAACTTGGGAATGTTGATCGAAATATTTTGAGAAGCACACCAGGATATTTGACTCACCGAACTTACTGTATAGAAACGGCAAATTTCATAAGGAGAATGCTGATTATAGACGCCGTAAACAAATTCAAACACAACAAGGGAATTTTCTTCTCCAGTCAACGCCGAACTTTCCTGTCTACAGCCAATTCTGTAATGACCGTCCTTCTCCGTGCGATCGCTCGTGAAAGCCCCGTAGATATATTTGTACTCAGTAGTACTAACATTTCACAACTAAATTTGAACTTCGGTATATTTCAATGTCATACCTTTTTATATTTTCAGAGTAGAAAAAATTCTACAATTATAAATAAATGATCTAGTTTAGATAAATTAAAAAGTTTAATAATTATAGTCTTACTTTTGATATTCACTTAATAAAAATATACTTTGTTCAATGAATTAAGTCAACAAAGGTAAACATTACTGTTCACGTAACTTTCAAACTACTGGCTGGCAGTTTCTGGTCTAGCGATAAATATACAGTGACTTTAAAAAGAACTTCCATGTTATTATATTTATTACATTTATATACTAAATAATTAGGTGCAATTATATTATATTTCGTGTCAGTTAATAGTACCAGAATAAAAATTTCCTCTCTGGTAGTATATAGTATCTTTCTATGATTATAAAAAAATTGATACTGTTAAAATGAAATGTAGGATAAAAACTGTGAAAAAAACATTTAATTGAAAAATAAGGGTATTTATAAATACTTTTTGTGACTATTGCATTTGTGATTTCACAATCTCCTGTAAATCTAATTCTATTTCCCCTAAACTTTGGTCACATGGTGTTATTTATCTCTTTTGATCCGAGTCGTCAGTGGAATTATAAATTTATAATGTTTAACATATAATTATTAAATTATTAGCGTATTAACGTAATAAATTACAAAAAATATTTATATAATATCTGTTTAATATTACTACATATAAATTATGATTAGTATAAATATTTTTATTATGAACATATCTTTGATATACACATTTGGCAACACTGGTTGGCCCGCGAAACAGCTTTGAGATTCAGGATATTCGAGAAGGCACGACACGGAGCACTGAGGTAGTCGATTCCGTTGTTGGATGTTGATGTGTATGGTTTGCGGAGCGCGGTACAAGGAAAAATGGCGATGGCAACAACTCAAGTTAAAGGAAGTGGATGGCCAAGAAGAGCTAGTAATAGTTCCTTTGAAGGGAAAGTGGTACAGAATCAGTCTGTAACTATCAACAGGACAGTTAATTTGTAAGTGATAATCAGTATGTGACTCAATTACATTATTTTTTAGAGTTAATGTTTTGACTGCCTCTCCTGTAGAGCAACTATGGCCGGTTAAGAGACGCTAGCAATTAAAATTATGTTCCTAACACCTTTCAATGCATCTTACATGGTACAACCATGAGACGGCTGTTCATCTTTCCGTTAAGTACTCACGGAAGTTTTAAGCAATAACCTTATCCACTTCATTGTATCGATTTATTGACTATTCAATAATTCATTATTATTCGCTATCGTAAAACATAACCAACTATTTTATTGTAGCGTGAAATTGTCGATATGATAAAGCATTTTTTTTTGCACCATGAATAAGATATATACTCTTGTAATTATGAATTAAATCAGTAATTATTTGCTTAAAATTTCTAAATATGAAATAAAGTTATACCTTTTGTGCTTTATTTGCACAAGGTATAAGCTTCTAATTATGATGAAGCTAAAGACAAATTTAATTTCTTTTATATTTATGAATTTATAAAAGTTGTAGCCACCGTATGCAATGTACGCTGGTATCCTTTATACATTGAATGTATGTTTGCGTACGGAAACATGTTTTGTTATTTTTTCACAGTCACCGTAATAATGTGACTGTTTATTTGTAATGCGTATATACTTGAAAACAGTTGTATCGTCACTGTTCATTGTTTCTACTTGTATACTACAAATTATTTCGTTGTGTATAAAAAGGAAAAATGTATAAAATATTTTCGCAAATCTTACTACTATTATCTTAGATTTATATAACCTGTGATTGCTAAAACTACAGATATTTGTATTTTTTTATTAGTAAATTGGCCTTTCATATTTTATGTAAGATAAATTTTACAGTATAACACATTTTTGTATATCTATATTATTATGAATGTATTTGTCTCAGATAGTTCATAATTATACTTAGTGTTTAATTTAAGAAATAGCATAATATGCATAGATATTATGAATGTTTCAAATAATTTTTTCTAAAACGAATAAGTTTTAGTAGAACATTGCACAATGCATCTGAGATTTATATCCTTCATTCATGCGTTATATTGATAATGTTTCAAAAATGAAATAATATATTAGAAAATGTAACACATTTATTATAAATTTTCAAACACATTACCAAATATCAATTGATATTTATAAGTGAGTAATAAACTCAGTTCATATAATGTAATGAATTAATTATATATGTATAAGTATTTTAATTACTTATTCACATTTTGATATTTTGGCAAGTTTATAATTATATAGTATTTAATAATATCACAAAGTATTACAAGATATTTTTCTTAAAAAAAAAAGAAGCTGTTGAAGTCTATTAGCATACAATTTACAAATCATAACATATACATATGTGATAGGAAAAAATTTGAGAAATATAAGAGTAGCATAAATATATGTATTATGTATTTCTAAACATATGATATGACTACATTTGATATAACTTACTTATAACTAATGTAAAATGTAATGTTATAAGTAATATAGTATTTTATATGCATCAATTATAGTTGATACTTTGTATTTCATAATTAACAGTAAGTAATCACAACATATGTGGTTTTCATATAAAAATTTAGTATGCAAACAGAAATACCTTGATAATCTGTTGAATAATGCTGTATTTGTATACATGCTTTGTAAATCATATGGGTGTAAATTTGATCAATTGCTACATACTTGTGCATAATTTTATTATATATATTTTTTTGTTCATTGTATATATACATTTTTAAATATGAAAAATGTTACATATAAAGTAATTATTTTTATATTATAAATCTGTATGTTATTCCTCTTGCTTGCATGAAAAAAATGATATTTTTTGTCTTGTATAAAAACGTGGAACTTAATATAAAGTTTGGGGACAAAATTATATGCTCAAAACTATCTAATGCATTGTGAGTACCTGTATAATCTTTATGGTTATATATTGTAATATTATTATTATTTGTGAAAGTGATGTTGAAGAGACTGGATTTAGTTACTGAAGGATTACATAAGAAGTAAGAACCTAACACAAAAATAAAACTCATTTATCTTAGATATCCTTTGACAAACTATACATTTGGAACAAAAGAGCCACTCTTCGAGAAAGATCCGTCTGTACCAGCAAGGTTTCAGCGTATGCGAGATGAATTCGATAAAATTGGAATGCGTCGCAGTGTTGAAGGGGTTTTGTTGGTGCATGAACATGGATTGCCACATGTCCTGCTGCTTCAGTTGGGAACAACATTCTTCAAATTGTAAGTATATGTATTATCTTCATTAGGTATAGAGGAAAATTCATTTGGATATCAGGATATCTAATTGCATCACGTTTATTGAAGTATATACAAATATTTTTTAACTTTTGTATTTTTGTTTTGTAGACCTGGAGGAGAGCTAAATGCAGGAGAAGACGAGGTAGAGGGCCTAAAACGGCTCCTTACAGAGGTAACAGTTAGCACGACGCCTTATGCTACCTTACGAGGTAGCTAGGAGTGGCACTTTGATATGTTAGATTGTAACACTGTTCAAGAATCGATTGTATTAATCTTCCAGACATTTGTAGAACTTATGTAACCGGGCCTGTAGCTCAAAATAGGGAATTTTTAATTACATTAGCATTTACATTTTTAGTGCGCTGCATGCCCGGACATTTCAATGTTTATAGTAATGCAATTATAACTTGTTACATTATACATATCATGGTTAGCTAAGAACATTGTTCTTGTGTCACTCGTCATACATGTTAACTCAGACATAAAAGAAGCAAGATGTGAAGACTGTAATATTATGACAAGAAGATTGTATTGTATATACCATTAATGGATTTTTTGTTGTAATTCATTGAAAAGACAAACGGAAAAAATTGTATCAAATAACGTTTAGTCCTAAAACTTCTTGCTAGAAAATAATTGAAGTACGTAGGACCGTGATTCTTCGTCACATAACAAATAGGCGGTTCGCAGAGCTTATATTTATGCATTTGTCAATTTTTTAATTAAAATGATAAATGTATGTACAACAGCTGTTTCATTTAATTAGGTATCTGTAAGTAAAAGAAACTGAAAGTATTTGAATAAATACTTTTGGCCTGTATTACTAATTATATAGAAGCTAACAGGAACATATTAAGGCATCTCTGTGATCAAGTTAATTGTTAGCCGAACTAATAAGACTATACAGCCGTTTTAAGTATGTAAACAAATTTGTGTAACCATGTTCTTAGTGGACTGAACGAAGAAGATTGTATTTTAATGTCTATGAAGTGTAGCAAAGTTGACATGATTGATGTTATAATATCGAAATAACTTTTAGACCTTTGGACGCCAAGATGGTGTTAAGCAAGAATGGGTGATAGAAGATACCATAGGAAATTGGTGGAGACCAAATTTTGAACCACCTCAGTATCCTTATGTACCACCACACATTACTAAACCAAAAGAACACAAGAGGTTGTTTCTTGTTCAGCTGCAAGAAAAAGGTAGCATATAAAGGACAAAAATATATTGTTACATTGAGAAGTAAAGTAAGACTCAATAATAGGCATAATTATTTTTGAACTTTTTAGCTCTATTTGCAGTACCCAAAAACTATAAGTTAGTAGCTGCACCATTGTTTGAACTATATGATAACTCCCAAGGATATGGACCTATTATTTCTTCTCTACCACAATCACTTTGCAGGTAATTATTATATAATTATTATATTATACCTTTTTGAATAAATTGAATATATCTAGTCACTCTACTACATTATTTTATTTTATGTTACAGATTTAATTTCATCTATATGTGAAAAAAGGAATAACTGAGAAAGTGGAATAATTTTATTTAAGTTATGAGAAAGTACTATAAATACAGTGTATGTATGAGATGACGAGTGAAAATGCAAAAAGAAACTGTTATGTGTGTTATATGACGTGCACTAAAAATTAAATCATTTTTTAAGTAGTACTTATATAATTAATTAGTACTTTTAATTTCTAATCCTTATATTTATGTTACTTTCGCTTCATACATAATAATAGTAATTATTATACCTACATTTACCTATTAGATGTAAATATATTATTAAATTTCATGATTTATATATGATTGTGGAATGTTTTAGTTTTGTTATAAACTCT
Source organism: Bombus affinis (assembly GCF_024516045.1). Classification (NCBI taxonomy): domain Eukaryota; kingdom Metazoa; phylum Arthropoda; class Insecta; order Hymenoptera; family Apidae; genus Bombus; species Bombus affinis. Next base: position 13,212,923 of record NC_066344.1, read on the forward strand.
CTCATGAAAGGTAGATTTAATATATACATATATATACATATTTACATATATAATTTTATGATAAATATAATTTTGTAAAATTACAATAAAATTCATGAATTTATAATCTGATGAAGATTAAATTTATACTTCATATCAGAAAGTGTTAATATTAATTATGACTTTCCTTGCTTTTATACCATAAATATTTAGATAAGAGAGTATGTATGTATTTTTTAAAAATCGCAACAATATAAGACGTAATTATTCTTTTGTAAAACTTAAAAAAGATGCATGAAACTTTACTACTCTTTAGTTTCTTATTGAAATTCTTTGAAAATTAAATACTTGTAAGTAGAAAACCATAAAAATTATCTTTGTAATTTATCTTATTTATATCTGTAAGCTTGGTTTGTACCGCCATTTTGTATTCAGCAAGTTAGTAGGATACATGCATCTGACACATGGAAACATTAAAATTCAGAATACGCATTTGAGATGTTGATAATTTGTGTTTTATATAACAGAAAAGGACATACATACATTTAAAGTCAAAATGACGCAGGATGAAACGATTATGACAAAGGTATATGTAAAAATAAAATAAAAAATTTTATATATTTTATACTTTAGTTTCTGAAATTATTTTATCTTAACCTATGCTTCTGATTTTTAAACATATTTTTATACATGTTAGATACAGAAGGTAGAAGATACATTAAATGAATCCATGTACAAACTGGATGTGTTGAAAAAAAGACTCAAGACAAAATTGCTCACAATGGAAACTCGTGAGGAATTGGAGTCAAAACTGGAAGAAATTCAGGAGGTACTTGTAAAAAATGAAGAGAAATTAAAAAGCCTAAGGAGACAAAATACAAAGTCATTCATGGTAGCAGCAAGCATGATTTTTGCATGTTTTCTGCTCTATGGCTTATATGTATTATTTTATGGAACGATATAAATTAACATTCCTAAATTATGCATATTTTAAGAAATGTCATTAGTGTAATATATTAGACATTTATTCAATTTTTTGTATTATAATTATTTTTTTGTAATTTTATACTTATTGGGTACTGTTAGAAAAAAATTTCTTAATGCTGCTCAAATCTTTTACTAATATAGCAGATTTCTCTATAAATACTGTATATTGTATCACAATAGCAATATTACTAAAGTAAAGATTATCTTTTGACACAGAAACAATTACTTTGGAAGATAGTTTTTAGTAATAGTAACTTTCCTTTATAAATATATATCCAAAATTTAATTAGCATTCATGATCAAATTATATGGTAATTTCCAGAAAGATTGATATGCCAATATATTTTATTTAAATCACGTAGATATATTTTATAATATAAAATAGATTTGTCATGGTTATTACACAAATAGTTAACGAAATAGAAAGTTATGTTTATATTAGTTTTACAACAAATTCACAACATTTATAAACTGGTAATCGTTAAATTATTAGCAATATTCTGCGAGTAATGTTTCATTTCTAAATATATTATATTATTTATAAACATATATATTCGAAGATACAAATTAGGAGTTATTAACTTAAGCAGTAACTAAGTCGTACTGTGGCGTTCCAGCACGACGACTCCGCATGTACTTAGCATGTACTTCGGTATCTAAGTAACTAGCTCGAACAACAGGATTCTCCTTCATGGCAGATCTCCATTCCAACTAGTATTGTATAGGTAACAAAAAAGAAAAATTTGTTGTTTATATACCCTAATTTATATAAGATAATTTTATACTACATTTGACAAATATATTTGTAACTTACCAGTCTCTTGAACCTATCACGTGGTATAGTAAACTGATCTCCACGTAAAACTCTAATTACATCAGATCTCTCCCACCATGGCCATATCATAAAATCTAACATACCAGGAGAACTACCATGAAAGAATGGTGTTCCTTTTGATACAAGTTCTCTTTCAAAAAGACCCAATTCTGATAAGACTTCATCAAATATGTCTCTGTCTATAGATGTACTGACGTATAACTAAAATAAAAATATTTGTATTCTAGTTGTACATAATATTTGTATTTTGCATAAGTACATTGTATATATGAGAAATAAATACCTTATACAAAGTATTTATAACAGAGTTAAATCTACCAATTAACAACTTATCCTTAGCTCTAGCAAGGGGATTACTAGGATAAAGCTTGTTTTGTGGATATGCATCATCCAAATATTCAGCAATCACAAGGCTTTCATATAATGTTTCTCCTCCTTCCAATTCTATACAAGGAACTTTGCCCAAAGGACTTTTTTCTAGTAACCATTCAGGTTTATTTGTCAAATTAATATAAACAACATCATGTCTATAATTAGGGAATAATATTACAATAAAAGAAACAATTTAGTGCATATCTATGTATATGTATTTGTATGAGAGGAAGAGAGGTTTTAAGATTATTAAAAAAATAAATAAACAATAGTTACTGCATTCATAAACAAAAATAAAGCATTTAAAAATTATAATAAACAGAAAATATGAATTAAACATCTGTTTGCAATGTGTGAAAAATAGAAACAAAATTTTTAAAGTTAAATTATAATTTGAAAAATTAGTTTACTTACGGTATATGTTTCGCGTCAAGTACTAAATGAATTCTTTGGGCATACGGACAAAATCGCATGCTATACAAACGTATTTTTCCTGATACAATGGGCGGGGCAACTGATCCTACAGAACGATAGTATAAAAGGAATTATTTTGCAATTATATTAATATCAAGTTTCACTAACATAATCTTACCGGCAGCCAAGTGTTTCAAACTCATTTTGATTATATCGTCGGTTAGAAAGTTTTAAAAATCTCTACGATTAATTATGTAATTTCTTTTTCGCTGTGAATAATGTTGCACATTTTCTTACAACCCAGGCGGTCTAATAAACATCGGTGATAGTTCAAGGTTCTCCAGGCGCAGGTTACCTGTCCTTAATCCGGAACGAAATCTCTCAACAATTTGATGTCTTTATATACCTTACATATAATAAAACACATTCCCAAAGTCATTTTAATTATTATAATTAATGAGTCATCGATAATAATAATATTTTTCCATTTTTTTTTCAAACGATAAAGAATTATTACTTGTGAGTATTTCAAATAGAACCATATATTGCAGCGAAGTTCGACAACCTTTAAGATTTAAGGCCCTAGTTTTTGGGGAAAACAAATTTCAGAAGTTCGTGTTAGTAGGGATGTTTGATATTTCGATGTTGGTCCTGAGAAATTGGATTTCTGTGTTTCCTAGGTACATATTTTAAAAATGGAATGGCTTTTGAGGATCATGCTTTCTACATTTATATATTTGGAACTTTAAAAAGGATGTAAGTTAACTTTATATTGTATAAATAGTTATAAAGTTGAAATAAGTGTAATTGTTTTTGTACAAATGTAAATTAAACAAGGAAATAATATTTTGCTCAAATTTACGCGGAAATGTTAACTCATTTGATTGTTAAAATAATGTAAGATAATTCATGTATTACCACTATTAGTAATGTTCTTTAAATTTGAATTTGAATATTTACAATGACTTTCTAAACAACGATCAACGGATCTTCTTTCAAATTTAAATCTGTATTTGATAAAAGTCTTCCCTATCTCTAATAAAAAAAATTAGGCAATCTAAACAACAATTTCTACCAACTTAGTTCAACTCACTTAACGTCCTTTTAAATACACGTAAATTCTAAACCATTCTTTCCTTCCACAAATCAACCAATCATTTTTCAATCTCCCATAGTTTTCTATGTGCAACCTTACCAAGTGCACATGTATAAGCACTTTGAGAAACGTTTCACCTTGGAGGAGAGAAGAGAAAAGCCAAGAAATGGAAAAGGTTAAAACGCCGATTGGCCAGCCTTCAGTCAGTTCTATCCAGCTCCTCACTCACTATAATAACCGTACATAGGGATCAGACGGTTGGGCTGCTTAGGTAAAAGTGGTACCACGAGTATGGTGAAGGGCACACACGTAGGTGGAGTACACCGAGAAAAAGAGAGAGAGAGAAAGAGAGAGAATTATGATGGAATCTCGTGGTAGAGAAGGGAGGGGTTTCGCGGGTGTGTAGAGAGACCCCTACACAGGGGGTCGAGTGTGAAGTCGAGAGATGTAGGTAGCGGCGCGAGGAGGATGAGGACGAGGACGAGGAGGAACGGCGCGGGCGCTGATTGGTAGCAGAATCGATTAGCCGAGCCGAGCTAAACCTCCGGCACCGCGGCAGCTTCGGCGACGCCACGAATTTCCCGAATGGGGGTTTCCCGTTGGGGCGGGCCCGAATCCAGGGAATACCCAGCGTTCTCCATGGCAACCCGACCAATTCGCCAACCGCCGACAACCAAGACTGACCTACCGTGTGTTGCTAACGTTTCTTTCCCCCCTTTTTCTTCCTCTTCTTTTTTCCTCTTTCCAATTTTTTTTATTTTCTATCTAACCCTCCTCCTACGACTCTCAATCCGGTTCTCGTTTCACAGTGCTATCCTTTGTGTCTGCTTCTTCCCTTTATTGTCTTTTTTCTTTTTTTCCAGGTTTCGTTTACGCTTCAAGGAAGAAAGGGAGAAGCGATACGAACCTTTATGTCTCTCTTCCTCTCAACAACGTCGTAGTCAACCTAACTTACAAGCAACATACTCGTTACGCAAACTTCTCCATGTTGCTATGTATATATGTGTGCACATGTGTATGTGTGCATACACAGATACGAGAGAAAGTCACATTGATTTTGCCGACGACTGATACAACCCCGTCGGCACGTTTAATTAGAACATGGCGACTTTAATACAAGCGCACGACAACAAGAACAACAACAGCGCCCCTTCCCACCCCCCTGCTGCTCTTCTTCTGCTTACACTGCTTCGGCTCTTCTTTCATCTGTGTCCCGTTCCACGATTCCATCTTTCTGCTACCACTGTTTCTCGCGACCTACGGACCATGATACGGCGAGGTTGTAAATCAAGATCATCAAGTAGCTGCAATGATTGATATCTTATAAGGAGAAGATACGAAATGCCACTCTGACTTTGTTTATGGACCTTTGCATAATTGCAGAGCTTGGAAAGCTGAAGCTATTTATTAGTAATATTCAATTTTGGGTGGAGATAGTTAATTATACGAGATAATTGATATCGAGGTTATTGTTTACTTCCACTTTATCTTCCAACATGAGACTTCTTTTTACTAGGACTACGGATCCATTTAGGATTGTATAATTGCATATTTTAGATTTACGCAAAATAAAATGAAAATAACTCGGGACTAATAACCCCGTTCAGATTAGTTAATTTATTTTAATTCAAGTGATTTGGATTCAGGTAATTTGAGTAATATGAACCAGGTTTAACGGTATTCCAGCTAATTATTATTTTACTATTTTGATAATCTAGAAAGAGAAGTATAAATTATTATGGTGGAAGTATAAATTATTATTTTAATGTACTTTAAACAGTATCTTGGCTTTGTATTAAACATTTTTTCATATAGCTCTGGGTTAAGATTTCAGGTCCATGTGTGATATATCTCTTAATTCTCTTCCCTCGAATTGACATTAAGAATTATTTAAATTCTTGACAAATTTTCACAACCTTGCTACATCGTGGTCCGTATTACACGATATTTTTTTGTCTTTCTTGACGAAACTCATTTTTTCTCTTCTCGAAGGGGTCGCTTATCTACCTAGCCTAACGCGGTCTATGCTAGTGTCAAACACCCTTCGCCCTCTCTCATCCATCATTGTCATCGTCGCCATCGTCATTGTTATTATTATCATCCCAGTGTTCCAGTTTGTGCGAATCACGCCCACTCCTCTTTCTACTACTTACTCCACTCATCCGTGGTATCGTACGCGATCTTCTTTTCCTTTTTCCAGTCTCACCCTCTCTCTCTCTCTCTCTCTCTCTCTCTCTCTCTCTTTCTCTCTCCCACGCATACATGCATGGTATGCACACACATACATATACGTACACGTACAATAGAGTCACACAGGAGGACACATTGCAATCGAAATACATTCTGATGTACATTCTCGCGCTAAGACTATGTTCTCTACACGCCTACGCTACACATGAAAACACCCTATCTACATTAGAGGCCCGTCGGCGTCCCACGGAGTCACTTTCTTTTTTTTATTTTTGTTCTTTTTTCTCTTTCCCATTGTTTTATTTCATTTCGTTACTTTATATATATATATATTTTTTTTTTTCTTATTTTAGTTTCTTTGGAAAAAATGAAGAGGACGGGGCGAGCGTCGTTTTCTCGTCCCGGAGAGAACGATCCTCTTGGTCGAAACCGAGGAACGCTCGACAGGTTTTGGTTACGACTAAATCGTTAGAGTAATTCTATGGGTGCTTACGTCTTACGAATGGTATGATACAGTATACGACTTAAGGAGTTACTCGCTTCTTCGACAGAGGTACACCTTTCCACAGTAAGGGGTAAGTCACCGCCCGCCAGATCTTCTCTTTCGTGGAACCATCTTTTTTTACTTATTTTTGTCTTTTTTTTCCTTCCTTGTTGTACCTGTTTTCTTTAATTTATTCATCTTATTCGTTTTATTCAGTTTTATTAGTTTTGCCGGCTAAGGATCCACGATTTGCGTACCTTGGAGACTTACCCCTATATTTTGTACATAGATAGAGCGACCGCATCTCTCGATTGATCGGTGAGAGTCGACGTGGTGAGCACGGCTCGGGATTTCGTACGTTCGGTTCTGATATGACTCAACGTTGTACTTTATCAATCTCGATAATTGCGACTCGAGCTTTCGTTGGATTGATGGATGTGCTGTGTTCTCCCGGGATTTGTCGCTCGTTTAATGGTTTCTCTAATAGCGTTTGGCTCGTGGCAAAGAACAACACGTTATGCTGATTCTGGAATCACTTCTGAGATCGACACCGATTGTATGTCATCATTGACGTTAGTAATGCAGAGATTTTCGAGCAAAAAGAACTCCGGAAAAGCTAGGAATATTGGTTTTCAATAATTCCTTGTCCTTGAGAAAATGAATTTTCAATATATGTGAGTAAACCGTTATGTACCTGGTTCGTAAGCATTGATTCTGTAAATTTTGGAAAAACGTTTAAACTTCTCACTTTTACAGGGATTGTGTGAACGTATGTCTGTTTAGAATGTTATTTTTTGGAAATATTCATTTTGATAAATATTTGTGATTACTATTATCACCATTATAAATAAATAATCTCAGAGGAGTCATCCTAGGATCAAGAGAAACATATTTCTATACATATCTACTACACCGGCTGGATTAGAAATGAGACTTCACGGTTGCACACGATCCTCGTAGAAATTTCGTTGGTCGCTCGCGGTTTAGTTTTTTCCACGGCACTGAAACGCGCGTCGTACTTCGTTGTGAAATTGTGATCGCACAAATATCGCGAGAAGGAGAGTTTGTAATGATGGAACTTTATTTATCTGAACCTGAGAGTGATTAGGAGTTTACTCTACTTATTAACTTATCACTACGAGTAGAAAATGTCATTTGATCTAAGACAGTGAAGAGATATTTAAAAATATTGATCTGTGATCCAAAAGATACCAGTCTTCCATTGAAATAGAAGGAAGACATTGAATACCTTTTGTCCAGCAAGCTTCATGTTTATATCGATGAAATTGATTTTAAAATCTACATCGTTTAAATAAAATTTTAGACTCTCGTTGACTATTTAACCGTAGGCTCCTAAGATCTTAGATCTTTCTCTCTTATTGCATTAAGCGATAGAAGTTTACTGATTCTCTACTAACTTATTTTTTCTCACTTAAGTAATTAGAATTCACGTTTAAATAGCAAAGAAGATTTTAATTATAATCTCGTTCGACTAAATGAAGTTCAGATAAATGGAGTTCTATTACACATATACATGTATAGTGTTTGGTAGCTGAATGAACGCGGCGTGTCCTTTGAACCCGCGCCAACAACGCGAGCAACGTAACTCGCGATGAATTTTTCTTCTGAACGACGACATGCGGTTCCTCTATCTACATTTTCGTTATGTAACAAATAAGTTAAAAGAGTTTATAATACACGCATTGCTCTTGACCCGAATCGAACATGTAAACATTTCTCACTAAGAACGATCAAGCTTATTTGGATGTTCGATTATCGTCGACCATCATGATGCTCGCATGTGGTTCATTGTCATCATCGTTGATTCGACGAACCGTTCTCGAAATTGCTCGATCGTACATCTGTACGGAGATATTCCTCGTTAAAATGCGCATGTTCGATTCCATCCAGTCGGAAATACCGACGTTTCTCTGCGGAAGTTAACGCCGGTTAGTTATTCGCGTACAAGGCGACGTCCTTTCGGACAGGATAATTCTCGACACGCGGTTCATCGCGGCGTTATCATGCATGATTGTTGAAAACCAATCAAAGATTCTAGAATTCAATGTTTGGAGCGAAAAAATTACAATTCATTTGAATTACATTGGAAAGCTCCTACTTGGATCTTAGTATTAGAAAATTAACTACGTACTAAGATTTCAAATGATAAAAATTACTAACGATTACTATTATTTAGAATATAGAACGTAGAATCTTTCCACAGATATTAATTCACAATTATATATTCTAAATAATGATAATTCTAATAAATTGGAAATTTTATTAAATAATATTAAATAATGACAACAGTAAGTTATCAAGTAATGGATACTTTGAGTGGTCTAATGTTTTTCTAATTCTCGTAAAATCTACAATGGAATTGAACTATGTTTTATTCGTAATAACTTTTAGCAAAATTAGATAGATAGTAGAAAACGAAAATTCTTTGTGTTTAGGAATGAAACTTGAGTAATTCAGATATAAATTATATTTCCATAGTATTATACAAACTTTACTGCCAATGATGGTACTGGATATCGTCGAGATAAAACGACTGACGAGAATCGTCTTGTGAACGTACCCTGTACTTACGTAATCCATTATATTGTATGTACAACGTTCTTACAATAATTCGAGTGCACCGTCGGTCGTGAACGAAAGCTTTTGGAGGCAGAGTGGTCTCGCGTGATCGTCCGTTTCGCGTCAGTAATTTAAATTGGTCGCTGTTTGCTGCTAAGGAACCAGATCGGCTGGTCGTGACAGCGACTATGATATTGCTGATTAGTTTGATCGTTTAATCTGTCCACGTGCACCTTGATGTCGGATGAAACGGAAAGTTTCATGACTTAAATATCAACTGCAGTGGATTATTTAAACCGTGAGCAAGTATTTTATTTGATAGTAAAATCATAGCTTTCGAACATTGTTTTGCGTAAAATTATAATTTTATCTTTCAGTAGCAATAAACTTAGGAAAGATTAGAACGAAAGATAAAGATTTCAACATTGTTCTATTTTTCAGGGAACAGCGATCATGCTCAAGTAGGAATGGATTCTCTTTTATCAAATCCACGAACAAAACCATTCAGTCTTGCGGGAATGTCACTGAATATTTGCATTGTCCAGTGGTCACGCAAGGGACAATATTATAATACACAGTGTTTTACATGCTTCTCGACACGTGTTCAAGGAATCTACGAATTTGGAACGACTCTCACTTTGTATCATGATTTTCTTCTCATGATTTTACTATGAAAATTGCCAATTTTCAATGCAAAAATTCTATTGTTATTATGAAATAGCTAATTTCCGATAGAGGTCTGCCTTCCATGTTTATTTAAATATATGTGCGCCATATGTATTAACGTATTTGTAGTTTAATTCGCGTCATTTTGTTAATTAACATGCGTTAAGATAAAATATATATTAGAATATTATATTAGGATATTATATATGCAGAAACAGAAGAAAATTAGATGCTAGAACGTTCACGTATTAAAACATACACGAATTAAACTATCTGAATATGTAAATACACACATATTCTTATGCATATATTAATACGCATATAATATTCTCTAATATCTGTACACGCGATATCTGCCCAGATACCGAAACATAATTATTCATATACATACCTTTCCAATTCACTAATGCACGTTGCACATGTCTTGTCTACATGTTATATAAAATCATAAAATTAATATTTATCTAAAATTTCACAGGTTACATTAATACTTTAAGATTTCTCTATTCACTTCATCATCCACTTTCTGGTCAAGCAAAGACAATGAGAAAATTAAGAATTCAATGGAATCAAAGAAAGATATAAATATTTATCAAACAAACAAGAATTGCAAGAGGACAGATAGAACGACATCACCAACCACTACAGCAGGATAGTGCAATCGCAAAAGGTGTGGTCTATTTGCGGGATCCACGGACCGACGGCACACGTAGACCGCGATGGCGGCGGTCGGTTAAATTCCCTCGAGTAGAAACTTGTTAACGTGGCGTACCCAGGGCGCCCCAGTGCTCGGCGGTGGGTCATGCGTAGTGCGGATAGGTGCCCAGATGAGGTGGCACATGGCCAGAGGCCGTGTGATGTCCCGCATACAGGTTGGCACCCGGACTCGTGGACCAGTAGCTGGAGGCCGATTGGAAAAGGCCGCCTGGAACGGAGACCGACACGGAGGCGGCCGGTGGCGGCATAAGGTTCAACTTTGCGTGCCCGTAACCGGACATAAACAACTCGCTTTGGTATTTATACGCGGCTGGGTCCGCAGCCGCGGGCTGCGTCGCTGCCGCCAGGCCCTGGAAGTCAAACTTGTACGCGTACCTCTTCCCGTGGACCTTCGTCATGATGTTCTTGTCGTAGTAGTACCTGGAAGTAGATACGGATGCCTCGATGCAACATGGATGCGAGAAGATTATATTTCTAGAATGATTAACGAAAATTATCTCGATTGAAGTATATGTATAGGGGATCTGTGAATGTTTAGATTTTAATTTTTATTTTGTGTTTTATATGATAAAGAGTATCAAAGTATGTAGAATAGTATGAGTGTTCCAATACCTATCTGGAAATTTAACATAGATTTCTTCTGTGGTTCGATAATGCCAGTTGAGAGTTAGTTTGAAGAAATTTGTAGAAGATCGAGGTTCTTTTCTGCTATTTAATAAGGGAAAATGCGTTATGTATAATAATTCTGTAATACAATGGAGAGGCATAAAAGGTAGAAGAAAGCGAAGATTATCATTTTATGAATACTATCTTAATTGTTATTGTGGGATTACTCTTCATTTATTATTTTTCAGGTTCAACCAATAGTTCAGGAAGCCGTGCCACATTTCATTGTATTAAATCGTCAACGAAAACAAAGATAAGGACATAAGATAACAGAGGCAGTGCTACCACAGCACTGAAGCTACGATATGTACCAAGCTTCATCCTTCTATCCTTTTATTTCACGCCGGTCGAGATATGATCGAGCGAGACCACGTTCCGCCATAAACCGGCGATTTACGAACTCGTTGAAAGCCGTAAAAATCTCCATGCAACCAGCGAGTTCTTATTTAATAAATTCTATTTGCCAACGCCGATAACGACTCCGCTTCCGCGGCGACGGAAACGACTCTTCCTATCTTTCTTTTTTTTTGTCGAGTTACTGTCGCGCGGCAAAGCTTGAAACTTGTCGCTATGTGAAGGGATAGCCATGGTGGTGGTGAATAGAAACAGAAGAAGAGAGAGGAAGAGGAGAGTGCGGAGCAGTCTCGGGTAATATAATCAGTCGATCTGATCGAAAAATAATAACCGCGTCTGCCGTCGGTCTGACTGTCGGTGATTGAAATTTCTCTCCCCTGGCTTCTCTGCGCCAACCCCGTCATAGTTGTGCGCTACCGTTCTCTTTCGTTCAACGAATTTACTTTCTCTCCGGATCTTTCGCGCGGACGTCTACCCGTTAAATATTGACGTTTCTCGTCCACGTTCTTTTTTAGTCCTTTGGATTGCGGTTTAATCGCGCGGTCTAATGATCAGGTGCGTGGCTTGGTTTGGGCAAAAGAGATACGGGGATGGACGAAAGATGAATTTATATTTGGAGGATTCGGGGAAATATTTGGCACAAGCGATATGAATTTTAACTTTGAAAATTTTGGGCTTTTAATTTGAGGTACTTAAAAAGATATTTATAAAAATTGTTACTATTTATCAGTAATTTATAATTTAAATAATATTGATTAGTATTCTATTATATTTTCTTGTTAGAGCTTCTTTTTGTAATATGACAAGATTTGAAATTACAGCAATTCTTGTATATATTATACCGATTTATAATATTCATGAGGCGTGTTCTAAAGTTTAATTAGGATAAGAGGTGTACTAATTATTAAAAGATTTATGTTTCATATGTTAAAGAAAGATTATGAAACGTCACTCACCTCAAAGCCCTCGACAATTTGTCATAATTCATATTAGGCTTGGACTTCCTTTCGCCCCAACGTCTCGCCACCTCGTCAGGGTCAGTCAACTTAAATTCGCCGTTGGTTCCTTCCCACGTAATGCACGCGGCGTTGCTCGAATCCGACAGTAGCTCGAGTAAAAATTGCCAGAGCTGAATCTGACCGGAACCGGAGCTCGCGAGCCGACTGCTCGTCGCTCCGAACATTTGATAGGGATCTACAACAGTTGGAAAGATTCAATTCATAATTTACAATCCTTTTATCTTCATTCATAAACTTTGCCTTGCTTTTTCCCCAAGTGATCGTTTCTTTTTTAATTCTGTCGTTTTCTTTTCAGATTCGATAATCCTAGAAGATGTAAAAAGGGAATATTTAGATTCATTTTCATCTATGATACACGTATACAAATTTATTTGGTAATTGTTAAGTATATATAGTTTTCTATGAAATTGCTTTCCAATAATAGTTGTTCAAGTTAATTTTAATTAGTTAGTTGTTAGTTAGTTCTACAAGAGAATATTTTGTCTTTTTCGAATATTCTCATCTATAGTTCCTATATTATTTCTAGCAGTGACTTTTTTTTCAACTTCTTATGGCATGGACTAATTTTTACCTAGTCGATTCCCCATTCAGCAACACGCAATTGGAAGAGTTACGTTACCACAATATCTGAGTTGATAATTATTAATAATAGCACTTATTAATTATTTCAAACAGTAATTATCTTCATTTATATTTTTTTAAGTTAAGGACGATCTAAAATTATTTTCTATATAAGTTTTATTAAAATTATCATACATGGATTTGAAAAATTCTTCCGTTGGTCCTTCTTCCTGCACGCAATTGTTAAATTATTGTGCTTATAATTGTAGGGAACATTCGTGGAAAACGAAGAACGAGAGCGGAAAAATTTATATTTCTCTACTCGAGGCCACTATAATTTTTTCTTCTTCTTTCGTCGGTATTTCCCCCGAACATATACCTATCCATTACACGGTTGTTTCCCAGTGCTCCCTGTATCGCCCTTTAAAAGCCTTACAATGCGTCATCACCGTCGTTCGCTACTGCTCAGACCTGGAGTGCCCTACAACCGTACAAAAGGATATAATCGCAACCCTACAATAGAATAGAGTTCGTTTGGATCATAATAATTTCAATTGAAGGAACGAACGACGGAGTGGTTCAAAGGGCGTACACGAATGTCTTCTGAGAGAGCGAACACTGTTAAACTGAGCATCGCGTTCCGACCGAGCGTGAGCTAAATGATCAAAATATGGCCCTCGCGTGACAGATGCGGAGAACAATCTTTCTTTGCCTTACCAGGATATTATACGTTTCTATGTTTTTTTACTTTTTTAATGTATATGATACATTACAGCGCTTGTAGACGTAGTACGTACATACTAACAGATGTAGATAATATGTAAAAAATCGGTAGTTTAAGTATTAAATGCAATTAGGTTTGGCTTGGTTGATGTTAGTTTGGCTTAATGCTAGTGGACTGTCGTTAGGTTAATTCCGTGTAATTTCTTTATATTTGACCTGCTTTACTTCGTTTTATGAAATTTGCAGAATCTACAAGGAACTCAGGAGATCCAGGCAAATCGGACAATTCAGGAGATCCAGGCAAATCGGACAATTCAGGAGATCCAGACAAATCGGACAATTCAGGAGATCCAGGCATGTGAGATGAGAATTCAGTAGATTCAGATAAATCGGACAAGTGAGTAGATTTATACACCTCGATCCAAAAAATTTACAGAATTTAAAGCCATCAGAATATTTATATAATTCTGCTGTTCCTCTAAAAATATACATAACGTGGAATTTTTCAGGAAGAAAATCAAAAGTATCTGAATCCGGTATTAACCAAAAGAAGAGAAATCAAGAATGGAAATGGAAGAAAATGGAAAGGAATCACAGCAACTGTATAATTCTGACTGTCGTTGGTTCGACTCCCATAAAAATACATTTCAACAGATTATAATAGGGGACAGACGTACACGATGGGGATGGTTGGTGAATTGCCGGACCTCAAAGGTCGTTTCGCCCGATGAATCCCCTGAAACGCGTGGCGGAGTGATCGCCTTTCGATCGAACGGTAATTCACTTACAAGTTAATAATGGGAAGGGGCGCGGTACACCCATTTATCTGCTGAACAGGCTAAAGGGGTTGGGGGAGGGATGAGCCGAAACCACCAACAGAGATACTGAAACGCCACTGTAACTTTTCAGTATCCTATGTTTTATGAAGCTGATCGACCAAGAGAAGATGGAGAATTCCATGGACACCAGTGATCCTGTTTCAAGTTAGATCTGCGGAGATTCTTTTCTTCGTTTGGCGGAAACCCAGAATTCTCGAACGAAAATTTACATCGATCTGAGTAGAGACCGTGGTTTCCGTTCGATTCTCTATTCAAACTTTACCTTATGTAAATCAAATTTGACTGAAGGTAAAGCATCAACCGGTAGATGGTGATGATATGCTGGTTTCAGTAGTGAAAGGAAGAGATATCTGCTTTATTTTTATGGTATATTAATTCTAGCTATATTAGATACGCTTCGTTCCTTCTGTGATACTTTTTCAAATAGTTCTGCTTTTTAAAAGTTTAAATCGAAATTATTAGTTCAATTTTTCTGATCGTGTAAAGTGTCGTTTCAACGGATACTGGGCAATGTAAGGAACGTTGCATAAATTACTTTCTAAGCATAATTTGGAAGGATAATAGGAATATCTGATACATATATTAATTACCTAATAAATAATGTATTAATTAAATTCCGCCGAGATGGCGAAAGATCTTGACGTATTAATCCAAAATTAATTTAGTTAGTTTAGTCGAATATAAATTTTATATAGAAGTAATCCAATTAGGTATGTCAGTTTCTCTTTGTAGAAATAATCTTACAGTTTTATATTGATTAGATTCAGAGTAGATATTTCATTTAGTTTAATTTTGAATATTTGTAATAATAAGAGCAGAAGCATTAGAGACGGTTTTCGAGCCACTTATTTAAAGCTATTGATCAGTCGGAAAGAGTAATTTTTGGGCGTGGCGCTGAAAAGTCTGGAATGAGGGGCTTTGCGTGATTAGTGACGAACGTAATAATCGTGAAGGTCATTCCGTGCAATTACGTCGAAAATCACCGTCGATTGGGCCACGCGTGAATGTTCGCTCTTTTGTAGATCATGATATGTAATTTTTTAGCTCGCGTGTATCCGTCGATATTCTTTTAATTAGTCAACTATTTTAACTGTTCCAATCTTTGTTAGAATTATATCTTTGTTAGTCTCCACTAAAAGGACAATCGTTGATAAAAATATGATAAAACGAGAAAATCTATTATTAGTAAATTTATACAATAATATTTATGATTAATATAATACTTTCTTTCTGTCTTTGCCATAGACTAAGAAGGTGTAGTGCTTTAACTTCTCAAAAATATCTACCTACTACATACCAGGCTGCCTGAGGTGGGTGTGCGTGTCCAGTGCTGACTTGGATAAGCTGCTTCCGTATCCTGGAAGAGAGTAATTACCAGTTATTCTCAACATATTGTTCCAATTATAAAGACAAATTCATAGAAACTTATACGCTATATCTTTCTCTTAAGGATCTTCTCCTAAAGACGAAAACTTTCAGAATTTAAAAACTCCAGTTGCAAAACTTCGGAGGACGGAGGTTCCAAATGTTAAGAATCTGAGAATTCCAAAATTTCAGCCCGAAATTTCAGAAAATGAAGAGTCCAAATGTTAAAGTCCAACAGAAGTTCAAAACTTCACCTCCAAAGATCCAGTTTCAAAATTTCAGAAAATAAAAATTCCAAATACTAAGAACTTGAGAGAATTAACTTCTACATCCTCCACGTTATCCAGGTCTTCTTTAAATTCCTCCGAAAGGTTTGTACACACAAGGTAGTAATAAAGCTTTGTACACAAAACCTTAATAAAACAGATCAGATACTAATACCGATTCAATTTTATACTTTCAAAACTTACGTTTAAATCATTCAACGATCACTATATTAACAATCTGTTATCCTTCTCCAACAGAAACGAGTAAACTTAAGGTCTGTCATTTTGACAAATGCCCTATCCTCGATGAAGATATCGTAGAGAAACGACGTAAGCGGCAAAGTCCGTTAGGAAAAGGGTGCAGGGAAAATCGTCGGTTGGTCGAAGATGAAAAAGTACAAGCTCGGTCGAGCGTTAGAATCCGTTAGAGAGGATTTCCGTGTAGGCAAACACGGGGCTGAGTGGTTCGTATACGTTTCTCCCCGCTTCCACGTTCCACCGACGCGTTGGTTTCTCCATCGCCTTATCAGGCTTTCGACTCCTCTTCCTATATGTGTACCTATATACGTATATAGCTCTGTCTATAAGTCACTTGAAACTTACTAATTTTAAACATAATTCTTATTAAGGATTGAGCAGCAAAATGAAGTTGATGGTTTTCAAAATGTAATAAGTATACGTTACTTTATATTAATGAATTTCTAATATAATTATAATAATAATATTGTCTAATATAATAATAGTAATGTATGTATAATTTATAAGGCGAAGAGATTTGTCTAGAATACAATATTTGTCGGAATAAGATGAAAAGATTGTGTTTGTATGTAGAAACAAAATATTTTAAGTAGAACGTGGGGTATTCAAAAGAGTTAGAAAATTGAGAGATTTTCGGTAAACCTAGTTCGATTCAGAAAATGTAAAGAAGTTACTTTAATTCAGGGAAGACAGAGAATTCAATTCAATTCACTGAACGCAAAGAATTTATTATAATTCAGAGAGCGGAGAATATTCAATTCAATAGAAAGAATACAAAGAATTTAGCTTAATTCAGTTTCTCTTATAATGCATACGAGCAATAAATAATAACTATCAACTTTATATTGTAATAACAAAGCTCATTACTCCTTATCCGAAATGTATATATACGTATATACACATAAGTGTCCAGTGACTTATGGATAGGAGTGTATATACGTGCAAGTTGATCGAGCAACGGGGAAACATGCCTACCGGTCACGTTCGCGCCACTGTGCAATCTGTTTAAGGCACAATGCCCCTTAATTTCGCCTCGTTATATGCTCTCGTTACGGGAAATCGCCCCTTCCCTGTCGTCGTCCGGTATCGCGTTATCGGTTTCATCTTCTCGTTGCCCCGAAAACCGTCGAAACCTGGTAATCGGCAGGCAATTGGTTCGGCTGATCGAGAAGGTCAGTCTTTGGTATCGAATAGAATAATTGCTTCGAAGTGAAGTCTGAGTCAACAAACACAAATGATAGTCGATAAAGGCAATTAACACATCTCTGATGCTATTTTTTTTTAATGATTATGTGGAAAATTAAGGAATTGGAGAAAGTGGATTAAAATAAGAATCGATAATGAATCAACAGGGATGACACGTCTAGTTCAAAATTGTTAGAAACCTGCATGACGAATTGAAGTTTTAGAAGGAAGAAATGAGCAAGATAAAAACGAACAACGAATCGATAGAGATGATTAAATTCTGATTGTATACTTTTTAGAAATATGTATGCTATATCCTATATTTTTTTGGAAACGCATAAATCAAACTACACATTTTTTGAAAATATGTGTTATGAAAAAGGATAAGCAAGTAGGTATTTTAATGAAACTTCCAGCCTTCCAATATTTCAATATAAGCTAATAGACCATACCAGAACGTTAAATTTCACATATAAAATAATACATTAGTGTATGAAGACATTCCGAAACATCATCACAGTAAATCGATTTTGTTTTCCTTTTCCAGTTGACGCGACAGGAATATCCTGTAGGAATCCTGCAGTTTGATTGTGCAAGGCAGATGCTGCTTCTAAATAGCAGTTGGTGTCCGCTGTGTTAAACAATTTGATTTCGTCTCTGATTGGGACGCGGGAGAATCTTGGACGAGGGATGCAACTCCACGGCCCAGGTCGTGAGGGTCCGCCACAATCAGTGTAGCCGTAGGGCTACGACTTCGGTAGCCTTCCACGTCAAAAGACGAACTCCGACATTGTGATGACATGGAATCTTGATGTTCTGGAATCTGGACTGTATTCGTTTCTCCATGTTCGAGTAAACGT
Organism: Bombus affinis; assembly: GCF_024516045.1. Taxonomy (NCBI): domain Eukaryota; kingdom Metazoa; phylum Arthropoda; class Insecta; order Hymenoptera; family Apidae; genus Bombus; species Bombus affinis. The sequence continues at coordinate 13,231,339 of NC_066344.1, forward strand.
CATAGATGTGAAGTTCAAACATTGATTTTTCAATTTATTATAGAAGATAGAATTTTGTTCATGCAGGGATGAAAATGATTGAAATGATATCTTATAGTGTTTTATAATCTTGTAGAGGTAAATGAATGAGGAGATATAATCATTTTTTTGTAGAAGATATAAATTTTGGTGATAAAGAGGTAAAGAAGATTGGAGTGATTTTTGTATTATTTACAATTTTGTAGTTGTATGCAAAGTGAACTTTAAATATTGCTTTTGAAAGAAGATTCAAATTTTTACAATAGAGGGATTTGTACTCTTTATAGTTTTAGTTTATAGTTTATAGTTTTTATAGTTTTTTTAGTTTATAGTTATACTTTATAGTTTTAGAAATATGAAATATAAACTTTAGACATTGTTTTTTAAAAGAAGAGACGAATGATGATAGAAAGATGAAAGTTGAGATGACTTTCATATTTCTTATAGCTTTGCACAAGTACGGGAGAAACGAATTTTAAACATTGTTACTGAAAAAGGTATGCCTCTATATTTCAATGGCTTGGTAAAAGTTCATAAGATGTTACAAAATCAGTTAAAAATCTGCAGCTGGTGTCACGCTATGTTAACAAGCAGCACCTGCCTACTGAGACCTTATTTGCATCCCTGTTCCAGCTGTCTTATCCGTCTACATAAATTATTCTCACGATACAATATCACAGCGTCTAAACTAAACGAAAACATTGGAATGGTAAAAATTCAAACTTTCAAGTACTATACATGACCTGTTTAACTGTATCACATAAGGAGAGTCAGCCGAGTCAGTCATACTATACAGACAACAGGTCAACAAGTTCCTTCTGTATGTTGCCTATTGTACAGTCTAACATTATCAGACCACTTTTCAAAGAGGTCTCATTAACTGGCTTTTATTAATCTGTCTAATCTTTTCAACGGGTTAAACGAAATCTTCAGAGGAGAAACTATGATCCATGCTATGAGTAAGATTGTCAAACAATTGAAAATAGGGGAAAGCAAAAGAAGAGTTAAACGTTAAACGAAGAAGTTTGAATTAGATTGGACATTTCTTCGCCACAATATAAATTATTACGTGATGGTAAACGAGGTAGCATAAACTAACTTCATTGAGATCTAGTCAACTGTACTTATCTTTAATATACAACTCATATTTTTTGTATAGTTGAATGATTATAGTCACCTTCAGTATATCTAGCGTAATTGGAAGTTTGACATTGGTTTTATATAGCGAGTGCTTGACATTGGTTGATTGTAAGTCATCTTTAGTATATACATTACATGAGTACATTGTTTAATTACAGTCACTTTAATTAAGATACTAAAACTCTATAATCCGGTGTACGCAGTACCCTTACCACGTCGAGCTAATTCGTTAATTGCTTCTTATAGGCATACAAGATCCTCCAAATAAAAGTTAAAATCTGAATTTATAAATTAATTTGGTAATCATGCCACTCAATCTAATTCATGTCTACTAATGGTAAGACACTTGATTCTATCTATTATTTAACAGTGAATTTATGGCAATATTTATAATACCTGATATTTTCCAGGACTTTACAATGGCAGTTAAGAGTTAAGAATCATATTGCTAAAGATTGTGTGGTACAGCGTATGTTCTAACTATAAAGTTCAAAGGTCAGTAGCACAGAAGTCATCGACAGTCGTGTACGTCAGACACGTTACGTCACTTCGAATCGACGTTCTGCTATTGTCACACGTATATCTGCGCATTCACGAGCAATTACCCGGGGTGGGGTAATCCCGTTAGGCGACGTACAGCTTCCACGGGGGAGGATCAAAGGACTCGCTATTCCAAGCTGCTGCACTCTTTGGTTGTTTCAGTCGTCGTTACAATGCTACTGGGGCGAGCAAGAAGGGGAATCATCCACGTCTACGTCGTTCCTCGACTTTGTTGGAACTTTGGGCAACTTCCTAATGCACACCTCTGTTCAACCAGCGTCGCTACGCAGCTTCGTACAATTATCGTTACTATTCCGTTTCCGTACCTTCCCCATATTTTTAGCCCTTTATATCTGAATTTCCGGTTTCGTTTTTCTGTCACAAGGGTTAACAAATCTTCTTGATATTGTCTTTGCATCGTCGTTGGAATGTTTTGGATCGAGGTAGATTTGCATAATACATTTTGAATTTCTATGGAATTAAATAAAGAATTCTTACTGGAACTGGACCTATCAGGGATATTTTGGATATTTTGTTCTCACGATTAGTAAAACTATTCAGGTACTTTTATCTCTTGAACTAATTATTGTCGTTTATCGAGACAGAGACATTATTATTATTATATATGCCTATCTACTTTTATTACAACATCTGTATATTAACGTACTCAGATATCTACCATTATCAAGGGCAACGCTAATTTTTTAATAAGTGCTGAAACTAGAAAGGAAACATTTATATCGGAAATTAACTTGGATTCGTGAGTACATTCTTGCTGTAATTGAACCTACCTTTAGGGGCTACATAATTTTCTTAGACATTTCATAAGTACTTCCTGTATACGTGGTTTTTAATTATTTTCAGAGAAACTGACGCGGCACACGCTAAATCTTCTGTACTTATACTATTAGCAGAGAACGTGGCAGCGCGGTGGAAAAATTCTGCAACGCGACACGAGACGGCAATCGCTTAATTGTGATTAATTGCGGTTTTACCAGGAAAAGATCGCGTTGTAACGCGCGGTCCGATTACCCGGCGCGAGTCGCTCAAGCGATTCGCTTGCTCGCGCAACTTTAAAGAGCCAGTTGCGTGCAATGCTTGTTTCCTTACTTTCACGCATCGTATCGAAACTATAGCCCTCTTGATTTCTCAGCCATTCTACTCGATCGTGCATGCTGATCCTTTTTCACGATAACGGTTAAGACCATCCTCTTCCTACCTCTGACTGACCGCCGCAAATAACTTTATTGCGGCAATTAAAATTATCGCTGTCCCAGCTAAATCATCTGGTATTATAATATTTTTTTCACGATAAGTTTCTTTCTCTTAAATTCTTAGTATATACGTTTATGGAAATGTATTTTCATTATTTTTCCAGATTAACACACGCACAAATGTGCTGTCTCTTTTGGAGTTTACTCTTTTGGAGAAGATCTAATATTCTGTACAAATATTTTCTTTAGGTTTTTAATGCTTCCTAATCCTATTCACCTCGAACTGCATTAATTCCTCGAACTGCTAAAGTGTAACAAAATTTTGTATACATGAATGATTGGCTTTTAAATTATTTTCCAGAAGGCTCTGTAATTATATTATCCTTAATGTTCATGTCAAAGGAAAATATCCCATGAACCGCAATACAATTTATCTACATCATGTTCAAGATGAATACTACGAAAAAGCTTAAGGTAGATTTATTTCATCTATTAGTCTCTAAAATCCCATTAACCACCAAACTATACATAAGAAGACCTTGCATTAAAATTCATACGAATTAAAAGTCCAATATGCTTTTATAAGGTACAATGGAAGGAGGAAAGTTTCGATGCCTATTGCTGCGACATCCGGTTTCCGGGCAAGTGAAATGGCGAATGGAATAATTTAATATAGGGGCGATACAAGGGCCAAAGCGATCGGTCTAATCGTGTCTGAACGAGGTTAAAACACCGGCACCCGCCGCTCTTATTTACGTCCGACAATAAGTCAATTCATCACTCTGCGATTTGGCCTTAAGTGGTATCACTGACTCATACACACAGCCGTCTGGAGCGGTGTGCCTATTTCGGGCATAAATCACTGTTGCCCGTGCGGTGCGTAATAATGAACAAGCGAGCGTAGCACGCGACCCTTTAAACGTGCTGGCTGGAAAACGAGTGGCTCGTAAGGTAGTAGGGATTAGCTTTGGTCCCTATGTGTCCCTGTTTAATCCTGAAAACGTTACGGGCCGCGAAATTCTTCGCCCGTATCAGGTCACGTAAAAATGCAATTTTACGAGTACGTAGGTTTACAAACTAGGGGCCAGGCTATGCAGATAACAATGAAGATAAAGAAATGGATTTTTATTGCTTGATAAATTGGTATAGCTAACGTACAATCAGTGTAGATATTATAGAAGTATTGTGGTCGATGGAATATTTTTATAACGGTAACTCTAGAATTTGAATTGCGAGGGCAAAATTGTTTCTAATAAACGCATGCAGTCAGTAATGCAATTGTGCTAATGCGAAGTGCGTTTGCTCAGAGAAATAGAAGATACCAGGGAAGATATCACTTAGTACCGTGCAATTATTTATGTTTAAGCTTTAATTCATATTAAATTGTTGGTAAGCAAGTAACAAATAAATAATTAATCAGCGAAGAACTTGATTAATGATTAGTTCTGTATGTTAAGGGGCACCATAGGCAGTTAATGAAGGGTAGAATACTCTGGTAATATAAAGATGCACCGAAGAAAATCTATTACGTCTGTTACACCAGTTGATGATTAATATAGAATGCCTATGACTTTTCTATCTAGTCGTCGTAAGTAACTAATTATACAAATTCACCATTACTACTATTCCGACTTATCAATACATGGGATATCTTGTATGATAATATATTACCAGATAATAATATTAGTTGATTAACAAATAACAGGTTGTGCGTTATAAATTTCTATTGCTCGTTTCTATTGCTACCTTGCATTAAATAGGACAATTAGACAGACTTTACTTTACTTATTTTATTATCAAACTTGTTACTATTATGCTGAAACTGAAACGTTGCAGGTCCACGTAAGACCCAAAGTCCTTTAACGAAGGTACGAAGTATAAAAACTATATTGCCGTGGCAATGTCAGGAGTCGCGACATTTTAGTCGAATGGCAGCGGGGGACGCGGATAAACCAGGAAGTACGGGGAACCGACCGGATCCGGCGAAGTTCTGGCACGGATTTCGTTCACAGGCTCGTGGCCCACGGCCACGAAAACCCGGGAGACATGGATCGTGGGCAACAAGTCACCGGGAAACGGCGCGTGACCGCCACATTCACGCTGCCAGATTTACGACAATAAAAATGGGCGCCGCCGAATGGAGGATCGTCCTTTCGCCGGGTAAACAATACCGTTGATAGAATTATGGCCTTGTCGTTCGATTTTCGATGCGACGATCTCCTCGAGCGACTCCCTGTAGCATTGTGTCCTTTTTCCAGCCTGTATCGAGGAATCGATTCGCTTTATCGGGCAACAATTACGACACCGCAACGGCAATCACCATGTTTCAAAGGATGACTTCGATGTAGAAACGATTATCTTGATCAGAGTAATTAGCAGATTGCTTGGGCTCAGGTAGATTTCCCAATATTAAATTTATTGTTTGGGAAAAATTCGATGGTATTAAATGTTTGGTATTAAATACAGTTGTTGCCGGAGTATGGAAAAGGGGAAGAAGATAATGAAAGGATATTTGGAACTGTTCAATGTTCAATTATTTTCATTGTCCATTGTGTAATGGACGACGAGGAATTTGCGGAATATCTTTCCACGGTGAATATTTATGAATTTTAAATAGCTATAGTAGTGCCATGTCAATTGACATTCCTATTCTCATCAATTAACCTTGTAATACTACATCTGTATATATACAATTCTCTTAGTACTGTACTGGGAAGTTCTATATCATAAACACGAGAATAAGTAAAACTAAAGTTTAAATATCCACTTTAAATAGATTCGAATTTATTCTTGAATAGTTATGGGAGCTTCCCGTGTGAGAAAATTATTAGAACATATAAGTAACAAAGACTTACCATTTTTCAACGATAATTAGAGTACGTAGTATACTATACTACGTACTACAATATTCCAAGATTAATAGACTACTAATTTTGCAATCGTGAGATTTCGTATACAGCTAAATAAAACACTGAAGATTTCTTAGAACTTTCTTTTGTTATGTCACCAAACACGCTGTCAATCCATCATTCACTAACGATTCTCACTTCTCTGTTCAATAATTCTCTTGTCATTCTATCATTTTAAACATGAACTTGGGAAACTTCAAATATACCAGTCACTACATATAAACCTAATGTCGTTCCAGAAACCTCGTGTCACATTTGGATTCGATACATCGATGGCCAATGTGCTTGAAGAAGGGTTGCTGCAAGGATACAAGGATATAAGAATGGCTGGATCGGCACCGGCCGTGTCTCAGCCACAATATTATTCTTCCAGCCGATACAACGTTTGGATGGAATGGGAATGACGAAAGAAACGTTGGTAACATATTGGAGGGGTCGCGGGATACGTCCAAGTCGCTCGTATTATGCCTTCTCGCCAGTACATACACGGCCACGTGCCTATGCGTGACACGTTTACGCTTGGCTGGCCGCATTTCCACTCTCTCCCTCCGTATCGGTCCGTATTCATCTCCGATTTCTTGTTGGGGTGCGCGCCGATTGCGTTTCCACTTTAACCGTGCGTCGTTCAACGTCTATCAACGGGTACACGAGCTGCATGCTATTTAAATCCGCACGAATCCAGCCGTCTGATGAACGTGTTCAATATGATAGCTTTTTTATTTGCGAACATTGATATTTTGTATGGCGTTGAGTAGGGTATTTAAGAAGAGAATATGTTGTATCGTGTTTCTTCGATCTAAAGAGTATTTAAGAAGGGAAATATTTGTTTGGTATTAGACGACAGATCGTTTATGTAAAGTTTAGAGTTTTGTTGTTTTAGCAAACGATGAGGAGATTAAGAGATTCTTAATTTATTCAAGGTATTCATACAATGACTTTGTACGCGATTGAACAAAATCCTTAGAAGCTACTTTAATAGGGAATCGTTTAATTTTTACTTTTTATTCCGTCTTTTTATTATCTCACTTTTGTATAACTTATCGCATCATTTTGTATAACTTTCGTCGACGAAGTATTATCAGTTGTAACATTTATTAACGCTATTCAAAACACGTAGCATACAAACCTATAAATCTCGTTTGTAATATAACAGTTTATAAGTTGTAAACCTATTTAACTTTTTTATAGGAATAGGTAAATCCTTTTAAAGTAACCGTTATCAAATATGTTTTAACGATAGTCACGATAATAAGTGTATACGTTTAACAGGGGGAATGATTATTACGCGATGTCCGGAATCAGGTTCGCGCAAAGAGAGACGTTTGAACCTAGGGATCGGTACGGTTGAGGCCGTGTGAACGCGTTCGTGTCGGCATTAATTGAACTTTGCTCGATAAGCATTACGAGCTGCTATCGGAGACGGGATTTCATGCAAAAGAAAATCTTTCGGCGCGTTAAGATCATCCGGTGAGACAAGAATCCTTTTTCTTCGAGTGTGTTCATTCGGTCGGTTGTCGCGTTCACGCTATGCGATAATTAGGAAACGATTAATTTCGCTCCGCGTAACACGTCGTTACAAATGGGATTTGATACAACCAACAGTTTATCTGATGAACAAAAACATATTACCCTGAGCACGAACGACGTAATGCGGTAAAGAAAATACGTAGTTAACAGCGCCAGTGAAACGATAAAAGCTGTTGTTCTTCAAGGTATAAAAATTTGGCTGCGATCGAGTCTCGTTCACGTCTCTAAACGCATAATCATATTGCGTAATTTGTTTAGGGCCTTCGAACCGAGACTGAAATTTGTTTGTTCCAAATTTCAGATTTTGCAGATTGGACGATTTTAACGAAGTACTTTACATCAGTATTTATGTATCAGTGGATTCTTGAGGATGCTTGCTAAAATACTGGCGAGATGTTGGACTATTTCTTTGCAGAAGATACATCTGTCATTAGGTATAGAAGAATCTTCTTGTCTTGATGATTCTATTACATCTTCCGTGATTTTTCCAATTTGCTATTAACGTACATACTCCTTGCAATATTCATCATTATCCTTCCATATACCTCGTTATCTCAAGGCTTGAACTGCGATGTTTTAGAAGCTTTTATCCGCTCAGGAACAGTTTATATTCACAAAAGTAATTATTCTTCAAACGTGTCTCTCAATACTTGATCCTAAAGTTTCAACATGTTCTATTCTCTACGATCCTCCAAGTTTACTTTCTCAGATTACACATGTTTATTATCATTGCAGGTACTTCGGATTTCCAGAGTCTACCCTGCAACATTCTGCGATCTTTCATCCATCCAAGAGGAGTCTACATCCGCAAAAAGCAGGCGATCATTATTCTTCAAGCACCTTCACATATCTGGTTTCCCAAGTTTCACCATGTTCGTCTTCCATGATAATGCTACAACTACCAATGAAAAAACCATGAAACACGCGAATCTATGAAATTTCAATGAAAAATTACAAACTGGTAGTTCTAGTATCGAAACGTTCTACGCAACAAACCAATCTACCAACCTTCCCACCCAACTACCTTCCACAAAAGACTAACTCTTCCAGGCGAATCAACGTATGGACAAACGTTACAACCATAAACATCCAAACGAAGTCTCACCGTTGTTTGCTTACCTTTCACCTCCATCTACTCTTTCAACCAGAGGCCTGATTTCAATTCACCGTTGAATCACGGTAACCTGACGTTCGATTGCACTTTTTCAAACGCCCATTACCCCGGAGATCCGGCGTGGAGGGTGGCCAGGTCGTTACCTATGGGTGTCGAGGTGGTATGATAGTCACGGCATACGTGATCAGGCGCGTGAGCGAACTGCCAAGGCACGCGTCGCCGTGCCGGAGTACGTAATTATCATAGGGAAGTTAGGGTTGCCTTCGGATACACATACACATATACACATGTGTAAATACATATGTATACGTATGTGTGCACAGATGTAGGAATATATGTACACGTGGGAGAGAGGTCGAGGGTTGGTCGACTTGGGTCAGCAAGTCACGCGAGGCACGCTCGTGGCGGACGTGGAAACAGGGAGGAGTACTTTTATTGTTCTACCAGTTGTCTTAGAGTCGCTTTTCCTGGCCACTGGGCAGACCGGTTGAGAACGGAGGTCGATATCTATGCCTGGACGAACCTTTTACCCCCGTGCATGCCTGTTCCTTTCGTGGAACATGTCTGACCTTTCGTGTGACTTCTCGATCGCCAATTTTTTGAGTACTTTCAAACTGCCGTACAGATGTGGAGAACTGGATGAAGATTTCGGATCGAAGATCGAGCTGGAAGATTTTTGATTTTGAAGATAACGCGGAGAATTTCCTTCTGGAAAATTTGTCAGGTGCTATAGAGATGATTTAAAAGTCAATTATTCTTGTTGTTGAATCCTAGTAGAAATTAGTAAAACGATAATGATCGATAGTAATAAGATTCTAAATCTAAAGTGGATTTCCTTTTTTAGGGAATTTTTGTGCGATGTCGAAAAGTAAGCGTAAAAGATAAATGTTGGAGCTGATAATATTGCAAAGCAACACAGCACCTAGTAGGTATATTCACCTATAGTTATGCAACAGAGTCGCCGGTTTCTTCTGAAGAAATCGCGTGAACAAAATGCGCCGTGGAGCTTCCTTCCATCGATAAGAAGTATACAAGCGTAATCCACCATAAGTTTCGGCGAACACGCGATCAACGTTAATGACTGTGCTCGAATTACCACGGGGAACGTATATATGTATCTGGAATATTCGTTTATGGCCTAGTGAACCTATCGTTGGACAGTTTATCACTAGACCGCGGATTTTTGATGCATGTGTGCGAAATTTAAGTATGCAAAAATACACAGAACGTATATAAAATATTCAAAGTAGAGCATTTGTTTTAATGTTTAACAAATATGACGAATCTCTATTTAAATTCTATTTTTCTAATTTTTTAATTTCTCTAAAAATCTACAAAGATATAAATTTGTATAAAAATCTGCAGTCTATTCATCACCATCCACGACCTCGAAGAAATGGAAAGAAGATACCGAAGAAGATATCGTCGTATCGTTGGGAACGCATTCTAAATTATTTTCGACAGAAAGGAATATTATTAGAAGAAGAGCAAATTAATTTGGTCTGTGAGAGGTGTGCGGACGAAAGGGTAGCTTGTAATTTCAATTTGACGCGAGAGCCACAAAGTGGCCCGGGGCCAACACGCGTCGTCGCGTAATTTCATGAGGTTCCTGCTGACGATGGTTTCGTTCCCTTTCGCGTTGCCCCGTGATGTGTAAACCGAGTCAAAGGAAGTTGGCCACGATCAGAACGATGTTGACGATTTGCGAGCTTGCTGGAGACGTTGATGCGTGAAATGATAAAAGGCGAGGTGTAGAGATTGAGTAAGCTAGGGTTTTGTAGTGTAATAACAGAAGCTGCTCGGTCACCGGTTCGAGAGAAATCTTGGCTAACTCAGAGTTTGCTGACTTTTACAATAAACAATGAATGTTATAAGACTTCTAGAATTTTAGTATCTCTTGTGTTTCCAGTTGAAAGCAAGGAATGCGTCGTTTTTTTACTAACGTGTTTGATAAAATTAGTGATAAGTATTTGTAATTGATTTTTGTATCAATTTGTCATACATTTTTCTACTTTACTTTATTTTTTAATGATAGTATCACTCGTTCCATTTTCAGATATCAAGATACATTTGAAGTTTATTTGGAGGAAATTTCTATCTATACTTTTTCTATTCAAATCTGTAAGATATCAATCAAACTGAAGACAACCATAATAAGAGAAAAGTATTAATTTGTAATCATAGAGTCGTATGCTTAAAGAATTCAGAAGGTAATTTAAATTAAAAGTGACCAAAGTTTCCGAAAAATTATCTATATCTATAGTACCGTGTTCTTCGTTCTCCAGTTTTGGTTTGAAAAAGCTATCACTGCGTGTACGATCCGCACGTGCGAACGAGACCATCAATTCCCTCTTTGACAACTGATCCATGGTGATTGCAATCTAACGAGGCGTCGAAACCACAAGCCGTTTACATCAAACCACCCCAAGCTAAACCTCTGAACTCCGCGAAATGATTGTGTCACTATGTATTCCATCGAATTGGCCAATGTACCAAATTAATGTGCAATCTTTCTGGTTCGTACAAACATCCATTCTTACAGTTATTATCTCTACAATGATTTACCTCACAATTTTGTTACTAACGAACACTGCTTTCATACGTTAAACTCTTTCCTATCAGATTTTTCAGAATTCACATTCGCTTCTTCAAACCATAAAGAAACAGGTAACTGTCCTTCGCTTCGTTATTTCCTATCAAGCAAACCTACCTTCGTACATCTTTATTTTCCCATAAAGTCATCCGAAACCGACATTCACCTTCTCAAACCAGACAAAAACGTCGAACAAAGAACATCCTACTATTCCTGAACTCCGCTTCACGTTTCATTTAAACCAAATCCAATTTACCTACCAAATTACCTTTTCCAGATCACAATTCCTCCATACTTTCCAATATGCAAATCTACGTAAAATTCTATATCCTTTTCTTTCAGCCATAAAATCTTCCAAAACCAACTTCCCACTCCGAAAACTCAAGATAAAATACCATCCTCCAATTCCTCCCTCTCTTCTTCGCCAAACCTCTGAATAGCGGAGAGTCAAAGCGTTAATTCGCTCTTTGCCAGCTGATCCATGGCGTTGTAACCTGGCCGGGCGTCCAGAAGCCGTTTATAACAAGCTGCCCGCGGGCAGGGCTCTCTGATCTCCGCGAGATGATTGTGCCAGCGCAGTCCACAGGGTGGGGCCTGGCTGTTCGGTGTTGCCGCGCGGCCAAGCGTCTCTACACAGCCCCCGGGGCTTGTTCTCTCTCTCTCTCTCTTTCTCTCTCGACGACAAAGGGGCCGCGGTTCAACGCGCCACAAAGCGCCGGGACGCCCACTCACACCCCATCCTCACGTACACCTACACGCACACATAATTCTCACATATACAAAGGCACATACAATCTAGTCTCATACATAGACATATCAAAGATATACACACATAGGCATGCGTGCACACGTACACACACAGAGGTATACATGCGTGCATCCACATATGCATAGGTACACTCACACAGATATATGTATAAATACTTGTATTCTATATATGCATATATATTATACACTCTCACACGTATATGTGTGCATACGTATGTGTATAGAGAGAAATATATATGTATGTAACTGGACTGAGGATATTTATGCAAATTGGTATTTTTATGAACACAACTAAAAGAGCAGAGATCTGGGCAGAGATTTGTTTCATCTAGCAGATGTTAGAACAGGTAACTGTTCTATTCCATAAGCGCATAAAAATCCGCAGTACATATGCGAATATACTGTGTTCCATGTATTACGCTCTTATACAGATACGTGTATATGTATGGGGAGAGAGTCGTAGATTCGAATACAAAGGCAAGGGAAGAAGGTAGGAGTCGCGACGCGTGAACTTGCACCCAGAGGCGCCTCCGACCACCCTTTGGCCGGGCTGTATGTAGCGAATCGAGAACGGGGAGAAGGAAAATCTGGAGGTGGAGAAGGGAGAAGGAGGAACTGGAATCCTAGCACCCGTGGCCGATAAGATGGCAACGAGGATCGATTCGTAGAGACGACTTCTCTCTGGCGGTTTCAGTTACGAAGCTTTTTGTGGTGGAGTTATTGGGGTTTGTTAGGTTCTTCCTGGAATTTGTGCATAGATTTTGTACTTTAACCGTTAGCCACATCTGTCTGTTTTTTCTTCTTCACTGACTTTTCTATTTCAAAATTACTTCTTCTTTGGGAAGAGCACGAAGACGAAAAGGGGGAATTTTTCTCCAAAAAATCGCGAATCGATTAAGATTAGGAACGATCAAAGAAATGTTTAACCTGTCTAAGATCTGTTAGCAAAAATCGATAGATCATCTACATTCTGTCTTTTATGCGGTGTTCTAGAGAAAGCCATTTCGACAAATCGGCGAACTACAATTTCAAGAAACACCGTCACGTACACAGCAACAGGAACGTTCTACAACCTATGAACCTCAAGTCGAAACGATTATTCCTACCACGAACCACTCCAAACGTCCGAAAGTACAAACCTCCGATCATAACAATAGAACGTCAAATTACTATGAACTAGGAATAACGAAAGAAACTTACCCTGTCCAGGAGCTGGCGACGTGGCGTGGCTCCAGCCTCCTTTGTACGAGCTGCTGGCATCTGTAACGTGAAAGAAAAAAGAAGCTCGCATAAATACGAATCACAGAATCCTCAAAATAAATCTTTCAACACGCAAACGTCACAATTTCAATGAAAATAACAGTTTACAACACAATGTTGAAAGAAAAGCAGCACATCGATCGAGCTATAAAATGCAACCCAGGCACGTGTTACATTCGCTTCGCGATCCCTCACGAGAGATTACACAATTTTCTTTTTCTCTGTTTTTTAGGTCAAGTTATTAGAAGACGTATACCGTCTGCAATTGCAAGGTAATCAGTTCTGTGAATCGCTTGGTGGCCGTAAAGTATATCTGATCGCCGGTTTCCAGCGAGTTTCGTTGAAAAACAATTCCTTAAGAAAATCTTTACGACCCCTTAACGATACACCGCCTTCTTCCAAGTCCGTGTACCTTGGAAAATACGATCCACCGGCCTCGACGATCGATTAAAATCACTTTTCGCGTGGCGAGAAGACGGTGCTTCCGAAGTTTGCATTCCGATCGTCGAAAAGATCGAGGCTGAATAGTTTCTTCGATTATCGTTAGAATGGCTCAAAATTACCGAGTAACATTTGTTATAATATTCTGTCCATTGCCATCTTCTTGCATCTGTGGTCCAACGTCGCGTCATACTGTGACTGACTGGTCTATATATTTTTCAACAAATTAAAATAATAAAATACCTCTTCTAATTCTTAGATATCAAATTTCTACATTACATTTAGTTTATCGCGATATTCCGCAAACAGCTATATGTGTTACATAAATGAAATTTATATTTTCGCTAACAAAATATATTTATATATTTATATATTATTTTTATATATATTTATATATTTGCTAACAACATGCAACACTATTTTAAACAAATACAAATAAAATAGAACAATCACACTCTGATGTGATATTGGATGATATTGGACCATAAATACAAGGAGATGAGCAGAAGAATTTTGATAAGAAATGGTACCGATTGTATAAGAATGAATTTATAAGAATACCACATAGCGGTATCCAAATATTAATGCGAATCACTGTACCGTTTTTTATTATATTTCCCAAATACTGAAATACTGTACCTATATTCTATATATGTATACCTATCTAAAATCTGCTATATTTATCCGAACACCTATATTTATCTAAGATATTTATGTTAACACTGCTGTCACGGTGGTGATCGAAACGCGTGCACGGTATTGGTTTCAGGGACATCGCGATCATCCCTTAGGAACCTTCGGTCGATTCTTCCGGCGGTGTTTCGAGCGCCGCCGGTCTGTTTGCAGACAGATATATTTTCATTTGGCAGTTATTGGCACGAGGGTGGCTCCCATGTGTATACACACGCGGTACGGTACGTCATGCTCGCAGAAAGTCCGTCTTTCTGTGCAAACAGAAGGCCTAGGTGTACGAAACGAGTCAACCTTTCGTCTTTACTATCCCCTTCATTTGATCTGGAGACCATGCTCCATTAATAGGGCCTCGGATTTCACGTTCACGAAAACGTCAGGGACTATTCATGCGTTGATGTACCGCTTCAGCCTGAGAATCATCTACTCTCTTCCAATTACCTGCTCTCTTCTCTGGCTTTTCTAGTTACATCTATTCGCATTAGAGGGGAGAGCTTTTTCTTAAAGGATCGTCGCCACATTTTTAAGTAAGTTAATGGCGAAATTATTTGCAGATTATTGTATTCGCCAAACTTCGTTTATGATACATTTTCTATTCACTAAAATACTAGCAAATTCTATTACAAAGTTAGCGAAGAGTAAAAGAAGGAGCCTCGAGTGGTTCAAGTAAGATGACCTGTTTTTCTTATCTTATGTGTTTAGATACTTTTATATGTATAAATAAATATAGAAATAAGTACTTTATAGTGAAACTATAATCTTATTGTAAAATACTCGTATTTACTATTACCTTTGTTATTTGTTACACAAGGTTGTGACATAGTATTGATAAAAATAATCTTTTTGTAGGAAAGACTAGAATCAGCTTGTCTTATTCGCCACGAAGAACTTTATCGTCCAAAGTCTGTGAATCTCTTTATTAAGGAACTGAAAGGTGTCTCTAAATCAACCTCTTCAGCATCAAACACGAAAGAGAGAACAGAGAGTACCGTTGGAAAAATCAACTTATTCTTTTTTGTTATTTCGATACATTCACTTGTCGTGAGGTTCCATGCATACCATACAGCGTCAAACGAAACCATAGTGTCACGTGGTTGCACATGGATCATCGCTGGATCTAGATCATCCTTATCGATCCTTTTACATCTCGATCGAAAAGAATTTATAACGTTTTAAAAAAGTGTTTAACGTAAAATTGGGCCAAGATATCTATTAATAAGTATATTTATAAGACTTTCTTTTAGCGTTACGAAGTACGCAGATAATCTCGCAATAACGAAGTATCAATGACTATAACAAAAGAATCTCTGAACTAAAAATAAGGTGCACTAGGAAGAAACGCTACAATTTTATAACAAACAATATTTGATCGAAACGATGAATAAACGTAACAGGTATGACTTTCAGAACTGAAAATACAAAAATATTTTTAAAATGTCAGAAGACATTGAATTGAATAGATTGCTCGACCAGATCGTATCAGGTCGATTAATTTCAAACTAAATTAATATTTCGATCGATCGTAAACTACAGTTGTTACACGGTTTACAGAATCAGCTGCTAACGGACCAACATCACCAGATTAATGGAGCGCATGGAGGCCCAAACCAAAGTCAGCCTCGCATAAAATAAAGAACCGCGCAAAGCTCAACGTGTTTCACATACGCAAATCGACGAACGTACCGGCGAACAGCATGGATAGATTGGTGAACGCCGTGGTGCGAGGGAGTTCCGCGGCGGTGGTCCCGCTGCTCTTAAGGTCCAGCATCGCGCGGCGTTGGCCCGTGTACCAGCAACCGCTGGATACGCTGGCCTACACGGGATATCTACACCCCCCTGTAGTGTCTCGAAATCACGGCACTACGAACGTCCAAACCGCTGGTAACCTCGTCGCCAACCAATCAAAACGTCTTCTCATAATCAAACAAATATACCTCTCGATGAAGTCAAGAGAATCCAACCGAACCAAATGACCGAAATCTACTTCGAACTTGTTCGAACGGAACTTCTGGAAGAGTGTAAACTTATCGACTAGATGTTACGAGGTTTACACGGTGATGTCTACCTTCTCGATATCGATATTAATAATAAAAATCACGACACAAAGGAGGATCACGAAGAACGAATTCGATCGTTCGAATCTACGATACGAGTTGGTTGTCTGCGCGATAAGGGCGCCGATCATCTTGGCGACCCGCTCTGAGTGACACTGGCGGTCGAGAAACGTTTCTAGGGGCAGTGACGATAATCGTGCAACCTTGTCTCCGCCCATGAGTTTGGTTTTCGTTGAATGAGGCAAGAGAACGGCCACCAGGGGTTGGCTCGTTGATGTGGCAAGGTAGGCGGGGTTTATGCTTGGACTTACACCCTCGAACCAAGGGGCGGATGAACGCCTGCGCTCTGTATAGGGTGAGAACCCTGTATACAGAGCGTGCGAGGGGTTAAAGAAGATGAGAAAGCGAGAGAGTAAAAGAGTGCTGAGAACGAAGAGAGACGAAGAGAAGAGAAGAGGGGTGTGTCTATGTGTGTGTGGAGATGTGGAAATGTGTGTATGAAGAGGAAGAGCGACGGTACCAGGTTGCTAGGTGGCCGGGCACGAACGTACCGGACCTCCTGCACTTACCGACCGGCGTTGTCGACGACGTAGTTTGCCCCGGTAACGACGTGCCACCGGTTCCCTTCCGGAACAAACCCTCTGTGGTAACGGTGCCCGTTTAGAGAGAGAATGGTCAGGGAATTTTGGCAGTAATGGGCCAAGGTGTTTCCATTATTCTTCGCTTCGGACGTTTTCTATGCTTCTGTCTTTTTACACCTTTACGACCCTTACGCGGTTCGCAGTTTTCCTTAATTTTTGTTTGTTTGCTTAGGTGGTTAGCGTTGTTCGTTTGATTTTGTCCTTTCTTCCTTTTTCGTATCTTGGAATTTCTTAGAACATCACAGGCTGATTCTTTGCAAGAGGCGGACGAGGAAGAAATCTGACAACTTTTAAGCGAACAAATCCTTGAGGTTTCTTTTCCTTCCTTTTGTTTCTTGCTCTCGACAAGAAGGATTAGAGGAATTGCCTGGCAAGATCGGGACAAAGCGTTTCCATTATTTTTCAACCTGCGTGTTTTCTACGCTTTTGTCTCTCTATGATCTTTGTGTGTTCTAAAACTTTTTTTTTATTCTTTGTTTTTCTTTGTCTTGTACAATTTCTTGCACAGAGAAAGCAGGGGCAGTCGAGGACTTTATTTCTTTTGCTTGGTTCAATTTGATAAGAAAGATTGGAGATATTTCCTTCTCCTTTCGTCTCCTAAAAAGTTTCTAACAAACTTCCTTTTAAACCGAAAACAACGTGGAAAACTGGTTCTTGTTGATCAACGAATTTTCCACGGTTGTAAATGCGAAACATTCGAATTACGTGGTGAATATACAATAGCGAATGCGGGCGAGTGCAAGCTGTTTCGAGCGTGTTACATCGTAAACTTTCTTTGTCAGCATTATAATTGCGGATAAATAATCAATTAATTAAGACAGCCTCATGTTTTCGCGGTGCAAAGCAGATTTTATGGAAATCACCGTGGATGTTATAACCACCCCTATGGGGTGGTGGTGGCCAGAGGCAAAGGGAGTAATTGCAATGGAATGCAAATTGCGTTAATAACGGGGTCATCGCGTAATTTTCATCGCGATCGTTGCCCGCCGTACCCGACGGTATAATTATTATAATTTCCCGGTGAAAATATCGGCCCGTTAAACGATACCCATTGACAAGGGAAATCTGCGGCGAGCATCGATCGACCGGCCAATGTGGCGAATTAAAAGCTGATTTCTACGATCTCTATCTCTGCTTTCGATATCGTTCGTTCATTGTACAACATGCAATACAACTGTAACGTTTCGACATTTCTTGCATCGAGTTTTGATTATACAAATCTCTGCGAAGTGCTATTCAAATAATATTGAGAATTTTCGGTGTTGGTACATTAGAGGTGTTTCACCATATACAACGCTCACTACGCACATTGCATACACGATACACGCAAGTGACAAGTCTAGTTTAATATTTTCAGTTCTCTGAAAGTTTCTCGTCGACTGTCGGAAAGACTCTTCTCTTCCAAAACTGCTCTAGCCTCTTGCCTTAAAATGGCTAAAACATAGCAATGTAACGATGCAGAGTTCATACCGAAAGAAAAATTTAAGATACTTTTGCTGATGCTTTCATCTTCATTGTACTTTATATTCATTTGACATTTTGTAGAAACTGTTGAAAAATCGACTTTAAGTTTTTCAGTAAATATTCATTTTAGCTACAAAATTTATACGGCAAAAAATATTCCAATAGGACTACACCCAGCGCAAAGATGTTTTGCAAAATAGACCAACGATGGCACAGAACACAATGGGAAATATTCACACAAAAAGGCAAAATTTAAAGAGGAGAGTCAGCCTCTGTCTACGAGAAGAAGGAAGACGTATTGAACATCTATTATAATTTGTGGTATTTGTTTGTGGACACACGCGGTGCGTGTGTAAATCTTTTATGAACATTGACAATACGCTTTTTTATTTATGAATCATGGAGACAAAGGATTAGAGGGAATATTAATCCTCTATGTTCTATATTCTATGTTATATATGATATATTCTTATGGATTTCCATGAGTAAGCGGGTTTAATGCTCAATCTACCATTTTTTTTTTTTTTTTTTTTTTTGCAGAAAAAGCTTGTACGAGGTAAGCTGTGGCCCATGTGTCGTTCGAGGTTTGAGCATCACTGTGCGCGCCGTTGCTTAGGCTGACCTCCTTTCGTTCATGTAAAGAGGTTTGCTCGCGTGCAGGGATATTTTGGTCAAATTTTAATTGTCAGTAATTGAAAAACAAAGCCGAAAATGCAATTTTTTTATTCTTGATTTTCGACTTATTTCGACCTCAAAGATCATCCCTTAAATTTGCAGCCGGACACCCTGTATATAACGAGAAAAATGATATGGGATAAGATTATTTGAGTCAGCTCAGTTTTAAGCATAATTCAATCATAATCTTTGCACAGAATAATCATATTAGTTTTATATTGTGACACGCTAATATAAGAATAAAAGAGTTACTTGAATCAAGTAAGAATTTCAGATAAAGAAATATAGGAATTTCATAATCATTTTCAGATTATGAAGATTATCTTTTGAACTGTGCGATAGGTAGCTTGAATTTGCAGAATGCAAAACTTGACTAATGCGAAGATGTTACTTCGATATGACGCATCCTTCCAAGTATCCAGCGAATTTGAAAGTATTTCGGCTATTGGTCGAATCTTGAAATACGCTTCGAACAGTGAGACTCGTGTGAAACTACTTGGCGATCCGATGAAAATGTATGTTACGTGAACTTAAAATCCAAGCAACTTGATTTTGAGAACTGATCATGGTTTTACACAAAAGAACGAGAAAGTTATGCAAATTTACACACTGCCGTTTTGTACTTACAAATTGTATAATTTTCAATGTACACACATATATTTTCAGTAACATGCCAATTCTCGAACCTAGTTCTCCTTTTATTTTATTTTCATCTATTTCTTTCGTTCTGTGCTATTCTCTAAAAAAGTACTTTATCAAAGTAAAACGGGGACCGATTAAAAAGCCATCAAGACGATCGATTTCGAGGCAGGGCTTTTCGCGGAATATCGTGAAACGAGGGGGTGAAAGGACGATGAAGTTGAAAGTGGTCAGGGTGCGTGCGTGGCCACATCGATGGTTCTCGTTTGCCTGCTTATGTCCGTGATTCACGCCAGCAGGATATCCCGTGTAACCGGAGGTCGAGTCGAAGAATATCAGTTCTGATCGTGCTTGTTACACGACCAGTCGATTCATGACTCAATACCAGAATCATCTTTCTCTATCTTGCAATATCATAAATTATTCGAACCTGCTTTTCATGTATTTTTGCCTGCTATTACGAACTAACAATTCCCCCATTTTTTATTTTAATCAACTAACAGTAAACCAAAGTAATAAATCAATCTGGTAGATACAGCATCAAGTATAAAATATTCATATGTAAAATGTAAAAAATATGGAGCGGCCGATAATTCTTAGGCGAAACAACTATCGACCATCTCGTTCGCCTTTTTCCTACAAATATTTCCTTTCAGCTTCGCCTTTCTCTCTACGTTCCAAAGATACAAAACGATGTATTATGCTACGCTACTATTATATAACATAATATTTAAAATACTCTGATTCTAAAAGTATAATGTACTCCATGGTATTACAAAAATTGTCAAATTTTCAAATACGACAGTACTTAAAAACTTTTCTTCCATGTGCCATTTTTATCAGCGGTGACCTAAACATACGATTTAATTATGATCGATTCAGCAGAGTTAATGGTAGAAGTTTGCTGGTCAGATAATACTAAGTCACTGGTTCAGATTTTAGATAAGCTTGGAATTTATCTGGAACGGAAAATCAGAGAGTTTCCTGGTAATTTTAGTTTCCTAATCTTTTATCAGACCCTTTTCTTTTTCTCTAGAATTTCGTATAAGGGTTGTATAACGGGGCTCCCTAAACTGATGCGATCGACGAACGTCGAAGGCTGAAAGTGGCTGTGGCGGCAGCATCGACAGCTCCCATTAAAGTGTTTATAACCGTGGTTCACGCTATCAGGACACCCTACCTTTCATCGCGATGAAATATCTTCTAGGTGAAGAGTTTTCGTAAAGAAGTTTCGTACAGAGAATTCGTAAAGAATTTCGAATTTTTCAAATAATTTCCTCCTTACCTTAATTATCATTGACGAACTTAAACAGTTATTAATAAATTTTCCATTTCTTTTACAAGCTCAAGTCTTCTGCGTCGTCCTTTTTTCATCCTTGATAAATTTTCAATTATTTTTTAATTACTGAAAACAATTTACCAATTATTTTAATATTCTTGCGATTTTTATCGATTACGTTATTATAAATATTAAATTATACATATACCTAATACAGTAGCAAAATAATCTAGTCATTTTCACATACTTGCTACAAGCGCCGTGCGCTGCTTCCTGTTCTAACAAAAAAACAAAAAACTGAATACTCATTTCCACCTCAACGCCCTTTCTTCATCCAAACTACCCCATGGAAGGGTGCCGCCGTTCGACGTCCGTCGAAGCCTGAAAAGTGGCCAGCGTAGCCACTACGCTATAGTTACAGCTCCCATTAACCATTTACAGTCGTGATTCATTGTAAACAAGGCGGGAGAGATCACTATAGAGGAGTCTGCCAGTGTTGGAATGCCTGCTTCACGTATTTTGTACATAATTAGACAGACTGCATGACATTTGGAGAAAAAGTTAAGGCAA
Source organism: Bombus affinis (assembly GCF_024516045.1). Taxonomy (NCBI): domain Eukaryota; kingdom Metazoa; phylum Arthropoda; class Insecta; order Hymenoptera; family Apidae; genus Bombus; species Bombus affinis. The sequence continues at coordinate 13,252,875 of NC_066344.1, forward strand.
AGAACGAAACCCTAGAATTGACTCGCAAAAATAATTCTTTTACTATACATTATTTCTTCTTCCTTTTTTCTTCATATTTCTTTTTAAAGAGAAGTTTGAATTTTGATTTTATTATACAATAATGTGGGAAAATTTCCAAGCTCTGTTTTACTTATAAAGATACCCAGGCAGAAGAAACAATTTTATTAAATATTAAAAAATAGACTGCGGATTTATATGCAATTTCGTACCTTTACAAACACAGCTAAAGAAATGGAACCTACGCAGAAGAAATTTGCTTTATAAAGTTAAAATATCGCAAATAACACTCCGCTTCGAATATTTCTTCATAGTTCTTTGTATATTCTATATGATTTGTGGATTTCCTTACTTCCAAATTCATTAGAACCGCATAAAAATCCATGGTGCAATTATGAAATTTAGATGTCCGCCTTAAATTTCGTTTCAACGTTGGATGCTCCACCTAATCTCGACCTATGAAAATATTACATACTCGATGGAAAACGGCTCAATCGAAGGCACAAAACGGTACCAATGGATTCAAAATCCATTTCTCTTCGCTCTCTCCCTATACATGTACGGTAATAAATCGTGAACCCTACGAAGCCTAAAATCGACTCCCATAGCAGAAGGTCCACGTCGACATCCGACGTCCGTGGACCGAGACGGAGGAACGCGTTGTGCAACGTGTGCGAACGTGGAAGGGGGATGGTCGTCGCGGATACCCTTCGACCCCGGCACGCGGACACTCGAGAGCGATCGCGCGTTAAATGCGCCACTGGCCGCACGCGGTCGCGTGGCGCGCGCGTGCCCTTCTTCTAGGGGTTCGTCGTTCCAAAGGATGCCTCAAATGAACTGAGGAAACGCATGCGGCCGCGTGTGTACGCGCATACCAGTCTTCGGGCATTTTATTCGAACGAAATATTTTTATTTATTCTTTATATTTTTACGTATTTTGTAGTTTTATATTTTTATCGTATCTTTGTGTATTTATTACGCAACGAGAATCGACACATTCGGCTTAGGTTCGGGTTAGTGTCCTATGAACGTTTTAATCAGTTAGCCGTTTTTGGCGAGTATACACGTCACGAAGAAATGGCAATGTGTCGTCTTATGACGAGTATACTCGTCACGAAGAAATGGCAACACTTTGCCTTATGACGAGTATACTCGTCACGATGAAATGGCAATATTTCGTCTTATGACGAGTATAGTCGTCATGTAAAAAAAAGAACAATGAAACTATCATTTCATTGCAACTTAATTCTATATTATAACAGCCATATATATTCCGCGTTTGACGAGTATACTCGTCATCGCTTACTTTTTCCGATACATTCTAGCTGCACATTGTTCAGAGAGGTCGCAACAGTTAACTGGTTAAAGATACCTGGAATATTCGCACAAACGTCTTAACTCATAATCCGTAGCATTGGGCCATTGGGAACAATAACGATTTTTTTAGATTACCTAATATTAGAATTTTTAATATAGCTGAATATTATAGCACGGCGAAGAACGTAATAGACAAAATAGAATGAAATAGCCAAAATTTTAGCGATCTAACATAAATTATTATAGTCGTCCGAAGAATATTATTCCGCAGGTAGAACTCCGTTTATTTGAACTCCACTTTTAGAACGAAATTTTAGTGAATGCTCGATTAGCTAAACTTTTGTTCATTCGATTCGTTTATTCGAATGTAAGCTTCTATTATATGAATTATTCGTCCTCCGGCAAATTCGCATAGGGTTTTACCGTATCGTATTTCCAATGCAATATTCTTTCGATTGATATTTTGTGATATCGAGATTTCGCGGTTGCAGAGGCATCGAAGTCGGAAGGAAAGAGTCAAGGGAGAAACGTTGGCGTGTCTGGCGTCCATTGACCACCCTATGGTACGTCGTCTGAGTTGAATTTGAATAATGAATATATTAGCACGTTCAGCCTGTCGTATGATTTTGATACAAATCCTTGAGAGGCAGAGTTATGGCAGACATATGGTGAGTCATTTATGACGAACTGACCGGATATGTTTCTTATATTTAGAAGTGGTGGCAAGTGCCACGTTGCAAATATTACGTCCAGTCATAAATTATTACTATGAAGAGGAACATTATTACATATTTTTCTCTTTTTTCATTCTTTCTCGTTTTCTTTTCTCTCTTTCTCTCGTTTTCTTATTGCCTGCCTTACTTCCATTTTCACCGTACATCTTCTTTTCCAACCCCTTATCCGCTTCTCCAAATTTCTTTAAAAAAGAGCTTCTTCAAAAATTCTTACATTCTTTTTCACCTCTTTTTCTCAGTTTCTCTCTTTCCAAATACATATTTAAAAGTTACAGAAGTTAGATTTTTCAAAAATTATTGCTACCGCGTCTAGTCATCCTCGTTCACTAAATTCCAGAGTTCCTTAAAATCTTCACCCCCCTCACCCAAGGAACCTTCTCGAACACTTCCAAACTCCTTCAACTACCCCATTCACCAATCCTACCACTATTGCCCACCCCTCTCTCCATCCCAATTGCCTCGATCAAGCTAACAAAAGTGGATGCCAAGCGAATCCTTCGAGTACCACATCATCCTGTCTCAATCAGTTCGAACTGTTCAGGGTCACTTGGAGAACGTTACTACTATCCAACATCGAGGGTAACAGAGTCAGAGGGAAGAAAATAGAGCGAGAAAGAGCAGGAAGGGTAACAGAAGCGACCGCGTGCCGCGATTTCCCCGCGTGCATTATCTTGAGATACCAAAGCGGCGTTACCAAAGCGGCTACTTCGGCGTGGTATCGGCGCTAGGGCGACGAGTATCATTGTGCCGCATGAAACATGACAGGGTCTGGGCTATTGTACGCGGGACGCGTAGGCTACGAGCCAGGGAACGGAACGACGAGGGAGCCAGTTACCCCCGCTATGTTTCCGTCCGTACAGAACCCAGCCATTCGCCACCCCTTACCACCCCCTTTTTGCTCTTCTCTCTCTCTCTCTCTCTTTCTCGCTTTGGACCTACGTAACACGATAAGAAGCGTGTCAGTTTTGTTGCGTTTGCGGATTGGACGGAGGGAAAACGTTCGTCCGGGACGTTTAAGCGTCAGATCAGATATATGTTCCCGAGACTGCGAGCAGATAATTCCTTGTATTCAATTTGTACAACGCGGCGAATGTAACGCAAAGGATAGCCACGAATCGAACAGCCTGATCGAGAGTTGTTTGATAAGAGGCTAGGAAATTGGGTTTTAGGGTTAGTCGTAATAGTCTTCCAAGGTGCTGTGCGCCGCCCTTTTACTCGCTTCGTTGTGACAAGCTTTTGCAGAGCGTGTTTTACGGGCGAGGTTTCATCGACGAGTAATTAAAAGAGCAAACGTTGATCCGTGAAAGTTTGGTTAAACGACGATCATTGTTACGTTCTATGAATAAACGTTCATATTCAGAATCTTCGATACTAGATTAGCGTTAGATTAATATTAGATTAGATTAGTTATTTGGAACGAACAGATGAAATTCGTCAGAGATTTTTTGCTTGAATTTATCATAGATGGTATCTGATTTATTCGTGCAAAAATACATCGATTGTCGTAGAACGAACGTTTTCTTGCAATTTTCTTTTCTGCAAGAGCAACTTCGAATTTTTGCGACGGGTAAACATTTCGTTGAATTCACTTTGTCAGATTCCGAAGGGACGCAGTCCGAATTTATGAAGCCTTTTGCAGAGTATCTTTGCATAGGATTTTAAAGTCCCACGCATCCGTAGGCGCGCTCTTCTTGGCATGTTTACCGACCTGCACCCGGCATCCATACAAAGCCGAACGTTCGCGTTTACAAACACCCCTGTAACGATCTCGATACACCCTTAACATCTGTAAATTAGCCGATTTATCTTTTATTTGAATATATTCTATAATTATACGTCTTACGTTAATGGTAATATCTTGTGTACTTTGACATTTGAAATTTTAAGTTGCAATTTCTTGGCGGGGAGTTTTAGACGTTGAAGATTTATTCAAGTATAGAGATTTGAAAATTCAAATTCAATCCTTTCAAAAAGAAAAAACTATACATTTTGTATATTATCCGTCAAATCAATTTTTTAGGATATCTGTAACTTCGATATAGCATCATCCACGAACGAAATTAGTGTGACAAAGGAAAACTACAAAACGATACGATACCGTCACTTTAAACTTTTCCAAAATCTTCAACATTCCTATACGCAGTTTTAATGTAGAACGTTGCGTATAAAATAAATTTAGAAGAAGTCATAGAAAAGCACACTGTACCATTATCGTCACAATACGTCACTATTCTGAAATTTCTCCAAAATTTTCTACACGTAATTCTAATATAATAAAAATTCTTATCTGTAACTGTGACATATAAAATCAGCTACAAAATTGATTTAAAAAGAAGGACGAGATATCATTGTCTCAAAAGCATTCCAAAATTATTGTACAATTTCATTCATCAGGAAAATATTTGAAGCAGTCCATTGACAAAATAAAAATCTATGTAACAGAGACACTCAGGTAAAATCAATCCTATACAAAATGTAAGGATATAGAATAAACAGGATAGATATAAATATAAAACATAAATATAAATATAAAGATATTGAAACCGAGTTACAAAGTCAATTTAAAAAGAAGGCCGAGATACCATCGTTTTGAAAATATTCCAAAATTGTTGTACAATTTCACTCATCAAGAAAACATTTGAAGCAGTCCAACGACGCGATAAGAACCTATGTAACAAAGACATTCACGCGATACAACGAACCGTATACACCAAGCAAAGAGCAAAAAAGAAGAACAGAAAGGAAGAAAGAAAAACGAGGTTTCCTCCGGGACGATCAGGATTCCGCGCTCGGATTCGGTCGGATTGTCGGAGACGCGTGGAGAGCGCTATCCATGAAGAGGTCGTAGGGGCGCGGTTGTAGAAGCAAAGGCTATTAATTACGTCACGGAAGAACGCAGACGTTGGTTCAAACAAAGGCCCTCGCTTTCCACCTCCTCTGTCCCCGCCAACCTCCTCACCGCTGTTACTCCAATGTCGAACTTACCAATGCGAACATTGCGCGTCGTTCGTGCACGCTTCGTATATCCAGAGCCTAATTACCACGGATTTGCATATCTCCAGTCGCGCTGGACCGAGCAACTTCGTGCTTTTGTCCCTGCCAACAGGATTTCCGGTTGCATCCGCTCCGTTGCTGCCCCCGGAAACCACGGCTAAAGAGACACCGTTCCGATAACATCGAGCTCCTGTTCGAATTTTCAAATTCTTCCTCGTTAAAAAGAAAAATGAAAAATGTAAATGGAAAGAAGAAAGAAGAAAATTAAAATAAAAGGGCGAAGCGTACCACGAGACAGGACGTTCCATTCTGTGGCATTGGCGAACGAGAAAGAGAGAGAAAGAAGGAGAGAGAGGAAGAAAAGTGGAAAAGGTACGTTGCACGCTGCAACGAGAATAAATGAATAGCGAAGAAGGAAACGTGGATGCTTTGGTGTGTGCATTGGTCGTTGAGAAGAGCGAAAGGAGTTGCTTTAAAAATACACGAAGACAATTGGATATCCTGTTTCGGGTTTGGTCTGGTTTGTGGTGAAAGAGATTGGAAACAAAATTAGAAATTAGTTAATTAAGTGGAACGATGCGTACTAAGATCGTAAAGTCAATGGTTTAGTTTTGTTGTCATTTTTCTGAGTATCTGTTACAGAGAAATGTTACATATCTGGTGTAATTGTTGCTTGTATTTAAGAAGTCATTGCGTTTATTATATCTCGCTGTGGTCCTTGAATTTTCATATCTCAACTTCATTTTCGTTTAAACGGACGTAAAGATTTTTAATGATTAGAGGAATTCGATCGACGTGAGAATGATCTAGAAACAACCCTAAGTGGAGGATGCGAGGGGAACGAAGGTTGAAGAGGAAACTTAAAGAAACTGAGTATGTGCGTAGTGACAAGAAGAGAGGTAGGGGTGCAGGTATACAAAGGAAAAACATAACAAGAAGAAGACCGAATATACAAGGTGTTATCTGCGCAACAATTAAAAAAGAAAATCAAGGTAACGTAATGTAAAAATAGATGCAACAGCGAGCAAGAAAAAGACCGAAGGTATGGCGATAGGAAGGAGAAGAAGGGAGAGATAGGCAGATGGAAAGGAGAACGGAAGAACGATTTTCGCTAAGAAAACAGTTATACATATACGGAAAGAAAAACACCTAAAACTCTGATAAGCGAGAGGTACATAAACGAAGAGAACGATTAAAACAGCGAACCAGGCGAAATACGTAGAAAGGAGAGAAGAGAGAAAGGATGGAAGGGGGTGAATGAAAAGACGATAGGAGAGCGGAGAACCGAGAGAGCAGAGGCATCCGCGCGCTCATTTCCGTTTCAGAGCCGTCGAGGGGGATGAAAAGGGGGATGCGCTAACTCGCGAGATATTAATTCCGTGTTAGCGCTAGGAGGGTTGCAGGGGCGAAAACTACGTGCTGAGGGGGTGGCCAGCCCTCCAGCGTCTCTCATCCTCCACCACCGTCCTTCTCTCGTCCTCTTCCATCCTCGCATACCATCCTCGTTCACCCATCCACCCACCTAACCGCCTCCTCTGTCCCCTGTTTCACCCTTCTACCCCTCTGTGGACGTACCGTCAGCTTCCACAGGCTGCCACCCCTGCGATTCCGGCGCAACCCCCACGTAGAAGAGCCGGCTTGCCGCCGGGAGGCGTTACAAATCAGAGATTAGCCATAGTTAACTCGACTTGCGCAGTCAAACAGTTAATCAATAAACGATTATTTACATCGTGTGCCCGCAGCCGGCAGCGGCGGCGGCGGTGGCGGTGGCGGCGGCTGGCTGGCTGGCCCCCCGGTGTGTGTGCACGCATTTCAACAACCGAAACATATTTCTGTTCTTCCGCGGATGGATATAGAACGGAGATAGCAAGTCGTGGTTACTGAAAGAAGACGATTACATGCGAAGATTCGGATTCACGTAAAGAATACTCGTCGAGAAACGCGTAGAGATAAAACGTGAGAAAGAGGCATGGAAACGCTTGAGAATTAGAAAATGTATCGTTGATCTAAAGAGTGGAGAATATGGATGTTTTACATGTAGGTGATTCACGTTATGCGATTCAAATATTATGGTTTCTGAGAATATAGTTTCTGAGAAAGGCGAAGGATTGACGTATCTGATTGATAGCGATTAACGGTAGATTTATCGATGACTAAAATATGAAACTTGTGGAAGATAAGAGACGTATGTAGAATAGAACGTTTCAACGCGATTTCTAACCCATCGACCAACATTTAAATACGCTAATTTGAAATTCAAAGTTTGCAGGAGCAAAATTTTCATGCGTGTTGACGTAAGAAAAAAATGTGAGGGCTGTCGTCAGAGGTTGACGGTACGAAATTCGATACGGTCGGGAAAGTGGCTGGTACATCTGATCGATGCATTTCTCGTCACAAGTTCGGCTCGGGGGCTCGTTTTACGGGTCACAGATAACGAGTATTCGAGCGAGTCACGAGTATACCCACCAAATGGAGATTGAATGTAAAATCTGCGAATATACGTCATTTAGATTATGGAGCAGATACGAAAGGCTGATCGGCGTATGCACCGCCGGTACACACCAGGGATCGATAGTAGTAATTTCTACGTAGCCACCCTGTACACACCCTTTACCCCACTTCCAGCGAAGAGTTCCGCTGTTATTTTCACGACGAGCGCGAATTAGTGGCAGGATTCGCACGGTTTCCGTAGAAAATTGCTTTTCATGAGAAAAATCCCTTATTTTCTACGCTCTTATCAGCATTCTGCAATTTTCATCGATTACTACGATATATCAAGTTAGCCGAAAAGTAATGAAATTTAACGACTATTCAGTATTTTATTAACACGTTCGTTATCACGTTGAATCGGACCAAAACGTCCAGTATAAATCACCTTTCCTTTCTAGTACTTTTATATTATACTTTATATCATACTTTAGTCGGCGATTTATTTTCTTTGTCCCTCGCTTGCTAAATATTACAACGAGCACGTATACAGTACCTTGAACGCTTTATATATTTCTTTAACCCATATACCAATAACTGGATACCCAGGTACTCACCTCCACGTTCACATACAACGTTCAACATTTTTCCTATCAAGAGAAAAATTAGATTCTTCATAGATGCGGCTTAATTATAAGAATCAAGATGATTTTTCAAAGCAATATATATCTTTGTTGGATTTTGTAGTATATGCAAACATATGGAGAATACAAAATGTTTTTCATCGTAAAGGTCTGTGTAGCGAGTGTTTGGGCGATAACAGAGAACTTGTTACGAAATGAAATATGAAATTATTTGTAAAACCAAACAACACTGTTCTGAAGGGTGGCTGAGTGAATCCGTTGACGACGATTTTTAGGCTCGTGGGGTCGCCGCATGTTTCTAGGTCCTTAAGCCAGCGATAAAGGCTTCTACACGCATACGCGTCAAAACGTATGATGCGTGCATATGCGTATCATCGATGAAATTCTAAAAATTCTAAATAACCTTCTGCCCTTCTTCGAGCTAAAGCAGCTGGCCTTGGTTGCCTACCACGGACGCTTTACGCAGGATGATCGCGGATGTGTCGGTGGCGATCTGGCGGTCCTCGTCGCCGGAGAAAAGCATAGGTGACTAGCGGAGGAGGCCGGTGATGGTAACAAACGACGATGAGTGGGGCAGAGACTGGGGTTGGGGGTGGAGGTAGCTGGATGACTGGCGGCGGAAGCGTCGTCATGGCGACGCATCGATCAGCCACCGCCACGCGGAATCGAGTCGAGCCGAGGCCACATCACACACTACCGGCCGCGACGAACCGCGCCGCAACGCTCCCGATAGATACACGCGTGCATTCACCGACACCTTCCGACACCAAGAGTACGCACACCGTTCGGAATCGTCGTGGTCACACGGACGTCGTATCGTACCGCATACTGCGCGCCACACGTCCTTAGCCTGTCAATCGGGCAAGACGAGTTAACTCGTCACCTGGATTTTCAATTCTTTTTACGCGTAGATCTTTGTAAGTCTTTTGTGTCGTTTGGGTCGGTTGATCGAGTCGCGTCGATTGGAAAATTAGTAAAATTAAAAGAAAATACGAGACAATCCTTATGGATGCGACTGATTTCTTGTCTCAATACGATATACGATAAAGATCGTCTGGAAATATTAAAAATCGTTTTAAACAAAAAGCACGATTGCTTTTGAAGATTGTTTCTAAACTATTGGGTTGCCCCAGAAGTTTCTTTCGTTTTAGGAGGGAAGAATAGATGGAACAATATCTTTTGTATTATTTGTAGGAATAGAACAAAATGGATTATACATTCAGTAGAAGAATATAAAATAAGAAAGGTCGCGCATTTGTTATTTCCTTATAAAACGAAAGAAACTTCTCGGACACGGTAATATATCACATTTGTACTTGCAGGGACTAGAATCGGCCCAACTGCAGTTCATTTCTCTTTACCAATCTTTAATCCCGAAATTATACAAGTTTCCGATGGAAGCAATCGAGCAACCAACTTGTCACAGCGTGAACGATATCGTTGTTGCTCGGTTCGATTTGTTTTTCATTCGAGAATGGTTGATAGAGCCAGAAGTAGGAGCAGAAATGGCAGCAGCTTGATGGTCGAGGTCAGGGTTCTCTCGTGAGTTTGAGTGAATGGACGCTGCTGGTTGCACTTGTATCGTGTATTATGTAAAGAAGTTTTAACGCGTTGGAAGAATATTATTATACATATTGTTACACGTACTTTATACTATGTACAGTTCTGGCGCTTTTCATTTACCGTAACATCGTATCTGATATCGCATAAAATCACGAAACTCCGAGCATAGTCGAACGATGATCTCGCATCTCCATAAACTACAGCAGCAACCACCTGAAAAATCCTTTGCCTACATCTCGATAGCTCTACACGCCCGTATCATCCCATAAACCTACTCCCACCTCGAAGAAGAACACGAAGAACCAACGAGTATTCGATACATGGCTTTCAAGTTCAAACAAGAACACCTGACTCCGCTTGATCACGCGATCTAGGTCTCTGAAAGAAAAGGTGTACGAGGTCCGTTCGACTGCCACAGTTCACGGTGGCAGCTTCCGGTGGCCAGCCGGAGCGGGTGTTACGTCGAAGCGGCTGTCGTTGGTCGATCGATCCCCCGCAGAGCCTGGAGAAGCAACCGTCGTCGTCGTCGTCGTCGACGACTACATCGTCCCAACCCGCGTTCCCTGGCCTTCCAGTTCCAAGCTCGGACTGAATACCGCTGATTGTCCTCCGCTTTCTCGCTCTATCGCCCTCTTTTCCCTTTCCTTCGCGCGTCGCGTTCCCCTCTTTCGCTCGTCTCTGTCTCTCTTCCTCTTCTTTCCCTTGCTGAACCGTTAGAAAGGCTCGAACCTCGGCTCTCCACTCCTAACCACCCTCATCCTCCGCTCCACTCCACCCGAAACCCACCCCGTGGCACCCTATCCTCCACGGTGCCGTGCTACTCCTACCCACTCCACGATAATGATGGCAATCAGACCCTCAGAAAGGATTTCAGGAAATTCTCTCGCCTTTTTGTCGGCAGCCGGGGCGGAGGCGGACGCCACAAACACCGGTCGTCGTCGTCGTCAATGTCGTCCTCCGGCTTGGTTATAGACGCGTCGTCGTTCTTTCTCTTCTCTAGCTGGCCTCTTGCTTCTCTTCCTCTGTCGCGATCCCTCACGCGTCTCCGATTCCTTTTCCGATCGCTGGCGAAGCCTGCCTCGTCGATACACGTGATGCGTTTGAATTGGAGACGAGCGAGCCTTCCTTAATGGGTATCGAAGATAGGTGGATGAATTCTCGTTCTATTTTTCATCACGACGTACATGTAGCTTGTTTGCTAGTTCGTATCGAGATATCCTGGTGTTCAGGTGGTTTGATCGATGGATAGTCGGCTTGGGATAAAACTATTTTCGTACTCGTTAAATTGTTTGGTTTAGTTTGGCGCAGTCGCTGTTTAAATTGCTACTATAGCCATTAGGCGCGTCGACTAAGTTACTGTGTTCGGTAATAGTCGGTCCTCATCATCAGTTCAATACACGGTAGTCAGTTATAGTCACTGGATTTCTTCTTATAGTCACTCTATGATAGTCTTACGTAGCGTTTGTTCAAACGGCTATCGTAGTAGTTACCATCTGCGAACATGTTATAGTCATTATATAGTCAATGTTATTTTTGCTTCAACTATTTTTCCATGTTATCCATTGCTTAATTCGTTATTATAGTCACCATTGTTTTCGTTATAATCACGCCATTAACGATTACAATATTTATATCTTTTTACGTACGAGATAAGAGGTGGGTTTTTACGTTGACCTCCACTCGTTCGATTCCATCTCATACTAATACTCCTGACTATTTTCCTAATTCTTTAACAATGACTGGCGCGATCGTATCTGTGTGTCATAACGATTTGCATGGAATGAAACTGGTCGAGCCGAGCGTCCTTAGTTCACGATCGTTCTTTTAACGACCACGGTTGCCCTAGTTTCAGAGCAGCTCGGTAGTAAAAGATTTTCGAAGAGTGGTTTTCCACGCGTTGGCGTTCTTTTAAGCGCAGACGTTTCAAAGAAACGTTCCTCGCCTTTCGCTGAAATCACGTTTTTTAATTATAGATCCTGGGCGTTCGTTGACCAACACCGAGAGAAAGTTTCAAAAGAATCGTGAACTTAAACTTCGTTTCGGTGACGTTGTTTTTACGCCTGCAAATGTGTCGTTTCTATCCTTTTCTACTTCGACAAATGAAAGTCCAATCGCTTCGATGTTGTATTTTATCATCGATTTCTGTGTCACCTAAATTCGATCATTAAGAAATCGAGGAAAATTGCCAATTTCAGTTCTATTTTCAATATGAAAAGAAAATACATCCGCTTTTTGCACTTTTCTATTTACCACGCATCCTTGCAGTGTTATACTAACTGCGTTTATCGTATTTAGTCATTTACGTCATTTACAACTGAAATTCTGCAATTCTGGAAATTTGTTTAAATGGAAAAACTAACGTCTTCTTTCGCTTCTCTATCTTCGCCTGAAGCAAACGTTCAAATCTACAAAACTTCTAATTTACTAATTATCCTGCCATTACTTTGACAAAGTTCTTAACTAGGTTGAAAATCATGCACGCAGACGATTTCATTCGCAAGCTTATCGAGTGTTCCAGGAAGAGCAACTTACTGGCGGCGATAAAACGCAACGATAATTAGTTGCACCCCCGGACAGAAATTAATCACTCGCCCGTGCAGCGACTCCGCGGAGTCGCAGTTCTTTAGGGCGCTATGAACAACGCAGTCTCGTAGCTCGTTACACGTTAATTCCGGGCCATTTTCGCGGCCACCGCGTGAAAACAACGAAAGCAATTCGCCAGAATGGAGCAAAAGCTAGCTTTAGAAAAAGAAGGACACTTTTATATTTTTCATCGTTCTATTTTTTTCGTCTTGCGTCCCACCCGACCGATAATCGCTAGATTAATAATCTCGCTCATAATTATCACTAATTTCCTTTTTAACTATTGGATCCGATAGTCTGACGGATCAATCAGAATATCTTATTGTCCTCTTTCTCCTGTTTGACAAAAAGAAATCAACGATTCTATAGGAAGTTTCTATTAATCGATCCTTAGCGTAATATTCACCGTTATACTTTACCGTCTCGTACTAAACCGATGCAAAGGTTCGTTTATCCGGACGCTGTAGAATTTATTTTCAATTAGAACCTACTTTCGTTGGTCGAGTGTCTCTCGAATTCCTCTATGTCCTCACTTCTCGTCACAAAATCCTCCTCTTAATTCCACGATGATCGGAACAAATTTTTCGCAATTGTTCCTTTTCAGAAAGCCCTCCATCCTGAACCCAACCTCGTAGAACCAAATATAACGTTCTATTCTTCCAATTGCACGGTACAATCATAGTGTGGTCACGTCGAGGTCACCAATTGTGGTGGACGGTGTGACCTGTTGTTGGTTAAATCAATAATAAGACGAGTTAATTTAATTAACTATATTTACAGATATTTTAAACTGTAGAATACAAAATTAGTCGCAAGCGTCGTATGATACTCGTTATAAGATTGATTTGTTATACTAGTTCGCTCTGACTGACTGACTTACTGACTTGATACTGATATTCGTTCGCACTACTAATCACTCGTGGAGAACTTGGTCGTCTATTCATACTAGTTCGGTAAAGGTTTGAACTTGTTGCCCGTGGTAGGTTCACGTGGCAGCGAAATTGCTTTGTCCAGAGTTTGCTTATTACATTATGTGCGTCGTACAGTGTTAATCCTCTGTGACAAACAACTACGTGAGGCATCTTCGTATGGTGACTTCCTAAGATGCATATGCCGCTACACGTCCTAAGATGCTACAATAGGAACATAGAAAGACTCGTGGAAGGTGGCCAAAAGAAAATTTTCATAGCCGAAGAGAGAAACATTTCCAAAGCGAACTGACTTTCGTTTTAACCGCATTCTGATATTAACCAACAATAATAATATTATTGGTGTTAACGCGATTTCTTTTGCCCAAAGACTGTTGAAAAATGTGGAAAAGCAGAAGCAAGACAAGGGATGAGATCTGTTGCTCGCGCGGTGTCGACAATATTGACGGAATAGCGAAGGAAAAGGCTGAAAAAGGGGCTGATGGGCCTCCCTTTTTCGCTCACTCCCCCGCTCGCTCCTTCATCGACGGAACATTAAGCACACACGATAACGCATGATTAACTGGCTAATGACTTTCTCCGCTGCCGCCCTCCCGCTGCTTCTAACTCCAAAACTCGGGGGTGCTGCTTTCGCAGAATCATCGCCAGCGGGGGTGGTTTGCACCCCTCGTCTTTTTTTCCTGATAAGTGACAGATGTTTCTCGTCCTGTTAATCGGTTGAATAATTTTTCCCCGATAAATATTCGTCGCGCGGCGCGTCGATGGCTATTTATCGCAACGGGAAATTCTTCATCGTCCACTATGCGTATTTGGTTTTGTAAATTGGTAATTAGGATTTGTAGTAAAAAATAGAATTTTTACGTAATATTTATTATAATTGCGCGCTTCTATCGACTCGATAACTCGTCTAATATTTGTCTTGCTAATACCTTTGCTTTCGAAAGTTGTTGGCTTCAATAGCTTTAGTTTCAACGATGTTTCAAGATTTGCCTCGAGTCGTTGACGATACTTTATCGTACGAGACGTACTTGGCAAATGTTAAATACTGCGCGTAAATGTCGACTTTCGTGGGAACTTTCATAATATCGCGATAATTTCCAGACGAAGAAGAAAGTTAAATTGCGGGTGATTTTGGTACAAGATTTGGCCTCGGAGAAGTGTAGGGGTAGTTACGAGTACCAGGACATCTATCGCGGTATGAGATGACTAAAACAAGGGATGATTTCAGAAGACAGTGCCATCTGTCAGAAGATACACCGAATTTAGGGGTAGTTAGTCGCTGGTTGTCGGTCTTCGTATTGATCCGAACTACTTGCAGGGAAATGACGAAACACGAAAGACCATCGCGACCGAGCTTAACTTCTCGGTGATCTTCTTAACCGATCACCGCTAATAGTTTCCTTCGCCGCTCTATCAGACTATGGTAATCACCTTTCACGTTACATTTCGAGTTTCCAATTTTATGATAAACAAACGATAAGGGCGACTCTGTAAATTTAATTAGAAGAGGGAAATTTATGTGAATTCATGAGCCAGTCTGTCTGATGATATTTTGCCTTTTGCATCAAAAGCAATCAGTAAAATTCCTATATCTCAAAAGGAAGCGAGCCTTGTGTTAAATAAACGATAAAAATGAATCATATGCGAAGTCTGAATATTAGAAGAACTGAAATATAATAAGAACTGTAAATTGAATAAATATGTTTAGACAAAAGGAAAGTTTTGTGTGAGCGGAACAATTTTGAAATTCCGACGCTCTTTTGTAATATCGGACGTAATTATCGTACGATAAGTAGAATTTCACAATCTAAATGGAATCATAAATAAATATGGATACGAGCTCGTAAATGCGAGAAAGACGAATATAAATAATATAAATGAATGAAATTGAACTTCAAATATTACAAGAAAAAATATAACAAAGATATTTAGAAAAATATGGAGAAAGGATACTATTCGGCTCTTAAACACTAAAACAAGCAATGACTATAAAGTTGATTACAAAATAATAAAAAAATGAAGTATAACATTTTTAGCCGAAGTCAAACCGACAGACAAGCCTTCTACCGCTTAAATCCTTAAAAGTATGCCGTAGCAAATTTGTAAAATTTCTATACAATACTAAAAATTACCATTTACATATATCGACTATAGTACTCTGATAACTGTGGCGTTAAATCTTTCCTTATAAAACATATTGTCGAAAAAAGAGTCGAGTCACGTGGACTGCCCTATTCCTCGTCCTTTTTCTTCGCACCACCCCTCACAGTCCAACCCTTCTCCCTACTATTCTTTTTTTCCCAACGTGGTTCGTCCGTCTCGTTCTAACTTAGCTAGTGGCGAGTTAGCGGCTTAACGAGGTTATTTCACGACGTCGACTGGCTGGGCCATAGGTCGCGCCAGGATGAATAATGATTCGTAGGGTCGACTGCCGAGCGAAACTGACTGCGCCACGTACGATCGTTGCATAAGCTGCAAGTTATATAGTCCACGTGTAAAACTCGCCCACCTCGTGGACAATGTACAGAGATATATGATTCGAGGAAATTCGGTCGATGTTGAACCATCGCCATCGCTGCACATCGAAAGCACGGCCACTTTTCACGAAAAAAAACTTTTCCAGATTACGTCTATTTCAGTACAAATATCGTTATTACATGTATATTAATATGTATGAAGGGATCGCGGGTTTACCGTGTTTTTTCATGTAAACGGATTGGCAAATTCGATGGCAGAACGTTTTACAGTTTGAAATTACATAGAGAATGTTCGGCGAGTTATCCTTTTGTTATCATTTTCAGCCTAAACATTTTTAATCGTATTTATATCTACAAAAGTTTAGCTCAAAGATTTTTTCCTATCGAAGATTAAAAAGGAATCTTCAATATTGGTTTGACTCTAGAAGGAAATTTCGATATTAGTCTGCCGCGGAAATTTTACATTCTAATATTTCTATATTTCAATTATATATTAATATGTAACATTATATAATATGAAAAATAACCTATAGATATTTTAATATCTTAATATTTTAATACGTGGAAGGGAAGGACAATCTATTAGTTTCAAAGACGCAAGCCTTTCTAGAATAGGTAACAAAAATACCTAAAATCATCGTTAGCGACACTTTAACGAGAAACAGCAAGGAAGTCTAGGAAAGTTTAAGAAATTCGGAAAGCCTGAGAAACCAGCAAGCGTGGAAAAGAAGAGAAAGAAACTGTTAGGAAGCGGGGAAAGATGCTGATAATAGAGAACGATATAGCCCCGGTGGTATAGGATGGCGACAGGAGAAGAAAGAAACACTGGAGTAACAGAAACGGACCGGCGAGGAAGAAGATGTATCAGGAACAAGATAAGGCAGCAGCCCTTCGATCCCGCGTCACGGTCTTTGTTGCAAAGCGCAATAATTGCGCGGGAGGGTGGCTTGTGAGCCGCAGGGGGCAAGGGGGTAAGGTTGGAGCGGTAGGAGGCTGGGGCGGCGGCAGCACGCGCCGGAAACGGAACCGAGAGTCGTGTGTCCCCGGCGTTCCCGGGCGGAACTATCATGATTAGTCACGGGGCCTGCAATGAGCCGTAGGAGAACAGAAAGACAGAACCCCACCCTACGCAACTTCGATCCTAGCCAGAATTCGCTGGAGCGCGATCGACCCGAATGTGCAACCGAATGGAGACGACGATCGATCATCGTTGTTTGGATTCTGCGAGGTTCCTTCTGTGTCCGATACCGGATTCCTTTTGTGTCCGATACTGGGTTCCTTTTGCGTCTGATACTGGATTTCTTTTATGTCCGATACTGGGTTCCTTCTGCGTCTGATACTGGGTTCCTTCTTTGTCCGATACCGAGTTCCTCCTGTATCCGATACTGAGTTCTTTCTGTGTATGATACTGGGTCCCTTCTGTATCCGATACTAAGTTCCTTCTGTGTCCGATACTGGGTTCCTTCTGTGTCCTATACTGGGTTCCTTCTGTGTCCGATACTGGGTTTCTTCTGTGTCCGACACTGGGTTCTTTCTGTGTCCTATACTGGGTTCCTTCTGTGTCCTATACTGGGTTTCTTCTGTGTCCGATACTGGGTTCCTTCTGTATCCGATATTGTTTCTTTCGTTTTATAAGGAAATGGTAGTTGCACAGCATTTTGTAGTAATAAAACAAAATGGGTCATACATATTTTAATAATGTAATATAAAACAAAGAATGTTGCGCATCTATTATTTCCTTATAAAACGAAAAAAGCTTTTGGGGCAACCTAATGCACTTTTCCATAATTTCTATCTCCAAAAGAGGCACGCAACTCGTCGTACCTAACAGAAATTCGCACTCGAAATCCCGGATTCGTAACCGGAGGGCCTCCGAACGGATATCCGGGGTCATCGGAGCGGTGTCCCCGAATTTTCTTTAATGTATTCTTTCCATTTTTTAGAGGCAAGAGACAGTTACGATCCTCTGAACCTTAGTCACCCCTTGAGGCTGGGAACGAGGGTGGAACCAGTCGTAGTTGCCGGTGCCGGAAGCGAAGGGGCGCGCAAAGGTTCCCGGATGAAGGGCAAAAGGGATCACACCGGAGGGGGCTGCCTCTGAACTAAAGCCGTAAGCCTTGACGAGGGCTGTTCGAGACCCCATAACCATCCCCCGCCAGGGTTAACCGATACCGGCAATTATCAACGCGTCTTGGTCACCGTTCATCCTCCCTTGTTCAAGAAATTCAGACTACACGGGGAGAACCTTTCGTCGAATGATTAATCGAATTTGTATTTGATACTTTCCTAGGTCTATTAGGAAATATTAACTCTCTGAATTGAGATATCGATTATTTCTTCGTGATATATTTTTATACCTATATTTGAATTTCTTCTGGATTTATTGGTAAATACAAACTTCTTGATTTCCAGAAGCTTTTCGCATCATTTATTTGATCGTGGTACTATGTATATTATCTACGGAGAAATATTAAGAGAAAACATTTGGCATAATTAGTAACGTAATGTTTTGAGCTAACGACGAAGCAGTAGTCAAATATTGACTTATCGATTAAATTTTCTTAGCAACGTACGGTAGAACGTAATTGGTAGTACTGTTAGTAAGTTAAAAATTCCATTCCGACCTAAATCCTAAATAATAATTATCTTCTTCTGTTCTTAATAAATTTGTCCCTGAAGAGATTAAGCTCGGCGAAACCAACAACGGTGCGTTAATATCTATGAAAAAAAAAATTATTCGCAATCGCAACTCGACTATAAATAAAAGACATTTCGAAAAATTTGTATTTTAATCTTCGTGAATAAATACCGAATGAAATAATCATTGAAAATTTTGCAATACTTTGATAAATAATAGATACACGAATTTAAAAAGAGATTAAACTTACGGAAAGATACATTCACAAAAGTTGAATCCAAACTTTAACGTAACTCCTACTTCGATCTTATATTTTCCTGCTATCGAGAACAAAATTTATGGGATTATTATGCAGTTGTCACGGTTCACGCGGTTCTCCCTGTGTCGGAGAGACCAGTGTTCCACTTTTTACGCGTACAATGCGACGTGCACCGACATCCTGTCTTTCGGCCCACTCTATGCTCGCGAAATTGGTGTAAAGGGAGGCCAGTCTCTTTTATGTTGCATCGTTTGTCTCGCGAGGTGCCCCATTCCGTGCAATTAGACAGACGAGAGGTAACATTACCCTCGGCCGCATCAAGCGTAGGCGTTCTCGCGTTTTCCGGCGGAGGGTACCAAAAGTGTCAACCCCGATACTTTCCTCGGCTTTAATTGCCCGATACCTCCGTCTCCCACCTCGGAAGACCTATCTCTCTTACGATGTCGAGCTGTTTTCGTGTGTGCGTGATAATTACACTCCGCGACTGTGGTCCTTTCGATCTCTGTTCCTTTTTATGTTTTTGTTTGGCGAAATTCTCGTAGGTTTTGTTTAAAGTTTTATCGAAATTTTAGGAGAAGCTTTACGAGACTTTCGAGTCGAAACGTTGGCAAAATTTTTGATTGAATTTCTATTGAAATTCTCGTAGGATTTTCGTTAGGCTTGCGTCGAAATTATGGAAGAATTTTATTAGGACTGGATTGAAATTTTAGGGAACTTTTACAGGCATTGATAAGATTAGAAGTTTGGATTTTCCTGACAATTTTTCATTCGGTAGTTTCACTTTTGTTTCCGTCTCATCGGTATTGGTATTCGAATTTTCTTAGGATCGAATACTAATCGTTAAAAATTGCAGAGTAATGAAATATTCTCAGGATTACAATGGCGTAAATATTAATAACTCGTAAATACTAATCTATACGATCCAATTACCAATTCCAATACAATTCTACCACGATTATTTCAAATGTTAATAACTTTCCACGCTACTAGTTTTACAAAATGCAAACGAACTAGACGGTGAGATCCAACGACAATAATTGGAACGCTTCTATTATTCGAATATTCAAAGTGGATTTCAATGAATCAAGTGTTTAATTGAGAAACGGGGTGTAAAGGTTGTCCCGTAACCTCGGGTTCAGTGGAGCGTGCGCGATCGAACGTGGCGTAAGTCCTGTGAACCTTAAAAGGGCTAACCACCGTTGCGCCCCGGCAAACAACACGTTGTCGGCATGCGCGTCACCTCATTTTGTCAAACATCAATTACCAGGGCAAACAAGGCGGGAGGATGGTGCTCGACCGGCGAACATTAAATACATGCACCACCCTCAGCCACGCTGACACAATATCCGATATTTAATGGACCGATCCCGTACCAAACGAATTCTCCGTTTAACACAGAAGAAAACAGTTAGCCGTTTTTGACGAGTATACTCGTCATGGAGGCATGTCAATATTTTGTGTTATGACGAGTATACTCGTCATGAAGACATGGCAATATTTTGTCTTATGTATAATCGTTACGAATGCATGACAATATTTTGTGTTATGACGAGTATACTCGTCACGAACGCGTGATTATATTTTGTGTTATGACGAGTATACCCGTCACGAACGCATAGCAATATTTGGTGTTACGACGAGTATACTCGTCATGCGTGAAAAGTAGTTACAGTTTGTTGTTTAAATAGGATCTTAGTAATTGCGGTAAATAGCAATAATAAAATTGAAGAATAAAATAGTCATTTCATTAACAACTATACATACCCTGTGTTTGACGAGTATACTCGTCATCGCTTACTTTTTGCGATACATTTTAGGTACACACTTTTCAAAGAGGTCGGCAACAGCTAACTAATTAAAAACGTATTTTCAATGAAATCGAAGATTTGTTCATTTTTACGAAGGTCTGGAATCTTAAATTAATTTCTTTTCTGATAATCAAACAATATTCTGATTATAGTGTTATACTTTTCCTACTGAGCGATCAATATCTTCTGCATTTATAGCAGATGTTAATTCTATAGTGCAAATTTCCAATTTCAGGCTCTCCATAGAAATATAAAGCTTGCTATGTATTCCCATATACCCGATACATCAATTTAATATTGGAACAACGAAGAAAAGTTCTTAACCCCCCCCCCCCCCCCATTCTACACATTTTCCTGGTACGATTTCGCACACCATCACAAGAAAATACTAGTACCAACAGTTCATAACACACATTACAATAAATGTACTACATACGGATGAGAAAGTAAATGAAGATAAATATACTGACTTGATTTTCAATCTCAATGAAAATCAATATCAATTTCACAGAAAGCGTCTGCGTGTTTTAGTAACTGCAAAGACAAGAATCCGACATGCTACGTTCTAACCAACTTAATATGTAGATACTACGACGAACGTTAAGTGGTATTGACCTCTGGTATAAGAAACATGGGACAAAAAGACAACAAAAGACTGTTTGTTTCCCACCAAATCCTCAACGTAATATTGCAAATTCGAACCAATCGATTTCCAGCACGAAACGCTTCTAAAATCTTGTGCCGAAAATTCTGAAATCATCCAGAACCACGATCTCGTTACTCCGACTCCTTTTCATCCCTCCCTTCTAGTTTGCTAACCGTAGAAAAGCCGGTAAATTTTCGCGAAGAGAGACCACGGCTACAATTTCACCGAGGGATTTCCCCTTTTGTCAGCAGCGGTGAAACTCTCCCAGAGTTATGGCCAGGTACCGTACGTACCTACCAACCTGTACATATATATTTTATATATACACATAAACACACATATACATATATATGCTTTATACAAAATACATATGTATACATGGATTTATATATATATATGTAGTTATATATATAGATCCATGGAACGAAATGGTCCGAACTTAAAATCTAAGTAGCCGAGCATCATACCGAGCATCGTAGATACGGACAGATAGACCAGTGGTTCTCAATCAGAAAGGACCATTGGCGGTACTTGAAAGATGGTGAAATTTTATATATAGTAGCTACAGAAAGAATTTGTACACCACTGTATTTATTAAAGCATTTATGCAATTAATTATATAATTGATTAAGTCCAAGAATATTAAATCTCACATCGCTTGACAGTACATGCTTCCATACAACTACGAAAGCTTAACATGCACTATAAGAATGAGATACGAAATATGGATTAATAAAAAAAAAAAAAAAAAAAGAAAAGAAAAGATAGCAAACTCTTCACTGAAGAATAAGGCTATAAACATCTTTTCCAGCTACCGAATAATTAAACCAAACATTGAAAGGGTCATGATGAGATTCACAGTCCGTGCTTACAAATTCCCTGTATATACCTTCGCGATTAAGATTCTTTTTGCCATCTCGAGCAGCTACTTAGAAAATTGCTACTACCGTTCACTTAGAAAGTTTGTTAACTCGTGAAATCTTATTCGAGGGTCTTCGATATCTCCGAAGAGCGTTGACTTGCTTGCTATACTCTATATTCTATACGCTAGCGTAATACACGATATAAAATAGTCAGGTGATATCGAATGGTCGCGTTACAGAATAAGAGAGATTTCTTTCTGAATAGTAACGAAAATATTCAGATTTTCGTTTTGATGATGCGCATTCGTGGTAAGGTTGGGAACCCCCGTGATAGAGGATTCAACCAGAGGGCGAGCAGAGAGGGTTGCATGGGTTAGAGAAAGAGAGAGAGAGAGAGAGAGAGAGAAATGGAAGGGATGCTGGGTTGTCGAGGGGTGCATCCGGGATCTCGGAGGGTGGCGATTCGTGGGGCGGTCGGTCGTCATGGATACGTTCCCGGCTAACCCCTAACCGCTCCTCCTCCCTTGTCATCCACATTTTCGCGACTACGCCGCCATCATCGACCCACCATCTTGCACCGAGGACCGACCACGAGATGTGTCCTCCCGTTCAAATTTTTCGGCAACTCGACGACACGATGCTCGAAACCGGCCAACCAATCATAATTCCAAATTGATCAACATTTCGGGATACTATGATTTTCAAGACGATATGTATACGTCATTGGTACGATATTTGCGTATGTATTATATGATATATATATATACATATATAGCAAATATAATATATAAGTATATAAATATAAATATAATGTATAAAAATATATATAGAGCAAATGTTTTCGTTTAACGAACGTATACATTCACAGCTTTGTAAGAATCCGCAATTAGTTGTTCCATGAAGAAGGAAGTCGTAGTTAATTGTAATCTATTTTTCTTGCGAGCACATAGAAACACGTAGAAAGTGCAGCCTCAAGAGGGAGCGAGAAATATTATCTTTGAAAAAGCACAAGCAACTTATCTTAGATATAATAATAAGTTATTCTGATGAGATTTATCAACAAGAAGATATGTAATATTTATAGTTATATAGTTATATCTCTATTATTGTTACGTCGTGTAAAGCGGTCCACGTGACGTCCTTCATTGTCTGACCGTCAAGGCCCAAGCACCGTTAGAGAGACCCTCAATAAACCTAAGGCTCCACCATAAACCGAGTCTTATTAGCTTGCAGGAACCTTTAATCCTGCAGGTATTTTCGGTGTATAGCTAGTACTTAAAACAGTCCTTAGGTCTATTACACATTCTTACAAATTACGGAGAAAGCAGCTAGTTACGTAATGGAAAAAAACGAATAGTTGCCTAACGGAAAAGCTGGTTTTTCCCATAAACAATGTCGCCCATGAGCCACGTTGGTAGGAGGCTTCTTCCTCCTATTTTCATTTCTAACGTTGATCATAACCAATCAGCATCGCGGATCGTTACCCTCACTTTCCTGACAAACGAATCCGCGTTCTTCATTCAAAGGACACATCCTTACCGAGCTTTCCTCCATAATCACATAAGAACGAACTTCACTTGTTTTCGAACCTATAGAACAGTCAAGCAGTAATATCTCAGTTCGAACATTCTCAACACCTCATGACTTCTTCGAAGACCACATATCTACCCGTACTCAAGCTCGGTCTTCAGATCAGTCATCATCTCTACCCAGATTCTCTCATCTACGAGTAATCCATTTCTTTGTCATCTATATTTTACGCAGCGGCGTTACTAACTTGTGCAAAGTTGTTGAAAATACATATTTTATGACCCTGTTAATCGCAGCGTTATACCACCTCAACCACCCATATTATCTCAACGGAAATCAGGGGATCGACTTATTCGCGGTGTCGATTCTTAGAATCGTAACGGGAATTTACGACTGCCGTTGACGCGCTCCCCACGATTGGTCGAAAATACAATTATCGATAAAAGAAAAATTCCTTCTACTAAGAAAGCAAATTAAAAAGAGCAGATTTTTCAAATTGTATCTAATCCTTAAGAGGAGTACAATTCATTCGTCAACATCCAATCAACCTTCTCCTATCAGAAACCTCCCAGCCTTTCCTACGATAAACTTTTTCACAATGATAGCTTGAAAAATCGCATGATTTCTCAAATCATATTACATTCGCGATAACAACGCAATACGTTTTTTCAGTCCGTTTCCACCCTTTCCCCCAATAAAGCCATCCTACGATTTATTGCTCTCTAATGATAAAACAATGACCAGTATAATTCCTGTTACCTTGTCGATATCGTGTGATATTCCGTCAAATGGAAATCGGTCAAAACCTTAAATAAAACTTCTAAAAAAATACACGATATCTACGCAGCCACAAGTAGTTGCTAACGACTGTGATAGTCGAAACTACTTCAAATGAAATATATAAATAAATAATAATAATACGTTGCACGATCTTCCAGCCGTCCCTCAATCAAAAATTACGGTTCCCTGCGTATAACAACCTTTCGTTTGCTCGAATCGTTTCACGAAATTTTCTCGACCGGAGCAGAAAGACAGGGAACCTTTCTGGCGCGTGAAGTTTTCAAGCGGCTGGCCGATAAATTTCCGAGGAGCAAGCAGGATATTGGTGTGGCCATGGAGAGAGAGAAACGGCAGTCGACGACCGTTTTGCTCAGTTGGCAGCGGTGCAGCCCTCGTGCAACGCACCCGTTGCAACCTCTCTACTTCTACTACCCCTTCTACTGTGCCTGGTTTCAACTCGTCTCACCCCTGTTTCCACCCTTCTGTGCAGAGGGGGCGTGGGCGGTAGATAACGTGATTTACACTGGCCGGGTAATTAATGTCCTCGGCGACCGGCGCTTTAAAAAAACAATCGGAAATCGGCGACAACGAAGAGCAACAGTCAGGCTGCCGGTATCGCGGCCGCCACTCGCCTGACAAATTATCACGCTCGAGATTTTCCTCTTTTTGTTTATTTATTTAGTACTTGAATATATAGTTCTTTGCTTTCCTCCCTTTTCTCCCGCGTTTTGCGCTGCGGAACGTCTTTAACGAATCGGTAAATCGAAGCTTCTGAGAAAAGAAAGAAAAGATATGGAAGATTAATAATGTATACGCTGCATAAGTATTTCGACGCTTCACGCGATCTGCGAACTGCGATCAAATGTTCAACTAAACAAGAACTACGCCATGCTCGATCGAGTTTCATATTTATCTCTTACGAATAGCTGACAATGCGGAAAATCCATATAAACTTTTAGAAGCTGGGAACGCGTAGTGCAATCAGGATCTCAATATCGAACATACTGCGTATACGCTTAAAATCACTTTGATCTTTTCCTGCCAACGAATTTCATCCATCCTCAATTATTACTCTTTTATTTATTGATTGATGTAAATTATTATCTTCATCAAAATTTGCCAACTGTATACGGTTGCCTGAGATAAGATGAGAAGCGAGAATTAGATTAAGCCAGAGCTTCATTTCAAGTATATTTTATATATTTGTAACAATTACTTATTTAAATTAAATTAAATACTTATGCACAGTAGTGTGTATATATACACAAAACTACGTATTAAGTTTGACGAAAGTAATAGATTTTGTATAATACATTCTTTTTCTATTGGCAAAATTAATAAGTGTGAATTTTTATTCAGTTTGAAACAGAATTGTACGTACTTACGATGACGCTTATTAATATTTGGACACCATAGTATTGGAGAAATTAGTGTCTGTGTTTCCTTATAAGGATATTATTCGTTTGATTGTTTCTCAATTATATTAGTTTTTTTTAATGTATTAAACTACTCATTTATTGTATTGCAATTTTAATTGCAATTAAGCAATTAATCATATTCATTGCAACGCTTAATCACATTCATCCGGTGCGAAGTCTTATTTAACTATCTAGAACAAATAACGTGAGAAAAACGGTACGATCAAGATCGTGGCGTTCGATTAGATCCTTCATCTCGAAATCATGAGAAATTCATGAAAAAAAGTGACTCGATTTAATTGCCATGACCATTAACGACTTGCGAGTTCCCGGCGATTGTGTGCCACTGACTCATTCACGTTTCGCTGTCCTTTAGCTTCTAATATTAGTCATACTCGTTATTATTTCGGTGACAAAAATTATTTGAATATACGTATAAAAGTGTGAGTGTTCTAAATAACTAAATTTTGTGTGTTAGATATATATGATATTCTGATAATTGCTGATAGGTCGATAGAAACTTCTGCAAAAGTTTCAATAATATAAATGTATATCTATACACACAGAGCAAGTAGTTAAGTTTGAACACAACTCTACATCTTCTAGTGGTAACAAGTTTTTCAATTCTATTGACCAGCACAGCTAACATAATTTTATTTATAAAACTTTTCATATCAGTATAGAAAAATGTTTATAATATGTTATTTTATTCGTAAATATCATATTCCTATTTTAATCGCAAATATCATATTTCTGTTTTATTCGCAAATTTATCATCTACCTCAGATTGGCTCGGATAATAAGGATATGAATATTTTATTTTATCATTACACGTAAAAGCTAAATTATCTATAACGCTATTATTTCCAATTCATTTACAGATTTATCATTCAACTCAGGTAGAGACTAACCGATCGTGTAATTAATTTGTATTACGAGCTAATTGCGTTTGGTTGGTTAACGACGTTTCCTATGTTAATCGTGTGTCACGCAAGTACGCGTGGAAAAGCACACGCAACACGATCGAGTACGCGAAAGCTTGTGTCGAGACAGGTGGTACAGAGCAGAAGCAAAAGTTAAGCTTCGAGATAAGGCCTAAAACAATATTCGTTTCATTTTACTTTCAAATGCTTTTTTTCCGCCTTACCGAGTTCCAGCGAGTGTATATCAATCATCGACAAAAGAAAGGAAATCGCGTGACGACATACGATTCGCGGATTATGTATTTCCATTTTATTTCCAGCAACTTCTGCCAAGCCACGATACGTTGATGAAACATACAGGTATAATTTACTGGATTGATTCATTAAGCGAAGAATAGAGTTATTAAGGTGCTAGAGAATATTATTTTCTTAATCACAAAGATTATCAAATTCTTTTCCTATCAGCGATATTGTACAATTCGACCCAATTCAAATACCATAGAGTTCCTCGATAATTCTTCATTTCCTTAATAGCAACCCGCTTTTGAACTCCTTAACTCAAGACCTGTGTATCGAATCATCCTATCACACAACCTACTTAATCTTTCCTTTAACTCTTCCTCATATATCACATTATGTGTTTCGGAATTAATAAATTTGTCATAGTTATCAATCCCTAGTTCTTTTATCAGAATGAAATATAAAGCCATAATATTATTACTTCTTGGCACTGATAATTACATAAATAAACAAGAAAGAAACTAATTGTACAACTAAACTTCATAAAAGTACAGTTCTTCTATCATACAAAACCTTCTTTAAAAGCTTACTCTAATCTTAATAGGTTAATTGATCTTCTAGTAGTGTCAACACAATCAACAATATCTTACACCAAACCAACAAGATCTAAAACCAAATATTATTATTTATAATATCTCTACGATGTAACAGGCTAATTTAGCTGCATCCAAATTACAAAAACTTTCTTCATTTTTAAGAATAAAAATCTTTAAGATCTTATAACTTCTTATTGCATCTCACTTAAGCACTACCATTATCAATGCCAAAAAGCAAAATATTATTCTACGTTCATTATCCTCTATAAAATCTTCCACCTACATGAATAAATACAATCAAATTAAAGTAAACAGCATTTCACTACATAGTCTTTTTGATAGACTCACCGGTGATAGACGCGGTTGGTGAAATGGCGGATGGATTGGCACGTGGTGGCGGCGAGAAAGCACCAGATAGATATCCACCGCGGTCGGCGAGCGCCTGTTTCGCTTTGTCGACGCTCTCCTTGAGCCTCTGGAAGGTGCTACCGCAGGTCAGGCCACGGTAGGGCCAATTCTCCTGCTTAACACCGGCCGCGGTTACTCCTGCGGCCGCGGCCGCGGCTCCGGCCCCGGAGGCTCCCTTTAATTCGAGCGCACCTGCGTACGAACAGCTAGCGCTGTCGTACATCACCAAAGAGCCCCTGAAAAATTAATCGAATTCTCCTTTTAACTTTATTTAATCAGATTAATGAAATTATAACTTTATTCTCTGGCGCAATATGTTTTTATAATTTGAAAAATCAATCAAATCAATCAAAAAAATCAATCAAAGTGTAATCAAATTTTTATGAAACACAGAACATTTAGCTGATTTATGCCACATCGTTCTTAGCTCTCTGTTATTCTTATATGACAAAGTGTCAGTTTACCATCTAATATTTTAAAGTATCATTTTCATCAAAATGAAAAATAAAAGCATATGAATATAATATTATAAAATCTATGTTATATTATATTAACAGATGAGACAAATGACGAAGAGTATTATAGGAGAATTGAAGAACGTAAATAATAGAAGAGCAATATGATCAATAGAAAAGAAACGTAAATAATAAAAAAATGACATAAACAAATTTTCATCTTCTAAATATTTCTAAATATTTCAGACTTCTAAATATTTCTCACTAACAATAAAATATACTCTATGGTATAGATTCTATCTCTTCTAATTTGGCAACGAATGACAAAGGGAAGAAGAGAATCCATAGACAACAGTATTAACAGAGCATGGATTACTGCGACTCTTCGCTAGTACTCGCGTATTACAGTAAGCAGTGTCGTTAAGGATCATTAAAGGACCCTCAAAGCATCCGGTAAAGTTACGATCGAATTAAATCGAACGAGCATGTGCGCATGAAAGTTTCTTACTTATAAACCAGCTGGCGCACTTATTATACAGAACTTGTCTTCTCACGCAAGAAACGTAATTAAAAATAAGAATACATAAAGCACTTGGAAAGATCATCGGTACAGAATAATTGAAAATTTTTTCATAAGAAGAATAAGAGTATTAATCGGTAGATTAAATTGTTCGATAGATGAATCATCGAATAAATATCTTTTTTTTAATATTTTAATAAATATCTTGTTTTAATTAATAACTATCATCTTCGAGTAATTAAGTGAATTTCTGTGCTTGATAATCATCGTGAATCATTGATAACTTACACATCGAGAATGGTGTCCGTTAATAGATTATACAGATCGTTACCTAAATCCTATATCTACGATCTATCCATTACGGATTATCTCGGATCATGACACCGCAATGACGTTCCGAACATGCACGATATCTCGATCAATTAATCAATCAACGCATCCTAATCCATTAAGAAAGATGCTGTTTTTTGATAGCATTCCTAAACAACAATATGCTATATTATTAATACATATATTAATTTTATAAGTTTGAAAATATCAATACAACTTAATGCAAATTTCTTAAACCTAATATTATATTAAAAAGAATATAGTACATTTTTATATCTTCCAATGATTTAGAACTTTAAAAATAACTCAATGAAGGTTTCCAAAATTGAATGTTGCATTGAGAAAAGAATATATACTGTAAATTTTTCCAGCAATTTGAAAATTTTAATACAACTAAATGCAAATTTTGAAACCTAACATAGCATTATAGAAAGGAATGCAGATAATACATACTATATTTCTACAGCATCCAATGATTTAAAAATCACAAAATGATTGGATAGAGACTTCCAAAATGCTACTTCAAACGTATTAAAAAGAAGTAATTAAAATTGTGTAATGTAGTATATTTTTCTTAAAGTAGCATTATATTTTGGAAGTCTATGATGAGTTACTAAGATTCATAACTTACACACTACGATATAATTTTTCTAAAAGATTGTGAATTTAGTTTTTGAAGATTAAAATACATTCAAAAATATATAATATGTCTTTGCACTTTGCAACGAATAGGAAATTTTGAAGAGTCACCGAGAGACTTCAGAATCCGGTGGCAGAGAAGATAGCCGCGAACGAACGGCTAACTGGAGGTAGATTACGTGCACGTAACGAGCGGGAACTCGTAATCGATCTGTCGTAATTTAGAGAGGAGCAGGCGGTTACCGCGTTGCATCTACCGGCCGATCTACATTTTATCGACTCGGCCTCCAACTTTATCGCCTTCCATCGGAATTCCGAAAGTGATACCACAATGACATTTGCATCGTTATCTTCGTGAACGTTATTTTCACTCTCCATCTCAAATTAATCCACCAAAAATTTAAAAAAAGACATTTCAAAAGAAAAAAAAGTAACATTTCTCCTTACAATTTTCTCTGTGTAAAAATATGTCTTCCTTCCGCAAACACGATCCCTTTTCCTCTGTTTTATGTATATGTACATCGTAATCGTCATAAATCATACATCTTTATCACAAATCAAACACAATAAAAATAATAAAGAAGTTTCAAAAAGGAAGCGATAAATAATATTTCTTCTTACAGTTATCTGTATATATAAAAATATAGATCTTTTCCAGTAACAAAATTCTTCTTTCTGTGTTCTCTACGTATCCACGACATCTGTCACTTCCTCCTACGAGTTACGTGAATTATTCGACTAACCGGAAACGAACAATGACCAGAGGAAAAATGGACGCGAGTTTTACCTGCTGTCACTGCGACGATGTCCACGATAAAATGCGAGTTGCACACCGTTCACGCTGACCATCGATCGTCTTCTCGATAAGAAAAGAAAAAGATATAATCTCTTTCTTTTTCCTCCAACTTGAAACGATGATTTCTTCCAGATCTAATCAGGTTTTACACGAAACATCGTTTTTTTCTTTTCTTTTATAAATTCGTAGGTGTCATCGAAAACGATGAATTGAGTGGAAAGCAGCGAAAACACAGTTCGGAATTAAACGCACCGCACGGATGTCCACAATGTATCGAGGTCAATTTAATCACGTTCACAAAACTGTCACATAATCACGATGCACCTCCGGCGGGTCGCAAGTATACGGTTTCCGCGTCCCATCCAGTTAATCCTCAATACTAAATAGCAATTGATATGAGGAAAATTCATACGATCCTTCTATATGCATATAATATTATGCATCTACTATAAATCTCCTTGTTGAAAACAGATTTTTATAACAGTATATATCATCATACGTATAGTCCTATTATACATATATTATCTATACATATGTATACTATACGTTTTAGGAATAACAACACTAGTTAATCCCATGGAGTTTTACCCAGTGAACTTTCAATATCAGATAATAACTAGTGTCAGGAAAATTCGTATGATTTGTCTGTATATATCTATATCTTCTCGTTAAAAACAAATTTTTATATTAGAATACACTTTGTGTATACTATTATAACTAATGTTATTGCACACATACTATTAATATATAGTGCATGTTACGTTTCTGGTATGACTATTGGGCTCGTTCCCGAACAGACCACAATAATGTAAGACTTGTCCTAGGGCACAGATTTACAAATCGTTTGACATCTTTCGCACCAAAATAATGGCGATAAACATTAGGTATGTATAAATCTTCTCTAAACGTAGACGTAGCTAGAGCTCCATACTCTTCTCACATTCGACATTGTCTTGTGTTTCTATCTTCTTAACCTCTAATCAGTATCACACTAATCTCTTGTACATTTGTAGGACGCTGTGTTTCAACGACAGAACTTGATAAGAGAAGCACGGGAACGACGAATCATCGTTGGAAAAACGTTGTAAAATTTCACTAAAGTATTTGATGTAAACAATAGACCGGTCGATCTTTCGATCGAAGATTTCGTAAAGGATTGGCGGGATCACTATGGATACGGCACGTGCGCCGTCTGGATTGATCAGTGGCGACACAGGATTGTCGGATATCGGTTGGTGAAGAGGCTGGACCTGATATCAAGAACAAGGTACTCCGGGCAGGTTGTCTCGCGCAACTGCGGCCGCCGCGGCCAGCAAATTGCCTGCTTCCGGGCCTCATTACATCACTCTGTTACTCTGTTAACGCTCGCCGGAAACCCCTCTGCCTACCTCGTCTAAACTCTCTCTCGCATGTACCTACACACACTATTTAAATGCACTGTGTCGCGGACGATGCGGCCGCGCGTACTTTCAATACGAAAGAGGGAGAAAACGATACATGCGTCTACCTTGCTGCGTTTTCTTACCGGATGATTCGATGATGGTCTGTTTGGTTTTGCTTGTGTGCAATGGAATCGTAGGACGGATGCTGGATTCACTCTGTTTTAGGTTGAGCGCTCTTTTGATGAACAGGCAATTACATGATGGTTTGCTTGGTTTCTTGTAACTCTGGTGATTAGTATGGTATTGTTATTGAAGAGTGGTATTTGATTCTATGTTAATGATTATGTTTAAAACGAGAATGTTTGATTGTGTCCTTTTTTAGGTACAGTATACTTTTATACATTGTTTCTTGTTGTTGGTACTGTCTAATGATGGGTTAGAAAGAATTGCACGATGGTTTCTTGATGACTAGATAAAATTGGTATTTGATCTTTCAATGAAGTCTTAGAATCAAAATGAGGTCTGATTTATGGTTATTAAAAATTGGACACTTTTGCAAAGGAGAAAGATTGTCAAATTGTTCTATTTTAAACAGAATTTGCATTGTTGCTTGTAATGTCTGGTGGTTGATATCTTATTGTGGTTTGATATATGATTTATGGTTGTTGGATGTTGAATTTGTTTGAAAAGAAGGAAGAATTCTGGATTCTTCTATTAGGTAAAGTATATATGATTTTTATAGATATATAATTCATAATTGTTGGAACTTGGTAAGATATAGAGTTTATACTGCACATTAATTTTACGGAAGTAATACATAAAATCCCAAGATTTGCAATAATATTTTCCTTAATTATAGATGTATTCTTTCTTATGATTCCATAATAAACGTAAAAGAAAGTTGACGATGATTATTAACCATTTAAAATTAATCTTGAGATTCGCTGTATAATATTAAATACAATCGCACAAAAAGTCTCCCATTTATTGCACAGCAGGAGGTGAACAAGAAAAAGAGAAGAATATAATTAATATTAATACTAAGGCATAATGCTATGCGCTTGATTCGATATACATATTCTATCTCGATATTTCTCTTCTAATATGCAAAATACAAAGTCCAAGGGGCAATGACGTTTTTCAGACGAGAAAAGCAGAAATACTAGTACAACGATAAAAACCGGAACGACTTCCATGATCACGATCCATGCTTAATACATGACAAAGTTCATCGATGAAAAGAGAGGACAGCGAGGAAAACATGGATATTACCTGAACGAGGCGCTCTTCCTCTAAAAACAGGAATTCTTTAACGACGAAAATAGAGCCAAACGATAACCAGTGAACACAACCCGCAGAAAACAAGAACACCTATTTAACGATGGACTCGAGTAAGTCTTGAATTCTTCTTGGTGCAACAAAAATTTCCGAATTAAACAGTAAAGAGAAAAGAAGAGCAAAGACAAAAATGGATGTAACCAATCAAAGGCTAACTTAAAATTTTAAATTTTAACTTTAAATTGTAGAATCTAGGTGTATGAAATAATAATGAAAAAAATATTAAGTGAACTTTTAGAATTTCTTTTTACAGTCGGAATGTTAAGGATGTCAAAATTCAATGATGCAAATTGATTGCGAATAATTGTAAATGGAACGTTGCCTTAATTGATCTTTAATGGGTTAAGAAATCTTGCATAAGAGATATGACACGAAACAAAAAACGATAATACAAGAGAGACAAATGGGGGAGGATTTGCAGAATTTACGAGGCGTTAAAAAAATGAATAACAACGTGGTGTAGAATGCGGGCCAATAAAAGAGACGGCAGGAAAAATTGCGAACGTGGGCGGTAATTTAGCGTTGAAGATACACGCCGGAGCGGTTAATACGCGAAACATGCGTGCAGACAGGTGAGGCTGGTGTTCACGAGGGTGTACACAGTGTATATCATAAACACGAACCGGTAAAACCCGTGGGAAAGAATCGGGAATAATAAACGTGCCGATTTTTATTCAGCGGTTATCGGAAATTCGCCCACGAGGCGATAAATGTTCGGATAGTTCCACTACTGTACACCTCTAAATCATTGTAGTTATTTTTCAGGAATGGTGGAAGCGATATTACACCCTGTCTGGCCGTATGTATGAGTGTAACGGTAAAATGATTTATACAAATCTCATGATCTTGTAACTATGTCAAATAGAAATTTGACTTAGACTTAATAATCATTATATGCGTTATATATCAATGGAACATCGTTTATTAACGTCCGAAATTGTGTTATCATTTTTTCTATACTTAAATGTTTTATTATGAAATTAATACTATAATGTATAATGTATTTGCTACAACAGGATCTTTTGTTCATGATGTTAATATGGAAACTGTCACTTCGCCGGTCTTTTCTTATTGTCAAAATAAGCTTAATTCCAAGACAAAGCAGACAGATAAAACTCAGTCATTGTAGAGTCATTGACTTCCGAGCTATCAGGGCATTTATTTCAGAGTTGTTTTAAGCTCTTATTTCCTATACTATTTATTACAATTTTCTACAACATTCTTACTTACTATACTATTTATTACATTATTCTTATACAATTACAACTACAAAATCATTAACTTTCAAACTACATAAATAGTACTCTTATTTTGGTTAAACATATTCCAAATTCTTACTTACTACATTGCTTACTAAGCTGTTTTCATATTACAGTTTTCATATTATAGGTACAATAATATATGCAATCACAATCAACTGAAAAATCCAAAATGAGATCCAACTCACCGTCAATGCGGGGTCCTGCGTGTAGCCTTATCCAGCACCGTCAAATCCAGTTCGTCTTCCGCACCAGGTAGCTCAAACCAAGTCTCAAACCTTCACCTCTTCACTTGCAATAAAATCCCAACCACGCTCTATATATACTTCACCCAATACTAAACCTCGTTCCTCTCTCAAGTATCCTTCAATGAGAAGAAAACTTCAACGAGGAGAACCGAACTAGGAAATCAGTAACATTGGATGAACACGCGGATTGAATGATAGCAGAGAGATCCAACGATACATAAAATAAAATCCAAAGGAAGCCGTAGCTTCAACTAAAGCAGACAGGTGAAACAGACTTAACAACCAAATGAACCGGCGTACGATGGCCGATAGCCGGCTATCCGAGCGGATTACAACCCCGGAGGATGTAACGAGGCTGCGAGAAACGCGTGGACCACCGTGGCGAACTCGGCCGCGATGCGACGGACGCACATTTGGCAGCGTCGTTATCAGTCGCGGTCCGACGATTGGCTGTGTATCGGAGCCTGCGCCGGGACGCCGGGAGAGAGGGTGGAGATGGCGGTGGAGGAGGTAGGAGGGTTGGTTGCTAACCCCCTCGTGCCCGGCTCTGGCATGAAGCGGCTCCTTAGAGGCGGGATCATCCACCAGGGTGGATCTTTCCTCTCCCTTCCTGCCTGTCCCTCTCTCTCTCTCTCTCTCTCTCTCTCTTTCCGTCTGTCTTTATCTGACCTGTTTCTACTACTACGTTCTACGTCCTTGTCTCTTATATTTGTTTTACGTATATGACTGTCTTTGTTGCACTTTGTCAGGAGCTCAATTTCACTTTTTCCATCATATATCTATTGCTTTTTTTTCTTTTTTGGATTCGTTGGATTTACAATAACGTCTTCGTTGGGGTGATCAGTCTCTTAAGAGTTTCTCAATCTTCGGAGGTGTTGCGTTTTGGCTTTCAGTTACCTTTTTTGGCTCTTGGATGTCTTCGAATGGTCCACTAAATATTTTTTAAAGGAAACTATTGTCATGAGATCCACAAAATTTAATTAGGTACAATTTTTTAAGATATAGTTACGGATACACTCACAGATGGATGTTTTGTTTAAAAAAGTTGAAATGTATTGAATACATATACTTTAACTTTTCTGGAAAGGGACAGATACGGACAAGGATCTTTTATTGATATCCGGATTTATTTTACTCCGAATTTTCCATGTTAAATACGATGAAATGAAAAATGAAAAATTCATTGAACAAAAGAAAGTAATTAATTTTAATATCATAATATAATACTATATTATTGGCTCGAATATTTTATGTTAGTATTTTAGGTCTAATACACGGTAGTAAAAGCACGATAGACGGTGAAGTTTCTCGAACGCAAAGCAGAAATATCAGGATAAAAAACCGGAACGATTTCCATAATTACGGTCCATGCTTAATACTTGACAAAAATCGTCTAAGAATAAAGGGAGACTATAAATACTGTTTGTTGGATATTCTACGGTGGTCTTTGGAAAAGACTAGAATTATACAACATTGCAAAGTGTTTTGTAATACTTTTTTATTTTTAATATTGCATCTATTATATTTGCTACTTGATGAGAAAATTGAGGAAATTGCTAGTTCTTCTTGGTGTGATTAAATTTAAATTGGAATCGATATGTTGATATCTTTATAGCGACTGAAGAAGTTAACGAAAAAGGAAGGAGGAGGGTTTTCAAGCAAAACAGAACGAAAATTGTTGCATACAAGAGCTCGAAGTTTGGCGTGCAGCGGTCATGGGACCTTGGCATAGGTTCAAGATGACGAGAACATTGAGCTTTCAATTGTACTCCGTAATGGGCCTTTATAATAATCCAATATTTCCAACTAAATGTCTTTCACCTCCGATTCGCGGGAATTTATCCACTTAAATCTTTCAACGCTCTAAAATAAGAGGATGTGGTAAGAACAACGTCTATTTCTTTGTAGCTTCAGTTAAGTGCATTGATTGGAAATGATGTTAGATTTAAATATGGAATTTTGAGTAAACATGGGATTAAAATTACTTTAAATCCAACTTAGATAAAGTAATATCCTAAATTATCCTAGACCATAGTTAGGTAAGAACAATACCTATAAACTTTTATATGTCCCATCTAGCTAGTAACATTTCCAAAATAACAGATTGTTTTTATGAATAATTCAACGTTATCTGCTAATCTTTATGCGACACATTATGGATTATACTTTACTTGTTATTGCGCTTAGATCAAAGATAGATTACTCTTTTCTCTTTAAATTAATATTTTAACCAAAGAATAATTGTCAAGAGAGATATCAAATGCTAAGAAAACTAATCTACTCGTTTCCATAAATTTAGCCATACAATAATAATACTATAATGACAATTCTAAACCAGAACTAAAAGAGAGCAATGCCCATGAACACGTAGAAATTTCGTAGAGCTAATAACATTCCCAGGATAAGTAGTAAATTCGATTAATATATCAATGTTATCTCGTGATCTTTATGCAAGGTCATGGCGTATACGTTCCCGCCCTTCCACCGGGTATCTGCTTGTACGAAAATTATCTGATCTACGGCGTGCAGTAACAACGGGGGCGCGACACGTCGGACACGTGGCCAGGGCACGGTTTCGAAAGGGTGCTGGCGGCCAGCCGCCGGTATATGTTCCAACATATCGTCGATAACCATATATCGTTATCGTCCTATTCGTTAACCGTAGCGATCAACGCGAATTCACGTGTTATTGTTATCGGTCTCTGATTTTCAAGATCGCATTACTACGCTATAGAAAATCCGGTCCTATTGTTTCTCTTAGTTCTTCGGATCTAAATCAGATTATAATTTGCAAATGTTTGTTGCTGATCTCAATTTGATTTTAAGAAAATTATACATAGATATGAACATAGGTCTCTTTAAACTTTAAACAGTCCTAGCCGTAGATCTTTCTTCTATTTCTTCCCAATGCCTATTCACCTAATAATGTTCTTATTTTCTTCACAGATTCACAGGCCTGGAACCTAATAACGTAGAACCAATTTTATCCACAGACTTGCACTCAACCAACATTCTTCTACACCCCCAAACCATCTTACCTCTTTCAACAAGAAAAACATCGCTTTATCAACCCTCATCTCCCTTTATCTCAAAAAATCTCTTCTCTCCTTTGTTATACTATATCTTACTTCTTATAACTTTTATCCGTAGATAGTGAGCAGTACACCGTGCATAGCCGATTATACGTGGAAACGGTTGACGATGGCTGCGACCGGAAGTAGCACGGATCCACTGTGGTCCGGACACGAAAACGCACTCATCGATCAGGACACAAAAGGTTCGATGTTTCTCGCACGATTGACATCGTTCCTTGCTTCACGATTGGAGGCTTCACGCATGAACAACGAGCCACGGCTAGACATGGTTCGTGATTTCCACCGGAAACGAACTGGCCAAGGGGGATGGTCGTTGAAACGGAGAAGAACTGCTCGATCTGAGACTGATTCTTAACGCTGATCGGTTTAATCGATTATTCACGAATCACTAGGTAAATAATAAGGAAATTTTTGTTTCTTTTTCTGCGAAATTGCAGGGGTTTGAAAGATTATTAGGTTGCGTTTGGTTTAGAAATTGTGCGTCTTTGCGGTACTGCAAATAGGGTTGAAAATTGCTATAGGATATGAGAATTGATAAAGAACGGCGATAAAAGTTTTCTCATGTCTTTATTTGTTAAATTCTTTAACAACTTGCTCTTTACTTTCGTGGTGCCATCTTATTTAATTATGGCGAATACGGTGTTTATCTCATTCAGAATATCATATCATTTCAATACTTACTTAAGACAAACCTGGAGGATAAACAACCCACTTAAATTCCCCATTTCTTTTTAAGGCCACTGTTACATTTGGAAGAAAATATTTATCTCGTACACAGTATAATGAATTTCTCTCTAAAGACATAAAAGAATCATCATCATCCCAGTACTTATTCCAAGAATCACTTAACCAGCCAAAAAATAATTTGAAGGACTCCATAGATAGAATCTTTTTCTTTTATTTAGAACAAAATATTTATTCCATTTAAAATAATAAATTACTCATTTCCAATATTTCATCCAGAAAACATTCAACCAACAAAAAGGACACTTCCATATTCTTCTACGCTGATACCAAGAACAAGATAGCACTCAAACCAAATGACCCTTGGTTGGCAATAGAATTCTGCAAGCGCCCAAAATAGAGTCTTCCTCTTCCAAGAGAATCCGAAGGATAATCAGTTCAGGTCGAAAATGTTCTCTCTCTCTCTCTCTCTCTCTCTCTCTCTCTCTCTTTCTGTCTGAATCAGGATAATCCGTATTGTTGTCGGCAATCACGAACGGGCCGGGTACGGTGGATAGAGGCCGAAAACGAGTCTATCGGCATTTAGCCGGGTTTCGTGAATGTAAACTAGGCGTTTCCTGCACGTATCGTACAAAGTGCTCGATTCGCTGGTCTTTTTTCACCGGACCGATCGATAATGCCATTGCAAACACCCTGTATGTGCTCGGTTAATGTTAATGGCAGGGGCTGGCTCGGGTGAACGGTGTGGGTTGCCCCTTTGCCCGTGAGTTAGAGCTTCCTGAGGCTTTCCCCGCATCCACCGTGCTACCCTCGCCGACTAGAGGAC
This sequence comes from Bombus affinis, assembly GCF_024516045.1. Lineage (NCBI taxonomy): Eukaryota > Metazoa > Arthropoda > Insecta > Hymenoptera > Apidae > Bombus > Bombus affinis. The sequence continues at coordinate 13,292,242 of NC_066344.1, forward strand.
TGTGTCTGGCTAATGGTAAAGCCAGGAAATATCAAAAGTCGTCTCTGTTACCATTCTTTTTAGTTTTCCCGAGTTTCTTCCCTTTTCCTTGTCGTACCACGCATCGAAATCCTTGCACTTTAGTTCTTCTTCCCTCTTTTTTCCACTTTCTTTTTATTGGTTGATAGATAGGCTCTTGTTAGGGATAAGAAATAGTCGAAAGCTTGGAAAATGTGAAACAGTTATTCAAATATTGGTATACATTATCTTTAGATTTATTTTGATATATTAGACTTGAAAGAATTAGAAAAAATATTTAAATATTAATGTTAGCCTATATATTTTTGGAGTTGTAAGAATGTTTATACAGATCTTTATCTGGAATAAAAAGTCAAGAGTTATCGGCGAATTGAAGTGCTTGTGTTTGCTTCTTTTTGTTCTTGTTTGTGTGACAAAATATAATACACTTTTTACTAATATTTACATAGATTGTTGCTAAGGATTAGGATAAAGAGTTATTAAGGAATTTGGAGAACAAAGGAAGTGCCTTTGCTCTTATTTGTATGACAGAATATATTAAAGCATCACATTGTTAGCTTTTTTAGCTTTTAACTTTATATTTAGAAGGATATTTGAAAGTGAAAGAGAGTAAGAACATAAATTTATTTCTGTTGCCACACACGTAGAGTGAAGATGGTTAATTTTTGGTGATTTAGTAAGAAATATAGGAAAAGTATGGGCTGCTTGAGTATTTTTATTCAGATACAAAAGGAATTTTTACGAGGAGAATCAGTTACTGCAACAAATTTTCTGGCTTCCCTTTCATTGTTCTTTCTGGTCGGTTTTCATCGAGTTAGCCGCGAGACCAGAAAGTAATATATTAAAGCACCCTTGATCTACAACGATACCGAGCAGCGGTTAACGCGGTTATCATCGGTAACACGATCGTTGAAATGATAAAAAATGTATCTAACTCGAGAGAACAAATGTAATCACTGCTTGTCACGAACACAATGCATTCAACAGGTTAGTGCTGCATATTAAAAAGAGTTTATTCGCATGCTTATAAATCCAGCTCAACGTTCTGGAGGAAGATTTCTCTCGATTGCTTCGCAAAAGGTTCACCATACCTACTAAAAATCTGGAAAAAAGGGGAAACAGGTAGAGTTATGCAATTTTTATCATTGTTTTCAAAGTAAGATATTTACAAATTATTTATTAATTTCGAACGTTTTTAACTAGGATTGTTAAGTCTTGGATAGCACTCGTTAGATTCCTTGGATCTTGAGTGATACAGATTGAGGTTAGATTAGGTTAGGTAAGTACATACTGAATTCCAGAATATAAAATAGACCATATCATTAAAGAAAAACAATATCAGTTTATTACAGTTGAAAAACCAATTTCTCTAAGCTGAAGCTTGTACAATAATTATTTAATAACTTATCTTTAAGAATTATTAACATCGATTATTGTACAAGAAACCCTTATCTATAATTCTATTCAATATTTAATAGAAACCAAAATCTTCAAGGCACATGACTTAACACAGCTTAATATTAGTTGCTAAAGTCCCTCAAACTTTGTAATCTCCTAATTCCAACTTTCACTCAAACACAATACGAGCGTATAAAAATCACAAACCCAAACGAACCTATGTTACAGATCTGCATCTTGTACTAATCTCGAGTAACTAAGCCCGAAGTATGGCCCGTAGTTGAGCGTAAATCTGGGACCCTTTAATTGGAAACAATGGTCCGACGAGAATAGATTAGAGCGTTGAAAAGGCGTGCACAATCGCGGCACGCTTCTGCCGCGCGTAGATTTCACCCGAGGGAATCGTCGATATCGCGTGATTTAATTTGTTACAATTAGGGCAAAGGGTCCCTTAGGTAGGACAGCACAGAGTACCCGGCCAAAAGAGCGACAGAACGTGACAGACAGAGGCAGTACGAGCGAGTTCACCGCGCCCTGCTATTAATATCAGTTAACGACCCGATATGATCGCTCGTCTATACTCACAGACAGGCTGCCATCGGTAGGTTCAAGCCATGGGGTCGAATCATGTGCTTCATCCATGGTTTTGACCACGATTCACACTGACATCGATCCACTGACTCACCGGTTAGAATTCATCCTCAGCTTTCCGGCTAAATCAATCTAGAATCTGTCGTGGTTACCTCACCTGGAGAAGAATAAAATGGTCTGACTGGTTCGGGCTATTTATTAGGCATTTCGAACGGGCTTTATCTTGATACGTGGTGTATGTGGAAGTGGAGATTGAAATTGGTATCGTTTTGTTTGTAAATGTTTGGAGATTTAAAAGGTAAGTCCGTAAATTAAAATATTTAAGTTACGAATATTTAAAAATAAATTAAATTTAAGTAATCTATATGTCCTTAAAGATTCTATTGAGATATTATTTTTGCAGTATTTTACAATACGACGTAATTTTACATTAGCTGTTGCGAATACAACCAATTTGTAATCTCGGACTAAAAGGTTAGGTTTAAAGTTAAGGTCCCTACAATTAATAAACAGTCCCTACAATTAATAAAATGCATCGTCTCCTTCAAAAAATCAATAATTTAATGCTTTTCGAATATTCTCTCTTCCAAAACTAACACAAAATCTATATCTATAGGAAACATAAGAATCAAGGATTGGCTGTCAAACCCTATGGATATAGGAAAAGCGGCGTCGGGTGCACGTAGAGAACGACCGATAACAATAGACAGGGGCCGTGCTCTATCTAGCAGGCATCCGGGCCAACGTCGAAACGAGGCTGGTGCCGCGCGGATTACCATAAGCATTCATATATGCAGCGGCGCATTATACTTGCATACCCAGCATAAAGGTGGCCGTGTCGACGCTCGTATTGGACAGCGGCCGCAGGTATATGTATTGCACCGGCTGGCCGGTCGGCCACTTACTTACGTGTACCGAACCGCCTTCACGAGTCGCTGGCACGCGAGCCTGATTGACTTGTAGATGAGGCGACACAGTCGATATACGCCAAGTCCACCGTCCGACTCTGAAACCCCCGTCATGGCTACCGATGCCCGTGCGATTCTACCTCCTCCCCTTTTCCCTATCGGTTTCTCTGTATTGTTACGAACAAACCAAGGATACTTACATGTGTATACATCGATTATATTTTACGATATAACACTAGAAGTATCAGTTAGGATTGATGTTTTGGTATACTTTAATCTGTTTGTATTATTGTTTGGAACGTGATTGAAAGTATGTAATATATCACATACTGCATTATAGAATCGTTTACCTTTTTGTTAGAAAAATTAAGCGTATTGTATATGTTTATAATTAGTTAGGTACAGAAAAATATACACAATGGGCTATAGTGTTAGTATAATGTTTAATATAGATAGAGTGGATTAGGTCAGATTTAACAAGATGTATATTCCAGATAATTAATAGAAGCATTTAAATTATATATGTATTACAATATTCACAATGTCTAAATTAATTATGAGCAAATATTATGGAAAATCATCACATTCCAAAATCTTCAGAAACGACTCTCCATTACGAGGCGTCTTGAGGCCATTGGTAGCCATGGGATTTCTACACCGTGGCCACGCACCCCCACGAGCATTTCCCGTCTCGGTCTTCCACTCCCTCTCGTCGAACCTCCTTTTCCAACGTTCCCTCGCAGCCACCGACCGTTATCTAGTTAATTAATCTCCGCCGACGGCGGCAGCCGACTACCAGGGCGGCAAAACTCCCACCGTTTCTGCAGCCGTAACGAGCCACGACAACGAAAGTGTCGAGCGCCACCCCCTTAGTTCACTTCAGATTCGCGACTCTCCCCATCTTTTCAAACTGCGAAAATTTAATCGCTTTTAAAGAACCTTCATGCAATTTATCGAAGGGGATAATTGAAAAATGGTTGAAGAAGTGAAATGATTTTGGAAATAATAGTGGGGTGAGGATTTGAAGATGAAGACGTGAAAAGAGTGATGAAGAACAAATACTTGGTGTTCAGGTCATTAAAGGTAATATTCTTTATTATTATTATTATAAACCTTTTCTTTATTAATATTATTATTAGTAGTAGTAACTAAATTAGTAACCAAAAGTACCAAAAACACACGTTCTGAATATTCTTCTTGGTTTCATATGGTTGCACATATACTAGTTTATCAGCGAATTATATATTTTAAGATAAATATTCCAACAGATTCAAACAATCAATTTACTCAGATCTACACGGCATATAGTGCAAGTTGAAGCTATAAAAATTACACTGAAAATAGCGGGCATGGAATGATTTGAAAATGAGAAAACAGGCGAAACAGGTGACAAATAAATTATTGAAAGATTTGGATGGGCCACTAATGAAAGGAACAATAAAAAAGGTAGATTCTACAAATAAGATAAAAAAAATTAAATAAAAAAAATTAAACACTTTTCTCTAACCAATATTGATTATTCCAGTAACGTTCAAAGGATTAGTTCTATATTGATGACCTCTTTGATGTTCCTCAAAATTCTTCCAAATCCCGTTTCAAGCGAAACTCTGCTGTTTGATCTTCGACCACGGAACATCAGTGGCGACATCCTGTTCAACCTACATTCTCTACCACTCGCAAGATCACTCCGACGAGTCAACGCCTGATAACCTACCAACGAAACAATTTACCATGAAGCTCACCAGATCCATGATAGTTACCCTCCGAAATAAATCTATCGATCGCTCCCATATTCCGAACGAGGTCCAACAGCAAGTCTATCGGCGGAGCAGATAGATGTCTCAGGTCGACGTTGCGACGCGTGCGGGGTGGTTCGTGGCGTGGTGCTCGGTGGCGTGGTACGACACGGACGGTGCGCCCCCTGATGCGGGGTGGGCAAGTATTGATTGGGTCGGCGCGTTGGTCGCGGCGTCCGTGTCCAGAGTGCAGGAAGAGAGGGTGGCGGAATCGCCAGGCGCCATCACGCGGGGCCACCGCGACCGTCGTCTGAAGGGCCGTCCAGCCAGTGGCCGCGATCTCGATTCACCGAAAAGATGGTCATGATGGCTGGCATGGACGACCACGAGCGAAAAGTCGTCCTCGAGTTCTGCCACCTGCTCGAGAAAAGCAAGCAGCTGTTCAACGGGCTACGGGATTTACCACAGTACGGGCACAAGCAGTGGCAGGGTTACTTCGGGCGCACCTTTGACATCTACACGAAGCTGTGGAAGTTTCAACAGCAGCACAGGTGAGTGAAACTTGAAAAAAAAGGAAGAAGAAGAATAAAAACAGCAAGATAAAGAAATAGATAATGATGAAAGAAAAGATAAGAAAAATGGAAAGCATCATGCAACATTGTGTCGCGTATATACCACACGGAGGCCACACGGTGAGTCATCGTCGGACGAGGGTGGCCGCTGGCGTGGCTGAAGCCATCGATCACACGCGTACGACATCCTCCACGCCACGAGGTCCTTCGACACGATCCGCGACTCTGTCAGGATAACGCTGAAACAGAGCTGTGTTCTCTTGGTGTTTTCTCTATCTCCTCCGGAAGGGCCTGACGGGCCGCGGGAGCCCGCCTCGCGCGGAAAGGACACGCGTGTATTTACACGTACGTGGAAGACGTACGTAATAGCCAACAGGGGAGTAAAACGGGGATCGGTTGCGCCCGTTCACGAAGGACCACGGCACGGTCCTTTTACGCGCTCGACCCACCATGTGACGTGAACGTGAATGGAGAATCGTGCGCGCGAGTGAACACGGTCACGCGTGTGCGTATATAGCTATCGTGTATCTCTGCCGCTTACTCAGACCTTCATCGCGATTTCCCTACGAGATGTCGGTGCTTTTAGTGGGTTACACGTTACTCTTCGTACATCTACAAGGACAGAATAATCTTACGGGTTTCATCGATTGTCATTTTCCTAATTTTATCATTTTCAATTTAGTATAACTGGACTGCGGCTCTTTGTACAAACGCTTTTGTTAAAGTTTTAGTTTAAGAAATGAAATTTAAGCTTTGAATATTTTATGCTCTTTTAGGACTTTGCGCATTCCTTGCATTTTTGCATTAAATTCCCCTTAAGTACATAAACATTCGTAGTCTAGTAACAATGCTAGCATTATAGATATCTTTATACTTTATTAGGTAGATCTGACACTGCAACTGGAAGAATAGGATCTAACCAAAAATTTGTTTCACTCTTTATATATTATAACGAGTATTGGACTTTGGATATTTTATGTATTTTGCATATTACGTACACTTTATGATATATACTTTTGAATTTTGAAAATCCACAACCCAGATATTTCTATCGTTTGGAATAAGGATTGGAGATACGAAGAAACGTCGAGCATATTATATTAGACTTTTATAGTTCTTGAAGCAGATTTTATATAGCATATTGTACGTATGATATAATACGTGTGATTTAATTTTATAAAATTCAGAGCATGAAAGATAAGGATATATATATATATATATATATATATATATATATATATATATATATGTACGAAGGAAACATGAAATTAAATGACGTTTTACAAAATGAATATATTTGTGTGAGAGAATTATATGTGTGTTTAAAAGATACGTTAATTTCAATTTAGTCTGCTTTCACGTTTCCTTTGTACATCTTCCCTTTTATACGCTGAATTTTGCAGAATGAAACTTGAAATATCCTTTAAAACGATCGCTTCGGGCTCGAGTGTTTCAATACCTTTTGCTGAGAATTAAAAGATACATCAGTTAACATAGAAACTGCACATGAAAATAGATAGATACATACATATAACTATATTTAATAGTTTTCTATCCCAATAAATCTTGTATGTTTTAATTAATTGTAAAGCATATTGTCAATTATTTTATTGTTTAATTAATTGTAAGATTCCAATGTCCTTGATAGCTCAAATCTTAAAAAAGATAGAGCTTGTTTAATATATTTTATTATTTAATTAACTGAAAATTTCAATGCCTTTGGTAGATCTTGTATTACAAAATGGATTTATTATTTATATCTTTGAAATTCTTCCATTTGCGATGAAGATTTCTACATCATATAATAGTTTATAGTAATTATGCATTAAGAAATTATATTTTCATCTTTAAAATTACTAGGCTCTGTTCAATTGCGTTTCAGATATCTTTATAGATCATATTACATGATTTTTTCTCGTAATACGATTCAGAATTTGCATGATCTTTACGTGATTTCTCCGAAGAGTTCTTGTACGATAAAAAGCACGTGACTTGGATTCTCGTGGCCATCGCTACGCGATGCATCCATCTATGTTCAATCTTCTATATGATTTAATATACTTATTCCAATAACTACGTATTTCTTATTTCATAGTAATTATTAGTTATATTAGATTAGTAAAAATATGGTAATTTATCGGTTATTAGTATTATTATTATTATTGCATGATTGAAATTAACAGGTCCTAATTCTTCAATATTTAATTATTGCAAATATTGTTAAAATTTCGTGTTCAACGTCATAAATTATTCACGTAACTTTTTATAAGTAAAATGCACCGTGAAGGCCATTGAAAGTATGAATCTGAGACTTACGTAAATGTTAAAATAGTTCAACGTCGATTCTGATGATCTTTCATTGGGGAATAAGTCAAGAAAGGTCAGTAAATGTCACCGATAATAATATTTTAATAAAGATTATTGAATATAATTTACGGTGAACGATAAGGGAAATACTATTTCAAAGGAAACTAAACCGTTCTACGATTATTCGTCACTTGACACAAATTGAATGAATACATAAAATGAACCTTGAACGTAGAGTTTAAAGAATTTTTTAATTCTGAAACTGATTATTTATTTATTTATTTATTTATATATTTAGGGTCAGTATAAAATACAAATATAAGGCGACAATGTTTGTCTCCTTTACAATATGTTTTCTAAAAAAACGAGTCAAAAAGTATTTATTATTTGAAAAAAATAATTTAATTTAATTAAAAAAATAATTTAACAAACAACTATCATAGCACACGCAGTAACTAAAGGGTACAAGCGTTTCCAATTTCTTCTTCCGTTTCTTGTTGTCCATAAATTGCAATAGAAGAAACATTACGATCGTTACGAGGATCTGTGTCACGTGGTTTCCATCGTACTCCCCGTGGACCATGGGGATGATATAACGATCGTGCAAATGTTTGCTGCCGTAATCATAGTATTCTATAATCTGTTTAGTTTACATGTAACCTTTAAATCAGAATTAATTATTCACTGCGTTAGGTGTAAAATATTGAAAGTCTGAAGAATTAAAATTAAGTTTAATTGTTTCTCTCTAGCGAAACTTTTTTAATTACAAATTGTTTGAACCACTTTTTCTCTGAACTGTTCATATATATAAAGCATCATAAATTACATATTATAGACCAATCACATTACTCCATTCCTTTCCAGTCATCATTTCATTCATAAACTCACCATAGTTTCTACCCATAACCTCTTTTACTAAGTAACAGTCGAAGCTAACCCTAGACCGATTCACTTGGGTGAGTTTGCTTCGTTGGCCCACTTGGACCACGTTACACACACGTCTTTATTTACCCTTTCGATTCTGTTGCACTGGATGCCCGGTAATCTTCAGCCCTTTGTACCTTTCCTTTTTGATCGTAAAGTGTCATCAACATGGGCCGGTTGGCTGATGGTGCGACTCGACAAAGAGTCAATTGTCTATCCGGCTATTCACACCGCTCGCGTTCGTGCAGACATGCGACACCCAACCGCTACGGTACATCTCCTATATACACACACGTACGATATACGTGCATACGTAACACGTGGCTGCAGGTATAGATAGGTAGACACGCGATCGTGCCGTGTCGACTGTTAATAAATATCGGGGACGCTCTTTCAGGATCGGTTCCACACGTCAAAACAATAGGGAAAAGTTTCTCGAACATACGGCCATCAGTTTCAAAAGTATCGCTGGTATCTGCGCTTGTATTATGTTCCCCTGTTTCTCTTTTTTACCTTTCTTTTTCTTTCCTTGTTGTTTCGTCTGTTTAGTTTTTTTTATTGTGTTGTAGTTTCCTTGCCCCTTTTTTGTCGCGAAAGGTTAGGTATTGAGACTTTGTTACTAGCATTTCTTTGATCTTAGTCTAGGGAGGTGTGATTTCTCGTGAAAGAAAGTATTGTTAGATTTTGCGAGGATTTTTTAGTGGTGATTGTTTAATGGATGGGGTTGGAAGCATTATATTTTTGTAGCCTAGCTGGGGAAAGTTTTAAGTATAATATAGAATTTTATACAGTGTTCTCCATAGAAACGTTAACGTACCTCTCTTCCTTTATTATCTTACCTTCAAAACTGAAAATACGTACAAACAAAGAAAGACTAGTACGTTTTTTATAATTGGCACAACAAGATTATAAATCTCTTAATACTTAATATTTGAGCAATTGTACTTATTTCAAGCAACAGTTACTTAATAGAAGATCCAGAAATAAAAAGACATAAAAGTATAAAATTATACTTCTTTTCTTATATCTAGTGCCTTTTGTTTCTATCTTTCATATATATTCTTATATTCTTATTTTTATGTACTTATTAACTCAATATATCAATCAACACTCCTACCAAAGCGCCTACCAGACCAGTAACCATAAAAGGCGCGCGTGAACCCACGCGCGCCCGCTTCTTGCAGGACGATACTGGACACGAAGTACGGCCTGAAGAGGTGGCAGATCGGTGAAATCGCGAGCAAGATCGGCCAGCTCTACTACCATTACTACCTTCGCACCAGTGAGACTTCGTACCTTCACGAGGCCTACTCGTTCTATGCGGCGATTCGCGGCCGCGCTTACTACAGCCGTGCCGCCAAGGAGGATAGGAGCGACCTGATGGTGAAGAAGCTCAGGTACTACGCCCGTTTCATCGTCGTCTGCCTGCTGTTGAATCGTATGAAGCTCGTCCGTGAATTGGTCCAAGAGTTGGACGTCCAAATCGTTGATTACACCAGCACCTACGAACCGGACGATCAACTCGAGTGGAATTTAGTCCTCGATGAGATCAAGGCGTTCGTGAAGGCCGAGACGGCCGTCGGAGTGGTGCAGTTGGACTCGAACCCGGTTATACTGACCCACAGGTTGGGGCCCCAGACCTCGCCGCCAGTCGAACGTACGCCACCCATGTGCCTATCCCTGCAGGAGATCCTGATCGTTGGCAATTGCGCCGACCAGGTGAAGTTCAGTGAATTGTCGATGGACATGTTCAGGATGCTACAAACGCTGGAGAGGGAGCCAAGGGACGACCCTAATCACCTGCACGATGCGTCGCCGGCAGGAAGGATGCCATTCAGGCCTGGCGCGTATCCTGGTGCCGAGAACGGTGCCCCGAGGCGAGACAATCCACACAAGTACCTGTTGTACAAGCCCACCTACAGCCAGGTACAGGTATTCCTCGCGAGCGGCTTCAAAGAGCTGCCCGCGAACGGAGCGCTGTTGCTCTACTTGTCCGCCGACGGCTGCTTCTCCACCGTCAAGCATCCGGAAGAAAGTGAGTGTTGCCTTTGATCGCGACCGATCACGCTTCCGCGAGTATCTTAGAGCCTTGGCTGAGCCGTTTTTACGTTTTGCTGTCAGGGAAGAGATATGGAATAGATGTAGGCAGCCGATGTAGGAGTAGAGCAGATTGGAGAGTTGGAGGAAGTTTGATAGATGGTTGATGTTAATGGGTTTTTCTTGGGAAGGAAAATAAGGAAGAGCGTTTTCCGTGGTTGCAATATTTCTATTGTATAGTTAACCTTAATAGCTATGAAGTTTTATTAGCTTTGTCGATTAGAGTTGTTTCATAAAATGTACAAAAGCAAATTATCATTGGGCTAAATATTTTTGACGATTCCTTGAAATATATTGTCACCGACAGACACGTGTCTATCCTAATTTGAGAGTACTACAACCACATCGATAAGTATCATATGCAACACAAATCCAATATTTTATACATTTGTACATTTTCACACTAATCCTAAAGCCAACATTTCCAAATCAAGTTTTATATAGCTTTCTTTCCTAAATCCAATACCGTATCTTAGTAAATTTGTAAAACTTCTCATTCGACAATTCAACTACCTCCACGACCTCAAAATCTCCAAGTCGAAACAGTTTGCGCGAACTAATAACCAGTTGATCGATCAAAGCATGTTCGCCTCTTGTCAACGAAAATAGTTTCCGTTTTAAAAAGGCGGTTGGCCTCCGGTCGATTCCGTTGATCGGCCGAAAATTACTTATCACGGTAGAGGGCAGTCGTTGATGCAAGGCTAAAACGAATCATGCGCTTGACGAAGCCGAATGCGAACGCGTGTCGGCATTTTCGGTCAGTTTCCTCGGCCGGTAATTCGACCGGTCGTGTAGAGCGGGTCTTCCGTGTCCTATCGATACGTCTAACTCTCCTGACGATCCTTGAACGACGAAGAAAGGATTTTTCCATGTCTATCATACAAAATATTCGTATTCTGTTCAACGAATTGAGTCTAGAGAGGTAAATAAAACCACGTAACTAAAATCTAAAGAAGATAGGGTTGAATTCACAATTCTGAGATATTATAGAATATGTAGAAGCCATTTTTCCGTATATTAATGTTTTAACTGGAAAGAGTTAATTTAGCAAAGATATAATCGAATTTAATGAGATATTTGTTGCTTTAATTAAATTACTAAAAAATGAAACTGCTTCCTTTGTTACAGCAGTTAAATACATTTAATCAAGCACGCTCAATTAAATATATACGTATACTAGTAAACCGTGGATGTTTATACAGATTCAAATTTTTGTGATCATAACTTAAAAAATGGAAACTCAGAATAGACTTTTTTTCATAAATATTTTTGAGAATATAATTAAGAAAGGAGATATTCGATCAGGAAATTGTTTTATCTATCAGTATTATGCACTATACTTTGAATATTTTATATAATTCTTGTATCATGTGTATTTTGTGCAATTTTTCACTTCCAAATTTCCTATAAATGTATAAAAATCCGCAGTTTACAGATAAGCCGTGTCGCAACAATGTTACACGATGCCTACGCCACCGCACGTAGATCTACCTTTAAACGCATGCCACTAATTGGATCATCGAATCGGACTATCACCTTTCTCCGATTCGTTCAAGGGCTTCCAGTGAGCATACGGCACACGAGCCGCACTCACCGTTGATTTAGTTACTGAAAAGAACGCTCTTTTCGTTAGTAGTATTTGGATTATGTATAGTCGAGTGGGAAAGACCGGAAAGTGTTTCTGCATTTCATCGGAACTGATGATGACAATCAGTTGCGGTAGTTAAATTTATTCTGGCCTTTGCTTTTTTCCGAATTTAGAAGATGGAGGTTTGCAGCTATTATATTTGGAAGGAAATGGTATGCTTATATAATGTTTTTTTCAAAATTAAATAAGTTGTTGGAAACTGAGTTGAGATTAAGGTAAAGCAATATTAACCCTGTATAACACTATGGAAGTTACATGTATCTATTTTTTAAACTCTACTTTATTTTATTTCTACTTCATAATTTTTTATAATAATAATTAATTCTTAGATTTTAGATTAATACGAATAACTATAATAATCTGTCATATTTTTGTTTCATAAGCAAATTAAGTTTTGGTTATAAAGGGTTAAAGAATAACTTACATATATATAGTGGATAGTTTTTTAATGGATTCAGTTTTTTATAGGAAGTACAAAGAGCAGGAAATCTAATTATTAAGACATTTGTGTTAGGATGTATTTTGTTTAGGCTATATTACTTACAGCTTTAAGTCAGGCTTATAGAGTCAGAAGCTTATATATATAATCATAGATACATATAGAAGATACCAAGAACTGCAGAAAAAATTATTTAACTGTAGACAGTGCTACACTAGCTTAGATGAAGTATTAACTACTATATAATAATAATTGAAAATTTCACAGCATAAAAAATCAATATTTAAATATCACACTTTCATATACAGATTCAAATGATATCTATGAAATTCATAAATCAAACATACATTTTGAAAAGGTATAAATATTTATACTTTCATGTATTAATTAAATGCATTATACATTACAGAAGGTAAAAAGTTCTGTTTAAATTTGCAGATGAAACTCACATACCCCTAATACAAAAACTAAAACTACTAGTAATTCTACGAATTTCTGTTATCTAATAGCAACAAAAATTATTCATATCCAACCAATTTGTTGAGAACAATTCAATTACACGCCTAAAAATAACCTCTTCTCATTAACATGTTAGCACCACATTGTACCACAAAGAAAATTCCCCAGTTTCACAATGCAGCGTTCCTTTCTCCTTCAGAAATCAACGCCTTTAATTGGATTCGCGAAAAGATCAGTACAAGGTGTCCGCGACTCGAAGGAACTTGAAAGAACACACGCTAGCGTCTTCTTCTTTTTCGTCTTTAATTAGTGGGCATCCTCATGAAACTTTTATACGGATCGAAAGAAGACATCTTGAGAGTCGGCTTGAGAGATACACACGACCATGACCCTTCATCGCGATGCATGTTGAATTAACTAAATAGAAAATCCAGGTCGTTTAGATGGTTTCCTAATATTCCACGTGCCATGACGTTCAACCGCGACGATCTATTATCTTCCGGCCGATCTGGAATAGTAGCCCGTCATTCATCGCATTTCTGTCCTGGTTTAATTAGTAATTCGTATATTTAATACCAGAATTCGTTATGCAATGCTTTCGATGTCTTTTGTGATACATGTACAGTGGCTCACGGAAATGTCTGAATATGTACTTGCTATGGAATTTTTTATGTATACATATATTGTATGTGTTATATAAAACATTTCCGAATTTCATCAGTAGTACAATCAGTAGACTGCTGATTTTTATATAAATTCATATTTTCATGGATACAATTAAAAGAGTAGGATCTGAGTAGAGATCTGGTTTACCTGTTAAATATCATAAACAGTACTATACACAAAAACAATACTGTATCTTTGTACGTTTATATGTTTTGTATGCTTTCGTATTTTGTTGCATATCATAACGTTGCATGTCATTAGGTATTTTAAAATTACACATAATTATATAAAAATCCGCGATATAGCAATAAGAAACTACTGTTACAATATATTCATTTTCAAACTGTTTCGTATAACACACATAATACATTCATAAAAAGTTTCTATAACTATTTACTTTCGCGAGCTATATTTCTATGGGTTCTCGGTATTTGTCAGTGTCCGCATGTAAATGTAAACAAGTATTTATTGTCGTGTGGGTATTTATTATCGCGTGTATCAAGTGGTAAATTGGTGGCAAAATTTTAGGATCGTGTTTGATTTTATATACAAATTAAATTACGCTATAAATATGATAATGTATAATAGACGTTTGTGTTATATTACAGATATTTTGGTTCAAACTTTAGATTATTAAACCTTTACTTTTCTTCCGTCTCGACGAATTGAAAGATTTTGAATATCTCATTATCAGCTTTCATAAATTTGAAGAGTTTTTAATGATAAGAAATACGATTGTGCCACAAGTCGTAATGAGGTTAGGAAGGTAAATAAAAATACTTTCCTTCAGAAATTACTATTAGTCATATTTCTAACTTTTATTATACTCAAAAAATTTCGTTTCCAAAGAGGTATATACATATAAAATAAAGTAACGTTGATATATTTTCCAGTATAACATGCGTACCTCTACAACTTGAGATGAAAACGTCCGCAAATCCATAACCTTCACGTGACCCGTTTTCATCAGTAGAACCGAAACACGCTGTAAAATTTGGCCACCTATTTCCAAACGGATCTTTTGTACAGACTACTTTATTCTGTATCACAATTCCTCTCCAGTCATCGAGCAATCTCTCTTTCTCCCTTCCTGCTGTTCTCTTTAAAGTACGTAACACTTTCCACTTATCATCCATTTCTATGTTGCCTAAATGTTACACGTAAGATACCTTTAAAAGGACGAAGGAAAAGTGAAAGAAAAAAGAAAGAAAAGAGGAGGGATAGAATAGAAGAAAAAAATTCGAGTCAAGACCGAAGGTCGACGATGTTGAAAAATTCAGCATGCTGACCACCAAAGGAACGCTCGGAAGCCGGTATTCAGAGCGCGGTGAGGTTACAAGCCGCTCGAGAAGGCGAAAATGGTCTTTCAACGAAAGTAGAGTAGCGCATCCGTGTCAAGGTCATTCCGCGATAGAGATTCCAAGCTGTCGGCCCAGTAGATTCTAACTTTGCAATCAATATCGAAATACGCGGTGACGCGTCGATATCGAAGAAACCCCGTCGGCTACATTCGACCGACAATTCTTTTGCCTCTTTTAAGTAAATCTCGGCTTTCGGTGTCGTTAAAAATCTCACTTTTACGGTTGCGATAGATTTTACAGATAAACGTCGGCATTAGACTATGGTTACAGTGGATGTGTATTCTGATCTCAATATATCAAATATGAAGACCATAAGGGACCAATATAATAAGTTTAGCTTCTTGTTCTTTTGATTTTTATGTTACATAAAGTTAAGCAGAAAATATTTTAATATGGAAAGAAAACAACCTGTTATATTTAAAGATATAACTATCTCAAAAAAAGGTTGATATATCTTTAAAGCTCTGTAAAAAATCAACAATATGATTAGAATGTTAAGACAGTCAACCTTTTTGGAATATTTAGTAACATACGTATAAACATAGATTCTTGTTATTTTTATTTCGGCTTTCAAAATACGCATTCACCATACTGTTATAGCATTAGACAAGAAATTAAATTT
Source organism: Bombus affinis (assembly GCF_024516045.1). NCBI lineage: Eukaryota > Metazoa > Arthropoda > Insecta > Hymenoptera > Apidae > Bombus > Bombus affinis. The sequence continues at coordinate 13,307,988 of NC_066344.1, forward strand.
GACCTTTTAAATTTGAATAGAGAACATATATAGGGTATTTAGTGGAAAAAACTAGGAACGGTCAGACGCGCGGGAAACTAGGTAGAATTTAAAAGCAGAACTGGTACGTTCCAAAAAGCGTGATACAAATTACAATGTCGTGGTACGATCTAGTCCGGACACAAATAAATCTTCCAAGGATACAGGCAACGATTTTGGTAACGCTCCAATTTCAAGCGGCGAGTCTCGAAAACCGACACGGTCGGACAAGCTTCTCTGCTCATTGTTTCACCGAAATGAAGCTCGCTCTTTCAAGCCGGCCGCGCGTGAACAGCCGATGCAACTGATCGCTGTTTTATTTATAGAAACGCTCAGTGCGAAAAACAGGCCTAAGCAACCGCAAGTTTCGGTTTTATAACGTATTCGTTCAGGTCCTTATGGAAGATTTGTTATAGTTTTAAAAAGGTAGATTACGTTAGAAAATAATACTTCCGGTTTCAATGTTTTAATTCTCCGAACTTTTTAAATTTTTAACCAACAAGTTTTTAATTTTTAAATTTCGAAGCGTTGAGTGGTTAAACTTTCAAATTTTGAAGTTTTGAACTTTCAAACTTTTAAATTCGCAAGCTTCAAATTTTTAAGCTTCTAAATTTGGAAACTTTGTACTTTTTCAGGATTTTCAAATCTAGAAACTTTGAATTTTCAATTTGCTAGATTTGAAAGTTTTGAATCCCCAAATTTTTAAATTACAGGGCTTTAAATTTTTACACTTTCACATTTGGAAGCAATAAATTTTCAAATTTGAAATCTTCCAATTTCCAAATCTTTTAACTTCAATGCTTTGACACCTCAACATTCCAACATTTATATTTAAAAATTTCAACTGCCTTAGTCCCTAATTATAAATCTTAAACACCAAATCCCCATATTCCTACCTACAAATTTCCTAAATATTCTTTGCAACTCGAAACCTGAAAAGCCAAAACCCACATGAAACACAAAACGAAGTCAAGGAAGGGCGCGTAGCCCGATAGTTAGGGTACCGTTTCCACGTGACATCACGCCGCTCCACGAAACCGGAATTGCACGATGTTGATAAACCTTCCGATTTTACAGTGGGGTACGACCTGGGTGGCGTGTCCACGTGTAGCAAAAGGGACCCGGAACACGGGAAGAGGCCGACAGGTGGCAAGGAACCGCACTGCCTATACCCGGGTGACCTCTATCCATTCACAAGGAAACCGCTGTTCGTGGTCGTCGATTCGGACAACAGCTTCGTGTTCCAACAGATACCTCGTTATTTCGGACAACCATTGATGGTGCTGATGTCGCCCCAAGACACGCCGTCAACGTTGCGCGACGTTCGACACGGTGGAAGCCTGTTCACTCTGTTTCTCCACGCCCCCCTAGCCGCGTTTTGCCTTATATGCAACATCGGCAACCTGGCCGTGCACCACTGGGAGCGGTGCCAGCGTTACATCGAGCGATTCCTCATCGAGGCTTGTCAGCTCGTCACGCGCTCCAGATGCGGTAAGGATCCAGGACGTTGTTTTTGTCGCCTGACACGGCCTGGAAGAGCTCTGCTCTGGCTTCTTTCTCTGTCTATCTATCTCTGTCCCTCTTTCTCTTTTAATTGGATGGGTAACGGGGAATGGGGCATATCGGTGAAACTTTCTTGGCTCTGGCTACGTTCGATCCGTGGACTGGGTGATGAGAATATTGCTTTTAGAGATTTATTAGACGGATCTTAGAATATTTAAACGATTGTAAAGATTGTATAATAGATTTATGTTTTTTGGAATAACGATAATGGGAATGAATTTGATATAGTATTTCACTCTTTGGTTTTTTGTGGAGGATTTTGTCATGTAGGTTTGAAGATTGTAAGGTCTCTCTAATAGGACATTTTGTAATTAAGAGATGTGGAATAGTCCAAAGGTCAATTGGATGTTATATTATTTACGTGCGAATAAATTTATTTTGGTATCATCTATCTTTTTTTTCCTCTAAAGGGGTTAGGTTCGATCTTCGTTGAAAGGAGTGTGAGCTCACAGAGAGGAAAGAAATCCACCGACGTAAATTTCTTTAACTATTAAAATCATCAATTAGCAAACAATATGCAATCATACATCGGATCTTTTCCAAATTCAAATCATTTACAAAAATTACCATAGTATTTCTCCTTATATCAATTCATATCCAAAAGTATGTTACAGCTAGTAAGTATCGGCCCATTTGTAGGAAACTTCTTTTTTGAGAATAACGTTTAAGCTCCTTTTAAAAAGTAAATACAACGTATGTCTATTAGGAATTATAAAAAGAAAAATTCTTTTATGCGGATATTCAGGCATTTAATTCCACGATTCTGGGATAAGCGTCCTGCTATTTTTTATAATATTTTTATCTTTTACCAGATATCGTTGACCTATGTGGCATAGGTGCCTAATCACATAAAATTGGCGTGACAGCGGAACGCATTATCCTCCACAACCAACGCCATCTTCTCTCAACATTGTTTCGCTCGTCAAACGACTATAAAGCATCCAGCAATATAATTTAAGTGACTATAATAATCGACAAGCTTCCAGATTTGAACATTTGAAAATTCAAAGCGCCACGTTTGAAAATGATAAAGCTTAGAGTTTAAAATGTTGAGAACTCAAATATCTATCTATTTGATAGAAATTTATATTTAAAAAACGCTACAATCTTCTCGATCAATCCGATGGTTATTCCTTAATAACGATTATAATCGGCTTTGCCAATGAGGAGTGCATTAGAAGAATTCTCGATCCCAGTCTTCGAAATCGTCTCGGTTCGTTCACCGGCAGCCAGAACGCGCCGAAAGGGATTTACGATTGCGTTCGAACGATAAACAGAGCTGGCCTAGATCCAGGTCGTGTTTATCGCTGAACCGGCAATCTTTCCTCCTAGACGCGTGATCTAGGGTCGGCTACAAAGGGGCTCTCCATTGTTCCTCTCGCGACAGCGATATGTCGTGTGCGAGTTTTGAACGTACGAGTGGCTTTCTTTGTCGCAGGCTCTCCTCTCTCTCTCTCTCTCTCTCTCTCTCTCTCTTTCTCTATCTATCTATCTATCTATCTCTCACTCACTCTCTCACTCTCATTCTTTTTATAATAATCGCGTCGTTAAGTAAAGCTTTGTGCAGATACGTTTAATTCACTTTATCCTTAGAAAGTTTCACCGAAATCGATCGGGACAGCCAACTGGCTGTCTGACTTGACAATAATTCGTTCAAAAGTTCGAACAACAACTACAACAACAACAGGTTCTCTAGTAGCAGGCAACAACAGCAGCAACAGTAATATGCAAATTTGTCAGCCATATCTTTGAATCTGGAACCGTCGTCGAACTTTTGTTTAGATCGTGGACGTCAGCAGGTGATTTCCTGACAAATTAAAAACCAATTTTAGAACTCCAAATTAAGAACCAAACTAACGTAACGTTTCATTTTCAATTGTTTTAATATCAGTTTACATCAACGATTTCTGTTTTCTAACGTTATGACTATGAAAGGGAATTTCAAGAATTCGGTATACTTTTCCTTATTTCTTTCAGCCAGATTCTATCATTTTATGAAATTCTATAATTTTAGAGAAATTTACGTATCTGTGGTATTGGTCCTCAATCGATTTCGAAGTGTAATCCAACCGTGCGATCATGACAATGCTACTGCACGTCCTCAAGCGCGTAAATGGTAAAAGCGGATAGATTTTCCCATCACTTTCTCTTTTATGTCATGTGCTTCAAATTTTCAAGCCAAAGCGTGGAAGAAAAAAGATATAATTTTCGTAGGAAAATGTTCTTTATCTGTATATTGTCAATTATCATAATTTAATTGTCTTCCCATTCTTGTTAATTACATCCTATGACATATGGGAACGAATAGCGAAATAAATGGCTGTAATGACGGTATAATGAATGACGGTAATGTAACTGCGCTGACGAAACAGTCGCGGGTGCAATTGACTGCTTATCAAGGAGATTTTCTGAAGATTTTCCACTACTTTCTCTTAATCTCTCTTTTTAGCATCACGACCACCCGATTGGACTATACAATTCCGAGTCTTACGAGCAGAGTAAACTATCCTTGTCATGCATATTTTCGTCAGTTTAACTAAAGACAGCGATAAGGTGTAAGCTAACCCATTTAACAATTAATCTAATTTTCTAATTTAATTTTATTTGGACGCGACTATTACTATCTTCTATTACTCTTGTACTTTTTATTTACTTTTATCTACTTTTTATTATTTTTAATTTCATTCGTCTGATTATTACTTTATTCTATTTCAGATTAAACCTGAAAAATTTTGGTTTAAAGATACAATCTCTTCTCTTATAAACAAACGAAATTCTAGCACAATGAAACTGTTTGTAATACCAAAGCTATTGATATACATATAATTTTATATGATAGGAGACAGGAATTATTTACTAGATGTTTAATATCAAAGATATAAGTGATTTTTATTTATAATTATGATTATATAATACAAATTCCATATTTGATGTTATAAATGCAAAATGTTTAGATGAATATAATTACCTTTATAGTTACTATTCTTTCCTATTTTTTAAATAGAAGATAATATGTATGAAGGAACAAGGAAGTTTTTTCTTGAATAAGACTTGGACAATGTTGAATTTCGAGGATTGAAAAATACACCTTAAAAAAAATGTACCTGCCGAGTTTTTCTATCTGGAATAAGAGTTACCAACACTTCCTTTGCATTGGGATCGAAATAAACTTGTCGCAAATATTCGTAGAAATCGGGAAAGTTTATTTGCCCGTAACGGAGAGTTCATAAAAATTTATCAAGTGCAAAAGGGTCGAGTTCGACGATAAAAGTTACCGACTAACTGACGTCCCCGATCGGAACATAGATCGAATTGCTTGAACGTCAAAATTCTGAAACGAAACGAACGAATGAGCGTACAAAGTGTTGGAAGGGTCTCTCCATGAATCGGTTGCCCGTTAACGTGCAGTTGGAGGTGTTTAAACCTTTCACTTTTCTATGGTATTTCCCTTCTCTCCTCCAATATTGAAATCATGTTATTTTATGTTTCCTTTTATTCCCACTTATTCCATTTCTTTTTCAGAATTCTGAATAATAATATGGCAAGAAGTTAGAATATGCAGGAAGACAGGATAGTAAAATTGTGTGGCGGGGATCTACTTTTTAATTTAATCCTTTCGTGCTTAGTATTGTTTATACGGAAAATTGCATTTTTCAATCGTACTTGTACTTGTCGATCGTAACTAAATGGTACTTATGTATAATTATTTTCGGTAAAACAGGTAAAACTTAATCTTAATGCATCGTGTCTTCCTTATAAGAAGACGAGGAAAATATGTTCTACCATTGATAAAAAAAAAAGAGTTTCTCCCACAACTCAAAAGATAGGATTAATTGTTTCGAACGATAAACAAATTCAACGCAGTAATGTTACTACTCTCGTGCAACAAACTCCCTCACAATTTTGCTATTCGTTATTCACCACATCTTTCTAAATTACAAAGAAGGAACACCACAAGCTTTAAAACATTTTCCTAAAAAAATTCCAAACAACCTCAAAGGGCCTCGTTTTAATTTCTAAAACCACGAACGCTCTCTAAGAGCGAAAAGCAAAAAGAAAAACGTAAAGAAAAAAGAAAAACAAATGGAGAAACTCCAACTGCACACAACCACGGAGACACTTTTACAACCATTTGTACATATGTATACATGTTCGCATGTATACAAAAAAAAAAGAAAGAAAAAGAAAAACGTACCAGAACTCCGAGAGAAACCGCCTTGGACCTGACCGAGCGCTTTTATCGGTCCACGCAGAAACCAGCGTGTTGCAATTCTTCGGCGACGATTTCCTACGACTGTTGCTGGTGCGCTACGTGTTCTGCGACGTGGTGTTGAATCTGCACCGGTCGTTCAGGGGTCGACAGCAGAGGCCCCGTTGCCATCCACCGTTGCCGGACGCGGAGGTCCTCGAGCATCCCACTCTTCATCACCTGGTGCTCGATCTGGCCGCCTGTCTTGACTGCCGCGACCATTTCCCGGACAGCAACGAACTCGCCTGACCCAGGCATCTTTCCTGCCCGGCCCCCCATGAGTCCACATCCCTGTTGCCGCCGTACAGCCACGACTACGATTACGATTACTGTAACTACAATTGCAACAATAAAATCGTTACACTGAGACCTCATTAAACCGCGTCTAAACAAAAAAAAAAAAATAAAAAAGATTTAAAAAAAGAAAAGAAAAGGAAAAGAGAACGAGGATAAGAAAGAAAATGAGAATCGAAGGGGTTGAAACAAAAAATATGTACGTGTGTATGTATAGGAAAGGAAGAAAAAGATAAATGATAAGTGAAGAACGGAAGAAATCACGTGTGTACAGTCCACGTGCACGTGTATCGTCGTTCGATAAATCACGGGGATTAATTGGCCGCTCGTGTTGGATATCGTCGACGCCGTCTCAGGGTAACCCGGCGTCGTACTTTTCGTTCTATCATCGTTGTTCTCGTCGTCTGTTCGTCGATGATCTTTCGATGACTTCTGGATTCTCCTTGTCAATAGGTATTTGTCGATTGGAAGGTTGAAAAAAAAAAACACACGACGCCGGGTAACGACGCGTTTTTCTCTTCTCTGCACGCGAAGAAACGTGCGGATACAGAAGAGGAAGTGTTAAAGAAGGTGGAGGAGCAGGAGGAGGAGAATGAAACGAACGAGCGAAGAAATTATATTCGTGGCTTCGTGTTTCTCCTTTTAAGGACTCGTTCTATGTTAATTGCGACACACCGCTGCCAGTTTTTTGCTACGGACTAGTAAACGAAACACAAAACAGAGAAAAAAGTCTATATGTATATATATATATGTATATGTATATATATGTATATATATATATGTATGTATATGTATATATATGAACATACAAATATATATATATATATATATATGAAATATATAATATATTCTGTCACTGCGTCGATGGTAAAAAGAAAAAAAAGAAACAAAAAAAAATTTGAACGAGAAAGATAAATAATTATAATACGTATGAAAGAGAGAGATATTGTGATTCTCAAGTTGTATGTATAGACGAACGGAGGAGTGAATTTATACGCACTGGTGCTTTGTACGATTTTAAGAAGCTTTTAGCGTGTCTTCGAATGACTCGGTTCGGTTTTTCCGTGTTTTACGGTTTTCCGTTCGGTTCTCGGTTTTCGATTATCTATTCGGGTCGCAGGCCACGCACCCTCCCAAGCCTTCTCTGTCTCTTAAAAAAGGAAAAGAAATGGAAGAAAGATGAAGAAGATTGAAAAGAAATGAAAACATGTTGAAATTTACAGTGATTAATCAATTTATAGAGAAATAAAGGGAATTTCGTTATTTGAATATATGTAGAATACTGTGAATGCATTTTACGGTTTCTGGGTACCAAATTAGGACCACACGCAGAAGTTTCACATATGCTATATCGGATAAATAATAAGTTGCCTTTGATTGTCCAAATTATTAATAATTGTAAGTATATATGTAGATAATTATGTATATGTAAAAATTAATTTATTTAATTTATTTGATTTATTCAACTTATTCAATTTATTTAATTTTTACTAGGTCACATCGGAGAATATTTGTATTTCCATGATCGGACAGTTTATTTGGCTTCAGTACTATTGAAAATATTTGAAATCTGATCAAATCACTTGTTTACCTATTGTTGACCACTACATTATTCAACTTGAAAGCTTTAAGTGGTCCTAATTCCATCATCCGGGACTGTAGAACCATTCGGACCGCGAATTATGCCATTACGCAGTAAATCTATATCCAACACCTCTCACGGTACATACATATACATATGCAGTAGCTCACAAAAGTATTTGAATACTTATAAAAGTACGTGATGCATAAAACATTCCAAAATTTCATTAGCATTGTAACTAGACACGATTGACGTAATTATCTTGATAAAATTTGAAACCAATCTGAAAATGTACATAAAAGTTACAAGATATTCATTGCAATCATATATGTATATATATATTAAAAATTTAGTATACAGCATGAATAACCATCAAACATGTAATAAGCGTTAAAGATGGTTCCATTGTATATTGAGGTTTATTAATGTAATGAATAATTGACTGTTTATTAAATACCTTTATGACCTCTGCGAAATATATATTTGCACTAAATGTCTTTTAATTTTCATATACATATTCAGATTTATATTTAATTTTTCAATATGATTATGATAGTTGGATCTCATTAGAGTGCTGTCAAAGTGTTTTGCATAACACACATAATAGATTCATAAAAGATTTCTACAAGTATCAGAATTTTTTCGTGAGCTACTGTACATACACATACATAATATATGCGTACTTTATTGTAGAAACGCGGGTCCGAGACTTTGCGATTCTATTTTCGCTGATGTGTCCGCGAAGCACAGGTTTTCCGGCGCTTTTTCTCCCATCCTTTTCTTTCTCTCTCTCTCTCTCTTTCTCTCTCTATTCGTTCTCGTCTCGTAATCGTCACCCACGCAGACAACGTCTCTTTCTATGGCTATCCACCTGTTTTTCCCTGTTTGTTTCTCCCATTGTTATATAATTCCCTCTCGCGCAAGGTGTTTCCGGTTTTTCCGGATAAACTGAGGGCAAATAATCCACCAGTAAAAATGCGTAAAATATATTTGCAGAAAATTATATATACACATGTCAAATGTAACTGTAAACATTTTATCGCGAAGTTTTAGGTTTCTTTTCTTTTATTATGTACGCTACCAGACAGAAATTTGGTATCATTTTTCTTCTAATTGCAACTATGTATATCGAATTTTCTGCTAATCTTCTAATTAATTTGAAATTAGCAGCTTCTAAACTGCGAATTTCTATGAATACAACTAAATAATTATTATTTATTTCTTTTATATAGATCCATTTTAATGTTATAGGTCGTTGAATCTGTCCACAAATTGGCTACAATATTGCAATAAATTAAACTAATAAAAAGCGGATGTTAATATCAGTGATCTTAAACAAGAAAAATAGCAGCGTTGAAGATAATATTTAAAAGGATCTTTTTATCATCATAGGATGATATTAAACATGCTCAAACTATTCAATCATCACCAAAAAACTGTTTTTATATTTTTTCATTATCAATGAAATTACAAGTGGAACGCCCGGTATATAATTTTCCTACAATATTATCATATTTCTTACTTTCATGTTTTCCTATTTTTTCTTTCTTTCTTTTGCTTAACCGCCCAATTTCATCTTGGCCATTTCACGCTTGTTGTCTTCCTCCTCCGTTCATTTCGATTTTCCCGTTCACAGCTCTGCACAGTGGCCCGCCGACGTCACAAAGTGCCAACCGCGAGGCTCGTTTATTTATAAGCAAAAAGTAGAGCGACCAGAACGCGAGAAAGAGTGGCTCTCATTGAGTCGCCGAGATGACGATTCGCCGAATTGAACTTGCTCTCTCCTATATGACGGACAATTTAGCTTACGGGATGAAGGGACAAATGGAAGACTAAAAATCATAGTGGTTGTAAGTACGTTTGCTATAATTTACTAAAAAATCAGTTATATTTTTTCAAATAATAAGAAAGCACAGAATGCATGCAATATGTAAAAATACATAGGATATGTAAAGTACTTGTTATAGTATGTGAAGCAAATTTCTATTTAATTGTATTTATATTATAAAAATATGAATCTGCAATTATATAACTTAATTAAGTATAAAACCAAAAAAATGGTACATTTAAAAGTTGAAGTACATATTAGATTCGAATCCTCAAAATCTTGACTTACGCCACTATGATTTCCATTTTTAAATAGCTGTAGAGAAAGAAAAGAAAAGAGTAAACAAAGAAGAAAAGGAAGATAAAGGATCGAGATGAAAAACGAAACAAGTTCATTTGTGTTCGTGTGTATATAGGAAATACTATGTACAATCTAGTCTTTATAAGAAAACGAGAGGAAAAGATAAAAAATGGAGTTAGAAGGAAAAAAACGAGGGAAGACGGAGAAGGGCAACGACTTGAGAGCAGAGTAATAGCAGTTTCCTCGGACGAACGTTTGTCGAGTATTGTTGTGTTTAAAACTATACAGAGTGCCCCAAGTTTTTCTACAAAACAAAAATGTTCTACGAGCAAAACTAAAAAAAAAGCCATAAATATAGGTTATTTAAAATTAAAAAGTTGTAATAAAAATTTTAATTTTATTTCATCTCAATGAACGAATTAACTGTTTCTATCAGTTCACCACATATACTACTATTTGATTGATATATCTTTCTTCTTTAAAGTTATTCATATCTAAAAGCTCAATAGTATGCTATTGCAGACCAAAATATTATTCTTTTTTGAGTATTTCACATTTCTACTATACGTTTTTAATGAAGCTGTAAATGATCTATATAACATTCCTTATTCATAGAATATATAAAAATTATGAACATTGTTTTGCATGAAAAATCTGGAATACTGTGTATACATGATTCGCGGTCACTGTATCATAACACATATACATGCACACGAAATCTCTGTCTATCCTCTATGTTTTACAAGAAACAAAAAGGAAACGAGAAATAAAGAAAGCGAGATCCAGAAGAACGTACGAAATACGTCCATGTCCTATTATCGCGGATACGACGATTAACGCAGAAGATTCTACATTTACCGTTTATAATGACCAGCATTATTAAGCGAGCAATGTACCCGATCACATATATGCATACTTGATATCAGAGACCATACGATTATCAATCTCTATGATAGTCCTCTGGTTCCTGGGTGTCATTTAATTCTACCATTTAATAGCCGAGTTTATTTCTTTGCTCTTTTATGTCTTACTGTTAATTTCGTTATAAACTGCCGTTATTACATATTATTATGTTCTTGAGAATATTCAATCACTTGTTTTATTATCGAAGAGAAGGATTTTTGAGGGAAATAAAACTAATTGAGGAAACTTTTTTGATAAAAAGGGTCTATAGGTTTATGTCAAATACATATACTTCCAGTTATAGATATTGAAACACTTACATGTTATATTTATTGAAAAAACTTTAACACATTTTACTTTCTTACATTATATTTTGATATAATTATAAACACAAACGTAACTAATATTTTAAAAAACTAGTCACTTTGTTATTTAATCAATACACTATTTTGTCTTCTGGACCCTTTTTCAACAAGGCTCCTTAATTATAAAATTCATTCTCGATGAACGAAGAGAGTATATTTAAGTATATTTAAGATTAATATAAAGGAGTTATAAAAATAGTAGTTGAATGAGAAAGCATATTTGGTGATTCGTATCACAAGTATTTTTGCATATAATTGGCGAATACATAAGTAGAAGATTTCTAAAGTCTTCTTGTAATATTGTAAAAATGATATTTTATAAATTAATAAGTAAGAATCTTTCATAAGTAAGAATCTGCCTTTCTGTACAAGATGTTTTATAACATAGGGAACTATGTAGCTTTAATGGTAGATAGAGGACACGAAGGAATGAGAAAAGTTTGCATAAATATGTGCCCTGTTTAACCTTTTCCTCGAATCATAGTCATTTTTGTATATCAATAATGTACAGCTGCTTAACCATATGGGAAGTCACTTTCAGCCTAAATTCAAGCCTGTGGTTGTCATATTATAGCGCCGTTACACTGGATTACGTAATTGGTGTTAGAAAAAAAAATCTATTTCTTTAATCGTTAATATTAACTATATATATCGCTAAGTTTAATTTGCATTAATGTCGAAATGTATCGAAATACTGTAGTTTGTCTATATGTCAAAAGTTTCCCAATGTTTATGCATTTTTTAAATTTACTAAATTTATTAAATATTTGCTATTAAGTTTAAATATACAAAAATATAAGGAATCTACATGATATACAAAAGTGTCTAAAGTACTCTTTTCTCATTGCTTTTTATAGAGATACAAATTTGCAATAACTGTCCACAGTCTACTCATTAATAATTTAATATGAAAAAAGCTAGAACTTAAGTACAAGGACAAACAGGGTTCGCGTTTACACCAACTTTTTTTCATTGTTTTCGCGACTACATCCACCATCGAACGAGGTTCCACGTGTTACAAAACACCCCTGTATCATTGTTAATTATAGTACAGGAACGATAAATATTTTTCTCACTTGACATTCCTATGCTATGGTGTACTAAAACGGCAGAAATCTCCTAAAAATATTCAGGACTTACTATTAACTCGAATAACTACCTGCATTATTTCAGAACACTAACATCTTTCAATTTTTATAGTTCTTGTAATATTTACATGTTTCTTTAATTAAAAAAATTAATCATTATTAATGATATTTCACCATGAAAAAGAAATCATAATTAATTATATTTCACCATAATTCTTCGATCAACTGTACTAACACTATACTAAATAGTATTAAACGAATTGGCTGAAAGAGTATATACTAAAAGATCGACGTTTACACCCGGAAGCCAGGACTATCCGTAGAAACAGCCAAGCGTATAAAGAGCCAAGAGAATCATGTTGAACGCAATGTTCGCGACTTTATTTTACCCATCGACGGAAACACGCGAGAGGAAGACGACGTGGCTCCATGATCGAGTGCCAAGTCATGACATAATCATCAAATTTGCACGCTCGATCATTCTGCGCGACGACTCTCATAATTACGGCACAATATCTACGATCCTCTACGTTTCTTTCATGAATCCGTCATAATATACACTGCTAGTCATAAATACATATTAAAATACCTACTTACATTTAATACAAATTAGATACTTTTCGTCTTTCCTATTTTTTAATTATTTTATTATATGATTATCATAATCTAGATTGCAGATTTGCATGCATTTATGGAAAATTTTATTGTAGAAAAATGTACAGAGTGTATATAATATGGGAAGATATATCAAATTTCTAATGTAATCTTCCCAATGTAACATTTAGAAAGTAAAACAAATTTTTACTTATAATTAAGTACAATTTTTATAGTTGCATTCAAATATGAAAAATATGAATTCGCATAAAACACCTTAACCTAATTATTATAATTATAACATATAATTATAATACAATATAAAACCTCAAGTAAACCAAAATTTGTTAGAGTTTTCCAATAATTGTAATAAATAGGTGCCCTAACATTTATGGCTGGCAGTGTAGCTTCGATAACTCTGATTCATGCGCCATCGACATCTGGCGATCGTCGATTATTCTTCACAAAAGATTTTGGATCGGTGTTTCGTTCGATTAAACGTTTTGTTCGTCCACTTCGTCTGGTTCGATTCGTTAACTGCTCCAAATAGTTCTGTTGGATCTCGTGTTCTTTCGTACCAATTGTTTTGTTTGAGTTTCATCAGGTCGGGTTGTTTAATGGATGCGATTAGTGGATGAACCCGCGTTTCGATGATTTTTAAGAAAAAACGAGAATGTGAATGGGATATTGTAAATGTAACGAGAAAGTGCTTTGTCGAATACTTTAAGGATATATTGTAAAATATTATGGGTAAAGCGCGTTTTAATAATTCTGGAAAGAAAAAGAAATGTAAGATATGCGAGTTTCTTCAGTGATTTCGTTAAAAACAGCAACGGAACCCTACGACATAATTCGAGAAATTGTTCGACGATTCAAGAAGGCAAGAAATAGAAAAAAGGTATTAGTATCCCCTCTTTGAACAATCGGTAACTAAATTAACCTTCCATGTGATCGTTGTTTAATCCTCTATAACCAGGATTTTTTTCAGTTATTGAAAGATATATTATAGTTAATTAAGATTTTTAACTGAATGATAAATAAAGAAGACAAAGTTTAAAAAATATATGTATGCGATTTCTAAGTTTCATAGTGTTATAGAGGATTAAGAAGCTAGTAATTTTGTTATCGCCCTTTCCCACGGGAAAAATGAAACACTAAAACTAAAAAGTTAAAAATGCATACCTATAAGAATTCATTTCTAATCTTTAAAAGTTCACAGTTAAATTCAAACAGGTAATATCTTTAACAATTCCCTTGAATTTCCTTGGAATTTCCCATCTCCTAAAAGATCTATAAAAATTAAATTTAAATACAACAAAATAAAAAAGAATTATAATATATACAGACTATGAAATAATTTTGAACACTTAAACATTATCGAGATGTGCAACCAATTCTTTACTATATCCAAACAATTAATATCTTGAACATTTCTCTATAATTATCCATCCCTTAAAAAGATCATTAACAAATCAGATTTAAATCAAATGAGATAAAGAAATATATACAAATCAAGAAATAATCTTAAACAGCAAAGCTCAATAAGATTTTCAACCAATTCTTCGTAATATCATTACATCATTTTTCAAATCCAAAAGATTAAACATTTTTAACACGTTCAATATAGTGTCGATATGTGTATGTATTTTTTTAAATATTTTTTATCAACAATCTAACATATGTTCTAGATGTTCTTTAAGTAAAACCAAATAAGCAAAATCTTCCTTAAATTGTCTTCTTTACGAAAGGTAGAAATCATAGAAATTCTTCCGCATTGAACGTGCTAATCTTCGCACTACTTTCCCTAATATCGTAATCTCTAGAGCGCCACATAGGGGAATTGAATTCCCGCGCGCCGAAAGCTCCTTACATGGCGCATGTGCGAAAACCGTGCAATTGCCACGCCGTCAGGTGGTACGATGATACGCGCATGCAGGTGAATTCTAGTCGGCTGAATTAATAGACATTCAAGACGAAATGTTTCTATAAATAATCTTGATGCCGTGTTGCGTAGATGGACCAGAGAGGGTACAGAGTCGCCTAGAAGCCGCTGCAGTGGCGGGCTGCTCTAGGTAAACCAACTCTCCACTCTCTCTTTCTCTCTTTCTTCTATTTCGCTGTTTCTGCCCCTCTTTCTATCCCTTTTCCCGTGTAACGTGCGGGGTGGTGGCGGCGTCACGTATCATCGACTCACCTATAACCTCCAAGAATCTTCACCAAGAACTTAAAGCAACTACGTAAACCAACAAACTAAAACTACTTGTAAAAGAGAAAGAAAATATACTAAGAAACGTAACGTGGATTCAAACTGGAGGAGGAAAGGGCGCGATCGTGAATAGGCCAGACGCGACACTTCACTTCAAATTGGCCAGCACATCGTCATCAGGTAGGCAGAGAGGAAGAGGAGACTGGAGGTGGACAAGTGGAAGCTCAGGGGGTGGGGATGGAGCCGGAGCAACGTGGACGCACCTCACGAGCGTCGTCGACGTCGAGCCTCGGCCGCGAGGTCCGTTGTGGCTGTCAGTACTACCAGAGCGACTCGCTTCTGCCGGAACGACGTGCTCTCCACGGTAGACCGCCGTCCAGGACGATGCAGCAGCCACCTGCGGTCCGCTGCAGGTCAGTAACAAGTCAGACCAAACATTTTATTCTACCATCGACTAATAGACCAATCTTGGAATTGCGTCCAAGTATTTGAAACACAGTTTGGAGCTTGTCTATTGATAGTTTTCTTATACCTCTGTATGTATAAATAATACGTGTATATTTTTATATATGTTGTACATGTACATGTATGTATAATGTTTCTAGTTAGGTTATATCTAGCTCCACGTTTATGTATGCACGATAATAATCAAGCAACGCTTTGGAGTAAATGCTAGTAATTTGGTATCCAGGCTAGTTCATTCCTTTTCCAGTTGAAAATAAGTGAATATTCCTTCCGATAGGTATCCCACACGCATAGATACCAGTCGATGTTGTATAGGTTACGCGTCTCGACTATGCTCGCGTTCCACCGCAGCTATTTAAGGTTCGCCCGGCTGGCTATACATAGAATCCTCGGTCAGCTCGGTTCCGCGTCCAAACTCCTCTCGTATCCCTCTGTCTATCTTTCCAATGATGTATGTGAATATACCTATGGGTGGAGACAGTGGATGACTGTAATGTACAGGTATATACATGTGTGCGTATATGTATATGATTGGAACTGTATGTGATTTTGAATGGTGTATATCATTGTACATTTATGTATGAATGTATATGATTGCAGGTGTTCATGATTGGAAATCTGCGTATATGTATGTGAGTATAAATAATTGTAGATGTACATGTGGATAAATAGTATGAATGTAGATATATACTTTTGTTCATAAGTTATTCGATATCTAGTACATTGAGGATAAGAATAAATTTTGTTACAATTATGAAAGGGAGTTGACACTTGTTAACCATTTATATTACAAAACAAACTGTATTATATTATAATTATCATATATCTTAAAACTTTGACACAAACTTTATCATTTTAAATATTTTCTTTAAAATTAGCGAGTGACTGATGGATGAGTATAAATATAAGAAATGTACACGTGTAGGTACGATTTGATGGATAGAAAGAGGGTTGATGACTGTCGGAAGCGAAAGGGCGCGATTCTAACCTCCAAGTTTAAACTCGCTGAAAGGGATGGATGAATAGACACGACGCGATTAAGTGGGTATCGAGTCATTGTATCGCGATAATAGCAGCACTGGTATCGATGATCGGTCTGTGGAAAGTCGTGATAACGCTCAACCAATCAGGACAAAGATAACAAGGGATTCTGTGTCGAGGATTCTTCAAGATAACCGAGAGTAACCTGTGCTGGATGATTTTTAGATGGACTGTCGAGCGTATCCACCTTTATAAAAAAGCAGGCATAGAAGAAAATAAAAAGTTTAACAAATCTAATTTAAATTGCGTATGAATATATTCGTATTGTTGCTGCAAGTATAGTTGATTGAAAAAATCTGGAGCTAGATATTTTTGAAAATTTAGTTTTGGAAGACAGGACGCCTTTTTATTTAAACTACAAGGCATCTCAAAATTTATGAGGTATGTAAGAAACTATCAGCAATATTCAATTTAATATAAACAATGTAAAAAATTATATATAGAGTGTCACAGGGTTTAACAACCAAACTTTTTCAATATATCCCATCTTATAATCAGTTTTATAATTGTACGTCTGTCATACTATATAACGATTAGTCATAGCAATTATTAAAACTTCTTAACAAATTTTTAAATAATTTATATTTATATAACATTTTGTGCTTGATTATGTATCGAAAAAGTTTAACTGTTAGCTCTAGAGCACCTTATATACATATAATAGCTGTAAAAATATTGTTTATTAATTATTACAAAGTATAATTAAACTAAAATTTAATATTTAAAAATTTAGGAAAGATTTAATAGAATTTAAGAATTAATTAATATTGTCACTGTAACAGTATTCCTGCCGCCCTTGAAGAAAATTATACCTAAATAAGGATGTGTCTTCCTTCAATATTGCCCTCCTGAATAAGCCGTCTGCAAATTAACCCTGTGATCGAAACACGAATACTCTAACTCACCGTTGGAAGTCTGTGGTCTGTCCGACCAGTGGCTACTTTTTCCACTGTGACGTCGTCTTCCAGTGAAACGAGCTTGAATTGATCAGACCTCGTTCCCTGGCGTTTGCTCAATAATAAGACTGACTCTGAAACTAACAGTATTCGTACTAATGGTACAAACGTAATCACGCTCAAGATAAAATGGATAACATTAACAGTTATTTAACGTAAATGTGTAAATTAGTTGATAAGTGTTTTTTGTATAATTACTCAAGTACTTAACGTCCAAGTTTATAAGAAAATATTTAATCGTAAAAATTACTACAAAATAATAACGATATTTAAACTAATCATTAACTCCAAAGACTTAAGTTAGTACGTAACATCAAAGTTTCAAGTTGACAATCCATTTCAAAGAATTAAGTTATCAAGCATATAACATCAAAATTCATGCTGACAACTAACTACAAGAATCACTGCATAAGTTAACAAACTTTAAGCTATCATAAATTGCAAATACCACTGCAAAGATCAAGAAAATGCAAGATAACAAATAAATAAAAAGACTGTATTATGTGCAAAGATTAACAAAACTTGAATGTCCAATTACCTATTATCACCAACCTAAAGGAATCATCTTAAGAATTAACAAAATCCAAATTGTGGATCACATCCAATAAGCCAGAATAACTTAAAAAATTAACAATACCTATAATCATCATTTCAATCAAAATTATTCATTTGTACAAAAGTCGTCAATTATCTCCAAAAGAGAACCGCTTTAAAAATTAACAAAGTCCAAGATACAGATCATATCGAACAAGATAATTTCAAAAGTTAACAATATCCAAATTGTCAATTAACCATTTGTATATGAACTAATTTTGAGAGAGAGAAAGAAAGAGAGGAAAAAATGCCGGTTAGAGCAAGAAGAAAACAAGTGACTTTTCGTAACAGCGAGCACGAGTACGAACCGATCGCGGCGCCGTCGCCATCGCCAAAGCCGGCGACGGCGCCGGTCGTGCGAATTACCGACACGGATGTGGTGCCCGTCGCTGACAGCGACGACAGCATCGACGACCGGGCAAGGCTACCGCCGGAGCTGACACGGGCCGGCGATGTCGTCCTCCCGTTGGACGGCAAGATCGAGGACACCGCGATGGAAGCTCGCGAGCTGGTGGAAACCGGCGACACCTCTGAAGAATTGGAGACCCCACAACAACTGCAGGAGCGACTCGAGGAACGATTTTTAAGCGCTGCTACTCCAGGCGCTGAGTCCAGGACCGATGGAGAGGTCAACACTAGTCAAGTGAGTAATTTTTCTCTGAATATATAATTTTTGCATATACTTATGTACAATTTAATTTAATTGATAATTTTTATTTATAAATCTTTTATTTACAGTTTTGATCTATCTTTTCTTTCTTGTAGAATATTTTTGATGTGTGAAGTAGGTTATTGATGAATTGGAGACATTGAGAATTTGTATTAAAGTATCGAAATAGAATAGAATATTGAATATTGAATAGAATAGAATAGAATATAGAATATTGAATATTGAAAAGACAGAATTATTAAATATATTTTCAGTTCCATTGTAATATTTAAAAATTTGTTGGTTCCATTAGATTAATCATAATGAATTTTCTGAAGTTGATATTACCAAGTATCTACTATTAAATTAATGTTATTCCGTACTTTTAGTTATTAACTTGATATATTTATTTTCCTAAGATTGTACTACTAATTATTACTAAAATTATATATAGTATCTAAGAATAAGATACATCGCGTCAGCTGTAACTAAATTCTTCCAATGATACGGATGACGCACTGACAGACAGTAGGTCACTAGAGCTGGAAGACTCAGTTTCTGAATACTTCATACCGACGAATAAGATTGAGTCAGCAGAATGTGGAAATTATTTTGATATGATGAATTCATATTCTTGAAGTTACACTATTTAATATTAAAAATATCAGCTACATAAGGATTAATATTTTTCTAATTAATATTTTTTCAAACTTCTTATGCAAAGTTTAACCTCGTCTATATTTGAATCTATTTAAACCAATTGTTTTCTTGCCGGAAGTATGCAGACATGTTCCAATTTACTTAAAACATTTACATTTGAAATTTTCCAATTTTACATTTTTTAAATAAGAATATTTTCAACATTAAATTTCTTACACATAGAATACAATAATAAAATTCAGATAAGAATTTTTCATGCACCCTATATAACAACATTCAATTGTATTTTTCTTTCACCATCCTACCTTAGGTCAAATTACTACCTTCATCATCTCGAAGCAAACATTTCCAAGCCAAACATGAAAACCAAAAATCTCCTTGGTCAGATTTACCCGGCAGTTATCCCAGCAATTCTCCCCATCCAAAGCAACAAATCAGTCAACGGTAACAAAGTATGTAACAATTACCTTGTCACGATTTGGACTCTTTCTATTTTATACCTTTTTTTTTTTAAGGAAGTAAGTCGATGCTCATCGATCAGGAGAAGAATTTTCCAAAACAAACACGAATTGAGGAATGTCTCGCGAACTTTCATTCGTTTGTTGCCCACAAAGGCCTATATTTAGCAAAACACGCGTATAAAAAGCATTGGAGCCAACGTGTCACTGTCCGATGGCCATTGTGCAATCGCGTCGCAAACGTTCCAGAAAACTCGAACTTTTCCCATTCGTTACACAATCTTATTTTGTCTCCTCATAAATCCTTAAAAGAGACCTACCGTATTTAGCACAGTGAATTGCCCTACGTTTTTTTTATTTGTAATTATAATGTTTCTAAAAAATTTTATCACAAAGATTTTTGACATTTATTTATTTATTTTTGAGAAATCTTTTTCTAGATCGTAGATTATAGATTCTAAAGTTCAGAAGAATATCCGACCCCATATGAAAATTTTCTTCGGACAAACGCGAATTCACCATCGATGAATTTCGACGTGCATCTGGTCGGTTACGCAACACTTTAGAAGCTTTGGTTAGCGAAAAAATAATAATTGATGGATAGAAATGCAAGATCTATTTCGAGACGCAGTATTTTCCGCGCTCTTCACGAACTCAAAAGCGTTTCTGACTCATTAATGTTGCGGGATGTCTTGGAAATGCCGTTTGAAAGAAAAGGAGGTGTAAGTCTAGTGACCAGTAATGTCTCATTGTGTCCATTTCTGCTTTGATTGCAACGACTGACTCCCGTTTTATTATTTGAGAATTTTGAAGAATATCGAAAAAATATGAAAAAAAAAAATTAAGTTTATTAATTCAAAGATCATTACATTATATGAAAAAATATTGTTATATTTAGCAAAGAAAAAAATTTTATTGATCACAAAAGTGATAAAAAATTTGTTAGATTCTATTTCTGGAACTTCACTAAGGTTTCATACAAAATAAAACACAAAAATATCGCTATTTCTCCTTTTCTTATACTTTTGTAACCTCTCTTCATTCACATCATACTACTACTACCAAAATCTACCACCTACTTCACAAACCAATGTCCCCAATCAGTTTTCCTTCTCAAACGCTTCTCCAAACTCTAACATTACGTTCCTCAACCTGTATAAACGGAATTCGATTGCATCAAACCTAATGAAACATCTCAACCATACCAAACATCTTGCCATCGGTAAGGTAGCTCACAATAAATCTCAAGCATCTCTGCAACGTCATCTGCATTCAATCTCGATCCTCACGTGAAAGAGCCATTCGATCGCTTGACGAATTAAGCATACCAATCTTTTTATTTCAGGTAGACTCGTTGGCATTGGAGGAACTTCCTCTCCGTCGCGGTGCTCGCGGCTTGCCCCAGCGGCTAAAAACGCAGGCTAGCAAGCTACGTTCGCGTCTGAGAAACATGCAACGACCCACGTTCGCCTTCACCGAGCGACAAAAGCAAGATAAGGTCAGGACGACAAGCAGCGGCCGCTCGGACAGGTCCAGATCCGATAAGAGACCCAGTCGAATGGATAGAATACGATCTTCCTTCTCAGAAAGACCTAGATTTAGCTTACCTGATCGTCCGAGGTTATCCTTGCCAGACAAATCAAAGTTTCATTTACCCGAGCGACCGAAATTCAACTTTCCTGAAAAGGCAAAATTCCATCTACCTGAGAAAGCAAAATTCACTATCAAGAAGCCTAACATTCGACTACCTAACGCTCTGACTCGCAAGAAATCCCCTGTTCACGAACAGCGATCTACAGATTCCACGATGGGCTCCAAGAAGAATATCTTCGACTTTCCTACTTATCCGCGGATATTCGATAAAAAATCAAAGAGCAGAGGCGAATACGCGACCTCTACGCCAAAAGATTCGAGGGCACAGTCAGCAGAGAGTGCTACGTTTCCACGGACTCGTAAAAGAACCGACAGATGGACTCAGAGATTTAGCAAGACCACTGCTTTTGGCGATGAGGAGCAATCGAATGGAGAATCTGCGGTAGAAAGGGCTCAACCTTGGCGACACCCTTCCATGGAGATGCCTAGATTATCTATGAGCGAAGAAGGAGCAGTCACGATACCCTGGGAAGAGAAACACAGGGAGGAAGAGTTTCAATATATGGATTATGAACAGGAATCCCCAGAAATTTCTGATCGTCAGCCGCATCCAAGGTCAGAAACTTCCAGGACAGAAGAAGAATCGTATAACAGAGATAGACCAGAGTCAGATCTGATATTGTATCCAACTGAAAAGGAAATATATCAACGTGATGTTAGAGAAGAAGATGTGGAAGAAGATCAAGAAGAATGGAGACCAGAGGAAAAGATACCTAAAAAGCAATTTAGACCTATTCCAAGATCCAGGTCCTTAGAAGAGGTTCTTCGAGCCAGGCAAGAGGGTTATGAAGGATCTTTTGCGATGATGGATCCAAGAAGATATGGAGTACACAAGACACCATCCGAAGAAGAAGAATACGAAGAAGACATGGATGAAGACGAGGAACCTGAACCATCATCCGCTCAATCGGATAGAGAACAACAACATTCGAGTACCAGCTCCTGTGATCGACGTCGACATGGGGTTATAGAAGAAATTGATTCCGACGAGTTCTTCCTGCGAGAACGTGGACTCAGTCAGGATGACATGACTCTTGGTAAATATTTAAATAGTGAAATCAGAGATGTTTTGAGAACAGAAGGAAATGTTTTAGCCAATGACGACATGGTACCAATCCCTCCCATGAGAAAGAGATCAATAAGAAAGCAAAAAGAAGGTTCCGTGGAGTCGTATGATGTAATGCCACCAGTCAGGCCAAAAAGGGATCCAAACAAGGTTCGTCGGAGTGAATCTACGGATGAACAGTTCCGTGATCAAACCAGTAGCGACTCCAGACACAGGGTAGTCTATCAGACAGAAGGAGAACCTGCGAAACTACCAATTGAACCGTTGGACGATATTGTAGTAGTGAAGCCTGTGCGTAGAAAATCGAAATCCTTACAACGCAGTCAATCACAACTTCCTGCAGATACTCCTCAACCACCATCCCCAACGCCAGTGGCACCAACTCGGCGGAAACGATTGCGTAAGGAACTTGAGCGTAAAAATGACGAAATGGAACCTATTTGCAATGGACACACCGATTGGACCAGTGATTCTGCCCCTGAGAAACCTCTTCCATTGCCTCCTACAATGACCACAGAACAATTAGAGAAACAAGAAGTATACACAGCTGAAGAAATCATGACAACGAGTGAAGAGAATATTCAGAAGCTTGGAACGAGACTTCAAGGAGAAAAATATGTGGAGCCAGCACCTATACCACCAAAAAGAAGATCTAGGTCTAGGGGAACTTCTGTAGCACTTGATGAAGATAGGACATCTCATGGTGCAGAATCATTGCCAGAAGCTGGTTATGTGGAGGAGGATATTCCACAAGATGACCTTGATCTAGGAAGAGAATTAATAGGTTATGCCATTATAGAAAAACGAGAGAAGCCACCTAGACCTCCTCCTCCGAGGAGAAAGAGGGACAAGTTTGCTACTACTCCCAGATCTGTTCCTCCTAAACGTCCCCAAAGAGCGTACAGTACTCTTGGCCCAGCTAGGTCTAAGGAGACTAATATATTAACTGACGATACTTATGATATGACCCTGCAAGAAACTGAGTCTACTCCTTACATAGAAATCGACTCCGATGATGGAGAACACAAAAACCTGCGTAGCAGTGAAGTTCTGAGTAAAATGCAGGGACGACCACTGCCAGCCCCACCTAGACCACCAAGATCTAGAAAAGATAGATCTATAGAAAGATCCACTCGTGAGATACAACAGGAAATTGCTATGGAAACGACCACTGCCACGCAGACAGATCCCTTACCTGATGACTTGGTGATAGAGGAAGAAGTAACACAGGCGAAGCTACTTGTAGCACCATCTAGCTCAGGCTCCCAGATTATGGTATCCACAGAGAGAATACCCAGTCCATCAAGTATGAGCACACCACCTGTTCCTCCTTTACCAATATCTCAAAGACTACGCAAGGATGAACAACCAGAACCTTCATACGATACTGTCTCATTAAAATCTCCATCTCCAACTAGAGAAATGGAAGCTTTTGAGGATAAACACTTATCCGCGCCACATCTAGATGAACCGATTCATAGAGACGAAGACACACATTTAAAGTCCATTAGATCCGCCCTGTTTCCAGATGAACCTGTGAGGATCAGCAATCTAGAAGTTGCTGACTTAAGAGTGGATCGTCTGAGCGTTTCCCAAATTGAAGCTGGTAAAATCGTTGCATCTGAAGTGGATGCATTGGTCGTTACTGCGTCTGAGTTGAAGAATATAGGTGGCAGCATGGAGGAGAGTCTGTCTCCCTCTATTATTAGGGAGTTAATGGCTATAAGAAGCCATTTGGAGACTGTGGCTGCATCCAGGGTTCAGGTTCAAAAGGAAGAGAGCAAAACGATTGAGGTGAAGACAGACATTCCCGTTGCACAGAGGCGGAGCGTCGAAAGGAAACCTGAAGAAGAGTCAATTTGTGGAGATGCAGAGGAAGAGAAACCAAAGAGCGAGGATCAAAAGGTTATTAGAAAAAAAGCAAAGGATACATCAAGCACACATACACTATCGGTCGCGCAGGTAGAGGACAAAGAGTCGACACACACTCTAGCAATTTCGCAAGTAGTACCGAGTGACAAAGATACTCCTAGCACACAAACATTACTAGTTGGTCAGGGTATTGAAGATAGGTCCTTACGAATTCTAGATACAGAAACCTCTCTTTCATTGAGCCCGGATACTACTAAGGAATTCAACATGGAAGAATCCCGCGCGTCCCTTCCCCCATCCGTAACGACCTCCATGGAAGAGAGCACGGAGCCCAGGGTGTCTCTGGATCTCTTGTCCGAAACTAGCAACGAACCAATGGATCCCACCTTCGATTCTAAACCTTCAGAGTCACAAGAATTTTTGACGTCACAAGAAAAGGACAAAGAGACTTCGCCAGAAATCAGCGAATGGAAAATACGAAAGTCAAGGTCCAGATCGCCATCTCCAATAGGTATCCCTAGAACACGACAGACTGCTTCTCCCGTTAGATCACTACCACCTGCCATCTCTGTGACTCCGGACACACCAGACAGTATCGTGAGTCACGGCATTACCAACGAGATGCAGCCGCAACGTGCTGTAATTTCTTACACTTCATATACAGATCAGTCGGACAGAGAGAGTCAAAGAGAATCGTCCCAATCGCCAATTCCTCCCTTTCCTATAGGAGGTACTCATCTCATAGCGTTTCCAGCTTCACAAGTTCCGTCACAATTTTTATCCCTGGCCAGTCCTAGCCTTGACACAGAACCGAGTATTGCAGACAGTACTAGGCAATTGGTCAGAGTTCTTCGATTAGCTGGTTTAAAAGTTATGAGACATTTTGTGGGATATATGTCGTCTATGGTAGGAGAAGAGTCGAGGGAGAAGATCAGGGAAGTGGAACTAACGCTGTGTGCATTGTTGCTCCTGGTTGCTGGCTTATTGATATTCTTCTTCAGCAACCCTCGAACAGTTACGCATCATCATCATTGGGACTATTTTAACCCACCAAAATAATAAGGTACAGATGGTGTAAGAAGACTATCTACAAATAGAATCTATGCTATTATGTTTGTTTCAATTGTCCGTTGCAAAGTGATTTTATATACGCATAATGGGCATTCTATTTTTACGATCGATAAGGAATAAGAGAGTAGACCTAATACTTGCAGTAGAATAATAAGTACACGTATTTAAAGACAATGAGGATTTGGTCATGCAATTAAGTAGTTAGGTTTGTACTCTATAGTTAATTGTTGAACGCTTGTTATGTTGGACAAATATGTATGAGTTACAGCCAATCAATTGACTGATCAACTTTTCCCAAGCGAATATTCATTGTGTTAAATGATACATGTGAAAGAAATAACACCTACCATAATTTACTACGAAAATACTTGTATTTAATTTCTTAAGCAATGAATATGTATAAATACAATATATATACATACATATATGTCATGTATGTGTATATGTATAATTCAATTACAGATACCTATTACCAAAAACAAATTTTGCAACGACTATTTTTTTATCGACACAGAGACTTTGTAGAAAAAGATCAAATACAAAATATCATCTAAAACTCAACGATCGACAAAGTATAATACATGAAAGAAAATAAGACAAAGTTTTTTATGTCTTCTCTAACCATTTGACTAGATACGAATATACAATATCAGCGTCGCATCATAACAGTTAAGATGCACGATTTGAAGAAAATATTTTTTGATACCTTACAAACATTAGAGGCTATGTACAATTTTATTTTAAAGTAAGATTCCATATACTGTAACAACAATAGACTCTAAGGAAACAGAAAAATTAAAAAATATTGCGTTCACACAAAAAGATCTTCCTCGTACACTATTAAATCTCTCCTATCTTTGTGTGCACTTTTCTGTGAATAATTCGCCGCAATCGGCGACCACATGGAACTAGACGTAGCGTCAGTCATAGCTTCTATTATGGGTTGTCTTCGTGCCAGTGATACTTTTAACTGAATAGAAGACACCATACTGCCGTCCATTTCACTAATTGCTCTTTCGGCAGCTTCCGTTTTATCAAACGTAACAAATCCACGACTAAAAAGTAAATAAAATAAATAATACAAATAATACAAATTTAAACTTTCAAATAGGATAAAATATCTGGAATTAATACTAATTACTTTTTTTCTGTTTCCATCGAGATATTTATAATATTTCCAAATGTTTGAAAATGCTTTTTTAAAAAATCTTCCGATATCTTGTAACCACATACAAATATTGTATTTCCAGCTCGTGGCTTCATTTCTTGCTTAGATGGTGATTGAATATCTCTGCTAGTACGATCCTCTGGGTCTTGAGCACTTACAAAACTATCGTACAAATCTTTAACTCTTGGCCTTACTGTTTCTGTTTCTTCTTCCTCCATTTGTGTGGCTGAGAATGGTTGATATGAGCTTACCGTCTTTTCTGTACTGTTTAATTTTCTTACTAAACCACGTGGTCTTTTAAAAGATTGTTCTGGTCGTTTAGGAGTTTTTGGAGCAGTAATCACTCCAGATTTTATCAATTTCTTGGCAACTTCCCTAGCATCCCTAGCTTCTGTTGGCCGCTTTGGAGCTTGTGGTATTCGTTCAGTTTCTTGCTTTGGTGCTTTCAAATCTTGTAATGCCTTTTTCTATAAAAATATTAAAATAAAATACATAAAAATTACACAGAAAATAACAAAAACTAAAAACATAATCTGTAAACATATCAATAACTTCCTATCGTAAAATAAAATTTACTAGAGATTTAAAATAAGAAATCAAGTAATTTAAATACGATTTATTCTAATCATGCAAATACATAACAAATAATTAATTCGTAGTATTAAAAATTAAAATATTTATTACAATATTAAAATGTGTAAACATAACCTGTACCTTTCTTTTAAGCTTGTTATATTTCGCCTGCAACATCAATTCTTCTTCTGTTAAATTAGAAGGAAAGTGTAAGTATACCATATTTAGCATGTAATAAAAACAGGTATAAATTTTTATTTATTCGCACAAAAATTTTAAGGAAACATTCAAAGTCAAGGTTTACGTTTCACTTCACTGTTTAATGTTTCTAAAGATTTTGGCCACATACATATGTTGGCAAGCATGAGAATGAAAATGAGCGGAAAATTTCTTTAGATTCATATATCATAGATTTATCTCCATCTCATTTATAATAATATTATACTAAATAATACTATGAAATAAACAATATATATTTTCTAGAAATATTTTTTTCTAGATTCTAAAAAATTGGATAATTTTTAGGTTATGTTGGTATATAAATAATAGATATTTTTTTAATCATTCAAAGTTAAATAATAGCTTATAAAATTGCTAATAAAGTTACAAAACAAGATTTTTATTTAACCACTTTATAGAAGAGAATCTTTTTCATTAAGAAAAGGAAGAAAAATATGAATTTGCGATTTTATCATCAAAATGATCGATTTATCTCTTCTGTAAAGTATTATATGTATAGTTAGATGTTACATAAAATAAACAAAGCTTAAATCGAAGAAAATAGATTCAACGTACTATTTATTCAGTCCATTTCAAACGATTCACGCAAAGAAAGCATATTAAAGATGAATGAACGTAACAATCGGTTGAGATAAAGAGGAAACATCAGTAAAATTCAAAAAACAAAATTCAGTCACTTCGGTATTCAATTATTAATAATTATAAATAATAATTTGATTTCGTAATCATAGAATATGATACAAAGAACAATATTCGAATTGTCGATGATGAAAAGAATTCGATAGAAACTACAATCGTAACTTGTAAAGTCCGCGCGCTACAATTATCGAGCGTTGAACTTATCCGCAAAAAGGATATAATATGATTCTTCAACGTCGTTTGTATACTCCTCCACTAACATAAATATACGTAAATACTTTAAATGTTTCAAACGATTACCAAAAAGATAGCGAAATACTCACGTCCAATTTAAATATTTAAAAAGATACTTAAGATAGTAGTAGGTACACGCAAATATTGCAAAAAATTAGCGAAATATTAAATATAGTCTTATCTTACAATAACGAAGAGACATTCCTTTTTGTTCGCGAAGAAAGTTTAAAAAGTATTAATTTAATAACACTCGAACCATCTAAACGAAAAAAAAGAATTTCAAATTCATTAAATGAATCTTACAGTCTTACAAACGATTCGTTAAATTGGTACAAATAAATATGAAAATATCAGTTTAAGGATTGCAGAGAATGCATAAGTTCTTTTTCAAAAATTTCCCAGCAATTTTATAAATTTCCAAATTTATTATTCGCACATACCCACTATTATGCACAAGGGACACTGTTCCAATATTTGGTAATTACAAAAACAATCATTAAACAATATCAAAGCCTAGTTCGTTAAATTACAAATAATTATAGATGCGAGATAATATAAAACTAGAGTATATTAAGTAGTAATGACAAGCATGTAATCAATTATTAAACAAGACTATTAAACAACTATAAAGCTATATGAAAGATAATTTTTTTAAGTTTAGGTTTTTTAATTAATTTCCATTTTCAACTTTTCCAATTTCCTGTTGTTTAAAATTTCTTTACATGGTATGATAGGAAAGAAGTAATATTTATCACTTCTTCCTTTCATGTAGATATCGATATATACAATTGCCTCATTACTAAAATTTTAAATGTTTATAATGAAATGATAAATTGTCTTAAATTTAATAAATTGAAATACAATTAATAAGAATTAGATAAATTCTTCAATTATTATAATGATATCCATCAACAAGATTTTCATAGCATTGAACTTACAACTCTTTTTGTTTGTGTTTTCCTTACTCTATAAACATCTAGATTGTCATGTTTATAACAAGTTATCGTATAATCATACACGAACAATTTGAACTAGGCTTTCATGTAACAAATATATCATAAATATAAATTACAGCTATACGTTGAAAATTGTGAGAGCATTGTAAAATTGTCATACAACAATCGATATCAGTATATCTCAAAGGTAATACATATCTATACTATATAAATTTCTCCTTTTTTTTAATTTATAGAATTTTCAGTATCTCTCGATTGTTGATTAAGTAATTCAATGCACCCACCTCGTATGGTGAAACAATTGCAAAGAAATAATATAGATAAGTCTTAGACAGTCTATCAAAACGTTCTAATAGTGACAGGGGAGTAACAACAACTTTGTATTTAACCCTTTCAGCACCAAAAATTTTCTAATAGTGTGGAATTAGCAAAAAAATGCCAAGTTGAACTGGTGATAAATGCAAAAAGGATGATGTGCTATGTATATGCATTGCATTATTATACATTTTAATACAAAACATATTTTTTATATGTATATATTTATATATATATTTATATATTTCTGTTTATGTATGGTGATATTGATATGAAGAAAGATATCAATATTTGATTCATAAGTTTTATTATTTACAAGCATTGGTCTACAAAATGTAAATTTGGTGAACTTCCTTCCAAGAGAAAATCTTTTATTTTCATTATATTGAAAACTCGATTTGTAGGAAATAGCAGCAATTGCCATAAAATGGCTAAATGTTCTTTTTTGGTTTCTTTCTAGTGGTACAAATTTCCATGTACCAATAACATGTAATGAATGATAAACATACATAATTAAATAAATTAAAATAGACTGTATAGGATAACATGCCTGGCCAAAATTGATCTCTATGTTCATATTGATAAATCTTTTTTTAACTTGATAGTAATAGCATCAAATCTATGTGTAAATAATAAGTATTATGAAATGTAAAATTGTATTACCAATTATCAATAAATCTCATAGAACGTATCTGCTGATTCATTCAAAACAATAGCATGCATAATGTTTTGAAGTAGTAATTTCTAACGAAATCCAAGCGCTACTACTACCAAATTAAATGATTGAACTCAGGACTTATGATATTATTATATTATAAGAATGCGATTTAACCTATACTGGCATTAAAAGGGTTAATTATTGTTGTGTCAGATAAATGTTTTTTTCTCTTTTTTTATCAACAAATGAATATACTCTGTGCTGCATTTCGACATTAAAAATCTTTAACATCTTTAAACAAGACGACTAGCTAAAACGTTTTGATACAGATATGTGAAGATATCAAAATTCTTAGGATTAAGAAATATATCAAGGAATTTGTGAAAATAATGTAGCTGCAGGAACTCCAATTATATGTACGTCAGTTACACACACACGTATTGTAAGAAGTTCATAGTGTAAATTCGGATTATCACTAAGCAATTCAATTTCCTCCTCCCCCTCCCCTTCTTTCTTTCTTATAATTCACTCTTAGTCAGCACTTGCATTATTTTCATCAGTATTTGTGCTCTTGAATGAGATTCTATAACTTAGTAATCCGTACGTTATTGGGAGTTTCATGATCCTTATGATCTCGAAACACATTAAAACGAAACGAGATAATCGAAGTCTGAAATCTCTTGGTAACGCGTAGTGTTTCACACAGTCGAAGAATTTTACGAATCCGATCGATTCCAAGAGCCAGAAGGCTTTAGAGATGCGGAAGCTTTGAAATATTGAAGACTTACTGAAGCACAGAATATTTTGTAATTGTTGAGTACTTAATTCCACAAATACCTGACACGATTTAATCACTTTGTACGCAAACGTTTCATGCTCCCACACATGCCTATTTAACAATTGTTTTTCAGTGTTATTAAAAGTATGTTCAATGGAGGATCATTCACCATCCAAATATATTCTAAGCGCTTTCTCTTTACGCGCATTACAACGTGACGCGGAAGAAAGTGGTAAAGAAGGTGATACTTCTCGAATTGCGATTTCATCGTACTCTTCTTGGGTTAATGGATGTGAAGTTTCCCTGCTATCTCTGTTAGACATAAATTTTACAAATCAACTATTCTGACATCTCATTGTAATCTTTTAGTGTATACCAGCATAATTATTTCATGCATACCTATATAAGAACACAGCACCATCTTCAACATTAAATTCAACAAGAGTTGTTAATCCAATCCAGTCTTCCTCATTCTCAATTCGTACAATAGGCATATGTACTGAACCTTTCCCTCTTATTATATTTATATATTCTTCAGGTATATCCGATATTAAAGATAACTAAATCAAAATTCAATATGGTCATTTTATTGAATTCAATTACCAATTAGTTTTTTGTAACTAGGAAATGTACAAGATATCCAGTTCACTTACTTTTTTCATCATTTCTTTCAAGGTCGTTTCATCCAATACGATTTCTTGTGGTGGACCAATGTGAAATTTGATAGGATACCAACGTCGGACAAAAACAATGACTTGATTGTTATTGGTAACTGGATCTTTATCAGGTAACTCTTGTACGATCATTTCAAATTGAGAATAATATTGGAAATCTTTAAACTTTTGATGATCTAAAAGTACTTTTGAAGGTAACACAAAACACTTTTCCCTTAATCGACATCTTTCATATGGTATTTCTATATTATATCTTCTTTTCATTTCTGCAAGAATCTCTTTTTTCGCCTCCCCAACAGTCATGTCTTCCGAGACTATCCATTCGAACAAAAATTTGCTCTGTAGAAAGTGTAGAAAAGAAACATCATTTATAGTAAAAAATAAAGAATTTTTATAAAAGATCTTAATAATTTGCATATTCATACCTTAGCCGAATCAAGGAAAAACTGATGTAATTTTACTGTAAATTCACCATTACGTAAAGCCCGTCCTATTTCTATCCAAAGTTTCTCTCCATCTTCATAAGAAACAAGTTGACTAAGTAAACAGCTACATTCTGATTCACCACATTCATCAAAATAACGACAAATTTTAAAATATTCTGCAGGTACACCAACGTATGGCTCTAAGTTTTTCTTCAAAGTATTGAATATCATTCTTTTATCCACTAATACTTTCAAAACTGTGATCAAAATATTCATCATTAAATATCTTCCCTATATATTTCCCTATATTTCAAATATTTTATAAAACAAGTTTAAGATACATACATTTCTCATTATGATTTGTATATGGGGTGGCTTTGAAATAATATTCTGAATCATCGATGATATTATCCCAGTTTTCGAGTCCAACTTGGTTTAACATTTTAATGGCGCGATTACTTGTACTCGATGGAAGATAAGGTAATTGAAAGTCTTCGTCTCCTGGAGCATCTCCAACTAAAGTTTTATCACTATCACTGAGACTACTATCTTCGCTATTACTTTGTTCAGGAGTATGCCATTCCTCACCCTCTACCAATTGTGGGCTTGCATTTCTTACTGAAGTATCTTCAACAAGCTTTCCACTTTTTGAAGTTTCGTTGCATTTTGTACTAGCATCTCGATGCGGTTCAATAATGTTTACTTTGGATGGACTATCAGTCACAGGTTTTTCTTTGTCTTTATTCACTTCATCTAACATTGGAATATTTAATTCTTCCAATATTTCTGCATTCAACAAAATATGATATTATTATATAACTATAATTTTAGGAAATATTATGTTAGTTTCATAATTAATAATAATCATCTTACCTTTGCTTGAATTAGGAGGTAACTTGATACGTAGTGTTATAATGTTTTCTAACTGTTCAGCAATACCACATATTGTTGTTTCAAAGTAAGATTTATTACACTCGGCATCGGCATTCGTACATACAAAGACTTTAATTAAATTACAAAAGTCTGCAACTGCTAATATAGCGTCGTCATTCTGTACGAGTATTGCATCTGTTCCGTGTTTTCGTAAAACTATTTTCATGTCGCCCGGATCCATATTAATAAATTTTCCTACCACCTGCTTATATTCTCTCACTGTTTGTGTAAATAAACCTCGTACATTTAATGGTCCTTCAATAAGCTTCTTTCTAGATACGTCGACGACGTACACTTTAGTTACAATACCTATCAAATAACAGAAAAACATTATTTTTCTTTCTACTAAAAAGATATATATACATATGCGTAAATAAATACATACCACCTCGTAGGTGTGGCTCGAATTTTTGATCTTTATCACGTATTTCTAATAATAAACTATACCGATTCACTCGATTACCCCAAATACTTGCAAACGTTTCATGTTCTCTACCTTCGTAACTAGCCACGATTAACTCATTATTGTGATCGTAAACAACTAAACGACATTGATTTAAGCTCACCATTCCTTCCAAGCAAAAATTCTTATAAACAATCATTGTCGTTTGAGCCCATGTAACATTAGGCGAAAAGGAAAGTCTAAAATTTAGTTTCTTATCTTCTGTAGGATGTTGACAATATACTTTCACCTTAGGTGTTGCAAGATCTTTTTCACGACTCTCCCTGTCGTTATCTTCATTTTCTTTCATCTTTTTCAACAATTCCTGTATATGTTTTGGAAAATCTTGCACTTGTATGGGCAAAGCATTGCGAGCAGAATCAATTTGTCTATACATGAGCATGTATGCATTAGTACTACTATAAGCTCCAGTAAAATATGACCTGGTTGAACCACCACCATACGTTTTCTGAATGTCGTCATGAGTTATCTGTAATATAATCACACATTTTAATACTGCTTTTTAAAAGTATTACATAATATAAAATAAACATTTGCAAATACCTGTGTTACGCTTTGATCATTGAAACAAAACCATTCGTTTGTTCTAAAATCTTTTATATAAGCATAATAATGACCACCACTAGCACTACCGCTATGAATCATAATTGAGAACAATTCATAATTGTAAGGTCCTTTTGCTGCATTACTGCTACGATTTTTTTCGTTTTCATGATTATGCACAGCACAATTCGACGTTGAAGGTCCATTACTCATATCTATACCTAAAAATAAACTACTTGAATAGGTATTAATTATGGAATGCATATAATTTATGGAATCAATATACCTTCATCATCATCTTGGTCATGATTTGTTGAATGATTACTATTAGGAAGACTGTTTTCACAGGGAGGACAATCATCGTCTAATGTGCCGCTATCTGTTATAGAGTTATCGTCGCATTTCGCTAAACTAATATTTTCATCAGTACTCGGAGATTCTTGATTTGGCATAGAAGCAATAAAAGAATTTAAATTTAATGTATCTGGAAAAGTAACCCTAAAATTAAAAGTTTAGTATGAAAGTATAAGACTGATAAAAAATGATTAACAAGAACAATTTATATGCACTCACTTATCATTAAGTTTTATTCTATGAAAGGTTTTGAAATCAAAATCAAATCGTTTAAGATGAAGTGTCAGAAGGTAGGGAAATTTTGTAAATTTTAATCCTTTATGAGCATCACATTTTTTATTACATTTTTCGCAATGATACTGATTGCTTCCTTCCAAAATTTCATGCTGAACAAATGCTCTTAAAGCTTCTTCCTATTACAAAAATAAATTTTTATATAAATTTAATTTATATGTTAAAATATAACATTATATATACTTACCACACTTGTGTATGCCACATTACTACCAAAAGGTCTTACTGGTAATGGTATATCAAGAAAAGTGTCTTCTCTAAATTTCTCAGTACCACACTCAAGACATTTAACATAATCAATCATCTTTCCTAACAATATAAAAATCAAATTAGAAACTCATTTCTGATATATCTAGATGTTTCAGATATATATACCATATTTTCAGATATATATATATATATATCTGAATATAATGGTATATCCAGATATACCATTTGGATAAATATATACCTTCATAAAGTCTGTTTATTAAATCAGCTTGTTCCGTATTTTTAAATTTTTGTTCTAAAGCATCAAACATAACTCTACATAGTTCTTGAATATCATGTTGTTGCCAAGCTTCTGTAGAATCCCAACCAAAACTTTTTGTTAGTGCTGTAGTTTCCACTGCTGATTTCGTTGATGTCTATAAACGTGAATATTTATTAAATATTTTGCAACAACCATACATTTATTAATCTTGTAAATATCTGTAGATAATATTAATACCTGTAAATTTAAAAATAATTTCTGTAGTTGATATGGAATACTATTAGCTTCATCTTTTTCTGATCCTTCTACATATTCCCAATTATACAATGCATTCCGAAACTCAGGAGTCATATATAACGCTTGTAATAGACTATTTAAGTAACATGTCATTGCTTGATTGACTAAACCGACATAGCCTTTAAAAAATAAACAATTAATGATAATACACAGCTTATTGCAAAAATATAAAATAAATATTACATACTTGTTTCAGACTTAATAAGACTTTTAAAATCAACATTATTATCTTCACCCCACACTGACGAATGATTAGGAGATGGTGGTGGAGGATTGTATGCATTATATGCAGTCTGTTGACGAAATTGCTTCTGCATCAAAATATCTGCTGGATCCATAACTACAAGTGTGTGCTTATGCTCAGTTGATGATTCTCGATCAAAAGAAAAATCCACACCAATTTCTGACATTGTTTTATCTTTCTTGTCTGATAAATCGATCTAATAGCAATAAAACAACTTTAACTTCTACATGAACAAAACATTAAACCATTGATAAACGATTGTACTAACAATAGAACAAAAAGAGATATAATTACTAACCAATTTTCCACCTGATACTAAATACAACTTAAAACTGTCTGGTTGTATTTGACACTGCTCTCCAATATAAACATAAAGATCCTCACCACGGGTAGATTCATGAAGCAGAAGTCTGTCAGTAGTAAAGATTTTATTTTTAACTCCGGGTAGATTGCACTGAATGAAACATATTTGACCAGCTCTACAAACCATGGTCTGTAATAAAAAATTAGATGCAACATACAATATTTGAATGAAATTTCTGTCTAAAAATAATATATATTAGATATCAAAGAAGACACAATATAGTACCTTATATAGATTCTAAAAAAATTATGTAATTTAATATCATTTTAGCTTACACAACATTAATTGGTATTTGTTCCTTAGAAAAGAAACAAATTACTTTTAAACAAATTATACATTAATTGAAATAATTCAATATGAGTAGCATGAAAATATTAAAATTCCAATAAATTAATTATACTTTACTTATATCGTTTTTAACATATATCAAGATTATTAATCAACAAAAAGACTAAATAGGTATTACCCTAAATGTATAGAAAATAAACGAATAGTAGCTTTTAATTAACAAATATGATATTTAGAGATAATGTTACAAATGGATCAGTAATTTTCAGACAAATAAAATTGGCATTATGCCATACTAAAGGTAGAAAATGAGCGAGATCTACGCAACACAGTAAGATACTACTCTGCACAGTATGACACAGTAAGGAAAGCCTATAGAGCCTCCAGTTATATTTAGAATGTCTAAACGAAGACTTGGAAAATGGCTCTCTTCTCCGACATCAGAATTCCCCCCTCTTTCCCTCTTTCTTCCTCACTCCATTGCCACTTCCCTATTCTACACTTTTCTTTTTGTACAACTGCCAAATAAATGAAAGTGAGTTATATTAAGTTAAAAAAAAAACTAGACTTAATTTCCCAATAGAAAATTAAGAAAAACAAAAATTACTTTTTACTACAAATACAAATGATAGTTTATTAACACAATATGGTATAATAATTTTTTGTTAGTGTAATAAAATATAAAGAATAGTCTACAATTACAATGAATACAAGTCATTCTTGATATTTATAATATCTCTCAGCAGTTACATTCACTTTTAATACTTACTGGCAATATATATACGTAAGAGTCCAGTCCACGTATACTTCTTTATTGTTTCAATCTAAAAGATTTCAGAACAATATAAAATTACAATTAACATTCCATCGAACTCAACATTTCAAAAAAAAGTTTTAAAAACTAACATTTTCAACTTGAGATATGTATATATAAAGATATATATCGTATTAAATTACATTTCACCAATAACTTCTTATTGTTACAGTCGCTGAAAGTAGCAATAAAAGTCACTTCTTCTTACATTTTTTGTAAACACAAACAAGACGACCATTCTTTTCTTTTATTCAAACCAACAAAACTAATGTTTTCTTTAATGAGGAATACGTGATGGAAATTTAATGTCCTAATCCTTAGCTAATCTCATACGAATAATGTGTTAAAACGTCGTCGTGTAACAGTACTTCATTTTCTCTTAATAAAAACAACACATACTGTAAACAAGTCACAATACGAAGAATCCACGAAACGCCAAACACAGACAAATATTTTTCACACTTTTACCGGTGTTACTGTGTTGTGGGGTCAATTAGACGAGAAGAGGACTGTGTTAGCGCGGTTGAAACGAAATGTTTATGCGATGAAAAAGCGATTGGCTAGACGAACGAAAATCGGCTGCGTAATAACTCAGGAGATCGGAATGCGCTCTCGTGCCAGTGGAACCGAGTTAAAACCCTCGGAGCCCGGACCTTCTGAAAACGCCGGAGACGGATCAAAAATGATCCAGTATATGCGTCACTAAATTTTCTTATTCTTTGTCATTATTTTTAAAAAATATTTTTTTGCGTTAGCTCAAATATGACTCAATACATACATATGTAAATTTTGTTAGTGATATTATTTAAAAAAAAAAAAAAAAAATAGGTTTTTAGCATAGGCTCGAACGTGATATATATATGTAAATTTTGTTATCTTTTCGTCATTATTTTCGAAAAGATAGGTTTTTAACGTCGGGTCAAAATGACCCATCTTTAAGGGTTAGAACAAGAGTACAAAAGTTTTCATCACACGACGAACGAAACTATTACCTGTCGATATGTATGACTGTTGGATTATATTAGTTAGCCTAAAAAGAAATGGAAACATTCAATTGATGCGACGCCAGTTTGTTAACTAACCCGACACTAATAAGAATAAACGTAATAAAAATCCTATGAAATAGTTTGCCAAATACTCCTCTGTTCTTGTTTCATCTCAACTTTTTAAAATGACTTACTCTTGAATGACTCTCGCATTTTAAATTCGTTAATCATTTTTAGGTTCTTTTATCATATGGATGAATAAACGACGTAGTTTTCTTGTGTGTCGATAGAGAAATTTTTCGGTGTAATACTTGAACTCTTACCGAAATCACTAAGAGACATGTGCGACGTTCACTTTACGCCATATTTTCTACACAACACAAGTTTAGTGCTGCCATGTAATAATGCTATTATACCAGTCGAAGGCATTTAAGCATAGAAAGGATGTAATGCAGATAAACGATTTGATGTATTTTTATAGAACTTTGTCTGAGGAGTCTGTAGCCCTTTTTGATATTTTTATGTTACTTTTAATACCACTAATAGTGGTGTAGTTATTTATGAAAGTATATTCGAACATTTAGAAACCTCTTATAAATTTTATATGTATTATATGTGTTATACGAATTAGTTTTAAATTTCATCAGCACTTAACGAAACTCGAGAATAATGATTACATTGGTAAAGTTTGAAAGAAATTTAAAAATGTATATATATACTTGTATACTTCCAACGAAACGAGGCAGTGAACGTAAACAAATCTTACTTACTGCCACGATCATATAAACGTTTATACGATTGTGGTTGCTGCATTTAATTAAAGCCGCAGCAATCAAGTTTCCAAGTTCAGCAATCAAGTTCGTTGGACAGATCATAAAAGTTTTGTATGACAAGTTTTCTATTATAATCATGTTCAAATACTTTTGTCAGCAACTGTATTTGTAAAACACTTTGAAGCTCATTGAATTGGAATCATAGAGATATAAAGATAGAGTACTCAGTGAGCTAAAAAAGCAATATAGGAATAGAAAGAGAACATTGCACAAAGACCCTTTGTGTCCTTTCTCAGAGTCCAAAGAAAAAATGTTCTCTCTGTAAACATTTAATTATGGTGATTGTTATAAGATCCACTGGAAAGAAAGCTGTTAAAATTTGAATAATTTTTGGAACGTACATGGAATTGCTAAGCGATCGTAGCGCTGCTGGTATTGTAGCAACATCAATGCGTACCAGTCTATGATATATCTGCGATGGTGTACAAGTCGCCATAGAACTCGTAAAATTGCTTGAAGTACTCGATGAATTTCGGGTAAGTTAACTTGTTAATTTTTGTCAATATAATCATTATCGAAACCAGGGTTTGATGCATTATTAAAAAGTCGAAATGGTATTTACAAGAAGTATTTCTCTCTTGCAAACATGGTTCTGGATGACCTTTTTATGAATATCATAGGACCGAACCGACAAAATTTTTTTTTTATGCAGAATGAAATATTCATTGATAATACAGAAATATCGTATATGAAATTCTTCGTTGAACGACCGAGAGATTCGTACCGTTGAAGATAATTTCTATACCGGATTATAGCATCAAAATCTAAATGCCGATTTATATATGAAATTGACAGTTCGTGATAGTTGAAATTAA
The DNA here is from genome assembly GCF_024516045.1 of Bombus affinis. NCBI lineage: Eukaryota > Metazoa > Arthropoda > Insecta > Hymenoptera > Apidae > Bombus > Bombus affinis. The sequence goes on from NC_066344.1 coordinate 13,347,823, forward strand.
AAGAACTTTATCCTTTTTGTATTTCTTCTTCTGTATAAATCTTCTGAGATGTTATGCTCTTACTGTTACAGGTATTCCAAAATTTTTTCTGCTTCTAATGAAGCCAGTTTTACATAACAAATGACAGATGGATGAAATTAGGTTTTATAAAGTCACTTCTACTTCCACTATATGATCAGACAATTAGGATAAGTATCATTTGTCCATACCGGAATACTAACTACCATCAAGATGAACATTAATTCAATAGGCATAGCTGATCTGTTTAATTTATTGGAATCCAACAAACTTGCGGAGGTAGAAGAAATAAAAAAAGTATTCCATGAACTTTTTTTATCTAGTAAGTAAGATTATGAATTGTAAGATATCTAATAATCTTGCCTTTTGTTTTTCATGATTTTTTAAATTTTTCAGCAAAAGACAATTGGTTGGTAAATGGTCTTTTTGATTATTATTTGTCCACAAATTCCTTAAGAGCTGTTGAGGTATTAGCTGGTGTTCGTGATCCACATGACAAGCATCTCTTAGATCGTTTGTCGGAAGCTCTTTCCAAATCTGGAAGTAGCAGCCAAAGAATTCAAACCCTTACTTTGTTAGGTCATATTGCCCGTCGTCAGCCAACTTGGTTATACAAGCTTGCCAGTCATACTTTATTTCGAGATTTACTTAGGTTACTTAAGGTAGAATTCAATTTTTCCAAAATAACTAAAGAATATATTGAATTGTTGATAACTCTCAAGTTAATTTGTTTTTAGATGGAAGCAGATACATTATCTCTTATGAGTGCGCTTCTTCTCTTGGTGATGTTATTACCGATGTTACCTGCTGCTTTAGGACCATACCTCACAGAAATTTTTGAAGTATTTGGTCGATTGGCCTCTTATTATTATCATCAGTTATCATCCGTGTTTTCATCTCCTATGCGTTTTACTTCAACAACAATAACAGGGACAATAGATAAGAATCATTTATATTTATTACATTTGCAAGTAAGTATTAGTATTTATTTATAAAAGTAAGGAAGGTTTATTGATGTTTCTTGAATTTCTTGTAGGTGGGACTATATAATTTATTTCACAGATTATATGCCATGTATCCTTGCAACTTCATTTCATATTTGAGACAACAACAACAAGATCAACCTGCTACTTTTATCCATACAATTAGACCAATGCTAGATTCTGTGCGCATGCACCCTTTACTTGTTACTGCATCTAAAGATACAGAGATTTCTGCTGCTAGGTAGATATATTTCGTATTATGAAAGTAGTCGTAATTCAGAGAAAGGATTTTATATTTATCGTTCGTCCATTATTTTTAGATGGAAAAAGATGGAGCATCATGATGTTATAGCAGAATGCGGTCGTTTTACATTAGATAAATGTCGAGAAGAAGTATTTCGTACTACGAATTCACGTTCTACGCCACCTTTAGGTTTGTGAGTTTTATTATAATATATAACTATGAATATACAAATATTTACAGTATCAGTACATGTTCTAGATTACTCTTCTATATGTACTCCAATAAACATTAGTGGAGGGATAGCGCCATCAGAAATCAGTAATGGTGAAGATGATATGTTTTGGTCGCCGAGTATGACAGTACCGCCACATAGTCCGCAATTTCCAGTTACATCTCATGAACAACGGTCTACTCCTTCAACACCTAACAATAACAGAAGCGGTACGTCTCCACCGGAAGCTGCAGTCGAAGCCACTCCAGAAACAACTCCTGTTAAGGTATACTTTATAACTTCCGAGAATGAACAAACTAAATCGGATAATATTTAAAATTGTGTACATAGGATTTACGAAAGATGCCGAAACCTACTGGTTCTTGCGCAGTTCGTGCTCTTACTGGATTTGGTAATGGCACAGTAGGATCAAGTTCACGACCATCCACACCAATCCCTTTAAATCCGTCTGTATCTGGCTCTATAATTGGAAGTGGGGATACAAATAATGCACATGGATTTTTTTCGCACAAGCTAAGTAAAATTATCGCAGATAGACAAGCCATTAGTCAAATCAAGTCATCTATCAACGTTGATGAAGATGGAAGATTTCCAGAAATGAACACAAATCAAAATGGGAAAAACGATTCTTGGCAAGAAGATCAAGAGGTTCTGTATTTTATGTACTTTTGTATGTAAAAATATTGTGCATTAATGAATATTGGTACGATATGTTTATACAAAATTGCATTGTGTAGGTTTTAGAAATTGTAAGCTCTCAAACTACTGGAAAATTTGAAAGTTCAAAATTAGTCGAACAACAAGAACACCATAATGAAAAAATGCAAAATGCTTTTGCAGATTTGTCTCAAAAGGTTTATCAGCTACGTTTGTATTCTCAAAGCCAAGCTTCAACACAACATTTAAATTTGAATTCTCTTTACAAAGTAAGATATGCAATATTTGTTGCAGAAAAAAATTTTAATATGATAAAAATATATATGCATTTATAGATTCGAGAAAGCAAATCTTGTCCTGATATCAAAGTTCATAAAAAACTGGAAGATACAGCAACCCAAACATCCGATTTGCTTCCATATGAAGATTTGTTGCTTGGAATTTTGGAACAAAAGACACAAATGAATTTACAAAAACGTTCTGTACAAGATACCGAATTTAGATTATCACCAACTGCAATGCTTGATCGATATGTTGAAACTTGCACGCACGGTAGTAATTATTCTGGCGAAAAAATGAGTTAGTAAAAAGTAAAGTTTAATAACAAGTCTTATTGTAAATCAACAAAATTGTGAATTAAGTATTTTTTCTTTGAAGGGACAAATGCAATCAAACAGAAACAAAGAAAAGAAAATGGTGGGGAAGATGAAGTAGCAGAAGAAGATACTTTCGATGTCGAATGTGCGAGTCAGTTGTTACAGCTTATGCAAATGCAACTACAGTTCGAACGGCAACGTAGAGAAGTACATGCCGAACGTAATCGACGACTTCTTGGCAAACTAAGGGATTCGCGTGCATTGGAAGAACATAATTATGCTTTGGTCAGTTGACATTATTTGTAAAAGTAAGGTTCGGTAATATTTTTAATTCTTTCTATTGTTAAATACGAAATTCTTATCACGTAGACTGATCGTTTAAAAATAATGGAAAAAGAAGTAGAGAGTTTAAAAGCTGAATTAGAACGTAACAAGAGAGAAGCTTGCCAAGCTGAAGATCAATATAAAGATGCATTACACCACTGGCAGACTAAGGTAATGTCTATGAAAATTCTACTGATTGTATTACTAGTAGAAATTTGTATAGTAATGCGAGTAATAACGTATAGTGTGTAGAAGAACAACGACAGAATCAAATACTGAAGGATCGTCTCGAATCCGTGGAAGCCAAACTAAAGAATGAACAAAAAAAGGTAGCCGACTGTGAACAGCGGATTCAGTCTACGGAGGCTTCCCTGTTTGATGCAGGTCATCAACTAAGAGTAGCTTTAAAAGCAGCAAATCGCAGTAAAGAGCTAGAACGTACTCTTGATACTGTACAGAAGAAATTTCTTTTACTTGCAGAGGTATTATTAAAAATTATATATATCTTTGCATGATATATTAAATTTATTTTTATATATCTACAGGCACAAACAAAGTTACAAGAAAGTACAGGGGGTCTTTCACCAATGACAAAACAAGAAGTAACACAAATACAAAAATCATACGCAGAAGAATTAACTAGTAAGCAGATTTCAATTATTCACAAATATAAGAACATATTTGAAACAAATAATGTAAAATACAAATTGGTGTTCGCATAGATTTACGACGACAGTTGGAATCACGAATATCTCTTGTAGAAGCTTTGAAAATACGTTTAACTGAACTAGAAAACAAAGAAGCACGAAAAGAAGCGCAACTTGTAGAACTGCAACGGCTTTTACAAGAAACAAAAGATCAACACGAAGCTGAATTGGAAGCCGTCGAGTCAAAATATAAAGCACAAGCTGAAATAAACCTTCTTCTCGAAGGTCGTATACTTGAACTTCATGGAACATTAGAAGCAGCAACTTGTAGTAATACTACTGTAAACAATCTAGCTTCTTCAGCATCGCCTAAAGAAAGATCACCTCCATTGTCGGCTAGTTTAGCCTCTTCCAGTGAGGGAAGTCTTGCCTTTATTCATTCAGGTACTGGAATTATAATGAATGACTGCTGTGATACCGCAGGCGAAATTCCTAATCTTCAAGCTATCGTCGAACCTGTGCCAAGCCAGGCTACTTCACCATCTCGTCAAAATCAGCAAAGACGGAATCCTAAACAAGACTAACGCTACGCAAATTTGACCACCGAGTCTTTTCGTATGCAGCTATTTCGTTCTGCACGCGTGCAACTGTTATCCAATGACGTGGTATTGAATCAGAAGAAAGTTATTTATAGCTTTTTATCGACATATTATGCGGAATTCATAAAAATATTATTATCGCGTGATTTCGATAAATAATTGAAAATATACTGGTAATTAATAAAATTACTAGCATGATATAATTTCACTCTTAAGAAATGAATTCGCAATGAATAAATGGTTGAGATATTTTGTGAGCAATTTTATATGTCTCAACTAAACACATCCTTGTATTACTTCCCTTCAATATCTGTTTGTTATATATGATGATACATGTTCTATTTATCATTTTTATTTATAAATTTTATCGGTGGATTTAAAAAAAAATGTTACTTCAGTCTAAGAAAAATGAATATATTACAGAACATGATACGATTTACAACTACAGTATAATACTGAATAATCAATATTTGTCTAAAAAGATGAGTCACGAATGTGTTAAGAATTAAACTGTCTGATAATTGTAAGAAAAGTATATTTTTTACTACGTTCAATCGAAATCATCATATCTAAATAAACAAACAATGAATATACCGAATTTCTAAAAAGAACACTGTCGTTTGCCTTTCATTAATAAGTTTCTAATTCGCGACTCATGGACATAAAAATAGCATCATCTGGATTAGCGTAATTTACCAAATCTGGAAAAGATCAACAAAGAAAAGATATTTTTCTCTAGTTGAAACAAATTTCTTAAGTATTTAAAATTATTTTTATCAGTGTTATTTATGTATCCACATAATCGTTACTCACGATTATGACCCAAATGTACCGCCGATGTTTTAAATTTTCGTAAAAACAATTGAATCAACCAGAAGCAAGATAGCCACAATAACGCTCCTACTGAAAATACTCTTAACGCTATAACACCACCATATGTGTTTATTAACCATCCACATATTAAACTGCCACTTGATACTCCTGAAAAATAATCATGACCATACAAAAACTAATTATTTAAAGTCATTAGTTTTTATAATTAATTTCCTACTACTAACCAATTCCTTCGAATATAGCACCAATAAATCCTTGTATAGTAGCTTTAGTACCAGGTGGTGTTACTTTATCACCATATGATACCATTGTTGGCCAACAAAGACCTAAGGTAGGTCCATGAAGTATTTCAATAACTAAAAACCACCATGGGTTTGATATAGTACTGTATGCCATAAACCTGAAAAAATAGTACAATTAGTAATATGAAACTACACTATATATTTACAAGAAATTTCATTATTTACCTAATTGCATATATCAATAATACTAAACTCATAACATTCATGTGACCTAATCTTCGTAAAATATTTCCTGAGATAAAATTAAATGGTAGTTCTCCTAGAAAACACTGTACACCGGTCAAAAGCCCTTGTAAAGTTTTCAGCCGTGTTATTTGTGAACTACTTGCTAGGTCTTCAATATACCAAAATAGAAAATTCCACACTACGCTAGTACACATTCCAGCACCTATGCACCACCATCCAAATGACAACACATTACCCTCCCTAAGGATAGTGAATAGTTCCCATAATATTGAAGGTTCATCCTCAGAGTGTTCTGGATTTTTCTGTAATGATACTGCTTTCTCCCATTACCTGGCAATTTTTTTATTCTTTTGATAAGTAAGAAGCATCAAACTTCTGTACTATCTACATTTTTCTTTACTCATAATATTATATATGATAAAAAAATTTTACCTTCCTTAAAGTTGCAGACACAATAATATCAAAAATCATAATGACCAACATGATATAAAATATACAAGTATAATCTTTCTGAATCTTTCCTTCACTAAATAAGTCTACCAAATATCCTGCACTTATTCCAAATATGCCAAAACCAATGCTGCCCCACATCTTTTGTTTTCCATATTCCTTTCTTCCCTCATTTCCTGTAACATATCAGTATGAAAAGCATACTAGATATTTAATTAACATATATAGTACTAACCAAGGAGATTAAAGCATATAGCATCAGCTATGCTAACTACAACTGCCATTCCAATCCAACTTATTATAGTTGCCCACAGAAATGAATGAAACTGGTATGTTGAATTTTCTGTGGAATTCTGAGGCACATCAACTTCATGCAACAATTGATTAAAGATTGGATTATCATGACATGTAGCTAGACACGATGTTTTTACATAATTGTCACAAAATGGTGTATATGGTATATTATCTGAGAATTTGGCAGTAAAAATACGCATATACATGCATCTTTTTAGCTGTAAAATAAAGAGTTTAGATGTTTATCTTTAAATATAGGAAATATGCAAAATATCTTACATAAAAGTCATGAAATACGTCAAATGTTATGGTAGAATTAAAGGTATCATTATTTAAAATAGAGCTTGAATTTGTTAAGTCACAGAATTGAGGTACTTTCCAATTTGAGCACATTTCATGATAAAGTTCTTTCGAGGCTTTGCACGATATCTAAAAACAAAACACATAAAATATAAATTAAACACATCTAATATAGTAGAAAAATAAGATAAAGGGACATCACACCTGACATGATACATTTAAGTGAATGATCTCCGTTATAGCATCATCTTTAATTTTATCAGGAAATCCATTTTTTGAACACATCTCTATAGTTGCTATTTTATTACAAGTAAGTTCAACATTTGCACTATTGTCTATTTCAGGTATAAAATATATCGAAAATAAGGCTATCGCAACTACAACTTGAAATATTAAAAACACTATCTTATGAATTTTGAATTTGTCAGCTAATGCTCCAAATAAAGGTTTTGCTACTAAACCAGAAATTGGTAATATCGTGTATATTGTGCCAGTTAAGAAAGGAGAGAAGCCTAACTGTTTTGCTATTGTTGGTAAGAACGGTACTATTGGTCCAGTAGCTGAAAAATAAAAAATGCAATTATACATAATATTCTATAAGATGTGATATTTAATCTGTAATATAATCTATTTACCTGCATTGAATAGAAAATAATGTGTCTTTATTGGTAACAATTCTTTATTTATGCTTTCCATCATTTTGGAAGTACTTATGCCATGCAATAAATTAAAAATAGAAATTACAATCTGCAAACAATTTAAAAAAATTATTTTAATTCATTAACATTATAACACATGTATTGATATTAATTAATGCCAACTTCATCAGGTTTTATCAGTTTTGTTTTAATTCAAATGTTTAATTTAGAATTTTCATTACAAGAATCATTACAAGAATGTTTTTAAAGTTTAGATATTAGCATAACTATTGAAAAATATGTCTGTTAATAATGAAACATACACTGATACTAAATTTTAACTTCACGTAATGGTTTACTATAAATTTCTTGAATGATTTTTCATATTATTTTAGAATCAGTCTAGATTCTTCTACAAGTGCACTTTGCCCTGTAACATATCGCCATTTTATGAGAACGTAAATCTCATTTGCTGCATGTGCAATTTTTGTTATCAAAATCATGAAATGTAGATATCAGGAGGTGGAACTCGTGGATATCATATTTGCATTCCTCGAGCGCTATTATGTTTCATTATCTGTATGTTTTTGGAGGATTTTTCTATAATTACAATCTTATTGTTACCAACTTGGTACGTTATGGTTGTAAAAAATGTCCTCTCTGGTCGCAATTAACTTTTCCTTAACATCTTCTGTTGTATATTTTCTATAATTGTGTGTTTAAATATTTGTATAAATGTTTCTATAATTTATCGTAGATTTCGATGTGTTATAGCATGAATTAATCACATGAGACTATTATTGCGTCGAGCTTATTTCAAAATGAAGACTAGTTATCTCCAAAACTTGTTAACTTGGTAATGAGAACGACTACCACTTCAACAATTTCAAATCAATTGTTATTACTACACTATATATAATCGATTGAAAGATATGACACAATATATAGTTACAATTATGTAACTAAATATTTTTATTTGATAAAAAATATTGCATGTCGTAGTCCATAATTTAAAAAATTATAAGTTTCAATAATAATGTAATACGTATCCGATATAGAATATTATCGAATTGTACAATGCTACTAGAATATACATTATAGTATTTTATTTTTTGCCTAAGTATGTCATTCGAATAAATTTTGTAAAGACTGTAATAAATAATTATGAGACTATATTTGGTGAATAAGATAAAGATGAACATACATATACAATTCAAAATTTCTTGGATATTGCCTCAAAATGAAAAAAAGAAACTTATTTTGTTAACGAATTTTGAATCAGCAATTTGTCCTTAATTCGTTTTAGTATCTAACAGTATCTAACTAAGATTATCTAATAGAAATGTATGAAAAGATACGTTATGAACTTTTCGAACAACTCAATATAGCATATTGGATAATATTGATGATATAATGCATCTAGACATGTGGCAAATAATTCGAGTAAAAGTAAGTTTTATTTCGATTTCTAGAGGTTTTTGAATTATCATTTGCGCTATTATGTTTCATTATGCATAATATACAAACCTACATAAAAATATAATTAAGACAAATTTGTAACAAACTGTGCTTTAATCTGTCATCAGATACATTTACAATATACATTTACAATATATATATATATATATATATGTATATATTTATAAGTTTTTAATATTCCGCTTCCTTCTGTTTTTTAGCAATAAGGTGGGTTAATGTATGATTGCGGCGTATTACACTTTATTTCGTCCTCGACCATGAGATACGACGCACACTCATGTCCGCTCACACATACACACGATGTACATACATCTTTCATCCTTGTCTATGTCCCTACAATTTCCCATTGTGTTTTTGTTCATCTTTTTTTTAATCTATCGTAGACGATTCTACAAGGTCTTTGACTTTGTAAATCTTTCTTTACATCGAGCACATCGTCTATGAAGGAGATATGTATTTTATATACAAAGAAACAAATGTTCTAGCTTACACACTAACGAATCTATATACTCTACACAAGATACGCCAGCAACAGTGCGCTCGATATCATACAGAAATCTTTTGAAAATCAGACGTCACGTATACTCTCTCTATATGTTTCTTGCATGTCTAGTAAATTTTTTCTTATTTTTTATTTGTTTGAACACAAAAGAGAGGGAACAATGTATTTTCCACAGGCAAGACAATTACGAGCACAGTTATGAAATGGGCCATCATTTTTCTTTTCTTTTACGTTAAAAAAATCGAATATTGCATAATCCGTATCTCAATATAGATTAAGAAAGAAAAAGGGACGTCATCGAGAGCGCGATAGATGAGAGGAACTTTTGATAGAAGGTTACTTCCAGCTACTAGCGACTCAACTTACGTCTAAGCTGTCGACTAGTTATTAGAAAAAAAACTATCAAAAATTCCTACAATAAGTAGGCTTATTCTTTATGTACATATGACTACATAATAGAATACCCTTGAAAAGGTAAACTATTTTCGTTCTGGTATATCGTGTAAAAATTTCAAAGATTCGTATGGTTTTTAATAAAAAAGGAAACAAACGCGAATGGGAAAGACAAGCCGGTGGAAAGACCACACATCCTGATCTCGCAGAGAGCTTTTAAAAACCCGTTATTCGCTAGTCAATCAGTAAAATAATATTTATAAAAGAAAAAAAGGAGAAAGAAGAGAGAGATCAGAAAAAATAAATGATCGAAAATCTTGCACCGCATTCTTTTTTACTGTTTGACCTTTCACGAGTCTGTAGTGCATCGACAATCTCAAGGGATATAGTAATCAGTACAGTCTTCCACCCTTATCACAGTACCGAGATTTTTCTTTAAAAAAAATAAAAAAAAAAAATAAAAAAGTTGTTAATGAAAATAAAAGAAATTATTCTGAATTATACGTGCATAAACGAAAAATAAATAAATTGCTTCATTAAAAAAGAAAAAGAAAAAAATTAGGAAGGTCATTATCATTCTATAATACACAAGGACTTCATGCCTAGTCACATGGATTAAAGGGGAAAAACATCGATACCGTTTCCTTTTCCCTAGAAAGAAGAAAGTCTTGATTACGGTTGAAGAGCGAGATAAAGTTAGACGAAACAATATTTACAGTCGCGATAAAATTTTTTATCGCATTTCACCCGAATCGTGAATAAAACACTAACGCAACTTGTTCGGTAAAACAGAAATCTACTGCCACTGATATCAACAGATAACATATTCGAAATATCATTTCCTCCAGCTTCTCTATGGGGACGGTATATCCACCGAAATGTCGCATAAAATCATTCCAAAACGCCCATTACAAAGATTTTAACGGCTAAAGCCAGGACGGTCGATGATGATGGGGCGGCGGTTGAAGCGCGTACAGGGAATGAATGTACTGTTGATAAGCGGTCGGATCCATCGTTAAGTTTGGCCCATGAGGCGTTACATAAGCAGACACAGGAGGCCCGTAAGCTGCTGATCTCTGAGCGGAATGAAGGAAAGGGTGAGGCGGATAATTTCTTGGCGGTTGATTGCTAAGCTTGTTACAGGCTTGTTGCGTGGCGTCCGTAACTGGCGGAACTTGCTGTTGTTGTTGTTGCTGCTGTTGCCTGAGCGCCATGCTATAGTAACTATTTGGATTTCGAAACTCATCCAAAAATGCGAACGCAGCCGCTGCAGCTGATGCGTCTTTATCGTAGAAAGGTGAACTGGTCGTGGTACTGGTTGACGCAGCGAAATTAAAGGCACTCCCAGCTGGTGGAACCATGGTAGTATTCTTTAAACCAATCGAGTCAGCTGATGTTCCCGTGTATTGTGGAAAACCAGGTATACCTGTACCAGATTGTGGTTCCGTGCTAACCACCGACGAGACGCTTGTTACGTTTTGTTGCTCTTGCTGTTGCTGTTTGCTCTTTCTGCTCTTTTTCGTTTTCACAGATGTCGACGTAGAACTACTAGACGCTTCTCCACCTCTGCGAGACGACGGCATTGACAGAATACCCTGTGTATTCTTCGCTGCTGCCGTCTGTAAACTTTGAAGTAAGTTCAGATCTATTTCCGCTGCGCCGGATGCTGGACTACGGGCGTACGCCAGGTGTTCTGGCTTCGTCTGTGGTGGTCGAGGAATGGTTAACAATTGTTGTTGTTCTTTACCAGTACGGCTGACCAAACCTAGGCCTAGACGCGCATACGCTGGATTCGTCGCTACGGAGTCGGCTAGGTTGCCGACAAACGCAGTGTCGAATTGACTAGCTGAAACTGCTTCAGGTTGCGGCAATGCCATTATGGGGTCGAAGCTAAATTGTTCCTGGCCTGTTCTCGCTGTCGTTTCCTGCGTCAAACCGCGAGACGCCTCTGTAGATGATTCATTGTAAATTCGTTTCTTCACTGGAGGCAAATTACTGGTCGAGCTGTTCACCGGTCCGCTGTTAGTCGCAGCCTTTGAACTGGCATCGAAGTAATGTGGACTTGGATACACGGGTCTAGAATTTGGCATCGGATAACCAGACGATTGGAAACCACTAGGATAAAGAGATTCATGAGCTGTCAGATTTTGTTGGAATGCTAGGATTTGCGACTGATCTTGCGTTGAGAGTTGTTCGCTGGTACTTGACGTCTTACCAAGGAACGACCGCTGTTGAGCGTACTTTTGAGCGTTCAGAGAATTGCTAAGGTCGGTAAAACTAGGCCGCTCCTGGGACGATTGTTGCTGTTGTTGTGACTGTTCCTGACCACCGTGCCTTGAAACAGACCTCTGGAGGTCGATATTAGGATAATTATTGCCGAACGTTGGTGGATATTGGTTTGGTGACTGATAAATCTGATGATTCGCATTTAGGTTTAACGACGCAGTCTCCGGTGGTACAGCAAAATTCCTCTGCTGCTCCGTGCTCGAAGACTTCTCCGTAGTATTAGATTTCAAGTAATCAGTCCGGTGTTCTGTTTCGTTTAAAGTTGACGACACTGAAGACTGAATATACGAATGGTTCTGTTTATATCCGTGAGAATAATTTGAAGGCGTCGATGCAGCTTGTGGATATTCTTCTGCGCTCTTTTGTGATTGTGGTTGCGGTTGCTGTAGACTGTAGTTTGTACTTTGTTGTGGAGACGGTTGCGAGTAATTCGAAGGTTGTTGCGAAGATTGCGACGCCTGTGATGTGCATGCGGACTTTTGCTGAGGTGACGGTTGAGAGTAGGTGCGGGTTTGCTGAGGTGATGGCGCTGGTTGAGTGTAATTATGTGATTGTTGAGGAGATGGCGATGGTTGGGAATAGTTACGAGACTGCTGAGGCGATGGAGACGTTTGAGAGTAGTTCCGGGATTGCTGAGGCGATGGTGAAGGCTGAGAGTAGTTGCTTGGCGGTGGTTGCTGAGGAGACAACTGCGAATAATTTTGTGGCGTTTGAGGCGAGTGTATCGAGTGTGAGTAATTGGCAGGTTGTTGAGGAGAAGGCTGAGAATATTTAACTGGTTGCTGAGGCGATTGTTGAGGCTGTGAATATGCTGCATTCTGAGGAGAAGGTTGAGAGTATGAAGGCGGTGCTTGTGGGGAATGTTGAGGAAAGGTTTGGATTTGTTGAGGCGAAGGTTGAGAATAGTTTCGAGGTTGAGGCGATGGTTGGGAGTAGCCTGTTGTGAGAGGTTGAGGTGAGGATTGCGTGTAGCTGGCAGAATGTGTCTGAGGTGATGGATGTGAGAAGTTTGAAGATTGAGATTGTTGAGAATACACTGGAGGAGGTTGAGGCGATGGCTGGGAATAATTGGAAGGTGGTTGTGGCGATGGTTGAGAATAATTGGAAGGTGGCTGTGGCGATGGTTGAGAATAATTGGAAGGTGGCTGTGGCGATGGCTGAGAATAATTGGAAGGTGGCTGTGGTGATGGTTGAGAATAATTGGAAGGTGGCTGTGGCGATGGTTGAGAATAATTGGAAGGTGGCTGTGGCGATGGCTGAGAATAATTGGAAGGTGGCTGTGGTGATGGTTGAGAATAATTGGAAGGTGGTTGAGGTGATGCTTGAGAATAATTGGAAGGTGTTTGTGGTGATGGCTGAGAATAATTGGAAGGTGGTTGTGGCGATTGTTGAGAGTAATTGGAAGGTGGTTGTGGCGATTGTTGAGAATAATTTGATGATGGTGGTTGAGGAGACATCTGAGAGTATCCAGACGACTGCTGTGGAGATTGTGCAAATGGAGAAGGTTGTTGTTGTGGAGATGGTTGAGAATAATTTGGCGGTGCTTGGGGAGAGGCCTGAGAGTAAGGTGAATGCGGTTGCTGAGGCGAAGGTTGAGAATAATTAGCAGCTTGTGGAGATGGTTGAGAATAATTGGCAGCATTTTGTTGTGGAGACAGTTGTGAATATTTAGGAGCAGATGGTTGCTGAGGAGATGGTTGAGAATAATTCGATGGTGGTGGCTGTGGAGAAGGTTGAGGATATATCTGCTGTATGGGTTGTGGTGAATGCTGCGAATAAACAGGAGATTGACTCTGATTAGAAGATTGCAATGGTTGATTATATGACTCGTTTTGTGTCGAATTCTGAGGGAAATTAGTTTGAGGAGATCGCTGAGGAAAAGTGGGTGATAATTGATGATACATCTCCCCAGAATTTTCTTGAGGTGATTTCTGAAACGTTTGATGCGACTGTTGGGTCGGTATCTGGGAATAAAGAGGTGCCTGTTCGTACGATGATGATGGATAGGCTGGAGATAATGGATGATTTTGTGGGGATGGAGTGGGGGGTAATTGAGCACTGTATCTTGGAGGTGTAGCATAATAGGGACTATTGTAAGGGCTACTTCCCGTTGATAAAGCGTCCTGATAGAATCCGGCTCCTCTAATCTGTGGCTCGACCGAAGCCATTATCGGTTGACCTTGCGGAGATCGACCTGAACGTCCAGGTGGTGACTCCTGGGAGAAACTCGAAACGGATTCACTTACACTACTACCACCGGTACTCATTCTTCTTTGTCTACCACAAAACACTTCCTGCAATTCACCATCCTTCTTCGTTATACCGTCCTCCGACTCTTCGTCTTTCTTCTTCGACTTTGGTGCTCCGAACGCTTTAAACCAAGCACTCAAATTTGGTGTCGCTGTTTTGGGCTTCTGCGTGTCCTTCGCGTTAGATTGATTATCTTTAGACTCTTCTACAATGGCAGGTGTTTGCGTTGTCGTTATTCCGGATATTTTCTCTTCTCTAAGACTAGATACCGGAACTGCAGGAAGAGTATTGTGGTCTTCTTCTTCATCGTCGTTAGAAAAATTGGGATTGGGCGAGGAAACTAAACTTTTACAAATTAACTGTATGGAATCCACATTTTTCAAAACAGTTCCTAAACTAAGTTTTGGTTCTTCGTCCGTGTTCTTGTTCGTTTGATCGTTGTCGCTGGTCAATTGCACGGTCATTTCAGCAGCATTAACGTTAGGTAAGTTCAATGGTTTTTTTAGAAGCAAATTTCCCTTACTTTTTCCAGGTTGTAAGCGATCTATCGTACGTTGGATCTTTTTGGGTCTACTAGGTCCGTGAGGACCGAAGATTTTGATGGAACTTGGTCGTTTCCTTGGTGCTTCTACTTTTGGGCCTGATCGGCCAGATTCGACGGACGAAGAATGAAATATTGGAGAATCACTTCCTGAAGAAAATTCAGAGAGTCTTGGTGCGTCATCTAACCATTTGTTGATATCCTATTCGGAGATAAAAAAATAAAGTGCAGTTATATACAAAAATATTAAGTTACGTCTATCTATATTATGTAAACGTGAAACATAAACTATTCTTACATGAAGCGTCTGTTCTGTTGCCTGATTCAATGCTTGCATGGAGCTTTCTTCTTTTCCAAATCCTTTGGTATGCTTCGACTGAGCTACTTTTACTTTCTTAGTCTCAGCGACTTCTTGGTCTTGAGTCTTGACAGGATCTTCCATGATAGGAACTTTTTCTTCTTTTATTCCCTTTTTTAACTTTGGTCGTTTTACACTGGATTTATCGCTGTCATGAAAGGTACTACCATTTGAAGGCACTTTTTTTGAATACATATTGTGAAGGTCGTTTTTTCCAGTTTTCTTCTGTTTTTCCTTCTCATTTTTCAATTTCTCCTCCCGCCTCCTCTCGCTTATTTTATCTTTTAAACCATCCAACGATTCTATATCTTTATCACCTATAAATGCAGGAATTTTCTTAGACGTATGTGTTTCTTTTGAATCTACATCGCTTTCTAAATCTAAATCTTTGGAATCTATTTCACTTGATATCTCTCCGTTTTTAAGTTCATCGTTTTTTTGTTTTGATTTTTTCTCTTTGTCCTTAGTACGGCTTTTTTCAGACTTCTCGTCAGATTTAAAAGCCTTTAACCCCGTCT
This sequence comes from Bombus affinis, assembly GCF_024516045.1. Lineage (NCBI taxonomy): Eukaryota > Metazoa > Arthropoda > Insecta > Hymenoptera > Apidae > Bombus > Bombus affinis. The sequence continues at coordinate 13,363,454 of NC_066344.1, forward strand.
TTTCCTTCTTTCGATTCTTCTTAACTTTGATATGCTGCGTTTTCTCTTTATTCTCCGGTAATGGTTCATTTTCGTGAGATTCGGTTTTCTTCAATTTGTTCTTCTTCGCGTTATCTGTAAATACTTCCGTCTCCTCGAGTTCCTTCTTCTCGATTTTCTTATTTTTACTTTTTACGACGACTAGGGGCTCATAATCTTCTTCGAAATCCTCTTTTCGCTTCTTATTCTCTTTCGATTCTTTCATCGGCCGCACATTTTCCGTTTCCTTCTTTTGTTGATGACGTTCTTTACTAACTTTTTTATCTATCTTCTTAAACTCCTCTGATTCTTTGGATGTTAGCTTTTTGGTTTTTAACAATAAATTATTTCTTTTTGCTGTTATGACACTCGATTCAGACATTGCATCCTCGCTTTCTTGCTCTTCTTGTTCTTCTTCATTTACCGATTCTTCGTCCTTTGCTCTTTTACTCTTTTTCTTACCTCTTTTTTTCTTCGGAAGTTTATAATTTTTGCCCCGTTTTTCTTCTTCGTCGTTCTTATCATTCGCTTTAGATTTTCCTTTGCTTTCAGATTTATATGATTTCGATTTTTTCGTAGATTTTTTCGAACGTTTTCTATTCTGATGAGGAGACGAAACGCGAGAAGGACACGACGGAGATGCGGGAGTAGCAAGAAATGACTTCGGTGACGAAGGATCCTCGTCGCTAGATGTTTCCGATTCCAAGTAACGTCCCACTGCTTTGTCAAATGCTTCCTTAAGGTTAAATGCCATTTCTGTGTACTCTGTAATAGAAAAAAATATTTAATCATAAAATATGTATATCTTAAAATAAAAAATACTAACCATTATCAGAGCCATTATATTGCCTACAATTATCTACTATAAGTCGAAAATCACGTTTGAATTCACTTAAACTTTTATATAAACCATTTTCAAGTTTCTCCTCCATTGTACTAAGGTCCATGGGTTTTCGCACCACGCTATAGTACCTAAAACAATATATATATATACATAAATAACAAGAATAATGACTTTTGTATTTTGAAAATACCTAAAATTATATATAGAACTTTAGTATTATACCTTGGGGCATATTCTTCATCCACAGGATCAATGAATGGCCAAGCATCCACATGATCTTTGAGACTTTCAAGAACTTTGTGCATTCCAACACGACGTTCTTCTTCTTCAATTCCAAACGAGTAACCGTATTTATATCCGTAATTGGAGGATACATAATTCCCATCGCTATTACTTCCAATGCCTTTCTTTTTTTCTAATCCCTCCACTTCGTCCCTAGTGTGAATCACAATTTGACCAACAGCTGAAGCCAATGAATTATTAGTTTGCCGTCCTTTTTTTTGAATCGGCGGTGAAGGTAAGGGTGGAGGTGTCTCCTCTTTAACATAAACATTCTTTGAATTCTGAGTCCCCTTTTTACTCCCTTTGTTTGTTTTAGTTTTGATCTTCGATCTAACCATGACTGTTTCCATCTGTGTCGTTGGTTCGTGACTTCGAAGTACACGCGAACTATTACGTTGTAACAATTTGCGCCTTTGCTGTTTTTCTTTTAAATCAAAAAGTTTCGGGATTTCAGGCATGAAATCCTCGGACAGAGTACGGTAAAGTTTACGTTCGGTATCGTACTCCTAAGTATTATAATAACATCGTTAGCAGAATCTAAGGAATAAAATAATTAACTCGTTTAATAGGACATTTACCGAATCACGAAATTTTTCAACTAGACGGCTCCAGTCCTGCTGAGTAAAGCAGACAACCTGCCAAACACTTTCTTTTGCTTTTCCGTGTATTAAACTGTCCTCCTTCTTCTCCTCCTCTTCCTCTTCCTCCTTCGCCACTCTGTTTCGTCGTCTTTTACGCTTTTTATCCCTAGGCTTACTTTTCTGTTTGTGCGAGATGCTGTTAGAAGTATCAATGTAGTCCTCCCTATATAATCGAGTGCCGTAAAAGTACCAATAGGCAGAATTCTTACGATCATGTCCTAAAGGTTCGACTCGCAGGCTATCCGAGTCCAAATTACCTAATGATTGCTCCTAAAAGTTACGAAGTATAAATACACTTGTGACAATTTTTTTTAAAAAATACTTTCCCAGGCATTTTTTATATACATACCACGTCTTCAGCGTCAAGCCGAAAGTCGCAGAGAGCACGTAAAATTTCTACTTTTTGACGGAGTGGTAGTAACTCAAAATCTACATCTGTATTAAAAGGATTTTCACATTTGTATTCCTGAGAGTAAAATGAATCATGTATTACTTTTAATTATATATATATATATATATTATATATATAAAAAAGAAGAACCAATTTACCTGACATTTCTTTCTAAAAAGTCTGCGAAGAAACATCTGATAGTTAAAGGTTGAGATGTCATTGCGCGTGTCATTTGGTAAACAACCTTCAAGTAACCTGACTATTAGCTCCTGTACTAAACGTCCCTCGGTTCCACCATCCGTTAACAAAGCTTCTTCTAAATCCTAAAATAATAAATGGTTAATATGTATATGTACACGACTGAAGAAACAAAAAATTGATGCAGCCATGACAAAAGAATGCATAAGCTTTTAAGAACATAAAGCTCAAACACGGTTTATTTAACTTCCTATAAGCTGAAGCATTACTAGCAACTCTCATGTACAATGCCTACTCGTACGAGTCAGCATATAGGTAGGTACCTCAATATCAAAGTCCAGGAGATTGAAGGCAGCCCTAAATAATGAGCAGAAGTGTGCTATACTTGGCACCTCCCACCACGATTGAATGTCTAAAAAAATAAAGGAACAATTGAGAGTTCCTTCATATTATATTTCTTTAATCTCTGGAATATCTTTTTTTGTATGTGCTTAGAATATTTCAGAAGTTATTGACTCAAAAACTTTATTGATGAAATTAAATATATATGATTGTGTAAATACAATCTATATAAAGAAACAACTTCTATTGTAATATCAAAATTAATATTTATTTGTATATGTATATATTGGTTGTAGAATTATACATGTACATATTTATTTTAAAATAAATATATATTTATATTTTTATCTCTGTATTTTGTTATAAATTATGCATTCTTGCAAAATATTAATTTTTATTTTATATCATTTATACTGTTGTTTTAAAATGATATAAATATCTTTTAAAAATTTATATTTGTGATCTTTTTAGTGATAATAAATTTATAAATAAAAAAGTAACATTGGACTCATTTCTTAAAGTGGTAAGAATATATTCTAAATAATTCTTAACAAATATATAAAAAAGATATATAATTTCAAATAACATTATTTTTCTCTTGTTAATAATAATTATTAATTTCTATGCCTCCTTTAACTTGAAAATACAATCTTTGATAATTCACTACATAACAAAACTACTATTAACTAACAAAACCAAATATTTATAATAAGAAAAACTACATTTCAAATGAGCACAAAAAATTCTCTAAAAAATCATATCCCAAAATATAAGATCAAAACCAATAACTTGACATAACAATACTAATGGACAAAAATATGAATATAAACGCCATGTACGAATACTCTGTATAGAACGTAATACAATAGGGAAAAATAGTAAAAAAAAAAAACAATGAAAATGATTCTCTGTTGCTAAACTTGAGGTCATTGACAAGGGCTCTCAATCGTAAGCATCGATCTTCCTAGTAGCACATAATAATTACTATATAATAATTAGAGAAACAAAAAAAATCCATAAGATATTTCATAATAATAGTTCCATCTTCATAACTAATAAACAACAAAAAGTTCACCTAGGATTCCGATGAAAGTGGGAAACATAACCCGTCCTGTGGCGGGCAAACCGGGCGAATCACGTCAGGGCGGATAAAGGTTGTTGAAAACAGCACGATGAATCGCGTGTTGCCTTGGCAATTTTTCTTAGACGAAACTTTATTTTTTTTTCTTAGAGCAGCGTGTGATCCAAACTGAATCAGTTATTACTGACGAAGAGAGAAGAAAAACGCAGAAGGTGGATGGTTAACGCGTGTAATAGCCAAGCAAAACACTTTTCAGCTCGGTGGAGCTGAATCGTTTTTAAAATACCGGGATGCACATCAGAGGGCTATGACACCCATAGTCTTCGTAGAGATAAAAGAGCGGGCAATTCCACATAGCTTGGTCCTGCCTGCGTTAAACGAATAGCGAAGTACATTCGTCCACTGGCAGTTCCCAAGGAACGGCTACCGCCGATTTTATTTTGGCTGCGCGACAACACTGCACGGGTTGCCAGCGATGCGCGCGACACTCGCAACCATTCTAATCGGGTAACACTCCAGCCTCAAAACAACCACCAGCTTCTTCCTCGACAATGAATTGTGCACTAGTTTCGATCTGTGACCACATTAACGCAAAATAAGAAATGTCTAACGTGTATATATGGTCTCACCACCGCGACAGTTTCAGTTTTCCCCTGGTTTTAAAATTCGATTTCATGTACGCGTCTGTGTGCGTACGTGTACATGTGTTATGTCGACAAGGATAGTTTTCTGAAACGCACTACGCGGACGCACGGGTGCGGACTGTGCACTGGTAACTGCAACTGCGGGCGTATGCCTAAGAGGATGAGGAACATAGATTGGTTGACATGTTTCGCGCGAAATTCATTTAATTGATTTGTTGGTACTACTGTCTGGGTTTCTTTTTATTAAAAAGGAAAATCTTTATTGAGATCTTTATCTTCATGAAACTACAATAAAACGCACAAACATATAGAATTGAGTAACACTTAAAGTTCGCGTTAGAAATATTAAGGCAGATTCTCGATCCACATTTGCAACGTATCAAGAGAGAGGTAATAACAGACATGTGCATTATTTAATAAAAGGAATCTTTTATGAATATTAATGAGCAATATTATTAGACTACACCACTATAAAAATAAAGCTGCGTTTACATTTTATTTACATTTTGTTCTATATGTTACAATATGTAATTATGTAATAGTACAAATAGTTATAATACATCAATATATAGATAAGTAGATTTTATTACGACATAATACACATTTGCATTTTGTTATGACAATTTCTATGACGTATTCCTGATGGACTACTACAATCATAAATGTAAGCACGCGCATTGGCTGAAAATCTCACATATACGTATGTATGTATGTATATTATACGATATGTGTAGTATGAGAAAATTACATTATGAATTTTTGAACAGTTGGTACATAACTCCCGCGTTTACTAGCGCGTGGTGATGCGTTGCATTTGTATCAACATTATGAATAAGTTTCGAAATTAAGTGTTATTCAAGAATAGTGTTTGTACTCCGAATTATTTGACACTTTATGTGACGAAGAAACACTAAAAAAAGATTGATTATTACAAAGTGTGATTACATTTCAGTAGCTCAAACAATGTCGTCGTTCAATTTGAACGATCTTGAAGCACAATTACAAGATGTTACTGAAAATAATGCCGGTAACGGTGTCTCTTTCGCAAAGAAATCGCTTAAACTTGATACTGAAGAAGACGGTAAGTTATTTACTATTTCAGTTTATACAATCTATTATAGTATATTTTTAGTATTTTTTAGAAGATTATACGATATTGTATAAACACTTTGAAGGTTACGTGAACTAAATGTTTAATTTTCTGTTTCATTAGCGTTGGAAATAGTCAAAGCAATACGAGCATGTACAAATCTGGAGTATTTAGACTTAGAAGGCAACACTTTAGGACCGCTTGCAGCCAAAGCTGTAGCTCAGGCATTACAAGAAAATGGTACATTAATGAAACGTGCTCTTTGGAAAGATATGTTTACTGGCCGTGTAAAGACAGAAATACCAAAAGCTCTTGAATATCTTGGCTCTGCACTGTGTATTGCTGGTACCCGCCTCTTTGAACTTGACTTAAGTGATAATGCTTTTGGCCCAATTGGTATTGAAGGATTAGCCAATTTCCTAACTTCTAGTTCTTGTTACACTCTTCGTGTATTAAGATTAAATAACAATGGACTTGGAATATCAGGTGGAAAAATATTGGCAAAAGCATTATTAGATTGTTATAATAATAGTTTCCAGGGAGGTAAGACTTATCATTCATTCTGTTAGTTATTGAAGTAAGCAAATAAATTAATATATTGGAACATCTTTCAGGATCACCTGCCTTAGCACTAAAAGTATTTGTGGCTGGAAGAAATAGATTGGAAAACGATGGTGCAAAGGCGTTGGCATCTGTTTTTGAAAAGTTAACTAGTTTAGAAGAAGTTGTTATGCCTCAAAATGGTATATACTATGAAGGTATAATAGCACTTGCCAATGGATTGTCTTCTAATCCTGGATTGCGAATTTTAAATCTCAATGATAATACTGTTGGGCCAAAAGGAGCCCAAGCAATTGCCAAAGCATTACCAAATTTTCAAAATTTAGAACAACTTAATCTTGGCGATTGTTTGCTCAAAACACAAGGTGGTGTAGTTTTAGCAGAAGCGTTAGGAGTTGAAGGGAGTTATCCATTACTCGCAGAACTTAATTTAAGTTACAATGAAATCAGAACAAGGGGTGCCAATCCCATAGCTCTTGCTATGGCTAAGAAAGAACGTCTTGTAACCCTACAATTGGATGGAAACCATTTTGGTCAAACTGGCCGTACTATTTTGCGCGATTCGCTTATAATTTCTGAAAGAATTGGATCCTTAGGTACATTAAATGATGATGAGAGCGGAGATAATGAAGAATCTGATGAAGATGAGGTGGAAAATGATGAAGAAAGTGATGAAAAAGATGAAAGTGAAAATGAAAGCAAAGAAAATATAGATAATAACAAGGACATGATTATAAATGGCAGCATAGTACCATCAAAAGTAACTATTGTGGAATTTTTAAAGTCACCAACAGGAGAAAAATTATTGCTATTACCAGATGATGTAGTGCAAGATTTTATAACTCACGCCAAAGTAAGTAAATAGTATTACATTTTTATTATTAACATTGTCAGCATTGCATTATGTTTAACATTCCCTTTTTTGCATTTCAGAATTTGTCGGAGAATGATACATCTCCTGAATTAAAATTCATCGAAGAGTTTACAAGAATAATTATGAAAGTATCAGCACTCAGTACGACTGGTTATGCTGACGTAAGACTAAGAACTCAGTATCTTACAGATGCTTTATATTCAAAACTATGTTCTTTTGTAACAGAAAATGATCAGATTTCTGTTTGGAATAACACATTGCTAGTCAACCTAGGTTTAATAAAAGTAAGTATTTTATGTCCTTGAATTACATGTATTTCAGACGGATGAGGATTCAAAAGGATTTGTTTTATATTTCAGGCTGAAGATAAAAGTAGTGGGAAAATTGATTGGAATTTGGAAGGATGTTTCAAAGCGTTAGAAACAGTTAGTCAAAAAGATTATTTTTTACAAGAGACACGAAGTACATTGAAATTTTTTTTAGAAAATCCAGTAAAAGTGAACAAAAAAAAAGTTATGGATTCGTTTGAAGATTCAAAAGACTCTCTTAAAGCTGTTCTAAATCGTATGCAAAGTACGTAATAATTATTGAATTATCTTTTGTATAATTGGTTTACAAAACATATGATATATGAGATATATCTATTTATTTTTAAATGCTTTGCAACTTGTAAAAATACAAATTATAAATTTTTGCAAAATAAAAGTGTTGCATCAAATTTTTACAAATTTTTTTTATATATAAACAATTACATTACTGTGCACATTGCGATTTTCTTTTTCATTAAAGTAAAAATCTTAATTATAAATACAAATTCCTAGATTACAAATACCAAAATTGTATTAAACTGTTCAGCGAGTCGAATTAGTTGAGGCAAACAGACGCACGTGACTAGGTAGGAGCGTATTTACAACCTTCGGATACTACAGAAGAAAATATTGATGCTTTGTTCCTCATATATTTAACTACTTGGTATAGTAAACATTTTTTGGTTTACACAAAATATTTTAAATTTTGACAGGGTTCTCAGTTCACATCGTACATTATGCATATCATAAACCTGAGAAGTCAAGGGAGAAAAGAAAAATCAATATCTACCAGCCATTAACTAGAGTCCTTTGTATCTATCATGTGCTTAGCAATCCTAGCACACGGATGTTGTTTACCTTTATTGACTCGACTCATTGAACAGAGTATAGAACTCAAGTAATAAATACAAAAGTTTTAGTTGAAGATATCTTTATCAATTTGGAATATAAAAAACAGGTCGAAATTCTACAGAATAAATAACGTTTATCAATAAAACTTAACGTCAAATGCATTAAAAATTATTATGACTCTTAAGAGTTTCTATTACCATAAGAATAAGAATCTTGAATAAAACTCCTAGTAATTAGTCAATTATAATATCATGGAACTTTTATTCTGTTATTGACATGAGGTGTAAGTGTTGTCCGTGATAATTGTAGCTGCTGGCTGTAGATGTCACTGATGGAGTACTGCTGTTTTTCTTCAATTTTTAATGTGTAGAAGAAAAATCAGACTCCGGTCGCCGGGATTCGAACCCGGGTCCCGAACGTTCGTAACCTAAGGCGCTAATCACTGAGCTGCAGTTGTCCGACACTAGTTGATGTCGAGTGGTGGTATTTGCTGTCCAGTGCCGCCACAGACATTGCAGATGCAGGATTCCAACCAGGTTGAAACAAATCCACTGTTAATGGTGTACAATGCGATGATGGTTGATCCTTCATATACATTGTTGCCTAAAATGATAAAGATATAAGTTATTAGATATTTATTTTACACATTCCTTAATCACATTTACATACAAGAAATACGATAAGTTGTTGTTTTGTCGTAGAATCACAGTCTTCTCCAAGTGTGGAGGGATACAGTACAATATCATCATTTTTTTTTATATCTGCTCCAATAAGTTTCAAACATTGTTTTTCATCAACCCCTACTGTTTCGATTATTGATTCTATAAAAAATATTGATATGTATCATTACATAATAATGTTGGAAGATAAACTTAGAATCTGTATTTAATAATCTTTAAAATTATTTCTTACTTCTAGTAGATATATCTGCAGATAAAAATCTCACTAAAAGTGTAGCACACCCTGAGGTTTCCGCAAAAATATGTGGATAACGTCGTATTAAAAGTTTTGTAAGCAGCATATTACCACGATTTCCTGATAAATTATTACCACTGGGGGTACATACTACTTCATCTTCTGTTCTTCGTATAAGCAATACCGTGCCATTATATCTTTAAAAAGAAGCAAAAATTATACATTTGTTCATATATATACACGATGCTTCAGTAAAATTTTATAGTACCTATTTAATTGCTCAGCAATATTCAAATTGAAATAGTCCCTAATAATGTTTCGTACCAAACCCTCTAGCGACGAGGGCATTGTCATAATGGCTAACGGAAGTACATCATCAAATGTAGCATCTAATACCTATAAAACGTAATAACTTCTTTATATAATAATTTTATTTTTCAAACAATTTATATAAAATTATTTGAATTAAATTAACGTATAAAATGTGTGATGTAGTGATCTTACCAAACTTTGAATAGAAGGATAGTTCATAGCAGCCCATGTTGCAGTGTATCCACCAATACTCCAACCATAAACAATTATTTGTTCCTCAGGGAATTTTAAATGATCGATTGCGAAGCGCATTACGCAATCGATAGCATTCTCTTCTTGAAGAGGATACGGCGCACCCTTTGTAGTCATTTTCATGTCTTACTGTTATCATGTTATAAACGTAGTTTGACTGAAGGAGAAGTCTTGCCATTACTTGAATTACATTTAATTTACATACATGATTGATATTAACTGTAACATTGCCAAAATTTCATCTTTGCGATTCAAAATGAGATATAATAAAGTAACAGCAATTCTTCTCATCAAAGTATCAACATAAAAAGTTGTAAAGTTTGATACAAAAGTAATACTTACAGTACTGCTACCGAAACCTGGGTGATTCCAACCCAATATAGAATATCCTTTACTCATTGGAGTTGATATAATACCACTTTCATAAAATCCACAATTTCCTTCACAAGTGATAACCAACATGTTACCATTTGTTTTCCTATAAAATTAATATATAAATATATATAAGGATAATATATCACAAAATAATATTTTTAGAAAGAAATGTTACTAATGTTTACATTACTTGTTACGTCGGTCAACGAATATAGCATCAATTTCATTATTATCTGCAGTTAACAATTTGTATCTTTCCCCACCACGTTTTATTAAATGTATTCTTCCTTTTAGAAGTGTAGATCCTATATTAATCATACATTATATCAATAAATAAAAGATAATACAATGTATACAATAATGATCTATTTAACTTACGAAATGCCCAGTTAAGAACTGTTGCACTTCCAGGATATATCATCTTAATAGCAAAAGTGTGAGCTACAATATACGATAAAAACTTACAAGGCAATGTACATATAAATTCTTTACCAGTTTGCCTTTTTATATGACCACTAAAAGCTGCAATGTTTTCTAAAGTCAACTTCCCTTTAGCTGTAACCCTATAAATACAAATTCAAAAAATTATTTAAAATCAGATACATATTAGTTTGATGTTAGTTTAGTAAAAAGAATATATACTTTTTTATATTTCTGATGTCAAAATCTACAGGTCTTGCCCAGAACTCAAATTCATATTTATCAAGTTCTTGCTTTGTTTCGACAGTATAATGTGCATTTACTTCATTCAGTGTTTTCAAGAATTTCAAATATATTGGATTACTGGCTCTAGAATAACCACGAGCAGCCAATGATGCAATAAAAATTGCACTAGCACTTGCTGCTAATTTGCACAAGAAAGAAATATTCTCAGTTATAGAATTGCTGTGTTGATAGAAAAAGATGGCCACTAATGGAATTGTATATAGACTTATGGACCAAATTGCTGCAAACTGAAATAAATTTATTAACAGATTTGTTTCACAGACGAGACATTTGTTTCCATTATGTAATTAATTTCATAATAAACAATTATCATAATTAACAGACTGCAAATTTTTATGCATTTATATGAGAACTGAAAATACAAAATTGCAATAACATAAAAAAATATATGACACATCAAAAATATAATATTTTCTATAACACTTGGTAATAAAACAATTTTCCACAGAGGTTCGACATTTTTAATTATATTTTTGAGAATATGAATTTGCATAAAAATCCGTAGTCTATTGATGATTCTAGAAACACAATTAATATTCTTAATGGATCAGTTTATGTTATTAAAAACAAAGTTTGAATATAATCTTCCTTTTAATAAAACACTCACGCAAATTACGATTTGATCACCCCATCGTTCTAAACTGTTAGGCTCATATGATTTCTGAAATAAATGAATAAAGACATAACCTAAAAATACACTAGTCTAATAAATTTTGTGCAATTATTAATAAATACCTCAACTAAACGACCGATCCATGTTATTTCATAAACTTTAAAAAGGCGAGGACCAAAATTACATTTCCACAGTGTGCGAATGAAAGACATTTCTCATTTGTTTCAAATATTTCAAACAAATCAACGTTCCAAATCGCCAATGTAAAATACAGGACACAGCAACTTAGCAAATCATGCACATAACATAAGAAAACAAACCGTTACGATTGGTAACGTATTTGTTGGATAAATGTGATCATGTAGAAAAAAAAAAAAAGAAAAGCTATTAAATTCGCTTATGATAAATATATTCTGCCTTCTTTCTTATATAATAATTTATAATGGTTCAAACATAATTGTATCATCGAATATTATAAAACTTCTACGAACACTTGTTGATAAATTTCTAAATAAAATTGATTTGATAATAATATCTAGTTTTACCAAATTTTGTCTCTTTAATAATTTATTATTTTGTTACAATTTAAAGGAAATAATGAAAGTTCTATGTTTTTACAGAATTAGTAATTACTCTTTTATTGTAAATTATTATTAGACTTTGGATGTTTATCTAATTTCATATTTTAATAAAGCTGACTATAAAGAAATGGGGCATAAATAGAGATTTGTTTCATCTATTAAATATTATAATGAACATTTTAGTTTTGATATTTTATAAATTTTATATACTAGGATTTTGTATAATATTGACTTTAAAAATTTCTCATAAATATATAAAAATCCGTGGTCTAGTTTTTACATATTTTCTAATTTATTGTCAATTATCCATATATTATCCATGTATTATAAATGTATAATGATCCATAGTATAATTATTACATATTTTTTAATTTATTGTTAATTATTCGTACATATCATAAATGTGTAAATGTGATTCATTGTCTAATTTTTTTGTTACCTATTGTAAAATTTATTCGACATTTTTGAAAAAACTTTACAAATGATCCCTATCAGATAAACACGAAAATCAATAAAACAAGAAACATTCGCAGAAATTGCTTATACATGAAATCGTCATAATTTTGAATAATATATTTATAGCTATTTAAACACCGCGGTCATTTGATTTATACGCATTTCGTAAATATAGAAAATCAATTGTATCTATGTATAATAGCGTATGATCTTGCATAACAAACGACCTATTGCAAAAATTAATAACTAGTAAATTTTCAGTAAAAATTTATAGTTAAACGAATAAAAAATAAAAATTGTATCATTTAAATCGTGTGTTTGAAATAGTATGCGAGGAATTGGACAATTTGGTTGTGCACGGGTCGATTCTGGGTCCGTACATTAAATCGTGCTTTTTGGAACGTATAGAGAAGTTACTGGAAGATTCAGAACAAGTATATACGATAGTGGATGTGGATAGTATTACGTGCGACATTGATAATACAATTTTTCATTTCTATCGGCATATTCAACTTTTTTCAATATGTCAGACTGGAATACCGCTCCTATTACATTACGGAAACGTCCACCAAAAGCTTCAGTACTTAAATCAGAACAGGTAACTTTTTACGATAGATATTTTCCATCTATTTTGTCTAAGATGATCCCTAGACCAACGTCTATTGTTGTGTAATTGTATTTATTTACAGGCAGTAAATGCTGCACGTCGTCAAGGATTTGTGATCGAAACACAAGCAAAATGTATGTAATTCTCAAGATTGTGTATTTTTAAGATTTGTATTATTAAATCTTAGAAATACATATGTATATGTATACATATAATTCTTTAAATTTCGTTTCATTTCAAAACATGTTTCATATGTTTGAATATTATGAGGTTAACATGATGCAATACAAGATATTGAGTTTCATTATATTGTTTATATTTTATTCTTGGCATATTATATATATTCTAATTTATTTGAAAGTTAATAAGTAAATTGTTTTTTCCTTTGAATTATATAAATAAATTGTTCTTTTTTTTGTTAGGGGGTGGAGGAACAAATAAACAACATGTAGCTACTAAAAACACAGCTAAGTTGGACAGAGAAACAGAAGAATTAAAACACGACAAAATTCCACTTGATCTTGGTAAATTAATTCAACAGGGAAGACAAAGTAAAGGATTATCTCAGAAAGACCTTGCGACAGTATGTTATTATTTATGTAACTCTTATACATATTTATGTTGTTATGTAAGATATATTTATGTATATTTGTTACTTTTCTGTATAGAAAGTAAATGAAAAAGCACAGGTCATCAATGATTATGAAGCAGGTCGCGGAATTCCAAATCAAATGGTGATTGGCAAAATAGAGAAAGTATTGGGAATCAAATTGCGTGGTAAAGATCGTGGTAAACCATTATCACTTCCTGGGAATAAAAAGTGAATCTTGAGAGGAACAATCTGTATTTCTTACCTTTATATATTGTTCCCTACACAGAACTGCAAGAAATATTGTAGGATTGAGAATGACTCTCACACTCTTTACCTTTAGTTATTTTATTATATACTTTAAAATAAAATATTATTTTATTAAATATATTTCTGTCTATTGTAAAGTAGGTTGTTATAGTACGCCTTTGTGTACAGAGTACAAGGAGTGCATCCTTATTTAATTTTTAAAAGTTATATATGTGTTCAGTCTTCAAGTATGCAAACATTAATTTATGAATTATAATTTGTGTACCGTTTTGTTATATTTTTAAAGTACATCCGACTACTATCATTGTGATATACATCTATGAATATTTTACAATTTGGTTAATGTAGGCTAAATAAAATAGTATTAATGCAAATAGAAGTAAAAGGTCTATATGTGTATGCATACAAATCATTGGTTTGATAGCATTTATACACACACATACACACTCATTTCAATGTATAATACGATACAAATCACAATAGTTGTATATAAAGATAAGAAATTATTAAATAAATATTAATTATACTTTTTTAGCGTTAACTTTATTCATATAGAAATTTGATAGTATATAAATTTTATTTCACTCCATTAATCTTTTCTCAATTCAAAGGTTGAATCCTGTATGCCATCTTTTGTTATAATTTTGATACTTATAGAATCACCAGTGTAAATATCTCTTTCTGCAGCTGATATGAAAACATCTTTTATAATTGCAACAGCTTTTTCTTGAGTTAAAGGGACAGGTTCAACACCTTCTTGATTTTTATATCCAATCTAAAGAAATATATTACTTTGATAAGTAGTTACAATTTAATTTAATACAATAGTACTGTTGTTCACTACCTGATTGTCCAGAAGAGGCTGCAGAAGAGCACCAGCAGAACCACCTGCTCTATATTTTGTTACCTCACAATGTCCTATGGGATCATAACTGTATACACAACCTTTACCATCCTCATCTAATCCACCAAGAATATTGCTCACATAATAAGGAAAGAAACGTTTATAATATAACATTGTTGACAACATCTGTGCAACTGCTAATGTTGGCATTTCTTTTTGGTGTTCATGTTCATACATCTATCATACACAAAAAAGATTATTAACAATTATTAAGACTATTAAAAAATATCTTAACATTAAATTATAATAATTAAAAATGAAATTTCATCAAACTTTACCTGCATTCTTGCAGACAAAAGTCTAGTTAAAGTGAGCGTATCACACCAACAGCCTGAGCAACCCAAAATAGTTTTAGATGACAAAGGGAAGAGTTTTTGTTGTTCACGTGTATAAATGGAAAATCCTGTACTGAGACGTGTATCTGCTGCTATTACACAGAAATCATCTCCTGCAAGGGCTATGACACTCCTATAATTATAATAAAAGAAATTTGTATATAAAATGAATTTGTAATAGTTTGAATAATTATATTATTACATTATTTAAAATTCACAATTATATTATTTACGATAAAAAAATATAATAAAATATATAAATATATAAATATGATTCATTAATGTTAAGAAGATATAGGTTATGTACAACTTACCCTCCGTTATCAGCGTACGGACTGAAACTTTTCATTTTTGCTGCTTGTGTCTCGTAATCAGGTAACGATCTTCCCGAATTTTCATTTAAAAGAGCCATTTTCTTTAATGTTATTTTGTAAACTAAATCTTAATCACTCCTCAACCTGAATGACAATACACTTTGCAGTGAAAATGGCAAGCAAAACAGCACTTTTCTCACACATAAACATGTATGATTGTATACTTATCATTGGCTAGTTCATGCTTATCTCTACACGAATGCACCAATGGCAATAAAATTACTTTTAAATTTTGTAAGTGTATGACAAATTACGGATACTTTCAAAAGAACTATAAAACACATATATATTATATTATTACCTTGTTAATTGGCTAAATTTTATCCCCACTATGTTTAACAAATGTCTAGGCGCGCAATTCTAGCATTATACGCGTTAAGTTGTTCAAAAGATTCGTAACTCTTATCATTTTCTATTAAATAATGAAACGTTCAAATAAATACTGTTCTTAGTTGGATATTAAAAAGAATTAGGTAGGAACATTGAAAATTCGTTAATAAAATAGATTTTTCTCACATATAGTATAGTCTCGTTATTATTTATAGCATCTGCAAAGTAATATAGTTTAATTTGGAGTAAATGAGGGATATGTAATTGTTAAATCAAATAATACAATTTTATTAGTTCTAAATTAAATATTATTCTTTCTTCTCTCCACTTGTACAAACACAAAATTTCGAACAGAGTGTTGAGTTTCTATTGGTTATCGTACCTATTCTATTAGCCGTATTGCTGTAGATATCTATAATGTGAGTTTAAAGCTAGCAGCCGAATATATTGCACATAAATGAACGCAACAAATTATCTTATCAGTATTTGATAACGTTTGGACAGGTTGGCAAAATCGAACGATATTACAGAAGAATAGTGCATCGAGCATTTTTAATAGTGCATCGAGATGGCAACTGACGGCAGAAGACGCGTTGCATTAATTACTGGTATTACCGGACAAGTAAGGTTACCATTTCATACTTTGTTGATATATAGTGGCTCAAGATTGTATTTGGAACTTATCATAGAAAATATTTATGTATCTATTACACGTGTTCCATAAAACATCTTGAAATTTCATTGTGATAGAACACCATCTTTCATAGATACGTGTTAATTTTTTGTATTCTGTTTGGAAATTATATTATTTCAATTTGTTATATTACTATGTTTTCTTTCTAGGATGGTTCCTATTTAGCTGAATTCTTATTAGAAAAAGGATACGATGTACATGGTATAATTAGGAGAGCTAGTTCTTTTAATACTGCTCGAATTCAACATCTTTATGCAGATCCAAAATGCCACCGCCAAGGCAGAATGAAGCTTCATTATGGTGATATGACAGATTCCAGTAGTTTAGTTAAAGTGATTAGTTCTGTGCAACCAACAGAGATTTATAATCTTGCTGCTCAAAGTCATGTCATGGTACACATCTATTTTTGAAACTGTATTTTATGATTATTTATAAGAGTTTATTTGGTAATGTATTATTATGTTATAGGTAAGTTTTGAAGTAAGTGAATATACTGCTGAAGTAGATGCAGTAGGAACAGTTAGATTATTAGATGCAATACGTACTTGTGGCCTTGAAAAATCTGTAAAATTTTACCATGCGTCAACATCTGAACTTTATGGCAGAGTAACTCAAGTACCACAAAATGAAAAAACTCCATTTTACCCTCGTTCACCGTATGGTGATTACATATAAATATTATCTTACGTTTAATATTATATATTTCAAAATAACATTAATTTGAATATTAAAAATTTCAGCTTGCGCAAAATTATATAGCTTCTGGATTGTGGTAAACTATAGAGAAGCATATAATATGTTTGCATGTAATGGTATATTATTTAATCATGAAAGTCCTCGTAGAGGAGAGAACTTTGTTACAAGAAAAGTAACTAGATCTATAGCGAAGATACAGTTAGGTTTACAAGATGTTCTTGAACTAGGAAATTTAGATGCTAAACGAGATTGGGGACATGCAAAAGATTATGTTGAAGTAAGAGAAACATATTATTCTTTATAATACTAAAAATATTTAGAAAGTTTTTTAAAATCTGTATACATTACAGGCAATGTGGTTGATGTTGCAACAGCCAATTCCGGATGATTATGTTATAGCAACAGGAGAAACGCATAGTGTTAGAGAATTTGTGGAGGCAGCATTTTTATATGTAGGTCGTACTATTAAGTGGGAAGGTGAAGGTATAAACGAAATAGGACAGGATGCACAAACAGGACAAGTATTGGTTAAAGTGAATCCTAAATATTTCCGTCCGACGGAAGTCGTAAGTATTAATTACACATAACAATAACTACACAGTGTTGTAACATTATAGATTAATTATAAATATTTGCTTGTACAGGATGTACTTTTGGGTGATGCTAATAAAGCGAAGGAAAAAATTGGCTGGAAACCTACTGTTACGTTTGAGGTATTTAATTATTAAAAAACTTGATGGTAATATTTATAATAAATATAAATATATCCATAAATATAGTAAATATTTATATTTATATATAATAATATATAATAATATATAAATATAAATATAGTATTAAGAAGTATTATTTTAGGGTCTTGTAAAGGATATGATGGATTCTGATTTAGAACTAATGAGAAAAAATTCAAACGCCTGAAATCATTGTTTATTGATGATAAGAAGTTGATAAGGGGGAAGCTGAAATTATCAAGATAAAGATATGATAGAAGTTAATGCATTTTTAAAATACATTCTATGTCTCTATGAGACAATAATATTTAAAGGTTTACTATATTATAAGAAATTCCAATATAATATTATATATTCTTGGGTCAGACGTAGATGAGCTTTTTACTACTTAAGATACTAAAAAAATAGCTCTTTTTATTTTATTGATATGTACTATACATATGTGAATACTAAATATTATTTAATTTCATTAGGTATAATCTGAAATACCTAATATTTTATAAAAGGATCGTTATAGATTTGTTATTTCTCGTTTGCTGTTGTGCTTTAAAGACTACATTCTAGAAGTTAAAAAAATTATTCAACTTAAAAAAACATTTAATTGCTGAAAGATAGCACAATTCTTATATACAACAAGTCTTCCTTGTACACACACTATAATTTTGTATATAATGTACCATATTTTAGATTATTCGTTAAATAATACTTTTAATCTTTATACGCAACATACGATATATAATTAGAAAAGTAAGCACATTTTTGTAATAAACAGCATTTATTTTATATTGTATTCAAGAATTTTCAATAACCTTAATTCAGTATATCGAAGAAGTATACGATAACGATATCAAATCAATTATTTATTTATTTTACAATTAATTATTTTGATATTAAAAATGCATAGTTCATACACATTTAAATAGGAGATTCGTTCGTGGATTTTCGCAAGATATTCTCGATCGTAAACATCATCGACTTTACACAATGTCCTTGAGCTCGTTCAACGTTTTTCTCAATTGTTTCACATCTCTGTTCATCTTTTTCCTTGCGTGTCAAATTGGATATGATTTCCGGCGAAACCTAAAATAACAAGGTATAAATTTACAAAAAAATATAATCATCTTTCATATCATCTAAAAATTATTCCAACACTTGGATCAAGTAAACCCAGTTTCTTTTTAAGAAGGCACTGTAAGAAGCTCTCAAACCAAATTCGAAAACTAAAAAAGAAGAAACAAAGAAAAATGGAAGAAAAGAGTGAAAAAGAAAAAAGGAATAGTAAAATAAAATTTTTTAAAGAAACAACTCAATTTGATTTTGCATACCGAGACCACCGTGTGATGCTGTTCCTGTTTATCCTGCGTCAATCCTCGTTGCCTCCTCATCCTTCTTCTTCTATAATTACCATGCTCGAACATCTCGCTTGCAGAAGGGTCTAAGGTCCAGTAGCTTCCTTTTCCAGCTTGATCTTCCCCGTTATCGTTTCCAATCACTTTATCCCTTGGTATCTTCACAAAGCAATCGTTTAAACTCAGATTATGCCTTATACTGTTTTGCCATCCTTGACGATTTTCTCTGTAATAAGGAAACCTATCCATAATGAATCTATAGATCCCTGAAAGGGTGAGTCTCTGTTTAGGCGAAGAATTGATTGCCATGGCTATTAAAGCGATGTATGAGTATGGTGGTTTCTCATAGCGTGGCTGTGGTTTGTATCTTAGCAAGGGAAGGTCCCACGAAAGAGGCACGCTCCTCGTGGTCAACACGTCCGGGACTAAGTTATAGCAGCTTGGTAGAGGACACATTGTTGGAAATGTTTCTTCTGTGCTCCAAAATTCGTAACTTCTGCGTAGATCGTAGTTGTAGATCTTCGACAAGGAGCAGGCGTGGTTTTGGCAGCTGTTTGGCTCCATTAGAAAATGGAATGATCAAAACATTTGATGTTGGTGCACTTTCTTATATTGTTATCGATATTTCTTCAAATTATGAGGGACCGAAATTAGAATTTTTATTATTATTTGAATTTTTAGGATCAGAACTGAATTCTTTATTATTTGGAGTATTGGATTTTTTTTTAAAAGCTTATTATAAAATTGAAATCTTTGTAGTTTCATACAATTTCACTATCTCCTTCCTCTCTTCATGTTCTTACGCGTTATCCTCGTCGATCTTCGTTCTCATCGTCATTACCAGTGCCATTGTCCAAATTTTCAAAAGTCGTTTCAAGACTGTGATTCACACAGATACAATTTCACAAGTAAATAACCTAAATCGCAAGCACTTTGTTCCCTGTGTCCACTTCTTTTGTCTTCAAGGACCAACAAGATCCAAGAAAATCCTTGAGTACCTCTACAGTCGAACCATGCATTCTTTCAGATTGAACAATCACCTAGAGAGCACTTCACAATCATTCACAATTAGTTCTATGATCTAATATCGTAATCCAACACTAGAAATTATAATTCAATTGTTCAACACCAAGAAGAAAATTTATGAATAATTGAACCTCAGGGAGGAAAGTAGTACAATAACAGTACAATGACAATATCTTCAAAAAATTAATGAAGTTAATTCCGTAACACATTGTGGATGGTATATAATCGCATGTATGTAATTTCGGTTTCCGCAGAATATCGGAAGCTAAACAAATTGGCCAAACTGAAGACGTCCAACGCAAAGTAAACGAAAGAGGTCGATTTACGACTTCCGTTCACAATATTAATAAATTTAAACTTACATATGTAAAGAAATAATACCAAATTTTCTTATATCATCTACCTAATTAAAAGAGCACACTTGTGTCATTTTTCCACTGATATCCTCAATTGTACTTCTTAATAAAAATAATTACTTTTGCTGATTGCTTAACGTGTTAAAATGACACGACTGGTTCTTCTAGGTGTTAAACGTTGTATAATGCTTTTAAGATTGGAAACACTGAACCGCCTCGAACTGGTCCGAGTTCGTATACGTCGAGGACTGACTACGATTTGCGGCTGGTTAGACCAATTCTCTAACGAAGGGTGTTTAATTTGACACGGAGATTCAGAGGATGGACCAGCTCCGCCCATCGTGGCTTCCTGGAGGTACGTCGTTCGCGCGTTTTCAATACGAGGGAGGCGTCGCGTTACCTATCTGAGACCCGTGGGTACATGTTTTATTGCTATTTACACATATGCTGTCCCAACACCCACGCCGGCAGTAAACGAGCCGATATGTAAACAAAGTTGCGGTAATTATACCGAAACCGTGCCGTTTCTTGGAACCGCTCTTGTCTTCCTCTTCTGTGCTCGCCACCCTCTCTTCCACGTTAGCGGGCCACGGTGACTTTGACAAGGGGGAAAACCGTCAAGTCACCCCTTTTCCAACGAAGTTTCGCGATTCATTTTCTGCTGGACTAGAAATTAACGTTATAATTAATATTGGAATTATCATATGTCTTAACTACTAACTGCTAACTACTAATTATTATAAATTTGGAAAATTTGTAAGTGAGTTAGGTATAAATTTTGTATCAATGAAATCCAGATTATACACGTATAGTCTTATTAAAATCTATCTTATTAAAAATTTATCTTTGTAAATTCAAGATCTATAAAAGTTGTATGTGAAAATTAAAATTGTATCATGAATAATTTAGATCTACATGTTTCAGGTTTATCAAATTTTTGTTTAAGATAAAATTGTATTATAAATTTTATTATTTACATCATTCTATATAATTATATTATCTATAATCGGTAAAATTAAATATCCTTTAAACAGCTATCTATGTTTTCCTATTCTACTCTTATAGATCTATTTTACAATTGAGACAGAACGTTATCAATAAAGGTTAACTTTTATCAATGCAGCTATTAAACGAAGATATGTTCTTCACTTATCTTTGACTTGCTTTTATTAGGTTTGTTTTCACATTCTTCTTAATGCTTTTATTATCTCATTCTTAGTGATTATTAGTTGTCAGCATGCTGTTGTTACTAAAACAAATCAACATCAAGATCTTCTATTATAAATACTCCTACTTTTATTGTATTCAAATATTTTTCCAAATTTTATGAAACCTTGATTCCTGAAGATTATCTAAAAAAATATCATCACATGAAATAACGTTCCGCCGGTAATTTTTAACGATCCAGTAACTTAAAGATATTTCTTTCAATCGTGTTTTTGAAGAGGCCAAGCTACAGCTACGGCCGTAACCGAAGATGAAGCGATTGAGGGAAGAAACGTCGTTATTTGTTTGTTCGCCGTTTCTGGTGCCGTCCTTCGAGCTTCGTTCCATCTTGAAATATTAAGAAACAAATCACCGTGGATCTGACGGCGGAAGGAACCGGCGGATTAGCGTATTCAAAGCTCCAAAGTACCTTGGTCTCGTATCCCGGGCATCCTCGGTATGTTCTTCGAAAACAACCAGAATTGTCTTCGTGATGTTAATCCTGCGCCCCTGTTTTCCGTTCCTTAAATCATCCCGATGGTATAAGTAAAGAAAAACATTTACAGAAGCTGCGGCAGATGGTAAAAATAATTTTCGTCTAAAAGAAAGTACATTTCTATTTTTTATTCAATACTATTATACTTTTTTATATTTGTAGTTTCTAGTTTTATTAGAATATTTTTAATTTTTTTTATTATTTTTAAATTGATATAATAGTATATGAAATATACTACTATAATATATAACATTCCTGTAAAAGATTTTTAATTAATTTCATTTAAGGCCAAGACTTATTACCTACTCATTCAAATTTTAGATCAAAATATTGAGTAGTTATTTTTCCAGTTATAGCAAATTTTTCTAAACCATATATAATTTTAGATAGGAGTATAGGAATTTCAACTGCCATTAGAAGAAACTTTTAAAGAATTTCTTTATATAATATTTTAAAGAAGAATGCAAAAATATAAAAATTCCTATGAGCGTCTTTCGGTGATTGGGCTGGGAAGAAAGATTTTTTCCTATGTTTTATTTACAGGATCGGGCAACCGCAGAAGCCTTTCCTCTTTATCGGCGATACTGCCCCGCAAGCGCAGGCGGTCTTGTTTGCGGATCGTTTCGTTTTACTGCTCAGTATCCGCTCGAATCTAAACAATCGTTCCTTATTGACAAAATCGGCGGGCGTCTGCGGCTTAGCCAGTTTCGGATTGTTGCTTCTGCGACGTTTTACGAGTGTGGGAAAATTCACAGCGCGAGCCAGAACCACGTCGTTCCGGTAAACCATTTCGCCTCAGGGCCCCGGCTAAATCGCAAAAAATAAACGAACAGTCCCTCGTGGTGGTGAATTTTCTTGGAAATAACGAGCATCGCTATCTTGCTGTTGTTATATCAGACCTTGAAAACGGACAACGCGATCGAAGAATCTGGTAATCGAATTTTTTTTTGTCATCAGTAGTTAAGTGGTTTGTTTGTAATTAACATAGCGAATGTCGTGACTTTAATGTTTAATAGGTATGATGCGGTGCAAAACGAATTTCTGTAGTTTTTTAATTTATTTAGTTCGTCCTAATTTTTATTCATTCAATGTTGGGTTCCATTTCATGCAATCAGCCTCTTCAAATGATTTGCTTGTTATTTTGTAAACTCCTTTAATATCCATGCCATTGCTGCTGGATTATCCTTTGGTACCTGCATGACGAAATAATTTTCATATAACATCTTTATATGAAATAATTACATTTATATAGAATAATCAGTTATAAAGGATGTTTCATAACATGTGAGACTAACTTCAATGATAAACAGAGGGTACGAATGACAAGTTATGAAACAACCTGAATGGTTAGATTTCTTATTTACCATGTGTCCGGCTCTGTTGACCCAGTACATAGAGAAATTGCCATAAGACTTCACATAGCCTTCGATAATGTTCTCTACTACCAAGGGAGCTCTGTCGGACCTGTGCCAGGAATTAGCGTCCTTCCACTGCATCTTTTCAACCCAGCGTAGAGTGCCTGCATCGTTGTATCAATATTATACTTTACGTAGATATCGGAAAAATTATAGTTCTTCGAAAGCGATGTAAAACGATTGCGCAGAAATGTATATTAAATTTTTTATAAATAGTTTTCACATGAAATGTTTTTCATAATTTTGTAATATTCTTTCTTTTTTCATTATTCTACTATTAAATCAAGGAATTGAAGAGATGTTAAAGTGATTATTTTAGAAATGAAGATACCTGGAGTGTCAACGATGAGGTCCATATGACCACTGATTACCACAACCTTTAGTTTAGTTTCGTTCAATAAACTCTCCACTAGAAAACAAATTTGATATTAATTGATTAAGATTTTCTATTATTTGTAGAGAATGGTGTTTGTTTGACGGTTGTACGTAGCGGCGACATTGTTTTGGAGTTTATTTATTATTACATTATGTATGTTCTAACGATGATAATACTCCGAGGCAAAACAACATGATTCGAATTGTCCTTTAGCTCATGTGCCGCTACATATTCTTAATCCTTCTATTATCTATTAGACAGCACCTATATGGATAACAGGCTTCATGAAATCTCCTCCCAATTTGCTGAACACCAGATTGGATTGGGTGCCATGATTAGAAGGTAGATTAAGGCTTTCTTTTACAGGGCCGTTCATCAGCTTGCTTAAGGATTCCTGGCTGAAGACGGAATATTCTAAAATGATCAAATAATTTTTAAGAATTATCGTTCTGTATAATCGATTAATATCAATATTATTATATATCGTTATGTATGGATCATTGACAATTATATTGAATAATAAATTATATTTTTACCTTGAGCAAATGTTGGTTCTGATACAAGTCTTTGCATAGGGGTGAGCTGATTGGTATCAGGTTCTATTTTCGTTAGAATGTTATAGAAATCGATATTATTAGTAACTTCATCAATCACTCCTTCGGTATAGCTCCACAGTTTGGTTGCGTTTGTCCATCTTTTACTATCTACGGCCTCTTTTGTTCGTAGAGCTGCTTTGTTGATCTTCTCATAGCCGTCAGTGTCTACCATACCCTACAAAAATATTTTGCCAATTAATATAAAAAATGGATAGTGTATAGATGATGTAAAAACTGAAAATATAACTGATAACATTAAAGAAGGTATATCGTACTGTGGCAAGTAAAAAGGGAGCCCAAGTCATCACGGAATCAATGGGGGAGATCCAGGCGTCACCAAGGGCTACACCCTTCAAGTTACTCTTAATTTTTTCTTGTTGTTGTGCCTGTAATTTTAAAAAGAAAGATGATGAAATGGTAAAAGGAACATACATGCAAAAGTCGGACATTAAATAAAATAATTTAATTAAAATATATTATCTTACCTTGTACCATGAAAGAGCAAATTCTGCACCCATTTTTCCTCCATAAGACTCAGTGGTAATATATGTGGGTACATCAGCGAATTCCGGTAGCTGTTTCAAGAAGCCTTTTATACATTCCAAGAGATCGTGTGCGATCTCTGCATTCGTTGTCGTATATCCTCCTAGCGTAGTGGTATAACTGAAGCCCGTACCGACTGGGTTGTCGATGAAGAGAACGTTGTAATCTTTCACCTATGAATGTTTTAATATTTATTTATGATATTTGTATCTACTTAATTACTCTTAAAGCTTCAAGAAATTACTTCAGAGATATTTTTACTAACGACTTTTTTTTAACTAACTTTCCGTGTACGTAACGAAAATACTAAATATAATATTAATAATAATCTTCAATAAACTTTTATCAAAAATTCTATGGTTTGTCTATGGAAATATTGATTTATAAAGGAAGTATATATATATACTTATATAACATATCAATCTCTAGTTTTAATGTTACATTAAAACTGTTCAAACCGTGAGATCATTGTATCGAAGAAGGTTAATTTCTTTTTAACCACGACTAGATTATGAAACCGGACATCTATTTACTTTACCAATGATCTAATTTTACTTGACGAATTTCAAGTTAACACCGATAACGGTGTAATCGAGGCTTGTTTAGATGGAACACGATAAAACAAGAAAGAAAGATCGACCAAATCGATAAGTTTCAACTCATGTTTAAGTCATCTGTTGATTTTTTGTCCTACCCAAGTGAAATTCCTCGGCTTCAAATTGACGTCCAGAGGTCCAAGTTCCTCAAAGTTGCCATAGGATGTGGAGGATGCCCCGGGTCCACCTTGCAACCAGATGATTAACGGTTTCTCATAGTAGGAAGATACGTCCGCGGTCGTATAATAAAGCCACCAGAACATATGCGAAGTCGGTCGTACTTTCACGTATCCCCATTCTTGTTCTCCAGGACCAAATCCTTTTTTTGCTGTCGAGTAAAAGCGTTGTTTGATTAGAAGCGTGATTTTCGGTGTATTTGCACAAGAGTTTTAAAGATTTCGTAATTTCTAGTCAAAGTAAACGAAGGATAGATGGTGTTAATATGTTGACGCTACTAAAATTACTAGAAGTGGTCATAGTTGCATTACTTAAAAAAGAAATGCGACATCACAGAATAGCGTGTGAAATGTAACGTTACTTCTTTTCTTATTTATTTATTTTTGTTTCTTCTTTGTTGAAGAATATCTGACCTGCATTACAACGACTGAAGAATATGGTGCAAGAAAGTGTAAAGACGAGTAGCTTAACTCATGAAGATTTTAATTTGGATGTCTACGTATATTTGCTGAGCTTTAGGATATGGCAGTACAAACAGGAATATTCTTCTGCAGAGTAAACGATTTGGTCACTTTTGCATAACTATTGACAGAACTTTTTCTTTTTTTGTGCATAAACGAGTAAACGATATCTGGTAGAACATTAGCGTTTAATTGTTTGAAAAAATATTTGAAATAAAGTATCTCAATTAGACTGGAAAGATTTATTTTGAAAATGATAATTTCATAAAACAGTAATTTAAAATACAAAATGGTGTTGTTGTAGAAATCTAATAATAGGATATACATACATAGGAAATCTAATAAATAGGATATACATAAATAGGATATACATAGGATATACATACTACTATATTAGCATCATATTTTAATATATAACAACATCCTACTATATCTTTAAGCATATTTACAGTATAGGTATTATTATATATTGCTATTGTATTACTATTATATGTACATATTATACATTATCATATATAATATATATATATAATAATATATACATATAATACTTAGATATAGTACCTATATTATACTTATCCAGATTATACTTACCAAGGGCCTCAGAAGCGAAGCATAGTGTTACAAGCAGGAGTGCCGAGAACTTCATCATTGTTGCTTGAATAACAGACAATTAAAGACTGAACGTTTACACCACGAATCTCGACAGGATGGTCTTATCTGCCATTAGTGAGCGATTGATTAGATATACAGGGACCGATTAATCCCGCTGTTTAAGGTTTCCACATTTTTCGGTGACCCAATCTGCTGCAATCGTACGGGTGATTTCCTATTAATAATATCTTATTAATTCCTTTCCTAATGATGAAATGGTAATGGTAAAATGATTACCATCTTCCTCAGGTGATCGCACTAAGCTCATCAGCAAGTCACAAGCGTATAAATACCTCGCCTTACATGTTGTTATTTTGTTTCCCGTTAGTCGATTCTGTCGAATTGTACGCGACTCTCCAACTGCTATTCGGGACATCAAGCTGGTTTCCAGAAATATTTAAAAATAATGATAATAAAAAAAAAAGAGGAAAATAGGGACAAGTACCGCTTTCACGAACGAAATGTAAATAACAGTTATTCCGTGTGTACCAGTTCTGTGCAACAGGTTTTACGGTTTTCTGACTTTTTAAGTAATTTTTTAACTCCTATTTAACATCTTCTATATATTTTTCCTTGACATTTTCTGGAACGTCGTCTTATACCTTTTTTTATATTAAACATTTTAATTTTAACTGACTAATTTCTTCATATAAGAGTCGATCAATCTTATTAATCGAACGAATAATAATTTACTTTTTATTTCTTTTCGATATCTTTAATCAATCAAAACGATAAATTGACGATTTTCTATTTTGTACGGGCGAGACAATTGATCATTATGATTGGTGGATCAACTATAGCTATATAAATAATTATTATAAAACAAAGCCATCCCGTCGAAGGTCAAGTTTGCGGAGAATTTAAAAAAGAAACCTGAAGAACTCACTAGTTTCTTGGTTTCGATACCATTGATGTAACTCGTAATACTTGTATTTATGTGTTAGAGATGCAGGGAACAGGAACTGCGGTTGATTTCTGTGTCAACGCTCCAGAATGTGGACATAGACATGAAATCTTATAAAAACACGCATTTATCGGTTTGATCTATCGGATGATTCATTACCTATCAGAAATTGTATTATTTATAAATTATTATAGCTTATTTATAAAATTTGTTTCTTCCTGGGAAAATGTTTCCGGCATAAATACGATGGAATTCTTAAAATTCCTCCAGTTAGCATTTTCGATCCACTTTTATACGCGTTTATCTACGATGAGCCTTGTTACCTTTGTTATTGATTTAGTCATATGATTATTTTATTAAATACATTATGTTATTATTATATTATTATTCAGTCTATTATTCATATCAATATATATTATATTATCATACCGCTATTAAGACTTTTCCTAAGAATTTCTTCAAACTCCATTATTGCGAAATGTATGTTTTCACTCTATCATAATCTCAACAATCTTTCTCGTGAGTCGAAATTTCTTAAGACTACAAGCAAAAGTCACAGTCATCCACACAAACATTAGTTTGTTAACCAATTAACACATTCATCTCTGCCGCACAACGGTGAAATTTCATTTCCGTTTTCCCTCCTTCAAAACATTCTTTTCTTATTCTTTCCGTGCTCGGGTCGCAGGTTTTCATTCGCCTTTGTTGTTGAGACTGATCTCATTTGCATAACGTAGGAAAGATAATAAAGAATCCGAAGAAGAATGGAGAAAGACGATGAAGTTAGAAAATTTGAGAATGATGTTTAATTAGTGAATAGTACTTTCAAGTGTAAAACAATACGAGCTGCTCGGAAATGGAAGAATTCTGATCAGTGATGATATTTAGAAACGTCTGAAGATCTCTGGTTCAAATAACACCAACAACAATTTTTTTCGTAAAAACCAATTCTTTTTTCCTCTAATATTTAATTCTTCAGTATATGTGTATATAATCTCTACAATTTTCAATATGTGTATTTATAATATATACGCTGTATTAAAGTATCTTCAATTGGTATAGTTGAACGAACCTTATTTCTAAGAATAAAGAAACAAAATGATAAGATGGGAATAGCTACCGTAAAACATTAAACACACACGTAGTTACTATTTCCTATTGATGATTGTTGCCTTCGGTTATCCTTGATCCCTCTTAAAAAGAGAAATCGCGGTTGACCAGTCGATTCGTAGAAAGAGATCCACAATTGCAGGTTCTATGCAAAATTTCGCAAAATTTCCCGGATACCATTACCATTTTCTGTGTCCTCGATGCACATGTAACATGGAAAATTGTAGTCGAGGGTATTGCAAGTATACTTGTTTTTCTTATTCATTATAATTGAGATTTTCTTTTGTTTTTTCTTTTTCGTTTCCTGTTATTATTTAATTTATTGTTAGATATTTACCTGGCATTTTGTGGATTCTGTTGGAATACAAGGGTTTTCAGATATACATATATGTAGCTACTATTTTACGACACGAACGACACGTGTGTACGTGTTACGCAATTTGTTGTGTTACGAAGTTGAAGAAGTGAGGCACGTCGGATAGTCTCGTCGTTAGTCGCTATAGAAATCCTAGTCACGAATTGAACGTTGAACCGTTTCGGAATACAATCTTTTTTCGTATTTCGTTAATCGTAGTAGCTTAATTAGATGGGTGTTTATTCTGAAATTTTACCCATCGTTAGTCTTTCTTTGCTCCAATATTTTTGGTAGCTTTCCTTGATTTTTGTTTAATTTTATGGTGTTGTAATTATAAATAAATGTTTCTAATATATATATTCTAATATATGCCTAAAATATATTTGCCTTATTTCTGACTCTTTGTTTTTCTTTGATAGATAATTGATAGATAACTACTGAATTTTTTCGTCATGAAGGGGTTAAAGACAATAAGTTTTCCAAGGTCATTGAAGTATATTAAAAAGTTCAGTGGATAAATAAACATATAAAAAAGAGGAAACGAGGTACATTTCCATTCATTGTGTTTCGTTGAACTATCCTTGAAGCATAGACTAGCATTGAGAAATATTTTTTTCTTAATCGCACCTCAACGACGAATGCTCGACTGATGACGTTGTCACTTTCCCCTCGTAACTATTTTTCACTTTCAAAGTGCGTACGCGATCGATAGGGAGCATTTCTCCGGCGTTTTAAACATCAATTTACTCGAATTTGTTCAGGGTAACAGCCAAGCGATCGATTATCGTTAATCTTGCTCGTTATGATCGCTTCTATTAAAGAGAAAATAATCAGCGACACTCTTTATCGCAACACTCGAACTTCTTGACACTTCGATGGCATTTGATTGAATTGTTAACGAGATAATAATTAATCTCATAATAACCACAATTGAATTGGATTTCGCAGAGTTCGTTGATTTCAGATTTTTAAATACGGATTGATTGATCGTTAACTTGAAATTTCTTTGCGTCGGCGAAGCAACATTGTCGATATCACTAGCGTGTTTCTTTTAATTGGAAACATAAGAAATCTCTTGTAAGATCTAAAAAAATTGTGTTTGTGAGAATTGTCTGGTATGGAAAAGATATCTTATAATAAATTGTTGAGTTGAGTCTCTTAAATGAAATAGTATATTGTATCGGCGTATTATTATTAGTCAATAAAAGATTGACTTAAGTTATTTAAATAAAATATTACGTTTTTATGGAATACTATTGTTGTGTTCAATCATTGTTGTGGTCGAATAGGAGCTCTCTCATGAATGCAGATGATTGGCTTGTACCTCATCAATACCACTATTCCTCAACTCACAGTTATGAGATGACAAGTATGATAAATTGCACTGACGCAGCGCATAGTCTTACTGAAAATATTTATAAACAAGTTCTATGAATTTTCATTTAATGTACATACTATTATTTGAAGATTCTTTGTAATGTTACAAAACGAGCATGGTCATTCTTTCCTCCTACTTTTAAAGCACCAACCTCATACTATTTAATTTTATTAAATTATTACCCAATTTATTATCTAAAAATCAGAATAAAGAAATAGACTATCAATCAATAATAGTACATGATAAATAATGCACAAACAGTACCTCCAATAAAGAGGATGTGCACGTATTATGCAAATCATGGTTGTGACTTCGCTTCCAAATTGAAAATAATTATTCTTATATAAGTCTCTTCCGGATTCTCTTCAGGAAAAAGCAAACAATTTCGTCCGGGCTCTATGTCGACGTTGAACAAAAAATCGGCAGCTTGCGTAACCACTAGTATTACCCATTATATCGTGAAAGTTCCACCGACAATTTAGAAAGGTATAAGAAGAAAGTGAAAAAAATAATGTGTTTAACGGAATTTTATTTATAAAAATTTTTCTTGCTTACGTTTTTTCAAGTTAAAGTCATAAAACTACTAAAATAATAATTACCATACCTTTGAAAGGCGATACACAGATAGAAATATTTCCCCCATATCTTGAAGAGGCGTTGGAAGTTTTCTTTCATTGAAGCGTTTATTTAATCGTTTATAGGCGTTTGCATATTTTCAATTCTACGAAAAAGAGAATTTTTATTTGATTTTTACTTCTGAGTGGTAAGAAATAATGCAGGAAATTAAGAGCCTAATTTTTATACATCTTGTAGTATCTGTTTTACAACCTTCTTGTTGGCTATTTTGAGTATCCGATAATATAGAATCGATGATAAGATCAATTACATATCGACGCTGAGTATGCAATTAGAAAGATTAGTCAAACCGTGAACGTTCCGTTTGGATAAGTTCAAGTAATAAAGATAATGGGAATAATAGGCGGCAGGATGTGACGATTGAGATAGCGAGGAAAAAGGCGATAATGAGAGACGAGTGTCGATTGACGAGAATTCTATGTTTTCCTGAACAACGGTCTCGTAGCGTAAATGTCGATTCTTTCAGAAGCGAATTAAGGGTGAGAACAAGGGTAGCTGATGATATTGTATGTATATGCAGAAGAAATATGCAGAAGAATATTAATTGTATAGTCACACGGTATATGAAGATGTTTATAGTTATTCTATTGATTATGAGAGATCCAGTGCTTTGAATTATTCTCCATTTTCATGTTCAACACATCTTTGATTCATCCATTTTGGATTTTGAAATTGTATTAAACATTATTTTAGTAATAATATTACAGAACTATATTACTTAATTTAAATATTTATATATACTTATTCTTGAGGCTTTATTTAATTATTTAAAAAAAAAATATCTTTATCACTACTGAAGTATTAAAATTGAAGAAACGAAAAAGTTCGTGGTACATTAAGAGAGATATCAGATTTGCGGTCGTACTTATTGGTTGAACTTTTACTCGCGTTCGGAATGCAGTTCGTTCATGGATTCTTCATTACATACTTTAAAGAGTATTTCACTTACGTATTTGACATAGTGGTCGGTAGAAAATCCGCCTTTTTCATTATAGGCAACTAGATATGTCAAACATTTGTCTTCCCTTTGGTGTTTGAAGCAAACCTGCAGAATCTATTTATCTACTTCATGATAAAAGTTTTTTGTAATATATCCTGTAAACATATGTTTAGAAGAGTGCAGTTACTTCCTTAAACAGAAAAATTCAAACTCGAGTATTTAATTTTAAATAAAAATGTGTAAATTCAAATTCAAATTTTTAAATTTAAATTTAAATGTATATTCAAATTTAAATAAAAATTTTCAAGTCAAGGATCTGAAAGTCTCGCGCGCGACACTTACTCTAATCACCAATAATAAAGATCGAAATTGAGGAAAACCAGAGTGAAAATGTTAACAGTTTAACGTAATCGTTTTGCAGCTCACGTGGCCGTTTGTGTATTCGAACAAATCTAAAATCACAGTACGTGCTACTTATACATATCGTATTTGTTGCATGCAAAACAGTATCATGAGTTTCTAACGCGTTTTCGGCCATTGAATTCTGAAGGATTTGCAACAATTATATAACATATTACAAATATAACTTTCTAACAATTCTAATAAAATACCTTCCAACATTGATGAAACACTATCGTTGTTTTGAATATTAAAATCCAATTAAGATATCGTTACATTTTTATATTTAGACATTTGCGATTCGTTGTCTTTGAAATGTAAATCATTTTAAATATTTATCAATAGGATACAGATATCAGCTGATCAAATACAAATATTTCATAATAGGTAAAGAAGACCAAATGAACCAAGAATTTCTTAATAACTTTTAAACTAATTTTTAATCCTAAATCCAGTGCTAAACATGGAATATTAGGAACAGGATTTGTAAACTTTGACAAACTTGTAAAGAGGCTATATCAACAGTTCGATCGAATTCTCGAAAACACGAAACAGCATCAGTCGTGTATTTTCGGCGAATTTTAATGATCTGTTAGTTTATCCTCGCAGACGAATGGCGTGGAACGGATTGGTATCGTATATTTCCACAGACACGCCTCCAAAGGAACAAAAGTTTTCGCTGTCTTCTTCTAATCGTATTATTTTATGCATGTTAAAAAGTGACGAAAATATTTATGTCAATAGATAACGTAACATAAAATAAGTATAATACAAAAACATTTACCTTTGCAATATGTTATTATAAAAATTCATTGACATAATGGTTTTCATAGCAATTACGTTTAAGACTATTTATGTCAATATATATTTATGTCAATAGATAACGTAACATAAAATAAGTATAATACAAAAACATTTACCTTTGCAATATGTTACTATAAAAATTCATTGACATAATGATTTTCATAGCAATTACGTTTAAGACTATCATTAGCGGGAAAGGGTATTATTAGCCTCGTTGAAAATGGTAAACCGGAAGAAGTGTCGTGAATATCTTTTCCTCGTTGATGACTACTTAAGAATCTACTTATTTAGCTAAAATAGCTGGTTTGACCACTGTGGCTCGCCTTATCAATATAGAAATCGTGAAATAAAATCTGATGTGATGCAATTGCCTTGTCGGAAGCCAATTTAGTCTTCTACAAAAATACTTACAAACTTATATTAGATGCGTCTTATTAATGAGACGTATCTAAATAGGCAGAGGAGAGTATTACTTTCATTCTCACAGACATTTTACCGTCGTTCTTCACACGTTCTGCAAATTAATCTGAGATCACTGCCGACTTCTCTCTCGTATTCAAGTTATTCGTTCTTTCCCATTTTGGTTTCGTCATTGTATCCATTAAAAACTAGACAACTTCTTTAATATCTTTCTAGCCGGATCAAGATTAATTTCCATGTAAATTAACAAATCAATTTATAGCATTACACTGACAATTGGTTATAATAATAAATGTTAAATTTTAATTATTGCTAATCAAAGAAAATTTTATCGCCGATAATAAATTGTTATGATTTCTGTAAGAAGGAATTTTGAAGAGGAACTTAATCTCTTAAGTAAATTTCAGAATTTTTTCTATAAACGTAATTTAAAAGAATTGGTAGAAGCATAAAATCGTTGGATAAAGACAGAAAAAAGAAGTAACGTAATCAACGGTGCCCGTACAATAGTTGACGCACAGTGTTACAAATGTGACAAACCACTACATGTGAATGCAACCAGTTAGTTGATTGATTGCACAAGCCACCAGCAGAATCGCCCGCAGAAACTGTTAATACACAGGGAACCGAAACCGAGTAATCGTTTTAATTCTACCCGTTGAAACTTCCTGGTTAGATCAAGAACTTCTTCACCGGAAAAGTAGTTGTTCCTGATGTATTGTTCTGATGCTGTAAATGACGTTTAAAACATTACTTTCCTGCATCATTGTGTTGGAGGCAGTGGAAGCGCATTTAAATTCTAGAGGTTTATTATTCTAACCTAATTTGCAAGGCGACGTCCTTGTGAATACCAATGAAATTAATCTTCCCTTTCTTCATCGTTTGGATCACATAATTGTTGCTACATAAATACGGAAGGAAAGTCTACAGGAAAGTGTGCTCTGTAGTGGTAACCATTAAGATTTTCCTGCACGATGGTAAATATTAATGCGATTTGTGCATGCGCAATAGATTCATATACGTTTTTTATATAATGTAACTCTGAAATGTTTAAAGTTTAATGAATTCCGCAATAAATAAATTTACTTTTTTATAATGTAATCTTAAATGTTTCAAATTTAACGAATATAATAGTTTTAAAGATTTCATGAACTTTTAACAGTCTCACCTGTGGATCTTTTTTTTACGGGAACATTTAATTGTGGAAAGTACGAATTCCTCTCGATTAACTAAAGGGTGCTCGAGAGAAAGATCTCCGATACTACATAAACATTCTCTTTTTGACACTGAATGACGTTATATGTAGGCATTAAAAATAAGACTAGCTAAAGTTACTTTCTCCGACTGTTTATGTTTCATTTTCTAGCGATATTCGATACTGTTTAGAGGCCTCACACAGATTTTGCATGATGTGCATCTGTGCATTATTACGTGCGCATCGAATATGGAGAGAATTTATGACGATTGATCCTTGTCCACATACATTTTCAAAGATATGAACCACAAACAATATTAAATTTCAATATTATTTTATTTTATTTTAAAAAGTGAAATTTGCTTTACGATAGTCTTTACATATGTAAAGTATGTTTTGATATGTAATCCTTTGAAAAAATTAGAAAGTAGATATGACATCAATCTTTTTTCCGTACTTATTGTAGGTTATTATACATTTCATAATTGTTATGTCAATTTAATTCTAGCTGCTTCTACACCAGCAATCATATACAAATCACATACATTTCGAAATGATCCCAAACGTATAGAAATAAAATAAGACACGATGTAATGATTCCTCTACTTTACGAACTCTTAAGTAGCGAGGGACGATGATCATGCCTGTTTCGTAGAATGATTCGGATCTCCGCTCCAAGCACAGTGAAAGTAACCAAGCACCATTATCCTTTGGAATATGAAGTGCGGAGAAGACAGCTGCAACCCTAAATCGAAAGAAAGTCAAAGTGACCTGATCATGAGCGTAATGACGACTTTCAATGGCTGGAATCTTTCACACGTGTATCTGAAAATTTTCATCGGGAACACTATATTTCAAATAGAACCATAAAAACTATACTGCTTGATTTTTAACATTATACATACGTTTCAATCAAATGTTCATGAGAAACGTAACAATAATTATTTAGAAAGAAAAGATATCGGAAAGAAATTCTATAAATATAGAAAATATGGAAAATATGGAAAATATGGAAAATATATAAATAAAGAAATTCTTTAAAAATGGAATAATGGAAGTTAGCAACAGATTATTACGCCAAATAGACAATATATTATTTAACACACAACTAGTATTTTTGGATTAGATATAATTACAGTAATTTGAGATGGATTACTTATTTTTGGAGTATTTAATATTATTTTGTACTCAACATTCTGTTTTATTACATTATATTTATTATTTTATCCCATAGACTGAGGAAAATAAAATTAAATGCTCCAAAATTAAGGAATCAAATTTAAATTATTATGTTAGAAATTATTATATAATTATTATATTACATATGATTCAACAACATGTTCTTTAAATTTTATCTGAAGAGGCAAGAATGATTTTTAGTCAATTCTATATTTTAAAATATATAAAAACAAAGGTTGAAAGAAAAAGAAAGTAATAATTGTTTAGTATTTGTATTTAATGACAACGATATGCATACGAGCGTGATGCATCTGATGCATAACTGTTAGCTGCAATTTATTATTGATGCAGTGACGTGCGCTTAAAAGAATTAATGATGCTGTATTAATTGAAACGTCTAATTTTCCAAGGAAGAATGGGGATTTTCATTTCACGCAGAACGCTTGAACTTTCACTCGAAAATACGAAACACATATACTGGCGCGTGTATCTCACGGTCTACACTCAGTATGAAGACGATAGCAGGGTCAATGGTACTTTTATTGGAAGCGAGAAACTCGCGGTATTCTCTATGCTATTTTCTCTGCTGATGCATTGAGATCAAGAAAGCAATAGTTTACGTTCGGAGCAATTTTTGGTCGCGACCTAGTATTAGAGAACTTTCCTCCAGAAACATTATTTCTTGTAAGGTCAAGAGGATTTACTTTCATTTCCTTCAGAAATTGTACCTATGCTTCAATATTTTACAATTATTATTTGTATTTATTTACTTTAATACATAAATATTTTAAAATTTACTTTTAGTATATTGTTCTATCAATATTATTTTTCAGGGAAAGATTTTTAAAACCAGAAAAAAGATTAAGTAGTAAGATAATTCCCATGATTGCTATCTAAATAACAATATTCACTTTTTTTTTAGACCAAGGGAATCTTCAAAATTAAAGGCAATATTGAGAAGAAGTATAATTTGTAAATGCATTTCATCGAATAATAATCACATAATTTCACCAATCTACACTTTCTATATAACAAGAAAATTTTCAGAACAAGAAAGAATTCTGAGAAGTAGGGCAATTTCAAGAGGTACATTATAATACTTACATTTATTAGTGCTCAAATATCGGAAGCTATTACTTTATTAATATTCTACATATGTATGCTCCATAGTAAGTGTTTCCAGGGGTCACAAAGAGTCTTACTTCCGTGTCGTTCTAACGCTGTTACGGAAATAAAGGATGGTACCGGTGAAAGGTATTAAATCGATAGCAGGCCACGAGCAGAATCTAAAGAAAGTCAAAGTGACTCTTTAAAAGGTACAATCGAGTTGATGTAGTTTCTTGGCGGTAAAACGTTTATTGTGTGCACTTCGTTTCAAACAAGTCGTTTGTGAGCTTCTTCTCACGTTGTGGCCTGCGATGCGTTTCTCCGATTTGTCGCGTCCTCACCCACATTCTAAGTCAGCTAAATGCACTTCCAGGTTGGAGGTTCCAATATACTTGCTTCTGAATATACTGTGTGGTTTCTTTCTCTTTTTTACTTTAGAAAATTATAAGTATTTTTCCCCTCTTTCGTTAAAGGAAAGTTTGTTAAAATTTCATGTTGAATCAGGTTTCTATTATTGTTAGTTATTGTTATTAAATAAGTAATAATTTATTAGATATAACAAGAGAGATAAGTCGACCATGTGCTGATAGAAGTATGAAAAAGAATTTATACGAAAGGAAAACAAGGAAATAGATGAAAGGAAAATGAAAGGAGAAATAGATACAGCTGTTTTAAAGAGGTTTAAAAGGAGAGCTGAAAAATAAGCCAACATTATTAGAATACAAATAGGTTGGCTAGTTTCCATATTACGTTGAGGGAATAAATAAAACCGGATCTAAAATTATTGAGAGATATGAGAAATAGTAGGGCATATCTGTATGTCTAAAAGGAATGTGAGCATTTACATGAGGAATTGTAAAACGTACGAAAATTTATGTCATGTTATTATGTATTCTCCGTTAAAAGATAATAGATGTTTAAACTCATTAAAAAAAAAGGATAAAAAAGAATAGTCCTTTCTAGAAAGTTGAGTATTAATTGTCCTTTTAAAGATACATTTTTGAAATTCTAAAAGGATGTTGTGAAATAATTATTTAAGGAGAAAGAACCATAAACTATTGGCGATGTATTAGTAGGAGCACGCTCGTAAATTAGTCGATTGTTCTCGTCAAATCCAGTCGGACATTCCGCAGATTTTTCAAATCTAAGCACTAATTAAACAACGAAGGATACCAATTTCGTACAAACTGTTACTATAGATATGATTATGATATAGATATGATAGTCTGATTTCCATAAATTTCAGTAATTATCTTTTAATTAAATAGTTACTTGTAATTTAATGATTTGATCATAATTCCAGTATTTCAAGATTTATTAGAATATCAATCTTAACGATGAAACTGGAAGAGGATCCAAAATTTTCGTAAGTCAAAGTTGAATTGCTGAAAGCTAAGAAATACTACAAAAGTTAAGGAGATGAAAAATATAAGTAAGATTAAAAATATTAAGAACACCATTCAAGGCAAAGAATTAAAAATATCGAAAAAATGAATAAGATCAGAAAGATCAAAAAGAAGTCAGAGAGGTCAGAAAAGTTCAGAAGATTAAAGATAGAAAGAAAGGCAAAATCAACAAAGTTCAAAAGATTAGAAATGGCAGAAAGGGCTGAAAAGCTGCGAAAGTGAAATATGTGAGGAAGATGAAAATATTTTGAAGATTAAAAATAACATAAAGATCAAATGTCGATTATATCAATTTCTCCCCATATTCGACAAGAACTCTTCCTCTTAATACCTGCGTCCTTTCTCTCGTTTTTAGACGTATTCTTGTCTTCTTTACTCTCTTAAGTCAATCGAAACAGAAGTTTCATTACGAGTCGATGATCAAAGCACGTTTCCATGACAAGTGAGTGAATTTCGCGAGCTCTCCGAGGGTCATTAATATTTTATACGGAGTACGACCGATAATGTTCCCATTCCTCGTTCACGGCAACTCTCACATCGTATCTAATCTATACCAACAGTTTGCGTAATCGAGACCGTGGTCCCTGCTGCGTGGTCGATTTGGTTGAGCAACGAAATCTCTAACAGTGTTACCAAATTATTTGATCCCTAAAATGAGATTGGAAATCGTCATTAATTCAATATTTGAAGATAAACGAATTTGTATGACGATAAGCAATCAATTAAGATTGATAAAGTGAATGGAATTTGAGAAAATTTCTAGAAATTTAAAATTAAAAATTATTGGGAAATTGTGTTTTACCTAAGAAAAGAGCACGTTGGGATGAAAAATATTAGATGTTTCAAATGTCTGATTTAGTCAAATTAGATGTTCCTCATGGAAATGAGAGGAGTAATGGAAGAGGTGCTGTCGTAATAATTCGTCAATTATCTATATTGGATTGTTCGTAAACTTTCTAGCAAAATGTTAAAAAAATTTTATAACAGACGATATATTTTTATAAAATCAATATTTTGTTAAATATAGATCTTTCTTATCGATGTATTTTAATCATCATGCACCATGGCACAGTTTTATCATTGCTTTCTTAACTAATTTCTTGTCTTTTTTTCACTAATTTTTCGAAAAAATATTTACAAGCTATTTTATTATTTCTCAAAGATTCATAATAAAAAGTTCTTTGTCAGATTCTTATTCCAGTCAAATATACAACACGACATAATATAAATTTCTAGAAGCTTTACGAACTTTCAAAACAACCCAACATTAAACAATTCATCCCATCGTAATCAATTATACTTAAGATTATATTACATGCATATTAAGTATGGTATATCTGACTTTCAAGGAGGCTACAATCGAATGATTAATAGAAATTATGACATTGGAAAATATCAATTGGTTGCCGTTTTGTAACGTTCAACGCTTTCCTGGGATTACATACGAGTCGGAGATCCAGCGGGTATAGGCGATTGCATAAAACGTTTTAACTGTTTTAGCAGTGAAAGCAAACAAATACACAGCCGTACAATGTTCTTTCTTGTATATACTCGGATACCAGGATTCAAGAGACTGGTTTATCTTCAATGAGTCAATTTTACAATGTTAATTGATCTTCTTTGCGTAGAGTGTAGACAGATGTAGATTTTTCATGCTGCTGCATCATTTCCTTAATTTACATCTACAAGATGAGTTCTAATAAGAATGAATTCGAAGTTTGCCAACAATTTTT
This sequence comes from Bombus affinis, assembly GCF_024516045.1. Lineage (NCBI taxonomy): Eukaryota > Metazoa > Arthropoda > Insecta > Hymenoptera > Apidae > Bombus > Bombus affinis. Next base: position 13,404,157 of record NC_066344.1, read on the forward strand.
TCTACCAGGGTTTTATTTTCTTATTTTTGAAAATGAGAACTTTGCAAAAAAAAAAAAAGAAAGCTATATTATGTACAATGTATACTACAATTTTGCTGTAGTTCGACTTTATAAATAGAAATTTATCACCAGGATATCACGAACTTCTGATTAAAGTATATATTTGCAAGGGATTCGAATTTACTTGATCAAGATTTGATTAGACATGAAAGTGTTACATAATCTTGAAGTACTTGAAAAGATGTGAATCCACCTAAAAATAAGACTTATTATCTTCTCTCTCTATATGTTAATAGGATGTTCCAATCTTTATAGTTAAATTTCTACTTAAAATGCTACTAACATGTTTTAAAATATCTGAAAAGAATTCTGCAAAAGAATCTTTAAACAGACTCGAACACAAATCAGATAAATTGTAAGTATGCACAATAGATTCTATCTATCTTATTATATTTGATCCCACCATTATTAAGTATGCTATATCTGAATCCACTGCTAGTTATGAAGATTCAATCTCCCCTGGACAATACACTTTACTTGTATCTTTTGAAAAAGGATTTGTTAATATTTCCATATAAAAAGAAGAACTGTCTGCCTTCATTAAAAACAATCAGGCAATGGAAAGAGCTTCCAGCTAGCAACCTGACTCGAAAGTGTTCACCTGGTTAAACGAGTAGGATGAGTAGCACAACGTTCTGAAAAAAATCCACGTTTCGCGTCTGGTACGGTGATGGCACCCAAATGCCCCTTTTACCTTCGACGATGATCATAACGCGTTGTAGATCCCCTCCAGAGGTGAGTTGAGGATGTAAGCGCCACAGAGACCCCCGTATAGCGTTGCGGATGCACTCATGGATATACCCCTCCTCGAAATATCTCTATGCTTAGGGCGACTAGCCGTCTAGGCGGAGGAAACATTCGCTATAAAAGGCACCGTAGCCACGGGGAATTCGTCAGAGGAGTGACGAACCGTAACCAAAAAAAAAAAAATAATAATAATAATAAAGGCGGCAGCCTTTGCCGTTTTTTCCTCGTCATCGCGCGGTGAACGACACCCCTCAAGCTTGTGAAGATGCGGTCTAGCCTGGTCAGTGTCCAATTTTTGTCATCATCTTTGTCATTATTGTTTCGTGGTACGGATTCGTGTAGTACAAGTGTATTTGTGGAACAAAAGAAATGTGATATCTTTTAACGATACTCGCGGAGGAGTGATGAGAGAGTTATTGGAACCGAGCTTTGGTGAATTAACACGTTCACTGCGAACTATGCGTACCATTGGATCGTACGGATAGGATACCGAATTAAACGTGGAACGCAAGAAATCACAAAATTGTGGAAAAAGATAAATAATAATTGTTATAAAGAATAGTAATTCACGTAAAGTTTTGTAACATACAGACAAGTGTTATATGGGAACTGTTCGAGTAGTTCAAGAAAGAAGTGGTACAAATGACAAAATCTTTAATTTGAGAAATTGGTAAAGTTAATGATTTCCTTGGTAGAGAAATTTATATGATTTTAAATATTAGGTTGTCCGAAATGTTTCTTTCATTTTATAAGGAAATAACAGAAGCACAATGTTTTTTGTTTTATATTAGTTTATTGAATTATGCATGAACATAATAATAGAAATATAACGAAATGGATCATACCTAATTCAATAAAATAATATAAAACAAAAATTGTTGTTCATCTATTATCATCTTATGAAACGGAAGAAACTTTTCGGACAATCTAATATTAGTATACTATTTCACCGTATGTATTCATATAATAATACTCGGAAATTTATAACAAAATTTTGTAGATAGATACGGATGCTTCTTGTATTTATCTTGTTGAAGGAAGAAACACTTGTACCATTTTTTCACTGGTAGCATATAACATTATAGTTAATGAAATTTAATCATTGCGATCCACAGTGGGCGTGTTAATAGAGTTTCGTTCCTCGAGATATCAAGTAGAATAGTAGGTTGGTTTTAAAAGTCAGAATGACAGTGAATCTTGATATCACGTGTCTCAATGTATTATAGCATTATAACGGTTGGTCTTCGTGGTTATATAGTGATTCTTGGTTCTTTGAAGATAAGGTTGAATTATCTCGTTAGGAATATTGAATTTGTCTATACTAAAACATGACAATTTTGTTCATCAAAAATTTCTGAATTCCTTGATTTTTGAATCTGAAAATTCCAGAAATCATGAATTGTAGATCAGTAGGTAACATTTTGATGTCACACTACTAGATTGAAGAACTTCTCGAAAAGTTCAAATTGCAATTCTAAATGAATACTTTATTAGCCGATTCCATTTCCTTCTTCGCGTCATACTACTGACCTGAGGAATTTCTTGAAAATCTCCCTCGTTTATCTTTTCTACAAGTAAGGTTACAGTTTGAAACGTTGATGGAAACCAAACTATATAGTTTCGTTCACGAATAGTTGGTGAAGTTAACATTCCGTTCGAGTCACCGAATTCAGTACGTCGATGCTATTTTCTAGGAGCCATCCTAAGTAAGTATTCTCGTCGCTTCACGTTGTGCAGAATGGAAAGTCGAACGTTGTGCTCGTGCCTCGAATGATCATCTTTCGTAAAATTGTACCAAAGATATCAGAAATTCGTTCACCTTCCACATTTAACCCAGTTACGGAAATCTATTTCCGTAGAAAAATTCCAATTTCATAAAATTATTCACTTCTCCAACATTTCTTTTCTCAAACGTCATTCTTTGAAATTTGTAAGCTCTTCACATCAATTCTTAGTGATTGTTTAGCGGTTTATCTCTATTGTATGTATATGTGAAAGAATATGCCGAGATGTCACACTTTTGCCTTTCTATCGTTAGGTTAATGTCATCTCTAACAACTTTCTATCGGTTCCCAATACTTTCATAAATTTGGATTATCGGTATTATCATTGATTCAATCAATTAACAGACCATCAATCTTGATACAAGTTAATTTGATTAAAATTTATCTCTAAAATCGTTAGTTTATTCTGAAACTATTACCTATAATAGCATAGTAATAATCTTTTTTAAATACTCTTGACAATAGCTTATTTGCTAATTTCTGATTTTAAATTCTAGTATCGTGGTAATGTTCTTAGAATATTTTCTTATTAAAAGATATCGTTTATAATAGTATATTTTTTAATCTGAGACTTAAAAGCCTGTAACAATATTATAATTTTTTAAAAGACTTTTAATCTTAAAATATCATTGACAACGATGTATTTTTTAATCAAAGATTGAAAATTTTATTCCCTAAAATATTAAAAATTGAAAAATTGTATTAATCGAATAATCTTCGGGTTATTACTCTCTTGGATCGGTCCGGGTATTGATCTTGACAAAGCAATTGTGGCTTATGGCAATTAACGTAACAGGAAGGCCAGTGATAAGCCGGTTCACCAAAATGGCAGCCAACCAAAATAAAAAGTAAACACGTTTCGGAGCGAGAAACGAAACTGAGAGGCCCACTTTCCCGTCGGTCTTCCTGGCGTTAATGAACAACTACGAGTTTCACGATCAAGCTCCTGTTTCCACGTTGGTAAAGGGGAAAAAGAAGAGGAAAAAGGGGGCCACCGTTGACCCCATTCCTGGTCTTGTTTATGTCCATTCGTTAGTTTGCACGCGGTCACTTTCATTTTTGAGAGAGACGATCGTAAACCATCCTACAAGATATATCATTCGTAACTTTTTAAAGACATTTGCAGAAAATGTGGCTATCGATCTTCTTCATGAACTGTTTTTTTAATTGAAAATTACTCTTCTCTTTTGGTTTTTGAGTTTTATGCAACTTTTTATCGTTATTTTTAGTCTAAAAAGAAAAGAGAAGTATATTACTGAGATGAAATTGTAAGCGTTGCAAAATTTTTGTTATTAAAGGTGAAGTTTTTGAGTGTAACTTCTATTATTCTGGAAGAAATATGAAAGACAAATTATTTTACAATTGCAATTAGCTTTGTCAGAGGTTGATACTATACAGACACAGTTCACATTAAAAAAAATTGTAACTTTGATAACTGTATGTGATACCGAACAATGAAAATTTTAAATTTTGCTCTTCTTTTTATGTTTAAATGCATATTGCAGAATCTACGTCATATTTAATTTACATTTGTTGGAATTAATATCGATTTGATTAGAATTAATTACTACTTCATCAATTTTTAATTCTGAAAGGATTCAAAATCAAAAAACAGCTCAATTAATTTCACTAAGGACAAGGACTACACCTCTACAAAGATATCTCTATTAAGATTCTTCTCCTCCTTTCAAATTTTAATTTTAGCGTATGGAATAAAGTATAAGAGGTACATGAACGTTCGCGTGATCGATGGTCAAGATGTAAAGAGAGATAGCGCGTGAAGGTCGAGCGGAATATAGATTGAAATCAGCCTGTAATTATAAGTATAATGCTCGTGTACGAGGTACTGTTTCAGTTAGAACACAGTAGATTGTATCTGCAGTTGGTTGAATATTTAGAGGTTGTTACTGTGTTACTAGGTATATACCTAGTATAATTATGTATTATACAGTCACTAGAGTCACCTAGATGACTAACGTACCATGATTAGTTCATTTGCATCTCTGCTTAGACGATGAGTGTATTTTCTTCCGATAGATGATACCAACTCGATTTCATCTGCATTTCCGTAAATATTATATATTTTACTTCTTCTTTATTGTTTGTATACTTGCCTATCTCGTATGCCTGATAATAAATAAAGATGTGAAATAAATGAATAAATTATAGATGCGAAAGGAAGTAATAATTCTTAAATAATTGGTAATTAAAAAATAATCTTTGCAGTTATTCCTGTGTTGCTTCCTTTTCGTCTCTGCTCTTGGGGACCCGATAAGGACCAAGAAAGAGTGAGTAGATGACTTTGTAATTAATTGGCGAAATAAATAGCTGTGAAATTTGTAACAATAGATATATGAATTAAAAAATCATATTTAATTAATAGTGAATACTTAGTGGATATTTATACATTTATGGGAAATTTATAAGTACAGAAATGCATACAATGTACATCATACGTAAAAATATACAAAAAACCAAAAGTACTCGTTATAATATTTAGAGGACAAAATAGATTTTTGCTTAGATCTTATTTTTTAACTATGTTCATAAAAATATGAATTTGTATAAACACCTGCGATTAAATATTTTGTATTATATCGTATATAGTAATAGTAATAATATTATACAAAATAAATATTATAATATAGCAAAAAATAATTACAAATTTCAGAGCACCTCTAAGCCCACCTCCAAGCCAATATGGCCCACCTGCGACCTCTTATGGAGTTCCAAACGTAGGAAGCTCCTACAACGCACCATCTGATTCTTATGGTGCTCCACCACCACCATCTTCCTCTTATGGTGCACCTTCCTCTTCTTACGGTGCTCCATCAGGACCATCCTCTTCCTACAACGCACCATCATCCAGTTATGGTGCTCCATCAGGTCCATCCTCTTCTTACGGTGCTCCATCGTCCAGTTATGGTGTTCCATCAGGTCCATCCTCTTCTTACGGTGCACCATCGTCCAGTTATGGCGTTCCAGCAGGCCCATCCTCTTCTTATGGTGCACCATCATCCAGTTATGGCGCTCCAGCAGGCCCATCGTCTTCCTATGGTGCTCCATCCGATCACGGTGCTGATCACGGTTCTTTTGGAGGCGATCAAGGATATAGCAGCGGTGGATCCTTTGGTGATGATCATGGAAATGGAGGTGGTCATGGATCTTTTGGAGGTGACCATGGATCCTTTGGAGGTGGACATGGATCCTTCGGAGGCGGTCATGGATCCTTCGGAGGCGGTCATGGATCCTTTGGAGGCGACCAAGGTTCATTTGGAGGAGATCACCATGGAGGAGGAGGAGGCGGAGGAGGAGGAGGAGGAGGAGGAGGAGACCACCATGGCGGTGGTGGTAGTGGAGGATTATCAACTTCCTATGGTGCTCCAGCACAATCCTATGGCCCCCCAGCGCAATCTTATGGACCACCAGCGCAATCCTATGGACCACCAGCGCAATCCTATGGGCCACCAGCTCAACCTCAAGGAAAATGGGAGAAAAAATTAACGTGGAAAGCAGAATGGAAGCAAATCTGGAAAACAGAACAGAAATTAATCTGGAAACAAGAATGGAAAAAAGTTCAAGTACCTGTTTGGAAGGAAGTTCAGGTTCCAGCGTGGAAAGAAGTTAAGGTACCAGTTTGGAAGAAAGTCCAGAAGCCTATTTGGAAAGAGATCCAAGTGCCAGCGTGGAAAGAGGTTCAAGTACCAGCCTGGAAAAAAGTTTGGAAGCCAGTTTGGAAAGAAGTACAGGTACCTATATGGAAAGAAGTTCAGGTACCTGACTGGAAGAAGGTCTGGGTCCCTGAGTGGATTAAAATAGGTATTCCTGGTGAACAATATGTTGGTAAGGATCATCATGGTTGGCAGTATACCAGTCATGATCTTTGGAAGAAGAAACTGATTTGGAAACCTGTATGGAAAAAGATCTGGAGGACGGAGAAGAAGCAAGTCTGGGTTAGTGAGAAGAAACTAGAGTGGAAAGCTGAATGGAAACAGATCTGGAAGACTGAAAAGAAACAGGTCTGGGTTAGCGACAAGAAATTGGTTTGGAAAGAGGAATCGGTTCAGGTCTGGGTACCTGAGAAGAAGCAAATTTGGGTAACACAGAAGAAGCAGGTATGGAAGGACGAATGGAAGAGCAAATGGGTGCCAGTGTGGAAGGACGTGCAGGTGCCAGCGTGGAAGAAGATATGGAAGCCCGTTTGGGAGAAAGTTTGGGTACAGGCTGAACCTCACCACGACGAACACCATGGATACAAGTAAAACTCCTGCCATGAGATTCTTCGTTCGATCTTTACTCATCTGAACGACAAAATCGTTCATCGTTGTTCAAATTTTTTGCTAGTGTAGCCGTAGCCTGGGGGTCAAAGGTTCGCGAATCGCGAAAGTCGCCATCGTTGCGTTCTTTTTGTTCTCTTTCGCCTTTCGGAGAAAAAACGAGGACTCCGCCGTTGTTTGCGATTACGGTAACGGAGTCCAGATCGTCTTATTTTATGTCTATAGGAAGCCATGTAAACCATGTAAAATTACATGAAAGTACCGTGGAAAAGTGGAGACTTTATTCTCGGTAGCGAAAGAATGTCACGTTAATGAGTAATTTTATAATAGAAAATTTTGAAGTTATTGATGTCAAATTGATTGTGATTTTAGAATAGAAGAACAATAATATCTTTCTCTTTTTTGGAGAAATATCGAGAAATTATTTTACTGCGAGATTATTACTCGTATGCTACCATTTTTCTAGGTGAAATGTTTAATTAATTATTTCTTTGTTTCAAATATTTGTTTCGGGAGATTATTATCAAGAGATCTTATCATTTGTATTCTGTTTTTGTTCTGATTGAGATTTTCTGTTTAATTATGTTTTTGATTAAATCTTAAATTAGGGACATTACTATTGGGAAATTAACATTAATATTCATGTACAACAGAACCTACTGTCGATTAGAAAAAATGCAAAGTCTTTAAAATAAATTCTGCCATGCATCTTAAAAGAACCGGTAGTCAAAATAGGAAATTTTATACGATTCCGCGTTACATAGTAGAGTAAGAATCGTCATTCGTGCTTGAACAAGCCATGTATGACAAATCGAATATAATTATTTTCTTTGTTTACTTGTAAATAACGATTCCTCACGGAAGCATATGTAGATATAGATATTTTTGTACAATGTTTGTGTATGTTATCGTAATAAAGTACATTTTTTTTATATACGAATTCTTTTAGTTTCACGTAAAATATAATATATGAATATTCCAATTAGAATATTTATAAATTTTATGTTATATTTTAATATGAATAAATGAAAAAATATTCGAATCCTAAAGGAAGTAATAATAGAAAATATTAGAAATGTAGAATTAACTTGTAGTATCCAGTTTTATGAGTATGGTGTATTTTATTAGTTTGTTTAATGGATTTTCGCCTTTAAACAAGCCTTTCTACGCAAAGGAATTATTTGCTTACGAGTAATTAATGACTCGAAGCTTCTCAATTCCTGGTAGAACAATGTGCGGTTCCCAACGAATGGACGTAACGCGAAATAAATTTCTCTGTTTGACAAGAGAAGTCGCAGAAAATTCATACTGGATGAAAGTGAGTTAAAACTGACTAAAATCGTAACTGCCACATCTATAGAAACATTTAACTCCAACTGCAATTGCAATCAACTACAAATATCGATTCCCATATGAAGTTTATCGTAATAATCTCCATTTATCATTATTAAACACAGATAATGTTTGTTTAAAAATACTTTTACAGTATTCAGCTTTTACTAATGCGATAAATCGGAATACATAAATGTTTTATGTTTAAAAAAAATTTAAGGCGATAATAACAGCAGTCGGTGTATGATTTATCTAATCTACTACACTTGTTCACTTTTTATTTTAATTAATTATTTTATTCGTTTGAGATACTCTAAATTCTTATTCGATTAGATACGCATATAAGATAAAATATACAAGATTTTCGTTTTAACATTTCAGATAGTAAAGTTATATGATTTCATTTAAAACACTCGAGATAAATTTGTTTGAATACAACTTCTCATAAATAGAAAAACTTCGCAAATAAACATGATTTAGCGTCTTCTACAAAAAGAGATTATTAAAGCAATATGAAAACTCTTCTTCTCCTTTTCTAAACAAACATTATTATTTTATCATCCAAGTTTGTAGAGATTTCATTAAAATAATCTTTAATAATCTCGTTTTTAATCTCTTATCAATTTCTATATCAAATAAAATCATTCTATTATTCGAGAAAATACTTCTTATTTCTTAATTATACTACGATTATGAAGATAGTAATTTTTATTAGTCCATCCCGTAGGTAAAAGTACGAAGATCGTCTCGATTCCCAAGCGGAGGCATTAGGTCGCAAACATAGAAGAACCGTGTCCACACAGTTAGAGATTAATTCCCGACAGATGAAAGCGCTTAGTTTCTACGAAACAAGAGGAAGATCCGACAGGAAGAGAGATGAAAGATGCTTTCTAAGGATAAGACGAGATTCAAGGGAACCGGCACATCTCAGGGTCCTCAGGGTCGCGATTCATCGCTCACGACCTTTACTTTCTCCAGTTCCCGTGCGCGTGACAACTCTTGTAGGATGAGAAGCGTGAAAAAGACGAGGAAGACAGGGGAGAAGATGAGAAGACGCCGGAAATGGTATGGCTGGCCAATCATTTCTGAAACTTTAAGATGAAAATATAAAGGGGAATGACTTTCGAAACTGAAGAGCAAGTTTTATCGATCATGTTGTCACTAAGAAAACATATTAGAATGTTAAAACAGATTTAATACGATACGATCGCTCACGAAGCATTATTGCAAAGATTTTATTGGAACAAGCATCGTTATAGACAATGACTATGCAAATATTTATGCAAGATCTGACACATCACTTTAGAGCTTAAGATTCTTACATTATACTAGACACTGAAAAGCGGAATATACTTTTTATATCCAATTTAAGTATTATAAGATTATTCACTTTCTTGAGTTAATAGGGTTAATATAAGAATTGGGTATTTCATCCTATATAAATGCCTATATGTTTGTGATTGAAAGCGTAGTATAAATCAGATCTTACCCATTGACGAAGAAAACGATTGATCGAGGAAGGCGAGATGTTCCACGACATTTGAGATATATCAACGCTTAATCGGTCAGTCGTGGGACATAGCGTAATGAGAAGAAAGTTTCAGCAAGAAAATGAACAAGGATTAATTGTAAGAGCTGTTCATTATGAAAAACGTTTTTTTCGATGGATCATTCGATCAGTTGACTCAATTTGATCTAATGATGATCGAAAAGTGGTAAGTAAAAATTTACACAGTTCGTTTATCAATATTCACTTTCATATGATTTTTCTACATTTAATATGATTTTTTAATATGACATGATTAATAGCACTTTAATATGATCTTTTAATATCATTTTTTCTATATAGGCAAGATAATCTATGATACATTACTCCTCATTCTTAATTTCTTTTAATTATGAACTCTTATATACAAAATATCGTTTTCTTCTTCTTGTATTATGTATCCTTTATATCAGCAAAGAAAATATCTTCTTAGTACAATAGCAAATAAACAAAAGAGGATTTAAAAATAGATACAGTCTCAATATCATAAATAGGAAGTATATTATTGAAAGACTTATTTTTATATTTTCTCTTATGAGAAAGAATAATATAAAAGATATTTCAGATTTCCCTTTATAGATTTTACTTCTTTAAGATTACATTCCTGGTACTTTTGAAGCGCTATAAATACATAATAGCTTTCAACATTTCATTTCGAATAATAATTACAAGCCAAATTAAGTCCAATTTGGTATGAAAACTTTCTCCATTTATATGTTCGTTACTGTATGTAGGATACATAACTTATAAATTACGTCATACTATAGAGGGTTGAAAAATGCCGGAAATTAATCATGAAAAGCACAACCTTCTGTTTCCCTCATTACGCCTTGACCTTAACAGCGAACGTCGCTCCTTTACTTTCTTCATCGCAGTCTCACGGTAATTTTAATTCACGATACATACTTTTTCTCGCGCACGCTTGCAGGTCTCTTGTGTGAAGATAAAAGAAGCCGCTTTCAAACACTCTACAGGTGGAAGCATCCCAACGCCAGGCAGCTGCGAGTAAATGCAATTATCATATAATGACCGCAAGACGAGTTGGAAGAAGAGCTTCGATCAATGTGTCGTTGGTTTCCACGAACGGTGAAAGTGCCGGATCCGGTAGTGGGTGCTGTGTATATATCCTGGCAGCATACTCGAAAAGCTTCAGAAATGTCGCGTTTGCGAAGAAGTCTAGATCGAGCATAGATGCTTTTTTCGAGAATAGAAAGTTTAAGAATGATAAATGAAAAATGAGATTAATAGATGAGATAATAAGTGAGTTTGGAGAACATTTGGGAAGAAATGGATTTTGAAAAAATTTAAGAATAGGTAGATTTGGAGTAGGTTTAGGAGAAAATCAATTTTGAAAGCTTTTCAGAAAAGCAGACTAAGGAAAATGTAAAAGAAATATAAGTCCTTGATCAATACAGGGAAATTATATAAATATATAATATCCCAGAAAATATGATGTGGATTTTTACTATATTTTGATTAGAATTTGATTTAGAACGTGCAATCAAAATTTTATATACTTCACGATCGGTATAACAAGTCTTACCCTTTTTTGCACTTGTTGTGTCAGATACATTATTATATGATTTACAGATAACAGAGTAATTGCTAGCTCGTAAAATTAATGTGAAGTTGTTTGCATACTCTACTTTCTCTGTTTCTAGAAAAAAAAGCAAGTGTTAATATGATAAATCCAAATTCTCTTAAATGTGTTCAAATATATCTCTATTTCGAAGAAAATAATATGTGCAATTTTTGGAATTAATATTTCAATTATTATTATTTGCAATTATTAATAATATTTATAATATGAATTATTAATAATATTTCAATTATTTATACTGGAATGTGTAGTTTTCTCAGTGAATCTGAGAAAGTGACACTAGATAGAGTTACCTGCAGGTTTGTAGGAATTTCTCTCATGTTTTATGATGTCACTTTATCAACATAATTGTTATTTCCGCCGTAAAATCAGAGGAAACCACTTTCTATAAAAACAAATCAAATTTATAAAATAATATTACGCATTTTGTAAAATAATTTTAAAACAATTTTTAAATTAAGAATGAGATATTATTATGTTTGATTTAGTTTAATCAAATTGATCGTATATTAATTATTAAATAAAATCAAACAATTTTCTTTTCGTTCATATGTATAAATGTATCCATGACCATTGCCGTAAATAAATAAATAAATATTAGTGACGTTGACCAAATAATCGAATTTTTAGAAATTAAAGCTTTTGATATTTTTGCATGATGAATCAATCAAGTGTCCTTGCGCTCATAATCTATTTGTAGCAAACCGAAACATCGAAAGTTGTTCATGCTTTATGTATGGCGCGGTACGAAGACATATACGATCACATGTATTACCCAATAGAAAGCGAATCGTTCATACGTTGGATCTGTGGCAATTGCGATCTATCAACATTTCTATCATAGGATTAATGACCGGTTTGAAAAAATGGCAAGCATCTTATCAATAACTTAACATTTAAATCTTGCGATACTGGTTTCTTCGTCAAGTCTAAAAAGAATGTTATTATGAGATGAATATGATAATGTGATAAATAATACTGATAACCAACGAAAAATAACTACAATACCTATTTTATAAATTTTTTACCTTATCTTAATTTCATTTCATGTTTTTCTTGTAATAAATTATATTTCAATAAAGCTGACATAATTTCATTCACGTATCATTCAAAACTTTCTGTCATAATTATAACAATATAATTGCTTGTGTATGCTTCGAATTACAATTACATGCGGTTCCTTTGGATCTCTTCTTCGATGAAAAGAGTTCAAGTGTTTCTTTCGAAAGCTGAGCATCGGTGCCTTTTAATCATTGATCAATTTTTTGTTCGCTACGCAGAATGCGAAAAGACGAAAAGTACGATGTCATGATCAACGTTTACTCGGCAAGGCCACTTTCACATGGTTTGCCGCGATGAGGACGAGCAGGTATATATTCTTCCTTTGTTCATTCTCGGATTTTTTATTGAGAGGTCTTTTTACATTTGCTTATTCCTGTGGCGAAAGTAGGGTCTATAGATTAACGTACTTAATACGTATCTACTGAAGATTTAAATACAACTATAAATGTCTTCTTCTTGAATTTCTTCAATTACATAACATAAAAACTGAAAGACTATAAAATTTCGCTTGAAAAGTCAAGTATCATAGAACTTAAATACTTCAATATTTAGGCTTTCTAAGTAGATATCCCAAAATTCAGTTACAGCTAATGGTTGGAAAGTTCAGGTATCTCGTCATTCGGGTATCCTAGAACTTTCAATATTTTTAAATTCAAATATGAATTGCGATGAATTTTATTCTATAAAAAATTTCACAGTTGGTGTTGGAGACTTTAGGTACCTTAAAATACCTGGAAATTTTATATTTTTAGTTAAGTTGATGTAATAGTACACAAATATTTCATTTCTAAAATGATTTGACCCAAACGTTCAATCCCACAGTAGAATAGACACGAAAGGACTATCGATAGGATAGTTACGTGAGCTGTACCGTAAGCGGATAACTAGTTTATTTGGTTTTGCATCGCATGTAACGTGGAATCATTTTGTAACGTGCATGAAACATACAGGTCAATGGTAATGATAGCTTACTTCGTTGCCCATTAGAAACGTAATTTCACCCAGATAACGCGCATCGCTGACCGCGAATCGAAGCAAATTTCACTTTCGAATTGGGATCAAACGCATTCTACCGCACGACCGTGTATCGTAATATAGTCGTCTTATTTACTATTTCAAGAATTATCTACTCTGGGTTGTTACTTGAATAATTACATGTCCGTAAATACTAACTGAACAATAATTACGTTAATACTTGAGTTATTGAACTACATACAATTTTTTAATAAATAGTGGCAATATGTTTAAATCGTATTGTCTTCAAGCAGGATCAGTATATATATGTATAGTCTACTACATAATTCAAACTTTATTTAAAATGGACTTTGGTTTGCTAAATTTATAAGCTAAACATTGCCCACACATATTCTGCATTTATCTTTCCTACTCAAGTATGCCCTATCTTCATTTACTATGTATAAACTACTTTACTAATATTGCATGTTTCCATTCGTATATCTTATTTTTCGTTTCTATTCCTATAACTATTTTTATTCTTTCTTCTAATACTTTTCTAATCTCCTTTCTTTCGTCATCAGTTCTACCTTTCTCAATTACTTTACCAAGAGCAATATATTTGTTCGAACGTTTCATTATTTAATAGAAAATAATGACAACCCAACAGTATAATTTATTATTTTCTTATTCTAATGCCAATAGATCCTTTAAAACGTTTTTTTGTTTGTTTTTCTATTAATATAGTACATCAACGTAATGTAAACCACATATAATTTAATTTCGACGATCAAACAGAATTTCTAAATCAGAACCGTTCTGTGACATCCAACTGAACACCCAATTAAACATCCAGATTTCACCTGCTCAGGGCACATCATTGATTACAGGAGTTGAATTTCACTTTCGAACTGAAATCGTCTCGAATGCACCGAGACACTGTGGGTCTATACGATGCAACCGCAGCTCTCTACCCGTATACGTGAATATCCCGGAAGTTTGACTCTGACAACTCGAAACATGACTAAAGACAGACGTTATAAAAAAGTTACAAGAAAATTCGTAGAAATTCCGGAAGATATCCGGATAATATCTCCGTCGGAATTATACGTGATTATATAAGCAATCTGGTGGATTTATAATCTACGTAAATATGGGAAAAGGTCTTACATCTGCTTGCATACAAATCATGCGCTGTTATGCATTATTAATAAGTTCCTTTCAGAGAAAGCGATTTATTTCTTCCTTGGAAATATTTTTTTAAGCATAACTTATTATTCATGCAAATTGTAAATTGGTTCTAGTTTAAGGAGATTTTGTTCGAAACGATGAAATCGAATAATTATAAATAATAAAAAGAACCTGTATAAAACATATTAAATATTGCCTCAAACTTGAAAAGTTCTATTCTATTTTCTATTCTTTTCAGATTAAATGAAAGCTCAATTATTTAGTTCTACATCAATGTTTATATTATTTAATTTAATATATGAGGTTAATTAAATACCTAATATATTTTTTTAGTGGTGAAAAAAGCCTCCAAAGCTAAACAATTATCAAAAAATAAATTGTTCTTATATGTGATTGAAATATCTAACAAATATTTTCCAATATTTTTTAATATTTTCCAAATATTTGTGAGATATTTTCCAGCACTTTCTATGGATAATTCGATCTTTGTATTGCACGAAAGTGCCATTAATTTCTTAAGGTGCCGGATGCATCCATGCGTACACCAGACCGAAAGCTCATGACTCCAGGCGATTGTTAATTGGTTCGATCACATTGCCGCGTTGAGATGTAAGTTTCACTTTCAAACCAGCACAGCCTGCACCGTCTTCAGATGCATCTTCAGCTCTCTACTCATTCGTTATAGCGGAAGCATGCACTCACTCGTTTACAAGTCGAAAACCGAAGGCAGGCACGCGTTGGTTTTTTCCTTGCCTGTTTCATGCTAAAAGGATGTACCACCATTGTGACTTTCCCATCGTGGAAATTGCCTGTTCGGCTGGGAAGCAGGAAAGAAGAGGCCAAGTCGCATGAGAAAGGGATAACTATCTGAACTTGGTGACCTGAAGGATACATGGGATACATTTCCTTCTTACTCAGCTGTTTCTATTTTCAGTGGCGTCGAATATTCGTAGAATTTTCTATTTTTACTCTGCAATAAGAGTATAATATTTGATGCTTCTTTCCTACATGTTTACTCATGTGTTCTTCTTTATTTCTGATATGGTAAGTCACGAAATATATAAAATTTCCGTAATATATTATTTCCTACATAGTAAGGCGTGTATTTATTACAATCACTTAGAGTCGCATTTGATATCACGAAGTAAAATAATGATAGATTGGAAAGCAGGTATTATTCAAGAGTTTAATGACTGCGCCAATGCCTCTTATTTTTCCACACAGTTTTACTTCCACCGCATGAAATGTCAAGGAGCAACATAGAAATTCGCCAATCGTGAACGGGAAGATTTATATCTATCACTGGTGTCTTCTATGAAACTATTCTCGGGACAACTTCAGGTTCTTCGTGATTAACGACATTAAAACTTAACGATATTTAAAAACTTAAAAATATATGGAAGGAAGAATCTGAAACTGAAAGAAAAAAGATGGAGTAAACTTTACCTTGAATCTCGAAACATGAAGTGAAATCCTTGTTACTTAATTTCGACGCGTTCAACATATAGCACATTATTTGGCATTTTTTTCATTTCACTTGCGCTCTTAATAAGTATCATGTATGAAGATACATGAGCGATTTAGTCGTTAAGTACAACGTTTTTACAACAACGTTAAGTACAAGATATTTTAATACTACTCGTGAAGGTTAATGACAGGAGAAAATTCCATGGAATCAAAGCTTATTCAAGCGTGCTTGGGTAACCGGCCGTGATCTTAATAACTCTTCCTGCTCTCTGAGAACATTCCAACGTTCATATAGCTGTTACAATATGTGAAAGTTAATCTCGACGATTAGCGCATTCTGACACTCTCCACTGTCAGTTCTGACAATTACGTTTTACGCCTTCCAACGCTCCTTTCTTCATCCTAGTTTTCCGATGTCATTCAAGACCTCACCAGGCAAGGGAAAAATCTCCAATGCTAGTTTCCTAAAATGTCGCTGGATTTCTGTAGAGAGTGGAACATCCGGTTTCTAATTTACGCTGCACGAGGATAAAGATATCTATCGAAGTGTACGCAACTGCGTGCCAGGAAATCGAAGAGGATGAATACGTAACCCGTGGCCCGAAGAAAATCCATGCAATTCACTTTCAAACAAGGATGTGACAATACCTAACGCTTTCTAATGAGTAGAACAGATGCTTGTGTTAGATGTTTATTATCTACTAGTACTAACTACACGATAGCAACTCAAGTACTTACTTTAAAATTCAAATAATCAAAGATTCGGAAGAGAATACATATACGAGAACTTGTACATTGAAAATTCACGCACTCTTGGATTTATGTATTTGAAAGCTCAAGTACCTATTTCAGCTATCTCTGACTTCAGACATTATAAAAATTATGTATTCCGGATTATCGATGTTGATTAAGTATTCCTGGATTCAGATATACGTGAACTCAAGTATTTTTCGCACCAAGTACATCAAAATTGATACGTCGAGAACTGAGATACTTTGGAAATTCAGATGTAGTACTAGCAACATTCATACCATATATTAATACACAAAAGTAGCGGGAAAATAAATATCAAGCTTAAGAATCCTTTGTAATCAATCAATGAGAAGTTACGATGCTGTAAATTTTAAATAGCTCCTTTCATAATTTTCTTAAGTATGTATCTTAATTCCAGGATATGGACTACGAATGATGGAACACCTTTCACTGACTTACCCACTTATTAACAGGGGCGACCCATCGTAGTTCTAAAAGGCATTACGATTCGTAATAGAATGACGAGATAGACTGAAGTCCAGAGTAAGGCTGTTACATCAATTGCCCGGCGGTATTTGTTACTTTCACTGAACTTCCACACGCCGGAACTGGCAGACATTCAAAGGATCTGACATTAACCGAACTGTATAACGAACGACAGCATATACCAAACGTCCTAATTGAACATCAAATATAGTTTTAGTTAAGCAACACTTGTTGAACGTTTGGTGAAAAAAAAATACTACGAAGTTCATCAACCGATAAAACCCTACAAAATGATTCGAAAGTTTACTAAAGTTTTCCATGCAATGAAAAATAAATTTTCTCAAATATGTAAATAAGATTAGTTCTGATTGAAATAAAATCTTAACAAGGATACTCCACATTGAGTTGCTTTCTAACACATTCCGGTGTCTTCACGCACAATTTTTCTTTCAAATCATGTGTGCCACCGATAGTGCATGCTACTATTATACTTATCTGACAAGCGTTGAAAATGTCAGAAACATGAATGGAAAGTTCAGTGTGTACTGAAGACGATACACGTGCCACGACACCTGTCAAAGATCAATTTGGGCACTACATGAAATTTGAAACTTAAAACGTGATAGAACTTTTGACTTAAACATAAATTTCTTTGTTTACTGCTAACTCAAGATCGTAAAATATCGTTACAAATAAATTGCAGGTTTTTATGTAAATTCATATTTTAGAGAGCATAGTAATCACAAAAATATAAAAAATAGCAAAATAGAAAGTTGCTTTACCTATTGAATATTATAAAAAGTGCTATATTTTATATATGTTTATATATTTATATATTTTATATATTTTTTCATATTATGTAATGTGCAATTATTTACTGTGCAGTTTTGCATTTTCTAATTCTCTATATTATTCGCGTGGACACTTTAATTGGTGAAAATCATGGCAAAGCATTAATTGTTAATGGATGGCGGGTAACAAGGATTAGGTAACGCGATAATGTTTGTTTATATGGACATGCGAACGTGCGTAAACGAGCGTACGTGTATGTGACCATGTAGTATGAAATCACCACGGACACCTTTCACTCCCGAGACATTACATGGACAAAAAATCAAAGACAAATGAAAGATTTTCGAAGTAAAGGGACGTAATTATATCTTGAAGACTAACGATATTGTAATCATTTGATTTTACCGATAGAAAAAAGTTAGGATGGTGTATGAAACATCAGAACGTGTTCTTAGACGACTACACGTGTTCTTGTAGGTAGAGTAACATTCTGATAGAACAAGTTTTATATCTCTGCTTTTTAGAGACGAATTATTTCTTTAGAAATTCTATTTTCTTCACTTTCTCAAAAGCTAAACATTTTTAAGAATTCTTTGAATAGTTAGTAATGAAATTCACTATAATTCTTATTTTTTAAGAAAATTCATATGTCCTTTTCCACCGCTAATAGAAAGCAAACACATTGTGGAATCAAATGAGACTATAAGCTCGAAAGATATCGTGCATAGAATAGGAAGGACAAACTTTCATCTTGCATATCTGCTTGCTCGTTTTCTCGATTATTGCCGACTATTTGATATAGAGATGCAGTAAATAACACCAGTGTAGAAATCACCAGTGTAGAACTTCGTGTAAAGATTTAAACCTATTACCCATTACTTCACCGAAGATGGCGGGAACATCTTTTAAGTAGGATAAAGTATCACGCAATGCAAAACGTATTTTGTTCTAAACGAAACGAATATCATAAATACTTACATTACTCCTTATCATAAAGAGCAATTTTCTAACAATGTGAGTTTTAAAAGAAGAAGATAGGTATTTAGATCTTTTTTCTTTCATAAAGTTTATATCACTTCTCCATATTGAAAATTAGTAACGTAAATATTAATATTATTCTTAATTGCAGATTAATTTGTTAATAATATGGTACCAATTCTTTTATCTTTCGTGAATAAAACTTTTCTTCCTAACTCTCAAAGAAGAAAATAGGAGAAAGACCTAGTTCTACTTCTGATAAGAACTAAACTAAGACATCGTTTCCGGGAACGTGAAGCAATCGTTTGTTTTTCGTAAACGTTTTTACCGGAGCACGTAACCCAAATATCGAAGAAGAGACATTTCGAGGAGCGAGACTACCTCGAGGGACGAGACGTTTAGAAAGCAAGCCGTAGGTATTTGCCTATAAGTCGACCATCTGGAGTGCAAATACAAATTTCTAAAATATTTCAATCCTCTATTTACCGTCGCGCCTTTGGAACGTCTCAAACGTCCTTTTTTTACTTCCACCCACGCGCCAAATGATACATGACACATTTCATATCTTCTTCTCCGTTTCACACTCCTAGACATAATATATATGTACATACATCAATATTTGCGATTGCTAACTCTCCTTATAAAAAATAGGAAATTAATTAGCGAAATTTTACCACATAACAGCCAATAAGTATTTATTCCGCGCCGGGTTTTTAAGTTGTGACACGCAATTATAGACGTATGAAGAACTGAAAGTTAGAACTTAATAAGAAATTCTAAGAATGATGGCTTTCAGCTTTGAACGTTTCAGGTTGGGCCTTTTTCTCAGGGTCAAAAGAAAATGCCAGTATCAAGAGGAAACTAATATCGCAGACGCGGAGGAATGGTGAAACGTCGGTCTGAATTGTTCTCGCGCACGGGTTTGAAAATCTGGAGCAACCGCGCGACCAAATGATTTACGAACCGGAATAGTTGGAACATATCCTAGCAGTTTCGTTTGCTTTCAAGTGTTTGGCTTCGTAGAATAAAGAATTCACTTTCATCCTGCGAATACGTGTACCTGTCGTTACGTATTTCGCGCGAAGTTAGACAGTTATCACTTCCAGCTTGGCTCGCAAACCCAGTGGTATAGTACAACATATTAACATACAAAATAACTTTGGAATACGTTGGATGCAATCGATATCCACTTCAAGTCTCTGATACCTAGGTTAAATAAAATAAAGATTTCATTGTCTAATTAGAAATATCTACTTTATGACATTTATTATTATTTATTATCATTCACTTATTCTTACCATATTTCAGATTTTGCATCATTTGTGATGATCAAAGTGCGTCACTTGAAGATGGAACTAAAGTAAAAGAAATTATCATTAAAGTGAAAGAAATACTTTTATATCATTTTTATTGAGTATGCTTTCTCATAACTTATTTCGTTTCCTACCTTCATCGTCCACTTTTGTTTCTCTGACAGCCTCATTTGTGCTATTATTCTTCTAAATTACATGTATTCTATTAAATTTGGAATGTTGACATATATTTCGCGATTACTGATGGTTAAAATTTCAAAGAGGTAACTGGAGTCGTACCTTTTGCATTGTAATATTTTTTCCCACTTTAGCTTGAACTTTCACTGATGCAGCCGTCTGTGATTATGAGCTTTTCAAATAAAACGCAACGTCACCATAATCCGCGTCCGTTGTTTCGTTTCAGACAATTAAATCTTGCGAAAGTATGTAACATATAGGAATGTGAGTCCCTCTTCCAAGGAGCAAAATTGTATTAGACATATTTCAATCAATGACCTTGAGACGAGATATTAAATTAAATAAGAGATTGCTAATTAATTAAATAATTAATTAAATAAGAGATTTCTGTTTGACTCGTGACTGTTGAATAACTGAACGGGTAGTAACTCATTCGGGAGTTGTTCTACCCAAACCGTATGCGTAATTAATGAAACAGAACGCATTAGAAATCATTAATGAATAAGGACGCATCAGGAAATTTATTTTCACTCGATGTAAAGGCGAAACTACGATTGTGCCTAGCAGCAACAATTAGTTCCGCGATTTTCTATACGACATTTTTATGAATATGTACTTTTCCTTATTAAAGAAATTACGGATTAAGGAATATAACTAGAGATTCTATAATTTATGATACAAATTTCTATTTCTACATTTCCATTATTCGCAACACCTTTTCCTTCAGCTCTTAAAAATCCAATTCCTTTTAATCTTTTACAGATGAAGAAACTTTTTCCTACTTTAATGTATGCTTCTCAATCACTGAATCAAATGGCAAAATTTGATGTGACGTCGATCGTACGCCTTCCGGCGCTTATCAACGATGACAGGATATGTGAAAGGAAAAATGATGCTGGTCCAGCCGTGGGGCCTTCCAGAAGAGAAACCAGCAGTGGACGTGAAACGGTTGGATATCCCGAAATCGATTCGATTATACGAAGAGAAAAGATTTACATGAAACACACGTGGCGCCGATCGATCTCTTTTTGCCACCACTTTTCCCTTCTCAGGTAATCTGGAACACCAGGTATAACCTTGCTACATAACCTTGCTTACCCGTGAACTTCGCCTTCGCTGGACGGAGCCGCGTAAATACCAAGAGAACGAAACCGTCAGGCTCGCCCGACCGGATCGCGTTCCCGATCACTTTCTCCGGAACGATAGCCCATCGTGGTATAGTATAAAGTAAGATCGCCAGTCTGGTCGTGGGAGGTGGACTCCGGCAAGGAAGAAGGAGAGCGAACGTAGCGATGGGATTAAGTCCCTTCTGAGCTCTACAAATTATTTTATGGATACTTTTTGTTAGCGTTACTATGAAATATGGAATAGGTTACTAATTATAGAATATACAATATCAATTATGAGGAGCAGAAGATAGGTAGAACAGATTTTGTAGTGAAATCAGTTGTGGAGATTCCTTTTGAATTTTGTAAATAGTTATATGAGTAAAATACATATCATGTACAATATAGTATCAATATTCTAGAAAAATTTGTGTGACATATATAACGACATTTTCTGTCATATTAATTTTCCTAAATAATATAGCCAGTATCTTTATATTGAATGAAATATATTTAATTAAATTAAATTATATTAAATTATGTGGTAAATATATTTTCATCAAAGAGAAATTGGAAATTTTAAATATCTGCGACATGCTAAATGGAAATGATATGTGATATATATAATTTAATTGATTAATAAATACAATATTCAAAATAAAGAAACTCTTACTCAAAAGAACAATTCATTCTATTAATTCCATTATCTCAAGTTCTACATAATACATAATATAATATATAAATTACATTTTCTTCATGCTCTGATTATCTCCAAAACGACTACTTAGTTTAAGGAAGGAAATAGCATTGAAATTTGAAATATTGTAAATATAGATCCACAAAAAAGGAAAACCTTACAAGAACATGATAGTACCTTCATGTAACAAACAGAAAAGAATAAAATCGGTTCCATCGCTAGGTAGTCAAGTTATGGGCTTTCCGTAACGTCCTCCCCTCGGAGCCCACCACCATCGCGTCTCGATTTCCTCTGACTATGTGGACTGCCTCCTCCACCAGGACGATTTTACCACCACCTTCAGCACCTGGCCCAGGCGCACCATGTCCACGAGTCACCTTCCGACGATAGCACTGGGGGAGAATACGCGCCTATATAACTACGGCGTTCCGCTGATTGGACGAAGTAACTTACGTTTTCCTGCACTTAGGGAACAAGAGTACGCGGCCCGAGCCCGACGGGCGGCATTGCAAAAAATATGAGGATTCGCCCGGGATGCGTGGTTAGTTTTACTTTCAAAATATTTGTTTCGATTAAGTTTCTCGATCTTACCCACAAATCGTGAATCTTTCAACTATCTCATCTGAGTAAGGTGGATGTACTCGAACGACTTCATCGTAGCAAGGGTGCAAGCGAAATAATCGGTGATGTCTTTGAGATTCGTCATATCTGGAGTAAGTAGCGAGTGTCATGATTGAAGAATGGTGATCGACTTGACTATTAAGATCATCGTACTTGAAGTTTCTGGTAAAGTAATGTTGATTACCATTTAACGATTGGGCCAACGTTAGACGCTCCAGGTTATTTATCTGAAAAATAGAATCTATGGTTAATTTATATGGTACTATGTAGATCATTTTTAATCATTTTGTTGTCCAGACATAATATAATAAAATATAAGTAAAATGTGCATACCCTTCATGAATAATTATAAATCTAGAAAATAATATCTGATAATATAATTTAAGTTTTAAAATATTTAATATTGCAGAAACATTGAACTAGATATTTCAATTATTTATTATAATTTTAAACGATTCTGTTTTCTTCAATGCTCATAGTATTCCTCCTCAATGATGTATAACAATTAGAGAACAACGATGGACAGAACCGGAACTGTAGGGCGACAGTCACTATTTGTCGACAAACGTGTTACTTGATTATCGATCAGCAACGAGTTTCGAAAGTGATGTACCATAAACGAACAGCGGTTAAAAGTCATGACTAGAATATTACCATGAAAAAATCGAAATTTCTCCGTGTCTTCTATTGTATGTTTCAGTTTTCTTGTCAAGATTTAAACGTGATTATATGTGGAACTCAAAAATAGTTAAGGCAGACGGCGTTAGATAGTGACATTTGCTAGCATGTTACTTATAGAGAAATTCTGTAATATCTGCAATTACGTTGTTCACAGGCTGCACTAGTAGTGCTACTGCAAGCCGCACTTGTGGCGAGCAAGGCAGTGGATCAGAATCAACTGCAAGAACAGAAGTCTCAGCAACAAATTCCGTAAGTGTACATTTTATTATTTTTACTAAAAACATAAATAGAATTTCATTAAAATCATTCTTACTATATACTATTTCTATGATCTTTCAGAATAAAAATATTTTTAACAATTTAAAATATTTTAAAAATATTTTAAACAATTCAAATACTGTAGTAAATGTCATAATAATACTATAGTAAGTTTACTAGTAAATTTAAATTGCATCAAAAAGTATTTTGAAATTATTATAGTTGTTTAAATAACTTTTGAACATAGATATGGCACAGCGGCACAGAAGAGATGGGGTGATGATTTGGGGGGCCACGGTGGCGGTTTAGCTACCGGTTATGGCGGAGATCTAGGTGGTCACGGTGGAGACCTTAGCGTTCACGGCGGTGATGCAGGAGATGGTTTCGGCCATTCTGGAGGAGGTGGCTTTGGTCACTCTGGCGGTGGTGACATTGGCGGTGGTTTTGGTCATTCTGGAGGTGACATTGGCGGTAGTTTTGGCCATTCCAGTGGAGGTGACGTTGGTGGTGGTTTTGGTCATTCTGGAGGAGGTGGTGGCGATGGAGGCAACGGAGCGCTCGAAGAACACCATGACGATCATCACCATCATCACCACGATCATGGCTATTGGAAGAAGAAACTGATTTGGAAGCCAGGATGGAAGAAAATCTGGAAACCAGCAAAGAAACAAATATGGAAGCCCGCGTGGAAGAAAATTTGGAAACCCGTGTGGGTACCAACACAGAAGGCAGTATGGAAAGACATTCAGGTGCCAGCTTGGAAAAAGATTTGGAAGCCCGTGTGGAAGGAGATACAGGTCCCAGTGTGGAAGGACATTCAGGTACCAGCCTGGAAAAAGATTTGGAAACCCGTTTGGAAACCTATAAAGGTGCCAGCCTGGAAGGAAATTCAGGTACCCGCGTGGAAAAAGATCTGGAAACCGGTTTGGAAGGAGATTCAAGTACCAGCGTGGAAGGAGATTCAGGTACCAGCCTGGAAAAAAATCTGGATCCCTGAATGGGTGAAAATCGGCATTCCTGGTGAGCACTTCCACGGCACCGATAACCATGGATGGCAGTACACTAGTCACGATCTGTGGAAGAAGAAACTGATATGGAAACCACTATGGAAAAAGTATTGGAAACCAGCGAAAAAACAGATCTGGGTACCGGACAAGAAGCTGGAGTGGGTGGAAGCCTGGAAGCAAATCTGGAAGCCGGCCAAAAAGCAAATTTGGGTGGATGACAAGAAGCTTATCTGGAAGGAAGAATGGAAGCAGATTTGGAAACCATCCAAGAAACTTGTTTGGGTGCCTGATAAAAAGCTGGAATGGAAAGAGGCTTGGAAACAGATTTGGAAGGCTGATAAGAAACTTGAGTGGATACCTGATAAGAAATTAGCCTGGAAAGAGGCTTGGAAACAGATTTGGGTACCAGCTTGGAAGGAAATTTGGGTTCCAGCATGGAAGAAGATTTGGAAACCAGTATGGATATCGGAATGGTTCCCTGTGGATGACCACCATCCCCATCACCATGGTTGGGAAGACCGAAAAGATACAGAGACTCAAAGTTCTCAGATAGTTCCTTATAGTTCTGATGCTGCTTCAAAGCAGAACGCTCAAGCTCAACAACAGCAACATCGAATCGACGAGAATAAGGTTAGATGGGATAGATCTTCGAAGACTGAAGCTCCATCGATCAGTCAGGACCTGGTGCCACCACCAGCATCGAAAAATCAAAGCGGTCAGACAACCAACTTTGGGTTTACCAATCACTGATCGAGCAGTATAAAAATCTATAGCTTGTATAAAAACCTATTCAAGAGTATTGTAACATAAGCCGCTGTATATATTATCTTAGTCATATAATAAGTTGTAGAGAGTTAAGTTTTCGAAAGATTAATCGACTGATACGGCCCTGACCCTAACGCGTTCTGTCTTTATGTATGTATATTTTCTACTCCCCCTTTTTATACAATGTTATTGTTACTTTTGTTAACCGATGCCGTTACAAATAAAGTTGATTAATATTTTGTTAAGACAATTTTGTTATTATTTCACCTGATTATCACACATATTTTTTAGACGTATTACGAACGAAGATTATAGAAAATTATAGTAAGTCTACGTAGCAAAGAAAGAAAAGCCTAATAAAGAAAAACTTCCTATTATTACAAATTTTCACATGGCATTGCTCCACGTTAACTAAGTAATATATAAATTCCAGAACCTGCTCAAGATTAAAACATACTGCAAAAGCAAGGACTAAGTAAATATTTACTACACTAATCATCGACAAACATGACTTCAATATTTTCTTATAGTATTTCTTCTCGCTACTTTTTCAAATATTCTACATCCAAATCGTAATCTACACTAATACGCCGGTATTACCAGTATAGTTTGTTAATACATATTTCATTAACACCATCGCATTACTGTTTCGCTTCGTCATCCGAGGATCCACTCGACATGACGCAACATGGCCACGCGGTTGTAGCCGCCGCTGCTACTGCAAAACCGGAGAAAGTTCGAATCTGTATGGAAGGAAGTCGTGTCGGGTTGTATATGGGAGACCTCGACCGTAGAGAAAGTATCCGTGCACCCACACATATGAGAGTGGTGCGGCTCACATGTACTCAGCGACATAAATTAATTCCTGCCGCTATAGTATACTGTATTCTCTTTGAGTTATCCAACTGCTTTATAAAGCCGGGTCTGCACCTGACGAATGAACGCAAACCAGTACAGAAGCTCCACAATAATTGGTTGATTGGATTTTCCTTCTTTAAGAAGACATCGCTATGCCCACCAGTTCTTCAAGCCAACTTTGAGAAGTAATCCAATATCATTACAATAAACAAACACTTGAAAATTTCATTCATTTAAAATTTCATAGGCAATAGGAGACCCGACTATTCTGATTATATTTGATAAAATATGAAATCGATCTAAAAATGCACATAAAAATTACAAGTCTTTTATTGCAAATAGTAAAAAATTAGTACATACACATAAATAACCATCTTATACATGTAACAGGTGTTAAACGTGCTCCCATTAAATATTAAAGATTATTAACATAATAGATAATTCATTGTTTAAACACTTTTATGATCTCTATGAAATATATAAGTACCCGCAAGACAAAATGTCTTGTAACTTCTATGTATTAGTTTCAGATTTGTTTAAAATGTATCAATATAATCATAATAGTCGCGTTTCTTCACTTTCATCAATTTCAGAATCGTTTCGCATAACAAAAGAAGGTTTCTATAAATATTCAAATACTTTCGTAAGCAACTGTATACTCAAGGTTTTTTAGAACTCCCTTGTTAATTGATAAAGTCCACAGCCTAACCTAACCTGTGACTAGTGGAAGCTTCATCGCAATTTAAATCACACTTGGTGTGTCATCTACTAACCAATCATGTTTGTTGATGCTTATCACGTTGATTCATTGATGTCGTTTATGTTTGTTCGTATCTGTTCATCAAGTATAAACTCGGCTTAATAGGTTGTATGAATGTGTACATTGCGCAGTGGAATCGGCCTCAATGCACGACGAGAGAAACTTTTGCTTTAATCCAACTATACGGCAGGGTCAGACTTTTCATCCAATGTGTTTCGCTCGGGGAAGAAAATAGAATTGGAGAAATGTCGTACGCGTATATTTTCTAATCGATCTCTTCAGCCGGCCGATGATTTCCACTTTCCTCCGGGCCTCTTTCTCTCGTTCGTTTCGTTACAATTTGCGACAACCTTTTATCTCCTTGATGTTTATAGGTTCGATGAACTAGGTGAGATTTTGTTAGGAAATAATATATTTGATTAGAAACATTTACCGAAGAATTTCTGTGAACCTAAAATATTTCGTATTATTTACTTCAACTTACATGTAAGAAACTTTTTAATGCTGTTTGGTTTGGAATGATTAAGAGTTAGGAAAGATTTAACTAGAATTAGATTTTTCACCGTTTGTAGTTTCACGAGCTTTTCTTAAAAAACTGTTGACCTTTTTAGTAATGAATTCTTTTAAATAGTTTCTATAGGCTAGAGTATTTCATCCCTGACCTATGTATTTGGAATAAGTTTTGTAAAGATTATGACAAATACATAATAATGGGACTATATTATACTTGGTGAATGAGACAGATAAAGATATGTATATATCTTGGTATGTATATATGAGATTTAATATTGTTTTACTGAAAAAATGAACCTGTTTTATTAACGAATTTTTTTACGTTTCCTATTAATTTTCGAACTAACAGCAATAATATTATTTGCTAGGAATTTATAATAAAAACGAAACGAATCTTTCGGAAGAAGTCAATACATACATATTTAGATTATCTTTCAGATGAAACGATTAAGTGTCCAAGGTTATTTCCTTAAGAATATATTCTTTTCTACGTTTCTCAATGTGATTTTATGGTTAAATGGAAATCTTGCGAGTTCAATACCAACCACAATACAATGCCCAATATGCTCAATGTTCAATACAATGCAATATAGTAAGCAATTTTACGAGTTTACGAGAGCAACGAGGAATTAGGACGTATTAAGTAAGTTTCACGCGCATGAACAATGATCCATTAGAGTAATTTCTCTTATCTTCCCCTTCGAGTAATTTCTAGCTTAAATTACGATTGGTTAGGATTGACGTGAATTTAATGGCGGCGAAACCAAAAGTGGCCGTAAGTGATTTTTCCTAGCAACTGTACAACATTTTACTCTATTAGAAAGCGGTAATAAGGAAAGTATTTCTATATATAAAGATTAAGTCTACATTCGTAAATACATAAAACTTATTATATTATTATTTTTTCCAAAAAAAGCGAATGAATGAAAATTGAAAACATTTATGGAAAAGTTAAAAAAAAATGTTTATTGCTACTACTTCATCGACGTGTATCTGCAAACATTGCTCATAAAACATACGTGTCCAAGCGCACGACGTCGACTTATGTTTGTTTTAAAATACATACTCGACACGTGTAGGTATATCAATGTGTAAACGATTGTCTAGAAAGAAAATTACGATATAACATCTTGCATGATCATAAAATCCAATTAAGCGCCATATTAAATAATCACATGTGAAGCAATGAATATATTCCTATAATATAATATATTATTATTATTTATTAGTAATGTATCAAATGATTAAATATAAGAGAAACATCATTGATCATTTTATATAGCACTATTTTTGATTACAATATTTTTGATGATCAAATTTTGATCTTTGATTTAGAAAAAGGTTGTAGGTTAAAGTTACTTTCCAAAACTTTCCAACAGAATTATTCGAGATCGTGGGTGTATAAGAAAGTTTCGTGTTACTGCCACTTCATGTTACGGAAGGTCAACAACAACATGACATTTCAAATACAGCGGATATGATATAATTAGTAGGTAACCATAAATTGCAACTGACAGAAATGTAGAACCTGTTGGATCGGTTAACTTCAATTAGTTTATTTAACTAGGAAATAATTCAGTAGCTACTTCGAAAGTACAGTTCCTCTTTTTTGTAAGCTATAATGAAAATAAAGAGGTAGTCGGTTCTTTTTATTTCAGTATGTTTCATTGACCTTAGTAAGCTGAATATAAGCCAATGGAACAATTATTATTTTAATTATCCATAATTTTTTTCAGGAATCGTATTTGAAAGGTAAAAAGAGAAATAACATTTTTTCTATTTGTAGATGTTTGTGTGAAGAGGACGTAGGTCGTGAGGATTAATGACGAGATTACTTGTTGTTGTAACCGTCGAATATATTTAAGACAATAAATTAATATACAAATGTAGACATTAGTCGTTAGTACGAAGTATAAATCGCAAAATAAAATCGTGGAATAAATACACGTAAATGCTCGTCGCATGATTTGATAGACGTTTGTTAGATACTCGAAGATACTCTAGATGCTGTTAGATACTCGATATGTACTGTATATGAACTCACTATGTACTCGCTATATCTCGCTATATACTGTCACTCGCGATCGCATCCGTTTATTTATACTGGTCGGGGAAGAGTCGAAAAATTCAAATTCGTCTTCATGCGACGGTTGGATGTAGCGGCGACATTGTTTTGCCCGGAGTTTATTTGTTCTTACATTACTTGTAATCTAACGATCTTGATACTCCGAGGTAAACAACAACATGATTTGAATTATCCTCTGACTCATGTGCCGCTATATATTTGTGGTTATTCTCTTTCATTTCGAGAGGAATTTAACCTCGTGTATTCAATATACCAAGCATTCTTCATAAGTAAACTGCTTATAAATAGACAAGTAGAAACCACAGACCATTAACAACCACCAAATTCACAGATATACCGAAATAAAATTTTCATTCTTCTTTAATCTTTTCAAAAATAGCGTTTCAAATTTGAAATCGTTGCTCTTCTTAAATAAACAATTCACAGTACTTTTCTTATGATCGAAAGCGTGGAGACTTTCGCCGAAGAATTTCTTCTACGATATTACATAAAGGACGATGATTGTTAAGTTCAACTAAGTGATCTATCTCGCGTTGGGTTTTTGTTGTATCATAGTCTAAAAAAAGGAAGAAAAGAAACAGATAACATTTTTTCAAACGGAGCACAGAGTGAGAAGAACATCATGAAAAGAATGTATCAGACAAAAAGATATTTTTGTCAGAGGTCATGGATGTCACGCCGATAATATCACAGAGTGCCACTAGAATCGTTTTTGTTACAATACGTATATATGCTTGGTATAGTAGCCGCATTTGAAGTCCTGAGCTGAAGTATCAGTGCATTTCAAGATGCTCTACGCGACCATCTCTCTTCTCCTTATACTCCTTTTTATGTTTGGCGTTTATGATTGCATCAAACCGCACAACTTTCCTCCTGGTCAGTGAACAATCAATGTGTAATTAATAGCAAACATATTAATTTCTAACTTTAATCTTTTTTATAAAATCTAAGACATATTTTATGAGAGTAATAACAATTGCTTAAACTTATTTAGTTAGTCTAATAAATTAAAATACTTCGTCAGTTTCTTTAATATTTGCATTTTATTCAATATTCGGATAGGCCCAAAATGGCTGCCAGTGATCGGTTGCTTCTTCACGTTTCGAAGATTGAAACTGAAACGCAAATACAGTTACTTGGCTCTTCAAGACCTGACGAAAACCTACGGGCCGATTCTGGGTTTGAAATTAGGGAATCAGAAAGCCGTTGTGATTTCGACGTACGATCTGGTAAAAAAAGTTCTTCTTCAAGAAGAATTCAATGGAAGACCGGATGGATTCTTCTTCAGAGTCCGTGCGTTTGGAAAAAGGAAGGGTAGGTAATGTTAGTTTTTTTTTTAATTCACAATTAGATTACTTTAGTTATATTTAGAATATTCGCTTCAAATTTAACATATTCTCATTAATATATTTTGATAGGAATTTTATTCACGGAAGGACCAAAGTGGTCTCAGTGTCGCCGTTTCACGATGCGCCACCTCAGGACCTTTGGCCTAGGTCAAGCAATTATGGAGCAACAGCTGATTGTCGAAGCTGACAATCTTGTGAATTATCTTCTTCGTGCCAGTGCCAAAGGTCCAGTACCAATGCATACAGCTTTCGATATTGCAGTTTTGAATTCTCTTTGGTTTATGTTCGCTGGACACAGATTTGATTATGAAAACGAGAAATTAGTAGAAATTCTCGAGACTGTTCACGATGCCTTCAGGTAATTTGAAACAGATTTTTTTTTAATATCATCACATCGTAGTTAAGAGTACATAAGGTGTATGTTATACGAATGTAAATATAAATTTGCATACTTACACGAGTATATTCATATGCTTCTTCTCGTAGATTGATGGACACAATGGGTGGCATTGTTTCGCAAATGCCATTTCTACGCTTCATTATACCAGAATTATCTGGTTACAATGATTTAATGAGAATACTTCATAAGCTTTGGAATTTCTTAGACGAGGAGATTAACATCCATGAAAGACGACTGCCTGGAAATCAACCGCAGGATTTAATTGATGCTTTTCTTTTAGAGATTTCTTCAAAAAATACTGAACAAGATGATTCCATTTTTGATCGTGAGTATCTCCTTTTATTTAT
Source organism: Bombus affinis (assembly GCF_024516045.1). Lineage (NCBI taxonomy): Eukaryota > Metazoa > Arthropoda > Insecta > Hymenoptera > Apidae > Bombus > Bombus affinis. Next base: position 13,436,124 of record NC_066344.1, read on the forward strand.
ACGATTAAAATATGATAGCCCATTTGTTACTAAACAATAATTTAATTGTTTAAAAGGGGAAAATTTATTGGTCCTATGCCTGGACCTCTTTTTAGCCGGTTCGAAGACTACGACAGATACTTTAGCGACCACTTTCCTATTTTTATCTTTACACTCTGAATGGATTAAGATACTCCAGGAAGAACTAGATACCGTTGTAGGCAGATTAAGATCCCCTACTTTAGAAGATTATTCATCGCTACCTATGATGGAATCGTTTCTTGCGGAAGTAATTGATAACTGGAATAAATTATACTATAACCATAAGATTCCGCGCTTTTTATTATCATAGCTACTGATCCATTGCACTTTTTTCTTTTGAATTATATAAATAGATCATTATTACGATAGGTACAGAGATATTTGATCCTGGCGCCACTTGGAGTACCTCACAAGACCATGAAGGACGTAACTTTCGGCGGATATAGTATACCCAAAGCAAGTATTACAAATATAAATATCCCGAATAAAAACATCAGTCTATGTATTCTTTATTATGTTATTTTAGGATACTATAATTCTCCTGGATTTCCATAGTGCGCTAAATGATCCAGCTTATTGGGATCATCCAGAAGAGTTTCGACCACAGCGATTTCTCGACGCAAATGGCCGATTCTGTCAAAATAATGCTAGTATACCATTTGGTTTAGGTCAGTCTCCATACACAAATCTTTCTCACTATAAAATTTGTATAAAATATTCTGTAAGAACTGGAATTTCATCTTGACAAATTTGATTCGTTTCTTTTCACTTGAAACATTTTCGAATCTCATTATGTATACATACACGTGTATACACACAGCTCATTAATCCGGAAATAATTCATCAGATAAAATCAAATTTTTTAAGTTAAGCTAAATAGTCGTCATTTAAATAGAAATTCAATGGATAATGTTGTAGATGTAAATATTTGAAGTCTTTGCATATTCTAAGGTAAAATGTTCTAGAATTAATGATGTCGTTCTGCCTTTTAGGTAAAAGACGTTGTCCGGGTGAAATGCTAGCCCGGACATCCTTATTCTTATTCTTCGCCTACGTTATACATAACTTCGACATTGAAATTTCACCAGAGCACGGCGAACCCGATCCAAATGGATACGATGGTTTCACTATATCACCGAAATCTTATTACCTCAAGCTTACGGCGAGATCCGACGTTATAAACTGCTCTACAATGTAAATATTATAGATAATTAGAATAAAATGTTAAGTGTAATATGACCTATATGTTTTAATAATTTTATTGAATACAAATATGAAAACTGGAAATTATATAACTGAAAATTGTGAATAGTCTTCTAAGAATAAATTGCTATTCTGTACATAACAATTAGGATACGCTTAGACGATGGCGATTCAAGATAATTCATTAAACACCAGAGTCGAGAAATGTGCTTTATATTATTTAATAGAGAAATGTTTTTATTCTATTTATTAAGTAATATCTCCGAGTGTATGATTTCTTAATTACTTCAAATATATAATAAAAAAATTTTGAGAAGAAAAAGAATCATCTTCAATATTTAAATACAAACTACATAATTTTTATTAGCTTTACAGAATCTATTTCCCAGTGACAAGGAAATATTTGACAGGCATGTTGAAACCTAATATAAAAGGATCGAATCGCCACGTGGCGTGCGAGCGAAGGTACATTTGGACTTCTGCGAAACGAACTGATTTCGTCGAACACGTAAAACGACGCGTAAAGCGACTTTCACGCGGTAGAAACAATAAACAATATTCAAGAGAAAAATTTGTTGAAGTCAAACAAACCGAGCTTCTATCTACGGGTGGAGCTACTTCAAAACAGAGAAACGTCACATTTAACGTACATCGGCAACATCTTTATCATTAAAACAATAAATCGAACAAATAAAAATAGGTATATCCAGCTTGGATACTAAAACAAATGTACAGAACAATATATTTTATCTTGTCTTTATTGTTTTATTCTTCATACTGATTAATTAGCATTTTTTTCATTTACCATGAACATTATCACATAGAAATTTTCTGTAGGTATAAACGTACTTCCTGTTAATCACGTGATACATGGAAGTTATAAGTGTAAGAAATTTAGCAAGAAATTATACATATATCAAGAACGAGGACTGCAAGTATTATTATCGTGGCGTCACGAGTACTTCATAAGGCTTTGGGGACGATGTCAGGCCATATATAATTTCTACAGAATTTGGTCCTTTGCCGGGAACTGGACGTAGATTATACTTCTGCATTATGCCTGTAAACAAAATGAATAGTGCGGACTTCGCCAGTACCTCGCCTGGACATCGTCTTCTTCCTAGAGACAAACGCATAAGACTATAGAAAGTATCGATAAATAAAATCATCTTTTTAATGATCATAATGAAACCAGCTTTTTGTGTCACTGTTTCGTTTAGCTCATAATAACTGCATTAATTAACTTCGTGAAAGATACTCCTAACTTTTATAGAGACATCCGGAAACATGAATGAACAGCGCTATTATCTCATTTACGTTGTTATGTACCGTGATAAAATGACGATAAATTGATGTGGACTACATATTTTAAGAAATTTTTACAATTCTACGATGGTAGAAGATTTTTGAATATTTGTAAAATACATTTTGCAAGTTCTAATCTATTTTATACCTTTTCCAAATTGCAGAGAATATGTATCTGGCTCGAAGACGTCGTTTTTAATAAACCTTTCAGGCATGAACTTGTCTGGCTCTGGATAGATATTAGGATCCTTATTGATGGAGTACATATTGACTAAAATGGTGGTATCCCTTGGTACCGTGTACTTGTCAAGAATCGTATCGTGCAGAACTCGTCGCGGCCCAATTATAGGGAATACTGGCCACATTCGTTGCACTTCGCTTATTACAGCCTCCACATATGGAAGCCTATAACAGTAAAAAATTTCATTTTTCTCGCATACTCCATTACTCTAATCTCTTCATCGAACATTCAACTTTTACTCTTCTACGCAGGAATTACGACAAAAATTGTACAAGAAACATAAGATAGAAGATTCAACAAAAAATTAAATGAATTAGTGATTTCAGCTAAATCCACATTTTTACATAGATAAGTTCGAACATTTAACCGGAAATTTGATTACTTCGCTTTATCCTCCACTTCAGGAAGTCTGTCACGCGATATCACCGAGTCGATTTCCTTTTGTACTTTATGCTGCACATCCTGATACACCGTCATAGTTAATAACAGAAAGTCCAAGGTTAGACTCGTGGTCGTAAAACCAGCAAGGAAAAGATCAATCAACAGTATCACCAATTGGTCATCTGAAAAATATGTTATGTAAGAAAACAAACTTATACGTTTGATAGGCGACAATTTCTAATGAGAATACTTTCTCTTTCGTGGATATTTCTATCAGTATATAACATCAGTATTCTTAGAACCAAAGGGAAATTAAAAATTATCCATTTTTCAGTTCTATGAAAAATACTAATATTTTTTACAGTAGATGAAATTCTGATAGAATTAAAAGATATGAATGTGTTTATGAATATAAATGAAATAACTTATAAACTTGATCGCACCAGTGAAGATAGGGCTAGATTCCCCATGGTTTTTCATTTCATGAAGGAACATGTCAATTACATCTGCTTCACTTCCCGGCTTGTATTTCTTCTTATGCTCAATGATAGTTTCCTGTACAAAAAAAGACATTCACGTATAACAGATTGATTGTTAAACAGCGTATTTAATAAATGTAAAATCATAATTGATTTACATCATGGACACACCATTAAGAAGTCCTTGAGTTGTTTGTTCAGCGTACACAAAAGATTATATCCTGAGAACTCAGGTGCAATGTAACGAATCCAAGGGAAAGCAGAGATAAGTCCGCCCATCATGTCAAAGACTTTTGCTCGAGTTTCCATCAACTTGATAAAAGAGTCTATTCTGCATTGGAAAGAACAATTAATCAGGATTGAATGTATATCAAGTACGTGACCTACTTTATATCTCGCTTCTAAATTCTTGTGAATCATTACTTTCGTTTCTATAATGATTCATTGCGTGTTTTTTGTCCTTTCTTTCAAAGAAGAAATATAAAGCAATAATAATTCTTCATAAATGAAGCGAATTTTACAAAGCAACAATAAAATAAAATCATTTCTTTCCGTTCTTCTGTTCTATTTCTGTCTTTTGAATTCAAAATCTTCAAAAGATTTTGTAACAATTCTAAATAAAGAAAGTAAAACATGTTTCCATGAATAATATAATTAACTTACATTACATAGAAAAAAAAGAAATTTAAGCAAACGTGTAAACGATTCCAACAAGTCGTTTATACGCATGGAAAACCGAATACGTGAAAACGATGCTACACAAAGTAGAGAAATCCAATAGAACACATGTATTTATGTACCTTTCGCCCCTGCTGAATGATTCTCCCGTCGTCAAAAACCAAAGGACGTTTATCACAGTCGGTGTAATCAATGGTTTTAGTATCTGCGGACCCTCTGTATTCATCTCATTCAAAAATAAGGTCAATTCTTTTCTAATCATTTGCGCCATCTCGCGTTTTCCAAAACCGAAAACCCTCATGGTCCGCAACATCCAGCTCCGTAATTCCTTCCATTCTCCTCCGTCGTTCATTGTGATGCCTATCGATAATAACAGGAAACGATAATATCGTTAATATTCGAATCAAGTTGCATCTATTTTGCACATCTGCTATATTGCGAAATATTATAATACGTAGTTACAGCAGGACGTTGATTATCCAAATTAATAGAAATAAAGTTTCAGCAAGCGATTTTTCATATATGTTAACACAATTGGAAATAAAATAATTTTTAAAGATAAATCTTTATGGAAAATTAATTGTTGTTAGCATAATTGTTGTAGCTAAATTTCGCATTGCATTTAAAATAGATATTTGTACGGCTACATATTTATTTGATGATGATATATTTCTTCGTACGCTTTTTATTTTTATCGATATTGTAATCACATTCGTAATTTTATTTTCTGAATATCTTTATAACTACAACTTAATTTAGAACATTAGAAGTATGAAGCATATGTATTAAAATAGAAACATTAGTAAACAGTATGTAATTTGGAATAGATACATATATACATGAGTTCGAACACTCATCATTTTTAAGTGTCTTTGGAATTATTATTTATGCAAAGTAACAAAATATAAAATTATTATTATATGAAAAGAAAATAACATGAGATAAATAATATATTTAATGTTTTACTACTTATTCTAGGAATTATAAAAGGAAAATTCGAATTTTAAATCGTAACATTGTGAAACCAAATATTTATAATTTATTTATAGATTAAACGAATTAAATTTTGAATCAGGAAAAATGATAAAAAGCAATTTTTTGCACAAAATGGTAGGTCATCAGTGGGTCACAGAAGGTCATTAGAAATGAAACGTACATATTTGAAACTCGTGAAAGACGAACGCTATTGTTTAAAGAGAGCATAAAGGGTCGAAAAACGGATTTTTCGCGTATTGAAAGAAACATAATGATTTTACAGAAAAGAGTTTCAATTGAAAAATGTAGGCATTGGGAAGATCTACAAAATGAGACTTATAAAATTAATATCAGTCTATATGTTGACTTGCAAATGAATAAAAATCATCAAAATATGCTCCTTTTTATTCGAATGATCTTTCAAAACATCTTGTGCCTAAAAATTTGCTGTTTACAATTTTTTCCGATTCAAACACTAATTCAACTGGTCTATTAAAAATAGTCTTGAATTCTGATACCTTGCTTTTTGCCCATATTTCGAAGTTTGATAAATTCGTTCCAAGGTCGTCCATCGAATTCCTCATTCTTCAGTACTGTTTCACATAGTTTGCTTCCAGAAACGATCAGTACTTTTTCATTACCTATAGTCACGCTTATCACATCGCTGGCATAACGTTTCGAAAGTTCTAGAAATGCTTCGTGTTGTCCCCCAAATTCACGAATCAAACGCTTCATTAGAAAGTGATTGCCGAAAATCGGCCACGAGAATGGCCCTAAAAAATAATAAAACTTCAAAAAAAAGAGGAAAAAAGAATACTATATATTATATAAAGAATACGATATACTATTATCTATAGTATTAATTTTTTTAATTTTATATTCATTTGTTCTTTTATAAAAAGTACTAATTTCAAGAACGGAGATTAGAGCATTAAAAAATAATTATTTAAGTTTTAAGTAGAATAGAAAGGGATGAAAAATTCAAAGGGCTTTATTTTATAAATGCTATTGAATTGAATAGCAATTGAAAATAAATAATACTAATTTATTTATATAATAAAATAAATATGTACTAAATAAAAATTATAAACAATATTATAGATATCGATATTATGATAATAATATTTCGAAGATTTTATAATCAGTGTCAAAAACGTATTATAGATCATTTTATTACTCTAAATTCGAGTATATATGCGAATTTTAGTACAACATATATTTTGTATAAAGAATAACAATTTCTGAAATTAGTTCGGACAAAATAGATAAGCCTCAAGAGGATTAGTCTCATTAGATGAACAATAAAGACGCTAATTTAAACCAGCTCAGTGACCCAATCAACCCGAGTAGTGTATACATCCGCATGATTTACATTCACAGCTAACGGCTTCATTGGTAGATTAACTCTTCTAGTTCATTTATCTTGATGAAATATTAATTAAATTAATGATTTCATATCTCAATAAAAAATTATAAAAACTTATCATGATTAATAATAATCTAATATTTTTAATCTTCTTAACATAACACATTATTATTGTCAATTTTATTTTATTATAAAAACCAAAAATTATAAATATTAACAAGATAAAACTCTTGACTATATTGTATATCCGAAATGAAGGTTACGTTAAAATTATTCAAATAAATTACTGATTTGGTGTATAATGATCCATACACTAATTTTGTAGAATGTCGACTAAGCAACGTGACTCGATATAATTAATAAGAAATAACTTTGATTACCTGGTGGGGTTTTTCTCGTATGTTGTCCGACTACTAAATAAATAATTAATAATATCAGCGTTACTATTGCTAGCAACACGGTGGCAAACATCCTGCAACGTCCCACGCGAACTTACGATTCGGTACTCGAGCGATCAATGAAAACCTTCGAACTAAAATTGGTTCTCCCCAAGAACGACTGAACGATAGATCGATAGGTTGAAATTTTTCGCCTACAACTAATATGTTAATTCTCACGTTACAATTCCAGTTTCAGCTTTTTATACCGACCTACCGCCGATAACGTGAATTACTCGATAAGCGCGAATACTACTAAACCGTAGTTAAGCCCTTGCTTATAAGCATGTCAAAATTCAAGAAATAAAAAGACCCCGTTTGCCAATGCTTCGATACTGTATTATTACACAAAACTTTGCACTTACGTGCATTGTTTTTAATGTATTCGTGTGATCACGGTCACTTGATAATAAAAAGCTTTTTAATTATATGTATCCTTTGAGGAAGTTGTTAAGAGCGGATAAGTCCCTTATTACAATACATAAATAAACTAGATTTATGTACTGTAAAATAAAATAGGTTTTACGATGTCCAACAATGTTCAAAGATTATTAAAACTGTAAACAGCCTTTTGAAATTTTTAATGCAAATCATTGATCAATGTGATCAGACATTTATAAAATAAATTACAGCAATTAAATTTTGAATATCTTTGTGTATAAGGATAATTATATATATTGTAGAAAGGTCTGATTTCAATTATATTGAGTTGAGTAGTAAATTCGTTTATCCTTCATCTTCACCAGGGTATGGATGTGAAAAAATTTTATAAAAATTATTTGAAGAATGTAAAAATATGCCCCTCTGAATTTTTTTTATAGAAGATATGATATTTATAGAAATTACATTTATAGAATATTTAGGAACAAAATAAGTTAGTTTTTCGTGAAATAGATTTTATCACAAAAATAGATTTATATAGCAAAATGAACTTATAACTCAACCTAATATTTTTTAATATAATATGAATTACTGTATTTTCTTGTTATACAATCAATGTTCATTTAGTATTATTAAAAAATAATTAAAGACATTCATACATATGTACATGTTTATGTATAAAATCTACATATTATCTATATTTGAAAAGATATAGTATGACGTAAATTGCATATGTATATACATTAAATTTGCAATTATTCTAAAGATACCATCAACCTGACAAATAAATATTTTCTTAACAAAATGTTTTATGGTAACAATTACTTTTAAAATATTTATATAATATCCAAATCGACTTCTTTTCTTGCGTGTTTTTTCGTCCTTTTCTTCCCTGTCACTCTGTCAGATTTCCTTTTTTTAGCTTCTTTCTTTTTCTGCTGTCTTGCAATTTTACGTTTGGCAGCTAATTCTGGATCCGTTACAAACTGTAATAAAAAAAAAATGTTAGTACTCTTAATCATTTCTTACCACTTATTTCACAGAAAAGATAAAAATGTAACAAATTTACCTGCTGCGTACGCATCATCTTTCTTTCTGCTTTTTTAATATCCAAATTCTGTTGTATTCGACTCAATAATCTAGTATATTCTTCGCTATCTAATCGTTTCTTAATCATCACACTTGCTTCTTTAGCTAATCGTCTTAAAGTGGTATTTTGTTCTTCTGTAGTAGATATTTCACGCACAATTGGTGACATAATATTGAAAAGTACCACATTTAAATATTCCATGGGTATTGTAGCCACAACAGCGCCAACCCACTTAAAGAAAGCAGTCCGCTGAAAAAAGAAACATCACTTGTATTCTAATTATTTATTTAACATTATAAGGAAGTATATATAAGGATAATGATGGGTACTGTACCACTGTTATTGACTTAGGAGCTTGGGTTATTTCTATATTTACAGCCTTTCTCAGCCTTCTAATAAGCCAAGGAAGTGATAACTGGTTCTTATCTTTATCTTTCATTTCATTGACTTGATCTGTAGCAGTATTAATCTGTTTTACAGACTTTAATATTCTCGCGATAAAAATTAAATTTTTAACAGTCTGATCGGCTAATTCTTCTAACGTCATATCAGGCTGTAGTTGCGCAATTAGGTCTAAACTTAAACTTTTTATAACGGTAGTAGGATCGGAATACATGTAACTGGTTTCTGCTTCACATTTTTCAGGGTTTTCTAAAAGGTCTATAATTTTATCAACGTCAAGAGCAGCTAAAATAAATCCGATCAGTTGAGACGCTGCTAAACGCACCCATGCATGAGGATGTGCTAATAAGGACTGACTATATTCTGAAATACACAAAATTCTGTCAATATTAAACACTAACGAATTAGGTAATATAGTAACACATTAAACATACCAGCAAATGAACGAATAGCATTTTTATATTCTTCACTTTTGAGAAATGCCGTACAATTTGCCGATATTTTTAGTAACAATTGCAACACTTGAAACATATGATGATCTTTCATTCTCTCTGGATCTTTGATATAATGCTTTTTCTTTAATTGCATTTCCTTTTCTGTTTGTAACTTCACAAAACGACCAGGTTCATTGCTATCATTAAAATCTGCATGAAATTGTTTCAAAAGAAGCGGTAATATTTCATCTAAACGAGACTTAAAAGTGTCCTTTTCTACTGTTACAAATATACCGCATAACTGAGCACCCAATGTTCGATGCATTACCTAAAATAACACGTAATCAAGTAATTTTATAACGTCAAATATGTACTCTTAAGATTTAATTTCAACTAATTTACCTTAAGATCTTTTAACCACGCTACAAGTATATCAAAAAGTTTGCTTCTGTTATTATAAGGTATACGTGTAATCATTTCCTTAATACATTTAGCGCACAACTTGCGACATGTTGGATCATCATCATTTATCAATCTTACACCCACCATTATAAAAATGATATCTGACTTCAAGACCAGAGTTTTCTGAAATTATGATTGATATATAAGTTATGAGTTTGATTTGTTTCTTTTAATCGACTGAAAAAGAGGAAGAATGAAAAAACTAAATGTACTTACTACTGGAAATCCTGTAACAATACTGTAAATCATCTCTAAAGCACTAAGACGACCTGGTTGCATTTCATAGCTAACCTGCGTCAAATAAAATGCTATATGTTTCTGTAAATGTTTACCAAGAGGATATTCCATCAGATAAGAATAAAAAACGGAGCGAGATTGTACTCTAACGTGTTCTAGTTCAGACGTAATGCTTAAAGCAGCAACTTTTTCCATAACAATATGCATTTCAGGAAGAATCATTTTTCGAGCAATTATCGCTTTGAGTAAACCAAATGCTGTTGCTTGCTTATCACTGTTGTGCATATCTTGTTCAGCATACATAATCAAGGCTTTCAACTGATCTATGCTAATTACATACTGTTTCACATCACGAACAATTACAGACATACATTTAAAACCAGCCATCACTAAATCAAAATTATCTCCTTTACTTAAGCCAGCTGCGGCGTATTTATGCAAGATAATAAAGATAGATGAACAAATATCAGAAATTGTTTCTTGTATTGAAAGTAAATCCATTTTAAGTAACCAGTTTAAACACTGTAAAGCTAATGTGCTTAGCTGAAAAAATATAATATCAACATATCAAACAATTGATCACGATTATTATTTACAATAAGAATATAATAAATTTACCTTCACATGTTGAGATTTTATGCATTCACTTATGTGTGGTACAAATGGATCTATCAGGGACTTAAATTCTGTATTAGATATTTTGTCTCTTTTTAACAGAATATGGAAAAGTTTTAAACCAAATTCCATGATAATGTGAACATTGGTGTTCTTTGAAGTTTTTGAAGTAGCCTTTATACCCATTTTATTTTTTGGTTCTGGAGGTATGATAAAGCAATCTGGTTTCTGTCTACTGAGTATTTCTACTTCCTTTTCTGTTAATTCTTTATCATTCTTCTCAGGCTTAAACTCAGGAATACTTTCAGAAATTACACCATAAAGGAATATTAACATTTGTTCCAATGGTATAAAAATATTATCAGCTAAACCTAGTACTATGTTTCTGAAACATTCCACAACCTTCTGCACAGTTTTATGCGAATGACTTCTTATAAGCACTTCTTTTAATGGTAAGATTAAATCCACCAAACATGATTCAGTAATATATTGTGCTAATATATGAAATATGTCATAACTTTTTGTAGATTTTGCTTCTGATACGTTTTTCACAATTCCTATTACTTCTTTCTCTTCTGCTGTTAATCCAAATAGATCTACTTTACATACCTAGTTAAAATACAAGAATATTTGAATATTAGATATATCAAAATTGAGATTTTAATATGTATTTACAATATTACTTACAGATAAAATACTTTGAAGATTTTCATTGATATCAAATTTCTGAAAATATGGTTTCAGAGCAACTAATACTGATTGTACTGTAAACGCGAGGACATGAACTTGAAATCCTTTTGTTAATAAAGTATTCATTTCTCTTAAAAGATGATGAAGATACTTCGGACCAAGAGTTATCATAATTTTTTGTAATATTTCTCGAGTAACACGTCGTACAGATTCTAAACGAGATTTCAAGAATGTACATAACTTCATAAAGATTCTGAAACAATTTATTATAATATTTTAATAATCTTTTAGTTTTATATGGAGGTGTATATACTATATAGTTACCCTGGTAAATTAGTATCTAAAATATGTCCAGGTAATTTCTGTAGTAATTTAACAAAAGCAAGAGCAATTGGAACTCGCATTAGTTCTTCTTCCTCGTTATCTATTGCAATTCTTTTCTTGTTAATCTTGTGACTACTTTCGCGACTCGTTCTCGCTATAATGGAACAATGGAGTTGAGGTAGCAATTCCTTGGATATACTAAATACGACTCGTCGTGCTCCATTCTGTGAAAGAATGATCTGTTTTTCCATCACAGGTACTTCTTTCTGTGTTTCATTTTGTATTTTTCCTACAGTTTCTTCCACAGTATCTATATTTTCAAAATTTAAAGATTCATCTAATTTCTCTTCTACTTGGTTTTCATTATTTTTGTCGTCACCTTTTGCAACACTTTCTTCTTCTTTTTTTTCGTCAGAAATTATTTCCTTTCCATGATCCCTTTCAATTTCTTTGTTATATTTTGGTACTGAAGATTCTTCTACAAATTTATATTTTGACAAATCAAAATGGAAAGAATCTAAAATGCTAACAATGACTCTAACAAGTTGTTTCTGAAATTCTATAGAATGTCTTAGCTTTTCCAAGTAATGTTTCAGAATAATCTCATATTGATGCCATGGTAGAAGTTTGCATATAGTACCAACGGTTCCTATTGCAGCATCGATAAGACTATTTTTATGAATAAAAGCTTCATTGCATAGATATGAAGAAGCAAAAGGAAGGACAAACTGTGTTAATGTTCTCGGATTGAACGACTTCTTCAACGTTTTTGCTATATTACAAAATTTAAGAAATGCTCGAGCTCTCCTGTGCAGTTGCAAATGTTGCATGTTCTCGAAGAAATCTACTTCGGGATCCGCCTTATCAGTTAATACAGATAAATCCCGTAAGACGGGATGGACGTCTGAACATTCCATAGCCAAATGTCCCAAAAAAGCTATTGATTGAAGCCTTACGATTTCAATTTTGCTAGTTATCCCTTTTCTTATAAGTGGTAAAATTGTATTGTCCATTAAATAACGTCTATCTGCTACATTTTCTTTATGTTTCTGTGCCAATTTACAACCAAGTAGCTTAAGACACTGTCCTGCATTGTCTCTTAATGCTAGATCTGCTTCATTTTTAAGAATGTAATAACAATTATAAATAATAGCAATGCCAAACTCTAATGTAATCTCATCCTTTTCTATTGCATTATTAATCTCAGAAAATGCATCCAGTCTTTTTTGAAAATCTGGTTGATCGAGCCACCTGCGATCCCATGCATTAAGTGCACTTATTAACTCATAATTTTTTATTAATATCCCATGACAATCGTTTGTAGACTTTTCCACAATTGTTTTATAGAGTTCCAACAAGAGTTTACGAGCAGGAATTGCAGATATTGCACCTAATAAAGGTAGAACTGCACGCACGTGCGTTGTTGGTTCCTTCACTTGTTTTACAAGGTTTATTGTGGTTGTAATCAATTCAATAATCGTTTCTTCTCCCTCTCCAGCTCCAGCCTTTTTAGTTAATATTGGTAAAGTAAGAGTAAGAAGTATATCACATGCATGTGCATCTTTCACGAATTCTGAAATACGCGATAAAATCACAAGTTCTGATTTATTTATTCCCTTGGTTGATTTTTCAAGTTTAGTTTTAATATATTGTAAAATACTGAACACGTGTGGGAGAAGAATAGTAGATCCATAGTTAACTCCATTAGATAATGCTTCTTCATTTATTTCAGATAAATTATTAAGTATAGGTGTTAAAGGAACAAAAGGTGTATCAACTTCCATATCATTTTCATTTGTCTTTCCATAGTCTTGTAGTGTTACCATTTTCTCAATCATTTCAACAATAGCACTGATAACAGGTGTTTCAGTTTTTGAACCCAATAAAAGTTTCATTATGTAAGGAAGAGAACTAACAGACTTATCATCTTCGCGATATTTTATAAATAACGGATAAAAACGTGAGTTCTGGCTCCATGCCATAAACAGCCTTAGTAATGGAGTAGGACTGTGAATACCTTCTATAGGTAATTTCTCTAACCATGGAAATACAGCTACATTAAACAAAGCATCCATTTCGTATTTATTCCATTCATAATCTTCAAAGTGACCAAAGAACCTTGCTAATATTGAAATGGAGGTGGATCTTACATTTTTAATAGATTGTAAGAATCCAACATGAACTTTATCTGATTTCTGTAAAATTCCAGTTACTTCTGCCAGAATGCATATTACCAAACCAAGTAAGTAGGGTAACAATTTCTTTCCCATCTTACTACCAAATTGTTCTATCAAAATTGCAAGTAAATTCGTGGCACTCTGCAAACGTTTAGGTGGAATAACATTACTCAAATCTACAGTATTAATAATAGTTTGTGTAAGTTGTTTCAAGTTAATTTGTTGATCATTCATTTTATCTAATTCAAGCATATATTTCTTGAAAGGCTTAAATGCCATGTTGGTAAATATGATCATTTCATTCTCTTGAATTCCAGATAGAAAACGTAAGATCATTTTTCGTTTTAAAGTACCTCCAGCTTTACCACCAGTTCTCATTCCTGTTTTTGCAATCATTTTAGCATAAATTATACGCATTAATATAGGTATAAAATCATTGCGATGTTCTTCCAGTATAATATTACTTTCTTTATCGACTTTAAAATGTGTCAATTCATTTTTCATATTTCTTTCATTAATTATACTAAGCAAATTTTCCTTATAAGGCATTAAATATTTCTGTTTATAAGTGAGAAGACAATTTAAAGCACCCTTTTGAATGTCAGGAACTTTTGATGACAGCAAATCTAAATAAATGTTCTGCATCTCTGATTCCCTATATAATGTTCTTGGATTTGTTATCTTTTCAAATACTTCAAGTTGAGCAAGTAAGAGCTTCACTTTATAATTCTTATTTATTACAATCTTATTTATTTGTCTAGACTCTATATCTATTTGTTTCATTCTTGTATCTGTAGAAATAATAGCTTCCTTTTTTTCTTTTTCCTCTTTCTCATTTTCTTGATTTTCTGCAGATTCATTATCGCTTTCATTTTCTTCATCAATTTCCATGTTGTTATTAGAAACAATTGATTCTTGACCTTTTAAGATACTGCAACATCTTGCATCTTCAGAATTTGACTTAAAAAAGTTGTAATTTACAAAATCAATGAATAGTCCTGTTATATCTCTATTCTTCATCTCACAGAAATGTGAAAAATTTGTCATACATTTCCATAAAAGAATTTTATGATTTTCATAGTCTGGTTTGTCATTGCATTTTTGTATAGCATTTTCTATTGCAGAAATAACTGTACATTCAAATAATGGTTTATAGTCTACAGTTATTTCGTGATTACGTTTTAATTCAGTTAAAAATATAGGCCAAAACTGTTCATATTCCCTGATTGCAAAAGTAGCTATAATCTTATTTATAGGTTCCCAAAGTAAAGAAAAATTTATATACAGATTTCCTAGTAAATATCGTAATGGAAGTTCATAATACTTCAAATCTAAATTTATCATTGCTTCGTTTTCATATGACAATGCTTGTAAATGCAGCAATTTACTTCGATAACTATGTACTGATATAGGTTCACATTCTGCTAAATATATATGTTCCATAACACCTATTTCCTTCTTCTCATTCGTAATAGACAATTTTACTTCACTAATATTGGAGAATAAAAGATATAAATGAGTTACTATTAAGCGAATTTCACTAAACGGTGAACTCAATTTTTCTGCAATACTGCTGTTTAAGTCTTCAAACACAGTTCGATTTATATACATTTCTCGGTATTGTGATGTGCTAAAATATGTTACATATAAATCTACAGCATTTAAAATGAATTTATTATCAGGATACTTGATAATTAGATCTAATACTTTTATATCATTCTCTTCTATAAACTGATGCAAAGTTTCTGATTCCAATATGTGAATTGCGGATTCTAAAGATATTAAGAATGTCAAACATAGTTTGATCATTTCAGTTTCTGTATTGGTATCATTTAATATCTGTTTATATAAAGATAATATTCCCCTTTTTAAAATATTCTTAAATTCTGCTGGTATAGGCTTCAGATGTGGCAAAATAATTAACATTTTTAATGCATTTGTTGATATACTATTACCCAATAAAACTTCTAACTCTTTCTGGAAGTAGTTAATACTATCAGATTTTACACCTCTTATATCTAAAATGTATTTTGTCCATTTGTTTAAATTGATACCATTGAGACATAAAGGAACTTTTGCATTAACTATCTTCGTAAACAGTTGTAAAGTATCATCATCAAAACCAATGGAAATGCTATGTCGTATTATATATGGCAATACCAAAGTTTCGAATGATGAATAATGGATTAAACTTTCAACAGCGCCATATAATAGTTGAATATTTTTCACAGACATAACTTTAAGTAGTATTTGACTAGATGTTTCCTGCATTAATCTAACATTGGCTGCCAAAAGAATAGCAACTGATACATTTATAACTTCTCGTAACACATTTTCCTCATTTTCAAAAGTATCTAAAATATGTGACAATTTTTTAATCAGAGGTACAGGATCTATAACCACTTTTCCATTTCTATGATTAACAATTATATTTATCAATTGCATCAAAAGAATCAGACTTTTCTCTTTTCCAGTTTTTGATTGAAACTGCTTAGTCTCTTCAATTGATTTGTCCATGACATTTAAAAGTACAGACCAAAGTACCTGGTATTTCTGTGAATGTATACTTTGTAGCATACAGTTAATAATTTCCTTCAATAATTTGAACATTAAACTTTGATTAGGAGAATCATTATTCAATCCATTGAAATATAATAAAAGCATTTGTTCTGCGCATGAATGAAATTGTCCTGGTATACCAGATATCACTTCAAATAATAATTTACCACATCCTGGTATTATATTTGGGTTACTTTTCAATATATGCAATATTGTCTTTAAGAAAGAATCTTTATCTTTAATCTTACGTACCACGAATGCAAAACTTTCAGCTGCAAAGTTGTTTATATAAGTTGGCTGTGTATCTGCCAACAATGGTAGCAACAGATCAAGCACAGTTTTTACATTTTTAACCAGATATTTCCATAAAAATTTAAATAAATAGGCTAATGATGTGAATGTGTATTCTATTTGTTCTATGTCTTTTGTTTTTAATAACTCAATGATAACAGTTAAAAATCTAGGAAAATATTCATAAAAATCCTTTTGTAGGTCTTTAGACATAGCAACAACTAATCTGCAATGAAAAATTTATATGATAATGCTTGTTAAAAGCTATTTTAATCCACATTTTCCTTTAACTTGATGATAGGTAGAACTTTTAATTTAATACTTACTCCAAGATTGGTTGTAGAAACAAAACATCTTTCTTTGCTAAATATTCTATCAATGTATCTACTACAAACTGCTTTTGATTAACCAATTGTGGAAGCGTTACAATATCACGAACTTTCTTTTTAAAGCTGCAGTAACCTTCAGTAAGGTTAAGATAATTCCATTTCTGAAGTGTTTGATGAAAATACGTTTCGATTTCTTCATCGTTCTCCTCATTTCGATGTGCAACTCGGTGAAATACATCGACATCAATTTCATTTACTCTTTCGGTAAATGTTTTAAACTAAAATAGAAGAATAGAAGGATAAAAAATATTTGATGAAAAATAAGTGATTATTTACGCTACATACTTGAAATGTATTTGATTCTTTATGACGAATTGGCTTATTCTTCATGTTGCTAAAACATATGAAAACTTTTAAATTTATATTTAGTTTCTCATATTTAATGAATTCTTTAAAGTAATTTTAAATTTAAAGTAATTTTAAAAACAATCTACTTTCACGTGTATTTCTCACATGTAATTATGTAGCACAAACAACCGAATAGCTACATCATAGATAGGAAATTTTTCTGTTAAGAAAGAACTAGGTCTTCCGAAAAAGAACTAGGATTCTTAAAAAGGAACTATAGAATATTTTCTAGTAACATTCGTATCTGATATCTTTATAACCTATGGAATACAAATGTTATGTACTTTTACAAACTGCCTAAAAGTCTATAAGATAAAAAGTGTCACTTTACAGTGTACGATAATCCGTAAATTCTTATCTTTCTCTGAATGCATTCATCATTTATTTATAAACATTGTTGTTTATGATATAAATAGATGTTTACATATGTAATGTAAGACATAAATCATTAGTTTAAAATCATATTTAGAAAAAGTAATAAAATATGAAGTATATACATTTTTTATTTACGTATTTGTTTTAAAATAGATGACTAGTACAGAAGAAAAGAAAATAGAATTCAAAAAGAAATCAAGGAAACCGATAAGGAAACGACAGGTTTCATCAGATGAAGATGACAATGAAAATGAAGAAGCCTCTGTTAGGTAAATAACAAATCCAAACACATGAAATGTAGTAGATTATACACTTTAGTAATAAATATAATATCTATTTAGGGAAAAAGTTGAAGAGATGAAAACTATACAAAAACTTCGTGAAAGACCAAAAGGTATAAATGTTGTTGGATTAGCCCTTGGAGAAAATGTAACACCTGATGTAATGACGGTAAACACTAATGAAATTAATAAATAAAATATAATAACTTCTTTCCTTCTGAAAGATTCTTCTTTCTTCAGTCTGACCCTTTTAACGTAAAAACTGGAGGAATGGTAAATATGACTGTATTAAAGAATACAAAATTGAAACAAAATGATGCATATGAAACTGGAATTGGCACACAATTTAATGCAGAGACTAATAAACGCGATGAAGATGAAGAAATGTAAATATTGTATTTATGATGTTAATATAATTTAATAAATACATAATTAATGATTTCTAATTTTCTTAGGGTAAAATATATTGAAGAAGAATTATCAAAGAGGAAAAGCAAAACTGAAGGTACAACTGAAAATGGATCAAATAATGACAAAGGTTCTTATTGTTCACCAGAAGAAGCAGCTTTGCAAGCAGTACCTGAACATTTAAGACAAAGCTCTGCACACAGAAGTGAAGAAATGCTTTCAAATCAAATGTTATCTGGTATTCCAGAAGTGGATCTTGGAATAGAGTATATGATTTTATAATATACACTTGATTCTTTTTAACACATTTCATATAAAAGAATGCTTTTTTTTTCATTTATAAATCATTCACCTTTCAGAGCAAAGATCCGTAATATCGAAGCTACGGAAGAAGCTAAATTAAAACTGCTTTGGGATAGACACAGAAAGAAAGATGGACCCTCGCAATTTGTCCCAACCAATATGGCTGTGAATTTTGTACAACACAATAGATGTACACTATCTTCACTTCATCTTTTATTTTATCTAATTTATATGTCAACTTTTATAGCATATAATAACTTTTATTTCTTTTTTACTTTTTTTAGTTAACATAGAAGATACAGATTTCCAGAAATCAAAACAAGATTCTGATGAGAGAAAAAAAGTTGCAGCGCCCAGAGATGATTACAAGAGTAAAAGGAAAGATAATGGAGAAAAAGCAACTGATGATTATCATTATGAAAGATTCAAAAAACAATTTAGACGATTTTGAAATTATTTGTAAATAGAAATAAAGGATATAAGTTATATGTAATGAAAAATTTATTATTTATACATAATATATATCGTTAAATTTATTGCTGCAAATTTTTTGATCTATATTATAAAAATTATCGAATTATTAACTCATTTGCATCATGACTTTACTTAAGTTAGTGTGTTCAGACAGCGTCGTCCAACTGACAGTTGGCCCGTATTACGCGCAGCTGTATATCGGCAGTTTTATTATTTTCGTTAACTTCGACTTCTTGTGTATTTACAGTTACAACGCTCACGCTTGAAAAATTATGTACAATTGACATATGATATTGAGATTTCCATACAAAATCTCTATTTACAAAACTAACGTGTTGATCAACTTCGCTGTGATCATTTGACGAAATATGACGGATACGTCTCCGATCCTATATCCTATTTATCTTCGATCTATATATCCTATTTCTATACTTGAATTCGAATCGTCAAAATAATCAGAATTCATTCGGGCAACTAAATTTTATTTTAAAGTATAAAATTAGGTTATTTTTTAAATTTGGATTTAGATTGACATTACTTTCTCTTAACAGCAGTTAGAAAGATTTACATAATAATAACAAAAGTAAAATTTGTTAAGAACATAATGAAAATAGCTCAGATGCTCGCAAATTGACAGCAAGATGCGAACGGTGTCATACGAGGAATATTCCGGGACTAGTGATAAAAGAAAGTCGCGGCTCGCAGAATAATCCGTGCTCAGTGATAGGAGACGATCGTCATGCGCGGAATATTCTGCTTACGGATGCAAATGGATTAATACTTTAAAATACAATGCAGAACTTTATTAGGTATAAAAGCTTAATAGCAAGCATGTAGCTATGACGTGTATTGTAAACTCGGCATAAGCTTCAATACGATCTCACAGAATGACGACATCGTAGCGACGTCAATTGACTGTAGAGGGATTACACTGAAATTCAATTCCTTTAAACTTGCTGTAACTATTGTTTTTCTTTACACCCGCGACTATGAGTTGTGGATTCGTTACTTGTGGCCCAAACGAGGCTCTTGTAGTATCAGGTAATTATATCAACCGATTTCTACTGCAAATTATTCGGTTTCAGTACGTCTTATCCAGCCGACATGGGAGGAGCACTTTGTCAATTAATTGATTTGGAAAATTTAGTTCCTAATAAAGTAGAAAAATTAATTAAGTGGTATATAGATTCATTATTTTCCATTAATTTTGCCTGGTTAATTCTAAGTTATTTTACTATATGATTTAATTGTATATTTTTTCATTAAATGTATTTTATTTTATACTATAATATAATAATACCAATATAAAAAGAAGATCTTATAATACATTGAAATTTGTATTCATTAATTTATTTTTAAGGATGTTGCTACAGCAAGCCTCTACTAGTACCTGGTGGTCGAGTATTTGTTTGGCCTATTGTCCAACAAGTACAAAAGTAAGTTGTTACACTTATTGAATAACGAAATTAAAACTCAAAATTATATATAGTTGAATTTTGGTTTTTGTATTGTATATAAAGAAAAGATGTAATAAATATTTGATAACTGTTCTATTCTAATTGAAATTTGTATTTTTTAGAATTTCATTGAATACTATGACTTTACAAGTAGAAAGTCCAACTGTGTATACATGTCAAGGTGTACCAATATCTGTAACAGGAATTGCACAGGTATTAATCTCTAATATAATTGAAGTATTTATATATAAATGTCATAAATAAGTGACTATTTATTTACCAAATGTTTATGTGTTTGCTCAAAGGTCAAAATACAAGGCCAAAATGAGGAAATGTTATCCACAGCATGTGAACAGTTTCTTGGGAAAACTGAAGAAGAAATTCATAATATTGCACTTGTAACATTAGAAGGACATCAACGGGCCATAATGGGAAGCATGACTGTAGAGGTATAATACATACATTAAAATTTTTTAGTTAAGTTGTTAGATGAAAATAAACATTAATTCCATTTAATTTCTTTTCTTTCTGTGAAATAGGAAATATACAAGGACCGTAAAAAATTCAGCAAGGAGGTTTTTGAAGTAGCAAGCAGTGATCTAGTCAATATGGGCATTACTGTTGTGTCCTATACATTAAAAGATATTCGAGATGAAGAAGTAAGTTAATTTTTTCTTCCTACTAAACAGCATTTGATTCTTATTAACGAATTCAGGAACAACTTTTATGCAAAAATTACAAAACAATTGAATATTCTAAAATGTATAAAGTCTTTTTGATATGAAAAGTCCCCCTTTAAATGCAATTGTGCAATATATATAAGTAATTTCTTATTAATATGAGTTAATGTAGTCCAATTCTTGTACATTGTAAATTGAATACATTTTTGTTTTGCTACTTGCAGGGGGCAAAGGTACGTTCAAATTTTGTTTTATCACTACATAGAATGCTACTGCACTGCTGTTCAAAGAATATTAGTACAGATCATTAATATTCAAATAAGAGGGAATTAGAGCACATCTCAAGTGCTTGCTTCAATGGTAGCACATATATTCTATACACATTTGCAAATTTCCGTGTTTCAAATATGTGTGATATTCTTATTGTATGCTGCCTTTAATTCAGGTTGAATTCAAAGTAATTGCTAAAATGAATGTTATTACGTAAAATTCGTAATGAAAATACAATGTTATTAATCATATCATATTAAATGTTTATCGATCATTTATAGGGATATCTGAAAGCTCTTGGTATGGCAAGAACAGCCGAGGTGAAACGTGATGCAAGAATCGGTGAAGCAGAAGCTCGCAGAGATGCTCAAATTCGCGAAGCCATCGCTGAAGAACAAAGAATGGCTGCTCGTTTTCTTAATGATACCGAGATTGCTAAAGCGCAGCGTGATTTTGAATTAAAGAAAGCCGCATATGACGTTGAAGTGCAAACCAAAGTAGGGTTTCTTATCTTTGTTTTTCTTTTGTTCTTTCTTTTTATCTTTGTCATTGTTTCTATGAGTAGCACATTGATTTATATCTTAATTATAGAAAGCAGAAGCAGAGATGGCATTTGAATTGCAAGCTGCAAAAACTAAGCAAAGGATTATGGAAGAACAAATGCAAATAAAAGTGGTTGAACGTGGACAAGAAATTGCAGTACAAGAACAAGAAATGATGAGACGCGAACGAGAATTAGATGCAACTGTACGACGCCCAGCTGATGCAGAAAAATATAGGTAAGTTGAGTGACTTTAGAAAATTGATAAATAAGTGTTAATAAATATTATATATTCACAGATTAGAAAAAATGGCTGAAGCTAATAAACTGCGTTTAATAATGGAAGCTGAAGCCGAAGCAAAAGCCATCAAAATTCGTGGTGAAGCAGAAGCCTTTGCCATTGATGCAAAGGCTAAAGCAGAAGCAGAACAAATGGCAATGAAAGCAGCTGCATGGAATGAATACAAGAGTGCTGCTATGATAGACATGATGTTAGATACTCTTCCAAAGGTAATTGAAAAAGAACTTGTATCTTAATTTCAAAGATTTTTTTAACTGAGTAATGTAAACGCCTCTTACACTTTACATTTCATAGGTTGCTGCTGAAGTTGCAGCACCTTTGTCACAAGCCAAAAAGATAACGATGGTTTCTAGTGGAAGTGGAACTATTGGAGCAGAAAAGCTAACCGAAGAAGTGTTTAATATAGTGACGCGTGTACCGGATTTGGTTAAAAATTTAACAGGCGTGGATATTGCAAAGGTATGCCTAATCATGGAAAGTAATCGTATTTGAAATATACTGATAGAAGAAATTATAATTATAATTTTTTTTCAGTCTGTTCATGCGGCTTAATCGAATGATACAAGAGTTTTTAATACTTCCTGACCACATTCATACTCGTATTATTAAGTATTAAACGAGTCTTTGATATACACGTTTATTTTAATATGCTGTTGCATATTAGAGCCAAATTATAAGTTTTAACTTTAGTAACATTTCGTTGGATAAAACGTTCGGTACTTTCACTGCCAGTTAATTGAAGATAACAAATCACTTTCTATTAATATAAATTGTGAATGAATATTTTACAAGGAAATATATTAAAAATGGTATACATTTTTAAAAATAGATTATAAATTGTGAATATATTCGCACAACATCCGTATCTCATTACTTGAACGATATACAATAGAGAGCAATGAATGCCTAAGTTATACAGGCAGTGAATGTGTGTTTTATTTAATGGATATTGGAAACTCATAGTACAATTTTTATTTTTATTTGACGAAATAAGTTAAAGTTGTATCAAATTTCTATGTTTATTATTTCTAATTAGTCTTTTATGCACTTAGAAGAAAAAAGAAACAAATACAAATATATCTTTTTGAATCTCATATTGACCAAAGATGGTCCAGTTTTGTCCATACATATATAACTTTGCCACTATGTGCCAGAACATTCCTCTAAATATGCCATACATACCTTTCAGTAGTATTAATGTAATTAATGGGTATGAGCATTTTAGAACTGGAAGTGCTAATATTTAACACTTGTTCAATGTGGTTTGATGTTAAGTAACTATATCTAGTCCCTGAAATTTAAATGTCTTTACCTAATGTTTAGTTATACTTCTTATTTTCCTTTAAAGATGCATTAATATATTTTGCGCCAATTTTAGTTAGAATTTACTGTGATCTAAAACTCTTTGTATCAAGAAGAATGATAGTCATATATAGTTCTTGAAACGTGTTTGAGAGCTTTGATGACAAAATTTGTATGACCAATTTAACGCCTTAAATTAATGAAAAGAAGATTCAATTTTATGTAAAGCGATTAAACGTTAAAACCAAATTTCCTGTGTATTAATTTGCCCATCCCATTGCTATAAGTCAAAAACAAAAACAAAAAACAATAGAAGTTACAAACTAAACCATTATAAAAAAGCTCATGACATATGTGAGTTAATATTTATTTATAATAGTTTCAATGTAATGAAGATATGTTTTATGTCGAAATAAACTTATAAAATCATTTGATCTATGAAATTGTGTTAACATTATGATCCCTAATTTGAACCGATTTTATCTTTGTAAACTGAAATTTATCTCTAAAGACACGTCTTAAAAAATTTGTAATATGGATGCATACAAGTCATTTATAATAGATTTTTTAGCTGGTGGGATATCTGCAGCTGTATCAAAAACTGCAGTAGCACCATTAGAAAGGGTAAAATTATTACTCCAAGTTCAACATACTTCAAAGCAAATAAGACCAGAAGATCGGTACAAAGGTATGTTTCTCAATACAAAATAAAATAATATTTTTATGGTTTACCATGATTTTCATTTTATTAGGAATGATGGATGCATTTATACGTATACCGAAAGAAACTGGATTTCTTAGTTTTTGGAGAGGAAATTTAGCTAATGTAATTCGATATTTCCCAACTCAAGCTTTAAATTTTGCATTTAAAGACAAATTCAAAGCTATATTCTTAGAAGGTGTTCCAAAAGATGCATTTTGGAGACAGTTTGCTGGAAATTTGGCTTCTGGTGGAGCTGCTGGAGCAACATCTCTTTTATTTGTGTATCCACTTGATTTTGCTCGTACAAGGTAATACATTTACTTTTATGTAGCTCTAGATAATGTAATAATGATGTACTTTTGCAGATTGGCTGCAGATATTGGACAAGGAGATAAAAGGGAATTCAAAGGTCTGGGTGATTGTATAGTAAAAATTTTCAAGACAGATGGCCTTATTGGTTTATATCGAGGGTTTAATGTAAGCGTTCAAGGAATTATTATTTATAGAGCTACTTATTTCGGACTTTATGATACCACAAAAAGCATGCTTCCTGATCCAAAAAATACTCCCCTACATATTACCTTTTTAATTGCGCAAGTAAGTCATTTTTTATTACTTTAAGATATTTTCAAACTTTCAGATGTAATATTTACAGGTAGTAACAACAGTGGCTGGAGTTATGTCATACCCTTTTGATACAGTTAGAAGACGTATGATGATGCAATCAGGACGTAGTAAAAGAGAAATCATGTATAAAAATACATTAGATTGTTGGATCAAAACAGCCAAGGCAGAAGGTGTTGGTGCTTTTTTTAAAGGTTCACTGTCAAATATTCTCAGAGGTACTGGCGGAGCATTAGTTTTAACATTGTATGATACACTCAAAAACATTTTTGAAGATGTATTACGTGATAAAGACTCGTCTGCAGTGTCCAAATAATGTTAAATAATTTCATATTCAAATTTTGAATGATTGTGAATTGATCTAAACAAGCAAAATTGTATTGATTTTCTACAAATTGAGTATTACTCATGCTATGGAAAGTAATGTTCCATATACTAAAATTATTTATGTAACAATTCATGAATATCAGGCTGTAAAATAGTTCAATTTATTTTTAAATAAATATTTCATAAAAATATATATACACTTACCAATAGAAATAACACACTTTAATACTTTACTGTTTGATACATTACTCAAAGAATATAGAAATCACCAGTTATTTGATGTAATATCAATATAGCATCCATAATCAGATTTGTTAGCATTTACAAATAGCTCAATTGTTTACTTTTATCATTTCATATAAGGAATTAAACATATTTATATGTAAGATAATCTGAAAAAATTATACATACAAAATTGTAAATGCCATCAAATAAATGTCACAGCCCTTGTATTGTTATTTATTATATTTAATTTCTTCTATAAACAGAATTGTACACTTTAATTAAGCATAGTATGCCGATCGTAAATGTTACGTCTCTGCTCACGAACTTGACGTTTCCATTTATCTTGTTGATGACCAACACGATTTAAAACATTACCTCTTTCGCCCATGGCATGAAATGTTCCAGGAGCAGTTGAGGAATCATCCTATTAAAACAAAAATGGTTTAAATAATCATAACATATCAAACGGAACATCTGATATTTTAGACTTTAATGTATAGAATAAACCATATTAACTTACATCTTCATTATTGTGTTCATGATAGCCAATATTTGTTGAAGCTTTATGAATTCTTTTATTTAACAATGGATCCAGGCAAATCAAAAATAACATATAAATTACTAACAGAGATATAACCCAAATAACAAGTATCACTACTATCTGAAAAGACAAATTACTTTATAAACTTTCTACTAAATGAGAAATAGTAAAAAGACTTACTTTGATAATGGTAGTATTCCTGTTTTCATATTTACAATCACATCGTGAACAAAAAATTTCTTCTTTACCTTTCAACTGATCTCCCACTTTTGACAATACAACATTTTCACATTTACTGCAGATTAAAATTTACATGAAGTTACATACAAATGACATTGATAACTTATGCATGTTACAAATATGGGATTAAGCTTCTTAATTAAGTATTAGGAATTTCAATTACCATTCAGACGGTGGAACATTTATAATATATGTTTTTCGTTCTGACGACGATTGTGTTGTATTTATAACGGATGGAAGACTAGGACAAATGCATTTGCACCGTTTATCATCATACTGCGCCTGTAATTCGTTTATAGGGATTATGTATTATGACAATTAGATTTTGCTATTTTCTATGTTAATGACTTAACCTCAGATCCTGACAAACATATTAATACAATCGTAGTTACACCAAAAATGTGCTTCAACATTATATTTTTAAAATTTCTGTCTGATACGTGTTCTTTTTTATTATTTCGATATATTTAATTTAGAAGCACGAATGTCAAACAAAACAATTAATGCACTTCCATATTGTGTGAACATAGATGTAAACCGTCAAACGACACGAATGTAACTGGAGAATACTTACATAGGTAGCATATATATATACATATACATGTATATGTAAGTAGTAAAGTAAGTATTAAGTACATATGTACACACAATCGATGAGTCGCATCACATTTCGATATGAAACGATATGACACACAATTTTATTTCAATTAATATTTTTTACATAGGGGCGTTCTGCCGCTGGCGCCAACTCCCCAGAACTCACCAGCACCACGGCATGGCAGGCACAAGCAGACGCTTGAACGGTGCCAAGAATAAACGCTTTTTCACAAAAGCACTGCGTCTATCAACGACGTCCTTTGTTCTTCCTTCTTCTGCCTCGAAACTTGATATTCGCAATAGATGCTTTTCCTTTTGTTATGAATAACAATATGTGCCGTAATTTCTTTTCACATTATAAATTATTCTTTTGTACAAGACTAACTACTATAATACTCGCGTACTATTTGCGAACTTCTGTTATTAATCTTATTGGCATTATTAATGAACTCGTTATAACAACACTATCTATTTGTGCGGCGTGAAGCTTTGTCCGGTATTCCTCTTAGTACGCGGGAATCATCGTGATTCCTACACATATTGTAGTATGTATAAAACGATAGACTGAAGATTAAAGTAAATTTTTTAATACATAAGATGATTTAATATATACTTTTAATATTACATTAATCAAATATTAAACAAAGTAAAAATTTGTCTTAAAATAATTTAATAATTGTTAAATTCAGTAATGATAAATCATTTTGTTCAAATTTGATATATATACTTCATTTTACATGATTTATTACATTCTGGCTAAAATAAATCAACATTCTTAAATATAATACAATTAGCTTACATTGATGTTTCATTCATATACTCTGCTGTTTCATAATATCCGCATTGATTTTTTTTTTATCTTAATGTTTACAGATAAGAACAATCTCTATAGTATGTTCGCAATTTGCACACTATATGATGATTTTACCAATACATTCACTCCTTACCGATTCATACAATTCACGCGAGATTCAGTTTTCAAAATGCAGACTGGCATCGTTCAAAATGAATCTCTATATTCACATATTATAATCCATAAAATAATGTGAAATTATTGATCACAACTATATCATGAATAGACCTATATACGTATATACGTATATATTTATATATTTTTCTTTTTTATATATATATTTATGCATTAATATTACACATTGAGTAATGAAACGTACAAATGGACTGGGCAGCCTTAGACTTGCCGTTGCACATCTTATTCGTAAAATAGATCTTGCACCATTTATTATCACAATTATAAGAATGTTATTAGTACAATATAGTGCGATGCAAGTTCTTTCCATTACGTTTACTTCCATTGATTGATAGTACTACTCTTTCCTCATATTCGTAAAGCGACTTTAATTAAATCAGGAGATTTTTCAGAAAATACACCAAGTATGGTACCTTGCAGTTAAGATGCAGTGCAGCTGTCTTTTACTGTCATTTTGTACCATCAAATACTTTAAGAGCTTTGCCAAGCAATGATTCCGATTAGTATAGACAGCACGACTGCTCCAATAAGAACGAGTATGCATTTTTTCTTGCGCAGTTTATTTTTATACATAGTTGCTTGTCTTACATGTGAAGAAGCTTCATGGACAGATACTTCTGTTCTTTCAACAGAAGCCTCTATAGAATCAATGACTTCTCTTTGATCATATACTAAAGCACCAAGATCTTTGAAAATTTGATTGATGTCACTAATATTATTCTGCAAAATAAATAAATCATTATAATATCGACTCAGAAAATTCATAACATCATTAAAGTAAAGAAATGTACCTCCAACTGTCTTATACTTGCTTCTTGTTCTTCCAACATTCGCAAGTTTTGTTCCTCTTTTAACTGCTGTTGCTGTATTTGCTTCTGAGTTCTGCTATCTTGTAACTCTATTAATGTCTCTTGTTTCTTTTCTCCAAATGGAGTAATACCTGCACTTGCTTTTGCTTTTCTAACCATTTCCTTCTCTTTAGAGGCTGCAAGCCTTTGCACTGCCTAAAAGATTTAATTTATACATACTTATTCCCCGCGATTGATCTTTGTGAGTCGTTCGAAGTTTATTGAATTTTGCGCGCGATATGCCGACTAATATAAAACGATTCGAAAGAACACTCCATGTTGGAGACTAAAAATCATGTATTTCAACAAACAATTATAACTGCTAACTAACTAAAGTGAATAACTATGGATGACAATGAAGACTAACTAACGAAAGATTGTGACTATAAGTAT
Source organism: Bombus affinis (assembly GCF_024516045.1). Taxonomy (NCBI): domain Eukaryota; kingdom Metazoa; phylum Arthropoda; class Insecta; order Hymenoptera; family Apidae; genus Bombus; species Bombus affinis. Next base: position 13,465,487 of record NC_066344.1, read on the forward strand.
GAGTTTCTATGAGTGATGAATAAATGACAATTAACTTATTTCTAAAGGCGACCAAACTGCAGTCACCCCCTTCCAATGCATCTGTAATGTGACCTGTCCTTCAAGCGAGGGTGAAGGAGTTGGTGACCATTACATAGTGGCTTGGCAACAGGGTCATAGCACTGTGAAGTACCAAGAACCGTTATGCTCGGTAACGAGCATCTAAATCCTAGAAGACCCTTTGGGATATAATTGTATGATACTTTGCTATTTATTATGAAAACTATCATGAAAATGAACAATGACCGATTTCTAACAAACAAATTTTCACGAATGGAGTGTGCCACTGCCACATGTGGTATGTGGCTACAGGCCACCTTCCTAAGGAAATTTGCTGAATAAAACAAATTAAAAATACATGATGCTTCGCTATATCATAATGTTCCTCCATTGTGTTTCCTAAAAATGTAAATGAACATACACAGTAAAATAACAGAGTAAACATACTTGGAAAGAATTTAATGCACTTGTAAATTCATCTTGCAAACGTTCCCTTTGCATTTTACGCTGTCTCTGTTCACCAGGACTGGTAGATCCTGAATTATTAGCCAATATAGCCAAGTCTCTAAGATGCACACTAGTATCTTTTGCCAGCTGTTGCGTATAATGTTGTATTTGATGCCTAAAAAATACATTATATAAAATATGTATTCATAGAATGCAATTGATTAACACTTCTTGATAACAACTTACAATTGATTCCGTAACTCTTGAGAATCTGTAGAGCTACCCAATTGATTAACCATCTTTTGCATGGAAGATACTGTCGAACAGAAATCAAAATGGGTACTGAATATATCTTTCAACAAATAAAGTTCATATATTTACCATTTTGAGATATCTTCAAAATTGACGTTCCAATTGTCTGTGATAATCTGCCAAAGTCTTGTTCCCTTGCGGGTCCACCATTGTGGTATGACGAAAAGCCAATATCCATGTTGACTTTTATGTTACTTAAACAAGATTAGAAATATATTAAAATACGATTGAACAGTACTTGTAGAAAACACTGTAGGTGCCAAAATTGAATAATTTTAATTTTGAATACTGTAGTATAGAATTCAAGTGTAATTTTCCTTTCTAAATAGTTACTAATAATGCTAGAGGATGATGTCATAGTGCCACCGCTATAGAAGAAAATATGTGTCAATAAACATTAATTAATTGTTTTTTGGCTTTTGTTCATGCCATCTATGTAAATGAATGGAACATTGAGTTTTCTTTACAATTAAGAGGTGGCACATACAGGGTTTTCTATGGATATACTTTTCTCTTTCATGAATTTGGATTACATTAATGCATAACTTATTTTTCTCTCCTGAAAAACATGTTTCTTGGCACTTACAATGTTTTCTACAAGCACTCTTCAATTATTCTTTATGTGTGATAGTAACCTCCTTCTTAGAGGTTATACCCTCATTGATTAACGCATTAAGATAATCATTCGCAATAAAAAATCACTTTCGTAATTTACTCTAGAGGCATACAGGATTCGATTTGAAGGTAATATCCTTCGGGATAAAAAAAATTACGATTACTTATTCTCCTGTTCAGTTTCTCGGCGCGTGAATCAGAGAACTCCAGGTTTTGTAGAAAATCACAGACGACACGATGACAGTTCAAACGTCAAAAATGGCAAAGAATTGTTATCTGTCTATCTTATTCCACTGTTGTCAACAAAATGACAAGCAAGTATGATCTGTTTTTAAGATGACTCATACAGGTACCATCGAAAAATTAACGATTTCTCTAGTGAAAAGACTTCACACGCATCGATCTTTTTGTTGTTGCTCGAAATAAACCAAGTTCACTATGCGAAGCTCTAAAACTTCGAGTAAATCGATAAACCCTAAGCCAAGTCTGAATGAATATAGTCGTCAGTGTCACCATCTGTCAAGGTGTACACGTAGTCCTGCACACGAATTGTATCGAGATAAATAAACGCCACTCCCGATCGAAAAAACGAGGCCATTACGTATGTGAAACCATCTTCGTAGCCATTTGTTGAAAAATTAACGAATTATTCTAATTAGCATAAAGGAAAAATTCATGAAACATGCATGCATGTAATTAATGAATCACGTAAAACGTATGTTATTACTACTATGCTTTTTAACCCTTTTATGGATGGGGGAATTACTTTTTCTATTAATTAGAACTTCATAAATAATTATTAAAAACTATTGTTACTATAAGTTAATTAAAATTTAATTTTATAAATATTTATAGTCCAATCCTACTGTGGAAGACTGTCCTCGTAGATTTCAAAAATGAAAAGTCGAACGCGATAACCGTAAAAAAATCTTAAAAATTGCTATATAAAAATGTAAGAATATTAAGGGTTGGTATGAAAGAAATTGATTTAATAAAATAGATGCATGATCTCTAATATTTTTTGTATTGAAATGAAAAACTTTTTATATAGTTGATAATTAGTAATTTCCGTTTTAATAAAAATATCTCCTAATTATACTGTTGCTATGGGTAATATTCTTTATCTCAAGATCTCGTTCCGACAGATTGCACAAAACTATAGCGTTAAAAAACTAAGAACATGTATGACTATAAAAAAATAATAAACGAAGAAAAAAGAACAATAGAACGGGGTAAGATGTCACGAGATTAAAGACTTATATAAGGGAAAACTATAATACAATAGAGGTACAAAGCGTTAAATATTAAGAGTTTTATTGGATTGTATATATAGATATCTGTTATAATGCTCTTTTACGTTTGTTTGTTTATAAATTACGTTTGCACCTTGTGTATGTAGTAATAAATACTTTATTTCAATCACATTGGTCGTTATTTTTAATATTTAAAAAATATATACAAAAATATTTACAAAGAAAGAAAGCAGCGTTTGTCACGCTAATAATATAGTCGATAGAAAAATAAATTCATAGTTCTACTTATAACCAGGATGGGGAGCTCAGTTTATAAAATGTGTGGTTCATAAATTAAGGAAGAAATGATATATTTAAAAAATTGCTGTATCTGTTCTACTGGAACGATTCGTAAAGTGAACATAATGATTTTGGGCATAGTTCGTAGGCATTATTGTAAAAATCCATTGATATTACGTGATAAGAATTATTTTTACTTATTCATTAAACACGAATCTCTTATGTGTTTAGATTCGCGATTTGCGGGGCGACTTTATATTTCTATTAATCACTTTGCTTAGTCGCTAAATAGCAATAACCTTTATATAATGAAAATTCCATCCCGATTTGTTTAATTACTTATTAAGAATTTTCACAAAATATTTAAACTATGCCTGGAAACAAATTAATAATGAGGTTGTGATATCATCGCATGTTCGTATTTAAACGAAAATTTAGTGTTCGACATAAACGAAATAGAACATAAAGCTGTCCAGGTATTTCAAGGCTGAGTTTTGAAACTTATGAACTTTGATATTATGAAATGTTTTTAGCTTTACAGTGAACATCGTGAAAATATGTTTATAAGTACATCAATTTTCAAAACATTCGCCCATTGTCATGACCCTGGAAAAACCTATGTCAATAAATATTTCAAACTAGCTACCTTTTTGTTAATCAGATGCGGAGCATTGTATGTACATTTAACATACAGCTAAAGAACATCATTATCATTCGCATGCATCGATATAAATAAAATGTTATATTCTTGTCCTTTTGATTATCTTTCTAATTGTCATTTGCAAAGAGTCACTCTTGAAAATATTTTTATCGTCAATTACAAGACTTTCATACTTTCAATGGGTTGTGCATTGTTTAGGATAGCGTTTTCCAAAATCACCATTTGGAAATTATTTTACTTACTTACAATATGAATATTCAAATGGCCGAATGAAATAAAGTATAGCGTTAATAGATTTTCACGTAAAACATCTTTCACGTAAATGAATTTACAAATTGGAAAACGCTAATGGAAGATATTTTAAATGTATACTATTATGTATAAAGTTGTTTTTACATATATAATGATTATGTAAAATCATTTTCAATTTTTTTATGTAAAAAAATGCTATTAAAATTAGCATCTTCGATTTGTAATGATGATGCATACATCATTTTGTCAATAATCGGCCTTATGGCATATAATTGCAAACATACTTCACATGTGTAATCGATTGAATAAGTTGAGGTATTCCACATAGTGACGCAGTCATTGATTGCGTTCTTTTCCCTCGATTCTTTGGTCTTTTAAATTTTCTTTGGTTTTTCTCTTGTGTCTCTATATATTCACTTAGATACCTAATATCTCACTTTTCACATTATGACCACAGTAATTGATCAGAGCGTTTCGATCACAGACTAGTCTCCTCGATAGAATCCGCTCTTTGAAGTTGTCGGTTATCGTCGATACCAACAAAGTATGTTGTAACGAATCCTTTCGGTTTGACATACGTTTCTCCTCGAAGGTGACACTTAACATCTTGCTGTTCAAGAACAGCTGCAGTCTCTGCCGTAACCTATGTAAATGATCATTATCCAAAAAATGGCTTTGAATAAAAAAATATACTTCTTTAAGCTAAAATTTAGTTTTAATCGAACCTGTATCTTTCCTGGAACACCTGTCGTATCCATTCTCGATGCCATGTTCACAGCATCACCCCAGATATCATACAATGGCTTTTGAGCGCCTACTACTCCCGCTGTTACTTCGCCATGTGATATTCCAATTCTTAATCTGAAACAATATTTTATTTTCATAAACAATTCAGGTAAACGAATATAGATTTATACAGATATAAATATGTACCTATAAGGTTTCGATGTGTAAAAAGATTTCCTCTTCAATTTATCTAGTACTGCCATCATCTCGGCTGCGAACTGAGCCATAACTTTTACCACATTGTCGTTGAAATTTTCCTCGCTTACTGTGCTACGCATCGAATCTCGTCGACCGGCTTCTAATCCACAAGCTGCCATATAGGTGGTACCTAAGACGATCATAACGTTCTTCCATTATGTCTTTACAACGCGTTTTAAAAATTCTTATTTTCGTTCTATATTCATTTACCAGCAATTTTGATTTTTTCAATTCGACAAACATAGCATGGTTCAAATAATAATTTGTCAAATTCACATATGATCTCATTTAGATCTGCCAGAGTATTACTTCCATCAATGGATACATCCGTTAATGAAGCAAACATGACGGCCACGTTATTATGAGCTTCGTGATAGGGCTCGTTTTCTTCTGTTCTGTTCATGTTCAAATAGAACTCCGCTACATAAAATTTATACGTGATATAATTAAGATCGTAATTGATTGCATTTTGATATTATTTAAAAATTAACATACCAACATGTTCTGGTAAAATATTACGGAGTAGAAGTTTATTAGCGTTCCTCGTATGGAATGCTTCATCTTGTTCCTTGGTCAATTGACGTTTCCATAAGTAGTCCAATCTGCTCAGATATTCTGCCTGAATAAATTTTTACTCGAGTTAATATATACGAGCAGTGTATTATTGAAGAAATAATGCTCTTGTCAATTTGAATACGCTCACCTGACGATCTATGAGATGCAACGAAAAGGCAAGGAAAACTATGCTTAAAATGTGAGCCAGTCTTGGTTCTAAATATGGATTCCATCTTTCGCCTGACTATGAAAGAAATTGCAAATAAAAATGACCTGCCACTAAAATTTACTTACAAATACAGTAACAAATTAAAAAGACTGATTATAATTACCTGAAATAAATTTGAACGATACACCCAAACATTCCACGAATAAAATATCACTACTATGATGCCTATTACTAACTTTAGGATATAATGGAGTCTCAAAAACAGAAAGCTTGTCAGAATTGCCAAGGAGCAAGTTTGCGTCATTTGCTAGAAATAGTCGTTGAATGAAATTAAAAACATTGTTTGATGTTCTGGAAAGTTAAGCTAATAGAGAATCTATAGCATACAAGTACCTACTAAACAATCTTACCCAAGGTGTAGCCACGCAATCAAGTTTCATACCATCAGGATCCAACACGCTGGATGTTATATTATTACTTGCAAGCTCATTCACATTTTTGCATTCAAACTGAAATTATATAACAATTGAATACTTTAATTAATAATCTAATATTTAACATAGTATATATGTATACTGTCAACCTACAATCATGTCAAACATAGCGCACGTTGCTAGCATTATCGTTATTACCAAGTATAGCACTGTCCTGAGGAATGCACTCCAAACAACCTACAATATAGTATAAAAAATATAATATAATACTCAATACTATAAAAATCACATGAGATATGAAATATATAAGAATATTTACCTTTATGCTAGTTTGATATAGAAAACACAATAATTTATTGCGAGGATGCGGTATATGTCCTTCATGTTCATCATGTGGGTCCTTATATCGGTTCCAAGCGAAGTGCATCCAAGCTATCGGCAGTAAAGCAATCAAAAATAATATCGCCGTCGCGTAACTAATCGTTGTGCTCAAATGCCACCTATAAATTAGAGTGTTGAAAACGTTTTCAATCTTATCCGTATTGTTAATAAATATTCTTGTAAGGAAAACGTACTTAGAAAGCGAAAATGTAGGCACCAGGTAAATGAGTCCCATAAAAATCAGAACGAAAACAGCGGAACCGATATAAAATTTGAAAAGTGGATCTGGTTCTTTCAGAAACGGTATCTCCCAATTCCATTGTTGAAATGTTAAAAATATTGGATTTATCTCTTCCCATTTGCACCATTGCCTAGAAAATCATCAAAAAAATTCATCTTCAATTTTATATAGAACGTGTCAGAGTTACCGAATGAATCAGAAATCGAGAGTACTTACTTCCACTTGGTGAGAGGCATTTTCTTAATAGCATTCTCCATCTCCGCATCTGCGGCTTTGAGCATCAGATGATAATCTCGCAAACAGGAGTCCATAAAGTGTGTACGTCGTCTGCAAGAGCCGGCGAACATATCAACGTGATTATTTATAGTAGCAGTAAGCCGTCTACTGCTTCTCGAGGCAGCGTTAGTAACGCTGCTTCGTACGTAGAATCTCACGTAATGCTTGTTGGACACCGGAGGGGTGCTTGGAGTCATGACTGTCAAGGTGTTCTCGCTGTTCTGCAACATGGTTCGCCTGTCAACGATGCGAAACCCTCGACGGAAGTTCGTTCAACGATTAAGAAGATATTGTCAGTGGCGTAGGAATTTGTTCGAACGTTGTTAAGTGTAAACAAATTTTTCATTCACATTCGCTTACCACGGGCTTCCTACGCCACTGGGAAATACGCACCTGCGTAGACGGAGGGTCTGGAGTCGAAGGAGTTATCAAGTAACTTCGAATTCCGTATTTCTTGAGAACCTCGTCATTCAAGGATTCCACCGGAACGCAATCGTATTCGTTAGCGTTCACGAGGTCCAATGTTTGCTGTGTAACATGAACCTTTCCGGGTTTTCCTGTTTGCTCCATTTTGTTAGCTATAACGACGTCGCGTGACCAGACATCATACTGCCACTTGTTGTTACCCAGGATTCCCGATATTATGTTGCCCGAGTGAACTCCTATTCTCATATTTACATCCACACCGCTCTCGCGACGTACTTTTGCTCTCACATCTTTGATGATCTTTATCATATCAAGACCTAATTAATTAAGCTTTATTAAATTTCTAAGAAGTGAAAGTGAGAGGAATGGATAAGAATATACATATTTTAAAATGAATAATTTACCTAAATCTACGCAGTTCTTTGCATGCTGAGAATTCGGAGTTGGTACTCCGCTTACGCAATAGTAACAGTCACCTAAGAATTTGATACGTAGAACATTATGCCTTTCGGAAGCCTCATCAAAACTACCGAACAAATCATTCAATGTCTCTACTAATTTTCGTACGGGCAATGTCACGGTTAGTCCGGAAAAATTCACCACGTCAGCATATAAAATGCTTACGTTGTTGTGCGTTTCGACGCATAAATCACTAAAAACCAATGAATAATACTTGTTGTAAGTCTTTGCGATGAAAGATATTTACTTATTATGGAATAAACATACTTATGAGGACGTCCTTTGGGAGGAGGTTTTTTATGTTCTTCTATAAATCTAAAAATGTCCCTAAAATCTTTCTTTATCTTTGCAGCTATATGTTGAGGCAATATACTCCGCGTAAGTTGCTCCTGAAAATTGTTATTCGTTTTTATGAGAAAATACTTAATCACGTTCTATGAAACTCGTTTATAGAAACATACTTCCTGATCTTTCTCATAATTCAACCGCAGTGTCGATTCCACACATTTGCGGTGATCTAGGAACGATCGTCTGATAACAATTTCATTCATAAATCTGAAGTACAAACCGAGACCATTTACGCAAGCAAAGTATATAGTGTCTGTAATGATCTGAAATATTTATAAATCAAATTAAAATATTGCAATAGAAAATTTTTTGATAACTCAAGAGAATAAAATAATTTAAAGAAATGTAGCTCTTTATACTTTGATTTTAACTGTTGTTCTGTGAAAGATACCAAGACTATCTTTCAAAATGATAAATTCACTCTGTCAGCTCATTATTTAATCATTCCGAACAGTCTGCTATTTGAAGATACATTTATACAGTTTTTAACGATCCGACGTCAATAAGCAGTATGATATTTTTACCTTTGTGCTATAATCGAATGTGTTTCTGTAAGTGATTAACAAGAGAGCGGCTAGGTAACATATGGTAGCCGTGATCCCGAGTACGAAAGCGTGTAAATTCTCCGTAAGAGGCAGGAAAACGTAACACGCCAGGAGCGCGTGAGTCGCGTACGCAGGTCTGCAAAAGAAAAACAAACACAATCGCATGTATATAAACGAAACGTATATAAAAGTTCACGGTTATGCATTCATTAGCAACAAAGGTAAAACGCAATTAACTGATCGCTAAATGGAATCTGTTAATGACAATTGCACATTAGCTTAATCCTGGTATCGACTACTCATTATATTCATTCTTGAATCCTCAAACGGATACATACAACAATAAAAGAAACAAATTAGGACTAAAAAAAAAAAAAAAAAAAAAAAAAAAATGGAGGGCAAGAAATAAACGATGCAAGGTATCAAGATATAACGCCAGTAACTTCATTAACTCGATCTGGGTGGAATAATGAAAAGATAACAATTTATGATACTAGCCAAGCTTTCTTATCTGTTCTGGAATATCTATTTTTAACACAAAAAACCATTACGATTTACCGATAATTTAAAGATAAACGAGGATACGACCGCCTAGAGAATTATCTCACGGAACCTCTTACAAAATGTTTCGCACAATGAGATTAACATCAATTTTGTCGATCTTTCACAACTATTGCACATACTAACAGTTTTAAGGAAGTAAATCCAAAGTACGAGTTGCAGAAAGCCGACTGTACCAATGAGGAAACCGAAGGTCGCGAATGATAATTAAACGGTGGCCTTGTCATGATTAGCCGGGAACTTCCCCGTTTTCTTATCGGTGTTACCTTATCGGTGGTATGTCGTCGTTATAGAGGAGGGTGTAGTACAAGGGAACGGCCAAGTCACCGACTACCAGTAGCACTACGATCAAGCAGGACAACATGACCGGTAAATAGGTGTTCCTAGCGATAATTTTCGACCTGAACGAGATCGCGATTAGCGGGCATAGTAGCGCGCTCACCAGACTGCAGATCACCACATCCGGCACACAATTCTCTATGCTGACCTACGAAAAAGTAGAGTAAATTTAGTGTCTCTTTTTCTGTCTCTCTCGCTCTGTAAATACTTAAAGCCTAACTGTATTTTTAGCTTTACTGATTAATTTCTACGTAATTTGAATGTATCCCGTGCGTGACTATTATTAGGAATAAAACTGGCCACTCCTTACCAATGAAGATTATCGATTCACTAAGAACTACAATTGTCACCTGAGTATACAGAAGTAATTGTAATTGCACGATATTTGCAATGCTATTGATGGAGGAAATCAATTAGAGGAAAATCTAAGTCGGATAAGTTGCAGTTTTCAGTACGCCTTCTTTTTTTAGCATGAAAAATGAATAATATATGGAAAATTAAGTATTATTGTTTTTCAATCAACACTATGTTTTAATAAGTAAGATATTTTACAGATACTAGAATCAATTGTTTGTAGAAGCTTTTAATCATTATTTGAAATAATTTGTAGAATCGAATGAATGCTATAATCTAATTACAGACGAAAGGGGAAGTTTTAATTAATAGGATATATTCTTCATAGTGTAGAGCGGTTCCTCGATAACAACTGGATACGTAACTTCGAAACGGAGCGCCCTATTGTTTCGTATTCTGTTTCTCACTTACCATTGTAACTAGAATCAAACAATACGTGATTCCGAGGGCCAATTGCAAGAGTACGAAGAGCGACAGATAACCATACTGAATCCTCCTTTGGTAAACCGTGAATAGCTTCTCTAGGCCCTTGTATTTGAACTGTTTCTGAAAGTGAAAGCTCACATCAGATTATGTATTCGGTGTGTGACCGAACGATTGTTTGAGCTTTCTAAATAAGGTAACCATTATCACCGTCAACGCAACGATATTTTATCAATAATTATCTAATTAATTTTCTAACGTTTTTATAATAAAAATTGATGATAAAACCTATGCATCGTCGAAATTTAAAAAACAAGGTACATCATTATTGATAAGACGATGTTTTATCGATAGTGATCTGATTAATTTTCTAACATTATTATAGAAATAAAACTTAATAAGAAAAATTATGATTTGCCCAAAAGAAAGCATGACTGTTTCTTAAAAAGCATCGTTTGTAAAAGAGAGTATATTACATTTAAGTTAAAAATAATGATTAATAACTGAAATAGCTGGAAGTACGCGATACACATTTTGCAATGCATTCCATCGACTTTCACCCGCGATCATTTAAATTTAACGCCTGATATAGTACATGATTGCCTCGTTAGCTTCCCAATGACTCGGAAATTGAAGTTCCTTAGAATTCGACTAATTAAAGTTATTAACAATAACGGTCAAAAAAACAAAATAAATGTGCAGAGATATAAGAAGCGGGAACGATAATTAGTAAGTATTCGAACGGCTGCAAATGTTCCATTCCTGTCGAGTGTTTGTATAAAATAAGACTTGCCTGTGTACTTATGATGGATGAACAAATACACGGCAAAAGAGAGAAAAATACTTAAAATCGAGGAGATTATTGATTTTATGGAAAACTCGTTTTATATTGTTCTAATATAAAACCAGTTGAAGTACATTAGTAGCAGTAACACTTTTTACGCAGACGAGTATAGCATTCAACATATAAATCTTACAATTAGAATCACACGTGTTTGCCACATAGATCTTTCGAAGAACGTGACATTTATATATGTACCTATACGCAATTACATATCATTTAGTGAAGACCAGTAATGGAAATCTCACACGATTCTTATTCTCTTAGTAAACATACATTGAGACACAAATGAAGAGAGACCACAGTAAAATTCCAGTCCTGGAAAAATACAAGAAAGATCCTTCGATGTTACCTACGCTCGGACCGATATGGAATCACATGTAACTGCGTCACAGAAGAAACACAGCATCGCGAGATACTAACTTAAAAAGGTGTTTAAAAATCTATAGCAAACACAAGTAACAATATTACAAACTAAAGATACTAAAGATAAATAATAAACTATCGGAATTTTATTAACCATCTCTAAAATAAATCACTATATAAAATCACACCTTTTTGTCAAAATGGTACTTCCTCTTCCTTCTGTTTCATCAAACAAGACAATATCTTAAATCAATTCTAAACTTTCTCAACTTGTAATTTTATATTCCAAGAACTTGATATATATAAATAGTGGTTTCACGCGACACGATTAAACAGTATATATCCTTTTATGAAGAATAACTATTATTCGATATCGAACGGAAACCACAATAGCCACAGTAGCCACAATTTCATTGATGGAAGAGTCAAAAAACTCGACGTTACCAACGTGCGCGTATCTCCGACAGTCACCGGCTGTCTGATGTAAAATCACGGTAGCTGACGTGAATTATGCGGCTCGTAAAGCACGATAAAAATCGTAGCGGGTATCGCGGAGCGCAGCCGCGCCTCCGCACGATACGGCGTGGGTCTCCTTTTCACGGTTTCCTGCCGCAGGAAAGCGACGATGCCCGGCGAAACTCTCGAGGCTCTCTCCACCGGGAAACGAACGAGTTCCCGTCTACATTTCGCGCGTGCGTTTTCGTATCCCGCGAACCTTTCATCCGGTCCGGCGAATATTGATCTTCAATCTCTCGGGCCCGACCACCTTTTTCTCTGTCCCTATTCTCCTTGTGTGTAATCGTCATAACATTCCTGTCTTCGTTCCTCGATCATAGTATCTAAATTGATTGTGAGTTAGCAGTATGTATATAATCGATGTAGACAATATGTTTGTGAGGATTTTAGTGACTATACCTATTGCTGTCGTTAATCACAATGTCCTGTTTATTATTTTGACACATCTGAGAAAACTGAAGTTTTACTATTCTTCTGTAGTATTTTTGTTTTGTGTTTTCTTTGTTCAATTAAATTTTCTAACGGCCTATATAATATATCTTTACTTAATAGAAAAGTTAAATTAAAAATTAAGCTAAAAGTGAAGTTAAAAAGTAAATAATCGTTTCTAGAATAATTATAAATTAACAAAGATTCAGTATATCGTTAGTTGTTCTTAGAATTATTCCAGTAGTATCTTGAGAGAACATTTCAGTCTGTAAATCAATTGAAGTTTCTGTAATTGGTATTTCGCGTAAGTCAACAGGAAGTACTAAGTGAATTAAGAATTATTACTGAGAAAATTTCCAAATAAAAAAAGTGTTCCAGTATCGGAGTTGTTGAAATTCCAAATTTCATTTTTGGGCACAAAGTATACTATACTAGACAAGGGCGACATAAATCTTAGATATAATCGATATTGCGTGAAGGGATTGGAGAGATCAGAAAATATTTAGCATTCCAGTGGCAGCGAGATTAGAACTTTCGATAACGTTGCTCGTCGATAACGCGACCGTCGTAGACTGTTTTGGAAGTTAGCAAGAATATAAGACCGCTTAGAAAAGATAATCGTGTACTTGTTTATGAACTAAATTCCTTAATATATGATAGATGTATGTACTTATATATATCTTCTAGATTGACGGGAAATGAAATAGTTTTTCTATTTGAAGGATACGAAGACGAAGATAGATAACGAAAAATGATATCATCTTTGATATTCCTATATCATTCAATGAGGAAATGTTTCAATGATTGCCAGGAAAATGGCGTCAGTTTGGAAACTCGCAACACTTTGATATCAAACTCTTCCTCGCATCATTGAATTACCATGAAGGACGTGATCCAGATTGAATAAATTTTTCTCCATTGCGATTATCAAAGGCAGTTGTTGATATAAGCTCGATGATATTGTAACAAATAAACTGTTCGAACGATCGTTCACCATAAAAAAATCCAACTTTTCCTTGTAATCGATAGAATGAGAAAAAACATGATATAACATGGGACTACTCTTTAATTTTTAGCGTTAGCGATTGCATGCAGTTGAAAAGTTATCGAGACCCGTCTTCAATAGATAAAGCCAATGATAGTCAGTCGTAATTTCACGGAAATCTTGGCGACATTACTAGATAGTGATTTTTCGCGTTCTCTAACGCTTCCGTGGCCTTCTCTTTTCATCCTAATGTCATTCTTATAATTCAATTATCGTACGCGTCGGAAATGTTTTGCAAAATGTATGAAACACGGTTAAGCAGGCGGAAATGTTTACTTATGACTAGAATGATACGGAAATAAGACGGATTATCTTTTGGTCGAAGTACATATATCGGCTTTGAGCCGAATGCTATTACGTGAAAATACATTAGATTAAATTCTTTGCTCTCTAATTATCTCGTTTATATCGCGAATATAATCATCAGCGATTACGAAACGATATTTCATAAACATTTTTCAGACGCGAATGGAATTAATAGAATTTTCTAGAAATGTCCTTCCACGGGACTTTAATATCTATCCGTTGAATTCTAATGAAGCTCGCGAGTAACTTTACTCGGTTTAATTCATTCCGCGTATCAGCTTCATACACTGATATATATGATACTACCATCGTAATTGAAATATATGATTGAAATGTATGATTAAATACGTGTATGTATTCCTTTTCTGATAAAAAAGAATTCATTTATAATTCTAATTAAGATCGCTCGCTTATTATGCAGTGAAATGCTTAATCGCAGAGTAAACAACGCGTTTAACCCTTTCATTCCAAGTCCAATATTTTAAATATTTTAAAAAATATTTTAATTTACTAATATTACATCATTTCATGATTTTGTGCTATCGTTTTCAAGCTAATTACCAATATACAGACAATGCGCATTTGCACATGTTACGACTAAATAGATAACCGTTTCAAAACAGCTGATTTTTGTCTTATCTTCGATTTGGGAAAAAATATTTATATTCGGAGATGAAAGAGTTAGGCGGAGTTGTTCCCGTTCTAGGATATTTGATATTTCTTGCGACGTTTGAACGTTACCAGTCATGATCACGATCAGCAAACAATTGTTGCACTCACTCGCAAACTGGAGCAGGTCCACTCGTCGAGGCTATTCGGGGAGACGATTCGGCCATCGCCCATGTGCAGAGAATTCAAGGATGCACGAGTGACCAGACCCACGTCCATTTTCCTCGAGAGATTGTTCTCGAGTCCTGTTCCTTCTTTTCTGCCAATCAAAGAGACACAATCGACGACGATGACCAGGACGACGGCGACGACAAGGGCAACGACAACGATGACAACGACAACGACAACAACGACCACACAGTTGTTCGATCCATCGCGGCTACAATCCACGATCCGACTGATCGTATGTGAAAATGACTCACCCTGAATCGACTCTCGGCTCACTGGCCGTGTGCTTCGTGTTCTATCGTGCTATTCGTGTCGCCTCTAAAGTACTACCACGTTATACGGCTATGTCGTTTTATCGTGATAAGGGAAATGGGCCACTCTAAACGCTGCCTTCCCTTCTCTATCTATAGCATTTCCCTCTTCGACTCCGTGGACGTTTAACGAACGCGTGGTCACGCTTTTCCGAGCTTTCAGCCTTTCAGAAGCGCATACGAGCACGTGATGCCTCGCTGCCAAAGCGATAAAGCCACTTGTCCGTTGTCCGAGATCACGCTCGTGATTTCATTCCGCCGGTTTGTCCTTTTAAGCAGCACGACCGATGTTCGTCGGATTCGTTAGTCGGGTTCCTTTCGATTCCGCGAAACCTCCTACGTTCGTCGTTTATAATTCACATGTGCTTGTCCGGCGATCGTTCACCACTGAAAATAAAATGATAGATTCGTGTGAGTGTCTTTGTAAGAATGTAAGGTCGTTTAACAAAGAGATCGTTAGTGAAATATCATGGATAATACAGTGCTATTTTAAATAAGCGTAAACGTAGAGTGAACGTGAATTAGACGCAAGAAAGATTGAGAAGAGTAACATAAACATGTGTTAGCTTTAATGGTATCCATTATCGTGATAGGCAACTTTCTCTGTCAGATTCACGCTCGATGCATCTTCATTAGAAGCGACTCGTGATTAGGAAGAATGGAAGATTCTTTCGAAATTTTATCGAGCTCGAGTTTCATCGAGACTCTTTTCATATTATCATTTATCCTTGATCGATCTCGATCCTCGGTCGATAATCCGGTAGTCTCCTGGTATACATATATACTGAGAACTTGATCACCTGATTATGACGCAGGTTTTCTACAGAGGTACGCAACTAATGCGAGGTTTTATGTTTATTTTCTTCTATCGTGTAATAAATAATTTC
This sequence comes from Bombus affinis, assembly GCF_024516045.1. Classification (NCBI taxonomy): domain Eukaryota; kingdom Metazoa; phylum Arthropoda; class Insecta; order Hymenoptera; family Apidae; genus Bombus; species Bombus affinis. The sequence goes on from NC_066344.1 coordinate 13,481,378, forward strand.
CCTACTCCAACGACATTTTAAAACTACTCTTCAACAGATTCACTGATAATCTTAAATCTATTGTAATATTCGTCAATCTGCAGAAAGAAAAGAAAAAATTATTTAACAATAAATTTTATAAATAGAATCGATTTATCTCGTATTAGTATATATTTATTAGCGCGAAAATAATATTTGCAAGCAACAGTTCAGTCATTGCGTTTGTTACCTCACGCTTGAGTACTCCTTGCTGCCGGAAATAATGCATGCATCTATGAATTAAACTCCTACCGATAAGTGTGAATACGTGTATTTTAATTTGCATCGAGTCATTTAAGAAACGACACAGTCTTATTTTAAACTACTTGCAAAGGTAAATACAGAATATGTATATATAACCTTGACTAACAAATTTGTGATTTTCGAAGCTGCAAAGAGATGAATGAAGACACTAAAAATACTAGCCATAAGAATATTTCAAATATCATAATATCATAATTAAAATATCATAAAATGTATTAAAACTTTCAACTACAATTGAAAATATTCAGCCTCTAAATCCCTAATAAAAATTTACACTTGGGAATATTGATTAATTATTAATTGTTAATTGATTAATATAAACTATGTAACATACTTGATAGAAACAGCAGTTATGGAGCGTCAAACGATAATTAAAATATTAAAACGATAATAATTAATGTCTAGACTCGTACAAAAGTCTCCAAGTGCAGATACAACAAATCTACTGACATACGTGCGAAGAATTGCAAATCATGCATGCTGATTCAAAAACTCGACGACCTCCCACCGCGTCTACAACGAGTCAGACCGTCAGACGTCTTTTAATCGTCGTGTCTTAATTACATCCTGCTCTCGCTCCTTCGCATGTGAGCGAAGCCGTGGACACTTCACGTATCCCTTCGGGTCGTTTCAACGACCAAATCCAATCGATTCATTAAATAAATGACGGTAGAAGAAAGGATACAATTAGCTTGTTAGTCAAGCAGGATGTTTTCCGCACTAACAAATAAACCACGAAGGAACAAATCGATTATTATACCGTTCAAGACAGCTAGGAAATTATTTGCTCAAGTGACTTCATCAATGGGTAAGAATTCGATGCTTAAAGAGCTCCAATATTTCATACAGGTAATCGCCAAATACATATAATCTAACATAAAATATTGTATACAAATATATTTTTTATAATGATTTATAAACATAGCTACCTAATCCTCCTTTTCGAGTGGAATCTACACAATAATAATACACAATAATTGCGAAAAAGCAAAGTTAGTGATCGTGTAGACTGTGATCTTTCATCGATCATACTCTTGTCAGAAACATCGACTATTGTTAGATTATTAGCTGGATAATCGAGCAATCGACCGAGTCATGCTATTGATCTCAGTCTGTAATTACAGTGTTAAAAAAAGAACGGTGTCTATCTCTTTGTAATTTTATGACAGGATAAAAAGCTGTTACGACACCATCCGTGAAGATAATCAGTTCGTTTGTTCATCCTGTAATTCAAGAGGATCGAGCATCGATAACCGATGAAACTGCATTGTTGAAGATTCTTTATTCATGTGCAAATATTTACACCAATATGATGTGCAATGATGTGCAAAATAGAATGCAAAGCTCCGTAGATAAGATGCGTAATGAAAGAAAGAAGTGTGTACGATGATCAAGTATGGCATCAATACATCCAACGAAATATTCTACACCCCTAATAAATTAAAGATAAATAGTTTGAACATGCACGGACCTTCAGAATAATTACTAGAGTATTATGACAGTTTTTCTTTTATATTTAAGTAATAAGTAATAAGATTAACATGATCGATGATCACTTACCAATATTATTAGAACGATGTCTCTCTATGATTCTAATTTCCGCCAAACTATCCAGTATAGTAGCAGACGATGTACACGTTTCCACTAATTAGACACGTTGCTCGGACAATTCATCGATGGATCACACGATTTAACCGCGTTGAGCCGCCGCGCGCAATAAGCCACTTTCGTCTGACGAAACTTTCCACTAGCGATATCTCCATGAAGCATGGCAAGCTCGGCAGGTACACAGTCGGGCCACGGACATGGGTCGTACACCTACGACTCCTTTTTGATTCGAGTCATGGTGGAGAACCCAAGGACACAAACCAGCATCAAGCACTCGATATGCGTGCACGTATAAGGTGTCCAAGAATTTCAGTACTCTCCGGATTTATGTATCTACTTCGACGCTTTATTGTTAATTACTCCTTACAATACGTTCCTTTACGATCTATTTCTTATATAAGTTGTCCAAAAGTCATATTAATTAACTCCATAAATTGACAAGTACAAAGATAAGAATTTATGCCTATTTACGCCACTTTCCTACGATAAATAAGCTTATGGAAATACATAATTTGTTCCTTCGAGTCGTTTAATATCAATCACGTATCTAGGTAGTCAAATTGAGAAACTTAGAAAAGATGAAGTTGATTAGTTCGACTTCTGCAAAGCTTGTATATTTATTATATATTATATATGTATAGTCCATCGTAAGAATGAGAATATTGATTCATTACAAGATTTCTAATGAAATCATTGAAATTTAAAAATTCCAGTTTAAAAGATTGCATTTTGTATGAAGTATGAATTTGTCTGTTTTTGATCAATAAGTCAGGATTTGAGTACAGATCGAATATTTTATCGTACATATAAATAGATGATGATATCGGAGTTTAGTTATTTGTAGACCAATCGATATTTCAATTTTGAATATCCGCTTCTGAAAATTCTTCCCGCCCGTTCATCGATGGATTGTATCGCGAACAAAATCTACGCTTACGCAACTGGCATAGCAGGCATTCTTATGCTTTCTAAACACGAGAAACATCGTTAGAATTAGTCTGAATTCAAGAAATACATCCAAGAAAAGGATAACATTTATGGAAAGTTTGTACACGTGCATAACATATATGCTCATTTTGCCAAACAGGTTGACACCACAAAACAAAAAATATAAAAATTGATGAAATTATATGAGATAAGTATCAATGTAGTGCTTTGGTATTAAAATTTCAAAAATTTTAAAAAGCGAAGTTGACCACTTTGGCTTATGATGTACATAATCAAATCAACAAAAGTATATCAGAATTTTAATACACCGTGTACGTAGGTGCGTATACCTGTGGGTACGCACACAGTTAATTCATCGATGACTAACACACTCGGCTCAATGGCATGAAAAGAACCTCGATAACACTTTATGACTTCCGTCGTCTCGCTACACGAAGGTCGTCGTTCGACAAGTTTGTGTGTCAAACCGATATATAAAAACGAGACATCATCTGATCGTGAAAATCGTTATGACAATATATGGAACACTTTCTCAAAACAAGTTGCACCTTTTATAGGAAATACAGTCGGAGACAAAAATAAATGCACAGATGGTGAAAGTATCGATGAAGTTTAAAGAAACTAGTGCTATTGTTATACATACCTAAGGTTTATCTATTATATGCCATTATAGTGCGTAGGTTATTTAGTAAATAACTTAAATTAATATTTACATTTTTGTATAAACAAGCAAAACATTTAACAAAACATCATTGATACCTATTTCCACTATTATTTGTTCACTTATTTTTGTTTTCGATTATATTTCAATTTCAATTCTCGTTTTATATTTCAATTTTGATTCTCGTTTTAGGGATCGTTTCGATTCTCGTTTACATACAAATCAATTTGATCGATAATGATACATTTTTATTTCTTGGGATAAGTACATATATTTACTCATTATTGGAATTATTTTGTTATATATATTGCGTTCTTTATATATAAAATATCTACTAATAAAAACAGAATGTAATAGATAGATAAAAATTAAAAAAATAAATAAATAATAAGTAAATAATAAAAAATACGATACCTGTATTATAATGCAACTCATGTAATGTTTGTCTATGCAATCGTACACGTATCATTAAATATAGATATACATATCTATGTACGTACGTAAAAGTGATATTTTTGTTTAATGAATATACAAAAAATTGTATATTCTAGTTTCTCCAACAGATTATTTTTCAAGAAGATGGGTGTTATCGTAGAATATTTTTATTTTGAAGCACATGTATATAACTGTGTATCGTAATCCAATATTTCTATCAATTTCTATCTGTGCTACTAATCCATAGGTGAACAATAGTTTCCTACTTCGATTTCTGGTAAACCTATTTCGTCAATAACAACAATCTCTATTAGATTCCTAAACCTTCGATTTGTAATTATGTACTTTTTATATAAAAAAATTTGAGTAATAACACTAACGATTTAGAGAACTTTTTAAACGGAAAAGAAAGATTATAATTTAAAAAATTCAATTACAGTTCATGTTGTTAAAAATCATCAATTTTTATCCAATTAAAACTTGCCATTCATTTCTTTCGCGTTACAATTCCGTTTAGGATTTCGTACTCATATTTCCCACACAAGTATTAATTTAATGCATATATCATAATGTACATATGTATAATACTTCATCAATATAATATACAAACAAACATGTACATACAAACTTTTTTCCTCTTAATACTATACAGTGGTGAACATTGAAATGCTAATAATTCGCCATTAACATGATTCTCTCCCTAATCTTTGCACAAATATACCATAATTATATCTTATACTTTTTATACATTGAAATAGTATGTGATAAATTAACAAGACGAATATTTGATAATTTTATGAGGGTACAAAGGCTCGTTAAGTTATCTCGTACTCTTAAATGAAGTATTAATAATGTGATAAATTCAACGTCTACTATAATTTTGACAATATATGTTACTGACTGCAACGTTCATACGCTATATTTATATATTTATAATTAAATTAAGTCAGTATAAAGTTACTCGCAATAGTAAAACATTTCGACCAATTGTAGTAGTACAAATATAATAAGCATGTATAATCTTATGTTTGCCTAAATAAACAACGCAATAAATCTTCTGTCTTCTGTTAATGATTCATAATAGCAATATTGAAGAAATTTTTAACTCTTTAATAAATATGAACTTCGATAAAATTAAGTGGAAATTTATATAGTTTAATAATTATATAATAAAAAAAATACAAAACCTGTTTGTAAAACCAATGTAGTGCAACAATTTTATTTTTCAAATGATACATTTGTATTCAATGTATACACATAATGCTTCATACTATATGCACCACTCTTGATTAGAAACAAACAGAATGTAATAACAAATGGTTCGTTTCTAGGTATATATAACAGCTTGAAAACTTAGTTTTCAACAAGTAGATGTGCAATAAATTAATTCTTTTAATTATTCTGATTATATTTTTATATCAAGTTAATTTGTGGAATTTAATACTTATTATTCAATAAGTCTGGCTGTATTTATAAAAAAGAAATTAAGAACAAAAATTGTGTAGACTAGAATTTAATATATGTTGTCTAGAAAAAGGAAGAAATATTTCCATACTAGGTGTATTTTTCTGTAAAATCATACAGTATTACAAAATATGAGCACCAAAAGCTTTAATAGTATACTGTTACTATTGATGTGATTAATTGCACTTATTGACTGTTTGATATTATATAAAAAGAAATATAATTTCCATAATTATGATGTTTATAAATAATAGACACTGTATGGATGTATATAAAATTGTTAACTAGTATAACTAGTATTGAAATCTTCAATTCATTAGATATAACTTAAAAACATGAGATATATGGCGCATATCACTTCCGTTGAGGCGCAAATGTTTTCATCTATCAGTCTGAATGTTTGTTGCAATCCGAAACAACCAAAAACAATAGTTTTCGAATCCATATTGGAACCTAAGAAAATATGTATTGAATGTTCGTGGCAACTTCCGCTGAAAGTTCGACAAGCACGGAATTCCATTCATCTGGAAAGTCCCGCTGGGCAGATTTAACGAACTCCATAACAGTACTTTTCGCTTCTGCATGAAAAACAAATATAACATAATTTAATATGTATTGCAATAATTTCATAATATTTTACTGCGTAAAATAATAAGAAAACATAGCATAGCATACCATCATCTGTAGTTCTATTTTCATGTAATACACTGACTGCAACTTTGAGTAATATGTCCATGTATGATCGTAAAATAGGATGACCAGCTTGATATAACGTTAATATACTTCTAAAAACTGCTTTATTCTCTTCAAAATCTTCTTTTAGTGGCAACTGCTTAACAAAAATTGGAAATACTTGATCAAGTGGCACGTTCATATAATTAACGATGATAAGCCGTGCAATTGCTCCAACTATATTATCACGTACTCCTGCATGTGATTCTTTATAAATCGCATTTGACAAAACTGTTAAAATATCGGGAAAATGCCTATTAAATTGTTGTTAAGAAAAAAAGAAAATTGTATAAAATATTATAATAATGATATGTTAGATAATTAGATAAGATATATTAGAAGGATACATATAAGCATTGCTGTGCAATGCAAGTTCGCCAATTCCATATATTGCGTTATTTCGAACTTCAGCATTTGGATCATCTACAAGTTTCAAAAATGTAGGAAGCAGGATGTGTATGAAATTAGACGTTTGTTGTTTAAGGGCTGAAAAACATTCTGAGATTGTACCAACTGCAAAAGATCTTTGAGCTTCTGATTTGTTTTTTTTCTGAAAAGATTGTTTAATTTTTAAATTATGACATAACAATTGATATTAATAAGTGCATAACTGAAAATAGAAAGAGCCATGTACCAATCTTTCTAAGAGCATTGGCAACACAACTTGAAAATAATGCCCAAAGTCTTCTGGTGGGATTACTTTTCCAAAATTACAAAATACGTCACCCGCACATTCAACTAATAATTCATCCTGTTCAGCTTCAATATCTAAGTCTTCTGCTTCTTCTTGATCTTGACATTCCGTCTTTCCTGTTAAAAACAATTTTCTTTGTATAGTTGAAATAACAAAAATATAATCTGCATTGAGTCTTTACCTAACATGACATCAGTGACACAATTCATAATAGCCTCTTTATGACCTTCTCCGATAAGAACATCTGATTTTATTTCTTTTAGAAGTTCTGCATAAGCATCTAAGCCACTAATAGCTACTGTTCGTTCATCACCCAACCTTATCAATTCAGACAATTTTGGAATAAATACAGAGAGAGCTTTTAATAATGCTTGCATTCCTTCGTTAGTATTAATATCTGAAAAACTAAAACAAAACTGTAGAATGGCATCAATGACAGCTTTACGAATATCTTCTTGTGGATAATTGATTAATTTGAATGTTTCCTCAAAAGATTTTTCAAGATATGGCAGAAACGCTTCTCTAAAACAAAAAATATGGAACTATTAGAAAAAAATATACGATCAAAATGAGAAAATATTAAATATTTTACCCTGTATTTTCCGCAATTTCTTTTAAGGCTAGAATTGCTTCTTCTTTTTCTTCAATGTATGCATTCTCAACACTATAACCCGCCACATCGTCATCATCATCATCTTCTTCATTATCTGTGTTTTCAATATCTTCTTCATCATTTTCATTTTCATTTTCACTAAGGTCATCATAAATCGGGAAAACAGAAGTTTCGTCTTCCTTAAAATGAGGCTGTCAAAAATAAAACAATATAAGTATGAATATAATTAATTTGTTTTTCCTCATATATACATATTTCACAATTTGCTCACATACCACTATGCCTTCTGAACTTTGTATGCTTGTAATCATGTACTCAATGATTTCTGGTAAAGCAGCTGCTATTTCTTTTTTCATTATCGTACTAATTGATGCAAACAATCCATAAATTGACTTTTTCAAATCCGGATCTTCTGTTTCTTTCAATAACTTCATTCCAAAGTTAAGAGACCTACCAGCCAAAGGTGCAAAATTTGTATCACCTATTGTTCTTGCGATTACTCCAAGGGTATCTACAATATCAATTAAACATTAATATCATTGATAAAAATTACATGAAGTTTAAATGTTCTTATTCATACCAACTGCTTGCACTTGAAGACACATAGTTTCTTCTATTTGTTTTTCTGAAAGATAACCATCGAGAATAGTAATAATTTTTTCAAAATATGGTAGCATGTGCTCTTTACTCGCCATAGCAGCTGAACCTATGGCGCTCAGGGCAAGTTCTGTAACGTGGACTGGAGTATCCGCGCTCAAAATTTCGAAGAGTCTTTCCATTAAAGTTGGTAAATACGGTAAAAGACTTTCATTCAAATTTTCACAAAACATTTCCAATGCATAAAACATACGATCAACCGAAGGTGGTTCTTTCTTTTCTTGCTTAATGTGCGCGCATATTTGACCAAGATATTCGAATAATACTGGTAATAATTCGGATGAGTATTGAGAAATATTTGGCTGTAAGTGTTCAGAAAACTGTCCCAAGGCAAAGAGTGCAGCATTACGCACTACCGGAACGGGATCACTAATTCCTTGACAAGTGCAACGTAAGAAGGATTCGAGATATTTAGTGCGGATATATTCTGAACAACCTTCTGCTAATACCGCCATTGCTAAGTATGATGCTTTCTTTGCATATACATCTGTACCTTGCAGACTGGGTTCTATGTATTGCAACTATAAAAATAATAAAAGAATAAAATATTAGATACATTTTACAAAACAAAAAATTGTTACAAATATTTTAAGTCATACCAGTTGTGGAATTAGCTTCTCTGGGGGTAAATGAAGTGCAAGTAAATCTAAAGTTTGAGTAGCACATGTTACAGGAGTATTGTCTTCATTATCACCACTGAAGTAAACCTCATCATTGTCATCCTCAGGTCGTGTGGACATAAGATTAAATAGCATATCTATAAAATTGAATTCATAAAATATACATTATCATACAAGCAAAAATGTTTGTTTAAGATGTAAACACATTTTACCTAAAATTGGTTCAACAAGTTTATGTTTGATTATGGCTTTCTTTTTTGTTCTAGCTAACCAACCAATAAAACCAACTGCTTTAACTCTGAGGGCATCATCTAATGCTTTGTTACCAGCAATAACAAGGCACATAGTAACAAGAGCTTTGACATGTGGTGCTATCACAGCAATTGCATTTTCACATAATTCATCTAATAATTCAAAACATTGAATAGCTTTATCTTCGTGAGAAGTAGTAAGAGATTGAATTGTGGCCATTATTTGTGGCATCATTTGATGATAAGCATTTACCATCTATAGAAATTGTTTGTCATTAGATATAATTTTCTATACTTTCAATCAATATTTAATCATTATATATACAACTCACCATTTGATTGCCTTCAACTAAGGGAACAAGACTCTGCATTATTTTTAAAATATAATATGCTACAGGATTTCCCAAATCTTGTAAACTATTTAATGTTTGTCCCAAAAGAATTGCAAGTGATGCGGCATGTGTAAGATAGGCATCAGGTGCAATTTCAGTCATAATTGACAAGGTATATGTTCCCAACTATAACAAAATTATATATTACAACGATCTTACAATATATAAAGTAATTATTATCATTTTATACCTCTTTATTCGCTAAATTTTCACTAGTAATCAGTTGCTGTACAAATTGCAAAACTTCTGGCCATCCATTATTAGGCAATTCATGTTTTACAATTATGCCTATCAACTGTGCAATCGCATTCTTTACTATTTTTTCTGGTTCATTAACTAATGCCTAAAAAATAAAAAAAATTATATTCGTTTTCATTAAAATAATATATATTTCCAAAATAATAGTTTCTTACCTGCAAAATTACTGTTTTAAATTCATTGCGTATATGTTGTGGTAATTTCAACCAATGTTTGCCTTTAGCGTAACGCTTCCTTAGCAATATAGCTGCATATTGTCTTATCTAAACATAGATAATTCTTTCTTATGAAACATGGCAGAAATAAAACATTCGTAGGAATCAAAAATAAAAACCTGTGAATTTGTTGATGATACAATAAGTTGACATAATGCTGGTATACTTTCTGGCTTCTTGAAAGCTTCTCTAAGTTCTGCAGTTCCCTGCAAATATTGTATCAATATATTATCTTATATATCTACTTATGTGATGTAGATATTAATGACTTTGAAAGATATACCAATTAGCAAAGTGTATGCTCATCCTTATTTAATAAAGAAACTGGAGGAGTACATGACATGCATATTAAAACACTAGTGATAGTAAGAAAAATGAAGACTTAAGAAATAAAATGCATGGTCACTTGTGTAAAATAATTTATAAGACAGAAGTAGTTATTTTTGTTAAAATGTTAAATATAGATTACATAAAATATTTCGATCTTCTGCTTTAAATGGTTAGCAATAGAAGCAAACACGTGTTTCGAACATTACAAAATTTCCTTTTTTTATTACACGTCATTTCACTAAATATACCTGCTGAATAGATGTGTTATCCGCTACAAGTAACTTTAGTAATATCTCCTCCATTATTAGTTTAATATTAGTAAACAAAATATAGATGTGGCAGTATTTCCGAACAAAGTAGCCGGCTGTCTACTACCGCTTTTCTGACCTGTTGGTGACGTAGTGACGTCTTTATAATACTCTAATGCGCATGTGCGACATTCTGCTGTATAAAATATCTAACAAAAATTTCTTAGTATCAATTATTTCTATCATGGATTAGCTTAAAATAATTGTAAAATATACCATATTCCATAACACCGATTCTTATTGGAGAATTATTTCAACACTTTAAAGAATGTTCATTTTCTACACTAAAATATCATGGCTGCAATTCAAGAAATTTTCAAAATGACTGTACGAGATCCGAGTTCTGTAGATGGCACTTGAAGCGTTACGCATCACCGTGCGAATACAAATTTGTTGTTTTAGAAATTTCAAGGTTTTGGTTTAAAATAATTTATAATTTTGTATATTTAATTACAATATTAAAATAATCAATAAAGGGATTAATTTAATTATCAAGATAACTAAGAGGTAAGAGAGCAAACGAATTAAGCGTTAAAAAAGAAACAAATTTAAATTTTAATATAACCCCAGTTAATAATTATTAGGATCTTTGGCTGTTAATGCTTTTCATATGATATACAGATATTTGTCATATATTTAAAAATGGACAAAAATTAAATGCATTTATAGAAAATAACAAAATGTATGATATTAATGTAAAACACAAGAAATGCAAATATTTTTATTTTTATATTATAGGACAAAATATTACCGATATTCCCCTAGTCTATTTATGCTCACCAAAATGAACATACAGAATATTCCACCAGTCCATTTGAAATATCCTCCTTATTTCAAGTAATAAATAAAATTTTGTTATTTATTATTATTTATACTAAATATATATATTTAGTATTATTTATAAAAGCTGTAAGGTTTAAAGTAACACATAATATGATAGCAATGCTTTCTTTACAAGTTAAGAAGCTGAAAGAATTTAGAACAGAGAAAATTCAACCTTGTTCTTTTAAATAGAATGATTTTGTGCTCAAATTTGATAGAATAGTGAATTCTAAGTGTAAACGTACTAAAGTTTAAATTTGTCCTAAAAGGTTATTGTTCCTATTATTGTTCCTTGGATATTTGATTTTATTCATTCTATTACTTAAGTAATATTTTATTATTTGATTGTTTGATAATTAATATTTTATTTTTTATTATCTGAAATTTATATAGTCTCTCTCTCTCTCTCTCTCTCTCTCTCTCTCTCTCTCTCTCTCTCTCTCTCCACACACACACACACACACACACACACACACACACACACACACACACACACGCGCGCGCGCGCGCGCGCGCGTCCATTGAAATAATTATTGCATAAATTTACAAAAATCATTGAAAAGGAAGAATTGAGAATTACAAAAGAAATAAATCTAAGAAACAATGGTATTAGCGAAGATAATTTATTGTAAACAATAAGGTTCCTTTTTATTATCGATAATTTATGGTTGAACTTTTTGTTTTCTAATCTATGTAGTGTAAGTTGCGGAGCGTTTGTTCCGACTTCGCCTAGCCTCGGATCGCATCGAGCAGTTTATTATTTTAGAGCGAACCCCTTCCTCTTGTATTCCTTGTCTTTCTTTATTCTTCACTCACCCTTCTTTAAATTCGTACCCTCTCTCTGTTGCTTCTTCTCTTTTTATGAACGCTTCGATAGCAAGGAGCTTTGAGATAATGCAGTCTCGAATTTTTTGGATCGCAGTTTTAAAAATCCACGTACATACGGCATTTCGTAGAAAAATCCAACTATCCTTGGATTTACGTTGAAAGTAACTACTCTTTATTCTTCCCATCACTTTTGAATTTAGTAACAAGTTTTTTTATTTTACTCTACTATGCAGGATTTTGAAGAACATATATGATATTAAAAATATGTAAAATTATGTATATGTTGCTTATAGATCAAGAATCATCACTCATTATGGACAGACATGTATATGCGCTAGAAATGGACCTTTTAATTATTATGATAGGTCTTATTAATCTAAATATAACATCGTGTGAAAAAAGTCTACGATATGATAGGTAGGTATAGTTACTAAAAAAGGAAGTTATTATGATAGACAGATAATATTTGAATTTAACATTAAAATTGTTGAATAAAAATCTCTTCGTTTACCAGATAACAATAACAAAAAATGGAGGGATAAGCTTTTCTCTTGGACAAAAATGTATTGCAGAAATGAGAACACCATGAACCACGGGCCAAAGATGGCCTGTCAACGGCATCATTGAGTGACTTCGTTTACACCTCGTGCATATTCGTCGTCTGGCTTACGTGCATTCCGGATGACGCGGTGAGAAGTGGTTCTTTTCGTACCACTTTAGTATCTGGACCACGCGTTATTGATTAAGCAAAAAATCGGTCAATAAACCCGCCAACGAAACGGGACGGGATATCATAAACCTTACTTCATAAAAAATGTGATAAGTAATATATAATTACAGTAATATGTAATTAATCCATTATATTGTTAAGAAATAATCATTTACTAAATAAAAGATCCAAAATTCATTATAGAGAATGGGAGAAAATTTTGATTGTAAAATAGTATGACAATGAGATTTGAATACATTACTAAAGGAAATCGAAGTCATTTTCATCACGAGCAGAATCCGATCTGCGGATCGAAGAAGAGAAAAATCTTAATGCGAAATTAATGTCGGTTATGAATCTGTTTCGTGTAAGCCGACACCACATGCGATCCGCCATCTCGCATAACGTTCTCTAATTTATTACATAAGCAGTCCCTCGCCTCTTGATTCTCTAAGCCGATTCAAGGAAATCATCGATAGATAGCGAGGCTCGAATCGTCAAAACAAAGGTCCATCTATCTGTAAGTGACGACGGAGCAATGAAACTCGTGGTTGCAATTATATTCAAGTATACCAGCACGATATATTTTACCCTAATCGTAAGTACATTGTAAGCATATTTACCATATACTTGTATATAAATACAAATTGAAAAAAAGTAATAGGAAAGAAATGAAGGAAACAGTATACTCGAATTTAACGTTCTGATTCATCTGCAAGTTTCCCAAGCTTCTTTGTATCTTCTTCCTGACCGCGATAATAAAACCTGGATCAAGTGTCATCGTATTATTTTTGGACGTGACATCGAGATCGATAATCAAACCAAATTTTCGCAGAAAAGTGTGGCACGTGATTTATAAGAAAGCTGATAAAAGGAACCGGCAATATTTAAACACGTGACGAGAAAAAACTTTCCGAAGAAACTCCATATTACTCAAATAAGTGCATCCTGGCTAGCCGAAAGGAGCCTCTGACTTGTCCTTGTCATTTTTATGGCAGGGACCGGCAACAAGCTGTTCCAATAGAAATCTGTCGCATTACTACTGCATACAGCACGTAACTATCGTTCACGACCATATTATCTCTTTTTATAACCTTCCTAGGAAAGATCCAGGACTACTGGTTCGTTTTTGAGTCCTCGAAAGTAACAGTAGAATCTTTGCTGTTCGGTCCTTTTTACATCGCTTTTTCACAACGAAAAAGAAAGGATAAAAAGACGAAGCAAGTTTCTGAGATCGTAAAACTCGCTCTCTTCTTCGAGTCTTCTTTTTTCTTTTTAAGTAAAAAATCATGGAAATTACCAAGGATTCAAATGAGTTTTATTTTAAATAAGGAATGATCGAAGCTATGGAAATGAAAATCGTAAAAACTTTAATAACAATTTGTCATACGGGCTAACAAAAAGCATAATGTTGTTACGCAAGATGACGCTAACAAGAGCCGGAATTCATGGACGAGAAGTAGGGACTAGGAAAGAGAGTTTGCTGCTATCAACAAATCGTTTATCGTCACCGCAAAACCATTGTTTGACGTGATTAATATTTAACTCACTCTGATACATCATCGGCAGTTATAGATTGTCTTAATTCGTAGAAATACCTATTTCAAAATCACAATGTATCATCGTCGATCCACTAAGCAAGATGAAAAAGCGGCAAAATGTGATTCAAGCAACATAGAACTTTCTCCTACTGTTTTTTCCTTCTTATAGCAAAGGGTACTTTAATTCTACATCTTTGATTCGCGGCGAACGGCTTAAATTAGTAACATTTATTCGTAATTATAAATATAAATAGGATCTCAATCTACACTGTTATCGAAGCGATCGTTTGAAAAACAGATTTCTTCTTTTCTTTACAAACTTTACATTTGCACTCGAATAGATTTCATTCGCAATAGAGTTTCAATAGTGAATATCGTTAAATATTCGTTTTACCGCACTGTTTCGAAATTTCATCAACACTAACGTTACATCGTTGATAAAAAGTACGTTGTTCCTCTTTGTTTCAGATAGTCACACGTTTCACATACTGTATTTGATCTGATCGTAGTACGTTGGCGGTGTTGTGGCAGTATGATGAATGTTCGACGAAACTGTGCCAGGTATATTTGATATACTCAAGCCACTACTCAAGCTGCCGATATTGCTCAAGTTAAGCGAGCTTAGAGAGCTTAACGAGCTCAAAGTAACCGATCCGGCCGGATGACCAAAATAGGATGGTTTGCGATCAATGAGTCCACCTCCAGAACTGTTTGAATTGGAGTTCGAGCATTGCATCTTTATACCTGAAACAAAAGTAAAAGAAAAACAATTTTGTAAATAATCTTTTAAATATTTTTTAATATTTGGAACTTTGTGACATTTCTAAATTTTACGATATTTCAATGGAGAGTGGAGGTGGACCACACATGAAGGGACAAGAGGGAATGAAGAGGAAAAAGTGAAAGACCTCATGATACGAAATCAGTCCTTGTATAGGTATGATAAATCCGAAGCTCCGGCAGCTCTCAAGTAGTTCTTCAAGTACGCACTTCACTCGTGTCTCGACTCCTATCTTTCTCTCTTTATTTCGCTCTCGTACTTGTTCATCTTTTTTCTTTACAAACTTTCCTGCATACCTATATTTTACATCTTTACGAAAACTATCAAATTCTACCTTCATCAAGAAGATAAAGAAAAAATGATAGAAAAACGACATTAGATATTATCTAATCTGAATGACCTATATGAAACGTAACAATGCATACAGAAATCGTTATAGTTAAAAGTAAAATTATGCACGAGTTGATAAAACCGAAGTAAAATCGCTGATAGATCGGTTTTGGAGGTAGTACGATTAAAAGCGAACGATCTCGATGGCAATTGGAATTTGGTTTAATTCCAGATCGAAGGCAAGTGTAACGAGCGTCTTAAAACAGCGTCGTGTGTGGTCTCAATGGCAGTGCCGTCAGTCAAAATCTCTCTCGACCTCTCTACCTCCGTCGAATCCAAAGTTTTCTGACTGCTCGAGCGATCTGTTTCTGCGCTCGTGCGCGCGAATTTCTCTGTCCTTTTCCTTTTCTTTCGAACACGGGACACGTACCGTGAATCGAAATACGATGGCAGTAAAAGAAGAGCACAGAAGCGGTTGCCTGAGCGAATATCAGCGCCCGTCGTTGCCAACAACGATGCCATAGTCGCGGAGTAGAGAGATCGGCTCCAGAAATACATCCTGAGACCGGGGTAGAAGAAAAAGAGAAAGAGGAAAACTGGGGCCTACCGAGGCGTCTGCAGATTGATCTCGTTTACACTTTACTGACTGAACGAGAAAAGAGAAGGAGGAGCAGGAGGAAGGGTGCGTGGGTGGTACGTTTATCCCTTGTCGATGCCATGGTGTATCGAGGTAGAGAGAAGGAATAGATTGTACTTATAAACGGGAGTGCGCGTATGAGAACGATCTGTTGATCCAGATAGCAAATATCGATTCTAGAGTAACCTCGTCATAGATATCAGAGTTTTTAATCCTACTCACAAATATTTATTATTCATTATTCATAAATATCAAAACTATAATGAGGAATTGTATATCTCAATCACGAAAACACATAAAAGTTAAAGTTTTCATGACAGAAGATTATCGGGAATTATGAATAAGCAATAAAGAGCTACTATTTCTAAAAAATAAGATTAAAATATAAAATATACGGCGAGTACAGTATTCTCTAGAGTTAAAATTGATCTGCATGAGTTTGATTTAGAAGAAACGTTATTTAATTTTTTAAATGAAGAGTTGGATAAAATACTATTAGAGTCGTATAAATTTCGCAGAAGCTTACTATTAATTCATCATCATAGATAATATGTCTACATTGAGATCGCGGAACCACAGATCGAAGTCAGTTCCGTGGAAAGGTTTAATAAACGAACCAGCTAATGTTTGAGGTAGCTACATTCGATGTACTTAGATTAAAGAACATCTTGTTTACCCCACTTGTAAATGTTTACACGATAAGCGATTTGAGACCTCACTTACCAGCACGCGACTACCGGTAACTGATACAAAAAAACCGTGTATTTTCGTTCACTACGATCATTTGTTTACCACGCGATCGAACGTAGTAACTGTAGTAAGCTTTTGCATTCACAAAATCGTTTCATTCATAAACGTAATGAATAGAACCAATGACTCTAGAACATTGTTCTTAAAGCGTCAATCGTAGTAGGTAAATCTTTGTAACTCATAATATAACACGCTTAACGATACACACAATATTACAAGGTTGAACACATGTATAGAATACTTAGAATACTACAAGACTGGTAGAATATATATGATAAAATACATGGAATACTACAAGATTGTACGGTACCACCACGCTCGTAGTGAAACATTAGACATTAGACATATTACGACATAGTTAAAGACTCGATGAATTTCTCTGAGTCGTTTACTACCGAAAAAAGTGGATGTTTAACGAATGTGTAATTGCCGCCTCTGTGTTAACCGATTCGAGTTTCCACGCTAAATCAATCTAAACAGGAGACAAGCTGAGATTTCGTGTCATGCCCCGTTACACGTGTAATGTTACGAGTTACGAATTACGACTCCTCGCATGGGCGTGACAGAAATGTCACCCTGGCTAATAGGTGCTGTCAGCTACGGTGATTTCATGTCTGTCGGCTCCGCGCGAAGAGTACTTTCGACGGTGCTATTAAACGGAACTTGACTTTCAAATTTATTGACTTTTGAATTTTGGCTTTGACTTTTAAATTTACGCTCTCAGGAAGTTGTGCCTTCTTTAATATTATTTTTTATATTCCCTCACGATGTATAATTAATAGTACTTATAATTAATATATAATATTTAACTATTAATGACGATAAAAATAGTTTTCAGGTAATTTTTGGGTGCGTGAATCTCAAGTGGATCTTTTATTGGATTTCAAGCTTGGAAAATGTTCAAGACGGACCGCAGTTGTTCTTGTGAAACTCGTCGAAGAACTTTTTAAACGACTAGACTATGGTTCTAAGGAAACTGGCGCCTGTATGGTCGTAAACAGTCTGCGATTTTCCATATGGCCCCCCGACTGTCGTGAATTGTCATTGTTGCCTTCGACTTAAGAAAATCTCCTGCCAGTCTTTCAACTCTTGATTACAAGATCAATATCTACACTTTCAGGAATGTATAAGCGGGGCCTTTAATTATACTCATTATTTATACACAACCGTACATTTCTCCAACTATCTTTCTGATTTGAAAAGTATGTACCTATTTTTTTTATTTTATTTAGTATTTTATAGCGAACCAATCATTGTATTAACAAGAAACATTGAACTTATAATGAATTAATCATCCTATTACCTATGAGAATTGTAAAAGGAGCAAAGAACGTAGTTGGTATTAAAAGAACTGGCATTAAAATTACCAATGTAATGCGTTCAATTCATTATGTTATTTCATGTGCTCTTTTTTCAGAAATCTCCTCAATTATTGAAGTCTATTATCTAATTTCGACTGAAGTAAGTATAATCCTGACAGAGAAACCTAAACTAAAAACAATTTCTTAATATTTCAATATCGTCTGATCCTCCAAACAAAATATACAATTTCACTTATTTTCTTCTTTCGTATTATGTTCATTATATCTATATGCGTATATACTTACAACAGTTAAAAATTATAAAATAATATTAAATAAAACTTACCATTATCCGTTACAGGTGTCTGGCACCCACTGTGCGGCGAACTGACGTTTCCTACGGGACTGTTGTTGCCTGTCTGTTCTGGGATTCCCTGCATAGCGACGTTCACGTTGCTTCCAGTATTGTTGACTCCGGCGAGTCCGTAACCAACGTAGTAATCTTGTCCAGGTGCTTGAGTAGTCGGTGCGGGATTAGACGGGCACTTATAGGTCATCATAGTTTCATTCTCCTTATAAACCGTCTCTGGATGATGCTGTTGATGATCTTTCACGGAGAACCCGTCTGTAGCTCTGTACGTCAACTGCTCCTGACTCCTCGCCGCATATCCAGGCTCGCTCTTAAACGCTACTATTTCTCCGTTTCTGTATACAGACGGTTCTCCAGTTTTGTATGTGACTTCCGTCGTCTTGTATGTTACTTCCGATATGGGCGGTGTCTTGTATGTGGCCTCAGGATAGGACCAATCAGCAGAGACCGCGGCACCAGGTGCTGCGTACATCGCATATTCTTGATAATTTTGATACTGATTTTGATATCCATTCGCGTATTCCATGGCTCCAGGTGTTAAATTTTCGTATCCGGGAGTCTGGACGCCTACTGGACCACTCGCAGAAAAGTATTGAGGATACTGAGGCTTCAAGGCTTGGCACTTGCGACGGAAACCTCGTGGTCGTCGACGAAAGCTTCCTTCTTCAAACATATACTCTGTCGAAGGATCGATCGTCCAGTAGTGACCTTTACCTGGTCTTCCTAAACCCTTTGGAAGCTTGATAAAACACTCGTTCAAGCTCAAATTATGGCGCACTGAGTTCTTCCAGCCTTGATAAGCGCCACGGAAAAAGGGAAAATGTTGCTGGAGGAACGAGTAGATCTCTGAAAGGGTTAATCTCTTTCCTGGACTCGCCTGAATCGCCATTACGATCAGCGCTATGTAAGAGTACGGAGGTTTCTCTTGGCGCCGCGCTCCAGGCTTCCTAGGTAACTCTGTACTGGCAGGGTTACACATCAACGGATCTAAACTCTGATCTTGGTTCAGACTATTGGACATCGACAAATTGGTTCGAGGTACCACCGATGTGGAATTGGAATGAGCTACGGTAGACTGGTCTTGGATATGTAGATTCGAGTCACTTTCGTTCTTCATCGTGACTCTCGCGTTGTCCACGTTGCTTCCGCGAGGAGTCGACGGGACGATTACCGTTTGATCCATGAAATCCGTCGAAACCAGCCGTCACGCTGTAGCGAACATTCTAAAACTCACAACTATAGTCCATTCACCTCACTGCAGATAAATATCCTTAGAAATCTAAACAGTTGTTTAATCTATGCTAGTCTAATCACAATAATTTCACGAATTCCAATTCCAACGTATCTCGTACCACGGTAAATATAATTGAAAAAATGATTCGTAAAATTTTTAATGTCTTCCAACAATAATTTCGTACGT
The DNA here is from genome assembly GCF_024516045.1 of Bombus affinis. NCBI lineage: Eukaryota > Metazoa > Arthropoda > Insecta > Hymenoptera > Apidae > Bombus > Bombus affinis. The sequence goes on from NC_066344.1 coordinate 13,501,335, forward strand.
ATAGTGTCCTTGTCACTCTCACTATCAATCGCAACTACGAACACGATCGAGTTTCGCTGTATTTACCGTTTATGTTTGCTGCATCGGCCGTTCCCACACGTCGTGGACGAATTCGTGTGGCGGCCACGCGTTTCCAAGCGTAATCACAATAAGGAGGAAAGAGGCCGTTATTTACGTGTGCCCGATGTAAATTGTTTGCACGAACGGTGGGGTCAATTATTTAGACTTGCCACTTGGCAGACGTTGCACTGATGCGCCACTAAGTGTTTTCGGATGACTGGGCCTCGGGATCAACTCCGGACCTGGTGGAAGCTTGGTACGTCGCGATGACGCGAACCACGCCGTCACGAACCAGCCTCGTCCCCGGTAGGCGTGATGAACCGAGGGGACGTGGCTTGACTCTTCATTGGACGGTGAACAGTGTACGATACTAAAGCTCGCGTTCACGACCAATAGCGACTGGTTTCTGCTACGATGTCACGCCTGATAGAAATAAGCTCCGGATACTGAGAACAACAATCGGGCACGCTGTGATTGCTTGACGAGAGATTGAAACGAAGAAGATTGCATAACTTTCCTCATTCTCGTTGTTGCAGTGAGATCTCGATGGTGTTTGTTAAATTGGAGCTGATTTAATTAGCGAAAGAACATGGAGATTTGAGCAAAATGTTTGGTGTTAATTCTTTGCATACCAGTGTTATATGAACGATATTCTTTTATCAAGAGGAGTCCTTAAAGTCCTACATGGTTTCTCTTCATTATTGCATTAGTTCTTGTTATTGTATCTTTGTTGTGACTGCAAGCCTACAAATTCCATTAGCGTTATAGATGTATTCTGTTATGGTTTTTGAGTGATTCTACTTTACTTGGTATGTTAAGGATTAACATTGAATGAAACTTTGATGGCCTAGGAAGGATCCCATCTTTGACCTGTATATGTATGTTGTAACTATATATAATTGCTTCAATTAGCTATACACATTATGGACATAAAAAAAGAGTATTTCAAGAGAAGTTGCTTCTCAGTGTGATATATTATTTTCACGTAATGCAAATGTGATTGGATTTATCAATCTCTCAATCTTTATAAACAGATTATAATTAATTCCCGAATAATTTCATTTTGTTCTCTTATACTTTCTGATAACTGTTTTCGTTAATCCTAAGAAAATGTAGGTACTCGGAAAAGTGGAAAAGATGTTGCATATATATCTTAGTTAATAGAAACAATACATAATTATCGATATTCATATTTGGGTGGAAAACTATAATTTTTTTATTTCAATGGTATCTACAGAAGCGACTAACTCGCAAGCAACGAGTTTTACAATTTCAGGATACACGCTTGCAGACGGTACGAAAAAGCTCGAAGAAACGATTGGTTCACCTGTTGACCAACGAGAAGTTAGAGCTATGCTCCGCCCGATCATAGAACCGCCCTCCATTTTCTGTTTTAGGTTCCTCTTGGAATTCGTACATCATCGATTATCCTGAAATTAGGGCTGATTATCTGGAAATTTTACTCGTGATGTCAGTTCCCGACAGATCTTAAGCGTCATCACGCACTTCCGTTCGTGGAATACAAAATGTCGGACTTCTATTATACCTTCTCATTTCAGTCGAATCACATTTCGATGAAAAAGCAAGATTGTTCCTAACACGTTCGCGATATCGAGAATTAATTGTGCTTTTCACCTGAAAATTCTGTGAAATTTTCTGGCGAGAGGCATAATTAATTCCCGAAATCGCGAAAAGCTCCACATTTTGAAGATCAAAGTGAATAGGTAGAAAGTCTTTTTACAAATTTTTTAAATACTGTATGTGCTACATAAAAAAGGATATACATACGTACTTGTCAGTATTAATTTTACACTTCGAAACAAAAGAAGTTCAATTCATAAAACATGTACGAATGGAAGACACAAATGATCTTCGAGACCTTCAACGTGTTAATTTTATGTTACAAACCGTGGATATTTCGTTGGTATTGATTCTTGAATAAGAATGGAATAAAAATTATCAGTACTTTATTTTTTCAATGACTCTTAATTAAGTCAGCTTGTTATCGTTATTTACCATTACGCCAAAGAGTCGAAGTGTCTTATCGCATCTGCTGAAACTATTATCGTCTATTACAGGAGAAAAAGTATTATTTTCTTTTATTAAATTAGATTGTTAGATTATTGTGTAGATATGCACGAAATCTAAAATTATACAACCTTGTGTTATTAATAATATAGATGATATATAAAATACGTACCTATATATAAGTACCTACATATAATTCATTATGAATTTCGTAGTCAATAACGTAAGACGTCGCTTTGTAATATTTACAAGGGAAGTTCTTATCATAGTGTTATCGATCCAATGACCCGCTGCGCATTAACTCGTTGATCGCAGTCAATCGAACCAAAGTGTTTACATATCGATACACGTGACGAGGTATCGGGTAACTGGTCCTGAAAGAATCGAGATGGACGTTTATCAACGATCACGATTCTAAGTACGTGCCTCGTTTCATTAGAATCTCTCGATGTTTTTGATCCATATAGGCTCTTCTATATAGGCTTTTTTTATTTAAAATCTTGTAATTAGCCAAACAAAATTGCAATAAATTTTATACGAAATTAATCTTAAATGATTCCAAAACCACTGTATAGAATAATAATAATATTCAATAATAGCGACAATAATAGAATATAATAATTAGAATCCAAAAATAAATATATAACAATGCAAACGTCGATAAAAATCTCTCTCTTGAATTTTTATCCTTATCATATAAGTTATGACAACAATTCACAATTGAAATTATAATTCAATGAAAATCGAAAACGAAATAACAGATTAAATTACGAAAAACGACTCTGAATATTTCCTAGCAATTGTTCTCTATTTATAATAATGAAATTCCAAGAAACATATGGAAACCTGAAAGTGGAGCATCGAGAGGGCAATTATTTAATGTCATCCAACGTCTATCCGGTGATATCGTACGCCCTGAGCTCTCTAGACCACGAATTCTCAAGAAGTTTGTTTGCCTTACAGCGAACGAACCGACGAAAGAGAAGCGTCACGGCCATCTTGTCTTTGCCTACTTGAAATCGTGCAACGTGTGTTTCGTGGTTCTGTTAACTCTTTGCCACACTGCTCCGAATGTCTCTCGCTACTTACTTCTTCTATAAATCCAATAAAAATTAAGAATCAACAGAAACGTACTTCTAAAACGTATGTAGCTTCTAACTGTAAAAAATATTGTAAAACAAGGTATCTACATTTTTTCAGTTAAATTGATTTAGAAACTGTTCTGACAGATTTAAACGTTAGCCTGATTTAGAATAACGTAGCTTTTAAAATATTTTTACGCTTATAAAGAAATTAAAACAGAGTATTTTAGTATACTCTTTCAGATTTATAGAACATTTAGCAGTGGACCCCGTGGCTTAAGGGTTGAAAGTGAAGTACTCGCCCTTCCTCGTTGAGAGCACCCTCCGAAGATAGTGGCATTTAGAAGTGTTTACCATTTTACCGCTTCCAAGATTTCCCCGTGTCGTTTTCTGCGACAGCTTCAAGTGCCACTTGAACAAAAACTTAATTCAGTCCTTCGAGATATCTAAGAAAAAAGGAAAGAGCACGTTAAAGCGTAGAGACTAGAGTCTATCGGTATCTCTATATGTAGCTATATTACAAGAAAGAAGATTATTGTCTATAGAAGGATTTAATAATTATCGTTCACCGTAAGAAAATAAGCGTCTTAAGTCTACATAGCGTCCTTCGAAGGCCTCGAAACGACCATTTCTTTCTTTCTCAATAAACAACGCCACTCTTCGGGCAAATTGCGACAGTTCCGGATCAGTTTTTTTAAGATAAAACGGGGTACAAGGCGCCGACGACCAAGACCACCCGAAGAAAACCAGTTTCGGTCGCACGTGTTCCCGTAGGAAAACCGCAGACCGGAACCAGACATTACAGGCTGTCTGTCTCACGTGCACGTTACGAACTTTCTCGTCTGTTTACATCCGGCGTTGCAGCCATTTTGATTCCTCCGGAGATTCGCTTTCTAAGCGAAGAAGCTTCAAGTTTCAAGATCTAGCAAATTTTGTCCCGGTCATATAGATCTCTTAATAATCGTAGGATATAGCAGAATAGGATTGTGCGACTTCTTTCGATTGCAGAACTTCCATTTAGATTATGGGAACATAGATTCCATATGTGTAGATTAGAAATTATCATCAAAATTTTCATTAAGTTGAACAATACGTAAAGATAGAAATATTTAAGATTGGATACTTTACATAATAAGATTCCAAACGTGAATTCCTATGAGACAAGTTCAATTTGACGAATTGAAAAGAGATATTCTTGTTTCTTCCTAATCTCGGAGAGATTTCAATAGGTAGCAAGTACAAGAATTGTTGTTTTTGGTCAATGATGTTGATTAATTCGTTCGCGTACTTCCGTTTCGTCGATTCTTCAGGGATTTACGCGATCCGGCTACACGACGAGACCGAAGTTAGAGTCTCACTGCTTGTGGAGAACACGTGAGGCCCTGACGGCCACCCAAGCGGCCATCAGACGCGCCGACGATATTCTCTGTTTACACAATACCGTAATTTTATACCGCCGATCGTGGGTGCATGTTACGAGCCTTACGTTCCTGTCGCATCTTCAACCCTATGCTCACCACCAAATCTGTTCGCGTACCTGTTCAATCCAACAATCGTTCTTTTTACACTGTAGATTGAAGATTACAAAATTTATGGAAAATAGTTTACATAATTCAATCATATATGACATAAATTAAAAATATTACACTTGTTTCCAATTTTTGAAAACTCGTTTGTTGATCAAGTGTGAGGAATGATGATACTTTGCTTGAAAAGTATACATTAAGTATGATGTATGGTTGAATACATTAGTTGCACCTCGAAGTGAAAACAACTCGGCTTCTTTTAAGGAAACGGATATCTTTTTTTTGGTAACGTGTCCCTGTTTTGATTGGGTCTTAAACTGTATTCAAGGCAAACAATTTTGTCTCTTCTCTCTTTTGTTGTGCCTCGTCCCGGCCGCGACGTGACGCCCGGTAAGTGGAAGGGGTAAAATGGAGCAGCACGTGGTTGCCATACCCGACGCCTTGCGTTCGTTCGGTACACCGATCTTCGAATCCTGTTAGTTAACCAGAACGAATAGAATTTCCTTAATTACAATAGTCACAGTTTATATTATATCATAACTTTCTTCGACTAGATCTGAATTCTGAAAAGAATGGAATATTATTTAGCATAGGGTTTTCCAAACTTGTATAGTCCGAGAGCCGCTCTTAAAAATGACTAATTTCTCGCGACTCACTGGAAGATCATAGGAAGCGTAATTGTCATCGAGAGTTGGTTGATAAGCAATTCGAAATTGGTTTGATATAGATGTACGAGTTGAGAAGAACTAGGCAGAAATAATAATTCACGTATGATGCTTCGGTGAAATGACTTTGAATTGATGAGTAAAATTCACAAATCTTTTAATATCAAATGACATAAAATTTTCATTAACTCTTAACCAGTACGTATCGTTAGGCTATCGGGGACTATAGCAATTTAGGGATAAATTATTTAGTTTTGGAATGTTTAATTTAATTTAACTTTATTACTAATCTCTACTACGGAGAATGTAAAATAAATAAAAAAATCGAATATCCTAAATTTGATTAATCTATCGTGAATTATTTATACCATTTAATACGAAATTATTCTGGTTTCGATATTTATGAATAAAAATGCTTCTCTTTGTTCTTATCTCTTTGACAAAATCCTTCCAGACGATACGACGTTACGACGTTTAAGATACTTCAAATTTCTTCTATATATTGTCATCTACATGCTAGCCGGCAACGTGAGTGTCACCACCCAGGTCGTAGGTACTCGATGGCGACACGCTTTTTCCCACGAGAATTCTTGAAACGTTTCGTAGACAGTAGATGGACTGTTTTCACCACTTCAGAAGATCGATTTGCATTGAAGAGGCACAGAGACATTGGATGAAAAGGTACTACGTCTGAGTTGGAGGTCGCGTGCAAATCATCCACGGATCGATCTATCCAGAAGCTCGTAAATTTCCGTTGAACCGTTGGTTCGTCCTGGTTTCTTCGGGCGCCGTATAACTCCCTTAGATTTCTGCAGTCCATCCTTGGCGTACAGTGTCTGGATAGTGTTTCTTTTGCGTAAGATCAGGCTCGTCGGTGGAACAGGCCGAAGAGGAACGAAGAGAGAAGACCAGCTCTCAAAATAAGACATGTTTATCCGCTGATGCTGCTATTTTGGAAAGCGCGCAAGTCCCTCTCCTGTACGCGTAAGTTTCTATCGGAAGCTCCCCTTGGTTTCCTGCGGATACTCCACGAAAGCTCGGATTTCACGGTGTTCGTACGATTAAACGGCAATTTTCTGAAAATTTTCATATTCCTTTTCCTTCAGATTGTTCCTCTATAAATGTGTAATTTTTCTTATATTAGCAATTCATTTGATTTTTTCATGAACACGTCTAATCCTTTTTAGTTTCCGAAGGAATTGCAGTAATATTTTTGTTGATTATTTTTATATCAAAGTTCGTTGGAGGTGAGTAGTAATAGCGTTTGTCTACGAATGAACGCCTTCCTGCTGCGTAGAAATTTTTCACTAACCGGGCCGCACCCCCGTGGAGACTGGTTGTTTATGCAACGTGTGTACCCCACTTAATCCACTGTTTTACTGTTTAGATCTCGACTACCGTAGGGGGTTGTTCTGACACGACCTCTCCGAGATTCCGTCGTCTTGGGTCTTCGGACTCTTTTTTCCCCTCCTGTTTTTTCTTTTCCCGCGAAAAAGAAGAAAGGCAGAAAGAAATGGATACTTGTGTACACGATTTAATTTTCTAAGTACCAGTAGCGGTATTACATACAACCAACCAAGCATTGGGGTTGTAAATCATAATGAGTTTGGGAAGATATAAACAGAGATAGCAATACTAAACGTCTTACTAACCTTGTTTGAAGATTTTAACAAAATAAGGAACGTTTTATAATATCTTTTCCTTTCAAAGTTTTGTTTAATATTTGATCATGTTCTGCTCATCCGTTAAACTTTATATTCTCTATAAAATGAAGTAGGTACATAAGTATATCATTTAATGCTTTGAAAGAATGCTGTGCAACGCTTGATTACGATGATATACGTCATGGTATACGTACATTCTTTACAGAAATTTTCTCATGATATAATTCGAACGATTTACTGTTCGCACTACCACAATGTTTAGGCAATTACCATTCGAATCTGTAGCCGGACGCTTTATTTCATATCATTCACAAGGCTATGATTAATATTCCCTCATAACCTGGAAATAACATCTTGACGCGATAATAGAAAACGAATAACAGGTAATCGCGAAATCTACGGAACATAAATTACGCTCGCCCTGATATACCCCTCTCTTCGTGCTCGTTCGAGTTAGAACGAAGAGCGTTACAGCTGCAGCCATCTTGCCGGACCGACGTTTAACGGCATCGTTAAAAATTAACGACCGTTTGTTAAAAGACTCGGTCTACCGGAATAGAAACTGAGCACCGTGAACATACTGCGGCCTGCGTTACGAGTCGATGGTAACTACGCGCGATTTTTCAATTTATCAATTAGCCAACTGAAAATCATATTGGTGTACGATAACATATTGAGAGTTTGGACATAATAATATATTTTAACTTGCGATCTTGGGATACCTGGTAGAATTATGCAGGCGTATAAAGGATCCTTTGCAATTTTTCTGTTTGGCAAATCATATATATATATTCTAATATCCCCTATTTTTTATTTTAATTCCTCTTCTCTTACAACTGCTTATTTTATACTTGGTCGTCTAAAAATCATAGACAATATCAGATATGGTTTAGCTTTTAAATGTATTATGCTTTTAATTTTATAATAAATTATATTACAACTTTATTCTGTGTTACGACACATTTTCATGATTTATAAAGGTATAATCAATTTTTTACGATAATAAATGCAGAACAATATTTTATGAAAGCTAGTGGTAAATTGGCTTCGGTCACTATGTTTCTCAACCCTCCAATTTTTAAACATCACTTCGGACGAAATATCTTTAAGCACTGAAAAATTATTTATTTATTGATAATTATTAACCAATACAGATTTCGATATCGATAGTTAATAAAAATATGATAGACTACATAAATAATAATTAAGTAGTAATTAATATCAATATATGTAATATTATAGACATGTATATACTTACTTATTTAAAGATGATCTAAAGGGGCGTAAATGTTATATAGGTTAGAAAACTCTATGAGTTTAAGCATTTAAATCGAGTGATGTTCTCTTCATAGTAATGCTTTGAATCGATCTTAAATCGATGGTTTTCAGCAACCGCAATCTTTGCGAGCCGAACGCCATCTTCTAAGAATCTTCTTCGATGAACCGGAAGTTATAAATCTCAACTCTTTCTTCCACCATTCGCCCTTCCTATCGATGAAAATATTTAAGACAAATCTTCTTAAAGACGCTGGTTGTAAAGTAACTAAGAAACTGACAATACTTTCTCCGCCACCTTATGTTTACAAGACAGAGTATCGTTACGAGCTTTCGGACGTGAACCATCTGTTTGGACTGTCCAGCGGGAAGATGATACCAAAAAAGTATCTTTCTTTCCAGCATCTTAGTTTTTGCGTTATTCTCGTACGATTCTTCAAGGAAATAAAAATAAAAATAATTTTTAGCTTCTTTTTTACAATTCTGTTAAATTGTAATATTAGTAGTAAGAGTTGTTTCTTTCCTGAGTTCATATGTGTAAATGTTTCAATCAGAACCATATAAAATGCTTCACAGCAGTATAAAGACGAAATAAATTACTATTAACTGAATGACAAGAAGAAGCTTCTTTTTAGATAATCTAGATTTAAAGTGGTTAATTTCATATAATCTGTTATCGATATAGTAGTTCACACATTTTAAAAGTGAGTTACAGTCGATAAAGTAGAAACAAATAATGATAGCACTTGGACGTAGGTAAAGTAACTTTCATTTTTCTTTACTTCATCATGCTGTCTAGGGAAATCTACTTTATCGACATTATAAGATAAGTTTCCACCTTTAGATGTCACCGAATACCTATATTGATAATAAATTAATCTAATCAATATGTAATAATATGATATTTCAATATAAATCATGAAGGTGAAAATATGCAAATATCATAATAACAATTATACTATTTGAATCTTATACAATTTAAAGAATAAAGAGTAATGGATTTCAGGAACCTGTCGAGAAAACATTCAATTTCTCACAAAGACTTAACTCATTCTTATTCTGGGTATTGAAAAATTAAAAGATTACATGTCGTAAAAATTCATAAAATTATGTGATACTTGGCATAATACGCAAAGTTGAGTTCTTAAATACTTTATCCCAGACTAAATAAAAACATCGTTCGAACCCCCTGTTTCAACCTGTTCACCGACTGATTTCGTATATTTTCTGAATCAATATTGAACCTTCCGCGTGACCTTGGCACAACAGGTAGGTTAGTTAGATCGAAACAGGTCTTGCTCATCGCTTCTTTTTCTCTTTATATTTTTACGGACTGAACGAATTATAGTCATTTGTTCTCGATATCAAATTTATGTCCGTCAAAATCTTTCGTCTCAATGATCGATGGGCCAGTTTTCAATACCCGACCAACTATAATGCGCGATGCAATTTACATATGAATAGAAATACAGTGAGTCGACGAAAATATTTTTTCAGTTGCTGAGTTGCAAGTTCGCTGAAATAACCCTTTGCTTAATTCTACTCGTTCTCCTTTTTCTACCGATTATCAGGTGCAATTAAGAACTCTTTTTTTGCGTCAACGTTTTGCAATATTTTGATAATGATACTATAACTCGTTACGCAATCTTTTTTTTTGGGAATGAAAAGATTTTAACCCATTAAAAACCAACATTACGTTAACGCAACATTTTGCTTTCAAATCTTCAAATTTTCAGATTTTCAGTTATTCGAATTTGTTATTTTATACATATTACCTATTTTTTACATATTACTTCATTTCTTGTTCCTTAATGGTTTAATACTGATATTTAATGATTTAACAATAATTTACCAATCAAAAAGAAAAAAGATAACTATATACTTTACTTTCTAACAAATGTGACTTCTATCATTTTTCATCTGTAATTCTTGATACAGAGAGATCGTTATCAATATATTACGATCTTTCAGAGAGACTTGTAAAATAATGAAAAGCGGAGCCATTGAGAATGAAAGTAGTCACTTCACGGCTTAAGGACAATTTCGAGGAAAGCGTCTCAAGAGTTTCAGTTGAGATGTGAAGAATAAGGTAATTCTGTAGGTAAGGTTGCCAAGAAGGTCGTGGTGAAAAAATAATCGAAACGTCGTGGAAGCCATCACAATTAACATAGCTGGCAATAAAATAGAAAACGTATGAGTACACATGTCACGCCAAGTCTAAATATTCGATTTCGTTTCTGCCACTTACGAATCCTTCGAGTGTTCTCACTCTTGAGCTAAACGTTGCCACTTAAGGAATCAACTTGCACCACTTTCTGCTCCAAAATGAAAGCACTTTTCTTTTATCTTATATTTTCCCTTAATGACGTAAACGACACATATGTAAGTACAAAATAATTTCGACAATAATCGAATTTATAATTCAGTTTTCACCAGTTGTTATTCTTATTTTTAAATTGTTTAATTTCTTTATAATTCAGCCAGTCACATTAAATTCTTATTTGTAGATATAGAATTAGTAATTCCAATAATACTTGGAATATATTATGCGACTTACCTTTGTCACCTGATATGGTTATGTTTCTAACCTCTCCAACATTCAATATTTTGGAACGCACTGCAACTACACCTATATGTTTGTTAGCGAGTACGAACATCGTCCGTGAATTATATCGTACTTTTTGTTATCGAACAAGAGAGAGAACTAAATTGGACATCTAAATTTGCTTTCAGTAAAACATGCCGCGAAGAACATTTGTTTCTGCTCAAAAGGGAGTTTACACCCTGTAGGTAGGTGGTTGAAAAGAAAACCTCTACTTCAGCCATCTGGAACGACTTAAAACACCAAAAAGCACGAGAGAAAAGAACGAACCACGGTCCTTTTCGATGTCCTTTTCTTTGGCCTCGTGCCCTTTTCCTATCTACGTTCGGAGATGTACGTGCATAGAAAGCGACGAGTCGGATCTGAAAGAACGGTCAATGTTTCCATTGACAGTGCGGTTAGATTAACTTGTAAATGGGTGTAGATTAACGTCTGGATTATGGATTTGACGTGAAACAATGTCACCAGTCGCTGAATGAGAGAAAAGGACAATTTGAAAGTTGTCATTTAGCATGACCTACATCAATCTTTGGATTAGACGGATTTAGTGGAATAACGCCACCAGTCGACTTGACGAATAATCCTTTCTTATCCACAACTGCCAGCCTAATTTAGGAATTTCAAATTTTTACTTATGTTATTTTCTAACGGGTTTTTTTGTTAAAGATAAATAAAATGAATGAGGTAATTCACGTATAGTTTATTTACATATATATAATAAATACAAATAGGAAATAGGTTACAAACCCAATTATATGAAGTATTTCCTTAAAGGAACCAAGAGCCAAAACTGGAGATTAAAATAAGTATAGATGCAAAATGAATAGAAGTAGATAGATTAATAGGCCTCATTGATTCCGACAACGAGCCCCAATTTCCAAGACAGATTCATACTATTCATACGGAAAAGATTCATGCTAGCATATTTGGGTGAGTACAAAAGTGACCTGAACAACCGTCAATATTTATAAACGTAACAAGATCTGCGAAAATCCCAAATGACTGGACGGTTGTTAATAAGAAAATTGCTTATAAAATTCAATAGCACAAATAAAATGAATAAAAAGACGTAATAATTTACATTATATAAATTATGGTGTCCTTCAAGGAAGAGGAAGGAACAGAGGAAGTCTAGAAGATCCGTGAAGAAGACGGAAGGAGAGAGAGGTCGGAAAGAAGGTAGAGAAGGAAGAGAAGAACATCAAAGAGAAGCGACAACGGATACGCGTAAACCTTGAGCTGCGAATGCCGAAAAACCGACAGAGGTTCGAAGTAACTGACGCGTTCTCGGGAAAACTCATCAAAGAGCCGTGGATGGATAAATGTAACCGCCCGTTTAGCGTGAAACCCCTCGCTAATTTTAATTGCTGCCTGATTTACGTCTCGATACGTTCCTTTTCGCTCTTCTATTTTTTTCCTCTCTCTCCACTTCGTGCTACGAAGATCCCCTACTCCCTAGTGCTTTTCGCACATATGGATGGACGTGGACGTCGCAGCGAGGAACTCGTTCTGTGGCCGAGAACGCGACGGCTCCCGTGAAAAATGATAAATGCCTCGAAGACAAGCGGATACGGATTACTGTGATTTGTCGGTACCATAGGGCGACGATTTGTCACGGAATTTAATTACAGATGCCGCGAGGAATGGTCTATGTGTTTACCTGACATACGACCTCATGCAACTGTAGTTATATGGTACAAGACATAAATCACATACTATAGAATTGTTCTCTAGTTCAAGTGTTCGTAAATGTTAAACGATACAAAATTGAGAGTCAACGATACAAAACGATACAAACAAGTCGAAACAAACAATACAAAACTACAATACAAACGATACAAAACTACAGTCACTGAGTTATTAAGGAATGAAACTGTCATGTGCTCTTATTGAATGAGAAAGACACATAGACCCGAGATGAACCTCTGTACATAATTCGTGAACAAAATATCTTTTATCTTGATATTTTTCGCTATGAATTCTTACTTCTCATAAATTCTATTTCTTGTAAGTCTTGCATGTAATTTACATCTAACACAATAAATTTAATTTTAGAAAGTAAATGAAATGGAAGAAAGGAGAAAAAAAAGCGCATTCGTGTTGTGCATTGTCAAAAGGAGCAAGTCTCATCGATATCTAAGTTCTACCTGTTTCCTAGTTCAGGCATATATATTTCAGTACAGAACTAGATTCCATTTTCCTCGCACGGCATTCTACTTTTCATACGTACCCAGGGGAACACGGAAGCGACCTAAGTGCGGACGCAATATTCAGTTTGGTTTGATGCCACAGTCCGTCACCCCTGCGGCTGTTTTCAGACAAAACAAAGAAACCCATCCCTCCCCCCCCCCACGTCTATATTTCCTCGTTCCTGTCATCGTTGTACTCCCTTCTCGTAGGGCGGTACTCTACCCCACCTAGCCATCCTTTTCTTCGTCGACCTGCGCCTTTCTTCGATCGTGGCACTCGGAAGTTCGGGGCTGCGGATGCGGACATTAGGGGAGACAGTAGCGTCATTACCATTGGCTCACCCCTAGACATATAATTATGAAAATGATGGGGCTTGAAGAACGATGAGAATAGAAGTGCCATGTACTTTTTATCGAAGTGAAGGAAGTGACTACTACGTTAGCAAGAACACACATAAGAATTAGTATATTAAAACTAGAATATGATTCTGGCACGAATATTTATGGGAAAGAGAAATATTCAGATTTATTTGGTGTTTCACAAAATATAGCATCAAGTTGGATTATATTACTTGAAGGATGGAATGTTTTAACAAGAAAATTTGTTTTTAAAAAATGACACATTCGTACTAAAATATTTTGTGTTTGTGAATGCAATCATATTTTATTTCAATATATTGTATTCTGTTTTCTTCATCCTAATAACCATGCATTGAAACAAACGTTTTATATAAACGCCACTTCTTACAATTATTATGATGAGTTCAAAGATCAAAGAAATAAAACATGATCCGATAAAAACTATGGAAAATAGTATTTTTAGGTATTATCGGTTTGACCGAGTTACCAAGGATTTCCAAATATTCCCGAAGAAGGAAAGAAAGACAAGGATCAACTGTACTGTGCGAACGTCGCCGTAGAATACTGTCTTTGGCAGACAGCGTGGCACCGAAGGTTCTCTATCCTCGTTTTTTTCTCGGGCGTGGCAATAAGGAAGTGGGCCCGCTGCTTAAGAAAACAGAGAGCCGCCAATATCGGGCAGGGCCTGCCGACTGCCTGAGAAAACAGTGAACCGTTTTCGGAATCCTGTCAAGGATACAGGGTGACTTAGCTTTCCATCATGAATGAAAACCTCAATGCTCGCGAGTTGTCACGAAAAACGCCGAAACGTTCCCCAAGCAGCGGATACGGGCAGAAATATTTTCGTGGATCGTACCATGCTTGGACTACTGGATCTTCTGAACCGCATATCTTAAACATAGATTATTCCACTATTGAAATTTTCAACATAGAAAAATAATTAAAAAATGTTTTGCGGGAACTTTTAATATTTTTATTACTTTACATTTTCATTTATTAAACATTTATATAAAATAAAATTATATAAATCTATATAATTCTTATACATTTCTAAATATATATTTTGGTTTATTAACTATTTAGTTATTTTATTTTAATTATTCTGTTCTCATAGTCATCGCCCGGATTAACGGATGAAAAAATTTATATGAAAATGAAGAGATAAAAAAGCATTGTAATACAAGGCATACAATGAGATTTGCACAAAAGATGGGCCTATTGTCTCATAAAAAAATGCAAGCTATCGTCTTTTCGGAATGTTTGCCACAAGACAGCGTGGCACCAGTGGCCAGAAAATCCGTCTCAACGCTCAGAGTAGGCGGTGACCACTTAATTAATGGCCTGACGAAAGGCAGCGGCAATTAATATGATACCAGTTTCCTTCCAGGTTCGGACCCCTTGGTCCAGCTTGCACGTGTGAAAAATCCAAGGACAACATTTATTACAATTTGTGACATGATATTTTTACTGTGACCTTTTCATCGTTGTATTGTCGTAGCATGTAAAACAATATGGTAATTAAATAAACAAACAATATCAGGTAGTGAACGAGGCTTTACTGACAAAACAAAGTATCATTAACATCAATCTTATTTGTTTTGAAACAAAGCGTATTTGTTTCAGGATTTGAAGGACACTATCGACCACATTAATGGAAAACAAATTATATTTTATATAGCAAGTGACAATACATCTAATCCTTTCTGAAGATTTAAAGACTTTATCATAAATTTTATAGATTCAAATTATTTTTTTGCAATTAACTCTGCTACTTTCTTTCGATCACTTTCGACCTAGTTATATACATTTTTGTAACGTTAGAAAGGTATGTTCAGTTAAGACAAAATATGGAAAAAATGTTATCGATATGCATAATTTCCAATTTTAATTTCTAATTAGAATTCCGATTTTAAACATTTTATTAAAATATTACAAATCTTTTCTGATTTCTAAACTGAGAACAAAGTTAAAATATAAAAATTCGACTTTCTAGCCGGGTTAAGTTGCACTTCCGATTCGTCCGGCAGTTTGTACGCACCTTACCGATCTCCACCGTAAAACAAAACTCGTTATCATCCTGTGAGCGACGCCAGTCCTGTCTTTTGATTTAACGAGTTACCTTGCGACCAACGAAAAGTTCGGTGAAGGTGCAACGCGAATATTGTGTACTTTTGCGTCGCGAAACCCATAATGGGACTTAATGGAGCTGACTGTCAGTGCAGAGTTTCTCCTTGTCTCGGTGGCAAAGTGTGACTGGACAATATGTGCTCGGTAGTCATGCTGCCACCGTTATTTGACAGGACGTGTCCGCGCACACGTGGACATACGTACATTGTATGTACCATAAATGCACATAGTAGCAGAAGTGTAATGGTCGAAGGAAGTGAATGTCAAAACGGTTGAAACTGCGTTGTCAATTGCGACAAGTAAATTGTAGGTAACACAGTGAAATACCTGTGCATTACATAGTCTGATAAGAAATTTATAATTGACAATCATTTTTAAATGAAGAACATAATAAGTAATGTATATATAAAATTATAATTACTTATAATATTGGCGTACATAGTAGATATTGAATAGTTTCTGCTTCATATAACTTATATTCATTTCTTACATTATTCCAAATTTATTATTGTTTTATTTATTAATGTTAAATATTTCTTTATACTTTTTTTGCGTTGACAACCCAACAATTGGCGATTTCTTTTCTCTTCAACTATTCTGTGGTGGCGAGTGTCGAAGTCAAGGTATTCTCAGAGGTTCAGTGTTTTGACACGATGGCACCTCCAAGGATAATCCTTTAAACGACCTCAACGGGTGGTCCTCGCGAGTCACCTTGCTAGAAGGACCTGCCTTGTCGCTTCTGCCTCTAATCCCGTGGGCCAATCCGGCACACGAGCACTTTCTGTCGTTCTCTAAGCAAAGAAAGTCTGCGGTTAATCCTGCGAAAGTCCGGGAGCCTTACACTGCGCGCAGTTCCTGTGTGCTTTTACCGAATTAGCGTATCTGAAAGTATGAAAATTGATTAGATCTCAGAGATCTCTTATTTGCTTTATCGTATTGAATTTTTATTATCGTATTCAATAATATAGAATCTATAGATGATAATTTTTCGTAAAAAAATATTCGATATATATTTTTCTCTATCGTAGTTGGAACACAATGCCATCATTGTCTTAGAATATACACGAATACTGTTACAGTCACACATATGTTCCACGATGATGAGCATCCTATAACCTGATATTCGAACAGGGATTCGATTGTCAGGCCGAGAATCGTAGAAACGTATGAAGTTTGAATGGAACTATAGGATTTGCATTAGATTCGATAATTAGGAACTGAAACCTAGTACATACATCTCATTTTGAATATTATTCAAAATTAAGTATTTGAAACTTGCAAAAGTTAAGATTACTAATAAAAGAAAGCTATAATTATATTCATTTCTTTAGTTAGTAGTAATAGTCATTTAATTTTGAGTTTAATTTAATTTTATGAATTTTATTTTTATCAGGACAAAAAGAAATAAATAGAAGGATAAAGATGAGAATAAGAAGAAACTTATCGGCTACTTGGCCTCTCCAAGGCTCGCGTTTTCTACGGGTGAACCTTTGTCTTCATTTCCCGGCATCCGGTTCCGGTCCTTATCTTACGTTACACATGTAACCTTCTATGCTATTTGGTCCATTGTTGGCCACATGTGCCTCGTCTCAAGAGGTTTGCTTATGTTGGCCCACCTAACATAGCAAAGCTATGCCGAGTCTCGAGTGTAAACTCCGCCGACAGACCGATCCTGGAATTCGATTGCATCTAATCGTTCTCTGGCAATGATATGACTCTATTTAAGTAACCGCAATAAGTTCAGGGCATGGTGAACGACTTATTTCGCTATTTCCTACAAAATATAACACAACATAGAATTAACTTCATTATGGTAATATATTTATATTCCGTCATTCGTAATTATTTAATATTCTCTTATTTGTAATTATTGTCTTTCATAGTTTATTTAATTCAAATTTAATGAAAATATCAATCCAGCGACTATATATATTTTTTATTTAGTAGGGAGATTTTTACTTACGTTGCTTGATAATAAACGCTGCAATTCAAGACGAAACTGTTTGTGTCCCGAGAATATGGTTACCCAAGTGCAAGCACATGTATACGAGATGTCATCATAGAAAACAAGATTTCCACGAGATTCGTGATCCTGTGGTTTCCGGATCGACAGAGCGAACGATGTTCATCCTCGCGTGAGTTCGAAACTCCTGGAATCTCGTATAAAGTTTCTACTACCGTCGAGTTTCCCAGAACGTACCTGCTACGAGATGAAATTAATTCCTGGTTAATCTCCGCAGAATGACTATGAAAAATCCTTCATGGTCATAAATCAAATGCATCCTATTATTCGAACATATTTTTTCTTCGAGGTGAAAGCTTTTATAAAATAGTAAAATAAAAAGGAGAGATCCACCAACATGTCATTTTTGCAATTGCCAAACTACTAATAAACGTATCTTTCTTAACTGCCTTAAATGGATATCGGGCAGCGTATTCTAAACGCTATATTGTGAAAACTCTAAATAAAAATCTCAGTAATGGTAAATATGTACAGCTTCTTCCTTTCTAAAAGACACGATATTATGTAATAAAATCTAATCTCCATAATATTTACAGTCTTCATCATCGTCGTTAATAACCATAGCGTTACAGTTGATGCAACTGATTAAAACCTATTAAAGGAAAAGGAGAGGAAGAAGATAAAAATTAAAAAATTGCAATCGATGAAGTGTGAGTATTCCTTTTGATCAATCGAATGTCTCTCAAGTAACAATGAAGTGACACAATGGCAGGGCCGAATGTCAAATCCAGCGGAGGCTGCCGATCAGTCAGTGACATCTAATAAACGAGTAAATAATTTCGGTCACGTACCACTAGCGGGTACAGTCACAATGGCAGCTCCTTAAATAGGATTATATTAAGCTGTTTCACCAGCGATGAATGGCGAGTCAAATGGAGGATCGTCGAGGATGTTTTGGTAGGCGCGACTACGTGAGCAGTCGATGCCAGTGCCGATGCTGTGCCACCTCGGAGCAGTACTGGCACACGAAGAACACGAAGAAGAGGAAGAAGGTAGCTGACAGGTGAATGGTCATGGGCATCTTCGTCGTCTCTTGTCCATCAGCTTTCCCACGTCCTGCAGAACTAAAAATCGCTGTCCTTTCGTCCAGCTTTTCTTCGTACTTTTCACGTCCCTTTTCTAACTCTGAAATTCAACGCAAGTTTCGAGATTATCGAATAAGGTGGTATTAAAGCGTGATATGTGCAGAGATTGTAGTGGAAATTGGGGTGATTATATCTCATACGTATTTTGATAATTTTAGTATATTAGGATGGTATAGTAGTACAGATCAATAGGTGTTATATAAGTTGTTAACTTATTAGAATCTACCATATTATCCATCGATGAAAATTGATCAATGATTATATAACAAAATACTGTTTTGATATTTTTTTATTTATATGGCAAGCTGTAATAGGTTCATTTGAATTTTTGATATTTGAAATTGTATGTACACCGAATATTCTCGAAATTCGTAACTGATTTCGTCATCAACATGAATTTGTCATTGCAAATTCTCTGAATACCACAATCACAAATCAGCTCTGGACGTTTCGACGAAAAGGCCAGTATATCGAGTGCGCGGCCCGTTAAACTTTCATTTTGTACCGTATTCTGTTACTCATTTGCTCGGACACGGACACTTCGATTGAACCTCTGCCCATAAAACAGAGGGCTTTCATCGGATACAAGGCACCCAGTACGATCCGAAAATTTCGACGAACTATTTTGAAGATGCGACGGCGATTTAAAAAGCCCGCCAATAGGAGATTCTCGACTGTCGACCTGTCGTTGGATCGCCGCTCTTTGTCGTCGAATTATTTTAGCGGCCGATATTTCCATCCGTACTGCCACCTAAGCGAGGCTTCGAGCCAAAGTCAACACAGAACGAGCATCCTCCTTCTCGCTTCCTTTCAACCCCTTTCTTTCTATCCTGCTTTTCCCCATGAACTTCCAGAAACGAAATAGAATTCATGGATCGCGTATTTAGCGACTTCTCGTGTATGCATAACGCAGTAGGAAAATATCGTTGATATTCCAGGATTTCCAAACTTTAATTACGCTACATCAGATCGAAATGAAATTATCACTCTTTTCAGTTTCGAAGTTAGCATGTTGGCAGATCATGGCATAAATCATTTCAAATTTTATGTAGGGTTTTAATATTCTTTGTACTAATTTTTTCACGTTTATTATACTACTCTTTATTTCCTCTTGTACCTGATATGATAATTCGTTTGTCAGTTGATAAATTCACAGGAATTAATCATAGAATTGTGCAATTTTTCATCTTCTTTTCTATACTAAATTCAAATATTGATTGAATTTTAAGTTTACGAAATAAATATCATTGGCCATATTGTATAACAGCGATATCTATAGTTATAATAATGGGATAAATTTATGATACAATGATAAGGTAACTAAAATAATGCGTTACATATCATTTAGCACGATCTTTAATGGAATGATCGATCCAAAACCTACAGTAGTGGGGGAAACGCAAAACGATACTATGGTTTGTTAAATGCACAGGTGTTGGCTTTTATTTTTATTTCGACGTTTCGGGTAACTAGACGGCTTGGCACCTAGCATGCTGCCGTCATCGAGGCACGAGCAACTATTATTCTTCCGGTCGATTCGTCGATCGGCGGAACATTTTATCGTTGATTTATCTGTTGTTTGCTTTCTCAGTACGCGCAGAAACACAGCAAACGACCGATTTATGAACGGCCGATATAGGGACAGGATTTGAGAAGTCGCACCGACGGTAACTTTGCTATAACGAAAAACCGGGACACACGGTTTTACGTGTTGCATCATGCATAGAATTGCAGATTGCTTTATTTTCAGAAACTTGACGATCCACACGACGACAAAATGCTGTGCTATTTTGATTGCTCGTTAATCATTAATCGAAATGACGGATGTAGGAGCACATAAGTAGATATACATAGATATGTGGATGAAAACGAGTGAAGATGTAGGAGGATATAGATATAAATGAATGCAGATGATGCTGTAGGAGAATGTACGAATAAATGAATGCAGATGAAGATATAAAAAAATCTGTGATAATGGCAAGAATAAAAACATCTGTAATAAAGGGTTATGTACTTATCATCGATACATTTATACAATTTCTTTAGTTCGCGATATTACCTTCAAAAATGATGGGAACGGTATTAAATATATCGCTTTCTCGGTCAACATTAGGGGAGCAACCATGCGGCCGTGTATTCTTAACGCTGAATCGTGAGTTGCAACGAGTCGAGTCAAAGTGATTCAAGTGGCTCCGCGCGAAGGCAAATATTTAACAGGGAAAGATGAATTCCATTGGAATTCCACGGTGTCCGTAGACAGCACGGCACCATATCGCTCTATGGTTATCGATGGCGTCACTCGGTAGAAAATTTGTCAAATGAACTTAATTTCTTAAAAATTTCTAATGAGAAATTGAAAAAATGTAATCTCTAATCTAAATAAAGAAAAAAGATATTTTAGTATATTTAGTATAGAAATTTGAGGACTAAAATGCTTACTGGATTTTGCATCCCTTTTCTAAATTTCCTACTAAACTTTAACCTTATTGTTCTCTTCTCGGTTCTATATGACTCAAAATGAATACATATTATATTTCAATAGATATTAAAATATAAATAGGGTTCAAGGTTTGGTTTTAGTATTCGGCATATTTAATCTTTTACTTTTTGTTTATTCCACACATTTCATGAATGAAATATTCCTTTCTGAAATTTGGAGAGAAGAAACGAAGAGAACAATAATGTTAAAATATCTCAGGCTTTACAGATCCATGCGATTTTCTCGTCATGACATAAAACGTATAAAAGTTGACTGATGAATGAGCGCAACATCTCACTGCCAAAAAGCCAACGAGATTCGACGATTCACGAGCATCGTATCGAGCCGATTATTTATACTATAAGCAAAATACCGGGGCTCCCGGGCACACGGTCGTGTAGCGTCGGCCGCACTCGTAATTCGAACGGAGGATCATCCGGCGGTGCTGGCCTGTCAGAAAACGAAATACCATCCGGTCCACTTCGAGCCTCCACTCGAGGATGGGGTATTATGAATGAATCCCCGAGACGAGGGAAGAACGGGTGCAGAGAGAAGAGAGAGAGTGATTCGAGTCTCTCGAGCCTCTCCAGGCTCAATGGAACCGAGAGAAAAAATCCGTGTGGTCATTTTTCGATCGCACAATGAGGCTGACTGCTCGCATCACCTCTCTCGTTGCTACTTCGTCTCGCTACTCGCGTCTCCATGTTGCTGCGTCACAACAGTGACACATACAGGAGGGATTCCTGACTATACTTGGTGGAGGCTAGCAACGGAGAAAGGGGAAGAGGGTGCGAGCGGGACGAAGAGGAGAAAGAGAAAGAAATTCGATGTGGCTTCACAATGAACCTCTTGGATGACTCGCACCAAGGAAGAGGTTCCATCCAGGTTATTTATGCGATCTCATTCTGAGACGAGGTGACACGACCATGTCCCGTAAACAATGCGATCTTACGAGAGAAGAATGTCGACTGATTCGATTAACGGCGATGATTGGTTGTATCTTGACTTTCGTCCGTTCCTCGACATTCCTTGCGCGCCTCAACCGGATGAAAAGAACGACCGTTTCATGGTGTATCTGTAATATAGAGATTTTTAGTTCAAGGAATAAGTATACGCGCTTCTTGTTACTGGTAAATTATGCAGTCATTTTTATGTCTAAAGCGAAATCGTAAGTTTTCAGAAATAGCGGCGAGTCACGTAAAAGTTACACGATACCCGTTACCTCGATCACGAAGCTTCCCGATCGATCACATGGTTTTATGCGAAAGCGTGATCCAGACGGCATTTCGAGAATCCTTCGTCGATCCATCGGTCAAGTCGTTGACATCTTGACGATGCGCAAGGAACGTCTGGCGTCACGTAAAAAAGCCGTTCGTCTTCAGGAACGCATCCACCCACCGTCGACAGGTTTGACGCTTTCCGAGGGCCTGATGTGGGGTCTACGGTCTACCGAACCGCAGGCTATACATATACCGAGCGCTCTTCAACGACCACGCTGTTTCAAATTTGCTTTTGAAATTTAACGGCTGTTAATTACGGCACCCTTAGTTAATTTTTGTAATAGGGTCCACTCATTTCTCATGATTAAAATTGATCAACGATGCAAGATGGAAGGTAATACCGTAATTGATGTTACTTGTTCGATATCACTTGGCTGACAATTTAAAAATTCTGTATTCAAATATTTTCAGGTAGTTTTTCCTTAGATATGCATAGAAGGATATTGTAAGTGTTACATAATTTATGTTTTCACAAGTCTGCTTTTGTCGTTAGGACAAATTGTTAGGTATTAACAAGCAGCGGAAGCAATTCTTGGTTACGATCCGCCTACCGATTTTAGCAGAACAGGAAAATGTTGGGTAGGTGACCCTCGCAGGAAATAAATGATTGAGAAACCAAATGTCATTTGTGTAAACATGATCATTTGTCTCATAAACTGTAATAGCTTGATGCATTCATTTGGTTAAAAACGGAAGTACCGTTTTCACATATTTATATTGTTCTTCATATTTAAATATCTAAAATTAAAAAATTAAAAATTTCAAAACTTCAAGGATATGAATTTAAATATTCCTGTACAAATATTACATACGTTAACTGTTACTATATATTTCAATTTCATTTCAGCCTATCTGTAAGAATCATCTCATTGGATCCACCTTGCAGTATTTATTTACATACAAGTGCACACTTTCTTTCGATGCGTAGAAATTTAGATTTCTACGGTTGTCACTCCGATAAATGATTCTGACGGTTGCAGCCAATTTCCTCCTCTGAAAGGAGGCAAGCAGTGCCAACGCTGGGTGGGTTCCGCTATCAAACGGTTGAACGCCTTCGAAGACGAATGTCTCTTGTCTCTTCTCTGATTTTTTCCTTTCGTCGTCAGCCCTTTCTCCTTCTACTTCCTTTTCCTAACCGGCAACTTTCAAGCCCCATTACTGTCTCTTTGAAACACGCCACAGTAGCCCAATGAGCTTTTTTATTGTTTTATTAGCGGCTACGGTTCGAGGCTCGCGCAAAAGATTGCCGAACATTTTGACAAAAAGCTGTCTCGACTTTTCGTTTTGCGCCACTGCAACTGACTTCGTAAATATCTATCTTTAATATCCTCTTCAACTTTACAATCTTAATTTCGGCGTCTACGCATGTCTTTATGTATGTATACGTAAACGAAACATCGAGTCATCTTTAAATATAATTAAATATCTATATTTTGTGATTAACATCCGATTGAGTGCACCATATGCTCCGTCTTACTGGCATATCAGTTAACATTGGGATTTCCCGGTATCCGTGCAAAGTTCAGACGAGACTCGACTGACGCCGTGTTTGTTGACGTATCGACTTTTCCAAAGAAGATCTTTGATTTTGATCGACACGGAGATTCACGTTGATCCGGGTTATTAGTGGAGTCTCTTGGTCCACAGCGAGTGCACGAAATGCTGGAATCAAGATTTAAACAAGCGTCGCGGTTAGAAAAACTGGTGAATCCGACTCCGACGATTCGTTCATCAGAGCTGGCTTCTAGTTACGTGCAAAATTTATCTTTTTATAATTGCTTGTCGCTCGCTTCATGACCCCTAGAGCGATTATTATTTCAGACTAGCGTGCGCTATCTAATTTTCTTGATCTTCGGATGGCATATCTGTCATAATATGTTCTTAATATTCAACGAGCAGCCACGACAGGTTGCGTTGTGTCAACATAACTCATTGCCAGTATCAACAAGAAACGGTTACAGCTTACGTGCGTGTCCAAGAAGATTCTACATGATCTCACAACCATGATCTTCCACCTCATTGTTATAACGGAGAAAAATTTGATAGTACTTCAATTACTTCATTTTCATTTTATACTTCATAAGCATCTACTTGATTATTTCTATATCAAGGAATAAGTTTGTATGTTAATTTTCTGATAATGGAATTTTATTGATATACAAATTTATATAAAAGAGAACACATACTTGGGCAGTGAGAAATCAAAAGGAAAGATGAAGCAAAAGGGTGAGCAAAGAATTATTCAAAAAGTAGAATGCTTTCTTGTATGGAGCAAAGATTCTTATTTTGCCTGCTTACAGCCTACGTTCGGTCTTCAAAGTGTACTCGTCAGACAAGAGGAAGTGCTTTTTGTCCTGCCTGCGCGTCCTACGCGTATATTTAACTTGGCATACCTACTTCAACACCTTCTGCCCGCAGAGAACGATCGCTTCTTTCTTCTATTGACCATTTCTTTAAAACGTTCGCTTTTTAGTTATAACTAAAAAACAAGAGGAAAGAAATAAATGGCTAACCTTGAATATTAACCAATAGCGCAACATCTTAGAAAAAATAACAAATTCAATATAAGTTTCAAATATACATTCATTTTTACTAAAATGATTCTAAGCATAATAATGCTGTTAAGAATGATTCTATAATATTAGTCTAATAATAGGTTTTTATAGCAAGATTCTATTCTTTTCAATAATCATGAACTCAAGATTATATGTATTTGTTACACGCAGAAGCAGGTATAGTTTTGACATTCGGTCACGCACTGAGAATATTTTGTCAATCGTCAGTCGTGCTCGTTAGCGGCATCCATCAGTGACGCGGACGCGTCTCGACCGCGACGCCTTGACTTCTCGAAATAATCATGTAAACGCATAGAACTCACTTTTTCTTCTTCTTCTTCGCTCTGTCCCAGTCATGTTGGATAGATGAAACATAAATGCACCATGTCTGGAATTCGTACAGAACTAAATCCTATTTTCATTATCCCAATGTAAAAGCTTTCTTCCATTTCCAACAACAAATTTCATATAAACAAATAAATGAGCACCGTTTTGAATCCATAAACAAGTGCCATTTTCATCTGGTAGTAGACGAGAAGACTTTGTCAAAATTGTTAACAACATGATTAGTTTCATACATAGTCCAATCTTTTATTAGTTTGATTAATGCAATAATATTTGTACCTATAAATTAATACATTGACTATTATAATGATCGATGCTGGACGATATTAAACTTTTTATGATAAGATTAAATTGGCGGGAAAAATGAGCGGCGTAAATATATGAATAAATAAGATCCAGAATGCGACGACGATACTCACGATGGTTGTTCGTTCGTGCAGGTGGTTTTGCACGAGGACACGAAGCGGTGCTTGCCTACTGTTTTCAGAATAAACTAGCGAGCTTATACTCATAACAAGAAAAATATTAAATCACCGTCATCGCCTGTACCACCCTATCGAGGCCCTTATCTGTGTAACACTTTTCGATAGTAGAACCGAGTGTCGAGTCAAGAAGCTTATTTGCGCTAACCTCGCCCCGATTATTTTTATTTTCACATCGAAACATTAATACATAATAAATTTACACAGGTTTTGATTGTTGCTGCTTCGTGTGAACGTTCACCACTTCGTTGAAAAAATACTCACCCAGAATAATTCATGGCTCGTAAAGCATTTTGCTGTCACGTTTAACACGCAAAATTAAAATAAATCTTCAGCCCGTGAACAGGCCTCCATGCTCACCACTAATGAAATCGTATCTTCTTGTTTCTTCTTGTCAAAAGGTATAAATACACCTATTTTGTTTCGTTGCGTATCGCCTTAATGGATAGGAAATTGAAATTGAAATAAATGTTCTACAAATAGGCGCCTATACTTATCACGAGTAGAATCGTGTCTTCTCGTACCCTTTCCTGAAAGATATAAATGTGTCTAATCTTCTTTGTTGTGTATCGCCTTAATGGTTATAGAAACGTTTGCTATAAATTTATTCGCTTGTCATAGCATGAATTCTATATGTATACCATGTACGTATATACCAATTTCAGGTCCAAAGTTTTAAGCCATATCAACGACGCACTGATGCACCGATTGAGCCATTATGAACGCTGGTAATGCTATTTTGAAGACAGGACGACCTGCGGCCCAATCCGCGTTGTGTTCTCGTTCTACCGTGACACCACAGGAGGCACTCGTATACAATAGGTTTTGCGTAAGGGTACGCCAGGTCCATGACTAAGGAACGCTCGATTTACCGTGAAATCGGTGAATGTAACCGTATGTACACTCGCTTCCCCTCTGTCAGCACGATGATCTTTTTCAGGGGATTGTGTTTGAACAAGGAAGTTGTTGGTATCAATCCATTTTCAATTAAAGTTAATTGTTTAGTAATCATAGATCATTGTTACTGCTAAGTGCTACATGAAATTGAGGAATGCATCTTTAACGATAAAAACACTAACACACATAGTGGTATATAGAAGAGCTATGCAGATTACACTGTCACTATTTCAGTAGTCACCACTTTTATATTACAGGCAATATTTAGTTAACACATATAATCTATATAAAATGTTTCCAATTTGTATAATTTTATCAATTTCATTAATGTTGGTTGAAGTTAGGAAGTTCTTTACAATCGCTGACAACTGCAAAATACAAGTATAAGGCTATGCAATGGATACGTGTTCTGATTCTGACGAATGAAAACCTAATATTGATCAGCTTTAGTTATTACATAAGGTGATTGTCTCGCTGAGAGCCAAAAAGAGAAGTCGCCGATTACTAATTAAACAACGTTGCGACATCAAAAGCCGATACCGCCTGTATTTAGTATATGTGATTCGTTTGAAATCGTTATTATTTTCACACTCTTGTTTTCACTTCTCACGTATGTACACATAGAGTAATAAAGGCAACAGCGACTTCTTTTGAGCCCACTAATGAGAGATCACTCTGTATTAAGTTTCGCATCATTCGGTTACTTTCATATGACTACAAAAATTTGATATAATTAAAACGAATTGTAGAAACCGATAAAAAACGTTTCATTGGAAAATCAGCATTCACTATAACCGTTAGCCTAATAATTCAACCCGACGTAAAAAAGCGTAAATCGATCGAACAAGGATGCGGCTACCTTCTCACGGGAGCAAGCACGGCGTAACTATCAGAACACAAACTCGAAACAATCAGTTCATTGTCTGGCTCTCATTGTATATCTTTCTAGGTTGGGAGGATCGCATCCACGGGCTTGAAGGTGCATCCACGCACAATACGCGCGCGCGATGTGCGCGTAACAAAGTAACAATACAATCGGTAGGCGACAGGAGGATATCACGCGCACCACTGGCCACCGGCAATGACTTAATGCTATTTGGAGACTACGGCCTTCCTCTTGCACGCCATTATGCACGCGTGGCGGGTGTACTCGTCCGTGAATGCTGTAACACGAAGCCTAAAGAGAGACGCCGCGCCGACACAACGGAAATGTTTACGGTTTCGTGGGTCGCTTTGGGTCGCTTGCCCGGCAAAATGTGAACCGAGTTCTCTCAGATGAAGTTAAAGATGCCAACTCACATGGTGTTTTCCCTTTGTGTGACGCGTTCAATAGAATACAACGTTCATTCGCTGCGGATAGTTTTAGATCTATTATCAAATTATAACTTGTATAACCTCGTTCTTAATTAACTCAGATACATTCAGATTAGGCTAAATTTTTAGTTATTATCAGCTGACTTGCCAAAAGATTTTTTGCCATTTTTCTTAAAAAATGTTGAATAGTGAAATCGATGTTGAGAAATCTCAAAATAAAATTATGCAGTTTGCAATCATCTTTTGAAAATGTAATGACAGAGAATTTAAGTACAGGAAGCCATTTACTGATGAAGATTTGGTGAAGATGCAATTCCAGGAATATGGAGCCGGTTGAATGGTTTAATGGCATTCGGTGTCAGAATCTCGTGGGTCGTACGTACGTGTAAACAGGCACGGTGTCGGGCAACGTGCCGTACGGGGGTTGAACACCCTAAAATTAGCCCCGGAGCGGGACGCGACGCGTATACTCGGACGCAGTACATATTGAATGTGGACCCACACGCATGGAGAGCGTGAAAAAATGCTTACATTATCATCCGTAATTTCGTAAACACACCGCGGGTTGTACGGGGACTAGACTATGGGATCCCGTTGGTGCACTCGTTGCGGGTGGCCCAAGAAACCTACCGTCTTCCGTAGTTTTCACTCTGGGAAGTGGGTCTCCCGTGGAAGACACATAAAAAATGCTATACATTACGATTAAGAAATCCATGTGTACTCATGTGTTAATAGAATAAAAGATGGTGGTAATCTCTATTAATAATATTTATGTTAGGGTCCTCTTGCACAATATTAATTCATTTATTTAAGGAAGCCCAGGTATAGTAATCATACAAATATTTTTAATAATAAATTACAGTTGTTAAAATTTATATTATTTACTGAAATATTAAACCAGAAAAATACAGTTGTGGTAAGTAATTTGTAATCTTTAGAGGACAAAGGAAATACATAATCATGAGTCGAAAAATGAAATGAAAGCGCTCTTTTCTACAAATGTGAAAATCATGATACCAGAGGAATTATTTCGTCCCTATGGTGGTCGATGTTGTAGACAATGCAGAAAATAAATATAAAGTATTCGCGAGCACAGTATCATTCGATGAAGTTGTACCATGAGGGACGAAGATGGGTAGGCGCATACGGTTAATTAATTGCCTATTTTAAATTCGAATTACCATGCTATAATAACGTGTGATGCGTTAGGGTAGCCTCCGGGGTCAATGTTATGGACGAAGAAGATAGACGCGCGGAAGGGACGGAAACCGGCAGAGACATCAGTACATCGACGTTCCTTGATACGTTGGTAGGTGTGCCAATTAAATTCGAAATTACTGGCGAGAACGAACAAACTGTTGCGACGTGTAAATGTGTCTACCAATGTGTTCCTGGGAACGTTTCGCACAACCGATTTAGCATTCAACGTCATAATGACGTTTGCATTTTCGACTGGCGCCATTGTTTACTTTATTTCGAATTAAACCGCGATTAAGTGTGATCTCATCTACAATCTACACGAATATCCATACAATGATCGTTACGTTTCACTGTCCGCTTAGATACTTTTGACAGCAATTACATATTTTATTTACCGAATGAAACGATATCTAAATTGGAACATTTTCAAAATCAAGTTAATCAAAATCTTTAGCTCTAAGTAGTTGATTACTGTAGGATAATAAGTAATGTAATAGACAAAAATTGAAATTTGAAATTAATTGAATTATGTGCTTATAGTAAAATCAGTATCAAAGAGGAAATTACCAGATGCAGTGTTAAAGTCAAGTTCATTTACAAGCACTAAGCAATTTCTTGTAAAGAGTGAAGATGGATTTTGTTACTTATTACATGATAATAATTCTAAGAAAACTTTCAAGTTTTAAATGAAGAGATACGTTTCGTAATAACTATAGCAATATTCGGGAAGCGAGCTGGCCAAGTTCGATAAATATTTTTCTCGACAGAGATACTCATAACAAACCCGGGCGATGGTCGTGCACCGATAAACCGCTTTCGAGCGATTTTCACGATGGTGGTCGTGGCAGGGCGATGCTCCACATCCAGCGACTATCGATCTGTTCTTGCGGCTACCATTGGATAGCAACGGACCTCCGTTTCTACACCGACACGAACCAATTTCCATTGGTCCCTTCTTTTATTTTTATTTTTCGCTTTTTCTTTTTTACCAATTCTTTGTGTCCTTTTTTTCTCATCTGAGAATGAGGCAACCGAATGCGTAGAGAAAAGAAAAACCACGAGGGAGATAAAAATATAGACGTGGTACGGAATATTGTAACTTTCTCGAACATTTGTAATTGCCAATTTTAATTGGTCCCTGTTCGTTGCTCATCCCCACACCGTTCTTTTCCCCCATTTCTTTCCCCATCTTCCCCGTTATCTGCGAACAGCTTTTTTTCTTTTTACCCTTTGCTCGGACAGCGCCACTGTGTTGGATGTAAATGAAATTCTATTTATCCACCACCACGCTCGGCCAGACTCTTCCGTACCTTTTTTTCTGTTTCCACGTACACTTGCCTCTTGTTCCCGTGTGACCCTGTCCATTTGCTGGAATACGACGGAATGGAGATTTTGGTTCGTCTCTGTGAAAGTTTGTTCTAATGGACCAGGCGCCTCGCTCGATTATACTTCGCCGTTGCTCCAGCTCTAGGCGACTATTATTTTACTCAGTTATGTTTCTAAAAAAAATATTATATAATCTCTAAATATGATTTTTCTCCTCTAATAGAACTTTGAGATAAAAATCATGTATGTACTGGAATAAGGAAATTTTTCGCATAACTTAAGCTCATTAGATTAAATATTCCATCACTGGATTATAGCATGTCGTCTTAAGAATATCGTAGAACTTCTTTTTTAATATATTTGAAGCCGTAGAACTCTGGTTGGATTTATAGAATCATGAGATCGTGTGGTACGTATTGCATCATTTAACGATTATAGTATCTATATATCACGATATCATGAAATCTCATTCTCCATAACCCTAGATCGTAGAATTCAAATAGAATCATTTCAGGATTGTAAGACTTACATATTAATTTCTAAAAACATTATCTTGTTTTAGAAACTCAACATCATTATCATTTATAAGAAGCGAGACAAATAATTTTTACAAATAGAATAAAGGAAGGAAGAGGGAGAAGGAGCAGCGACTGCGACGATAGAAGTCGACTACGTGTAACGAGGTTAGGTCACGGTACTCCAGCAGCGATTCCAGTTTCGCGTTTCGCCGCGGGTCTCTGGGAAATGCACACCTGTCGTCTTCCCCTGAACGAGCAGACGATGGCGATGCCCCCTTTCTCTTCTACGCTTCTCTCTTGACGATGCGTTCGTTCTTCTCTTTTCATCCTCGTCCTCACTGTGTTGTTTATATCTTGTTTCCTTTGTTTGGATTTTTGCATCAGAAATATTCTTTGAAAACTAACAATCTATAATCGGGAAACTCTTATGTGTTTCTTATCTGCTTTCTTTTTTCAATGGAAGCTTTATTTATATGCTAGTAATTATATAATAATGATAGTAGTCTCATTAATCCTGAAAAACATACTGATATTATTATAGGTTTCTCGATTGTTTCAGGATAATCCAACAAGCACTACACTATTAAGGAAATGATAACAGTAAAAGTCCTATTACATATTTTCATTTTCAATTTCCTTGTTTTTATGGCTATGTAATAATTAATTTAATAACGTCATATAATAAAGATCAATCATACTTTAACTCTAATCTATTGTATTTTATACTGATTTAAGATTATGAAGGTTAATAAACATTCTAATCTAAACATTAATCTCTCTTTTTATTGTAAACCATCGTTTATTGGAAATGAGACAAGAAATCATTAGCGTTTTCGTTGTAACCTATAACCTTCTTTGTTACGGTTTTTCTGCTCCGAAACGCAATTCTGTAAGCTATCACTGACCGGTTCTCGACGCAGCATGCATCTCATTGCTGGGTTGCTTAGAAAAAAACGGTTGTACGTAAGTCGGAAACGAAGAAGGTTTACGCTGTCGATTCTCTTTCTCTCTCCGTCCATTTCGTAGAGCGTACTGTTTGTTTAAGTAAGCCGACGGCCAAACTTTTTTTCTCTTTCGTTCTCTTGTTTGAAATTGATGATTGCATGGAACCGCTAATACCGCCGCAACGGTTACGCGGGAAGAAACAGAAAAAAGGAAGTAACGATAGAGTGGGAGGAAAGGGCGGGAAAAAGCGAACAAGAGGACCGCGAGTCGACGTTGCAGCTTGAGCGTGCGACTAGCGTTCCTATCGTCGAAATGATCGTCATTCGACCATGGTTTTTCCGTCAACGCAATGTTTACGCTACACGTGGGAACGTAGTTCCAACCGTTTTTACCATAGAGATTTTACTCTTCAAAGCGAAACTTTTTTCTATCCATTTTGATCATTTCTATGGCACGATTAGTAATTTGGTAATCGCAAGGCGTTACAAAAAATCTCATAAGAAACATGTAGTATTCGCGAAAACAAGCAAAAAAAATCTCAATGAACATGAGCCTAAATACCATTAATTTCAGTATTACAAGACTTTTTAACAAAGTTTCGAAATTTAAAAATTTAACCGGCTGATTGTTTGATAGGAATTTATAAAAAAAACCTAAGTTTTTGAATAACTTGTATAATAATTACCGCGTTTAAACTACGTACAGTTAGGAACAAAAATAAGTGGACAGCTAGTGAAAATACATATCAATAAAGTTTCATTAAATATGGCTTGATTACACAAAAATGTCTAATTATTTAATTCCATTATTTATTAATTCTAATTATTTATTAAACAATCTATGTATTCTAAAGGTATATAATAAATAAAACTTATGTATATAACACTAGCATTAGTTGAATTAAAGTTCATTAATATGTACATATTTTCTTCCACTATGTGTCTACTTATTTTTTACCTCGACTATTCTTTTTATCGGTAACATGTCATGTGACCCGTCAATATACATTAGGCAACGCCGTGTTAATTATTCACCTAGTGGGCGTATGTCACTGTAAATGAATAGAGCTATGTAAAGAATGATTTCTGTTCTGTGCCAGTGACAAAATGCATCTTGCGGTTGAAGACCAAGAAGAATTAGAAAGGATCAAGTTTCAAAGGAGGGTTTTTCCGAGCGATTTCTGAGGCTGTTTCACAAAGAAAGGTACGATAACCATTTAGGTTAAGAATTAAATGAGGGGGTCGGGCATTCTCCACAACGTATTTGCACGCTGCAGGGTGGATAATTTTAAGTGTTTGCCGTGGAGATAAAGATCGAGAGCCGGATGACTTCTGCACCCTCGAATTCTGCCGCTCTAAAATTGCCCCAACCTGAGTCGGTCGCATGGAACCGCGTGTGTTTGCTCGGTTTAGAGACTAATGCCAGCCCACCATCCCGACAGTTTACATTCCGTGCAAATACCTCTTCTGATGTCCATCACTTTCGCCTGTCGATCGCTAATTCGATTCTGCCTTTGATAAAGTGCCTGTCACAAGCAATTAATAGACTTTACCATAATTTTCTGTTAATTCAACAGCCGTCACGTTACCATTCACCATTTCGGTTCTTTAAGTGATTTTCAATAAAAAACACATCTTTTTGCATCCTTTTGAATTTGCCTTCAATTCTCTTATTTTTAGATTAGGTAGAAGTTTTTAATAAATCCCGCCATAATTTTCATTCGCTATGTTATTTCCTGAACAATTTCCAATAAAAAATACGTATTATTTTTGCATTCTTTTAAATTCGTTTTCAATTTTCTTGTTTTTGAGTTAGGTAAAGATTTTAATAAAATACAGTTATAGAGATTAAATGGAAAAATTAGCAACGAAAGAAAAAATATATGGCAAATTTCTGGAATACCTTTTAACAATTACGCTAGAATTGAATGTGATTTGACCAAAAAGAAATTACACATAAAATATTGCGTTAACGCAACGTTGGTTCTCGATAGATAAATAGCTAAAACTCTGACGGAGCCAGTGTGCATTTTGGAATAGGGCACACGGTTATGTTCCAAGAGATTCTCGACCCTGGGTTTTCCATAAACCAAAGACCCTTAGGCGAAAGGAACAGGATAGACTAACGCGTGCTCGGAGAGATTCTGCTAACTGGTCAATAGGTATATACTCTATCTTTCGGCGAACTAACGGATTGCCGACACGAAACGTCCTAAAGCCCAGCTTTATCCTGAGCACGTGTTTCGGCAGATGCAGTTCAATACCGCCTCGAGCGAAAACCATCGAACATCCGGACGAAACTTTACTCGTTACTAAATCGTAGAGCTACTGTGTTAGTTATTGAGCTCTTTTTCATATTAATAACAAATATTAATTGTTAACGAGACTTTCGAACGCAACCTCTAATAGTTAAACACAACCTCTTTATATCTTAATTTTACGGAATACTAAATTATAGGGCAACTATGCTATGTAATACTTACTGAACTTTTTCTTATACTAATAACGGCTGCCTTTTGACTATAACCTCTAATAATTGGGTATGTACAACATAACCTCGTAATAATCTGTATAATTAACAATGTAAATCATATTAATGTCAAATGAAATATCTTGTAATTTCTATTATATATTTGCAGATTTGCTGCAAACTTTAAAAATAGATTCATGATAGTCGAGACTTATAACAGTGCTACCTAATCAAATTTGCCGAGTTACGAGACAAATTATGTACTTAGCTTGACTCAATTAACTTGATCGTACCCTTTATTATTAGCATTGCGCTCTGCAAAAAGAATTTCATCGAAATTACGCAGGCTTCGATGTCGTTCGATCATACAAATACATATCTCGATGAACAAAGTCGGCTGGACGTTGCAAGATATTCTTATCTTTCCATTATCGCCCACGTCGATACGGAGAAATAACGTTTCGTGAGTCGTGACTAGAAATAATCGAAATCGATCTCTGAGATGCAACAAAGTGCCAACCAAAATGCAGCGGTTGTATATACAATAGTCGAAGCATCTGTTTGAAAATTTCACGAAGCTTCTAAACGAGTTCACCTTTGTATTATTTTCGCAATCCTAAACGATGCGTTACTTTTATATTTTTTCCGTCGTAAAATCGTTCGGTTTGTTAATCCGATTCAAACGAT
Source organism: Bombus affinis (assembly GCF_024516045.1). Classification (NCBI taxonomy): domain Eukaryota; kingdom Metazoa; phylum Arthropoda; class Insecta; order Hymenoptera; family Apidae; genus Bombus; species Bombus affinis. Next base: position 13,536,518 of record NC_066344.1, read on the forward strand.
TGTTTGACCATTTCTCCCTTTTTTTTAATTTTACGTTTCATCGTGTTGAGTAAAACGAATATTTTTTTCGAGAGTATCGAAAATTTTCCCTCGCAATAATGGAATTAATTTTGATCAATGCCACGGATAATTAAAAGGTCCTATTATTTTCGCAGGTGTTTATATCGATCGTGTTTCGTACTGTATACATTTACACTTTTGTGAATACTGATGTTCATCGTTGAAAAAAGAAAAAAAAACGAATTGTAACGAAATATTTTTTTTCCAAGCACTTCTCTCTCCGTAATACCAACAAACATCCGATACGTTGAACAATAGTTTTACAAGTGTTGTATCGGTCGGTATCGCCGAACCGTGAGACGGATGGTGGGGCAAGGAGAGTTGGATAAATCGAGAATTTCGTGCAAAGATACCTCAAAAAAATAACACAAGGTGTTTTCGTTACGTTTCATTACGTTTATTTCGTAAGGTTTTCGTATTCGCACGACTTATCCTACGTTAATAAGTTTGCGATTATTATTACTAATTCGTAATATCAATACGTTTTCTGTATATATAGATCTGTCTATTTATACATATATAGCTTTATCTATACAATCTATATATCTAATATATATATATATATATATATATATATATATATATATATACTCTTTTTAATAATATACACGCAGAGATCTATCTACGATACGACTTTTTCCGTTTCAATCGTTTAATTATTCACACGATCCGTTTTGCAATAAATATATATTATATCTCAATCCTCGTCAAACTACCAATTTCGTGCAACCAAATCGCGCGCATTGGTTGCAAGGAATAACGTTACGCGAATAAATGCACAAAATGACGAGACACACAAACGCACTACAGGAAACGATCGTATTACTTTTTACGAATTTTTATCACCTTTGTCTCGTTCCATTTAATTAACTAGCAGAAAGAACTTTTATCGTTTTCATTGAATGTATAATTGGCTGGGGCTGATATTTTGAGGTTATAAATTAAAACATTAAGTCCGAGACAGATATACGAGAAATAACTATTGTTTATTTATTTGTTTACTGTACGTACATAAGAATAACATACGTACTTATAGGTTTCTTTGTTTCAATTTCTTTTATTTGCCTGTTATTGCACAATTGTATCTTATTAATAGAGTATTATTTGTACTTGCTAATACGTAAACACTATTTATAATTATAAATTGTCAGATTTCAGATTGAAACACCGATTGATGTCGTTTTTATGGAAATAGTTTAAATCTCAAACTGGAAGAATTATTTGTAAATCAGTATTTAAAATTATGAAAAATAACAAATGATTTAGTTCTAAAACCTTATGCAATCTTTTTTTATATCTCTCTATATATAATTTAAGCGTCTTACCAAAGATTGTGTAATAAAATATTACTGTTATTTATTTAACATTATCATCCTGAACGAGGCTCGTGGCGTCTTATCTCCCTTTGCGTGTCTCAAATTACTATACAGAATTGCTTGCAAAATATGTACATAAACGTTGAAAATTTTATAACCTCACTATATCACTCCCATCAACTGTATCCATTATGGTCACAAGAACGTTTGATGCGAATTATCGATGTAACTTTCTTCATCCATCAATTCTTAACCCAATTGAGAAAACGACTTTGCTACAGTGACTATTCTGTATCAGGTATAATAATATTCCATTAATCCTCGATTGTAAACATTATTACTGTATATTCTCATTTCCAATATGGCGTCCAAGATTAAGAGCTATATAAAGAAGATCAATAAATATATAAATAATATTCCAACATATTGCGAATATTATTAATGAAATTGATTTTAAAAACTATCGAAAATGATTACTAAAATAAAATTTATCAGTTTAAAAATTATATTGACATCGTAGTGCTAAAACCATCTGGTGTATTAAATTGCATTAATAATCATCCATTTCTTTATCAATTCTTCTATTTTATAGTCTAAAAATCTGTTTCTAAGTATCTTGAATATTGATCTCGTGTTTTTATCGGAAATGGATAATTCCGACAGGGACACGTGCACTGCCTGAAATATTTTTTTCTGTCTCATTAATTCGCTGCAGGTTTGTACAGTTGCAATGTGTGCAGAATCGTTCGTATCTTGATGCAAACAAGATCATCGCGAGAAGGAATTTTGAATCGGCCAAAATTACCGTAGATCAGTAAAGAGATCTGTCTTTGTTTGCTCAGGTGACGACGATCATCACTGATATTCACATCTGTTTTCACGCCACATCTCGCGTCATTCGCTCTTCCGATTCATTAATGAATGATCCAGCATGCAATAAAACTGATCACGTAAGTATTTAGAGATCGAAAGTATCATCCCGAAACCTCAATCTGTATAATACTGCCCTCCTTATATGTTTACGTAGTTAAAATGTCCTCTCTAATATTTTCCGATTTTTTAAACTTTGTTGGTCTTCCGTGTCCATTGCTTTAATTCTTGCACTTTAAGTAAATTAAAGCTACAATTTCTGCATTTTAAGTAAAGTTATATAGATTGTTACGAAACAATTATTAAATACTTGTAATTGAATAAAGAAAAACAGAGATTATAAAAAATAAAACCAACTTTTCCGAGTTTTTTGAAATGTTAGATAGGAGCAGAATTTGCTTTCGTTATTAAACTGCTCTACAACAAGTTCAAAGCATGAAATGAAACATTCTGACATTTGATTTAAACGATAATTTATGTGAAAAGAGAAACTTTGGAGACGAAAGCTAAAAAATGCATTACAAAATAATATTATTTATTATCAGATTCTCGGTCATCGAATTTTCTGCTTTTTACTCAATACAAACAAAGAAATGAAAAAAAAAAAAAAATTACTGCTGCCAGCTGCGGCCATTTTGAAGCTATATGTCAATCTGCTATCTCCTTAGATCAAGTAGTACATGTGTACTAAACTTTTTACGTCCCGAAGAAGGACACGTGTTCACTGTGATCGCGATAATGTCTTGAAAATGTCAAGTATGTATAACTTTAGTTGGTATACAACGATTCATTTCCTTCGTTCGTTATTTCTCGATCGATATATATATATAGAACCGGAATAAGATTCGATAGAGTATAAAATACCTCGAACTATATGTAGTTCCACTCCAACAACATATCTCTAATCGAAGTAGAAATTAGTGAATGCTGTTGCGTTGAATTATTCGCACAATTCACTGCAAGCATTTTCCTCGATAAGAATCGGTAATAATCGACAGACTCATAAGAAAAACAATCTTTATCAAGAGATATAAAATTTTATGATTTCATTAAATATAATTCTTCTACAATATAAATATAAATATATTTATAGTAATTAAAAGACAGCGCCAATACCTAAAATGTACTTTTTTTTTTGTTTTGATGGGAAAGAAATGCAGCTTTCGTATTTAAAAGTGTAAATCCCGAATATTAACTGACTATGAATATATAGCACATTCCAGAAAGTGATTTGATTTTGATTAATCTCAAATTGCTTTTTCTTAGATTACACAAATTAAGTATGAAAATGAAGTATTGTGGCAGTCCATTCAGTTGTTTAATACGAAGAATATTTCATTAAAGAGATTGAAATAAATAAAAGATGCTAGGGATAAAGGTGAACAAGGATCGTTTTTGTCATGAGTCCTTCAATTCTCACCTATTCGTTAAAATCCTTTTTTACTGCACCTATAAAGTGCTACGTTATACATTCACTGTACTATTATCAAGTACATGAACGATGAAATATCTACAGCTATTTTCGTATCGTTTAGTTCGTATAGTTTCGGCAAATTGAGATTCAAATTGATATTACTTTCACACCGTTTTATCATGGATTTCTAGACTTATCTAATTCCACTCTTTGGCGAGCTCTTCCGTGCACGGGATCCACTCTTGTTTCACATAAACCAAGCTCGGGTCGTAGTGCTCGGTGTGATATTCTTCAAGGCCTCGGTGATGAGGCCTTGAATTTCGGTATTCTCAGTACTTGTGCAACGTGATGGGTAGATTTCCGCTAGTGTTGACAGTATTGCAGTCTTGGTAGTATCTGTGGTACAAGGGTGGAGACGGAGCTGCGCTCGATGAGAGTGGAGTTGGTGGGCTGGATCTGAAAATTGTGGATACTTTACCACATTTTCCAAAGTCGTTCTGGCACAGGAAAACATCCATGGATAATAATTTGCGATATATGTAACACTGTTATTACATTTTTTCAAGCAATTAAATTTTGTTATATTTAATATCTCATTGTCATATTATGGTACAATTATGTTATAGAATTTATGTTACATTACAGTTATATTATAAAATTGTATTTTCTCTCGCTCATATTAAAATGAAGTTTCAGGAAATTAAATTTCTTACTTTTAATAATAAATATCTATTCTGCTCTCGCTAGAATACGTTATAAAATTTATATTATGCTATATATTCGCGCATCATAAAACTGCACTTTTGCTACATTTTAAGGAAATACAATTTAAAATTGTAAATAATTAATCTTATTACTCTTAGACGTCACCAATCTCACTACACTATCTACATATATTGTAGTACAATTATATTTCAATATTATATTCATATTACTTATATTATACTTATTTACATCATAAAATTTCATATCGCTTTAACTACAATACAATCTTTAATTTCAAGTAATTAAATCCTTTTACTCTTTTATACATTTATCTACTTACATATAAAAGACATCTTTGGAAAGAAATCTTACAAAAAAAAATCTTTTTTAAGTTAAGAAAAGATGGTAATAAAATATACAATGAAACAATTAATAATTTTGACCTAGATACATACATACTACAGTACTATTGTAAGTTCTAAATAATTAAATTGTTTTACTTTTCGTATATTACAATTCATTAGACATCTTGCCCAGGTAAAGGATAAACGACTGTAGAACAGCGAAAGGATCCACCAGTGATTTCTGTTTTTACCTGTAAAGCTGACAGCTCGGCGATTGGGTATCCTGATAAATGGCGGCGGCGTCGGGGCTGGCCGCCTCCTGGTACCATTGCGAGTGTCCCGCGCTGTTATTATGGTTTCTCGAATTGTATTCCGCATGATCCATTATGTAACCAGCCGTGGGCGTGCAATAAGGCGCGTACATGGTTCCAGGCGGCGAGCCGTTGCTCCTAGACACGGTGCTGTTGTGACCGTATCCAGTGGTTGCCATCATTGCCGCGACGGCGGCCGTCGTCGTAGTTGTAGTCGCGCAAACGGAGGGCAGGTGGTCCCTGGAGACCACCCCCGAACCCATCGACTCCCTGCTCGTCATAATCGAGTGTGCGTGAGGGTGAGGATGTTGAAGACCGTGAGGATGATGCGTATGATGTGGATTATCCCTTGTCATTAGAGCTGCGCTGTTCTCTCTCGTCGTCATCAGTGCATCCACGCTAAAACTAGTAGGATCTAATCCCATAGACACATCTTGAATGCTGTCTTGATGAACCTGATGAGCTTGATGCACTTGATGACCCAGAGCAGTTTGGATGACGCTTTGGCCAGCTACCGCGACGGCTGACGTCGTCGTAACCGCTGTCTTTGTGTCTTGGATAGGACTGTGAAGACCGTATTTCGCTTGTACAGCCATACAATGACTACCAGCGTCGTTTACCGGCTCCCTTTTCGGTTTACACAAAGTCGTCTCCAGGGTGCCCAATTTCTTCGTAGATGCATCCGACGGTGGCGCTATTACGATGTTGCTAGGTTTCGTCTCGTCCTGATTACGTTGCTTCTCGGGAACCAAGCCTTGTCTCTTTAAAGCTTCTTCTTTCTCTTTCAGAGCATCTTTCTTTTTAAAGCGCCGCCGACGCCTTAGATAAGAACCGTTATCGAACATATTGTAGCTATCCGGATCCAGCGACCAGTAACTTCCTTTTCCGGGCTTCTTGTCATCCCTCGGTACCTTCACAAAGCACTCGTTTAGGCTGAGGTTATGCCTGATGGAATTCTGCCAGCCTTGCTTGTTCTCGCGGTAATAAGGAAAACGCTCCATGATAAACTGATAAATCCCGTTTAACGTGATCTTCTTGTCGGGAGCGTTTTGGATCGCCATCGCGATCAAAGCTATGTAAGAATACGGAGGTTTTACCATATCCTTACCGGGATGGTGAATGTGTTGCTGGGTTATACCCGAGACTGGGTAACCTGCCGCCGTCGCGTAACCGCCGTACCGGTATTGTTCGTAGTATCCTGGTGCGGCACCCACTCCTGGATACGACGGAGTCCCCATCCCAACAGGAACCGCCGTTGCGTGCCTGTAATATGCATTCTGCTCGCTGAACAGCGTATGCATCTTTACAAGTGCACCTGATCTTGGCTTTACTTTAAACACGAGGGGGTGATTTTGGAAAGGATTCAGTAACGCCTGACCCTGTGATACGTGAATCTATATAATATATCTAGATCACTGGCTATATATATTTGCAGAATAGTTTTAACGTAATGACATTTTTATTTAAGTTAAGTTAAGTATCCTATATATCCTCGAGAGACGGCAGTGAACTTTGATTTTTACATTCACTCACTGATTTCGATCAGTCACATTTAGTTATTTACACTTAGTCACTAAACAATTGGATGGTAGAATCGATATACGATGATATAGGGAATTTCACTAGATATTTCTGGCCAAGTCGATACAGTCACTCACTGAAACTTTCGAATCGGCATGGTAGCCACTCGGTTCGATAGATCGTCGGCGAATTATCAATTCCGTCGGCGGTAGACGGAGACGGCGGCGTTCGTTTACTCGTTAGACCGTTTAAATGGTGTTTTGTTGACGCTTCGGAATATCTCTGTAGTCTGTTGGGAAGTTGGTCTCCGTCGATCGAGGAAGAGACAGGCGGCGCGGCGTGGTGCAAGACAAGGGTGCATCCAGTGGTCGATGCAAGGCTAACCCGTAAACCCGCGTGCACGCGTATTATGATACACAACAGGCCGGAGTTTACTCAACCCCGAGTAAAAACACACTGGGGCCTCGGCCTCGCGAGCGAACGAAGTGTTCGGTGTCGGGCAGCACGGCTGCGCGACCCGTACGTGCCGCTTCTCTTCGAAAAATCACGAGAAACCCCGTGACGGCCTGCCGCCTGTTATTCAACGGGCCACGTGATTGGCTAGCCGCCAATCATGTGACTCCACCTACGTGAGTCGACCAATCAGAGGGCTAGTATTAAAGGGAAATTCGTGGACGCCTCTACGGTTAGGTTGCCAAGGATCGTGCCACACTCCTAACTCAGTCACGCCCTCGTGACTCGCGCAGGGCCGACGCAACAAAAGCGAGACAATGAGCATCGCCCTGCGTGTGGTGTGAGAGCACACGCGAAATTTTTCCGCGCGCGACTACGCGGCCGTCGGATACTTTTACACCGTATACCCATCAATCGACGGATTTTACAAGATCGAAGGCTGGGCGTTGGATTATTGAGTTTCTTTGTCCAGAGAGTTTTTGAGAGTTTTGATTACGTTGTTTGGTTCGACAGATAACGACGGATATGGTCGCGGGATTACGGAGAATTTAGAAGTGACGACCACGTGGTGATTTCGTTCTGATCGATTCGCGTTTCTCTTACTTATAACAGTGTTCATTTTCTAGGGTATTGAGTGACATATTTTTTAACTAATCGGAGTTTTCCAACTATATACATATATATGTAGTGGTTTAAGGTATATTTAATGGATACTGTCTAATTGACTAAAATATAGTGAGGTAGAGTAGTTATCAAGGATTATATGTACAGGAAAGAGAATCGAATTATTTTGTGTGATACGAGAGAATTTTTGAAATTGTCGTCCTTAATTGTAAAAATCTTCAGCTTGCTATTTTAGGATCTTCGTAAAATTACCAACAACGAATATATTAATTTATCACTGTAATTACTATTGTGAACTGTCTTTCAAATCGAATTATTCGATGACAATACATGTCCATATTTTTCAATTAATTTTCACATAACTATCGTGGTCAATATATTTAATCAACTGTAAAAATTCAATATTTTTTCATCAAATTTCTATCTGATATCTATAAATAATTAATAATACGTATTCTTGCGTGAAACTTCGGACTGATAATTGTAATTCTATTGATTTTATCTTCGTAGTACTGTCGAAAATAAGAGTTGCTTGTATTTTATAGAGGTTCGTTTTGAAAGACGCGACGAATGAAAGTACGACGCGGTTCTTGCGCGAGAAATACAGATAGGTGTGTAATCCGTGGACGAAGAAACTCTAGAAACCCCCGGGGAAAAGGCTCTCGAGTGGTAGAGTTATATAGATAAGGGAGAGACATCACGTTCTTATAGACGAGGGATTCAATTTGGCGTCTGTTTTTCCAAGGGTTCGACTCCAGTCTTGCGAAAACACTCGAGAGGACACCTCGGCTTCCATCTTAGCGTTTCCACTGGGCTCCTCATGAATCCCTCTCCCTGAACTTCTATCCAGGTTCTCAAAATATCTTCGATCGTCGCGATGTTCCACTTTTTCGTTTCCAGTTCGGCGAATCGCGTTTCACAAATCACGTGCATCATCCGCGACAATTCTTCAAACTAGTCAATAGATTCGATAACAAGCGACGAATCGCGTCGGAGTTTTCCCACTTTGAAAATAATTTATTTTAAAAATAATTCCAATTAAAAATAACCGTAGAGATTCTTTGGGGAACGTTTTGCAACCATTTTGAAGATCTCAACCTATCGATTAGAAACGCAGAATTCAAAGTATCTATCGCTGTTATCGTCGAAGAAAATGTGATTTTTATTTGATGTTTAAAAAAGTTATTATCTTTGCCTGTTTGAAAGATCTCATTTGAATAAACCTTTTGTTGACAAAATCTCGTTTACTTTTGTTTTCGGTAAATGTACTTGCGTGTTCATATTCTTCTGCTTTCATGGAACAACGTGAAACATTTCGGCATTCAAAGAGATTTTTTATTTTCGCATTTGTTTGTCTGTCTGACTACAATTCCATGTTTAATGTAGTTCGAAACGAGCGTTTTAAAATGTTTTTTCTCTTTCGTTGCAAATCGCGAAAAACAAATGATCTTGAGAACCTTCGGCACGTCTGCAGACAATTGCAAAGTTTGCAAATTGCGGAAGTCTTCGAGAAAACGAGAAGGAAGGTTATCTTAAGAAAACATTTCATACAATAATTCATCGTACTGCCGATAAAAATTGTTTGACGTCGGTTCCTGTAATTTTGCGGATGACGAACACGAACGTGTGTCACGATAAGAGACAACAATATGACTAATTTTAAATACGTCGTCCTTCGTCAAAATGATATTCAAAAGTTACTCCTCGAGAAGAGAAACGCTGATAAATGTTAATTCCTCTGTTCTTCTTTAAATTTGTTAGAGCAGCTTGAGAAACGGGTAGGACGACTTTGAATAAGTTCGCATATTCGCGCTTATGGTTTCACGTGTTCTGGATTCCACGGACTCTTTACGACTGACTACGACTAGTTTGAAATAGTATAATCGCCTGATTAGATAGCGTTGTTTGACAATTATCGTCTCTGTCTCGTCGACAAAATTTAATAATTATCTCTTAGAACGTATTATAATCATTTCTTAGAAATGTATCAGGTATTACATGATCTTATTTTATTTCCTCCTAATTCGTTAGATCTATGGAGAATTTATCTCAAGCTGATTCTATTGTCTTTATCTTTGATCTCTTTCATTTTCCACGGATATAAGCGTGAGTTCAGTTCGAAACGGGAAAAATCGATGACACAACCTGCGACGTTTAATTTTCATTTAAATGAGACAACGTTCATTGTAGGTGTTTCGATTCGGGTCCCTTTCGACCTCTTTCCTCCCACAGTCCCTAAGGCTACCCACACAGGCAACGCTTTCGAACTTTCGGCCAAAGTTTAATTGTCTTTTGCTTGCGTTCTATCTAAATTCGTCGTTCGCCACAGCTGTAGTTCCTCCAACGGTTAATCCATTTGATAAGACTCTGCCGTTAAAAAAGGAAAAAGAGACTGAAAGATGCTTCGCGTGTTATAGCGTTGTAGGCTATCTACATTTTATATTTTAACTCAAATTATTCCTAAACAATTCACTTTTCCAAACACGCATCGTTATAATAAATCCTTTTGAATTTGTATACCATAACGATAGTTAATTGTTGTGCGCAAGAGTTACACATATGAAAATTACGAGCTACGATATAAATAGAAGGTGCATAGAAAAAATTGTCAAGTAGACCACAGTGAAGCTTTAATTTCAGTAGATCTCATTCGTATTGTCAAGCGTAATCAGCAAAAAGGCGGCTTGAAGCTGGAATGAACGATAAAAAAGACAATAATTTCCATGCTCCTTTTCGCGTTGACTGGTCGACAAGCACCTCTCGCGAGGTGTTTAAGAAATTTCGAGGTCTTTCCAAATAAACCACCGCCATGACCTATCCCATAAGATCGGCGTGGATATGGCCGGGGCTCTTTTTTGCCCGGCAGAAACAATAAACCGGGAATTTCGTGGCCTCGCCGGCAGCATTGCGTCACGGGCCACGTCAAGAAAAGTACATTTTCTTTATGACGCATGCTGTTGGCGAATCACAAAAAAAAAAGAAGAGAAAAAACGTTGTTACGCGGATGTTTCGTGTTCTTTTTTCGAATGTCCCATGACGTTCCTTAGGCACCGTTTTCAATGCCGGGAATTGAAATCTCCGAGCGCAGGCAATGTTTTACGTTGGGCATGATAAAGGCAGATAGCCTTTAAAAACGACATCTTTTGGAAATAAATTCGTAATCCAGGAGGAAAAATAAACTCGAACGCGAACTCGAAATCTCCGAAATCTCTGGAACAGTGACTGTTTTCCGTTGAACGGAATAAGGTCAGCTAGCCTCCCAAAACGCCATCTCTTGGAGCTAAAATAGTAATCCAAGAGAAAAAACAAACTCGCAACTCGAAATCCCGAAATTCGAACTGATAGATCGTTGGATTGGTTTTTATCATTTTGACTTAATGTTTCAGCCTTCGCGCCTATTAGATTGTGCAAATTCATATTTTTCGTGTATGCAGTTAAAAAATGGATCCCAAGTAGACGACCGCCCTTTGTAATCTTCTAAGAGTGTAGACTTCTTTGTAATCATGGAAATTCGTACTTTTACGAGCACTTCTATAATTTAAAAAAATTATAATTAGGCGGAGAATTACGTGGTACGACAGATATGTACAAGAAAATATTTTAACTATTCCTGTAGGATTCCAATGTTTGTTCTTTAAAACTCGGAACACTCTTTGTGCGAACAACACCACTTCGATTAACGATATTTACATTCACGATAACCTTCATTTTCTTACATTCTTGGCACTGTCGCGACCTACGGTGTCGTCAAATTCCAGACATGTTGAATTAAATGATGAAACAGCTGAACAGAACTTCACATTGACTCAGTCAGAACACGACGATCGTTATCAGATTCGTCTGTTCTCCTTATCGATTTATTCTGACAAATATCGTGTTCTGATCTACGGTATCTAATTTTGCTCAATTTGAAATTCCTTTCTATTGCCACTTTATGACGCTACGTTATCCCATGAAATTGCGAATAAAATACGGTAGGTAGGTATATTGGGTTGGCAACTAAGTGATTGCGGATTTGGTAATTAGGTGGTAATGACAAAATCCGCGGTCACTTAGTTGCCAACCCAATATAACGACAAAAATGATATTCTCACGCGTTAATGTCGATCGTCGCGTATTCGTTACTAGGTTACGATGTTTACGCAAATTCAAAGTTTTATACGTACGAGCAAAGAAATAAAAGTTGAACAGCACTTCGCATATTTCATATTTTTCATCGTGTGTATTCTGTGCGCTTCTACGGTTTCCCATAAATTTTCTATGAATGCGTAAAAATCCGCAGTCTGTGCATTACTAGACACGAGTATGGGATAATATAAAACAAGTAATAAGTATAGAATAGTATATCGTTTTCGTATGTAAATTTCCAAAAGTTATTGAGCGGGGGAAACGGTATAAGGTCAGATGATCACGAGGCATTTACTTAGCAAAGTTATCAACCGATCGATTGGAATTCTCATCGAGTTAATTAACAGTCTATTAGACGGCTTTTCGTTCCGTCAGTCAAAGTGTCTGTCGAATCGGACGAACGTGTGACGTTCGAGGTCGCCATCGAAGACGACATTCGTTCGAACGATTTTCACTTCGGTTTTTCTTTGAAGTTTTTTGCGCTCGAAGGCTGGCTGTTAGTCCGCGAGTATTGGTTTACACGAGTTCCTGAGTTCGGTGGTCCCGAGAATTAAATTTCATCGTTGTATAAACAACTGGGAGCAGACGAGAGGCATACGGAATACATGGAGACTTCCTACGAGTTAATCCGATCGGATCATACGCGCCTCGATGTCGACTCGTTCCCTTCGCGCGAGCTTTTTCGCGCGATAAAAATAGGTGGGAGTCTTTGAGTTCCTCCTTCGGATTCGATTTGGATTCGTTTTAACATGTTCGTAGCATACAATGTTTATTAACATAAAATTCTGTATTAACAAATAATTTTCATAAAATACCTTTCTCTATATCCTGACGCTTTACGTATGAGTTTAATATGAATTATTATCTTAATTCATATTAATGTAATTGTAGCAAATTGAAATATGCTACGCCGTAACATTCAATTTTTGCAAAATGTTATGTCGTACTCGGACGCTTTTTTTAAAAATCTTAAGCATCTAAGCCATTTGCGTTGCTGAGCTTTTGTTAGTCCATGAAATCTACTTTGTCTTAATTATTCTAAAAATTTTAATAACGTGGCTCACCGACGACCACTGTGCCAGTTAATACGTTAACCCTTTCGTTACCGAAGGTGGTTTTAGTTAAAATTTTGCACATTTAATCTCAATGATAAATTAAATAATAAAATAGACAGAAAATGTGAGTTATTACGTTTTGCGCCAACAATCTTCAACTAACATTGTGAATTATGTACTTCTACTTTATAATTTAAGCCGCTACAATCAGGTGGCAGCTATCTTTCTCATATCTTATTTCCAAGAATTCCAATTATTTATAATAATATTCATTTCTTTTTGTAGATTAGCTTGCTCAAACTACCGTACCTTACTCTGTACCCATAAAGAACAGTTCAAATACCAATCAATGTAAGTTACTGTCCATTAAAAACGAATCGAGCAAATATGCTGCCATTGTCAGAATTATCAGTCGACGGATCGGTTTAGTTAGATTATGTTACAATGTCCATATTCAAACAAACATAAACTATTCGTTCGATCGAAGATTTTTAACAAGGTACCTCCATGACGCAAGTCGGTTTTAATTAAAAGTAACTTACACCGATTGGCTGGCGAGGCCTTCGTATAAAGAATCCAACGTAAGATACTCGTAACAATTTCATTCGAATAAATTTCACAGAATTTCAGCGTTCTTGAAAATAATCAAACAGCAACCGGCAGTTTGATCAAAGATCTAGCAGGTAGTAAGTCGATCGAATAGCTGGAACGTTTCGCGCTTCTCTACGTTGCGAGAGGAGAAACTTCCAGGTTGCAGGTTCTTGTTCTGCTGCAAGTTGCTCGTGTTTGTCTTTACAGGAACCAACAATTCTGCGTCGTATCTTCGACGAGCTTGTAACTCGTCCAGGGTTTACGCAGCGCCGTTTCCGCGCGTTTTCATGCAAGAGAATATGACGCGCGCGCGCCCGATGCGATCCGCGCATAAAGATAACAAACACGTCGGTGCAGCGTGTCTGCTGTTTCTCAAATCGACTAAGAGAAAAAGCTAATCTGGTTAGCATTACCACTTTCCGGCCCGATACCAGGTCCGATTTTTCGCCGCGGATTTCGCCTCAGGATCTAAATCGTAGGTATCAACAATCGAACAAGTTCGGTTTAAAGAAATAAATTTCCCTCTTTGTTCACCATCACGCGAAGTTTACCATTCGGTATCGATAGTTACGATGTTGCCTCTTTGAGAATGAATTTATTATGGACAGAGGGAGAGTTACATTTTATTTCTTTCTTATTTTTCGCGGCAAAACTGGTATTCAGGTTGACTCGACTTTCCGCGAAACAAGTTTACATACTTGGGAATATTTATTCATTGAAACACCTCTTTATCATCTTCCCCAAATTTATCATAAACTTCTACAATTGAACTGTTCAACGGTTACATTACGGTCCACTGTATATACTAAAAAGTGTAGAAAAATGATGTTTTTACGCGCACGGTTTTTTAAATCCACCTTAAAGTTTACTGTAAGTTCGTGTCATCTTCGTAACGTAAATAAACTTATGGGAGTAGGTCACTCGTTTCTCGAGGAGCGAACGTTAAGTCTTCGTAATTTTTCGCGAAGAAATCTCGCTGTTTCTAAATTCTTTTATATTTCTTCGAATTGGCCGAGATAGGGCAAGATGTTTAGCGAAAAAATTACTTGAACGACTTCGAAGTATTCCCTTGTATTCGTCAATTAACAAATATTTTCAAAAACCGGAGAATATAGAGAGGAAATTTTTCATGAAACAATTTAAAATCGTTTAAATTAATTTGTTCGATCTAACGAATCTTGCAGCTCGGAATCGACGGTTTTTTCGGTTAAAACGAGGAACCTGGCTCGCACCGATAGGATTGAATCCGGGCTGGTACGAGGGTGCGAAGTTGAAAAGGGCCCAAGCGGAATTCAGGCGGACAATACGTACTGGGTGGCAATTTCACGCGACACGTCTCACCATCAGCATATCAATAGGCCAGCGGGATTATCTGGATGTGCAGTGATATTCTGCGGTTGGCTCCGGCAGATAGGGTTGCGTAGTTTCGCCTGCACGTATCTACACGTTTTGCCATTGCGTTCTGTGTCTTCTCTATTGCCCGCAGATTTAGTCGACTCTACGTTCCACCGTTTGTGCGTAACTAGGAAAAGTCTGCTTCGTTGTTTCCTGATTATCGCACGGATCATAAGCAGGTTCAATTGAAATAACGATGGAAGTCGATGTGTTATGTTACAAAGTTCTACGCCACTATGCTCAGAATTACATAAATTTTATAATTTCTGCAATCAATCAAACGAAACATACCGATAAATTATCGTTCGTTGAATCAATTAAAAAATGATCTCAGAAATGTAGACAATAAAAGTCTAACCCACCTGTGGTTAAGCAAACCGATTAACCCCACGAGACATCGCTCCTTAAATCGATGTCACTAGCCTGTAAAGACAAGTTTATTATTTATGACATAAGAAGAAAATAATAAACTCAACTTCTACGAGGTTTGTGTAAAAAGTAGTGATCTATGGTAATAATTCTTGTATAGAAGGGGTTATTTCTTTCTTCTAAATATCTCCAAGAATACAAGTTTGACTCTTCCCTTGGATCTGTTCCATTCTTATTCTAAATGTTTCTAAATTCATCATTTTCATTTTCATTACTTCCAATCGCAGTTATCTAACACCTAGAATATGATTAAAAAATGTGATTAAGAAATAACGTTTCATCTAAATATTTCTATCTTCTTTCGCTTTTCTTTCGATCATTCACCAAATAAAACCCATAAAATTCTATCCGTTTAAAGTAATTTTATACGTTCTCGATATGTATATCTTCCCACGTTGTTCTCAACGATTTACACTTGCTCCAAAAATCGTCTAAACTGTAGAATTCTCAGTTTGAAGATTTCTATTGTAACTTAATATCACAGATCAAATTTCATGAGAGAATCGTATACCGAGGTTTTTCTGAAGCAAAGTAGTATCGTTGAGTCGTTCAAGGAAATCACATCGAATCCACGTTATTTTGATTAGAGCTTAGTAACATTATAATGCGACCGATTCGCCTGGGACGAAAACAAACGTCTGCAAAGTCCAACTTTGTCCCCTTCTGTACCCTCCGTTCCTGCCACGAGAGACGTTTATTTTTCTTGAAAACGTATCAGCCACATTTCCTTCCTCATTGTCTGTCTTAAGGAAATAAATCTACTGCCAGACTGTCCCGGGCCAGGTCGTTTCCTCTTGCACGCTTGCTTCATCTTCCTTTCTGTTCCAAAATCCAAGCAATCTTCCCTTGGTTCTTTATTAAGAATCAATGCAGTTATTCAAACAGAAAAACAACAGTTATCGTCATAGAAAAATCGAGACGATATGTTTAAGGTAGAAATGTGGTTGGTTATCGGATAAACTTGAAGATTATTTGTTTCTATGAAGTAATATTTTTCTTATGGAAAGTCAATTTTGAAATTTAATATATTGTCGACTGGTTCAATATCATACAATTTTATTTTTTTATTTGATTTGACTTAGGTACACTACTATTTATCTATCCTTGCATTTTTTTTAATATTTCTTGTCACAATGCTAATTATTCTGTCGGTTCCATCTAAAATTTCGTGATTTACTATCTACTTTTCGTTTTTGTTGTTATTTCTATATTCAGAGGTAGGACCACAATAGCTATTATTTTATTCTTTGGATAAATCTATCACACCGTTCTGAGTCGAAAAAGCTTTATTGCACTTTCTTACATAGACTAGGGATAAAAACAAAAGAACATCTTAAACCTATCGATTAAATCTATCGATTGTATCTAGAACTATCTTCTAGTTACTATTTATTGTAACTAGCGCATCTGCATATAGATGGCGAACACGAACGTTGTCATTTTCAACAGTTTTCCTTTCTAATGAAATCATATTAAAATACTTTGTTTCAGCCATCAACGGATATAAAAATCATCGAGTTTAGACTTATCATAATCCTCTCGTGTGGTATTCGAGTATAATAATCAATACTCTTATAAATACTTACTGCTGAAGATTACTATACGCTAGTAAGTAACTGTATATACACTCATATTACATATCGTTATATTAATATCAATCTGCGATATATGTGTACTATAAATGTGTACGTTACTAATTGAAATAGTCATGTTGAGGATTGAGGGCTGAGTCTGTTAAAAGTCGTTTGTAGATCACAGCAAATTCGAGGCAGACGATCGGTCAGACAGAATCAGAGTGGGCCAGAACGTCGAACGAGCGGAGTCGTCGGCTCGTCACCTCGTCAGGAGCGTTTAGCTTCCGTTTCGTTTGGTCGGAACACAGATCGGCTGTCTAAAAGACACGAAGCAACAGCCAAGACAAACCTTAAATGCTTGCTAACCAAACAGTCGGAATTAGCCGCGTTACCCGCCCACGAGGAAACCGGTGCTTTCGCCGTTTACTTCTCTCTATGGCTATTATCTTCCACGTTACCGCACTATCATTAGGTGGTTCGTGCCCGATCCCACTTTTCTCCTACGTCCACGCATCCAAAGATGCAACCACGAGTCCCTTCAACAACTCCGTACGAAGACGCAGAGTTACAACTACGTCTTCTCTGCTTTTCTTGGACTTTCGAACATCCTGTCTTGTTCTCCTCTTTGTATTCTTCTTTTGGCTTCGATTTTATTCAAAATAGACTCTGGTGAAATCGTTAAGGGAAGAATTTTATCATTAGGAAAACATCAATGGCAAGTACAGAGTGATTTTAAGATTCGTAAAGATAATTTACAATTTGCTAGATTTACATCATAGCGTCTTGTGGATTAAGCTACTTGATTTAACAAACGATACCATAATATGATAGAGACATCAACACGTATCTCTGACTTTTTTCCAATTTTTTACAGTCTTAGAATGGTAAATATATTATATTTGGACACAAAATGTCCAGTTTGTCAACAGAGCGTGAAACGGTTTAAAATTTCTTATTTCGTGGTAAACGAAGACATTTTTCATTGCGTTTCCGGAAAGATACGAAGTACCTGAACGTTAAGTAGGCACATAGGTAACAGAACACATATGTAACCGCCTGTACACGAGACAACCGCAACCCTCTGCGATGCACAAAAGATTTAGAGAAGTTGCGGCTGAACAAACACCGCCGGCATAAGCGCACGTTCCTCCCTTCGGCTTTTCCTGGCCGAGGCACCCGTAAATGCCTCAGCCTCTGTATGCGTAGCCATCCTTGATAAGGCTTTCCTTAACATCGCCTGACAAACCCTCCAGCATCGTTTCATTTATCCACCCAGTGATTATTTCTGGAGCAATCGTCGCGGTCGTCGACACAATATTGCGTATTTCTTAGCATTTAATCAGCTTGACTGATGAATAGGGAGTTACGTAGTTGGTGAATAGGAGTTGGTTGACGTGGGAGTACTATAGCTATATTATTCGCAGCGATATAGGGAGTGGATGTGCATAATATTATTGTAAACGAATAGAATGCTTTTTCCCCATAAGAACAGTGAGAATAAGAGTAAAAGTATTTTTTTATGTGGAAGCAATAATTGCCTTCAATGAAGAATGTAGAGTAATCTTTTCTGAAAGATTAATTTTTTTGCCAAATAACTTTTTTGATTAGATAGATATTTAGAAAGATACTTTTTCGTGGATGGACAAAGTAACATTCATGAAGTTGAAATGTTGATTTTTGATAAGAAGGATAACCATTTCTTGTGAAAAAATCAGGATAATTTTTTTATAACAAAAGGAATAATTCTCGTGAGAACACAAAGTAACACTCTTAAAATAAAAATTTAAAAAAACGAGCTAACTATTTTAATAGCAAGAATAACGTTTCTTTAATACGAAAGTAATATTTTTATGAGGACAGCAGAGTATGTATTGATTATTATATATATTATATTTTACACCCTTGGTTCACAGCTTTCATTTTGTATTTAGTTTCTGACTGAAAATGTCCTCGTTTTTACGCGAAAGAAAACTACATATTATGGAAAAAGGTAGTGTAAAGTAATAAAAATGCTTAAATGGCAGAATATTCAAGAGATCGTGACATAGAAAAACTCGAGTACCATTTTTACTCTTAGAACCACAAGACCTTTATTATTAAAAAATTTGCAAGACACGTTTGTCCACGTACCTATACGAATAATTGTCCTGATGTTATTTTACGTAGTCGCCAACATTTAAGAAATATGAAATGCCAACTGAGAAAGTTTTCAAGCTCGAAATGCTTTCCCCTGCAACAAGAATTATAGATTACAATTATAATAACAAAACTTCGTTACAATATAAAATTAAATAAAACCATTTCACATTTCACGTAGCTTCAAAATCCATAAAAGTTTCCCCAAAAACAAATTCAGCATATCCAACTCTAATCTCAATTCAAACTTTTCACTTTTGTAGCTAATTTTACACTTTTTCACGAACATCCAGTACAATTACACCATCGAATCCCATAACTAGAATCCACTATACGACATAAGTCTGTCATTAACGTTCCATGTGCAACGATGTCGTTTCACAATCGCATCGTTCTAAAATTACAATCTTCCAGCGATCGTCTGGAAGTCGACGATCCTATAAAACGAATTCTATGTCGCGAGTTACGAATAATCGTTCGCACGAGATTCAACCAGCCAGTTTGCCGCGGCAGCCGGCAGAGATAATGGCGTCGAGCTGAAAATGCGACGCATGGAAACGATGCCTGTTGTTATTTTATGGGGGTGGAATACTGGCCCGGCGGGGGGACCTCTCGTTAAACCGATTTGCACATCGGATGCACTCACGATTCCTCGAACAGCGGACAATTTCACAGGACTCTATTTACGCTGCTGCTGCCTCCACCAAACGGCGCTCTGGCTACCCCAACTCGTTTACGTATTTTCCTCTTTCCCGTAAATACATTTGCGTTGATCTGCTTTCCGTTCTTTCCGCGCCATTTTTCCATCTTTTATCGTATTTTCGTTTTTTCGTTCTTCTATAAGAAAAGATAGTTCATTGTTTTATTCTTCGTTTATACATTTTGCTGTTTCCTGTAAGTACATTTGCGCTGATCTGTTTTCCTTACTTTTCCACCGATGTTGCGTGACTTTCCGATATCTTTTCGGTTCTGCTTTCTTTTTTTTGCTTTCTTCTTTTTCTTTGCTGCTTCTGTGAAGAAGGAAAAGGAGTTCGTAAGTGAAAGATCGTGGAATTAAAGTAATATAGCGGATTTCTTTGAGAGTTGTATAGTGAAATCGAGATATTATTTGATTTGCTTAGATAGACAAACGTTTCTGCACAGTTTCCTTGCTGATATTCATTATAATCATTGGAAACGAAAGACATTTCATTGACGTAATGTCGAGAGATTCATGAGACGCGTGTGCGTTCTATCGAAGAGGAGAGCAGTTGATTCGCTCGTCTAGGCTGAGTGCTCGCCGTGAGACTTCTCTTTCGCACTGACAAGATGCAGCTTCCATTCGGATGTCACGTCACCGTCCGAACGCCAGTCGTCGACCATTAAATCGTTTTCTTCGTAGCATCATCCTCCTGGCCTTACATAGCTGCCGTTCGAGACATCTTTAAAACGTGTCCATCGTATCCATCCAACATGAATTCATTGTACAATTTCTAAAAAATTCTATCGTATATACATACACATACATATTTTCTAAACTATCAGAGAAGAAAAAGATTTCTAAAATCTAACAGCCTTTGTATCAACGATTTATTTAACCAAGTCCCCTCTATAATCTTCCACTAATCATTCGACTATTCCAACATACCCAAATTTTGCAAGAAATTTTTTAAAAATATAGATACGTTCGTGTAATAAATAAACACATTTTTTAAATCACCAAAAGAGAAAAGAGTCGCTAAGATCTAGCAGCCTCTGTATCGATAATTCAAGCAACATTTCCCTGTAATCTTCCCCACTAAATCCCTCAATTAATCCTCAAATCTTTTCGTGTAATAAAGAAAAAAATACTCTTCTATTTTGACGTAATCGATCAAAACAGTCACGTTAAAGGGATTATGGGGCGCGATGAAGGATGGACGAGGGCTAATCCGTGGTACATTGAACTGGAATCCCTCGGCTGTAAAATATCTCGTCCATTACCGCAATTTCACCGCGGTTCTAACCGCTCATATACATATCGAGTCACGTCAGCCGAAACATACCGAAGTCGTAAAGCTCCCAGCGTTGCACGCGGATGGACGGAAAAGAATCTCGGTGCCTAATTCGAGATGTTTACCCAAGCGGTGTTTCGGGGCTCTCTTAATTCATACCCGACGCTGTTGTTGCAGCTTAGCCAGCGCCAAATTTATTAAAATCGTTACCGACGGCCGTCGTTCACCGCGGCAAGGAACGCCAGGTTATTATTATTACATCGTCGATACGAACGGAAGCAACCCCTCGCCGGAGTTACTTGTCTTCCTCTTCTCTAAGAAAATTGATGAGACGAAAGATTATTAGAAAATGCAACAGCTTTGCCGCTTCTACGATTTTGTTCTTCTGTGATAATTCCTGGAATTTTTGGTAATACGGAATTTTGCAGGAAAACGTATCTGCTCGTTTATAAGCTACTAAAACATTTCTGTTCCTTGATTATTAGTAAACAATTATTAGTAAAGTATTTCTGATCGAAATAAAGTATGAATATCAATTTAACAATGTATGTTATTTGATGATAATCTATAGAGGACGATTGGATATTAATTTAGAATTATACGTGAGCATGGAATTTTAAAGCGATAGGATGTGGGAAATATATTTCAGTGAGTCTATGACTCTTGGGACTAATTGAAATGTCTATATATTATTTTTCCATTGATATAAATATTCCTGATCCAATCGGGAAAATATTTTGATCTCTAGCGAATAGAAAATTCGTCATGGATTTCTGTTAATAATTTAAGATTACACAAAGATATGTAACTCTAAAATGAGATACACGCGGAATTCAATATTCAATCGTTTCTTCGTTTATGGGATAACAAGAAATTATTGCTAGAAATGTTTATAACGAAAAAGAATTTCGTTCTGGAGCTATTCTATATCTCCATAAAATTGTAACAGGTGATCGATGGAAGAAGGTAAGAGGTGGTAGACCACCGTGCTGGAGATTCGATTGAATGAGCCGTATACCTTTAAGAATGTGACAATGCGTAGAAAATGCGTAGAAAATGCTAGACGAATCGACGAATATCGACCATTTCAATGATCCTGTCGAAAATCTTCACGTGGTCGCGCGATTTTATTCCACTGAAAAGGATCGAAATCCTCGCTAGATCCCATGCTATTATGCTCGAACGTCAGCCTACGATTTCTCGGTCATTTCATCGTTCTTGCGTTCATTGTTCGACGATGGGACTCGTGTCTTCATCTGTTGCATCCAGTATCGAGACATCTGTAGATATATCTAATTTTGTATTTCAATTCTCAACGTAGAATCTTGTTTAGATATTTAAAGAATTAATACAATTATCAATTTTGAAATATTGGAAAGTTAGAGAAGCGAATTAAAACTTTCAACAAATTTCAATGAGTTTTAGAGATTTGAAAATTGCAAAACTTTTCAAGTAGTCAAATTTGCAAAAGATAGCGAATGAGAAAACAGATTTACCTTGGCAAAAATGATTTATTTCTTTAGATCTTAGAATTTAATAGAATCGAAACTATATCGGATTCGTCGCTATCTGTTCAAGGAAAAAGATTTTCTACCAGCATTGACGTAAATCTCACACTTGTCGGTTGTAAACTATACAGGAAAGAAATTCCTCGGTCGGATTTACTCGATTCGATACGGTAAATGTGACACGAATATTCCCTTTGTGATCTGATGCAGCTCAACGGCGTGGTTGTGTAAACAGGTCATTGGGTTTCGATGAACTCGAATCAGTGTGGATAATTCAATAGAATGAGGTGGCCACAGACCAAGTTACAACACGTTCATTGTAATTACATTCTACGTCAAACAGATCAAAAGAATCACTGTCAATCTTCAGGATTATTCATAATACCTAAGGAGATTTAAACAATTAACATATCCAACTTCATCGATCAAATCTACTGAAACTACAAACTTATTTCAGAAATAAATTTTTCAGATTTGGACAGGAAAGGAAAAGCAATAAGCCTCAAATTTCGAATCTTTGTAATTTAAAAATCTGGAATCAACTTTCTGAATTTAAAGTTAATTTAAGATTTGAATTTTTGGAATGTTAAATATTAAAATTTTAATATCTGAGATTCTAAAATTCCAAATATTTCAATTTGAATATTGGAATATTTGAGTTTTTTAAATTTTAAGTATACAAAAATTCGAGTATCTACATTTGTAAATGTATAATAAATAAATCTAACTTCTGAAATTTAAATTTCCCATTATTTTTTTATTTGGAAACAATTTGGAAAAGAAACTCTTTTACCATTCTAAAGTATAAAACCTTGATTCCAGGCAAGAATATTCATAATTACTTGCTAATATGTACCTACTGCAAAGTGACGAGTGTCGAAAGTTGACGCGTCAAGTTGCAAAGGAACCATCGAAAGTGGTCGATCGTTCGACCCAAAGAATTCTTTTTCTACTCAGACCGACAGGTGCAATCGCTTTCACCCGCGGATATTATTTCTGTCAACGTTGCTCGTGTTTATCCGCATACATATTTGACGAACTCCTCTCGTGCAGGTCCAACGTCTAGGTCGGTAGCGTGTTACCTGAAGAAGCAATCTCTGTCGCATGAAATAACATTTAGGCCGGACTTGTCTGGTCCACTGCATCCTATTTTATCTGCAAGTATACCTGTGTTACGCCAGCTTCTGTGCAAGTGTCCTGGAATCAAAATGATTCTCTGTTTCAATGTAATCGGTTAGTATGCTACATGTTTTCTAATTAATATCGTTACTTATAATTAGAATGCTTTTAGTTCCTGTGAGCATGAAAAATATTTAATAAGTGTTATGTTTATCCTACATGTTTATTTTTGTGCTATTTTTATTATTATTAACATTGTATTGTATCGCATTCGTTTATTGCATTGAGGCTTATTAACAATTTTTTGTGTATGTGCACGATTGATATACTTTCTTTCTATCTTAGTTTATTCCTTAAAGTTGTATCTCATTTAATTATTTATCAAAATATGTATACATCTTAATTTACTATATAGATTGCTATACATCTTCTTGGTTTCTCCATTCGTTTATGCAGGAAGCTCTTCAACTTAGTACTGCCCTTTATGAAGTTTCTAGTTGCCATATTTGTTTTTGGTATTATTGCTTACTTTTTCTGTCTTTGTTCATTTATTATTACTGTTACTATTTCTTTTTTATGATTATTGTTGTTACTATTTCTGTCCATTCCGTAATTCTCAGTGTGATTTGCCTGATTTTTGTATACATATATTGTGCAGTTGTTTAGTATGTAAATATTATTATTATTACAAAGTATACAATATTTGTATGCACATATGTTTATCAGTTTAGCTCAAAAAAATATTGTTAATTAATAAGGAAGTGGGTACAATTGAAATTCGATTAATCCGCAAACAAGTAGTATGCAAATAAAATAAATGCAGCGGTGTGTAAATGTTATGTTATGTTCAATGTTGTATTCAACATATTTGGAAACGATGATAAACATAAAATTAGAAGAAAGAATAACATTAAAAAGTTATTAAAACATGAAAATACGAATAAGAAACTTTCCATTTAACTGAAATGTTACGAAGTTAAAGAAGTGGATGTATTTTTTAATGTGAATTAATAATGACTTTCTTGTGCAAGCTTTCAGATTTTCAAGTCATTCTTGTGACACTTTGTGTGTATTTTCGCCACCAGGATACCTGTCTCTTTGCCTACACTTTGTATAAGTAGTCCTTTAGTAAGGCTAACTTTCACAGGACCACATGGTCACCCATTACTGAACTATTAAGTGCCCATCAATGTAGTTTAGTAAAAGCTTCATTTCGTGTGTACAAGCTAGCTGGTTCAGACATGGTATTCAGTCTTCAGGTATTTCATTCTGGTAGCGTTTCTACAGTCGTTGTCCCTATGCAAACCCCGTGACATATTTTTTAGTACTTTAAACGCTTATTTGTTATGCATAGAGCTTTGTTTTATAGCTCCAATAATTTTTTGTTTACAGAGAAATGCAATACTTACAATGTTGCTTCTTACAACGTTCCTGTTCGAATGTAATATCCAATTTACTTTATTCACTAAAATTTTACAAACTTTTCTATAAGTAAATAGCACAATATACACTACTTCCAATTCTATTTCACTGCAATTCCAAAGTTTGATTTCGAAGTTTTGTATTTTCGTTGAAATGCAACGTTCAGAATTTTGCTAGACAAGATTCAAAGTATCTCGTCATAAATAAAAAAGCGTATAATATTTCTAATATTGCTTCCTTTGCAATTACTTGCGTCTTTCCTACAAAAATGTAAATTATTTAATATCTGCTTAAAATAAATCTATCGCTATGTTGAATATAATAGTAATATTTAACGAATACCAGCTTACGCGAGAGCATACAAGGTTTTCTTCTGTTCCTTCAGGGAAGACAGCATCAATGCTTGGCAAAGTGGGGGAGGAGGCAAAGGATACGAGAGTGTGAAAAATAATTTCCTGCCGCTGATATGTGGCGGATCGGACGAGAAGAAAAGTCCTGGCCGGGGGATATCAAAATATTATTCGAGGGTTACCTAGGGTAGCTCCGCATTCTCGCGCCATATAGGAGCCCTGTTGAAGCTAAAGTGGATGGTTATTGCCCTCAACCTGACCGCACAGGCTGGCACACTCGACTACCTCATGGCGGTACACGAATTTCATATTTACCACTGGTTAATCCATCATGTTTGGTTTATTTCGAATTTGTATCATTTATCTATTAAAACACGCTACAAATAATTGTATTCCCCTTTTCAGGAGAATGTATCTCATCGTTTCTCATTTTATTCTGCAAAAATTAAAAGACAGTAAGTACTTTATAATATACTTTGGTAATAATTTATTTTATTTTGTGGAATTAAAAGAAGATTCATGATACCTCTTTTTATTTCTCTTACAGGATGATCATTAAATTTATGTGTCGCTTCTAAAAAACAGATGACGAAGAGAAATCTTCTTGAAATCTCCTTGACATATCCATCTGAAAACAAATCGATTTTATCAACAGATAAGAAAACATACGTGTATTTCATCTGTATTTTTATGAATAACATTTTTTTCAATATTATTCATTCTTCAAGATTTTCAAAAATATCCTTCTGTACAAATACGTCGACTTTATAGATATTGTATATGTAATTATAGAGGAGCAAAATTGTAATATATAACTGGCGTTCCATTTTTTATCTAATTTCAATGAAAAATTTCTACGTTGCTTTTCAATGTAAAAATACAATTTTAGAGTTCTATTCAGAATACATATATATAAATTCAAATATTAATGTTTTCTACATTTTTATATTTCATTTCTAACCAAGTGAAAAATCTCTACATTGTTTTTTAATCTAAGTAGACAAATATTGAAGCTCTACT
This sequence comes from Bombus affinis, assembly GCF_024516045.1. Lineage (NCBI taxonomy): Eukaryota > Metazoa > Arthropoda > Insecta > Hymenoptera > Apidae > Bombus > Bombus affinis. The sequence continues at coordinate 13,562,836 of NC_066344.1, forward strand.
CAAAATATATGTAAATTGTAATATCAAGATTCTATGTATTCTTCTATTTCATTTCTGTATTTTAATTTTAGGGAACTGTGCGAGTAAAATCGTCCATCGGTTCCGGTATCACCACGAATCCACGATCCAGAAGTAGGTGCAGGCGCGCGCGCGTGTTTGCGCCCAGTTGGGAAGCGTTGCACTCTCACACATGCGCGCACAAGTACAGCAAGTACTTACAATTAGTACGGGGAACGCAGCCCCAAGCTGTGAGAGACGGTCGATATGTGGTCACAATGAAGGGTGTGGCGTTCGAGGACCAAAAGCTCTCTCCTGTCCGCTTTATCCTACCATTGGCTGTTGCCAGGTGTCGAGAATGGCGGACCTTTCTCGCCGTGGCCCTCCGGCTTCTCTTAACAACACTTCAAGTCTTCTCGCCACCGTCACCAAAGATTTTGCTTTAATTGCGACACGTGGAATGGAAGCAGCTTTCTGATTTGCGATTACACGCGTTAGTGTAGTTCTTAGATCCTTAGATTATTGAGTCATTGTACATTCGTAATTAATCTTTAGTATTTAGTTCCTTGTTTCATTGTTGTAGTGTAGTACAGTGTTATAGTAGATTATATTTCTTTCTTTTGTTTAATGTGATGTTGAAAGTGCTGATAGAATATTTACTTTAATTTTGGTTGTTTTCAGTTATAGTATACTCAGATAGTAGAATCATAGTACGGTATAGCATATACATTGTATACTTGTATGTGGTATTAAATATTTTTGATTTATTGATATTGACATTATTTCTTTGATTTATTGGAAAAAAGGAAATCTGCTTGTTTTTGTCAACTGAAAATATCAATTAATTAAAATAGTGTGTTGTATGATACTTATGAGTTGAATCTTGCAAATAACGTTACTTACCAAGCTTAAATATTTATGTTGATAATAAAAAAATCTATCAGAAGTAATTGCATAGTAGTTCGGAATTAAGTAACAGAGTTGCTGTATAACAAATTGTATAATTTGCTTGTCCTGATCCGTAAGTGCCTTGAACATCAAGCTTTAATTTTCAATATGAACTTATGCAGTTGATACCTATCAAATAGAAATTACAACATAAAATATTTACTACGATTTTGACAACTCTCTTCTATATAAGAGTATAGTGAATGCGTGTAGTATAATGTTCTTAAATCGTTCAAGCTCTTCTAATTTCCTACGAATGATCCATTTTCAGTGCCTTCAGTTTTCGATGAAGTGTTACGTTTTCCAGGCAGGCTATAAATTCGCTTGAAAAAAGCCAAGTTTCCAACGAACAAACGATTCAACCAGAAAATTATATACTCAAGGTTCTTAACGGGCGCTACTTTAATGGAGACACGTGTCGCGGGTATTTCAGATCGTCGGTACACCGTGTCGCGATGATGAAGAGAATGACGACGTTCGAGGAAGATTGATGAGGTGTGTTTACCGCTAACTAATTCCCGTCTGCTGCCGGTTCACGTCTAGCCAACTAACTTTTGCCCCCGGCGGAACGAGGATCCCGAAGAGCGTCCCGAATTTGCGCCGACAAATTGTTTGAATTCCACCGACGGATGATTGAGTACGGAATCGAGAATATCATGAAAAATGCATCGGTGTGAATCTAAGAAAGGACATTTCATTAAAATGGAAGTATAATGAAAAGATAGGAAGATTAGGTTAGGAATAAATATAACAGTAAAAGCTTTATTTTAAACTTTTCATTTTGTTACATCTAATAACGTAACCTTAAAAAATCCTTATTTCTTCACAGAAAAACCTGTTTCTTTCTCTTCATCTATAATATCATCGTTTCTATTCCATTCGAAGAGTCTTCATAATCCTGAAGTTCCTCGTCGATGACGTTCCATTCCAACTTCCGTTCTCGATATAGGAGAAAGTGTCAGGTATATATTGATTCGGAGTAATTTCACAAAACAATACGATATCGTCGTGGAAAACATGTAAATTGACGAAGAAAAAAATCTTTTGGTAGTCGTTCAACGGAGGTGGTTAACGAAGCATCACCCTGGATTAGGCTTGCGTCAAGCCACAAAACCAGCCTCTTCTCGGGGTTCTGCGTACGATGAAGAAACGGAGGTTATTCTTGGTTGAACAAACACTGGAATGGGTCGCGTGCGCCTCCCACATATTTATAGATTTTATCTCTCTTTGACTTCGCCGAGGCGAGTAGGCGTTCGTGTACTCGCGTGCACCACGAGCGGGAGGAGGAGGACGCGAAAACCGGGAGAAAATCTGTGGAATGCCGGTAGAAAGAAGGAAAACATCAGCCGGAATGACAGAAGAGAAGAAATCGAAAAGGGATTGCTTCTATTTTGGCTTGGCTAGAGAAAAATTTGCTTCCGTTACGTCGACGAGATTTTTCTTCAACCCTTTCTCATCTATGAACGAGATATCTGGCGCGTCTTTCCATTAAAATGCAAGATATCTACAAAAAAATTCGGCAAAAATTAGTTCAGGAGATATCTCTTGTGATATTTTTAATGTTTCACTAATGATATTTACTATGTATAGAACATGGGCATTCGTTATTACTTTTACATGAAACAATATTTTATTTTATATGTATTCAGTATTAATTATATACAATGGTTACAAAATGTATTAGCATATAGTACCCTTATTTTCCTTTGAATCGGTTTTTTATTGGATTCTATACGTTTTATTTCCATTATATCTGATCTTTGTAATCACATGAAACTACTACTAAACTTTAATTTAACATACTTAGACTTAATTAATTAGTATCTAAATAATGTAATGGACACAATGATTTACTGATATGTTCTGTAACCACTGTATACGAATATTAAACACACAAAATATCTCGTTCAAAGCGTCGCAAGAGCGACCCACTTTCCAGATGCAAAAGGATTAAACAAAGATTCGCGAGATTGCTATAAATATTAAAATATCACTATCTTTAAAAACAAATCAATCTCGAATCTTCGACAGACTCGCCATGAATCGTCGAAAATGTCGAAACGTTCCTTATTCTTTATTTGGCGCTCTTTTCAGTAATTTTCACCGATCGGCGCACAATAAGAAGATAAACAAGCAGCTAGAAGAAGCAGAGGGAGGCGGCGAACAGTTGTCACCAGACATGAATGGGAAGGTTTTTCGCGAGCCACAGAAATGAAACGAACGACTATTGAACCAACCGATTGTTCGATGGTTTCGCAGTGTTATTTTTATAATTCACTATATTCTCGATTCTCCTGCGGTGGCTCTCGTGGCAAAGCGTGGTGTTGTTTTTATTGGCTGCATTTAGGGAATGGAATAGTGGAGGCCGACGAACAGGAAAGGGACCGAGCGAGAAAAAGGCGGCCACGATGCTGAAAGAGGGGAGAATCGGTGGGAACGGGGTGTTGTTCCATCCCTTCTAGCAGCGCCGTCTATTCTATCCGGTAGCACCTACGTTCTAGTGCCTAAACCGTGCTAGAGGTAGGATAGTACGAGTTTTAGGGGTGGCAAGACACAATTCGAGGGGCTGAAGAGAGAGAGAGAGAGAGAGAGAGAGGAAGGACGTAGTGTTGTAGGGAAGGGGAGTGAAACGCGAAAGCACGCACTACTACCAGGGTTGACAATACCACAATCATCCAGTGTTATTTCAGTACGAATTCCTTCTGCCCACCCTGTCTTCCTTTCTCTTATTGTGTTATCTCTCTTTCTCGTTTTTTCTCCATTTCCCCCTTCCATTTTTCTCTCCTCTTTTCCTATCTTTTCTTCCTCTTCCTCTATTCATTCTCCTATTTTCAACAAAGTCGAACTTGTTCGTCTGTCTTTATCCTGGATGCTTCGGGATCTTGCCATTTTACTAGAAGAAAAACATCTCTCGCTTTTTACCCGCAATTATCTCTTTGTCGGGTTTTCTTCTATTTTATAGGTAAGGTTGTTATTGTTGTCGGTGGTGGCATCTTGCGGCGTGTCAATTGGATTTTGAAATTTGATAGTACTGATGATAACAATAAGGCTAGAGAATAAATTCCTGGTTAATGTAATTTGGTCATTCTTTTTTCTTTTTTCAGAAAACTATGAACTCACGATCCTGAAAATTAGGCGTCACTCTTCCGGATTGGAAGGAGGCTTCTTTTTGTTTGAAATATACCCCGGGATTCTGAACGAGTGGCATCTGTAATAACAACGTCCGTTCTTGCAGCTCTCCCTATACGTAGCGTCGCTACGTGAACGCTACGTGAAATGGATTTCTGGAAGCCCGTTCAGGCTCTGATTAACCACATTTACGCGGGAACACTAATCCCGACGAAAGATCCATTACCGATAATAGTTTCATGGACAAAAAATATTTCCTTGAGATTTATTTTCCTGGAGAACCGGAAATGAACGAAAAGAAAATGATATCTAAAGAAGAAGCATTTTTACATACGATGTAATGACTCATTACTAGTGAGTATTTGAATCCTTTGATATTTTTGTATACGAAATTTATGAATGAATTGGATACCGCATAGTAAGAGGAACTGAATGAACCAAGTTGTACACTGGCCACAATCCGTGACGTTGTTTGGTTATCATAGCAAACCTAACACAACATGGTTTGTTATTTAACAAATCAATTGGTTCCATCCTCCTTTTTCAGCGTAAGTATCATTCCTTCTTTGTCTTTCTTCTTTACGTTTATTTCTTCTTAAACAATTTTTTTAGGTTATATCATTCGACTCGGTTTGTCTATTCGTGAAAAAAAACATTAATTGTATTATTGGTATAAATTTTATCGTCTTTAATAATGATTTTCACAGAGAGAAGGTATTTTGAAGTACTTGTATATAATTCATAATTGCAAGTAATGTTACGTGCAATGATAAGTAATTATTTAATACAGTTTCTAGAAGTTCACTATGTCTTTTTTTCATTACATATATATTTGGAGTCTATAGATCTGCCATATTGCCCTGTGATATAAAATAAGGAGAAAAATTAACACACTAGTAATTTGATATTTGTACGTATGTAGAAGGTAAAATGCAAAGTCGACGATTGACGATGTCTTCGCGTATCTTTCTTGTACTCTTTACTGAAGTATGTCGGAATAGAAAGAGAGGGAGAGAGAAATACTCTGTCGCCACCTTCTTAAAGCCAACGAAAATATTGTTTTACGTAAATATACGTTCGCGATGAACCACTTTTATCCTTTCCTTTTCACGCCTTTTAAGCGATAGAGCTGTAATTGTCAACACTTTGTCATCAAGAATTTTGCCAGCTTCAATTGCAGGAATATGAACATTTCGTAGAAAGCATGCATCGATTTAATTTTAATTAGTCAGCACTTCTATAAGATTTCTTCAGTAATTCTATAGATTTTTGATAATAATATATCGGATTACAAGTTTATATCGAATAATGTGAGTTGGATACTGAAGATAGAAGTATGTGTGAGAGTTCTAATTCTAGTTAAATCTCTCTTAATTTTCGCTATGAATTTTCGGAACAATCTAATAAATTAAAGTAAACCATGTATTTTTAAATCTTATAATTAAATAAACGAGAATAGATCAAAATTAATTTTATTTTTTACTTTTTAGGTAAGTTTCTTCCTTCGTTATGTGCAATTCTACAAATAACTAAATAAATTCTACAAATAAATCTATACATCTACAAATAATTACGATACAACTAAAATTATCAGAGTGTTCGTGGTATCATGGGGTCATATACTTCAAAAAGTATGAACGAATAAACGAAGAAGTGATCCATTAGGTAGGAAGCCCCAGCTGACACACCCTGACGCTATCAAAACACGCCTTAAAACTTATATTCCTGCGTAACGGCATGGTAGTGGTGGAAAAACTGCGTACGTGAGATAAAATAACAGAGTGTAGTTAACAGGCTTGGGTAAAAATATTCAGCCAGCTTCCACCATTCTCCCTTTCCTCTCTTTCTCTTTTTCTCTTTCATTCTGCCCCCCCCCCCTTCTATTTTCCTCCTCTCACCTTTGATTCTTTTATACTCTGTGATTACAATGAATCTTTCTAAGGCTTATCCATTTGTTACATAAAATTTTATAAAACACTATTTTTTTGAAGCTTTAACATTAGGCACTTTCAAAAACATCGCAATTTTTAATGCATGCAACATTGAAAACCTGTTGATATACTCCTATCTCTTACATTTAAATTTTGAAATATATAAAAATATACTTTAATTAATAACTAAAAGATGATACCCTTTTAACAACCAATTTCTCATATAAGTTTAATAAGTCATTTTTCAATGTATGATCTGATATTACGTACGTTTTTAATGATTGTGTAAAAAATAAAACAAAGTTCACCATACGGCGAGTGTTCGGTAAATCAATTTCTAAATTATAAATATTTTATATGAATATTACCTATTATTGATATATTATCGACTTACACCAATTATATGTATGTAAGTTTATCGATAATATAAATTTCTGTCTTCGTCGATAATATGGAATTCGATTTCCGTCGATAATATAGATAGATTATATAGATAATATAGATAATATATTGTTGTCATAGACAGGATAATTTTGATTTTGTTCATTTTAGCAATGTCATTAATTTTGTAAATTATTTTTAGTCAATTTTGATTATATATTAATTAATGTATTTGCAAAATTGTTTTTTACTCGTCGTAACATCTTTTATAATTTATTTATAACAACTTTAACATGTTAATTATTTAGCGATTAGTATATTTTTATATCAGTGAATCATTACACTTAAAGTCAATTAAGTAAAATCTATTAATAAATGTAACAGTAAATAAAATATAAAAATATCCAATTTTCTCATCTGGTTTTTGCAATATTGCAAAATATTACGAAGCTTTTAAAGTACAACAACTCATGTATATACGTAACTCTATGAACAAGTTATAAATTGAATACCATCTGTTAATCTAAATATTGGAATTTCGCCAAAATAATTACTATATAATTAACTTACAATGAATTTACAGTTGTGATTTATATGTTGGGTTTACAAATGGGTTAACGCATGTGATCTCATATTGCATGATACAAACATGCAGAGTTCGATAATATATTCCGAACGACAGTACATCGTTTCACGGAAACTTCTTGGATATTTGTTCAAATATAATTTAAAGAAACACAATGTATTTAACATTATCTCCAGAAATATTAGTTTTAATAACCGATGGAATAGGTTATGTTTTCCATTATCACATCAGGTAATTATTTCAATGAATTAATGTTACACTGGTATGATTATTAGAAAATTTGTTTTAGTCGTATAAAATAAAACACACGGGATTGAGTGGGACGAAATTGCTGTTTTCAAAAAATGAGTCATTTAGAATTTACTTTTCAAAGTTTTGTAACGCAAGAAGTTTCAGCACAAGCTCTAGTAATCATCAACGCAGTTCCAATGAATCTGACAATTCTAATAAAGAAAACCCTAAAAAATCTGAATTAAATATGCTACTACTGAAATTTGCTATAATATTCATCATATGTTCCGTATATTACTTAATTATGTCTGGAATCTTCGACGCAATAGTAAGTTTGTAAATGAATAATTACCGGTTGAAAGAATTTACTCATAAAATTTATTATTTTATGCCAGGTCGTAGGAATGGACTGGAATGATTTTATAAATGAAGTACTTTTAAAAGGACAAGTTCAAGAAATTAGGATTTATCCAAATCAGGTACGAGCTATAGTAAGAACAGGTGCTACTTATAGAGGAAAAATCCTGTTTAAACAGCTTACTTTTTATGATATTCCTGATGATGTTGAAGAAAAAATTAGGGCAATAGAAAAACGCATTGGCATTAGATCAGGTATAATTATCATACATATTTAATAAATCTATAAACCATTTTTTAATACTGAAATTCATTGAATAATTTTTAGAGGATGGAATTTCAATTAGATATGTTCACCTGAATGAAGAAATGGCTATATCAGAGATAATTAAGATATTATTGACATTTGGGTTCTTTGTTTTGTTCTTCCGTCATCCAATGATAAAAAAACAATTTGCCAATTTTTCCTTTATGAATAAAGCAAAATATACGTTAGTGGAGCCTTTTTCTGGTAAAGGTGTTCGTTTTAAAGATGTTGCTGGTTTGAGAGAAGCCAAAATAGAAGTTATGGAATTTGTTGATTATCTTAAAAACCCTGAAAGATATACAAAGCTTGGTGCTAAAGTGCCTAAAGGTTTTCTATATTTGTAGAACTCAAATATCTATAATTCTTTTGAAATATTTTTTCTTGTAATTCATTGAAATTGATTTTAGGAGCTTTACTCTTGGGACCACCTGGTTGCGGTAAAACACTTTTAGCTAAAGCTGTTGCAACTGAATCAAATGTTCCATTCTTATCAATGAATGGATCTGAATTCACTGAAGTAATAGGGGGACTAGGTGCTGCACGTGTAAGGGATTTATTTGCAGAAGCTAAAAAAAGGTTTTACTGATTTTTATTTTGACAAACAAAGCAGTTATTAATATATTTAAACTTATTGTTGTGTTATCTGTTATGGAAGAGCGCCCAGTATCATCTATATAGATGAAATTGATGCAATAGGGAAGAAACGAGAAAACTCATATATCGGATCTGCTGACAGTGAATCCGAGAGAACATTAAATCAACTTTTAGTAGAAATGGATGGAATGATAGAGGCAAAGGATATTATTATTTTAGCCTCGACAAATAGAGCAGAAGTTCTAGATAAAGCTTTATTGAGATGTGGTAGATTTGATAGACATATTTTAATCGATCTTCCGACTTTAGAAGAAAGAAAAGACATTTTTGAATATCATCTTCAGTCGTTATCATTGGAAGGCACTCCAATGAAATATGCTAAATATTTAGCTCATCTTACTCCCGGTTTTAGTGGTATGTGTGTAATTCTCAATAAATTATTTGAATCTTACTTTTATTTTAATACTCTTGTTTTGAATGGTATTTTTGAAGGAGCTGAGATAGCAAATGTCTGTAACGAAGCTGCATTACACGCAGCAAACGAAAAAAAAGTTAAAATTGATAATACTGATCTCATGTATGCAGTTGATAAAATATTGGGTGGTACAGTGAAAAAATCTAGTACATTGACACCCTCTGAGAAAAAAGTTATTGTTTATCATGAAGCTGGTCATGCAGTAGCAGCATGGATGTTGGAATATGCAAATCCTTTAATTAAAATAACAATAGTACCAAGGACAAATAAACAATTGGGGTTTTCTCAGTATTCCGATTCAAATCTAAAACTTCTAAGTTCAAAACACCTTTTTGAACGTATGTGTGTACTATTAGGCGGTAGAGTTGCAGAAAATATAATGTTTAACAAAATTTCCACTGGCGCGCAAAATGATTTACAAAAGGTAACTGATATGGCATATCTCCAAGTTCAACAGTTTGGAATGAGTCCCTCTGTGGGTTTGCTTTCTTTTGATAAAGAGTTAACGAGCACGGTAAGATATATTTATAATTTACCAAATGGTAGTAGTATACCACTGATTTATATTTTTGATTGAAATTATCAACTAGAAAACTAAAAAACCATATAGCAAGAAGCTAGGAAGTTTAATGGATGCGGAGGTACGAAGAATAATCGTTGAAGCATATAAAACAACTGAGAAGTTATTACAAGATAATAAAGATAAATTGATAACTGTATGTATGATTACTACATGTATAATATACCTAAGCAGTTTCTATAATTTTTTAGACACTGTTTCAATAATTACTAAATATTACAGCCTTCTGCTTGATGAGTGTCTAGTATTATTTTATTACAGCACATGGAACTATGTTAATCTCCTTAAATATCTAATAAATTTCCTTTCCTGAATTTATAGTTGGCTGAAGAACTTCTAAAGAAAGAAACCTTGACATACAAGGACATAGAAGCATTAATTGGACCTCCGCTTTTTGGGAAAAAAGATATTCTAGAATTGCAGGAATATAATTCAGGTGTGGAATAAATAAATGTTGATAATATATACGACGTTTTTCAAAATATCTCTACAGTATATCTTCAATTTCTATAACAACGATTTACTTGTATAACTTGTATAATAATGAAACAATAAAAGAAACTACAACTTAATGACGAAACTTTTACAAAATATTTTACGAAATCAATTCAATATATAAAATTATTCCTTTATTATCTAAAATCTTGTGCTGTATATAGAAAAGATAAAGGATAAAAGCGAAAATAAAAAAGAATATAAATAGATAATTATTTCATCGTTTACAGTACATTATTTTTCATAACTAATGGAAATAAGTATGAAGTGTTATTTTCACAATACAACGCATATAACCATATTTATATTAAAATATACCATTTTTGATATTTCAACAAAGGCTATATGAAATGTACCAATTTTTCGATATGAAATAGGAATAAACAAAAGTAAAAGGTTAAGATAATATATATATGTTTGAACATATATATATGTTATATATGTTTTCAATAATATTAAAATACATTTTAAAATAGATGAAGTACATTAAACATATCTTTGTTTTTGTGATTCCATATTATAAGTATAATTCTTATTGACTCAAATAAATAAAAACACTTTTGATTTGTGCTTTCAAAGTCTGAACATCTTTAAACACTATATCACATGTAATAGTAATTAAAACTCAGATGGAACAATGAGATCCCTAATAGCACCATTGAGCGCACGATCTAAATGTGTACCATTCCAATATATCTTTCCACATTGTTCACAAATGTAAAAAACTTCTATATCCTGTAACACCTTCATTGGTATTTTGTCAATTTGTATTCTTGCTTGGTATTTCGTTGAACATGTATCAACATCCATAGAATTCGTGCTAAGTATCCATGTACGATCCTCGCGTTCTAACTGATTGTTCATAAAAGTATCGTATTGTAAATCGTTACTGCTTGAGTTCGTTGCTACAGCTGAATGATATGTATTGCTTACATGATCTGATGGATTTGTATCAATTCTATAATTATTTTTACGTGTTATTTTAACATAACTAAAAGAAGATAAAATCCTGTTAACGTCATTACCAATATTTAATGCATAGTTTTAAGAAGAGAAAATGTGTAATGAACCTTTTTAAAAGTTTATCCATTAATTGCTTTGAAACTTTCACAAATTCATCACTGTTACAATCTTGGCATCGACTAAATATGTCTCTACGTGTAACTATAATTTTAAAGTACTTTAATACCTCTCTTAGCTGAGCATCAGGATTAGCTGCCATTACAAAATAATAATCCTCAGGTGGTATATACTGTGAAAACTGTATAATGTAATTAAAATAATTAAGAATGAACAATATTATTTAGATGTCCGAGATTATTAATTAAGACCTACTCTTAAATATTCTTTATTACGCGTCAGAAGCACCCTTTTTTCATAAAGCGCTACTTGAACAGATCGTTCTCCTCTTTGATCAAATGCAAGATGAACGCAATCGCATCCACACATTCGTAATTTACTTGTTAGCCCACCTAACATTGAATCACAAACTACACGCCATTGATGCACTGGTATAGATTCACGTTTAACTACTTGTTTGTAATGTTGTCTGTTTAAATTCATGGGCCCCGTTCTTCGTGGTGATTGTATTGCTTTGTGAAAAGGATAATGATCTTGATTATTTGATTTCCAGAAATTATTCCTCAATCTTCCTTGCGGTGAATCTCTTTGAAAATTTTGTTTATCATAACTGAATTCTTTATTTTGGAAGGAGTAGGACTATAATAAAATGTTTATAAAGTACTATGGAGAATACACGAATTATTTATTTTACAGAAGTTCTACTTTATTAGAAATACAGTAAATTATGGAACTACCTTTTGTGTAGGTTTCCTCATATTTCGTTCTGGTAATTGATGTGGTATATGTTGCACTTCTAAACACACATCATAAAACGGTATGTCCAAATTTTCACATTGAATTTCTAATGTTGCATATATTTCTAACAAACAGTATGCATCTAATGCTGTAATATTATGATATATAATTATTATATTTGATTCTTGTATGTAAATATATATTATATTATAATAAAGAGAATATATTGGGTTGACAACTAAGTAATTGCGGATTTTGTCATTAGGTGGTATTGATAAAATCCACAATCACTTAATTGCCAACCCAATATGTTATATTATAATAAAAACAACAGCAAAAAAAAATTACAAACCAGCATATATTATTTGGCTTTCTCTTAGAGGTCTCTGTTCCCAATTAGAAAACTGATCAGATTTATTTAGTTTCTGTCCAAGACAAAGTTCTACAAGTTTACTCAAATTTTTTTTGGTAAATTGTTCATCACTTTCATGTGGAAAAACAAATTTATAATCTTCCACTAACTTTTTCCATAAGTGTACAATATCTAAATAACCTTGTCCAGATATTTTTATTTTTGAAAATGCAGACAAACTATTGCGTATAACTGTTACATCTTGTGCTATTCCAAATCCTATATCATAAATTCATGAAAATATACATGAATAGAAATAATAATTAGAACAGACATTTGTTAACTAGAAGAAGCTTACCAAGCTTTAAAATGTTTCTGTTTTCAAATAGAGCTTTGGATAATTTAATCCATAACTCTGTTAACTTGTTTCCTATTGTGGTTACATCTAAGATGTATACATTAGCTTTGGTAGCTATTTGTATTAAAGCTAATCCTGTTTGTTTCGTACCTAATAATTACAATAAATTTTGTAATTATTTTTTATTACATTCTAGTGAAAGAAATTAAACCATTAACTTCAAATATTACCAAAGCATGGTTTCCATTCTAAATCAATACCAACAATAGAGACATCTTTTAATCCATTATCAAGAAATTCTGCAAAACTACAAAGATCATTTACCACTTTAATAGAATCTCTTGATAATTTCAATTCATGATAATTCATAGGATCATTGTCAATGTTCAAATCATTCATCTTGCTAGTTGAAGCTCCTTCATTTATACCTACATAATGAAATATTATAAATAATTGAAACAACATGTGATATTAAAGAAGAGTTATTACTGCTGTCACATTCATTTTGTTCCTCTTCATATGTAAGTGCCAATGGCCACTTTTCTCTAGGTATATTAAATTTTTTAGTCCAATATATAGCTTCAGCTGCATCTTTGGCATTCATTATCATCTTTATTGTAACAAGTTGTAATGTATGATCATTTCCTACTGCATCTTGTACCATTTCCCTCCAGCTGGCAGTACCTTGATTTAAAAACAGTTAATCTTTTATTCACACAATTCCGTGATTTATATTATGTAAAAAATTAACATACTTAAACTAGATTCCACATAACGTTTATACATTAGGAACTGTAAACCACCTACGCATCTTTTTTTATTTAAATTAGAACAAAGTTCTGGTGGAAGATTATATAATTTGATAAAACGTGCTATTAATTTAGTCATAGGTTTTATATTTATTGTTGCCATCTTTACGTCTGGTATATTATGTTTTCTATAATATATTAAAGATATTATTATGCTTAAAACTACTTTTATTAGTTCATTATTGAAACTTACATAATTATATCATTTAACATGACAGTCATGTTATTCTCAGGTCCAATTAAATTATCCAAATACAAGACTAGAACCTTCTGCAAATGAGGATAATTTGCTAAAAAATCTTCTACAACTATTAATTTATTCTGCAGAATAAGTGGTAATAGTAACGTTTCTGGATTGGCAAAATAATCTTGTAATTGCAATACAACTGCATATTGTGCTGCTTCTTTGTATTTCTTTTCCTTAATGACTTCCTGCAAGAATATACAATTTTTTAATTAAATAATATGTTATATAATAATTGGAAAGTTAAATATTGTAGTCTAAATGATACCTTTAATATAGGAAGAAATTCCTCCTTGTGTTCTATGAATTCATATGTAGCAGCAACCATTTTAATGAATTCCATATTTTTTTGTTTAATAATTAATTGAAATGTTGCTAATTTTATTTCTACATCTAGGAACAGTTTACGTATTGGTATCTCCAATTTCAACCAGTTTGCAAATTCTTCTATGACTGTAACCCATATAGAGATATTAATTTATCTTTAACATCACAGAATTTTTACAGTAATCTGTACAACAGTATCTATAAAACTATGTATAAAAACTATGTACTCAATTTTAATACTATTTCCCTATATACTTGCACATAATAAATATAACTTAGTAATGTCATTTCATTTATATTATATGTATAAAGTAAACCTGTAAATGCTAATGATGAATTCTTTTTTATATGTTTAAAATCTGAAATGTTCACTAATAATCGTATTGTGCTTAAATATGGATCAGGTGCACTGTCAAAATATTCTATTAATGTTTTGCTTATAACATCACTCTTTTTCCCTGTAAAAATATGTAACATAAATTAATAATTATTAATAAATTTTATTGTTACAGTATATAATTGTCACTTACATAATTGCCATATAGATTCTAAAGATTTTAGCCATTCTTTTGTAGCTTTGTCCACATTTGAAAAGAATGTTAGATCTTTTTCATTTTTTGCGGACAAAAATTCTATCGCTGATAATAAATCATCATTACTTTTAGATTCTGAAATTGAGTCTGACATTGCTTGCATTGTTATATATTAACAATATATCGAAAAACGTAATAAAACTAAAGTATTTTGTGATCTGTATTCTTTCAGTTTAGCACAAAACTTGGTAAAAATATAATTGTATCGACACGTTATGTCAATGTTTCGTATAGACGTCGACGGGAAAGACACATTTCTCAAGTTTTCGATAGTTAGATTGTTATATACACGAAGTAAAACGATAACATTAAAATTCCCTACACGGCCCAATTTCTGTAATTACTTTATTTACTTTTTTTCATAATTTTTTCCAAATTTTAAATAGAGTGTATGTATGTATCGAATTATAAATAAAATATGAAAAAGAGAACAGTTTGTAAATATTCTCATTATTAAGACAATTATTATAATTCTAAAATTCATCATTTTGGAACACATGATTGACATCATCTGTATTTTGTTTATGATCAGTCACCGCCTATTGGCATATGATATCATTGAAGCTTATAAGTGAGAATGTAATGAAACGTAACAAAAAATTTGTGCCCTCTAATGACGACTTAATTTTTCGCGAAAGTAGTGTTTACATAGTTTTCGACTATTTCAAATATGATGAAACATAAGTTACCGGAAAATTGGAGTATACGGAATTCAAAGAGATATCCGCATAAAATATATTATTTTAATGAAAAAACAAAGCAATCATCTTGGGATATCCCGACAGAAGATCAGACAGAACAAGTAATTTGATATTTCATTTTCTTTTATTTTTAATTAATACTAATGGTAATAGGAAGTGGATGATATTTTGTTAGATCTTTTAAAATTGTACTGCCTGTTCTAACCTATAGATTATAGTAAGTTATCTTTATTATATATTTTCGTACATTTTTAGCTAGTAATACTTCTCATACATAATTTAATTATAATTCATAATCTCTGTTATAATTATAATGTAAAAAATTATTTGTTTAGGTTGAAAAGAAATTAGGTCGATCTGCTAAAAAACGTAAACACTCACGAAAGATGAACTTACAAAATGATGAAGATAATGGAGCGCAGTTTACTGTTTCTGAAAGAAATTCATCTGAAGGGAGTGCATCTGAAAAAGAGATCACAAGAAGAAATATACTTACTGCTAAACGTTTCCATAGGCAAACGCAAACTAAAGCTAATGAAGGAAATGAAACACCTCAAATGAAAGAAATTCGTCAGAAAATGTTAAAAAAGAAAGAAAAAATTATTCCTAGAAGTCCTCAGAGTTCCAAATCAACTAAAGATGTTTCAAAATCACCACCGTCAAGGCTTAGTAAAATTAGTCCACTGTCACAAAAAACTGATGTTTATACATACTCAAAAGAATCTTATACACCACAAATGCAAATACTTTTAGAAAAAAGGCAGGGAAGGACAGCAAAAAGTAGTCCTAACAAAAAGACAGAGGAAGACAGAAGCAATGTGATAGATAAAGGAGAAAATCCAATTAAGACACGGTTAAGAAATCAAAATGTATCTAAGCAAAAAAGTGTTTCAGAGGTTTCATCTCCCTCAGATAGCAGAAGCCAGAGAGAAGTACAAAAAGGTCCAAAAGTTGGTTAGTATACGGAAGAAGAAGTTATACTATGTTATTTTCTATAATCTTTTTATGTACATAGTTAAAAAGTTAAAGTCAAAAAATATTAATGTAAATCGTATATTACATAGCCATAGTAATAAAAAAAATATTGGTAGGCAAAAGAAAAAGCGGCAATTCGGGTGAGGATATTCCAAAAGTGCAAGGTCGAAAGTCTATGAAAAAAAATTTAGGAAAAGAACGTATGGAAAGATTGAAAACAAGCCTATCATCACAGCAGTGTGATGATAATCTGAGTCATAATAGTCCTACAAGTTCTACTCCTGCAAAGAAATTTGGTAAGTGTTGTAACAATGTTTTTGATATCATAAATTGAAGTTTATTCTTAGTATTTAATTTCTTGAACAATTATAGACATGCCATGCATTTTTAAAAATACACAAGTTAGATTGGAACGTTTGAAGGAGACACATGTAAATAATAAAATTGCTAATAATAAAAGTGTATATACTCGTGAGATAAAGGGAGCAGCAAATGCATCTAAAGATCCAATAACAACTGTAGATAATATAATAAAATGGACCTACGAAGATTCTGTTTGTGAAGAAATGCCCATGTCAAGTGTTTATAAAGACGCGGAAGTTAGATTGGAACGCTTGAGGGAGAGATGTTCGAATAATAAGATTGCCACTAATACAAATTTAAGTCCTCCCAAAGTAAAAGAAACAGCAAATGCATCTAAAAATTCAATAACAACTTCAGATGATTTAGCAAAGTCAGCCCATGAAGATGCTTTTTGTGAGGAAATGGACTGGGAACCATTGGAAGATGAAAAAATTATGTTTGAAGTAATGTCAAGTACTTTTATAAATTTTATTCAGTTGTCATATATAGATTATTATAATGAATAATAGATATACAAATGTTAAAGTATGACTTATATTTACATTATTTAGGTTCAAGCTGTTAGAACCCAACTTTGTACAGAAAACAATGTAAATACAACCTGCAATATCCCTAGTAATACTTCGAAATATCCCTTATTATCAGAACAACAAGCAAAAAGGCATTTGTATATTGTTGTTGATACAAATGTTTTTCTGTCAAATATTGATGCTGTTGAACTGGCAAGGGAAGCTATTTTTAAAACTTACGATCATTCAATAATTACAATACCATGGACTGTTATACGTGTAAGATTCCATATTTTTTTATTTATTTTGCTATATCCTAACATTTGTAGCTTTCATAAATAATCTATTATAGGAGCTTGATTACATTAAAGACGATAATGGTAAATCAAGACCAATATCGTTATGTTTGAATGCAAGGAAAGCTATAAATTACATTAATAAACTTTTCTCTTCTAAACAATCTCACGTAATTGGTCAAACACCAGAAGATGTTGCAAAAAATAAAGAAAGATTTTCTATCGACTGTCCAGACGATGAAATTCTACAGACTTGTTTACAAATTCGTGATTTAGGGAAATCCGTAGTAAGTTATAATATAACATACTTTTATCAAAATATTTAAATGTGACTTTATATTTTGGTTCTTTATTATTTAGGTATTATTATCTTATGACGTAAATCTTTGTAATAAAGCGATGATTTATGATATTGTGACACTTGGAAGAAATGATCCCCTTGAAAAAGTCGACTATCTTAATGCCACCAATGTAAATAAATCATTGTCTAATTCTAATAATGGAAGTCGAGAAAGTTTCAGTTTGAATTCTACATCAATTATTTGTGAGGAATTGCAGTTATCAGATGAAATATACGAGGACATAAAAAGTGTTATAAGAGACTTTCTAACAGTAGTAAGCATGAAGATGATATATGTTATAATTAGGTAATATAAGAAAAATATGTATATATATAAATTAATAGTAATTTTTTTACAGATAGTCAGTAAAGAAATGTATGCTTTATATGGATCATCTTGGGAAAAATATGTTATTATAAAACCACCTTGGACAACTTTGACTGTTTTACAATGTGCTGTAAAACATTGGATAGCTGCTACAAGTGAATCATTTCGAAGAGCAGCAGAATATACTTTGAAAGAATTATTACAGATATTTAAAGATATATCTGGTAATTTTGTTTCTATATTTTGAAAAAGATCATCGTTTCGAAGATTTTTATTAATGTTTAAACATTTTTCTCTTTAAGGCCCAAAGACTTTACAGGAAAATAGTTATATCTTGGACAAATTTAATGATCTGGTACAAATGGTTAATATAGATAAACATTCAGTTTTAATGTTACGAATATCTAAAAAAATTGATGTAATTATTCTCACAATTTCTTCTATTAATATCATTTTAAAGTATCTTGAAATAATATGCATTTTCCTAACGGTATCGTTTTTTTTAGGAGTTAAAAGACAAATGTCGTGAATATGAATCTCAAATAAATAATCACAAACTGTGTAATGTAATCGGAGTTGAAAATGATGTCGAGAAACAAGAACAAAGAGCACAGAAAGCTTTTCAGTATTTTGAAGCAGCATATGTTTACGCTCGAGATATGGCGTAAGTTTCCTAATTATATTTGTTTATGATGTATTATTGATATTTATTCATTTATATGTACAGTGGTATAACGGCCAAAACAATAGGAATGCCCTGCACTTTGCAGTACAATGTTTCTAATCCAGCTCCATCTGTAGAATTTATAAAAAAAACAGTACCAGAAATTGCAGCGAATGTAAATAAATTAGAATGCAATCTAAGCGCGTAAGTTGTTTATTATTAAATTATTTAACCACTCTTTTATATGTGTACATAGTAACAATCATATTTTATTGCAGTGTAGTAGAACAAGTCAAAAATTCTTGTACGGATTATCGAACACTAATAGATTTATATCAGACATTGATAACGTTTCTTCCTGAGAATGCATTAATAGCACTGAAGTTAAACGATGTTGAAATAGAGCCTCTTGATGTATATTGTTGCGTGAAACGAAAGGAGGACGTATTGGATAGAGGTCTACGTCAGCTCCAAGAACTCAATATTCATTTTAGTAGATTAGCGAACTACTGATGTACATAGATGTATATTTATAAAACGACTAAAATTCTTCTGAATTCAGCTACATCCGTTTTACATAATGTATGTAACACTTATACTAATATTTCTATATTATAATACAAGAAATAACTTTTGTACAAGGTGGAAAATAAAAATGCACAGCCAGAATAGCAATAGATATTAAATAATGTTCCCTGGCAATTTGTAATAAAATAATTTGACAGTGCTCTACCGATCGAGCATTATCTCTGTAAATTTAATTTCTGTACAACTTTGGAAATCCTCCTGGAGGTGGTTGCAGCCAATTTTCTTTCGAATAGGAGGTGTGTTGCGTCTCGATTACGTGAAACGTGTAAGCGTGCCTTGATTTATCGTTTTTGTTTGGATGTGAAAAATGTACTACTTGTCCATGAAGGAGAATGCAGGTTCCTTTGCTAACTGGGACTGGTCGAAAATTACTAAGCTGGTAACAAGGTGCAGCTCTGTCGTAGATTAACAGTTCCTTGGATTCTGAATCCTTATTCCTTACATAACGTCGATGAACACCGCTCTTATGAGAACCTGGTGCGATCCATAGACATCCATTTTCCTGAGTAGCATCTTCCAAAGCGATCCAGAAACCAACAAGCTTCACCGGTTCCGTATACAAATATGTTGCATCTTGGTGCATTATTACTATTATGAAATTAACTTATATTTAGATGTTGAAAATTGAAATAATTTAACGAAATAAAAAAAAAGTAAGAAATATTTGTTTCTCTTTACCTTCTGATCCAATTCCTGGATTTTTGTAAATGTACATTGACTGACAAATAGCTGGTTCTTGATAATCCAATTGGAAAGCTGCTTCTTTAACTCTTTCATCAAAAGTATATTTTTTGAATGTAGGGTGAAGCCAGTGCAGGGCGTGACCTACCTGTAATTTTGTCAAAGGAAATATTTGATATTTATATAAGTAATTATTGTAAATGTTTATTATTATTTCAAATTAGTATCTTCTATTTTACCTTATTTAAGGACACTCGAGGATGAACTTTCAACTTTCCATTATCGTCTAAAGCTTCAGCCTCAAAGAACACACTGATTTTGTTACCACTGTCCAGAAAATATTTATCTTTGCTCTGAATAATAAATAAATTCGAAATGTAAGCGTCGTATCGATGATACTTAAATAAATAAGACATATCCTTAATTCAACTCGTACCTGTTGCAACTCTATCGTACTGAAAACTTTCCTCTCATTTTCCGGAGGCAAGTTGGTAGTGAATTCTTCTCCGCAAGATTTGAGTTCGTCGATCTCTTCCGGTTGGAAGAAATCTTCCAGAACGACGAAACCATTTTTCTCAAACTGTGAACATGAAAATGTTTTATCTCGTTGTTAATCATGCTAATAGCGACGAGTTCAGATGATTCATTTTCGTTTGTATCTCTCGAAAGAACACGATACGTTTGGCACTAAATACTATTGATATAATTTATACGAACGTAAACATTGGACATAAACTGTTTTGTACATAAATCAAGCTTGGCTTGGCTCTAGTTTATAAACGAGCTCCCGAAGCATTACCAATTCGATTATTCACTTCTGATATTAAATTACATTCATATTATTTATGGTATTTTTCGTTTGTGATTTCTAAGTAACAAAATTTACAGGAAAAATAAGGAAGGTGTGGAGAAACTTTCTATTTTTGTCATTATATTTTCTCCTAAATTATTTATTTATTTCCGAAATATATTAATAATCACCTCGTGCCCGCTTGTACATGTTATTCGACCGCATCCTGTATAATAAGACGAGGAAAAACATGTTATAGAAGTTCTTTTCGAAAAACTAACGATTTACCGAATCTGACATTTCTTTTCTACTTCAGGACTTTCCCACCTTTCCTCTTTTCCTATACAGGAATCGAATAATTCGGATAGATTCAGGGGACCGTGGAAAAATCTCATCCCATGTCACAGCTGAATCAGACGAATGAGCATGATTCGTCCGGACCAGAATAGAAAGGCGCGCGCGTAGGCGTTCATTCTTCTTCGTGAATGGACACGGTGCAGCCTTTCGTGTTTCACGGGTCCACGAGCCTGCGTTTTATGTGGTCATTAGACCAAAGTAAGGTCGAGACCCCGGGACCCAGTTGTTCTTTCGCGAGAGACCGTATCTGAACTTTCCCTTCGTCCACCATTCACCACTTTGATAACGTACAATTAAAGTTACGATTAGAATGAATTCGTGTTCCCACGAACTTTCTATCCGATGAATGCGTCAGACCGATGAAATATAAACCGCTTAGGAAAAGAGTTTCACATTGATCATCTCCACAAATTCGAAAAAGATCAGACAACGGTGCAAACGTTATTTTTTAAGATTCACGTTTTCAATACCATTGTGAAAAGACGTTGCTTGCGATTACAGTTCACACGAAGATGCACGTAGTATTTCGCTTTCGGCTGCATCTTAGCGAGGGAGGAGGAGCAGGAAACGGAGGAAAAAGGTGGGTTTGTAAGCGTTTGAACGAGACGCTGTAGCGAGACGAGAGAGTAAGAAGAGATGTTTTAACGAACAAGGCGTATGTAGAGCAGAGAATGCGCGTATTAATCTTCTGCTTTGTAGAAAGCGCGCGTCACTTTTAATTGCCGCTCGATGCGCCAAGTCGCAATTAGAAATGCGTAACGTGGCGGGAATGCGGGACGTTTGTATTTTCACGCTGAACTATTCATTCACCGATTATTAGAATCACAATATTATTGATTCCTTAATTGCCGTATTTCAATATAAATACGTTGGATCGATGTATTTCCTATCAAATCTAAGTACCATTAATTTATTTTGATTACCACTATGTAATTGTATAAGAAATCTCTGTAACCTGATTCATGATTATCGTAATTACCGATTCACAAGCTTTAAGAATTTTCATTCGAACATTCAAGTAGACTGCCCGTAATTAAATACTTAAATAAATGTTTCAGAAACTTTTTTATTCGTTGGAAATTCATGTTCTTATAGATAATGTTACTATTAGCGTGATAAATGATTTTCCCTTGTTATAAAGGATTAAACGCATCATTAAAGAGAAGAACGATTGCACGGGTAATTATTAATGTATTTAGTAAAAGGACATTGAATGTGAACAAGTCTCTTAAACCGAGCGTGGCATCCCATTAAAGAAATTAGCTCTTCTCTTTCTCTTTGCTAGAGCCATCGTGGTATTTCCGTTTCAAGAGATCGCGTGGGAGGATCAAGAATGACGTTTCGTCGTCCAAGAACACGGATGTAATACGCGTTGGCCTCCCTTGGTCGTTTAATCGTCACCTTAACCGGAATCTAAAAATGGATCGCCGGATCACAGTGTTGACCACGTGCGTCCGATTATTATATATACGATTTATATATGTCTCGATCAGCGATTGGAAATTGTTTGACCGATTATATTGTCGGTAATAACGATATTAATGTCTATATATATATATATATATAATAATTAGACTATGTAATTATTTTTATGCATTTATTTAAAGCGAAATTTAAAGATGAAAAAATGCGCAGAGTTACAAAGTAGAGATTTCATCGTGATATTAGGTGAAATAAATTTTTGTCTAAATTTTGTTGTTTCAATCGTGTTTGACAAAAATACGACTTTGCATAAATATCTGCAATCTAGCGGTCGTATTTGTCTGTCTCTGTTAAAATTTCACTCTAAATCATGATGTATTTTTGTATTCATGATCATGTGTACAATTTATCTATGTAAAATAAAGTTGTGATAAAATGAGTTGTTACATTTTTCTATAAAAAATAATTATGCGCTAACGCGATTTTAACTTAGTATAAAATTATTTGGACACAATTTACACGAATTTCGAGCATTAGTGAAATAAAGCCAGAAGTAACGATGATGTAATTAACAAGAGTATTAATTGCAGAGATAATAACTGTGTGTTGGTAAAACGTTGAATAAATTGACAGATCGTTTCAAGTATTACAAATATTGAATATTATCATAATATTATCAAGACAAACAGTTAGTTAACTACTTAGACACTTTTACCAACAAACACTGCGATGAATACGCTGGAAAGTCTTCTGTTAATAATAGTGACATAAATTATGCAACGATCACAATTTAGGTAAATTATTTAACTCGTTATTGTCTGTGTAACATTCCGAATGTCATCATTCTTCCGAAGGATTTCCATGAAAACAATTTATTCAATTCAGACGCTCTGAATAGATACAGAAAAAAATACTAGTAACGCAGATTGATACTATAATATTTTCCACAATGATCGATCAATTATACGTGTAAAACCTAAGCGTAACAGTGATTCTACCAAGATATATCAATAACGTTGTGTAGTATACAAATGAATAATTTCTTGTGATCAAATGAAATCTTAGTTACGAAGGATTAATCATACAAATGTCTTAAAAACATTAATTACTTAACAGAAATTACTTAAATATTACCATTATTCAATAGATATCAACAACTTCATTTCAATGTGCAATCATCTACTAAAGAATTTATTTTTTTTATTAAATCCTTTTGTGATCTCTGCTAACTATATACCTACTTGCATTAAATATCTTGTGACTCCTATATACATTTTCAGATTTATTTCAAACATTACCAAAATAATTATGATAGTCGAGACTCATAATACTAATGAAATTTCAAAATATTTCGCATAACATACATAATATACACGTAAAAAATATTTACAAGCGTTCAAATACTTTCACGAGTATATAAGAACGGTTAACGTTATTCTATATCGACTTATTTGGGACGTGGTCCATAGTAGGAGGATGCTGACCTCCCTGAAACGATAGGTCGGGCTCGATTATGTCAGTCTTCTCCGATAACGGCACCGGCCATTGGTCTCTCAGCTTTGATTTCGTCGTCTCTTCCCTTTCAACAGAGACACTGTGTCGTTGGGATTCGCTTTTAGCGAGCCCGTATATAGCGTCGTGATCGTACACCGGATCGTTCGATCGACGAACGAGGTCTGGTGACCTTTGATAGGGCGATTAAGAATCGCGATCGATCGACTACTACTTGTTTTTCTTTCGCGACGTGGTCGCTACTTGTAAATAAGGCAAAGAATATTTCGATGCTCGTAGATAGTCGAAACGAGAATACCGAGTCTTCGTCGCTTTTGTTCTAGACTTTGATGTATCGTCGAGACAATATGACGATATTTATGATATCGAGCGTAATTTTTTGATACAGGCGAACAGCGTGTTCGCGTTCCATGGTATCTCGAATGGGAGTTTGATTTCCGATAGGAAAATTGGATGGTTGAACTTGGAGGAGATTGTAATTTTCTACATTAATTATACGAAATTTGCTTTCTTGGGATATATTTTGATTAGTAAATATGGAATATCGTTTTAGGAATAAAGATTGAATTTGTGGAGAAGGGAGAAAGTACTTAAAATGTCGGCGACACGAACTGAATTTAAACGAATAATCTCAACGCTAAAAAAGGTAGAACGTTTATTAAGAGGCAAGGTAAAACGTCTTTTAAAAACACAAGCTGAATTTATACGATCTTATCTGATCTTACGTTGTACCTGCCAAGTTTCACGAACAAAGCCACAAGAAGAGCCAACAAAAATATTACATTCACTTCACGAACACAATATCTATCTTCTAATCAAAAAATACAAATTTCACTGTATACTATCGTACATTAACAAACTTTCTCTTTACCTACAAATTCTGACAAAAATACAAACAAGATAAAATGCAAAGATAAAAAAATTAACGACTGACAGGAAGAAAAATGATTTTAAAAATATATGTAACTGACAAGATAAGAAGCGACTGTCGGAATATCGGAGAATTTAAACGCGGCAAAGTTCCACGTGGTCGCTATGGCGCGAACATTCTGTCGGACCTTGACTTCTGTTCGAAACAAGGTAACGGAGTCGTGAGCAACTAACTCACCTGCGAGCGGATATCCTTCATCCTATTATGTCCGTCACAGCCGATCTCGGACTGGTCGGTCGGATTTGCTGCGCAGTCGAGCGAGCCTATACGTCCGCGTCCGCAACTGAATGCTACTACGAAATGACTAGGTGAACCGCGAAGGCTCTGTGACGACGGTTGACTCGGGTCGAGTCGTGTGGAATCGAGTCGAGTCGGCCTACGCGGCGACGAATCGTACAGAGTCGTGTTGGGTCGGGTCGGGTCGAGTCGAGTCATCATTTGAACGCGTACGCGCCACGTTATGCTATTGGTGCGCTTCTTTAACACGTGTACGCGATTACGCATGCGTCGATTATGAACTTTTTACGCGGTTTAGTCACTATGGGTCAAATATATTATATTGAGTTAAATATATGTATATACATAAGCTCGCGAAAGTATTAGAACATTCGTGGACATCTTTTACAAATATATTACGTGCATTATACGAAGTATTTTGAAATTTTATTAGTATATACCGCGTAGTATGAGACTTGGCTATCATGGTTATGTCGATAAAGTGCGAAACAAATCTGAAAACGTATATAGAAATGACAAGATATTTGATACAAGTGTTTAGGTAATTATATTTAGCACTCATTGTATTATGGTTAAGATAGGTTCACGCAGTATATCAATTTTTTACCAAATATATGTTTGCGATAAGTACTTTATATTTTCTATACATATTTTCAGGTTGGTTTCAAGTTTTATCAATATATTCATAACATCGATGACAATTTTTGTGAAACAAGCTGTAGCAATGGTATTCTTATAATATTTTTTCAATCAGTTAGATATTATGTTATCTATAGAATGTACATAATATATTTAAATTTATTTGACTTAGACGACCATCGATCAACGTACGATTCAATATCTACGCATCTGGTTACTTACGAAAAACTGAAGAAGCCTGTATCTTGGTGGAATATTCAAACGGATAGCCCAGTTAACTTGAAAGTTTTAATTTGTTGGCGAATTACATGCAGAATATTCTCCGCGTTCCAACTCGTTTCTGTTGACCATTAGCAAAATGTTGAAAGTTTAATTTCACTTCTCGCCTCGTTTCCTGAAACGCTCTGTACATTTAAGTTTAATTGAAACGGTCTCGTAAATTGTCGACCGCAACACTTCACCGTGCTGGTCTTTCCAGACGCGTTTCCATTTAAATGCGATTCAAACAAATGCAATTCTTCAATTTTAGTCTGACTTTTCGTGAATTTTGACGTAACCTATATAATTCAATACGACCAGATATTGTTCTCGCTATTTGATACCGTTTTAATTAATGCCTCGATGTTTATGAAATGGTTTCCGCGTTTAAAATTAATCCAAACGAATGCCTCTACACACGGTTGTATTATTATTTGCCATATATTTCGACCCACCCAAGGTGCTTTGTTTTTTAATTCCGTTACTATTCTCGAATTTTTATCTCTCAATCGCGCTCCCATTTCAACGAATAAGCAAATTTTCGGTGGCTCAAGAAAAATATTGATGTATGAATTGTGTATGAACGACGGTTCTCTCGTATTCTTTGTAAACTTAAGGAACTTTTTATGCTAGGAAAATACTATTTTATATTCTTTATTTATGTAGTTCACATAATATAAATTTCAATAGTAATTCACGTAAAATACATATGTACAGTCGTACGATATGGAATTTTGTAAAAATTATTGGCTGATACAAGTCTAACGATAGATCCTAAACTCGTTACTGCTTACAATTTAATTTGTTTTCTTACAGTCAATTTTCAAATTTACCAATGAATCAACTTTCTTCACTCAAAACTCGAACAGTCTTCCTGTTACTCACACTTGCTTTTAGCTTTTATTTTGAACTAAATTTACTCAGACGTTCCGCCTAAATGCTACCCCTTACGTTACCTCATCGTTTCTTTTCTAAACGTGACTCAGCCAAAGACACAATTATTCGAAGTATCAACAGAATCTCCCACGTTACATTTTCCTCAGAATCATTTCGTTCCGGAGAAAACTTCTAACACACTGTCCTACATTGATCTCGATATCCAGAATAATAACATATAATGAATAATTATATATCCTGATACTTTTGTCCATTCTTACTATAACGACATATGAATTTTATCAAAGTATTCAAATTAACGATGAATTAATCAGAATCAATATGTAAATTACTTGTTAAAAAGCACGACGACAATATTTTTTATATTAACGAAGACAAGTAATTTCGAATAAAAACATAACAATTGTTCTTGACTTCTATAAACTTCTTGTTCTTCGATTCAAAATACGCGAGATGCAACGAATTCCCATGTTGTTACTCATTTGTTTCTCGAATGAAATGAGTTTCACCAATTGAGATTCAGACGAATTGGACGTTGATAATCGGCGAATTACGTACTCGTTAAATCATACTTTCTTCATAGCTTTCTTCATAAAAGTAGTTCTTAAGAACGTTGCAGAAATTCACAAAAAGTTCGTTGAATAGAGACAGAGATAGTCAAATACCATTTTTTTCTTTTATTTCTATTCGATAACATAGATTGTTTCTTACTTGTTTAAAATCCAACGAACGATAAATTAAACGAACATTTTTGCTCTTTTTATTTTCTTTTTGTTTCTCTCTTAGACAATATAATATCTTTTCTCGTTTACTCAGAATCAAAATGTTATAAACCGAATTAACACCTTCCTCTTTCTCCATTTTTCTTTTTCTTTTTCATCTCTATCTAAAAAAAAAATATGTATATATAGATATATAGATTTGGTTGTTTATTTAGAATTTAAACGTGACATAAATTTTTCTATTATCGTTAGAAAATGATGTTAGATGAGAAAAAGTGACACAAAAGTGTTAAAGGCAACGTGTATTTTCACTGATGGCAGTATTAAGAATTTATGAATGTACGGTCCTATTTGAAAATATCTGTTTGAGAATGTCAGGCAAAAAGTTATTATTCGTCGCGATTGCCGAGCTGAAACGAGCAAAAAAGCTGTCGGGACGGAAGGGTTGAAAACACCGACACCCTATTCATCCCGTGTTTTTATCAAGTCGCAATAATCGTTTACGTTCTCGTTTTCTGCCTGCGATAGGGTCTTCCGCGCCTGGCGTCGGCCAATAAAATAAGATTTTTGCTCGTAAGATTAACATATTAACGAGTGACGCGTGAAACGAACTTCCCACCTTGCGCCTCTTCACTTTATCCATTCTTCTCTCTAGTGAGAGAATGTAAAAAATTCGAGGGACTTCCAACGTGATCTTTTCATTCCCCTAAAGGGATGGAAAGAATAGAAAAGGAAGAACGTTTAAAAAAAAGATTGAGAGTCCCGTTAACGATTAACGATATTCGCGTTCTCGCAAAGTATCAAAGTGCTAAACTCGTTAAATAACTTGAACAAGTTTATGAGATAAGCAATACAACTGTAACGTTTAATGCTTTCTGCTCCGGTGAACACGTACGCATGCATATCTATTCGGCAAAATTTATCGTTACCTTAAATCTGTGAAGGTATCTAATAATTAAGGTAACTTATCAACTAAAAATGTAAAAATTCCAAGGAATACTTCTGTACTTACGATACGTGTACTGTTTAGAAGGAATTGATGAAAGCTCAGCGAGATGTAACAAATATTCTTAAACAAAAGAAAGAAACAGGGAAAACATAGTAGAAAACACAGAGAGCATGGGAAAAATAGAGATATCACGAGAAAGCGATGTAAAAGTGCAAGGAATAAAAAGACCTCTTTTTATCAAGAAAAACTGGGACACGCAAATTACCGTGTATTCGTTCGAATTAATTTCTTTTTCATGCAAATTAAAAATTATCTACAGGTATTGCACGGTGAGAAGAGTGTAAAATCGGTTAGACCGCGATCTTAGCAAAACTATATATCCGTGTAAAATTTTTCTTTCGATTTTTACGTTCAAATTTCCGGTTGTACGTGAATCTTACGTTTTTTTTTTTTAAATGTTTGATTAATTTCAGGAAATCGATCGCGTATATGAGATAGATCACGTATAGGTATACGGGCGAGTTGCCGATTCATCTGCGCAGTGTATCACGGGAAATGGCCCCAGCGGCGATGATTTCCCCGAAAGAAATAATTTATCCGCATCAAATCGCGCAGAAGAACGATTTATCCGTCCCACGACGCGGTCTTTCCGCGCTGGAGAAATATATTACATCGCTTATCGCGACCTGACTATATTTCCAGCCAGTAGTATATCAGTACAGGTGACGCGACCTCGTGCCCCTTATATCTCGGCATGTTTATGCAATTTTATATTTCTATGAATGGAAGTAAAGAAGTGGTTCCTAAATAGATATTTGTTGCCATGTTCGCTAAACGTTAGAACGAACGTTTTACCTTGAATATATGTAACAACAAGTGTCACTAGTATATGCCTTACGCATTTATGGGAAATTTAAAAGAAATTTGTAATGCGCAAAAACGTATAAAACATTGAAAGTATATCTTTTACCATATTTACTAGATAAAACAATCTTCTACTTAAGTTCCATGTCTTACATTATTATTGTGTGTGTGTGTGTGTGTGTGTGTGTGTATATAAATATAAGTTAGCAGAAATATTCGTAGTCTAACCATTCGTTACGCTAGTTACATTGGGAATTAGAAGATGTTTCCAACCCCGGCACGGTGTTGATCGGTGACGTTTTACCAAATTTTTGAACGTGATTAAAATAAGATGAATTTCATGGGCCAGAAAATTCTCGACAACGAGAGTAGCAAGAATAACATTGCCAGAGAAAAATTCGCAAGCGCAATATAATATTTCGCGAACGTTAAATGTAATGGTGCAGTATATATTTCAATCTATTGCAGCTTTCAGAACAAGATACATATATAAAATAAAATTCGCATAGCAGGCAATATGTACGTTTACCGTGAGTCCCAGGTGGAAAAACGATTAGACTTCCTTTGGTTGCGATACGAACAAGGAAAACAGCTCGAAATCAAGAGACTCGACCGGAATAAAGTTCGCAGGAATTGTAGCGCACGCGGGTGCCATTTGACTGCTAGCCAAGCCAGACGCCGACTTAGTTTCTTTTTAGACCGTAAGGCTTAGCTGGTGCAGCATTATTGCGCTATTAATGCCGGGTCGTCGTTAGTGCCGCTGCCCGGAACGAGATGCAACTACCCTTTCGTATCATCCATCCCTCCTCTCGAGAAAGGGGCAGGTTACGACTATTTCTTGATAATCCGGATAACCTGACGCGGATGTACACGTTGTGGGGGAACGTTGGTATTTTGCCAAGGACGCAGTGTCGGAGACTTTAGTGGCTAGGCACACCTGAACGGTCCAAACTATTTGCAATTCCTTCTCTTCTGACGTGTTATTGGCTGTTTTGGTCGGTATCCCTCGTTTTGTTAGCCTTTGATAAATCTTAAGGATGGTAAGAGACCGTGTTTTTAGTTTTCGACGATTAATAAATAGCGTTTCCTAATCTTCACATTAAAGTTGTGTAATTTTCTACGGAGCAAGTCAACGACGAGTAACATCTTGTTTTCGAGCGAAAAGTAAGAAAGACGGATAAGAATTAGGGAAACGAACACAGCAGGAATTGGATCGGCAGATATTCGATTCGAGGCAGCAGAAGAAAGGAAACAAGGACACAATAAAACAGCAAGCGGAAGGAAGAAAATACGATCGATTAAAAAAGAGGATAAAAGAATGAATGAAGCGGATTGGAAAGCGAGGAAATGATGTAAGGAGGAGGGGGAAGAAAAAAGATAAACGAGGGATAAACGGCGAGAACTGGGTCGTAAAAGTTCGTTTTAGAGGGATGACGGGATAAGAGACACTGATAGAGAACGAGAACCAAATAGAAGACGAGGCACGGAGAAGTAAAACGTTTGTACGAATGAGAAAGGATAAAACAGGGGATTAAGGGAACGAAAGAGAACGAAAAAGGAGGCGGAATATGAAAAAGGTAACGCAATAATAAAAGGAAAATAAGAAAAAGCCGATGAAAGAGAATTCGGGAAGCGAGATTGATGAAAGGTGAGGAAAGAAGGATGAGGAAAGGCAGAGGGGATGAAAAAAAGGAAAATGACGCGGTACAGAGCGGAAAACGAGAGAAACGTGTGAAAAGAGGAAGGAAAGAAATAGCAGAAACAGGAGGTAAACGAAACGAGAATAGAGAAACACGCTGCTCGACTAATAAAAAGAGAAGCTTTATTCAAAACATCCCATAAAAGCTGCCAGTAATAGAGAAACGCATTCGAGCGAACAGCTTTCTCGTTCTGTTTCCTATTTTCGCGTTTACGATCACCGTCGAAGAATACACGCGCTATCGTTCCTTTCATTCTTGTTTATTATATTTGTTAAGATACTTTATTTCATGCACGTTACGTTAGAATGATCGTTGAGAATGTTCTGATCACTTCTCAGAGTAATTCATCCAAGAATTATTTAACAGCTATTTACTATTACGGGACTTTAAAAAATGGCGAATTAATTTCGTAGCATCCATAAATATAGGTCATTTCTAACAACCTAGAAGCGTTCATATGTATAAAATGTACACGGAACAATTGTTCACAGGCAACAGAGTCGTGAAATAATGGGGCAGAAAATCTGGTTTAAAAATATTTACATCTAACAATACTTCGAGTCTACGATATTTATGCTATACGGAGTTGTTGGCCGTAGCAGAATAGCGAGATAGAAGTGGCACAAAAATTGTAGCCGAAAGAGTTAAGGCAAAATGCCGAATAAAAGTGTCATACAAACGATGAGGTGACCACCGTGTATGCGAAGCAAAAACACAACAGAAGGGAAAGATGAGGGCGAAACCAAAGAAAAACAGAGTGCAGGAATTTTATTCGAAGCTCGTAGGTGGCTAATCTCGTAAAAACCGTCACTGGTAACAAGGAAACGGCGCGACAGGATCGAACCGATAATACGAATTCCGTACGAGGAGAAGCGAGAGGCGTTAGCCCGCGTGGGGTGAATTTGGCTCGGGTTGATATTGAACTAATTATCCCGATTAGCGTACCGGCTGGTAATGCGATTTCTGGATTATATTTATTGACCGGAGACTACGGGAACGCGGCTGTATTCCGCGGTGGCTTTCATAATCCGGGATTCGCTTTAAAACGGATTTCCCATCGAGCAGCGAATACAAAATTGTCTTGGGGAAATTTGATTTTCTGTCGAAACTCGCATGGTTCGTCGATTATTTGTCATTTTTTAAGATGAGTTAGTTAAACCGGTAGGATTTTTCTATAGTAAACGACTTCCGCTTCATGAAATATTGTACATCTAAATGGCACCATTGTGTTCCCTGATATGCTGTCTCCTCTCCAGTTATATACGTCAGCGTTATTCGGACGAAATCAAGTAGTCCGTTGCATCAATGTACGATCTGTAGCCAATTTAACCGCGTAATAGTAAAGGATTTTTCCTGTTCACAATCCTTCTTCAGGTATAATATTAATAGAATATTGTCAGCCATAAGTTTGTATTATTTAACGTTACAATTTGTAACGGAGCTGTATACTAAAGAGCTGTAAACCTGTGAATAATAATAATAATGATAATATCCAGTAGTCAAACATTAAGTTGGCCATCGTTAATCAGGCGTCATATAAAAATGCTGCTTTGTTAGAAGCGGAAAGAGTTGACGTGTTATTTAAATTTATAATAATTACGGATTTTTCAGAAATTTACTATAAGTTTCAAATTTGTAATATTTATTATAATATTTTGTACTAATTTATGTTGTTCTGTCATTTTGTATTAATTTACTTAATTTACTTCTATGTGTGTATATTGTCGCTCAACAATTATTTATCAAACGTATATTTACTGTCTTATTTCGTAAAGGTAAAGAATTCGAGGATAACAGCAGCCGGTTATTACGTAGGTTAAATATGTACTGAGGTGTATGTAGGCGATAGAAGGTTTAGAGACACTAGAGTATGTTTAACAATATAATTTACTAATGTATATCCTAAGTGTACACTAGTCGTATAACACACTTGCTGGCTTGATTCGTGATTACGAATATATCGGCGCAGGGAAGTACCAACTTAACTGTTACTGCTCGTGTCACTCGATAACAAAAGGTTGCCTCGCTTCCCTATTCGCTATATTTATAACCGTCGGAGTTGACAAAAGGCGTCGGGATTTTAATTTCGAAGGCGTTCTCGAAAGATCCCAACGGTCGCTGAACCCTCGACCTTGTTTACGAATTTTCACTTTTCGGGTAGTCGAATCGAAGGCATATGATCACAACAAAAACGACGGATTTTGATTGACCTTCGGTAACCGCCTAAGGTTGTCGGATCTATGATAAACTAATCTATCGATAAACACAGTTTTTGTGTAGCGGGTTCACTGGACGAAAACCATTATGAATTTTGCCGTCGAGTGCCGCTACAGTACTTTCTTCCTCACCCTTTCAACCAATGCGAAAGATTATTAATAAAGTAAAATATAGGTTGTCGTGAATTATTTATAAATGTTCCCTTAGTAACACATTTTTTTG
Source organism: Bombus affinis (assembly GCF_024516045.1). Taxonomy (NCBI): domain Eukaryota; kingdom Metazoa; phylum Arthropoda; class Insecta; order Hymenoptera; family Apidae; genus Bombus; species Bombus affinis. Next base: position 13,596,510 of record NC_066344.1, read on the forward strand.
TCATTCGAGAAAGTAATTGTCAAGTTCAGAAACTTCCTACCATTCCAGAAGAATAACTCAACATAATTATGGGTGAAAAGTCAGCTCTAAAGCTGAGAGAAGAAAGGGAAGAGGCGTAATGCAACGAGGAAGAAGTCGTTTCGTTTGTCGCGTTTGCGAACGTTTCCCTGGAAAGTTTCCAATTTTAAAACGAATAAGGGTAATGCAATAGAGGATGATTAATCAACGAGTGTCTCTACGAGCAACTTTCTAGGTATTAATGTTGCGAATTATAAAGATATTATAGCTTAGGTGCGAGAGAAGAGGATGTTAATTAAACGTAGTTTCCGAGCAAGTGTTCTAATAGATGACCTGATAAGTTCGAATAGATCTCGATACAATTTGAACAATCGATGCGCACGTGTTTGAAGGCTGATCATTAATATCAATAAGCAACGGGCTAAGGAGTTTGATTCGTAGGTTAATCAATTTATTAGGCGCTTCGCTTAATTCACCATCTTCGTTCTTCCTCGTCCGTATATTTGTTCTCTGAATTGTTTCGGATTTTCTATATATAAATAATAATAACAATAATAACAATAATATTATATAAAAATCATTTATAGAAGTTATTATTTCTTAAAAAGTGACGTAAGTCAAAATTACCAATTTAAAAGAAAATCACACATAATTTTATATAATATACATAATTTAATATGCAATAGCACAATATGTAAATTATGTAATAACACATAATTTCGGCGATTAAATCTATCAGCAAGTTGAATAGAATGGTAGAAATACTTTTCGTCGGTAATTATTAATAACAAGAATGAAAACATTTACGATCAGCAACCAACGTTAAAACTTCTATTTTCGCCATATCGAAACAATGGCTTTTCGTCGAAGAGTTCGAAGAGTTTCGTCTTAGCCTCCGGTAAAATCCATTCGTATCTTCTTCAAACAATCGCTTCAACCGGAACAAACAGGATTTTTGTCTCCGAAATAGATTTGTTTCCATTATTTTCATAAGAACAATGGAAATATGTATATGTGCATCTTACGTTACGAGGGAAATCATATTTGCGTTCACTAACTCATCTCGAGATTCGATCATACACAGTTACAAATTAGTAAACAAAAATATCGATCTACATCACAACAGAAACAACGCACAAAAGTTTCCGTTTATTTTTTAACTGTGATGTCTCAAGCCTGAAAGTGACTCTAATGGAGCAAAAAAAAGGAAGTCGCTGGAAGTTCGTGTAATTTCTGCCGAATCACGAGGACTAATGACGCGGCCAAAAATTCATCAGTCCTGCGTGCGTTGATTAATCACGATCACGCATCGCTAATTTGCCCGAGTGTAGTCGAAATTTCATCGTTTTTTGGAATGATGTGTGCGTGTTTGACGCACGTGTACCGAGCTTTTACATTCGCGATCACGTGCCGACTGCACGTGCATTGCTCACCGATCACGTGCCAAGTACTTGAAAGCAGCTTCGATTATTCCGCGAGATTTTGCCACGATCGTTCGCACTTCTAATGTATTTTTATTTCTGAAAATAGATACGTTTATTTATAAGAAGAAGCTCGTAAAGTTATGTTTTCCTCGATTAGTTTTTCTAAGCTAGGATGACCTCTTGTACGGCGGCAGAGCAAGGAAACCTGATAATGGCCATTTTCGTGATTAATAGATTAACGTTTATCATCCTGTAGTTTAAATATCAGATAGATATTTATTTTTTTATACAAATTTCATCATCTATGATATGATTTTTCATTCGTCTAGACTTTATCGTCTGTATAAGTTTTTGAACTCGTTTCGAACAAGTGTTCCTCCGGTACAGAGACATTTCTCAACCTCTGTCATCTTTTATCTACGTCTTCCGACAGTCGTTAGACAAAACAAAAATTAAACGAATTAGAATACGTATTTTTCGTGTTGTATCGAAAGACTGTATTACGAAATACAATTTCATACATATCGATAAAAGAAGTTCAAATCAAAAAAATACGATAGAAATGTTTTCGCTATACAAAATTCTCATTTTTACAATATATTTTTATTTTTATCAGATACACATTGCTATTTCAATTAGAACTACAGAGTATAAATGACTATATTCTTACTCGATTTCATCAGAAGTCACATAAAACGATACTTAAGGCGTATACGATTTATGCAAATTCTTCATGTAGGAACAACGTTTAATTTCAAGTTAAAGAGACACGTTCGTTTTGATTCTATCTGCCTATTGAACGTAATTGTTGTTGGCTCGTGTATTATTTATCTGAAAAAACGACGATCTTCGATTACGTAGAAGTATTACGGTAGAACACTCATACTGTCTCTTGACCTCAGATAAAATCAATGGTGGTCGACTGGATCGACCTCTAGGTCATCAGTACGATAGAAAGCAGCTCGTGTGCGCATTTTTTCGCTGTTACTCTTGTTTTTTTCTTTTTTATTTTCTGTTTATTAATATTTCGATACGATATTGCAGAAATTTGTCGTCATCGTGTCGACACGAAAGTTTCGTTTCATTGGCTTTTACTGTACGCTGAAACCGTCTGCAATTTCCTTACTACGTGTGTTTATCGAATTTTTATATGTTCAGCGTATTTATAACTGCGAGTCTGAGTAACTATTAAAGAAATTAATATACAAACGATTACGTTAACGGAGGATTTTTAATTTCACTGACATTACGACGACAAGCATTCGGTTTATGACCAAAACATTATTGATTTATCGTGTTACATATTATCGATAAAAATTATTAATTCTAATCGAAACTTATACTCTTACGGATTTGCCGATTTAGATATTAATTTTCATCGCGTTTATTCAGAAATAATTGTAACAAGCCGAATCACTTTCTACGACTTTCTCCGTTGAGAAGTAATTGTATAAGAGAAATGATAAATCGATAATCAAGGGAAATAAAAAATACTTAATTAACATCGAAAAGTTAGAAAATTGATACTTCTCGTATGAAATATATAATTTTGCACCTTTTTGTAGTAATAACAAGCTTGCTGTATTCGTGCACATCGAATAACGTACTTAATTAATAAAGTAATAAATAACGTAATAATTAAAATGCATATACGTCGATTAATACGTCGAAATCAATTTTATCGTGTTTTAATACTCCACAATACACAGCTTTGATAATCATGAAAAATAATACATACTTTGTATCATCGTATTATCATATATCTACATATTAATTATTAATTTCTCATGAAAATACAGATTCAAAATTAAGATTAATAATCTAGACCAAACCCCACCCTTTTTTCTACTATTTCAGCCTTTAAAAAAATCTGACAAAATTCTGAAACGATCAGCAATATTCCTATCATGATGTACGATCTTCGAATTAGTAAATTTAATAATTTACAAATAAACTTTGGAATCCCCTGGTCTTACAAGAAAAGTAAAAATCTGTGTTCAGAGTCTCTCACGAAAATAGGATCTCCCAACAGGGAAGAGGAGTAAATTGCTTTTAAGCTCAGAGAAAATTATCCTCTCCATCGATAGGGCGATCGGTCCGACCGATCGAATGAGAAGATCACAATGATTCACCATTTTCGATGGAATCGCGAATGACATGATGCAGTTAGGGGAAACTCGTGGTAGGGACCTGGAACCAGCTGTTCTAATCTCTTTCGACTGGCATATCGTGAGTGGAACCGCGTAGTAGTACGCTCGACGTCAGCGTGGACGTTCGACGTTTTCTCTCGAATCTCTTCGATTCCTGCAACGTGTTTTTCCTATCCTTCCACTCCCTACGTTCCCTATAATTAGTTGCTCGCCCACTCAGAATCGTGATAACCATATTTATTCCTTGTATTTAATATTAAATAATCTAATATCAAATTTATCCTTCGAGTATTCCGTCAAATTCGTCTAATTTGGGATCATCGTAGTAATCAGTTCCTTGTATTTAATATTAATTTTTCTTCTATTTAATATTAAATTTATAATATCTAATATTTAATATTAATCCCTGTTGTATTTAATATTAAATTTTATATTTAATATTTAATATCACTTTTTCTTGAATTTGATATTAAAAACCATTGAAAATATCAAATTCTGCTTCTGCTCTTGGTTATCATTCAATTGCTTCAAGCTTACCATAAGCTAGTATTATTTGGAGTTATACGTGTCGTGATCGTACGAACGTCGAGATACCGTGTTTTCGTGGAACTGTTGAGTGATCGGGTAGTGATCGTTTCTGTTTCGAACGTGGACATCGACACGTACGCGAGACGCGGAAGAACGTCGATGTGTAGTGAGTTAATTAATTGCGAGACTTATTCTGGAGGGTTCTTCTCTGCTTGAGCGACTTTCGGGTAAGAAAACTTTGTGTAATTCCATTGATTTACAATTAAAACTATGAAAGTTGGGTTTGCGAGGTTTTACCTATTGTTTTGGCTATTGAAATTGCGATCTGGCTGACTGATTTGAATCATCCGACATTTTGTATTCCATTCAAAAAACATTTTAATATCGCTTTTTACATACAATTTTTCAAAGCATATTTTTAATATTATTTCCATTTCTATTATTTCTATTGTTAAAAAAAAAAAAAAAAAAAAAAAAAAAAAATGGAAGAAACCAAGAAAATGTATTATTTCACTCTGCGGTTTTTCAAGGAATATTTCTAACATCATTTCTATTTCTACAGAAAACGCTAAAAAGGTTTCCTATTTCACTCCCCAATATTTCCAGAAATAACTCTAATACCATTTTATCAAAAACGTCATTTGCCAAAAAAAAATTAAGATCATGTCAACAAAAATCCATTAAAATGGTAAGAATTTGCAAACACACTGGTACATATAGAAAATGCAAATCACGGGAAGAAATGACGGAGAAAGCGGCGGCGACTCAGGGGACTGAAAGTAGCGTAAAGGAAGAAAGAAAAATCCGCCCGCGACGCTCGGTAACCTTACCGAGACGCTGGGAATATTTTTCTGACCCCAAACTGACAAGCTCGGCATAGAATGCCGTACACGAGGCCCGATTAAAAATGTGCTCGATAAGAACTCGTGGAAAAGTTGGTATTCCTTAACCTCCTCCATGCTGCATTTCTATTAAGTAACGGCCGCCGCGGCCCTCGGAGGAACGCTGATCCAATTTACTTTTCATTCAGCGTGAGACCAGTGGCAATTTGAAAATTTCTTTCAATGCTTGCCCCGGCTTTCGCGTTCAATCAGCTAGCAATTTATTCTCTGTTTCGCTCTGTCGTCGCCGCCTCTTTCGTATTCCATTGATATCAGTATTAGCGGAAAGAAATAGAAAGACATTAGACGTAGTAGCGAGTTGTTTTCACGGCGATAGAATATTCCTTTACGAGACGATTAAGAACCTTCGCTGAGATTCTCAGATATCGTGCTATATAGCCGGCGTTTTGCTCTTGGAGCAATCGATAATATATTCCAATTGTTTCCAATTAGAGGAAGGAGTCTTACGCGTGTAACATTTCGTTGCTCTAGTTTTTAACTATTCCACTTTCACTAGTTTGTAAACCGAGAGAACTGAGTTTAAAGTTTGAGTTTAAAGGTTTAATAGCATTGCGTGGAGTTAGGACTCTATGAAGGATACTTGCTGATTATCTCATGTTTCCCAAGTAGAATTTTCATTCTATTATCGAGAATTTGTAATCTTTGTAACAACGAGACATATGTGGGTTGGTTAATTCTACGTTTTTAAAAAATGCATTTAGAACAGTTAAGAACTAGGTCGACGATTCGTTGTGTAATAACGACGAGGTCTTGGATCGATTAATGTAGATCATGAAAGATTCGTGCATTACTTGGTAGTACAGAAAATTTCATTCTACAGATTATTTTCTTTGATGGTTTGATAGTATTGTTAAAGGATTTGTATAGTGTGTTCAAAATATGTGGAGATATTTATGAGGTCGATTTTGGACACGAAGACGGCGAAGGAAATTTCTGTACGGAAATGGTACGAGGCTTGGGATTGGAAGAATATTGTAATTAGAAAGTGACGATGAAATCTTTAAACCTAAGTAGCATTCTGTGTAACTCAATGCTCATTGCTCTGACATTACTTGCCAATTACTTCGCCAGTATAAATATTATAAGATATTTCCTTACCTGTCATATAAAATATCATTCCTTTAACTATGAAAGAATAAAAAGTTGCACTCTATGTAGAATGCAAATAGCCTTCTCTGACCAGTTAGCTCTGTTTTTAACAAGTATACTCTTTATGAAGAAATTGCAATATTTTGCGTTATGACGAGCCCTGTGAATAATAAAATGAAAAAATAAAACAGTCATTTCGTTACAGCTTAATTTTACATTATACAGCCAGGCATACTCCGTGCATACTCGTCATCGCTTGGCTTTTGCCACACATTTTAGCTACACATTTTTCAAAGAGATCTCAACAGCTAATTGATTAAATACTCTTCATAATCAGCACTAATATGAATATGTAACATCTGTAACACAAGATCTAAATATTCCATTTTTTAAATTATATTTACCGCGCTCTTTTAAGAGAAATTAAGGATATTGCAGCCCGTGTAAGTTTCAACGAAAACAATGAAACTCGACCGATCTTTTTCAAATTGCAATTACAGTGTACTATAATCTGTAACATTATCTATCGTTACTTTTCAAATTATGCTCAGCTTCTTACTTTCTCCAAACGTAAGAGTGTCGTAACTTGTATTATTTTATTAGTACGTTCGTGGTTGGAAGAAAAATTGGTTTGCTGGCGGCTTAAGAAGTAACCCGGTAATAGCAACAAGATCTGTAGTAAACGCAATAGTAGCAACGAGAGAGTAGTAAATACTAGGGTCACGACAGTGCGATCAGAACGCGAGCAGAAACGTTCGATCGTGGCAAGTTGAGGAACGAGAGGAAGAGAGTGAGATAGAGAAAGAAAGAACGGGTTATCGGCACGGTATACTATTTATACGCGCGCCCACGAACCATTAAAAATACGTCTCGACGCGATGCAATTTATATCGGACGACCATTCGAGTATAAACAATTAGCGAGGCATGCAACCGCACAACGAGAAACCGACCTACCGCGATAAAACGACAAATTAGATCTTTCTCGATGACTCACGATTTTGGGGGAAAATGCTTCAGTTTATTCGCAAAAGGTGGAATTTTCTGTGCGTCTATTATTTAATACTTGATACTACTAAGAGTAACGATACTATAATACGTTAATGTCGATGCAATGATACTAGAGAGATTTTTTAAGTGATTTTTATACGTAACTATTTTACCGCTTATCTTAAAATTTTGTTCCTATCAGAAAAAAGTTGTTTATTTCAATCGTTCTTCTACTTTAATAGTTCTTTTTTATACAGGATAACTAATCATCTGATTAGTCGAAAGCTAAAAAAATTGTGCAACTCTGTTTATCGTTCTACTTACAAAGATAGCGTATTCTATTTCAAACCACCCATCTTATTCTCTCAAACATTTTCTTCAATTGCAATCATTTCCTTTGATAGTTAACAAACTATTCTTCTATTTCTATTTCTTTACTATCTTCCCTCTTTCTCTTTTATTGCACAAAAGCTCCTAAAAAGTTACTCGCTACATTAAACCCAAAATAAAATTAACCATAGACCTATATCCGTGGCAGTTTCTTTTTCTCCTCTTAAATCTAAGATTACCGATAAACTTTACTCGTAGAATCGAACCCGCGATAAAATCCACCGTAAACCTGTTCCCATGATACGTCTTCTCTCTGCTCTTAAATTAAAAACAACAAAAAAGTTGCTCGCGTCGTTAGACTCAATAACTAAACTTGACCGTAGAACCACAAGAGATAAAAAGAAAGAAAAATCAAAAACGAAAGAACGCGAGCAATCGATCAGTATCCTCTCATCGAACGTTACCTCCGAATGGTATCCTCCGATAGCCTGAAAACGATTAATCACAAGAGGATCGGATCCGAAATCACACGGATTCGCAGCAATAGACGGCTGTTTCCGGCTAGCATTGGCCATGTCTGCCAATAAACGGTTGTCCATGGTTATTAACGCAATTAGAATAATCGATCGTCTAATCGAGGACGGCTGGTATCGTAGTGTAATGGCATTATTACGACGAACACGGTGGCAATGATGTAAGGTGACGTGCGGCAATCTGTCGCACGGAGGCTAGGCACAGAGGAATGCAACGTGGTACTAAACGCTTCGAAATCAGGTGCACGTTGGCGTACACAACAAGTTTGACATACCATCGTAGACGATGTGTAGAATGGACGCGATTAAACGATGACGATTCCTTGCAAACAGTCTGACTAAACATCTGACGAGATCCGAGGGATTTCGATTTAAAGGGAAATACCAGCCACCGCGTAATATAGTATTGTTCTCTGGTTGAAGAGAATGGATAAAGAGAACCGTTGACACGATTCGATGAATCGTTTGATGCGAGCTATTTGCTCTCTTAATGGAGATACACTACAGATCAAACGTTTGGAATCGCTATTGTTGGTTGGTTGGAAAGAAGGATAGAATTAATCTGTATAAGAAACCGATAATCTTCGTTTTCTGTCTCGGTTTCATTGCACAAGTAGAAGATTAATGTTCATCTGGGAAACGAACAAATTACTCTGTTCCATGAGTTGATTTGTTATAAATTTTGAAAAATATATTACGATACACGGGGTTGTATTGTGAAACGTAGAACGTTTATCGACGCCCGTTTATGCTATCAATAAGTATGTCAAAATGTGTGATCGCGTCTCTCTTTAAGATTACCACTCGTTCTAATCTCGCTTTTTATTCGTATTTCCTTTTTCAAATATGCATTGCGATAGACCAGATGAAATTGTACAACGTACGTTCGAAGCCTGAAATAGTCGGCTATCGACACCGCCTACAAGTATGCCATCGATAAAATTACCAAGAAATTCGTTGAGATCTATGTACGTCTAATTCTAAATTTGTATTATTGGCTCGCGAAGTGTGGGATTCGTGGATCAACGATCGGTGCCGCCACGATTCATGCTGCCACTCCGTGTTTCTGTGAGCGTCGATAACGACCAGCCGTATACAACAAGTATCTAAACTCGTGTACTCCTATTTTAAAATACGAGTCTCCTTTTTATCATGGTCGCGACGACGCTTCCTCCTTGAGTTCGTCGCGCGCGGATCGCGCGTAAACACGATCTTGTTATTCGAGGAATATCCCCGTCAGATACAAAGGCAGGTCGTTCTCGCGTTCTCCGATTTTTGTAATTCGTTGGCGACCTCGTAGTTTGATCTCCTATCGTTTCGTTTCATAGTTCGTAATCCAGTTAGATCCATCGGTTTATAGTTCATAGTTTATAACACAAGAGTAACATAGAAGAAAGGAAAAGAGGAAGAAAGACAGAGAGGGGAAGGAAGAGAACAGAGATTTGTAAATCGTTCGAATTTCACGAGAGCATGGGTCTTGGTCGAAGAATCCCAGCTGTTAATCGCTTCTGGCTTTGATCTTTGACTCGCTCGCAAATAATCGTTCGCATAGTCGATCAAGAGATAGACAGGCTCGTAGGCAGGCTCATAGATGAATCTAGCCAACTGGAGAATTAATTCTACGTGATGTTGCGGCGTCCATAGAACACAGCCGTTTCTACGAACGCGTTTTATTAAAAACTAGAAGCATCGACTCTTCCTGTCTCCTACTCTGTTCACTTTTAATTAAAGAACTCTTCCTTGGAAAAATAGAGAAATATAGATATATACTTAATATATATTTAATATAGATACATACTTAACGAATAGTTTCATTGCAACAATATATTTCTTGTCTGCGGCAAATTTTCATCATTCCTGTAGTATTCTTTCCTCCGAGAGTAGAAAACGATCTGAGGATTTGTTATAAACTTAACGCTTTAACCTAATGATGCTCTAACGCTAGAACTAGCAGAATGATCAAGACGAGCAACATGTGCTTTTCATGGTAATTTCATAGATTTACAAGGGTGCATTTCGCAGATTTTGAACGATTCTTTACATGATATATGGATAAAAATCTTACCTTGAACTATTTATTTATTTTCATTGCTTTCACACAACTTCGTAGTTATGAGCGTTAATCAAGCGATAACGAGCAACGATTCGAGCAAACGAGAGCGTAGATCGGAGATCCAGAAGAATTATTCGATTCTTGTTCCGTGTGCTCTCTACACGATGAATTTCGCGAAAGCAACTAGATGATCTTTAACAGAAACATATCGATCATTCGGTTCGGTTCGCGGCTTCTATATTTCACAGAACGATTCTGTGTTCCCTCGAGGATCAGCGAGGAGAAACGCAGAACAATTTATGGCGTGGAAAGACACGATTTTCACGTGGCGGAAATCGTTGATCGACATCGACGAATCCTATTAACCGGTACGGTCATGAAAATCATTTACACGTGAGAAGAGAGAGGTCGACATGTGAACGAAGGAACATGCTGATGGTGTCGTTATCACGCTAACCAGTCGTAGATGACATAATGATTCCGTTTACCAGCAAACTGAGCGGAACAATCCCGGTTTTCGATTGCTACGCTCGAGTTCGTGTCGAGAGAACCCGCTGTAACGAAGTTTGCGTCGCTTCTGCTTTTTGCTCGAAGCAGAAGGAACCTGGAAAAATCACGAAGATGCCATCGATGATCAGAAGATTGCGAGTTTTCATGTAAATTCCTGTTTTTCAAAGTACAATTAAAAAAGTATAAACTCCGTGGGAAATTATTTTTCCTACCAAGCGTTAAGAGAACTCTACTCTTTGGACACATTTTATATATTTTTTCGTATTACGTGCAATTTGTGTAAATTTTCACTTTCAATTTTTTTTATAAATGCATAAAAATCCATAGTCTATGGATAATTTGATAATTAAAATTTAATTTAATGATGTTTGATAATTAATACGACAAATTATTTGAACAGTGATTAACAAATTTGAAATTGCAGTACAGAAAGTATACATAATACAAGTAAACGTATTTATAGTCGGAGGGAAGTAAATACAAATTGAAGAATAAAGGGTATATTTGAGCCTAAGGCATTAAATAGAGAATTTTATCGACACCCTGTATATGCACTAATATGCATTTAAATAGAGTAACACAGGATTATAAAGTCAATATAACGGATTATAAAGCGAATATAAATCTTGTCATTCGTTACGCTTCTATGGTTTTATGGTTACCTATGCGGTTATCCGTCGTTTCATATAATCACGAGGTGGATGTAAATTACGATAATGAATAGGATATCTATTCATGAAACATATCTATTCATCGATACCTTTTCTAGAAGTGTATCGCTAGTTTTCATAGAATATCGTTCTGCATTTACTTAAAAAAAAAAAAAAAAGAAAATTCATCATACTTGTTCAAGTCATGAAAATGCATTGCGAGATAGAATTAATTAAATTGTTACTTGGTTAGTCTCGAAACTAAAGGAATGATTTATTAAAAGAAGTTACATCACTATGATTTTTAATTTGTCATATATTCAATAGATAAACTGCAACTGCAACTTCTACAGTCTTAAAATCAATTGCAATCTAAAAAAAATACAATGATTATCTGAAATAACACTTTTCCAGCAGACTCAGTCTACTAAGAGCTTAGAGCAAAAATTGAGAACATACGTGTGCGTTATTTAATAAAAAGTAGTCTTTAATATCAAGATGAGATATTCGTGCAAATTATACCTCTATAAACTCTGCTAAAGAAATAAATAGAAGCTCGATAGAGATATTTTTCACGTATTAAATATTACAACGAGTACTACTCTTTCAATATTTTATACTTTAGAATATCGTGTATCATGTTTGCATTTTTACAGGTTTCCATAAATACATAAATATCCAAGTCTATTAATAATATATGAGGAAATGCGACTTTAAACGATGAGGCACCAACAAGTAACAGCAATAAATTCCATCGTCGTGCGGAAATTCTTGAAACATTACAATCGCGTTAGATCGTTCCAAATAGCGAAGGAATAGTTTAACGATAGGGAAGAAGTGGACGATCAACGTCAATTAGTTTCGCGTCATATCCGTTCTGTCGATTTTTAACCGTGCGAACGTTCCGATTATTTATCGCGTATAACCGATAGAAACGCAGTGGCCTCGATGCTTTATTAATTCCGACAATTAAACAGGCGTGAGAGATCGCGGTCGACGAAACGAGCGCTTGAATAAATGCGGGCTAGACGATACGCTAATGCAACAACACCAGACCCGCTATTAGCTGGTTAACAATGATAATTCGGCTGTTATCGCTGGTCAAAGTGGTACAGCGCAGATAGATCGTAGGAAAATGGGTGCCGAGGCAAACCGTTTCCATCGGCAAGTAATGTTGACCCCCTTGAAATATTGAACGGGTTAAATTCAATCGGTTGGCGGCGTCACATTGAGAAAGACAAACCGCCCTCGACCCCGAAAATTGTTGTTCAACAGCTTTGCGTATGTGCGTTAAGTATCGCCGATGGGTATCTTAAAATTTCATCGGACTCGTGCTGAATATAAGACGAGAATAATTACGATTACGCGAAATGTAACGTAATTGATGTAACTTATTCGTTGGAAAATATTATCTCTGACAATGATACGCAGTTAGTCAGCAAGAATGAATGATCATCCGAAATAACTTGATATCTATCGATTTCACGAAGAAATATTTCAAATGAAATTTATTGTATTGCAGAGGGTTGGACGTATGGATGCGTTTTGATATTTTTATGTCCTGTAGTTTCTCAGTTACAAACGTGGTTTTTTAGACAGCACCATATATCTTCGAAATGAACATTTTTAGAGGAGAGGAGAGAGGACATTTTTTCTTTCTTTTGCGCAGTATGACAAAGTAACTAAAGATTTGGATTTAATCGCATACTTTAATTCCTCAAAGTACCGGTTACCTTTAGATTCATAATTAATTAAGTTACGACTTCGTCCTTTGTCGCGACGCATTTTCACGACTCGAGAGAATGTAATGGATTGTTTATGATAACAAACAGAATACAATTTCACGCGAAACAGTAGTGGACTAATTTGTATTACTATGATTCGCAACTCTCTATAAGTACAAAAAAATTTATTAACATTATTTAGTAGTAAGAGTCAAGCTGCAATCTTCTCTTCCGAATTATGAAAATTATTTACGAGTCACTTTATCGAGAATATTGTAGCTTCTTGGTCTGTTTTCCTCTACAGAGATGGCTGAATGCTCGGTAGACGTTCTGCAATATTTCTAGTGGAAGTTGCGCGATATCCGGCGATTTCTTAGAATTTGTTGGTTCGCGTTTGACCCTGTGCTTCGTCGTCCTTCCCCTCGGTGTTACGATTTATGAGGGAATTTTCACGGGTTCGCAATCTCTTCGTAACGAGGTCCTTTCGAATCTTCGGGCCTCCTTGATCTCGAAAAGATTACCAAGTAGTTGTCGTTATCCACAGCCATGATTCAAACGGCTGCGAAGTGTATACCCTTTAATCTCGTCGCGTGTTTTCTTTACTCAGAGAGACTGGCTGTACTTCAGCGTGATTGATATTTTTGAGCGAAGAATTTACTTACGAGCCGCGCGCTACTTTATGATATTAACATTTGATTGTATAACTTTATTTTACTGTTGCGATAATACGTGAGAGACATGCAGACTTCTCTGCATTTACAGGAAATGTAAAATTGCAAAATTGCACAGAGTGCACGTAATATCGAGAAACATGAAGTATACTAAGTATTATACGTAGATAGATAACGCAATTTTTTATCGAGGTTCTATTTTCTTTTTATTATATTCTCAAAGATGAGAATTTGCATAAAAATCTGCAGACTAACGATAGCGTAATAAAATAAAGATACACAGCGATGAGAGTAAAAAAAATACAGTAGTTGAAAGAAGCAGACAGAAAGGATTGCGTATCTTTCAAGTTTTATAGGAAGATAAACGACTTCTTATCTTCTAAACCACAGACAAATAGAGTTAACAAGGTGGTCGTACGGTGGACGACGAAAATTCCTTGGCAGCAATATCTTAACGTTATTAAGAGTAATCACCGACGTTGCAGAACTTTCCGCAGACGCGAGGAGACTTTTTCACGGACAATGGGAACAATGCGGAACAATTTCGCGGCGGTCTTTGTGCTCCACATCCTGATGCACTCGACGAGTCAATCCCTTTCGCTACGCGGCACAAACGGAAATTCCCCCAAGAAAAACAGTCTGCCCAGCTCTTTAACCCTCGAGCCACGATCCACATCATCCACAATCTACGAATGCCTGTTCGTCGATCCCGATCTACCAGCTTGCGATGTCAAATGGTGAGTTATTTCGATATGAGAATTTTTATATTAATTTTTGAATGGAATATAAGGATTTTGACACTGATAGATGGAATAGTATTAAACCATTAGCTGGGGTGGTCTCGCTGGAGGATCATAAAGTGGTGTTTGTATAAATTTCGAAGCATCGATCATGATTCTATCCAAATGGGAATTTTCTCCTTAAACAAAGAAAATAAAAGGAGGAAATAAATAAAGAATATTAGATAAAAAGTTCAGAAAAATGCACATATGCATATACATGTATTTAAAAGAGATTAATTAAAATAATATTGAGAAAAAGGTATCGTGAGAAAATAAATCTCAAAATATCAAATCACTGTCATAAACGGTAAATATTAATATGCAAGAAGTAATCTGATCTTCAGTATCATATTGGAGGCCTGCTTGTATTGTTATCAAGTATTTCAAAATTGTAAAACCTTTTCCTATTGTTAATCGTTCATTCTTAACTTTGATAACTTAAAATATAGCGATATTAAAAATTACTCTTCATTTTTTAGGATGCTGAACTCGACTGAGGATCCGACGAGTAGTCGAAATTCTTTCAACAAAGATACAACGCAACGCTCGAGAAGAAACGCCGATATTCCATCCACGATGGACGTCGTAGTTTATACTATCGAGGGCTGTTTACCACCTAGGTAAAATTTTTTACTACTTTCCTACTTCCACTCTTTTATCGATAAGATATTCAGCAACAGAAGGAAATAATATTTTTATTCCGCCCTTTTGGACTTTAATCTCGTCTACTACTATCGAATTAAAAAAAATTGCCCGTTACATGTCATTGAATCGCTTATACTATTCATTTATTTAACAATATTTATTGAAATCTAACTCAAAAATGTCGATGAATTTCAATTTCTAGTTTTTTATCTTTTTCATTGAATTGAACAGAAGCGTGCGCATTTCACGCACTCCTACACCACGCATCGTTATTTGTTTAATAATATTAATGGAATCTGTACTTTAGTTTTTGTATCTTTATAAAATCAGGAAAGATTGTGTGCATTTCGTGCATCGTATATATTATATACAATATAATATTATAAATTTATTATATAATTTAATAGTATTATAAAACGTAAGTGACTCAAGGATGCACGAGGTGCATAAATAATTCTTTTCAATGCTATAGAGATACAACAATTAAAATTTAAAAATTAAATTTACAACAATTAAAATTCAGATTCCATTAACTTTGTCATGTTAGAATTCCATCAATATCGTTAAATATATAATAATATAGGTATCGCATATATATAATACTATGTTACATGTTATTATTCATCTAACAGTGTTGACGGAATTAATATGTTAGAATTACATTATAATGACGTAATTATCGAATCGTTAAACAGGATACCCTTTTCAATGCCTTCCTGCGAGGGAATTTCCCTGGACAGAATCGTAGATGTACAGAAATTCCGTCCCTTCACAGTCAAAGGAGTGACAA
The DNA here is from genome assembly GCF_024516045.1 of Bombus affinis. NCBI lineage: Eukaryota > Metazoa > Arthropoda > Insecta > Hymenoptera > Apidae > Bombus > Bombus affinis. The sequence goes on from NC_066344.1 coordinate 13,612,298, forward strand.
AGCCACCGTTCGTGTTTCCGAAATTCAATTATTCTCGATGGCTGAGCATGATGACGCGGTTGCGGAATCATGTTTCGTCTAAAACACGAAACGTAAGTAATCAGGCGTGGCTATTCGTGAAGTAATATTCTTCCCTATTTCGTAACACAAGTTTACCACGATACCACTATGTTTCTCAGCAGAATTTTAAATGAATTTTTCCTTGCAAGCTTCTCTCAAAAGATTTTGAAATTTTCTTTAACTTTTTCTCATTTGCAAAATCTTGATATTTCCTTCGTCGTTTTCCTTCAGTTTCCTAGAAAAAATTCCGTTTACTTTTCCCTTATTCCACAAATGTTAATTATATTCTCTGATTTTCTTTGATTTTATTACCTACAATACTTGCTTCTCTTCTCACGTTAATCGTGAAATTTATCATTTTCAGGAAAAACGCGTTTTCAAAGAAGCTTTCTTGGAATCGATTCAGGATCGTATGGAAGGGCTGATGACCGCGGCCACAACGAAGGCAACGACACCAATCGCAATTGCGGCCAATATAAGCCATACAAACGGGTCATCACCGAACACGTTCATTCCCAGCAATGTCAATTCCACCGAATCGGTCGTTCAGCCACGAAGAACACTCGAGAACACGTCACAAACGTTGTCTTTTGCAGGTGTAGAAAATCCTCCAATCCTGCAATTCCATGACAAAATAAACTCAATGAAATTATTGTCTAAAGAATTCCACGATCGTTCGAAGGTCAATGCTGCTGATCAAAGACTACATGCAATTCCGGAAACTCCAGCTATTCCGGCAATTCCGAACGATAAGTTAGTATACGAACGCGAGACGATGGAGGAACCTGCGAATGAAATTTTGAATTATGACAATTCCAAGAAATTCCAGAAATTGATCTCTGACGCGCGGACGACCAGAGATAATAGTGGAATTGTTCACGATTTTTCAATCGCGAAGAAGATTTTCGGAGCATTCAGAAGAAAGAGAGAGATAACGATATCAGCTTCGGCGCAGGGAATTACCGACGGAACAGAAACTCGTGGAATTACTGGTCAAAAGATCGTACAAAAATTAAGGCATAATGGAGAAAATTTGCGTTCAATGACGAACCAGTTTGCTATTTCTAAAAGCCAAAAGAGGCAGTTTAAAAGCTTAAATATTATCGACGACGGAATTGATACTAGCGAAGACGTTTCGAATATAGCAATTCCAAGTTACAGCAAAGAATCTAACGTTGCATCTGTAAATAACGATTTTTATGGTAAGACCGATAGCTCGAAATCGACATGGCAGAAAACCGTGTCGCCAGAAACAGCGTCGAGAATGAAGTACCGAAATCGCATGGAATTGTCCTCGTTTAGAAGACAGTAGTACGTATAAGAACACATTTCGATCGAAAGACTAGGTTAAAATGATACATTGAGGGAAGAACGTAGAGGTAAGAAGAGATTATAATAATTCCAAGTAGACTAAGGAACTGTGCACGATCAAACTGTCAACTGGGAACTTATTTTTTCGAACAATATTAACGTTATCAATCGGCAATAATGTTCTCTGGTTCTTCGATAAAGGATTAAGAAATTACGAATGATCATGGAATCGCAAAACGAAACGACTTTGAACGATATCGAGTTGAATTCGCCAGAATTCCGACAAAAATTTCCTTTACTTTTTATTTTCGTAAACGTTAAGGTTTTTTGCTTTAAGAAGACGAGAAATGAGACTTCGATGCACCTGCAGTTTCTACCATAAATTCTATAAGTGTAACGATTAAAATTGTAGAGATTCAGCTTTACATTTCGTTATTCTATCGAAACCTCGAATGGTCGCGTGGTGATTAACGCTTTGCCAATTGGGATTTTTACGGTAAATAATCTGTAAATTAATCGCCTAACATGGTTTTTATAAGAAATTTATGCGGAAAACCAATATTGGAATATTCTTACCTTATATATCAAACTTTCACAGGAACAATACGGTATACACAATATAATACAAATACGACGTATTAAAACCAGAAATAATGCCTTCGGTAGTAGCAATTATAGTAGGTCCAATAACATAGTGAAGTTTTAAAATTGCGTTAATATGATATAACATATTCTGCTAACGTGATAAAATATTTCGATTATCCACACGACATTTTAAACAATTTTACGCGAAATAGGAAACCGCTATCGATCGTTGCAGAATTAGTCACCAGTAACATAATTTTTAATACATACAATTTACAACCGCAGCATATCGTTGAACGTACTTATACTTCGCTGTACGATTAGCAAAGCGTTGAATGTTACAAATAACGACGCGATATCAAGAGGAAAAATGACAAAATAAATCGTAGATCGTAAAAATCGCCCAAGTCACCTCCTCGAGAAAGCTTCACCGTGACGGAAGCAATAGGGTAAATATTCGCCAGAGGAATCCGTTGTCCTCGATCCTGCTTGAAATTTGGAACGAAATTTGTCAACGAAGACGAGCTGACCGATTGAAAAGCGGTAGGGTTAAAGCCAGACTCGTGGATACCGACGTTCTTTTATCTTTTTTCTTCTCCTTCTCACAATTTTCCTCTTTCCTCTCCTTTCTTCTTCTCTTCGTCCATTCTCCAATCCTGTCTATGCATGGAAAAACGTCTCAACTCGATCCCTTGTTCCGATAAATCGCGCCAGTTTCCACCGCGGAAGGCATGTGAATATATTTCCTCTCCCTCGAATTTTATCTCGAATCCCGCGAATACGAATGGTAATTACTAGGCTGCGAATTTTTACGTATGTGTAGGAAATTTCGAAATATAAAATTGAACAGAATCCGCGTTATGTGCAAAAATATACAAAATAAACAAAAAACACATATGGATAAAAAATATATAAATATTCGAAATGGTATAATACTTGGTACGATGTTGATAGCGACTATAAAAGTATTTATTAGACCAGTTTTATACGTACTAGTTGATTAGATCCAAATGTAACAAATTCCATATCATTTAATAGTACATTCGTATAATTACGAAAATTTGGTAATATGCAAATGAAGCGTAAAACCTATAGAAAAAAATGCCTCGTCGGAAAATAAGCTAGTGTAGATATAATTTTTGCAAGCATTGTAGTGCATGAACCAAATTTCTACATTGGTTAGTTTAGTCACGTTCATAAAAATATAAATTTTCATAAGAATTTGCATTCTTCGATAGCAATTACCTTCGATCGCGTCCTTTCATCGATCGTGATCGGTCGGTGTCCATATTGTGCATTTACTAGTGTCATTCATAAATCTCGACTCGAATTAGGTACACGTATCTCGTCTTCGTTGATCTCAGGAGACAAAGAAACGGACAAAGAAGCGGACGTGGAACGTAGGTTAGATTACGCGCGATGACTTCGTTAATCGAAGTTCTGAGCTCGAGAGTTTTTAAGCTTCATTTTGACGTTAAGAGCAGTAGGATGACATTTATGTGAACATGTTGGACAAATCTAGAATTTCTCCTTCAGATAGATGGATATAATTGGTAAAAGAAATTGATGGAAATCTAAAAGTTCGTTCGAATAAATGGAGTTCTACTGTATGATATTAATAGTACATATATAATGTGATACGTAAACTAAGATGACAAAGTGATAATGCATAGAGGGATAATTGCTAAGCGACTGTCTATCGATTAGGAGTAAGTATAGCGTAATTTTTAACTTAACGCACGCGCGATGCGCACGAGGTACGCAAGTTTCGACATTGCGATTTTATTTACTGCTGTATGTAACGTAAGGCGGCTTGAATAAAGAGTACTACAGAATAAATGACGTTTGACTTTTGTTTAATATTCTTGAGTTCATACGTTTGAAAGTTGGTTAATCGATGTGTTTAATATACAACGGAAGCTATTTATCAAGCAGCATTTTATGAAAGTTCCGAATAAATAATCCCTTTCCAATCTCATTGAATATAACGTGGAATATAACGTCAACTATTAAAAAAGCTATGAACTTGTTTTGGTAACTTAGTGACAGAGGTAGAAAATGCAACTCAAGAATTAGAAATATCGTTTCTATATAATAAAAAATATAATTAATACTGGGAAAATCAAGGTCAAAAAATTGGGATGGAACGCGTGTATTTCTTAAATTTTTATTCTCTGAATTCTGTCCAGAAAATCAAGAGTTACATGTTAACACTTTCCGGTCGTGAGAGTTTCGAGTTTCATGATTATGCCTCTGGTCGGAATTATTTTCGCACAGCGGGCGACGCACGCTCCGTTAATTATTATTTCTATTACAGCTCCTCTTACTATACCAGTTTTATGGTCGTAATGATGAAGGTGTATTGTTGAGCTATACCAGAAGTTCGACCGGCAAGAGTTAAGTATAAAGGAATAAAATTGTAAAGCCTAAAACACTTGTACAATAAATTGAAGATCTATTTTTTTAAATTGTTTGATCTTCGTATTATTTTATATACGCTTACTCTTTACTTTTCTCTCGTCGCAATTTCAACTTCGACCTGTTCATCAGGATTTGCGGCATCCTGAGTCTCCTTAACGTTATCCGTCACCTTCAACCAATCTAAAGGCATCGCTTCCTGAACTGGTGGTTTGCCTTTTCCTAAATTGAATTTATCGACACCCTGAACATGATCCAGGGAAATCTCTTGCTTCTTCGGTGCCTCGTCCACTTCACCCTTCTTCCACGATTTTCCACTCTCAAGCTCCGCAAACTGATTACTATTTTCTTTCTGCGATGGATCTTCAAATACACGAGAAGGCGGAAGATTATTAAGAACCACAGGTTTATGAACAACATTCGGAACAACAGATTTGTCGTCTTTTAAAATCACAATATGTTGCAAAATAGGGGCACGAGTGGTGCTAGGATGATCCAAAGTAAAACTCGTTGATGTTTGAACGAAATCAGGATTCTTGATGACGATTTCCGGCTTCTTCCCTTGCATTTCATCGAATGATTTTATCGAAGGTTTATGAATTATTCTGGGCAGATCTAAGGTAGCATCTTCATTCGGATTAGCCAAGTTGATACTTAGAGAAGGTTTCACATGTTGAGATGATTTTGAAGGTTCGATATTTTCTTCCTGATCGTCACACAACGGTATGCCAATATCAGGAAGACAATTATGAGCGACTAAAGTAGCAGTGACTGGAGTATTGAGAACTTTAGTGATATAAATCTGTTTTGGCTTAGTCACTTTTTCCAAATGTGAAAGGTGCTTCCCTTCCCTGACGTTTCTTTCTTGTTCCTCCGTCAATATAGATGTTCCTCGATTCGATTCCGTTGGCTTCTCTGTGAAGAATTCTTCAGAGCTACGCGAAGGCTGTAGTTGCTCCAGAGGAAATGAAACGAGCATCTCTGGAGACTCGAATTTGCTTGAAACTTCCCGTTCCCGTGACGACACGCTCGACTTTGACTGAACGTCGGTCAATATCGAGTATCCAGCTTTTTCTCCTTTCAATCCTTTGCCGGTGGCACGTTCGTACTCTGACTGGGATTTTCGCAGTCCTTTAAGACACGGCGATACTCCCTTTGCAGGTTCCACGCAAACTGGTTGACGCCATCGAACGATTTCGATCATTTGAACCTCCTCTGTTATCTGCGGTTGATTCCCTTGCCAGAAAAATCGGTTCAAATCCAATGCATGAGCAACGAAAAGTATCGTTACAAGCAGTGTCAATGTGATCATAAACCTCATGGTTCTTTTTGATATCGATGATATGATGATCAGTTTCTTAGATCTTTAAAGATCGAAGGATCTTGATAAAATTAAAAAATCGAACGCTCTTCTTAGTAAAATTTAAAAGTGAAATAAAAATGTCGAAGTCGATTCTTAGTAAAAAGTAAACACTAAAGACTCCTTTAGTAAAATGCAAGAGATCGGATAATCTTTTGAAAGATCAAAGCATGTTTTTAATGAAAAGAGAAAAAAAAAGATGGATAAGTCTTGGTAAACAAAAAATACAAACAGCTTTACAAATTTCGAGAGTAACAAGTTGCCCACAAGACACTTGATAGTACACTGCTGCCTTTTCAAATAGAAGCCCTATTTATAGGTGGAAAGGCAGTAGTAGGATCTATGTGGAAAACACGAGACAGAATCTTCATTTTCTCGACTAGTAACCAAAGAGACCTTTTCGTCGGGTAGATGGACGATGTTTCAGGCGATTAGCAGGGCCGAATATACCTGAGTCGAAACCGATTCCACTGCACTTAAGAGGAGCCACTAACGTCGCGTTAATTGCCCTTAAAGGTCACATGGGGCCGTGTGTCTGTGTGTTGGACGTTTTCGAAGTGGACGAGTTAATTGCGGGGTTGGAGTATGCTGGCTAATGTGAAGGTGCATTTCTGAAATGCTTCTTTCACGATGGCCGCCTTTACTACGCTTGATTGCATGTAGTTATATATGTTTGTGTTTGAATATACATATCTGTAGAAAATTACTTCGCTCCCTTAAATTAATTTTAAAGGGAATATGGGTATTTTAATTAATTCTATGTATTTTTTTCTTTTTAATTAAGACGCACGAAGGAGGGTTTAATTTGAAGTATCAACTAATGCATTTTAATTACTTTTATTCGCGCGGAGCGTTGCAGCGCCTGAAGACACGCAACCTTTAAACGTAGTGCGTTGTAATGTTGCATACCACCAGGTGCATCGTGGAATGTGTCTCTTATTAGAAAAACTTTTTAAATAGATGTTGGAAAAGGAGGTTTTGTTCTGTAGTTTGGTATGTATTAGTTGAATTCCATTTTTTTATGAAATATTTTTTATCTAAAGAGACTAACATGTGAATACTGTGGCTTAAATTACATTATATAAAAAGTAATTTTCTATGATATATACATGTGTTAAATACCAAAAAGTACTGCAATAAAATTGTTAGAATTTCAACTTTGGTAAATGCATTATAAAAACTACTGCAAATATGAATGTATATATCTTCAGATATATATTAAAAACCTTTTGTTACAAAAACATTTATATATATTTAACTCCTTTTGTTTTCGAGAATATTAATGTCCATGTATATACATCCCTCGTAAAACTATCTATACTTTAATAATATGTATTGAAGTATAACATTCTTTTCAGGTCATAGATCCGAGAAGAGCATTAAAATTAAATTTCTTATTTATACAAAATATGACTCCAACATATCTAATCACGCTATTAATAGCACCCCTTTGAAACCAATCAACAAATTTCTCAGCGTCTCCACTTACCATTACAAATCGAACCTCCAACAAATATCTCTTCTCTCTATCTCCTTCCAATCCATAATCTAATATATAGTCATTTAAATCCTTCTCTTTCTAACCTAACGAAAGCGTTACGTCATCTTAGACATAGTGTTTAAAAAAGCAGGCCTACGCAACCTAACTTCGAGAGTCACCGAAATACCCGAAAATGCCAAAACGAACATAGGGATGACAACAAACATCTCCTGAAAGGAGAAGAAAGAAGGAACTCGGCCACACCTGAGCTGGATTCCTGTTGTTGGGCATTAACTTTACTGTGCCCCTTCTACTGAAACGATGCGCGGAGAAGGGGCCAGCATGAGGGACACGTGGAAAGGAAAGGCAGATATGTACTTACCCAAAGATGCAGAGAAGAAACGTGGAGGTGGGCGAGTAGCGATTTCTTCAACAACGACGAGGATGACGACGATTGTGATGCGGTATAACGGGTGATCCTCTTGTTGGTTAACTTAAAAGCAGTATTGACAATGACACTATATATTTTCATTTCATACACATATACATTTCATTCCCGCTCAAAAGTCTTATTTAATAGAACTCTGATACTTGAGATAGATTACAAATTTTGCATTACATTTTGCACAAAATTGTTGATATATTAGTAGCATATCTTTTTTTATCATTTACAATATGAATTATAATCACAATAAGACTCACTTATAATTTTAATCAAGATTTTTGAGCGAAGGTGTATGTACGAACATATATAGTTGCTTTTATACTAAGCAGCAATCGAATCGATATCGATACTACTAACGATATTTGATTAATTCGATATTAAAGTACACAATAGGGAATATCGATACGTATAGAAATTCTAGATACTCGGTATCAATTATCGATATCGATTCTTCTTGAATCAGTACCAAACTAATATTATATCAAATCAAAATTAGTGTGTTTAAAGCTATGGATATCTTAACGAAGTTTCATTCTGAACAAAACATCTAAAGGCCGAATTACATAGATTTATAAGAATCTATATTTATACAGAATCCATTTATATATTTGATTGCTTTAACATATTGAGTTCGTCAGAAAACGTATTCACTCTGTATCATAACCTTGTCGAAATCGGCTTCTGATCATATGTAGGTAGTTATACATATATACATATATCAACTTGTTATCTCTGCAACTTGTCTTTCGGTTAAGGAACGAGAGGAGCACGGTGTATGTAGCTCTGAGGCTGCGGTTAGAAAGCCTTAAGCCGGGTCCACAGTATCGCGCTACAGCGCGCCACGGCCGCATACCACCTGACCATCTACGCCGAACGATACACACAACCTGTCCGGCATGCACCGTGTCCGCGTACTCACGGTGCCGTACATCTGACCGACTGGTACCAGTACGGTACCAGTTGCCCTGCAGCCAGGCAGCTGCGCGCGCGTACTCGTCTCGTCCAAAGGATCGCGATCGCGTTGTCGATCCTGTGAATATCATTCATACAGTGTCCTATATATATCTCTACATATTTTATGATTAAATTGAGGATTTTTATGCATTTATAGGAAATTTGAAACTGTAAAATTATACAGAATGCACATAATATGAAAGAATACATAAACAACTCAAAATATAGTGCTTCCTATGATACTTGGTAAGTAAAATAATTTTCTTTTGAGGTTCTACTATTTTCATTATATTCACAAAAATATGAATACGCATAAAAATCCGCAGTTTACTTATAGGAGTAGTAAGTTAAAAGATCGGAAGCTGAAGTGTTGTTTCAAACATACCGAGGAATTCAGTGATTGCTGGCGGGAACTATCTGGTTGGATATTGAGGGTCAGAGGAAAAGGTACGTGCTCGAGGCGTAGTCTGGGAACGTTGGATCGAGTTTGGGCTAGGTTTGGAAGGTTGATCTTGTTCGTGATCGAATTCCGTTTAGATTGAGCGAGTACCGGTGTCAGGTTCAACTGACACTTTATCTCTGGTCTGGCTGAACTTGAATTCACGTCCAGACTGCGGCCAGGCGTAGTTCGGATGCTTCGCGCGGTTCGCTAGGGTTTTCTAGGTTGAATTCCTATCTTATATGATGTTTTTGTTTTAGTCAGGTGAAATCTAAGGTTCGTAGATAGATCTGAATGTTTTTCGGATGTATGATATTTACTGTTATGGCAAATGGTACCTTTTAGGGGTTACATTTTATAGAGTTGAGGTTCTTCTTTTTGGGATCGGTGATATTTATTGTTATGGGAAATGGTAATGCTTGGATTAGGATTGTACAGTTGAATCCTTCTACGATGAATGATATTTATGGTTATGGGAAATGACACTGCTTGGGATAGGTTTGTAGATTTGAATCCTTCTTTAGAATGCTGATGTTTATGATTATCGGTTAGAATAATGATTGGGTTAAGTTTATAGAGTTGAGTCTTTCTGAAGTGTGTAGTATATTTTATTATGGAGAATAGTATAGTCTATGTGCTTAGTCTATTTAAGTTATTGTTACGTTATTATTACTATAAATAGAAATAATTATTAGCATTGTAAAATGTATTTATGTAAATTCTGAAGTTCATATTGTATACATATAAGAATCATTCTTCTATTAAAAGGTGTGGTCCACGTGAAGCTGTAAAACTTCCTTTCTTTCTATTTTAAATATAGTTATTGAATCTCTGGGCGTGTCAAGGTGTTTGAATACAAATACTCTGCATGTAAATTCTAAATGCTGATATATACATAAGACTTGTTATGCTCGCAATCGCGATTCTATTTTTATCTAACCTTTAATTGTACATCTATACATATAAAATTATCTATATATCTTTATACTTTGTACGTAACAAGTACATTTACAAAATTCATAGTTAGGTTATCTCATTTATAAATTATGTATATATTAAATATTCTCGATAGCAATTTTTCTTACTAAAAACGCACCCATAAGTCGTAAACTCGCTATTGTATACGAATAACCTTCTTACCAGCAACCATCAGTATTTCGAGCAGTCTCTATAAAATATTTACAGTCTTTTCGCGGAACGGTGATGAGATCACGGTTGGACGCGTTTCGTTGCCGACGAATCACGGTTGCATAACAGACTCATTGCTGAATATTAAAAATCCTGCTCGATGTACTCGATTTATACTATCGACTTCTTGTTTCTCATGATTCGCGTCTATAGTTTACAGAAAATAATATAGCACGATCGTAAAATCAACGACAAGCTAATGTTCATACGTTTCACGCGTCAAAACAAGTATATATATATATATATATATAATTTGAGATATTTCTAGCTAGATAAAGATCTAAAGCTTCTTTCAAGGCTATATGATATGAACTCAGAATTGTTTCTTGTTTCTTGTTTCTTCCTATCTCTTTAAAACCTATGTGTATATATGTCCAAATTTTTAACTCATTAGTCGGATCGTCCTCTAATCAAGAATTTCTAGAATTATGAAATCTTATAGAGACAAATCAATCTCAGTTAGGTTAGGAATTCTTGCAAACGTAAACATGATAAATTTGAAACAAATATGAAAATAGGAAGATAGGTGATGTTAAGTTACTTAAATTATTGTCTGAATGACGAATTAAAACATGTTCCTCTGTCAATAGATTAACAAGTATATGTTAATTTTGACTAAGACAAATTTAATACAACAGATCTATTTGATAGAATAGATTAACAAGTATAGGTTAAGTTAAGTTTTTACGTACATATGTATATAACGTTGGGTGCGGCCAGAGCAATACGTATCGTTAGTGCTTTAATTTACGATCGGGTTATATCGTATTCGTGCTGCGAATGTTTATACAGGTGCAAACTCTCGATGCACGATTTGGAGGAGTTAGAAAGTGCGACCGCGGCGTTGTTTCGCGGTTCCTTCCTCCTTTCCTTTATTTGCCTGTAATTGTGAACGCGACTACGTGCGTGGAGACCGCTAGAATGTTTGGATATCTCGCATTATTCGCGTGTGCTTAATTTATGTTTGTTCTTTGCGTGCCTCCTCGTTTCGTGCTGGTTTCAACGAAGTTAGGGACAAGAAGCTGCAAATGAATAGAATCAACTTTTGCATGTCTAATTGTAACGCTTGTGGAGGTTTAAGGTTAATGCCGTGAGGTTAAGGAAGTTTGGCAGAATTTTGTAACGTAATGAAGAAAGGTACTTTAACATGCTTGATTTTAAAGAAAAATAGTGATAATTTTGAATTCTGAAATTAATTTTTATGTAAGTGGTAGAATCATAACTTCGAACAAAGATTTAAGGTTAAATGTATAAGAATCGATGAAGTTTAGAAAGTTGCTTTAGAATATTTGATCTTCTTTCGTAGATATTTTATTCAAACAGTGGATCAGAAATATTTGTAATTTTTTAATAGATATATAAAGTATATTATATTAAATATACACATATACGTAACCAAAAAAAATATATCTATATAGCATATATATTAAAGAAAAAATATAGTACCATACATTGTAATTCGAAATAGCTTCGACTTTTATTTAACAATGTTTGTTTTTATCACAGAATATTTCAAAATTACGATTATGTTAATGTTTAACAAGATCTGTAAACTTATATTTCATTGAAAGTGTAATTTAGACTAGTTGTAAAATGTGCTCTAGATCCACATTCAAAGTTACGTTAAATAAAGATAAACGAGTGAAGATAGCGTAATAATAATAAAACGTTAAATCTAAAATTTTGGAGTTTCAAGAACTACAGACATTAAATGCAGATACGATAATTCCAAGCGATTTGCATGGTCCCGCGCGTGGCACGTTAAAGACAACATGGCGTTTACGCAACTCGGACTCTCTATTCGCTGTCTGGAACATTGCTTCACGTGGTCTCTGCGATAAAGTCGACTTGGAAAAACTAGAACGAGTTAAGTTACGCAATACCCTGTTAACCGTTTCGAGTAGTTTACATCCTTCGATGGAACATTTAAATAATACGGTACGTGTCTGATAATTTGCAAAAGTAAATGACCATTAACATCTTCATTTTCATTAAGTTTATAAAATTTCGTTACGTACCTTTTTTTGTTAAAACAATTAGAATTAAAACTTCCAAAACAACTTACTTAAATCATCATTTTATCTTATAAATCGTTTTCCCGAAAAGTTCCTCCATGTATGTTAATGTTCCTCTATGGTGTTAATGTATTAACGAAGTAAAAAGATACAATAATTCAATGATAAGAAAATAGAATAAAATGTAGAAAATATATGTAATTACATAATTATGTAACTCTGGAACTGTACGGCGTTATAGAGGTTTAATAGAGCATCGATAATCGTATTATTTAAGCGACACGGTCAACACCGCGTGTTAACGACGCGTTAAACGTTGACCGACGAACCGTCAGGATCTGATGACACTGATAAATAACATGCAGAAAATAGTGAATACCGGAGAAAAGCAAGAAACAAGTCCACGGGAACAAGAGTCACGTATAATAACATGATTATGCGTTGCACACAATCGCGCGCTTATTCACCGATTCTGGTGTACACGCGGTGACGCGACCACACCATGTCGTAGGTGCTGTTCCACGCACGTGTGTGTTCCCATTGCGGGCCCACTTGCCTGTCCATTCATGGTGCGGACGTTGCGGTGCAAAACCAGTGTCCATGTGCCTCTAAATTTTCATCTGCTTGCTATGTTTCTGCAGGAAATTGTTCTTTTAAGCAATATTAGTACTTTATATATTTTTTGATGAACATTAGTATTTTACAATTTTTTGAAGGTTTCTATTTTTGTGCTTTGCATAATTTCTTATGAATTATGTTCGTATATTTTTTGTTATCGTGGAAATTAATTGAAAGTTTATATATATGCTTGGTTCTGTAGATTTCAATCGTATCTTCGAATTTTTGAGTCTGTGAAAGTTCTTATGTGTTTTAGTTATAGCGATGATTAGATTGGATAAAACCACTTTGAATTATCGCTGAAAATGGAACTTCTATCGATTTACGTGCCTCGTGTGAAAGATGGAAGACTGTTTTCTAAATGGTATTTAGAATCTTCTGCTTTACATTATAAATAACGAATTAAAATATCGCAATTCTTATCTTATCTAATCTTCTTATCTAAATAATGTACTAAACTGGGAAAATATATTTTTAAAATTCTAGTAGATACTGATCTGTACTCGCATTTAAATATAAGAAACACTAATGGAGAGATTCTAATGCAACTACAATGCAGGTTGCTGACCTTTCAGCTACATCAGGTGGTACGCCAATAGGAATATACTTCTCAATCACGAATATACCTCATACAGTCTCAATGGAAGAATTTTAAATAAACATTCATAGACTCAAAATTACAGACACACTATCGTCTATTGTTGTAATAGTAGGTAGTGGTAGGTGATGATAATGTGTGGTGATGGGCTATAGAAATAATGTAACATAACGTTACAGACATTATGTATTATATAACAAAATTCATTTTCGAGAATCATGCAAAACATGAACAAAATTGAAGCTGCAATTAGAAGAAACTCGCTAGCTTTTATATAATATTTCAAATATTAACAACTACAAGGCCTTAAACATTTTATTCTTTATTTTCATCTTACAGTCTTGTCTTTTACAGAAGCCTCTCTTAAATATCTTTTATCGCCTTCATCCCAATGTCACTTTAAACCAATTCTTCAAAGGAGAATTCTCTAGCTATATAACATCCCATTAATTCAGTTTCTTACTTTTCACAAACACAAAGCTCCATCTTACCTTCGTTGGTAATTTCACGCTATCGGTTCACTCTTCCTCCGATGCACGACGAAAGGTAACACTCGAATCGTTTTACGAGCGGCGTTTATTCGCGAATTATTCTACCGAATCATCGATTTTTGTTGGTCTGGCGGTTTCAGCTGGGAATATGACAAGAACAAAGGGTTAGACCATTGTAAGAAGAGGATAAGTAGCGTTGTATAGTGACGATAGACTTGCTAATGCACCGTTAAGGGGTGTGTTCTAACATTCTTCGGATGATCATAGTGGGTAGAAGGTCAACCATCCGGGAAAAGATTCAATACGAGTCTGGTTCGAATACCTGGGCGTGCGCATGCACCTTGGTATTATATTGAAATTCAGACTTGCTTAGTCTCATTGATGTATCGTTGCTCTTGGAATGTTACTTTGTCTTGCAAAGATTCTTCAATGATGGACAATTTTTCTTATTTTTCGCTCTTGTTTTATCTATTAAGATTAGTGGCAGATTTTTTATTTTTCCAATTACTAACTATTTATTAATATTTACTATGAAATATCTAACGCTATGTATTTTAAAGTTAAAATCGATGGTTCTAGCGTTATATAAGTTCTTTTTCCTGAGAATGTCGATGCTTACCTAAGCATTTTAGACTGAGAATACAGAGTCCATTAAGGGGAAAAGGAAGATATCTTCGTATGCGTTGCCCAAACCACTCAAAGCAGTAAATCGTGTTCTCCACGATATCACGGGGATCCATACATTACTGGCCGAATACCATAGATCAGTATTGATCAAGCTAAGCTTCCAGGCTTCGAGGCTTAGAGATTATTGGTGAGCTGATTCTTGGATGGGTTGGGGTGACCTTGAGATTAATCGATTTTGGATCAACTACAATACATCTAGCTAGTTGAATTAGTATTAAACAGCTTGGATATTTGTAAATTTCATAATAATCTCAAACCAACAATGTCAAGCTTGTGGAAATTTTTGCAAATTTCTCAGAATCTCAGAAATTTGTTCATTCGGTGGTTGATTTTATTGGGAATTTGAGAGCTAGCGAATAAGAGGATTTGCCAACGAGAATTTAGGAATTTAGGAACTTGGCAACTTGGGAACGTAGGAACTTGGTAATTCAATATTTTAGAAGCTTGGCAGTTTTGAACTTTAGAAATTTGGCAAATCAGTAATGTAAGAATCCGAAATCTCTGAAATTTGAGTACTTTGAATACTTTGGAAAGTCTGAATGCTTGAAAAGTGAATGTTTCAAAATATTGAGCTCTCAAAGTTTACAAATTCAGAAATTCAAAAGTACAAAGATTCAGTGATTCACAAATCTCCCAAAGCTCTAATAACTGATAATTTGTTAATTCGCTCGTATCTTGATCCAAGAATCTAAATAAATATGATACGTTTGCGAATTTTTTCAGGGTCGACCAACGTATCTCATTAGTGGAGCGGTCGCTTACTCGCTCATTGGGAGACGCGTGAGAGACGTGTTGGTTGTGGCAGGTCACGAGGAACGGGTCTTAAGATGGCCTACATTATCCGGCCTTATCGGTGAGAGAAGCGGCGTGGCGGTTCTGTCGAGAAAGAAACAAGGAGAGGAGGACAAGGCACGTGGCGAGAGGAACGGTCGAGATAATAGCTGGACAGGAAGAAAAATGGGACAGGCTTGGTGTAAGGAGAAGACCACGAAAGCTCAGGATTCCAAGTCCTCTTTGGATCGGGTTTTCGTGCGTTGCATGCATCGGGTATGTGGATAAATATTCTCTCATTTATATTGATCTTTCTTGCTACATTTATTTATTGGCCAACTGGATGATGCATCTGTGGATGATTTAATTGAACAGAAATATAGGACAGCGATAAAATGAAAAGAACAAAAAAGGAAAATAGAAACAAAGAGAAATATTAGCTTTTACTTCCAATTTGTTTTTTTTTCTGTATACATATATGAAGATATACAAACTGTGCTTTGTAATATATGTAGTCTATTCTAATGATAAATGAAGAATGTAAGAGCAGGATATAGAATATGTGATGTATTATGTTCGTATTTTGTATGTGTAATCTTAATGTGTCATGTAATTTTGATGGTGCTAGATAAGTAGTTTGATATATATATATATATATATCAGTAGTATATATATATAGTAGTATATATATATATATATATATATATATATATATCAGTATATATATAAGTAGTTTGATATATATATATATATATATCAAACTACTTATCTAGCACCATCAAAATTATATATGTCGGGTTGGCGTTACGATTAGAGTTAGGGTTAAGGGCGTAAACGAATCCCTATTGACACTAGACGTGATCACTATGCAATAGAGGAGATATTTACTAGTGCAAACATGACCATGTTGGAATTGGACAAGTAATCGCGATAATTTGATACTCGAGAAGCTAATGACAATGATCTTAGGCTCAATAACGAATCCACGGTCAACGGGATGACGAACTCTACTCTTCTTTAGCGTCTAAGTTGTACTCAATGTTAATGCATGGGGCCATCACTACGTATCCGAGAGTTACTTGAATCGTCGTCGAGATCGTACCGGATAGTAACTCTCCGTCTCGACGATGCCGTCGAGGAAAACTATAATGGGTGGGTCTAAGGTCATGAGATCCTCGGATTCGTCAAAGAAAGCTTTCGTTCCAAAGGTGAGGGAAATTAGCGCTGTTGCTAATTGGTCGATCTCCATATCGGCGTTTTGAAAGAGATGCTGGCCGCCCTTGAGGGGAGGTTGTTGACGGGGGCATCGTTCGTGGAAGATAGGCTTCTCCTATCGTCCCGTAGTTGCAACAAGGACTGTTTGTCTAAATGAAGAACTTTGCTTGACTAAATCTTAAGATTTATTGCGGGTCCTCAAGTTAGCTAAACATACTGCGGAGGTATATTGACATCTGGAGATCATCTTACCCGAAGGATAGGATCTGCGTGTGGCGAGCCACGGAACAGAAACCTTTGAAATATTTACTGCCACGTGTCGCTACGGCTATTTCTTTAAAGGAGAGGTATAGAGTTACTCTGTGCCTTTGTTAGATAAAACGTTCATCCCTTGACCGCGGCTACGTTCGGCGACTGGTTGTCGCCTCGAGCCCAAGCTCACTATCATAAACCTCGAACAATCGGAGCGACATTTGTTTAATCTAAATTACGACATTACGGTATTCCCGAGAATCCAAGGAGAGGTTCCGGTGTTTTTCCATCTCCGACACGGCCATTCTGACTATCACACGTCCTCGGGTGCAGCTACAAGATTGAGTCTTTCTAACATTAGGTTCGGTACAATTAGCATGTCTACAATTTAACTTAATGTCTAAATAAGCTGAGGGTCCGGTGTAACAACAAAATTTTGTTCGGAGGTTTGACAACAAAAGGAATAGAAGAGCACATGAATTAGTAACGTTGTAATTAGTATTGGAAGTGCTAGTTGCATCCTGTGGGTTATCAGTCGGGTCATAACGGCGAAATGGACCAGTCTCGATTTCGCACCCCAATGGATCTCGTTTTTCTAGATCGCACGACCGCACCAAACTTCGTAACACTATAGCTCATGGTGCGCGTGAACACATCACTTGCCCCTTAGTCGAGCTTCATAACACTATAGCTCATGGTGCGCGTGAACACATCACTTGCCCCTTTACCAAGCTTCATAACTCTATAACTCATGGTGCGCGTGAACACATCACTTGCCCATTTACCAAGCTTCATAACTCTATAGCTCATGGTGCGCGTGAACACATCACTTGCCCATTTACCAAGCTTCATAACGTACTCCGTAAGGTGCTACGGTCTTTGTGCTAAGGATCTTCCGAGATCGAGGTGCTCATGTCGTCGTGGTCACTGTTATTGCCGTCACTACCGACGTCCAACTCAGCGGGAACGCGACTGTCCGGCATTTTTCTTAATCTGTCGTGACTGTTTTTATACGATCGTTTGCCGTCTAGCGTTTTTAAAATATATCTATCTCGTTCCAAAATCTCGGTTATTACGAATGGACCCTTGAATTTTGGCTCTAGCTTGGTTTGGTTTCTTTTCTCATTTTTTGCGTAGTACGAAATCGCCGAGGTTAAACCTAACCACTTTAGCTTTGTTTCTATCAAAACTTTCTTTGTTGTACTGGGCTTTACTCTCTATGTTCTATACAGCCTGCTGTCTTACATCAGGGATATCGACTTCCTTTTCTTCGATATTGTCGGGTAGTAATAGGTCGTACGGTCTCGCTGTTCTACCGATTAGTAGTTGTAAAGGGCTCGAATTAGTCACGCGGTTGGTGGTGCAGTTCAACGCTAGCTGTATTTCCCCAATCGCGTCTTGCCACGGCCGCCCGGTCGTTTCTACTGTCGTGAACGTATTTTCAATGTACGCATAACACGCTCTACCTGTCTATTGGCTCTATCATCGGTCGCTGTCGGGTGAACTTTAATTCGTTTGCTTTCGCAGAATTCTCGAAATTCATTACCTTTAGAACATCTTTCCTGATCTGCTATTATCCGGCAGGGACTTCCGAATAAAATATAGCGGGTTTAAGCGCTTTAATGGTGTTACGGAAATCTATCTTACGAGTACGATGCAGGTATACGAATTTAGTGAACACATCGATCAAAACAATGACGTACTCCTTTGAATCGCTTTTACCACTCAACTTGCCTGTTATGTCCATGTGGACCGTATGCCAGGGTATGCTGGTCTTAGGTATAGGATGTAGTTCGGCTTGTATCTTACCTGAACTAGCTTTCGAAACTTGACAAGCATGACAGTTCTCAATGAATCGGCGAACGTACTTCGCCATCCCTTCGAACCAGTAATACTCGTACAGTCTCTCGAGCGTTTTCTCCCAACCTAAGTGCATAATTGACTGGTGCACATAGTTAATAACAGACTATCTAAAACCTCTTAGGACTATAGGTAAACAGAGAGTCCTGCCTTTTCTTTGTATCCTACGGTAAAGAGTACCGGACCGTAATTCGTATGTATTCGCGATGTCTTCCGCGAGCTCATCGTTTTGCAATTTCTTGACGATTCCCAAGGTTTGAGAATCACGACGTTGTTCGGCTAATCGCCAGTATTCCGATATTTCGGCCAGATTGATTTCTTTCTCCGCAATTTTATCAATTTTACGGTGGTCTAAATCTACGGGGTTTCGCGAGAAGAAATCTACGTGGGCTGTCCGTTTACTTTCCAGATACATAATGTCAAAAAACAAAAGTCTGCAAGTAGGCCCATCACCGATGGTCCCTGTCATTTAAATGTACTTTGTTACTCGACGCTTTCGACGAGTCGCAATCCGTGACGACAAGAAATTCCCGCCCATGTAGATAGTGACGGAAACGCTCGACTGCGTTTACGACTGCTAACGTCTCTAGTTCGTAGGAATTATACCTAGATTCTGCGAGGGTAGTTCTTTTACTGTAATACTCTATTACTTTGCCTTTACCTTCGACTTGATGCGTCAAAATCGCCCCGTAACTCTCTCCGAGCTAGCGTCAGTATGTAGTTCTATCGGGTAATTGGGGTCGAATATCATTAACACCGGCGCGTCGGTCAGGGCGGAAACTGCCTGTTGTCTTATTTTCTCGTGCCTATCTGTCCAAGTTATATTTCTGTTATTCGAGATGAGCGCATACAGGGGTTTCATTACCTGTGAGAATTTAGGGATGAACTTTCGGAAGTACGAAGCTAACCCTATGAACTGCCTGAACTGTGTGACGGCTGTTGGCACAGGAAAAAGCTTAAGGTGTGTATTTTACCCGGGTTCGGACGAACTTCTTCGTTATGAATTACATATCTCAAACAGAGCACCGATGTCTTTAGAAAAGAACAGTTCGCAATGTTAACAGAGAATCCTGCTTTTACGAGGGTATCTAATACGGTGTTCAATCTTCCTAAAGCTTGATCTATCGAGTCGGCAATAATTAGAACGTTATCGAAATAAATAACAACGTACGAATGAGCGAGGTCGCCTAGGGCCTTGCGAATGGCCCTCCGAAAGACGGACGGCGCAATTTTTCAGTTCAAACGGCATCGTTATCTACTCATATTGTCTGTCGGGAGTAACGAACGCTGTATACTCCGCTGAATTAGGATAAGTAGGAATTTGGTGAAACCCGCTGGCCATATCCAGGCTAATAAAATATCTCGCCTCTTGCAATCTCGCGACTTGATCCGCAATAAGGAGTAAAGGGTACCGATCCGCGACGGTACTTTGATTTAGTTCTCGGGGATCCACTCATAATCTATCTGAGCCGTGTTCTTCTTCACGAGTTACGTAGGGCTCGCGAATGGCGAATTACTAGGCCTTATGATCTTTGCTTTAATTAAAACGCTTATTTTCTCACGTACCGCTCTTCGGTCCTCCTCGCTAAATCTATAAGGACTTCCTCGTACGGTGATGTTAGGATCAATTAATCGTATTTCTAACCGGCCTGTATTTACGCGAATACGTAAGGAATCCGTAACGAATGAATCTTTGAATTTGTCGAGAAGAGAAATTGATCGACTTTTATTATTACCATGTACATCAATGTCAGCTTCATTAACGACGATCTCGTTTGCAGTGGTTTCCTTACAGACATTAATTATTTTTGTTTTACACATAGCGAGGCTATTTTGTGTAATGTTACGTCAAAACCCAGACTTAGAGTTCCACAACTAATCGCGATATCATATTTTAGATAACTATCAGCAAGGACATGAGAAATTATCTTCGATGTAAAAATCATTAATACACACGATGAACAAATGGGAGGCGTATGTTTAATACAAGTATTTCCTGCTCCTCGCATTACTAATATGTCAGTCATTCTTTTGCCAGAAATCTCGAGGTCACGGACTCTTTAATTAGTGAACGCTCGGCTCCCGAATCGGAGTAAAAATGGAAACGACTCACCCAGATGACTTGATCTACCCGATGATGCTTCCAGTACGTAGAAGTCGACTCGCCACTCGTTATTGAAATTATGGTTTTCTTTCATAATCAGGTTAACAGTTACGCCCCGTGCAGCGGGGTCGGAACGTGCGATTTTAAGGGTTAAAACGTGGTAGCGAAAACTTGTTAGGTTTCACACTCGATTTTGCACTAGCGACTGGGTTACTCGCGCACGATGGTCGTAAGTTCTAGCACTGTTATAATCGGCACTGATCCCACTTCTGATGTCGGGTTGGCGTTACGATTAGAGTTAGGGTTAAGGGCGTAAACGAATCCCTATTGACACTAGACGTGATCACTATGCAATAGAGGAGATATTTACTAGTGCAAACATGACCATGTTGGAATTGGACAAGTAATCGCGATAATTTGATACTCGAGAAGCTAATGACAATGATCTTAGGCTCAATAACGAATCCACGGTCAACGGGATGACGAACTCTACTCTTCTTTAGCGTCTAAGTTGTACTCAATGTTAATGCATGGGGCCATCACTACGTATCCGAGAGTTACTTGAATCGTCGTCGAGATCGTACCGGATAGTAACTCTCCGTCTCGACGATGCCGTCGAGGAAAACTATAATGGGTGGGTCTAAGGTCATGAGATCCTCGGATTCGTCAAAGAAAGCTTTCGTTCCAAAGGTGAGGGAAATTAGCGCTGTTGCTAATTGGTCGATCTCCATATCGGCGTTTTGAAAGAGATGCTGGCCGCCCTTGAGGGGAGGTTGTTGACGGGGGCATCGTTCGTGGAAGATAGGCTTCTCCTATCGTCCCGTAGTTGCAACAAGGACTGTTTGTCTAAATGAAGAACTTTGCTTGACTAAATCTTAAGATTTATTGCGGGTCCTCAAGTTAGCTAAACATACTGCGGAGGTATATTGACATCTGGAGATCATCTTACCCGAAGGATAGGATCTGCGTGTGGCGAGCCACGGAACAGAAACCTTTGAAATATTTACTGCCACGTGTCGCTACGGCTATTTCTTTAAAGGAGAGGTATAGAGTTACTCTGTGCCTTTGTTAGATAAAACGTTCATCCCTTGACCGCGGCTACGTTCGGCGACTGGTTGTCGCCTCGAGCCCAAGCTCACTATCATAAACCTCGAACAATCGGAGCGACATTTGTTTAATCTAAATTACGACATTACGGTATTCCCGAGAATCCAAGGAGAGGTTCCGGTGTTTTTCCATCTCCGACATATATATATATATATGTATAACGTATCATTTCAAAGTTACCATTTATTATTTATCAATAATCGAATCTGAATTCTTGAATCTATGAATACGAATAGTACTAATGAATAACACTACTGTTACAAATATATAATGCACTTACTACATCTAATCTATATTTTGTAATAAGAGCAATCATGGTGTGTAGTAAATATTGTTTTCTCTTAAATCAAGGAACAGTTGAAAAAACTGATTATATTGATAAACTTTGAAATCATTCTTAAAATGTATTTAGAAGTTACAAGATATTTACTGCGACTACACATTTGGTAAAAAAAATTAATACACTAGTTACGAGTAGCTATCTTAAACGTATGATAAATATTAAAGATGACTCCACTAACAATAAGTATTGAAACCTACAGATATAATACAGATAATTGAGATGATTTCTGCTAAATATTTATATACTTGCACCGAATATGTATTTTTTTTTATTGTATTCTTACATTTTCAAATTTGTTTCAAACTTTGCCAATATGGTCGCATAATAATCGAGTCGCATAACGCAGTTAATGAAATTTCAAAATGTTTCGTATAACGTACATAATATATTCATAAAAGTGTTCGTCAACTATCGTGAGTTTCTGTACATCAGCATAGCTCGTTGCAACTTTTTGCCAGCAGGCTGGTCACGTCGCCGCGTGTATATCATCCAACTACGAGGGACCGTCACTCGGTTAATTAGCAATTACACACATATCTGCGTGTCTGGGATTCCAAATTAGAGCGGCGTCCCCGCGTCCGATGCACCATGATAAATCCACGTCACGCGCGTGCACGCGCGGCCGTGCTCGACGTGCGCTCACGATAATCAGTTATTTAAATTCCCGATACCGTGAACCATCCACGGTAATAAACTAGTTTTCGAGTAACCTCTCGTTCCACGATCCACCGTCGACGGATTACCGGACGATAAAGTTATTAAACGCGATAGAAGCTTGCCCATCGTGAATCAACAGCGATCGTGTGCTCCGCGTTAACCGAGCAAACGTTCAAGTTTCCACTGTCGAATCAAATTTTCATGGCTCCCTTAAAGTAATACCACCGCCAACGAGACCAGGCGAGCTTCTTCTATTTCGCGTCAGCCGAACCAAACTCGATTAGTCTCAATACGCTCGTGCTTGGAAATTTATTTTCATCAGCGATTGTGATTGGACGTGTAAAATGTGTGAGGGCGATTCTAGTGGCTCGAGGTGGCTATTGAAGTTTCTGGCGAAGAGAATTTTGCCGGAAATGCGTCATTATTGTGAGAAGATCTAGAATGGAGATGGTAGTAATTATCCTGTAAAAAAGAAGCTGCAGATTGAATATTCTTGGTGTGAATGGATTGTGTTCATATGTCAGAAGTAAAAAGATAAAAAGTAGAACTAAGTAAGGCTTGGTAGGAAGTAGAATTCTCAGATAGGAATGGAAGATGTGATCGTTGTATTCTAAGTAATTTCGCATCTTGAAGTGTTATTACCATGTATATAAATCGGGTAATATTATTTCTAGAGAGAGAAGTTTCGGACACTTTGAACTCAAGTTCTATTACTATGTCTGGGGATACTAAAAACTTTATTATATGCATATCTATAGTGACAGAAAAAAGGAAGTTTAAAGAGGAAAACAGGAGAGAAAACGTTGTAGATCTACTGTAAAACTAAATTATAATCGACAAGAGAAATGAGCGAATGATATAATTGTATGTTTCACAATAGACGAGCATTTGGTACAGAGAAAATGTATAACACAAATTTCACTTATACTCACATACACAATTCTGAGTATAAAAAGTACATAATTCTCCTTAGTATCAATCCAAAATTAAACTGGAATTTAGAAACGAAGCTACTCATTTCAATCGTTATTGTTTCTAATATTGTCTCCTAAAAAACGACTGAAAAATTCTCCGAAAACAATTCTAAAATTAACTTCTTAACATGTAAAGCGTGAAAACGTTAATTACGGTTATCTTTACATCCGACGATCAGTGTACTTTATACTGTATAATTTACATATTAACGATTAAGACTTTAATGCAGAAATAACGAGCGCGTTAACGAACCAATGAGCGTAACGGTCCATCCTTGTTGCATAATCGATCGTGAAACGTATACAACGCACAGCGGATTAGTCGATGTCTGAACAAAAACTGATTATGTAATTATAGCCTGCGTAACGTTTGGATTCGGAGCTCCAAGAAAAAGCATTCATTTTTCTCTACTTTTTTCTCTTTTCACTCTCGCATGCATAACGTACCGATGATCATTCTTCCATTATCGATCTATTTCGTTATTTTTCCGATTGCTAGAACGAAATGCCTCTTTTCTCGCGATGGTTACGTGAAATACAATTCGTGTACGTTTTACACAGTCCAGTGGCTGTTTCACGCGCGACTCGTTTCGATTGAATCGCGTTTCGTTCGCAGTTTCTTTTTGCCGCGAATCGTATGCGCGCACACCGTACCACGAATAATAATGATAACTCGTTTTTATCCGCTTTCCCGGATCGATTCTTCCTCATCTCTTTGTTATGAATTAGAACATCCGGCCCTCCAGAAGAATTTTTTAATCAGAATTTTAATTTAGTCCCGTTTCGAATCTATTTCTTTCGTTTACGTAAATATTTGTCCTTCGTTTCGATCGTTCGGTCGGAAATTACTCAATAGTTACAAATATTTGTTTGTAATTTATCCGTCTGTTGCTCGACGCAAGATGCGAAATCCACGAAAATATTTTGATACCTGAAGATTTGTAACTATTGTTTACCGATGTGACTGTGATTTTACAGTTTCTCACCAGAGTAATATCATTCGCCTTATAATTTTATATTATTCTTTTCTAATTCTAAACACGTATATGAAAAGATTCATTTCAATTTCAAAATTCAATGAGTTAACTAATCTCGAAGCAACTATTATCAATTTAGATGGGCTTTCTTATTTCTTGAATTGTTGTTTTCAACACCATCAAGGAAAATCTATTCTTCGTTGAAATTCATTAACATTTTTATTTATGTTTTATTCATTTTCATAAATGAATAAATAAAACAATGAGAGTACCAGAGTATAGTGAGAACCTGGAAATTGATGATGAGCGAAAGCCTTATCGGCAAACGAAAGGAAGCGCGCTAACTACGAGGACAATGTGTCTTTTGACCGCGACAGGCAGAATATCTCATCGTTTAAGGTCCACGTAATGCACGCCTCGAGTTACCTACTCGCGATATTTGCTAATTACTTTCCTTTGGAAAATGTTAAACACCCATTACGATAGCATTGTTTGCCTGATATTTCTCCAGCTTTGTTTTACCTCTCTGCGAAACAGGTCACCGTAATGTTGTACGAGCAGTAGAATAGAAACAAATAAAGCAATTTTCTATTACGGGAGCAAAATGTTATTCTTAGAAAGTGATTTACAAATTTACGAATGTAACACGCCAACGTATAGGTGATTTTTGTTAATTAGAATCTCTAGATTTTTTTGCCAAATAATCGAAAAGAATCGAGAGAAATGATTCATGTTAATTGGTAAACGACAAGTACATCGTCTTTGACTTTTTCTCAAATATTTCTACAAATTTTACGAATAATATCTCAATCCTATAATTTATAGTCCTATAGTTTATATATACGATTAAATGATCGAAGTACATGAAATATAAATTAAAATTTGTTTTAATTATAAAATATTATAATACTTAGCTTCTTTTACTTACGACATTTTATAAATCTTTTGCAAGATTTTACACCTTTAAATTTTAACTTTCAAATAAAAATACACACGGGAACTCCAAATTCCAATCTTACACTCTCTTTATAAATTACTATTCTTCAAATGATCAACCTAAAACGCCACAGTCAACTTGGTTTGTCCTCAAACAAACACTGAGAAACATTCTTCTGTTATTTACTACGAGAAAGGAAACATTTACAGAAACGAAAGGATCGATCCGGAGGGCAACTAAATATTTTCTCGCTGAACAAACAGCGTTAAGTTTAAAATCCTTCTAAGCTGAATAAAAAAAGAAGAAGAAGGAAATATAGAGAATATCGACGAAAAGAGATGATCTATAGATCGTTGCAACAAGTTGGTGTTAGTTACCTATGAAGGATCAATTAGACGCGAAGCGGTAAGTTGGCGCTGCTAAATGAGAAAACGCGGGCTCGTCAAGGATTTACGATTGCGCAACAACAGACGACCAAGGAGGAAAAATCGAGGCCGGCGCGTGTTTATTGGCCAATTTTTTTCTCTCCTTCGCTCGTGACGCCAGGCAAACTTTGCTAGTTTTTACGCGCGTCACCCCGCTCCCGATGAATTTTCCGCGTTCTCACGTTCCACGTTTCGCATTAATTGTCTCTGGCAAATGTACTTTAAAAGAAGTATGAAATCTTACTTTACTTTCAGCCATGAATTTGATTATTTTTTACACAGTTGGGAATTTCTTCCGCTGCAAGTTGCGTTGCTAACTTTCCTTTTCATTCCTTTTTCTTCGAAATGGTACTTGAGAGTTACAATGCTTCTTCGTAGAAATAAAAGTGGCAGTTTGCTTTTGAATCTTTTCAACGAGCAACTTGATAATTTCATACATCGACCAACGTATAAAGAGATGCGATTCTACTTGGAAGAAAAACGTAGCTGACATTTGTACGTTCTGTACACGCGTCTTTTTACTTTATTCAGAGAGTTTAATTTTTCAATTTCGCAATTTAACGATTCAATAAAAATTGTTTCCCTTGTCCGACCTGGAAAGCAACAGAATTCGAAAAAGTTGGGATTTCGAAAGAAACGATACGACAAAGGACAATGTGATTTATCCATTGATGATGTTTAACAGTTTCGCCAAGACTTGATATATCGCGGCTATTATCTCGTTCGCGTTTAGTTCCCGTTATCTCAGCGAAGCACCAGTTCACATTGCTTGAAATATACAAACGTCGATGATCGCTTCCGGCTGCACCCGTTTCCGGTCCTCAGCTACGTTTTCTTATCGCGGCCGAGATTCGCACCTTGTGTACACACCGATTACGCGTAAAAAACATCGTACTATGCTTCGTACGTTTGCTGATTCACGCTTCCCTATACAGGATGTTTCAAGAATTTTGTGCTAAATTTTTCCGCCACGTATCGCTCGTCGAAACAAGCAATACAGTCTTAATAAATATAATTAGTAATAATAGTAAATAAGTCCTTGAAATATCATTAATAAACTGCGGATTTTTATGCATTTAAGGGAAATTTGGGAATATTTTATATAAAATGCAAAAATATATCGAATACTCAAAGTGTAACACTCATTACGATATTTAAGATAAAATAAATTTCTGCTTAGGTTCCATTTTTTTATTATCTGTGATCACAGAGATTTGATTTTGCATAGACATCCGCAGCCTGCGTTTAATATCTCCAAGTAGGTGATATCTATTTCTCTGATGAAAATCTTATAATTACGAAACGTGGATATTCGTCGATATTTGCATATATTTTTGTTACGTCCTTTTTGCTTATTTCGATGAGCGTTACTTGCACGTAAATTTTTCTCACTAACTTTCTGAAACGTACTGTATGTATACTCGAACTCAAGCAGGTGAAAGAAGACATGGCAAGTCGAAATTTCTGGTCCCCGGTTGAGGACCTCGTGTTCCACTTTTTCAACTTTGCGTTGCATCGACCAGAGTAGAAGAGTTTATTTTAAAATCCCCCCGAACGATTGTAATTTTTGAATTCCTTAGGGGACTCGGAAGTTTGCTTCAGTTGTCGTCTTGGAATCTATGTTTTTTCTTCAATTTTCGAGTTTCATTGAGTTTACTGCTGGTATATTTCGATGCTAAAGTTAAGGAAAATTTTCTTACAATTAGAATAGAACGTTCGTTATTTGTTGATGTTTGAGGATCAAATAAGAGGCGCGTAATGGATCTTTGCAAAAATGTGAATGAAATAATTTATATATCGTTTTGTCAGTATGATAAAAGCTTAATGAGAATATTAAATTCTTCATAGAAATACGTTACATAAACTAGAAAAATTTATATTGTTTAAACAAAATTACTTTTTATTCTAACGTTGCAAAATACATATACGCTTCGATTTCTGCAAAATGTGTTCTCAAAAATTGTAGAATCTGTATGGAAGAAGAAACAGTGTCAAAAGAATCTCTCCCCGACCCCCCCCCCCTCAAAAAAGAAGAAAAAACCAAACTTTTACGAAAGAAATTGGTGAAATCTTTCGGCGATTAATCAAACACTTTCTGCATCGAACAACGTTTCGTATTTATATTCTCAACGTGTTTTATCGACTTTTCGAATAAACTTCAGAGAAACTCCAACAGTCAAAGTATGGAGAATTAATCACACGATTAAGTGTAACAAGAAACATACAATCTGATTTTATCGCAAACGTTCAAAGACCAAAAATTTCCCATTTACTTTCTCGACAGCTATGATTTCGCAAAAATAAAACACCAATAAAACACAGAGTGTTTAACCGTAAATCTTCGATTTGAACGATTCACTGACATCATCTCGTGATTCATGTTCGA
The DNA here is from genome assembly GCF_024516045.1 of Bombus affinis. Lineage (NCBI taxonomy): Eukaryota > Metazoa > Arthropoda > Insecta > Hymenoptera > Apidae > Bombus > Bombus affinis. The sequence goes on from NC_066344.1 coordinate 13,640,955, forward strand.
TGTTCCTATGTCCTTGAGAAGTAATATTGGCGGAGAACAGGAACGTGTCCTCGTCACGCTCGCCAAGTCTATCGAGATCCGACCTCTTTCGATTCATTAGCAGAACGTTGATAGGTTCGTATCGCAGTGTCAATTGGGATCGTAAATATTGTTACTTAACATTCGACATCTGGCCACCGACTTTGATATCTGTGGAATTATACGAGCCATGAATGTCATAATATTTAGAATGTGCACGACAATAATTCGAATCTGATGTTTCTTTGCCGATACTTGTTTGTAGAGCAGCTGGTTCGTGTAAGTATTTGAACACATAATCGTAGAAAACTTTTATGTTCATATGGCGCGCGCGTGTTTTAGAGTTTTATTAACACTGTAACGACTGTCATGATTGTGTCAGTCAAATTGCAAACCAATCTCAAGATGTGCGTAGAAATTACAAGATATTTATTGTCCTACTTGGCAAACAACCGGTATACAACATTAATATACGTATTAATTATGTAAATGTTAAATATGTAATAATAATAAATAAATATGTAATTAATTATGTAAGTGTTTATTAATATAATGGTTAATTGGTTACTTGAATAGTTTTGTGATTTTTGGCAGATATATACTTGCGCGATAAAAGCGTGACAATTATACTTCAATTGTACAAATCTTATAAATCTTTTGTAATTTCTACGTATATTTTCAAATTGGCTTTAAACTGTATCGTAGCGTAAATCGGTAATGTTAACAGTAAGAAAATTGTTTAGAGGAAATAGTTATTTGACGCGTTGAATAAATGCATAAATTGGTTGTGTAGGTTCGAGATGATGTTCTCCGAGTTCGAAAATCATCGATGGATTTGTCTGTGGCAAAGTCACGTAGTTTCGTTTGAAGCTCAATGACCCGTGGCAAAGCCACTACACATCACTTTGTACACGATGCCTTTGAAAAGGTATCAGCTAAATCACGTTCAACCTTCCTTCGAATTTCCCTGCGTTTAACTGTTGGCATACGGTAGCTTGCCCTAATTTCCGTTTTATTGATCCCCTGCTGTTCTGTCCGTTCTACTCTGAACGACGCTTCAAATCTTCCTAAATGTCTTTTAACAATCATCTGCTATTTTCTTCTTAATTTTATTACTTATCGAAGAAAGAAAGAATTCTTCTTAATTTTATTATTTACCGAAGAAAGAAAGAAAGAAAAAAAGAAAGAGAAAAATAGCAAAAATATCGACGTGTTAATTTTTGGCGGATCTGAACAGGAAAGTACAATAGAAGATCTGTTTATGATATCATATCGAGGTATGGAACGTGCGGTGGACCAAAAATGGACATCACCTACGTTTCTTAGCGGCCACGTCAGCGAAAAGTAGGCGACACAGGAATCCTTTCAGGAAAGCGGCGTTGAGATCGTAGGAAATTCGAGGTTGAGAGAAACCGAATTTTGGGGAATCCCATCGAGTTGAATTTTCGGTTAATGATTCAAAATTTATTATCGTTATTATTAGCCGACGAAATTTCTGCTTCAAATTTTAAAACGTTCTCGTATTTAATGTAAACACAAGATAATTACTATGATTTAAGCTTTATTATTGGCAAAATTGGAGCGTGAATTTTCCCAAACCCTGCGTCAACAGGGAAAATAAATCTAACGATCGATGAAACGAACGATAAGTAAATTGCATCGAACGATTAAACAGAATAAAAATGTCTGTCATTGGTTACCAGAGGAAGAAAAAAAACCCAGTGAAAAACGATCGTTTTCTTGTGAAAGTTTCTTCAGCATACACGAGTCTGGCTACTGGCAATATCACGTCGAGCAAGAGTATATACACTTAATACAGTGAATATCCTTGATATTCCGCGGCAGGAAAATTTCAACGTGCTCATTGAAACGATCTTCAACGTAAATAGACGTCACAATCTGTTCTGCATTAAAAAGATACACCGCTGCGACCTTCTCGTGCAAAACGAACAGCGTTGCTCACCTCTTCAGAAATACGCGGTGTACGTGTTTACGCAATGCCCGTGTTTGCCGGTAATAAGCGCGAGAAACTTACGACTGATCGTTTCTCTTCCTTTTTCTTCTTCTGTCTCTAACACGCCACTGATACGTCCATTTTTCCTTCAACGTTTTCCAGTTGGGATTTAAAAATGTAACGAAAAATTCTCGTTCTTCTGTGGTGGCTGTATTTTTCAATCTCTTTTCATCTATTAAACGGATCATCTTTTATTCAGAAGTTTCTATAATCGAGCAATTGAACGTTCTGAAAGACAAATGGATTTCAGATCGATTGATTTTGATTCCAAATTTTGTAGGTAGAAAATAGACACAGAAAATCGTTTGTCTTCTACGGTGATTATATTGCTTGACCGGAAATTTGCATAATTATGGAAGTAGAAGCTGATAAAGACAAATGCATTTCAGATTGCTTTCAAATTTGCATTCCTACATTGCTAATTATTCTTCAATCAAATAGAAGTACAATTTATACGCAGATGAAACGAAGCTCGGTGGAGACGAAATATAGGTATTGTTAATAAAGCGACGAACGTGCGTATCTTTACGATTGTGTCTTGAAAAATTTTCTCCATTTACTTAACATGTTTGTATTGGAATATCTAGTTTATTGATCAAATCCAAGCCATCGAAGAAGAACCGTGACTGATAACGTTCGATGCGCACGAACGATGCGAAATCACTGCCATTTTCTACCAATTAACACGTTCAATATATTTGTTAACATTGTAACAAATTCACGAAATCGCGTATGTTTTTCTCAACGTGTCTCCAACAATTTCTTTCATTTACTTCATATGTTTCTATATTAATTGTATCGATCATTGATCAACGACGAATCGTGATCATTATATTTGCGATTTCGACATTAAATTCTATTTCATTTAAATCGTAACGTGTTTTTACGAAATAACACGAGTGTATTTCTAAAGAAATCTTGAAAATTTTCTTTAATTTTATTGACCACCATCGTATCGACCAATCGATGTTCGTTTTGGACGTGAATTAAAATTGCATGAGGAAGTAATGATTCTTTTATTGAGCAAAGATTACGTAAAGCAAGCTTTATGTATAGCCGGTAATAGTCTTCTCGCGTCGGCTTAATAATAAAATTGCTTTTCAACCGTCGACAACACGTCACAGTGTTACGTTCTCTATTTGCAACAAGTACGTGACTTGGAACAACAGTGGTTCACCGGAGGAAATGAGATAAATTTGAGACATAAATTCATCGTTTCTATTCAAGGAAGTCTGTCTTATTACTCCAGCAAACAGCATGCTGAATTTGCTCACGTGACAAATGCAATTTACGCGAAGATGTTGATAAATCAGTATTCTTCTAAACACAATTCCATAGTAATTGAATGGTATATTTTCTGGAAATTGGTCGAATCGCCTTGTCGTATTTAATAATAGTCCCAAGGAATGGTTTTTAACTGTAAATCTACTGCTAATATCGTTGAATTGTGTTTTTATGCCGTAGAAATTCGACTTTGCCACTTTTATTACATACATGGCACCGGTAGATTAAGATTTTCATCTTTGTTGTTGCAATTGTTAGAACTATAAAATCTCAATTTGACCTCAATTTGATCTGAAATTGATTTCAAATGAAATTTCAATTCAACCTTCGAGTTTCTATAAATTTTCAAACTTCACTTCCATCAAATATAAAAGTATCAACTTGAAGCAAACTACCAGAACGATGCAAACTCGGTCATCCGCTAACAGCATTTTGCCACATTAATCTGATCAACGTTCACCGTTCTATTCAAGAAAACGTTAGATATTAGAAATATTCTTAAATATATTGGGTTGGTAACTCAGTGATTGCGGATTTTCTCATTAGGTGGTAATGACAAAATCCAAATCCATTTTCTCATTAGGTGGTAATGACAAAATCCGCAATCACTTAGTTGCCAACCCAATACATGTATATGAGTATCAAGAGTGAGACCAGAGTTCAATTTTTTCGATACGTGTCAATTACATTAATTCACCCATTTGAATTGCATTAATTCAAGCAATGAATCCAACATCAACAAGTTCCTACTTTTACTTTATACAAATGGATACATCAAAAAAGTAATAATAATTTTTCTTTCTTTTCAATGTTTTTTCCTTTTTAATTGCAATTGATTATAATTCGTAAGATATTAAAATTAACATACAAAGAAACAAGTCACAGTTTAGGTTCCTCTCTTGCCGCTAATTCATACTAAAAATAATATTAATATTTTATATTTAGCTGGCATAAATGCCTGGATTTTATATAAGGAAACCACAGGTGAGTAGATATCCAGAAAAGATTTTATGTTTCAATTAGCAGATGAACTTGCTGCTGACAATGAAAAATCACGGATAGAACATAAAGCATCTGAGATCCAAAGTACGTCAAAGAACTCACCTTATTCACGCAAATGGTGTCAGATAGGGTACTGTGATAATAATAAGATCATCACCATTTGCAATCTTTGTAAAAAATATGTATGCGGAAAATGCACGCAGAAGAAAGTTTACGTTTGTACGAAATGTGATGAATATTAAATTTTATACCTAATAATTTAAGTTATATTTGTATTTTATTTATTCTATTACGCTTATTATTACATTATTATATTATACTTCATATATTTACCAATGGAAATTTATTTTAATATTCTTGTTATCAATGGTTTTGCTACTGAATATTCTTCATTATTGTACGTATTGTTATTATATAGTTTTTATGATCTCGGAACATGGAGTTCTTTTTATAAGATAATAATAGATCAATAAATATAAAAATATTCTACTATTACGTATTTTTTAAAGACTAGTCATTTTGACTGGCTTTGGTAGAGATAGCTACGTCTCAAATGCCAGTAGTTCTAGTGTTAAACATAATATAAGTATCACCAAAGGGTCGAAAGTTCAATTTCTTCGATATGCATCCATGATTTCACGGCTATCGGCCTGTTACCTGGTTGTTTTACAATTTCTTTCATGCTTCCTGTTAAATAATAAAGTTTTACAGGCCAGTGACTTATCGCTTTTGAACATTCTGTCGTGTAAGTAGCTTTCTCAGGCATTGGCTGGAACGCGAATTCCTTCAAATGCGCCGTCTGAAAGTACTGTCAGTTTCTCAGTTGGAAAACGTGTAGTACCGCGGTGGCTAAAGTAAAACGTGGAATATCGTTGGTGGAATTCGACGTTCGGTATCGAGTGTCTGTACAATGCCACGTCTGGAAGAAATAACTCTCATACCACCGTATCGTCAACCATAAACGTCCGACGCTAATCTCGCGGAGCTGCTTATCAATTTTATTGTCCCTTCCTCTACCACCATCGCGATTTTTCTCGTTTCTTCTATTATATATTATTATTCTTCTATTCTACTAATAATAGTAATTTTGCTCCATTTCATATCAATTTTAAAATATCTTCTTTCGTGAATAGGACAGAATTTCATTTTCTGACAAAGATACAGCGAACATTGTAATTGGTAAAATATCAAGACAGTGGATTTTTATTAGAATGTGATATATTTTTTACTCCAATTACTTTTAAACTCCAAGTTAGTAGATTTTTATTAAAATCTGATAACAAGTACGAGTTATACTCGTGTCTGATAGCAATTTCTGGTAGAAGTATCGAAACAATACGCTTGATTCTGCAGACAACTGATGCTGTAATTTAATCACCGGGATAACTTTCGCATCGGGCAACGTGTCGACTGTAACACGACTTCTCCGAGACAAATTTGCAATGTAAACCGCGCGGAAACGACACGTGTACGATTCCTTGAGGCGCATAAAGCGGTCGATTATGTGGCGTGCAGGGTTGCAAGAGAAGTTTTTACAAACTTTTACTCCTAAATTACTCCCATTATTCACGTGCATTGTGAAAATGATTCTTCGCAATCGAAGATGGATTGTTATTTTGTTTGTCCAAGAGAAATCTCACTTCTGAATTTCTTCTCCTCAGAATCTTTACATTTCTCAACAAAATGTCAATCATCTGATTTAACAAATGTGTTATTATAATATAGTAGAATTATTAATTGGAATATTTTGAAAATCCAGAACCTTAGTTGTCTATGAAACGTACGAAATATTTTTCCCCACGAAACATTAAAATTACCTTCGTAACATCGGATTAAACAATTCTCAATGTTTCTTTGCAAATTTTAATAGCCAGAAATTACGTATGAAAAGTTTCAAACAATTCCTATTATACCTTTATACTTACAATTATCTTTTATTACCAAGAATTCGGCACAGAGCAAAGAAAAATCCTACAACCTGTTACTCTGTGAAAATTAACCGGTTCTATCGTCAAAATCATCAAACCATTAAATCTCATGATACATATTGCACGTACGTAGAACAAGGTAAACTAAAGCAAAGCAAAGCAAACTAGATTAAACTAAATGAAACTAAATTTTCAACATTGGACGAGCGTTTGTAACTCCGTAAAGAGGAAAAGCTATTTAGCTTCTGCTGTCAGGACTTTACACGATCATTAGGTGAAAATATCTCTAAAGGTCGATCTCTGATACGACGTGGTGTACTGTTAAGATCGAGACAGACACCGGTTTTCGTGTAATTGTGTTTTCATGGTCACGCAGATACAAAGGGGAATTATGCAACTCGTGTAACTCAGTTGCGTGAGTCGTAGTGATTGCACAATTGCTTACGACAGGATCGTCGAGAGGGATCAAACGCAACTCCATTCTGCCACTGTCTTCCTGTGCACGCGGCTGCATGTAGAGTCTTCCGGTTTCAAACGGGCAAGAGAGGCAATCGAGGAGACATGCTCGGTAGACTGTAGCTTTTTGAAATACGTGTTACAGTTGTTGAACAGCTCTGGAATAGAAAGTGCTTCGTGTGTACTTCGAATTCTGTGGTTCTGTTGTTCTTTGAATTTAGTTCTCGTGCACTTCCAATTGTCCCTTTTTTTTCTCTTCCCAGTGAATTATTTTCGATCTTCGTTATTGGAACTGTAATTTTCCAATTTGGCAAATTCATACGTTTCCTTGATGTTTCCTGTTGTATAAGCACTCTCTTTTATTTGCTGAATTCTACAAATCTTCAGGAAATTCTCGCTTGTTAACATCTTACATTTTAGTGTCTACATTTTAAATAAATAACGTAGCAATACATAAACGTCCATATCGATTATTCGATTAATTAAAAATTAATTTAAAGGATACAATTTGGCCGAATTTGACGATGCATTTCACGGGAGAATTATTTCTGTTTGCAAGAAAAATTTGTAACTTAAAAAAGTTTGTACGAGTAGATCGGAAATTTCATACAAAGTGGAGTTGATGAAACTGTCTCGCGCGATACCTATGTCTTTCTTTCTCGTCCAATAAAATACAATTCGAACGTCGTAATCGCTTCCTTGTCGTTGTAAAGCTGTCAGATATTGAAACATATTATCGAATTATCGACTTTCTTTAGAAATATTTAATTATAAATTTCATGGAAAATTAGTCGTATTATAAATCTCATCTGGAAACTTGGTGTTAATAACAACAATTCGGCCATTTCGATATCGGTCGGGAATCCGATCGTAAAGTCGATCGTGGCCCATAAAAACGGGAAAGCAGCTCGATAGTTCAGCGTCGACGTTGCGTAAAAGATACGGTTATTGCCGATAGCGCGAGACTTTGAAATATTCAGCCCGACCAGGCTACGCCACGGTATGAATATAATTCCGTGTCTCTGACAAACGTGGAAAAATTAAATCTCCGAGCGACGCTTGTTCCAGGACAGAGGGCTGCACCAAATTAAATTGGACTTACAGGTGGCATTGACGGACACGGACACGGATCATTTAAATTTTAAAATAGTCTCGTTGTAACTGTCGCGAAATTCCACCACTTCAGCGATTCTCATCTTGCTCGTACGTTTGTAACGTGAAAAATCTAGCGAATTTCCCTCGTCCGGCTCTTTTTTTATTTCTGTGTTTTTAGTCCGTGATTTTGGCAAACTTCGTCCGTAGTTTCCCTCTCTTTGACGTTGAGCCTGATTTTTCAACTGTGATGTTCCTGCTCGGTGTGCTATTCCCAATGATAGGAGACAAGTCATATTCCGTAACGTTCGTAGGTTTACCTGAGATACGCGTGTTTCGCCATTTCCTCTTTAGTTGTAGGATTCGCTTGTATTTTTTTAGAGAGGTTCAGGAAACTTTTACGTGTATGCATCATGTGCATCCCATAGGACAGTTTGGAATTTCATTATACGAGACGTCAACTATCACGATCGTATCGGTGCAATTTGAAACCTACGATGAAGAGCAGGATATTGTATTAAAATTCTTCGGTTTAATAATAAAGTAACGTTAGAATCAGAAGATAAATAAAAATGTACTTTGGAGAAATTCGTACATGCATCGTACGAAAAATTAATGTAACGTACATACAATTGAGGTTCTTATATAATTTTTCTATAATTTAAACATTATTTCAAAAGTAAATTTATAATTTAAATTTGAGGTGGATAGGGTTGTCGTGATAGTGTGCTGCTGCTGTATAGGCCGAGATTTTTGTCTTCATTCGGGTTGGCTTCTTCTCATTTAGGAAAGTTTTACTGTCGAGTGCCGCTACAAATTTTCCTACAATTTTTCGTTTAATTATCTTCCTATTCAACTTCCTATTTGATTCCTTTCTCATCTGCAAAATGATGATTTATAGAACAAAGACCAGTTTTATAGAAAACAAAATTCCTCCCTGTCTCCTCGTTATCGCACCATAACAATGCGAAACCGCATTGCGTGGGACGCATTAAGGAGGGGCGGCGAGTCAAGCAAGCCGAATTAGCTTAATCGACTCCTGAAGATGGATCGTCCGATCCTTCTTCGACGTCGCATGTTTGTAGTAAATTGGCTCCGGATTCCCGTGGGCTTTTGGAGCAGGCACGATCGGTTCTCCATGTTGTTAATGACTTGTCTACGCGCGCCGCTTGCCGATCCTTTAAAGGGCCGATCGAGCATAGCGCCGGATTGGTTACAACCGATGCTCGTGTAATCTCGTGCGGCAAATGGGAAAAGCTCGGAGAAGCTGATCCAAGCGAGAAATATTTTAAACGCAACGACACGGAAGAAAATTACACGAGCTGCCGGTGTTACTGCCACGCTCAAGTCGAACGAAAGAAAACTTGGAACGACCATCTTCCAACGAGATGTACGCAGGAAGTTGGCTTGACTTTATGAAGATCCCTATACAGGGTACCTTAGTAATCATGGCGATTCTACGTGAAAAGACAAGTCGACGATGTAGAGTGGCATTTCTTCGCAAAAAATGTTGCCTCGTTTTCGATAGAGTTGAATTTAAAGGATAAGACTTGGTTCGTTCTGCTCTTGAAAACAAGTGGAAAATGTAGAATACAATTCGTTTATAGGACGCTCCGTTTCCCATGGAAGAAAATGAAATTTCAACATTTGCCAAGTATGTATTAGGTCATCCGAAAAGTTTCTTTCGTTTTATAAGGAAATAATGGATGCACATTTTCCGTTTTATATTATTTTATCGAATTACGTATGATCCATTTGTTCTATCAAAATAAAAATCGCAATGTTCGACAGATTATGTTTCATGTTTGTATAAAGATGCATCGTTGTGAAAGACGTGTCTGTAAAAGAAAGACACTTTCCGGACAATCTCATACATAGAACACCTGTGTTGCAAAGCAATTCTTAATTAAACGTGTTCGACTCGTTATTTTTTCGAGAACTATTTCTCAAATCGACGAACTCTATCTTACGTTTTCGACTCGCCTCCGTATATAATATCAGTTTGTCAAATTATATTTACAAAGATTCTTATGAATGTCCATTTGCTTCGAAATTTCTTTAACACGAACGATTCTCTTTCAGATCTATCCTGGCCTGAAGGAGGAAGGATCTGTGTTGGGTGGCGCCACGCAAAGAGTGACGAGGTAAGTACTTGTACATATAGATATACGCACATGTAAATAGAATTAACAAGTATCACTTATACGTATGTAATTAACACTAGAACTACCGATAGTCAACACAAAGATATTTCTATCAAAACCAGTCATTTTGACTGGTCTTTAAAAAGTATGTAATAATAGAATATTTGTATATTTATTGATTTATTACTTACAAAAGGAATTCCATGTTATGTAGTACATTTTTGATATTATTAATCCATCTGGGACCATGATTCTTAAACGAGGATTGACACATTTATAAAATTGTAGAATCAATCATTTTGGCTGGTGTGGTATTTTTAGTGTTAGCATCTAGCGATCAATCCGGAATTTTCCTGATAACTAATATCATCATATTGAATGATACGCAGTAAAAATTTAAAAAAACGTGTGGCGAGTTGTACAAAACGAGGAAACTGGTTAATTGGGGTTCGATAAACACATTGCAGGACCCTTTTACACTTTGACAAATACCAGTAATTTTGACTGCTACTGGTATAAGTAGTCTTGATATAAAATTATTTTTAGTTTGAATACATAAAAAAGAAAATAAAATTCATTATATTATTTTTTTAGTTGTCGTTGCGAAAGTCATTACACCATTGCGGAGAAAAAATATAACATGAAGTAGGATTTTTAAAATAAAATTGTAAAATCAGTCAATTTGATTGGTGTGGTAGTTCTAGTGTTAAGTAAACGGGTGGCTTGTTCGAGAGGTTTGTCGGTGCCGCGTAACACAGTTTAAGCGTCCGTTTTAAAGAGTCAGCTTGTTGGAAGGTTGCCCGTGCTACTAGAATCGCGCCGGCTGTTAATAACGTCATGTACGACGTACGAGCCGAGATAATAAGAATCCTGAACAGGCCGACTCGTTGTCCATTAATCCCCTGCTTTTATTATTTCCCTTTCGGTTCGTGTTCTACTACCAAACGACCGTGGACCAGTTACGTTTCGTTCCGCGTCCAGTAAATAAATATACCTCTTTTCAATTTTTATTAGGTAACTTTTCCTTTTTCCAGTATCCTACTGTGAGAAACGTTTTTATTTAAATTGGAATTTTAAAGTTAATCGAGACATTAAAATATGAAAATTCCATTAAAATTTATGATGATATCTTAACAATAAACTTTGATCGTTATTCCTGTGTTGTCTATTTGGTTGTCCTGTAAGTTCTATCGGAACAAAATGTAAAGGTGAAATTAATAAAGATGATTGCGACCTCGATATTGAATTAAAATAAATTTTAAAGAAGAAGTTTAATGATTAAGTCTGTTCGACTTTTAAAATCTTACATGGTTTAAGTTCAAATCAACGTGAGTCAGATTGGTTTCTATCTATAAAAATTAATAAATTATTTCTATGAAAGGACTATAATTACTAATTAAATTAATATATTAATTACTATATTAATATATTAATTACTAATTAAATTATAAAAATTATAAATGCTAAAATAATATAATACAAAAAATGTTGCGCATCTATTATTTTCTTACAAAACGAATAAAACTTAATATTTAATATTACTTCGATGGCCTCGAAACATGTCAAGGTAATCCATCCAATTTTTCCCTATATGCATACGGCTACATTACTTACATGTTACCGTCTGTCGGCTTTAGTTTCCGCGATATTCACAAAAAGCGTTAATTACATTTAATTTCCATTACATTTCATTCCGATATAAAAAAGATCGCATTTTTACATAGTTCAATCCGAATTTAACTAATTGATGTTAATTGTTTTTAATATAAATAAAGGTAAATCAATGGGTTACTGATTGGTTTAGATTAATATCCGATTGCCCTCGGTCGGTAACGCTAGCACAACTGACGCATTTTTATATAGCCCGCCCTAACCTTAACTCATCTGATGCTAATCATCTTTGATCTAAAAAAAAAAAAAAAAGATAAGATAAATCAACGGTTTACAGCTTGAACTAGATTAATACCGTTTCACGGCGGCGGCCGGTAACTGCAGCATAACTGAAATTTTATCTACATATTTATATTTATTTATTCATATATATTGGCCTAGTTTAACGGTTTACTCGAAATGTTAACGAGCTATGGCATCGAGGCTCTTGGCAACGCGCGAAAACGATACTACAGACTTTAACGAAAAGAACGTTGCAAAGGGTTTTGTCTCGAGCCACGAAATTCGTTACGCTGGCGAATTATCGTAGCCCTGACTGATCGATAAGAACCGGCAACTGTTCCTAATTAGGCGAGACGTGTGTTTCGTAGCGCGCCATATTTTCTCTGCGTTGCACCGCGAGTGCAACGGTAATTTAAGATGTAATGGTGGTACACGGCTAATTGGTCAATATTTGATGTTTCCCGGAGGAAACTGGAGTAACAGCGGCTAATTTGTACGAAACATTAAGAGGGCAATGGTAAACGAGTGTTGCACAGTATCATAGCCACGGTGCTTCATTTTCTTTGAATTATTTCCTATCCTCGATTACGAATGCGAGGATATTTTTCCAGACGATTTCGACCGCGGGAAAAATCGTTGTTCGTGGGAAAGATGGAAATTATGCTGTGTCGTATAATGACACGTTATTTCGATTCACCTTCTGACGTGTTGTTTCAGAAAATGAAAGTGTCTTTCGTATGCACAGCTACCACAAAACGTTATGTGATTCAGCGTTACATATAGTTTTCTTACGTTCTACATTAGCACAGTTAATTACTTATTTATGAAATCAACTGGAATGGAATAGGAATATTTATGAAATTTGTTGACAATTGTGGATCTTAGTCGTCGAAATAAATGTATAGGAATACTTACATTACATGTAGAAATGATATTAAAATAGTTTCATCTTTATTTAGTACGTGATTTACAAGATATTCGTAGATACCCATTGCACCATCTTTTCATCAGCATGCGTGCGGAACAGTTGCATTCTTCCGTTTCACGAAACGCTGCGTGCGCACGTACTTCCACATACACTCATACTCATATGCGTGTATCACTACTACGCGGTTAATCTGGTGTAGCACACAATATTACACATATTTCAATAGAAATAATGGAATAGAATGGATCATACGCTTAAAGCCGATTCCTTCGCGGTTTCCCTCGAATCGCAAGAAATTCACGAATAGAAGAAACAAATGAAAATTTGGACAATCGATGAAAAGAATTAGTCGACAGTTAAAGAATAATAACCAGAAAATAACGAACATCATCGAAAAGAATAGCTTCGACGAGACTCAACCTTTCGAATTTCCCTAAATGGTACAATTTTCCATTGGTTGAATTCAACCGCACAGAGATGGAAAGAAATACTTTGGAAGAAGTACGGGTCTGATTACTTGTTTTTACTGGTCGAAAGTGTCATATGCGTGTAAATTCTGTAGAATTCAAACTACCCAGCAACCGACATTTTTTACCTTTATTTTACCTGCAGTCATTTGCCGAATAGAATAGATCACGGGACATAGAAAATTGATTCTCGATTTTTCAGCTAAAATTTGTAGTAGATTTGTCATTAACTGTTATTGTATTTAATTTAATTATTCCCGAAATAAACCCGACTTTCCAAAATCGATCTTTACCTACCTTAGGATTTACGTTATTACAAACGTATACGAACAAAGCAATGTAACATCGCGAAACGGTGAGCAATAGATAACAGCGTTTTATTTTTATCATCTTCGTCTTGTAATTATAATAATTGATAATATAGTTTTTAATTAATAGCAACAATAATAAACCTCGTCTGATCGTATCTACGTATTTCTGCAATACTGTAAAATCATTGAAAATCACCATTTATATAATAGAAGATCAGATATCGTAAAAAGGAAAAGATCGATCGACTCTGACGAAACTCATCCTCCAATCATCCCTAAACGCTGGTATTTTCCAGCTTTCAGTCGAGCTTTCTGTTGGAATACAATTTACACGTTGAAGGAGGTAAAGCGGCTTCGAGCTGGCAGCTTGGTTATTTTTCTTCTCTTGCTTTGTGCGTGAACCAAGCGTGTGCCCGGTTTTACACGGACAGAATCGCGGTGGACAAGCTCGCAAATCGCTCGCGGGACTTTAAATCCCCGTTTCGTTGGATACGTCGCGATTCCATCGCGCCGTGGTTTTCGTGTCGCGTTATTTCTCTCTTACCACCGCCTTCTTTTCCTATTCGTTGCATTTACTTTTTCCCTACTTTCTCTCTTTCTCTCTCTCTTCCTTTTTTCGTTGTTTTCCCATTCTCGTGTTTTTTCCTCAAGAGGAACGAATCGAGTTAGCGACACGACGTCTGCTACGATTACGCGCGCGGAAATATTCGTGGAAATGACGATTTCCGGTGGTAAAGGCTGATCCGTTTAACGTTGAAGGAAATCGATTTCCGACGAGGTAACTCGTCGTCGGATGCTACGATTAATCGCACTTTCTCTCTTCTCCCTTTAAACGTGTTCGCGTGCAGGAATTTTAGAAATCTAAATCAGAAATAGGGGAAAAGCAGGAATTTGCAGGTGCATTTGCTGATATATTTTTTTTCATTAAAATTTCGTGTTTTCTTTGAATTTCCCTGTGGAGTATGCGATAATGCAATAATATATTTTAAAGATTGATAAGTCGTAACTGTAATTTGGAATGATACTCTAAACTGTGATTATATTTGTTAGAAAGATTCTACGATATTTGACATTCTAATTCATAGAGCAGGAGCAAGAAGAATGTATCAATATATTTTTTAATTAGATTTTTGTATCCTTTGAAATGACGGTACGAAAGACATTCCAATCAACAATAAATTAAAACAGTAAACCATCAACATCACCTACAATTAAACTCCGTTTACGACGGAATTCCTATATTATCATATTTTAACAAAAAAAAAAAAAAAAAAAAAAAAAAAAAAAAAAAAAAGGAGCAAAAAACATTCCAATGGGTCGACTCTCTTCGATTGTGCGTACTTTTATGATTATCAACGACCGTGAAAATTGCAAATAGTACGATGATTACACTTTCTCATAGAATATCGTATCCTTTAAAAAGAAAAAATCTTTCGGAAAAAAAAATTTATAACTCAGCTTTAGAAAATTCCAAATGAAAATCTCAGTGACGGTAAAATTTATCTCTATACCTTATACTTTCCAAGACATACGAACAATTAACACGAACAATTACCAACGAGAAGAAACGTGTCCCTATTTTTTCAGCAACTATAATTTGCATAAAAAAATTGCATTAATATCGACAACGTGTGTTTCTTCGTTAAACAAGTAGCTGCGCAAGGCGAGATCGTGGCACATAGCTGACTATCGTGAATTAAGATCTGGATCGCGTGACAGCTTTTGTTCCTATATACGGAGACTTGTTTCAGTCGATGGCGACAACGAAATCCGCGGCGTGGGCCGCGTTCAGCTTGGTTTTTCCACCCACGTCGCGTTCTATCGCGATACCTTTTTAAGGTCAATGGAACGAGTGTCGCGCAGGTGTCCAAAAATAAGACGATCCTTCTCTACCTCGATTTGGACGAGCTCCTGCTCGGAATCGTGTATAGGTCGCCACGATAGGGTTTGAGTCAGCAAACGATTACACCACGTCCGGTTAAGAGAGTTGCATTGCATTCGATAGCTCTGGAGTTTCGTAGAATGAAAACCATTTCAACTATCGATTCGATACTCTGTGCGGTATATGTACGATTTTGTTCGCAACTATTAGGATACTTGTAGAGATTATTGAAATATTCCTCAGATATATTAATAATAATTCGATATTACCTACGAGATTATTATCGAAATATGTAGCAATTTCTCTAGTTATAATTATAGTTATATCTTGTTTGAAGCTTTGTACAGAAATAGATAAAATGCTGGACGGACGAGGAATTTGTATATTCAGTGTTGTAAAAAGCACTTCATCTTTACGTAGCTTATTTGCGATAAGATTACATTTTTTCGGGATGAAAAATGACCCAGTGATAAAAATATTCTTCGCGGATGAAGATATTTAGGGATGACAATCTAGCAAATAACTTTCGAGCAAAATTTATATTTTCCGGGCAATTTATTTATCACTTGCTGCGCAATATTATTTCCTTATCTTGACACGAGACCGATATTTGTCTTCGTTCAAGATGCAAATATCTACGAATTGCATCATGAAATTATGAGATATTGCTGAAATATTTTTCAATCTTTCGCGATTTATGATTAACCTTCCGAAGCACCGACATCAAAAATCCATTCTATTTTCAAGTGCTTAACAATTTGTCGATTCGATATCCGTGGAAATTGTGGAACAAAACCGACATAATTCTACTCGAGCAGAGATTTCCACTGCTTCGAGAGTTGCGGCAGAAGCAAAAATCGATGTTGCAGCAAAGGTCGACGGAAACGAGAAAGGTGGAAAGTTCAACGAAAATGCCTCGATGTTCGTAACGTTCACGCATAAACATGTTACTGTACACCTGTGCTTACAGCGAGATGAGATTCGCCGCTTGGAATATAAAACAAGCGAACGTGTATAAAGTCCAGTTCGCTAAACAACCGAATTCGTGACTGACCGTCGATTCTCCGATCGAATCACGGATTCATAAACGTACTGGAAAATTCTATAGGAAAAACTCGATTTTCTGTTCGACCTATATATTTCTATATCGAAGTATGCTGGAGAAAAATTAGCTATATAAAATACGCGTACATATTCATAGCTTTTTTTAACGTGCCGTGTCTTTTCCACAGTTCCAAATCCATTGAATCTTTGAAGTATCCTTCGTGGCTTCATCGCCGCTAAAATATTTGAAGATTCACGATAAAATCACTCTGCCATTTGTAATAGAATGTCTTGTAACACTTTACCGACCGATAACCGATTAATCGACTTTTTGTCGCCGACGCTTACCGGCTGATAGCCTATTAATCGGCTTTTTCTCGCCGATAACCTTTCTCATTATTTGAGCAGTAATTTGTTATTTAGTACTAAGGTACTTTGCTCAGTTGCGTCAGTTGCGTTGTTTTGTAAGCTCCCACAGTTTTATACCAATTCGAAAAACTTATCGTTCGCGATGAACGAAAAGAATGGTACTGGAGAATCTAAATCGAAACAGAGCCAGCGCCAGAGAGAATCTGCGCCTGAGCTGCCGGTCGGACATGCGTATGCTGTTGAACCGTTAGCGGTCGATAAAGTGTTAACGAAAAGAAGACACGAAAAGTCTATAAGTTACGCTGTTTCCTGAATTAAAACTGCCTTTTCAATGGTTGAAAATCGATCGAATGTATAGGTCGTAATTTCTTTTTTACGAATTCGTCATAGCCGAATCTTTCCAAAAATTCACAACGGAATGGCTATCGTTTCGATTGCGAGAGTGTTAGTAGATTTAAATCAGAGTTTCGGCGTGTAGGGGAAACGGTTCTGTAAAGCTGGAAGTAAATGCAATGTGGAGTCGTGTCGGACGGAAACGGAATCGAGTTTCGCGGTCGCTTCGAAATTCGAAAAATCCAGGTGTACGCGTCACACCTTCGACGTTCGATTTGCACTCGTATCCAGATCGTATCAATCCTCCATCCCTCCGTCCTTTTTCTTTCAATTCTCAGCTATCATTTTGTTTCCCCCAGGTGAAAATCTCTATTTTCTAATTTTGCCCTGCAACGCTTTCGTGTTCCACTTCCTCTCTCTCTCTCTCTCTCTCTCTCTCTCTCTCTCTCTCTCTTTCTCTCTCGTTTGCCTATTTTGCTCTTGTCCTTTCGTTCTTTTTGCTAGCGTAAAGGTTGATTCCAACAACTGTGCCAGGATATTTCAATATTTCCGTTTCAACTAACATGAGAAACATTTTTTACGTGTACTAATTGTGGGAATTTTATCTAGAATTTTTGAAAATTTATTGCAACTCTGCTAATCGTAAAGATTGTGAGATTTTTTTTATCATTCAGTAAGATTTATCATCGAGGAGAACTTATTTAGAACTTTGAAAAGTTTATTAGAATTGTACTATGATAAATATTGGGAATTCGTAAAAAATCTTGTATTGTTCGATAAGATTTATTATTGGAGGAAATTTATTCGGAATTTCACAGAGGCTAGGTATATTGGAATTGCACTAGTCGTAAAAATTGTAAAATGTTCCATTATTTAACGTATTCTATTCAAATTGTTCTTCTGTGGTAATTTTGTAGTAACAGAACAAAATGTACGCACACCACGATCCATTCGCAGCGTTTCTTGTCCCGGGAAGAGAGGGACACGTTTTGTCTTTAGAGAATTTTCGATGGCGCGTAAGATTTTCCAGCTGACAGACAAACGTGTCACGAGCTCCTGTGTGTCTCTTTCATCCGCAAAACTGGGTTTCTAGGATAAATCGCTGTGATTTCTAGTTAAATTAACCCTACGGGAGCTGCCGGCTCTTTCTCCGACCTCGTTTCTTTGAATTCTTCTTCAAATTCCTTCTTTCTCATCTTCCTCTGAATTCTCTAATTCAAGAAAAAGAGAAATACAGCCGAGACAGTTTTGCGAATTTCATAAAAATTTCCTATCGCAATTCTACCTCATTTTACTTCATTCTATCTCAGCCGTATGAATTTCCGTGTATTTCATCAATGCAGATAACAATTGTTATTAATTCTATTAATCTTTCTTCGTTTAAATTTTTATCAATTGAATTTCAAGTTTGTATGTAAGTTTGTATGTTTTAAGTTTCAGTTTAAGATCGTACGATTATTTTATACCTTCGTAATCACATTTGCATTTAGTTTTAAGAATTTATCATTACTATATTTACCAATTACAATTCGAACATAAACTTTCCATAGAGCGTGAAATTATTTGATGTCATTGCGACAGCTTTCATATTTTAACTTCGTAGAATTATTATCATCGTATTCCTTTGCAAGACAATTCTTTAAACAAAACCGCTTCTGTTCTACTAAATTTAATCTTTCCCAAAGTCGAAGAATTTTCAAGAAATCTTGCGTGGTCAGTCCGCCAAACCATATCAATTCTCGTGATTCTCCTCTTTTTCGAGCTTTCTTTTCTTCTACTTGGTTCGTGTGATCGAAGAAAAGATTCTTCGACGAGCGTCAATTAAGCGTCATCACGAGAAACGCGAGATGAAGGGGCGAAACACGAGAGCAGAAGGGACGAAGCTTTTAGAAACAAGGATTTCCCGGCGTCGATCCCCCGTTTGCTTCGTAATTTCCCGTTTGTTCACCCGAAAGCGAAGATTGCATTTAATTGCGCGGAAAGTGATCTCGATGCTCGGGGTTGCGAGTCGAGTCTCGATGATAGATCGGTGATTAAAACGCGTTACAGTTATCTCGTGATTGTTTTGAAAGAATTCAGAAACAAGATACAGAGTTTCCAAGATTTCAAGTCTCAGGCTCTAATCCATCAAGGACGACTATATACGGTGTAACGACGAATGAAAAGTGTATAGATACATTTACATTTATATTTTCCTCCTCTCAATGTACGTAAGTACATGAAAACAACGCGTATCTTAAATTTTCCAGTGCATTTTCAAATAATAGACGAATTAAAGATTCGGAGAAGTTTTCATCGTCTAAAGAGAATAATTTATCGACTATGTGTTTTCGTGCAGAATAAATAATGCGTTACTGGAATGTACTGAAACGAATAGAAGAAAATAAAATTGAGTAGAATGAGAATATTTGAAAATATTCATATTTCCATGCAACGACGTATGATGCGAACACGTCGAAGCACATTTTTATTTTATAACATATTACGTCATATTTAACACGGACGACACACGATACGCGCATAATATAGTACGATTGTCTAGTATCATGTTTATAATAAATTTCACATCTGTTAACAGGGATGTGAAAAAGAAACGACATGCAATGTCTTTCTATTAACGCTAGAACAACCGATAATTAGCATGAAGATATTTCTATCAAAACCAGTCATTTTGACTGGTCTTTAAAAAGTACGTAATAATAGAATATTTGTATATTTATTGATTTATTACTTACAAAATGAGTTCCATGTTATGTAGTACATTTTTGGTATTGTTAATCCATCTGGGACCATGATCCTTAAACGAGGATTGACACATTTATAAAATTGTAGAACCAATCATTTTGGCTGGTGTGGTATTTTTAGTGTTAGCATCTAGCGATCAATCCGGAATTTTCCTGATAACTGATATCATCATATTGAATGATACGCAGTAAAAAATTAAAAAACGTGTGGCGAGTTGTACAAAACGAGGAAACTGGTTAATTGGGGTTCGATAAACACCCTTTACACTTTGACAAATACCAGTAATTTTGACTGCTATTGGTATAAGCAGCCTTGATACAAAATTATTTTCAGTTTGAATACATAAAAAAGAAAATAAAATTCATTATATTATTTTTTTAGCTATCGTTGCGAAAGTCATTACATCATTGCGGAAAAAATATAACATGAAGTAAGATTTTTATAATAAAATTGTAAAACAGTAAATTTGACTGGTGTGGTAGTTCTAGTGTTAAATGAGATAAAAAGTATCCTTTAGAGAATCTTAATATAGTAACGTAGGAAATATATTTATGTAATAGGAAGATGGAACAGGAAAGATAATAAAAAATAATAATAATAATAATAATAATAATAATAATAATAATAATAATAATAATAATAATAATAATAATAATAATAATAATAATAATAATAATAATAATAATAATAATAATAATAATAATAATAATAATAATAATAATAATAATAATAATAATAATAATAATAATAATAATAATAATAATAATAATAATAATAATAATAATAATAATAATAATAATAATAATAATAATAATAATAATAATAATAATAATAATAATAATAATAATAATAATAATAATAATAATAATAATAATAATAATAATAATAATAATAATAATAATAATAATAATAATAATAATAATAATAATAATAATAATAATAATAATAATAATAATAATAATAATAATAATAATAATAATAATAATAATAATAATAATAATAATAATAATAATAATAATAATAATAATAATAATAATAATAATAATAATAATAATAATAATAATAATAATAATAATAATAATAATAATAATAATAATAATAATAATAATAATAATAATAATAATAATAATAATAATAATAATAATAATAATAATAATAATAATAATAATAATAATAATAATAATAATAATAATAATAATAATAATAATAATAATAATAATAATAATAATAATAATAATAATAATAATAATAATAATAATAATAATAATAATAATAATAATAATAATAATAATAATAATAATAATAATAATAATAATAATAATAATAATAATAATAATAATAATAATAATAATAATAATAATAATAATAATAATAATAATAATAATAATAATAATAATAATAATAAACTACACGTTTTATTATTTCCTTGAAAATAATTCGAACGTCAGTTTCCATTCGACTTAACGTGCACGATATATTTTGGTTAATCGGCAAGTATACAAGAGCCAGCGACACGTATACTTTATTTATGCACTGCGTTAAGCCGGGTTCATAGGATCTGCGGCAGGATCTAATTTATGCAAAGCGGCATGCACGGATCAGCGATGCATCCTGTTGTCCTCGTCGAATTCACCGAATCTAGGCTAAAGCTGTCAAAGTATCGCGAAGATGCGACAGTAACGGATTGGATTTGGTTCGTCGATCCGATGGATCGTTGCACAAATCGCGTAGTCGCTGCCATAGAAATGTCCAATTAAAATCCAGTTGAACGCAGCTTAAGATTAACGTCATAGATTTTGATTTAATTTTATTATTCCATTTAATTCGATAGAATTTTATATTTAAACGCGTATCTGTAGAATTTGTTTCTAGCTATTGGACAATTTTTTCTGTCTGGATTAATAGGTAGAATAGAATTAAGTTTCTGGACAATTAAATTCTAGAAAATTAAATTTTGGAAAATAGTTAATCAGTAATTGCAATATTAAAATAGAGAAAATTTCAGAGAACGAGATTAATCGATTTGTTTCTCGAGTGGTTCAGATGTAGTTGAAATATTGTAGAAGATTCAGTTTAGAGAAGTTTAAATGGCAAGGACCATTAGAACAATTTTAATATATATATTTTTACAGGAAATAATTATTTTCGATTTTAACAGGGTTCTTCCACAAAGAGAGCAGAAAATTCGATAAAAATTGCAAGAATTTTAAGCTGAACGGTGCTTAGGCCAATGGCATGTGTAACTGGTGGCTGTTTATCGTGGTGAAAAATTTGTCGTAGCTTATGTACACGAGGCTTCGTATACTACATATGCAGGGCAATATTACATATAAAATATTCAAGTAAAAAACGAGACATTTTAAAAAAGATACATATTAAGAGATTCAGAAGAAAAGAGAAAATATAAATATACGGTATTATGAGCGATTCTTAATCCTTGATTTAAAGGCACAAAAATGAAAACCATACACGTAACGTACGAAAATATCCAAATCACAGTGAATGAAAAAGAATACGACTCTTGTCAAATTATTATTTTCTGAGAATAATAAATTTCTAGTAGTTGGAAGTAAAAGTAAAACTCATTATAATACATAGCCATTATACACAGTCATTATAATGCACACTCATTATAATACAGTAGAATCGACGTTATAAGAAATAATTCGGAAAAATCACTGCTTAGACGTCATTCCTTTAATCCTAAAACTATCGAAAGCTGCATAGAAAACCCGCATTTTAGTCAGTACAAAAGTTATGTCTTTTTCTTTTTTTTTCTATTCCATCGCTATTATCATAGTCGCTAATATTTTTCCATTGGGTAAAAGAGCGAGCGCGTGAAAATGCCGGTGAAAATGACGCTGGATTTGAGAAACGCTGGTAAGATAGTACTCGGCGAAAAATCCAAATGAAACGGAGAGTACGTGCGCGTCGAAAGCTCCGATAACGGTGCACGTTTTAATAGTTTTACAGTTGTCTCGCGAAGTGCATTAATAATAGCGGAAAACAGGCAGCCAATGGAAAATCCGATATCGACGGCCGGTTGCTCGCGAAATAATGTGTTTGACTTCTATTCGAATCGGTGATACGTAGGACGAGGGCAACGTGCGAGTTGTTAATCTTTCAATTTCCGAGTTCTCGAACCGATAAATTTCGCCAAACTTATCATTGTAATGGCGTACCATTACCGTCGAAAGCGATTCGTGGAAAATTAATAGAATGATCGATAATGCAAATTTTGTAGTGTTTTGTATTATAGGAATTTATGTTTCACTGCTTCATTATGGGCAATTTAAAAAATACAAAGTAGGGACGTTTGAAGATAGTCGTAATTCTTGACTGAAACAAAAAACTAAAAAAGGATTAAACTATTATATATTTTTCTTTTCGATGAACTAAAAAAAAAGGTGTGAAATTAAAAATTTTGGCGGTTTTAAAGAAAAGATGTGTTTTATAAAAAGAAAAAATAAACTTTAAGGTGCTATAACAATTATTTGAATAAACTTTTTGATGAACTTTTTTAGTTCATCGAAAAGAAAAGTATATAATAATTTAATCCTTTTTTGGTTTTTTGTTTCGGTCAAGAATTACGAGGTGGATCTTTCACGCCGATTGAAAACTGCAGCCCATGAAATAGGCTTAGAAATCTGTTATAATTTTTTTCTTTATTTAAAACAAATTTTTTTGTATTCGTTAAATATGTATAAAACCATAACTCAAAATTCAATAACTTCTTATTTCTTATTTCTTATAGTAGTTTCAAATGTGTTCCAATATTATTTGCTTCTATTTAGGAATATATCTTTAAATAGTGCAGGTGAAAATTAAAAAATAATTGTCCCCTTCTGGCTCAATAAATTCCTGTCTGCATAGATGAATAAAAGTCAAGTTTTACGAGATTCGCATATTCAATGCTATAATAAAGTGAAACATGAAAAAGCCGTAAAACAAGTAGTTGCCAAAAACTCTGCTATTTTCGGAAGAATGCGTAACAGCTAGAATCCATAAAGCCAACAACAGCTCTATCGAAGCTTATAATCAATTATAAAACAAACTGAAATCTCTCTTTCTCTCTTAAAAAAAACTAGAAGAAAAAATGAGGAAGAAACAAATACCTTAAACCTACAAAAATACAACATGAAAAATGTGTGACGTATGGGAACTTTTTCTCAAAATATTTTTCATTCCCTTGACAGCGTGTCCATACAAAGCACGCGAATAAAACAGGCTATAAATGCGATGGAAGAATAAATCGAAGATGAAACGTTCGAATGGGTAGAATTTGCTTTTTACTCAGCTACTCGAATCGTTCCAACGAAAGGAATTCGAAACAGGTTACGGGTGGGCGGGGGAGGGGTTGAGTGTACAAAAACGTTAATCGATGGAATTCCACGATTTTCGTCGATATTCTCGAGTCGTCGTCGCGCGTCACAATCTCTCTGTCTCTGTCTCTCTTTACCTCTTTGGGAAGAAGTTAAAAGGAAGTTTCGTACAAAAGGACGAGAAGGAGCGTGCACCGGGAGAAATTCCAACGACGTCTCGCGTCCCCGGAAGAGTTATGGCTCGGGGGACACGAAGAAACACGGCATGCATTTGCGAGTAACCGTATAATAGAGCCACGTTGTAGCGATGCCAAATAATTTTGCCGGGGTCAGGTCGAAATTTTCGAAATACAGAACTTGTAGCTGAATCAAACGGCGGAAGTGACGGGACCCCTGTGCGAACCGTTTCTGGATAATATAATGGAGGGACGAGAAGAGGCAAGTTGGCACCGTTGTTCTTCCTTTAAATGTAATGTAAAAGCCGCGCTAATGAGAGAACGAAAATTCCCAAGAGGCATTTTTCAGAGGGAAGGACTTTCACGAGGAAGAATTGGAAACACAGTCTCAGCACTTGATTCGCCACA
The DNA here is from genome assembly GCF_024516045.1 of Bombus affinis. Lineage (NCBI taxonomy): Eukaryota > Metazoa > Arthropoda > Insecta > Hymenoptera > Apidae > Bombus > Bombus affinis. Next base: position 13,665,771 of record NC_066344.1, read on the forward strand.
CTGAATTTACAGAATGGGAATTATTTGGTATTCATTTCAAATAGATTTTTAAGTATAACAAGAAACAAATAATAGTGGAACGATAATTTGTACCTATTTGGCGATTAGAAACATGTTTAAAGGAATGTCCTGAATTAGAATGTTCTAAAACAGCGTCTTTTTCTGATTTTTTTTAGAAGGGAAAAAAAGAAATGAAGTTATTGAATTTTGAGGTATGGTTTTATATATATGTAACGAATACAAAAAAATGTTTTTTAAAATAAAAAAAAATTATAACGTAATTCTTGACCAAAACAAAAAAGCTGAAAGAGATTAAATTATTATATATTTTTCTTCTCGATGAACTAAAAAAGTTCGTCAAAAAGTTTATTTAAATAATTGTTATAGCACATTAAAGTTTGTTTTTTCTTTTTAAAAAACGCATTTTTCCTTTAAACCCGCCAAAATTTTTAATTTCCCACTATCTTCTGCCTTTTTTTAGTTCATCGAGTTTAAGTTAAATAAAAATCATTCACAAATACATATGCAACGATATCTGTCTTGAAGAATGTCGAGGAATTTTGGTGGAAGCGAGTTCTTGTTTTATTGTTTCGTCGAACATAGGAAAGTTTCAGTTTGTTGGTTTCCGGTATCCTCTTGGTAACATGCAAATTCTGCATGTTTGTACATATGTGGGCTATTTATAAGTGCAGAAACGTATTTACGAGGCTCAAGCAAACTGCCATTTATCGTATCTAACGATTCTATTTATTTGTCAGTGTACGCGGACATATGAATCTGCATAAACAATTACACCAGAGTGTCCGTTTCAATGTTTCATTTTTCTGTTCAAAATGTAAGTGCCCCACCATAAATTAAAATATAAATTGCTCCGTTAATTAGACCGATAAATATCTGTCGGAGATATTGAGTTGGCAACTAAGTGATTGTGGATTTTGTCATTAGATGGTAATGATAAAATCCGCAATCACTTAGTTGCCAACCCAATAGGTTGTAAGTAAAGTTCTCTGCTACGTTAGCGTACGATTTAACACACTTTCTGCATTGGCGACGTAAAACACGTAAAATACGTAAAATAGATGGTAGATGCAGCGCAAAACCCGTTAACGCGAGTTAACCAAACACCTAACACGATCCGAAACTGCGAAACTTTCACAACCACCCATACACGTTTTATTTTCACGCTCATCGTCATCCACATAGGTACGACGACACTTTCGCAGTGGCGCGTATTATTCAGTGGTTTCTCTCGGATCTATTTGCAGCTCCGAAATAGGGTACGCTGGTTCGCCGCCAAGGGAGCTTCTCACCAGGGGCAGAAGCATAGATTCCGTGGACAGGCTTTTTCAACCGAGCGACTGGGTCGACGTGAACCTCGAAGTGCCGAGTACACCGAGGGCAAGCTCCGCTCTCACGAATTTAACCGTCGACACGAGCCTCTATCCGGCCACCACCCCCACGTCCAGCTGTAAGCTCGCAATTTATCGTTAGCTCGTATTGCAAGCTGTATCCTTAACGAGAACACGCTGGTTCCGACATGCCGGCTGATAAAGATAGAAACAGCGTGTATCGTGAACACTTGTGCAACACGCTTCGTTGCATCGGTATACGTATTTGTAAATAACTATAGCAGACAAAATCCCTCCCCTTATAGGCAAATCCTAATTCCCCGCTATTTGGGCTTTCCAAGCTCCAAGTGAGGGGAAAAAATAGGCTGGTAATTATGAGTTTGGCCGGCAGGTTGGAAACTTTTGATCTGGTCCTTGTTACGTGTTTATCCCCTGGCTGCCACTTTTGCCAAGAAATTTCCACTGCAGCATTTCGCTCGCTCTATCTTCCTTTTGGTAGTTTCTGCATAGAGCCAAGTTAATCGAGAATTATAGCACGTCCATGTGTTTTTGAAGTTTTACCTTTTTGTCGAGGTATTGTAACTTGTTTATATATATATATATATAATTATTATTATTTATATATATAATTATTATTATGTTATTATTATTATAGCAGTGTCAATTGGATTTTCATTATAAGCGACGAATGATGTGATTGATCAGAATTTTGTTTTCTCATTAGGAGATATAATGGAAGTTTGCCAATTAGTGGAGTAAGGGAATGTACTACGTAGATGAGCTTAATTTTAGTGGAAGCGAATTTTATTTTATCGAATCTTACATAAGAAAAGAAAAGAAAAGAAACGAAGGAGAGAGATCAGAGGATGATGGAACTTTTTAAACAAAGTGAAGTCTTCTTCCATTTCGCGACAGTTACACAAAAATTCATCAGAAATTCTGCGTTCTACTTGTCCTGGTTCAAAAATCGTAATATGCCATTCAAAACTAAAATTTAAAAATTTTGGCAAGTCGACTAGCGCTTGATATATCAACGTGGATATCGATAAATCGCATTAAATTTTCCTTCAATCTCCTTAGGTTACTTCACAAATTAATTAAAAATTTTCGTAGCCACCCAAAGCCCCAAGCTCTGTTTGCTTGCTGTTTATTTCTACGTTAATGATATCGAATAAATTTCTTTCAGTACAAAGAAACACGCAAAATGTCTAAAAATTTGTCACAAATCCTAAAATTCAGGTTCGAACCTGAAGGATGTCACGCCGATTCCACCACCCAGGCGCCGGAAGCGGAACAAGGGCAGGCCCCTGCCGCCGAAACCGGATGAGATCGCTGAGAATTCGTGCAATGGTCCAAAACGAGGAGAAACCGGCGATGAACCGTTGTACTCATCGGTCAGGTCACCGAAAAGCAGCGGAGACGAGCAGGAGATGGAAGAGGAAGTGAAAACGGATAAACATCGGTCTTACGACGACGCAGGACGCGATGGCAGAAGAACGAAAGAGATTTATGAACACAAGGCGAGTCACCCGGACAATCTCCATTGGAAATTCCTTCGTGATTCGATATTCACGAGAATATTTACCGTCGCGTAAAACGGGCCGCGCGATTCGCTAAACAAAAGGAATCTGTGAAACAAATATCGACGCGACATTAGGAAATATTTACGAATCGAGTCGAATCGAACCAACCGTTCGTTACGGGCACAGGGGATGGATAAGGGTGAGGATTGTAGTTTTGTTGAAACACAGTCGACGAAGGATTCTTTCGTTATTCCAGAATCAGCGTTCCTTTCCTGCTATTCTTATTCATCACCGCTGCTATCTTTTTTCAAATTTGATTTTCTTCTAGTTTCCACGTATCGCCGTCGAATTGCCTTTTGAACGTTCCGTTTCTATTGGGTTGGCAACTAAGTGATTGCGGATTTTGTCATTTGACGGTATTGACAAAATCCGTAATCATTTAGTTTCCAACCCAATATTTCCGATTCGTGATTTTTACTTTAGCCGGGTTGCGCGTTTCTTGTGTCTGAAATTCTGGCGAAAGAAAAGGATAGAATGGATGTGATAAATATGCAAAATAGTACGTAATAAGTGCCAAGTATGCCATTCGTCACAATATTTAATGGAAAAAAATAAATCTCTATTTAGGTTCTTTAATTCTGCTGGTACAAAAGCCGTGTACAATTTCTCAGTATATCTACTACTTGGTTGAAAAAATAGTTTGAAAGAAAGCAACACCTTCCTTACCTTTCGCCAGCATTATCTATGTTCTTCCTTTCTCGATGCTAACGAGTGAATTTTCAGGTTAACGGGACCGGAAGGATAATATCGAGCGACGTGGTTTCCGGGAAGAGGAGTTTTGAGAGCAGCCAGCACCAGCGTAAGGAGAGCGACGAGTACGAGAAATTCGTGAGGAATCGGACAAGCAAGGACTCGTCGACTCCTAACCGTGTGGAGAAGAGAAGTAAGAGGGAGATGGAGAAGCGAGCGAACGATTCCTCGAGGGATCAGGAGAAATCGAGCGGTAACGCGAGGGCCAAGAACTTCAGCACCGTCAGCCTGCCGAATTACGACGAGTTGGATGTGGCCAGGCATCGGTTGAAGGAAAACGACAACCATGAACAACAGCAGGACAAAACGAACAAGTGCAGAAGGCCCGTCAGAAGCAGCACCGGGTCGCTTCCGGCTGAATCTTTCCTCTCGCCGTTTTCAGATGTACGTATACTTAACTTTTTCTACGAATTTTCGGCCATCGGTTGTCTTCCACAAGCTCGCGCCTAAAGAAAACTTGAACGTCGTTTCGATTCGTTCGGCGCTTCTCTTTGGGAAATTTGGATCGATCAGGTGTTTCGAATGTTAATTCGAATCTCTTGGTTGTTTCGGTTTGGGGGATGTCGAGAGATTGAGTACTTGCGGGGGTTTTAATTTTAATCGTTTGACTTTGCATAAAGGATTTTCGGCGTTTGAATATTCGAGCGGAATAAATGATGGAAATCTCGTGAATTTACAAGGCAAGCTAAGCGAAGTTAGGAAGATCAGGTCACTAGATAACGTAAATAGTTAGAATCAGGCCAATCAGGTAAATTCGAGATCAGATTTGGTAGGGCAGTAGTTCAGATACGTGGGTTGATTATGTAGATCAAGTAGATCAAATAACCCAGCAGAGTTAGGCAAACGAGATTTGATAGATTGGTTGAGAAGCAGCAGGTAGTTGGAGTACGTTGAGTCGATTAAGTGCATCAGATAGTCGACACGTTAAATCGACTAGATTACGCACATAAGGTTCAAATCTGTTACCGATATATCGTCAAAGAAAGATGACGTCTCGAGAGATGACAAGCGTTAAAGAAAAACGAGAACAATGGTGTTAAGATATCGTCTTATTTTTCTTAATAACGCAACTTCTAAATATTTCAACGTTGAAATGTACTGCTTCTGGCAACGAATCTCGTGATATTCCAAGATACAGAATACACATTCGTTATTCTTCAGCGCGGTTCACTATGTTAACCGCATCGCATGCTTTATGTGGTAGTGGGTACCCGCAACGAAAGGGTTAATCCCAGGGTGACAACGATTCGGCCGGATAACGCGTGAATTTATTCTAATCCACAGAAAACGAGCGTACGATTGGAGGACTACATTCCGAGGTCCGATAGCCTAACGCCGTACGAGGTATTGGAGAAGTTGGACTGTGGTACAAACGGGCTGGTTACAGACGAATTTGTGAGATACGATCCGACTAAACCGGAAGACTGGGAGCTAGGTGACGTGGGTAACTGTGAACTGAATCGTCATCGACGTCTTTCCATCGAGGTACGATCCAATCGATGATCGATGTATACGCATATTTACGTATAAACATTGTACGAATGTTGTAGAATTTAAGGGGGAGTCCTGAATTAGAATGTTCTAAAACAGCATCGTTTTGTGATTTTTTTAGAAGGGAAAGAAAGAAATGAAGTTATTGAATTTTGAGGTATGGTTTTATATATATTTAACGAATATAAAAAAATTTGTTTAAAGTAAAAAAAAAATTGTGACAGATTTCTAAGCCTATTTCATGGGCTGCAGTTTTCAATCGGCAGGAAAGGTCCATCTCGTAATTCTTGACCGAAACAAAAAACCAAAAATGGATTAAATTATTATATATTTTTTTTCTCGACGAACTAAAAGAAAGGCAGAAAATAGTGCGAAATTAAAAATTTTGGCTGGTTTAAAGAAAAAATGTGTTTTATAAAAAGAAAAAATAAACTTTAAGGTGCTGCAACAATTATTTAAATAAACTTTTTGACGAACTTTTTTAGTTCATTGAGAAGAAAAATATATAATAATTTAATCCCTTTCTGGTTTTTTGTTTCGGTCAAGAATTACGTTATAATTTTTTTTTTTACTTTAAAAAAAATTTGTTTGTATTCGTTAAATATATATAAAACCATACCTCAAAATTCAATAACTTCATTTCTTTCTTTCCCATCTAAAAAAAAATCACAAAAGGACACTGTTTTAGAATATTCTAATTCAGGATACCCTCTTAATTTAATTTATCGTAATGGCCCGACTTCCACATAAAAACATCCGAAATATTTGTGTTCCACCTTTCACTACAAACAATCGAACGATACAATCGTATGGTCTTTGTTAATAATTTTGAAATGAAACAGCGTGCAGAATTCTTGAAACGTGTCATTTCTTCATCATCTTCGTAAAGGACCTAGTCGCTTAATCGTATACATAAAAAGCAACTTCAGATCGAAATAACTTAAAGACTTTTCCTCGAAAGGTATCTTATATGTTAAACAAAAAGAAAGAAATCTACGTTTCTTGTTTTAAACGTTGCATTAGAATCGTCGATCGGAAGTTAGGGTCCTTGTAAAATTGATACAAGATACAAAAGATGGATTTCCAGGACATTACGGGGCTGAACGACGAGGAGAAGAAACGAGTTCGCGAGGATGACGAGGACGTCGTTGATTTCTCGGTCGGTCGGGAAGACGAAAGAAAATCCCCTTTGGCGAATGTTCCAAGATCTCCGACCTTCTTGGAAAAGCCGGAGGCATTTGGAAAAACAGCATCCCCGGCACTCGGCCAGCCGGAGTACATCGAAGTGGATCAAAATAGGTCGGTAGAGATTATCTATGGTCGGTGTTGCGGGGATTAAGTGGGTTTAATCGAGGTGCTCAGATGCCAACCGTTGTAAATCCATATTCCGTGGTCTTAACGTTTTAACCATTGTATAATCTTGTAAAATATCACTTTCCAAACTTACATTATATCTATTCTAGTCGTTTGTTTATATGTTAGTACTTAGAGTATAACTTGCTAGATTTGCAAATATATAGTCGTAGTTATACGAGACGTTGTTAAAGCGATACAGGCGATGATTATAGCGTTGTTACGATATTTGTAATATCGTGTAGAGTGTGATTATTATCGAGGTAATTAAAATCTGCTTTAATTGGTTCAAGTGTTTTTATTGGTTGAATTTGTTCAAGTTTGAACAAGAATGGATTTAGAATGAAACTTATATCTTTTCACGTTTCGAGGACAAACTTGATAGTTTATATTCGAGGCAATATTTTTGTCTATTAGCCTTAAGCATTTAAAATTCTCGTCTACTTGTCAAGGTTTTTATTGTATTAACACAGGATTGCACGTTAAGTAGTAAGCAAATAGTTTTAAATTCTGTTGCATGAAGTGAAAAATTCACAGAAACGAAATTTTAAAATGAAATTTTAACGCGAGATATCAATAATCAGGTTTGTTTATGGAAGATTGAAACGAGGCATTTTTCTTATTAGAAAAAGATATCACGTTTTCAATAATACAAATCGTGATACATTTGCGAGAATAATGTTTGTTTGCACTTTTTCTTTTGTACAGATCTCACTTGAGGTACTTCGATCAACCGAAGCTTACGGATAGCTGCAGAATTTCGTGTGTCCGGGAGTCGTCAGAGTCTAAAGAGCCGTTTTTCCTGGATGAGGCGAAGCATCGTTCCGCTTTGGGTAAATAGAAGCGAGAAACAAAATTGTTTCAACCTTTCGTTACTTTCTGCTTTGAGAAATAACCCTGGTAATAATACGACGCATGGTTCAGCGCGATATATCAAGCTGTCAATGTTCCTTCCCCTCGTAAATCCTAAAACCTCGTCGAACCTATCAAGTGGAATGCGTGAAATTAAGCTATTGCACAACTGTGACGTTTCAGTTCACGTGTTTCGAAGATTTCGAAGTCATTGTCATTAAGAACCGTATGAAAAATCAATTTTTTAAATAGAAATATCTCTTAGAAACATTTATAGTTGTCCAAGGTTTTATCTCTCAAAGTTCAAATATTTCATTTCCATGAAAATCCTAATTAAAAATGTCCTAATATCACATCCGAATTCTAAAATCTAGTCATCTACCTAAATCTAGAAATAAAAATTCCATATCTTAAAGGCTTCATGAGCCTAGAAATACTCAAATTTCAAATGTCAATCACCTCAAACCGAATTGCAAATTTAGCTTCCGCAATCTAAAAGTTTTCAAAACTCAATCTTTCATGAGCTCAGTAATAACTCAGAATGAAAATCAAGTCTCTAAATCTCCAAATCTAATAAAACATCTAAATTTCAAAATTTAAATGGGATAAAGCTACCGCTAAAGACCCCAATTACCGTGAACAAATCCAGAATTCCATCCGATATCCATCAAATTTTCAAAGAAGAAACACGAACAAATTATCTGAAATCGATTACAAGACGAAAATCCAAAGTTCAAACTTCCTGTATTACCTCTACTACTTCGAGAACCTCAAGAAACCCAACAATCAGCACAATTCCAAAACCAGGAATTACACTCGTCCATACCCAACATTCCTCTTGACCAGCATGATTGAGTAGAAAGGACCCAACTATCTTCGAACGTGACTAACGCGTTAAACGCGCTCCCTCTTAGCAGATACGCTCACTGGGTCCATGAAAGGGAAGCCAGAGATCGATCGATCGGGTCAATCGAGGATGACGTTCGCCAGGAGCTTGTCAAATGAGAGTGAACCGAACGAGAACACCTACGAAGCGAAAGATTTACACAGCCAAGCGACCAACCTGATCAGGACCATCTCAGAGGAGTCATTGCCACGCGAGATGCTGGAGGAAGAGCAGCTGGATGATTTCTTCGATGCCAAGCTGGCTAAAAACGTCCATAACAATCTGAGGAAAAGTTTAGACGACTGGAAGACCAACACACCACCTCCTAGTCCTGAGCCTAAGATCAAATCTGACATTTTAGACGCTGATCACTCGACTTTGTTAAAAGTTCTCAAAGAAGAAATTGCAGAAGAAAGCAACCTAAGTTCAATGACACCAAGCCTGACAGAACTGGAAGCTGCTTTGTCAGACATGTTAGAGAAAGAAGATTCTCAGGAAGCGTCTAAAGAAGAAAATAGATCAAACTTCATCGACGAACAAGTTGTAAAGAAACTAGAGCCTGACGTTCAGAGGGATTCTGATACTTTTAACGGAAAAATGGATAGTTTGCCGAATGAAAATGGAGGAAGAAGTGATTTAAATGTAGTTGATCAAAAGATGAGGAATTCTAATACCCTTGAAATTCCAGCACCCGCGAAGCAGATTGTAGAAGGGAAAAAACTAGTCTCAGGAAGGAAGGTTTCATTTTGTTCTTGGGAAGAGTCTGTGGCGAATATGGAGACTCGGCACGAGCAAGAATCTGTTGATTATTCACTGGATCTAGAGAAAAGGAACGTTTTTCGTTTAGACGAGGATCGAGGTACAGGCGACAGAAGAGCCATTTCTCTGGATGTTCCGCCAGAGAAACCGAGCAGATTGAATAGGAGCTTGGATGATCTTCTCGAGAACACGAACGTTGTTCCTACACCTCCTAGAAGGAGGAACAGGAGTGTTGGTGTGGTCAAGAAGGAATTTGAAGTGGCGCAAAATGGCACCGTCTCGGAGCACCTCTCGGATGACAGACTCATTTGATCGTTCTAAGTGATGATCTTCCAAGGACATTTCCAGAGGATGTTGTTACTGTTGGTGGAACTGATGTAGCGTGGTTATAAATTGAAGCATTTAGTGGCGGCATTGATTGATATACAGTGACTCACTGTAGTATTGGAATACTTGTAGAAATCTTCAATGAATATATTGTACAGCGTTCAAAATGTTTTGTATTACACATACAATATGGACACAAAAGATTTCTAGAATAAGCGTTCAAACACTTTCACGAGCCATTGTAGATGGAATTAGGTTGGGTCTTACAGAACCATTTTGAATGTTATGGGGGTTTACGTGTGTTCGTAACGAGTATGAGTGAGAAATTACAATCATGACACGCGCAGCGACTGAACATCAATAAATATATTATTTGTGTATATTTTGTTGTATGTACATATTGCTATGGACACAGAATGCGTTTCACAGAGAAGTTGCTATCTGTCGATATTGATTTAATTCGGTAGACAGTCTTTGGCGATATTTTACAGCGACCGGTCTACCAGATGATCGTAGCAAAACGTTGATTATATCAATTTCTTGCTTATTTTTGTTTTTTAATTCTCTGTAAATAGACGTGTCTTCCTCAGATTCGAAGGAAACAACTCTCTTAATATATTAACAGTGTACGTGTTCGTGTACAGAATGAACATCTTAAAACGGATAGTACAACTAATCCATAAATAAGACAAAAAGAAGCGACGAGTGTTTTCTGTTTATGACATTTATTTTTGAAAAAATCGAGTCAAAATTTACCCAGCACTTGTACGTTTGGATAAATTTCGCCCGAATAAAGGTGGCACAAACATATAGAAGATTATTCCGCGGACAAATATAAATCAAAACTGTATAACAAATCGATGGAACGTGAAATGATTCCAAACTGGTAAATTTCGACTCTTGACCGATTTTACAACCTGGTTTTATCAGTTCCACCAACAATATACGCAAGAACGGTTGTTCAAATCAAACATTTTCGAAATATGGTTGCAGCTACTGCGAAAAGAGACGAAATGGTGAAGATGGACTTGTCGATTAGACAAATTGTAATATTCGCGACATGTTCGACGATGTTGACGATTATAAATAGTTTTACGAATTGTTGTTACTGTAACGTGGATCGTAATAAAGATTATGCCGCTCGTTTGATTTATTTCGCGAGTTAATTCGACGGGACTTCCAAAGCGCGACAGAAGATTCTTCCTCCACCGATTTCCTTCCATAGGAAACTTTCTAACGAACTTTCGAAGAAACGACCTGGTCCCTCGAAAATCGCGAAACTTCGTTCGAAAAGTTCCCGATCAAAGGGATCACAGATGTTAGCACCTTATTCTTGTCCGCGACATTCGTCAGATTGTTTGATTTCGATGAACAAGCTGTCGTATCGCTTGGAATTAGATCGTAAAGTTATAGAATTGTTCTAAACGCGTTGCATTGATATGCAAACATTGCAATGTCTTACTTCGTACCAATTATCGTTTTACCATGATTTAATGATTTTTGAAGATTTTTATATAATTCTAGATATACAGATTCAGATGCTTTCTTTGTCACCTCTGACGATGTTGAGAAAATACTTCGCGGTTTTATCATTTACTTCACTTTCAAATTGACTATGCTTGTTTCTAACGTAATTTCGAACAGTTAGCGTAGGATCACCGTGGTAATTTTAAGCTTCAGAAAAATCATATCGCAAGTGTACTGATTTCATAGTTTCGATGAAACATTGATCGATAGACTATGAAATTGACATATAAAGATAGAAGTTTATTTTTTTTAATATAGAAACAGAACCAAATTAAATGAAATTAAATTAACGTTAGAAAAGAATTTCTAAATTTCGAGTTAGAAAGTAATTTCGATAAAAAATCTTTCAAGAGAGGAATTCAGAATTCCGTTGCAATCAGTACATGGAGAGGGATAACACATTTCGTAGTATAGCGGAAAGTTTACACAAAAACATACCAAGCTTGGCGGCAAATTCCATCAGTCGCAAAACTCCATCAACACCGTCGCGCACCCTAAAACGAGTTTCCACGACCAGTCCATCAAAAATTTGCGCCAAACAACAAACGAATTCGAGCTAACATAGATTCCACATTCCGAAACTTCGCGGAACCCAATTGCCACCGTTCAAAAAAAAAAAAAAAAAAAAAAAAAAAAGAATCTGTCCCAACTTCTCTCAAACATCAAGTTAAAAGATATACAGAAAATGTTTCAAAGTTTTTTTCACATTACATTAATCGCGTTATTTTATATTTTTCGATGCACAATCGTCCGATTGAGATACATACGCAGATCACAACCTGAAAATACTCTGCAATTTTAACTGATTTACAAACGATCTAACACTTTTCTTCTCCATCGTTGCTCTGTTTTCGCTTAGAAAGAGAAACTACAGCGATTTGCGAAAATAAAGAGAAAGAAGAAGAATTGGCTGGAATTTTCTTCAAAAATGATCCTACTCCGCAAAATTACAAATTTCACGCAATTCAGAATTTTATGATTGCGAGTTATTGAAACAGAAAGCAAACTGAAAGTAATCGATAATTTTTTAAACGAATTGCAGATAACGTAACTCATCCTCCCGGTCCTCGAATATCCCACGGTTATCTACTGGATCCTCGGAAGTTTGATTTAACGTCATCACGAAAGGATGACTGAAAATAATTTCATCGTCGGGAAGAAAAGGAAGGAGAAAAGAAAAACGTAAGGGAATTCAGCCTGTGGCGTCAATCGAACGATCGGCTGCCGGTTCTGCGGCGTTATCGCCATCAGATACCCGTCGCGAATATATACGAGCCATGAAGGACGAGCACACGGGCTCCGTCGATTCTTCGGGGTCAGCGTTTGGAATTCAGGAAGCAGCTTGTTCCGAAGAAAAAGCGGCACGTGATTGGACCGGCCGGAAGGAGCAAGTTCCTCGCCATTTCGCCGTTCCTTCCAGCCCTTCGACCAGATTAATCTCGTTTTCGGGACGAAGCGAGTTAAGTGGTCGTGACATGCGGAAAAGACGACTTTGCTAATTGTTCCTGGTGGATAACAGTTCAAGGTTGCTCTAAGAGAATTCTGGATATTTTGAGAGGAAAAGGAAAGGCTAAACCGAGCTTGAAGTTTTAGACATTTGGAACGATACAAATACGGTTAGCTATTGGCTATTGCTATTGTTGGTATCTCAAGTCCACGTGAATTGATGCGCTTCAGTTTAATTGTCCGAAGATTGTTTAGGATTTTGTCAAGTACAATTGTTAATGAATCTCTTTGATACATTTTTCGGTTTGTTTATTAACACATTTCCTACTATCTTCTCCAATCTTCAAATTTGTAACTTTTTAATCAGAGCAACTTGTCATGAAAGATTCTTTCGTCTTATATGGAAATAATGGATGTACGACTTTGTTTCTTTTATATTATTTTACTGAATTATGTATGTACATTTTGTAATAATAGAACAAAATGTTCTATTCAAATTGTTTTCCTGTAGTAATTTTGTAGTAATAGAACATTTGACATATTAGATTTCATGTTTGTATAAACGTTGCCAGATAAAGCAACTGCGTGCAGAGAGAGAGAGAGAGAGAGAGAGAGAGAGAGAGAGAGAGAGAGAGAGAGAGAGAGAGAGAGAGAGAGAGAGAGAGAGAGAGAGAGAGAGAGAGAGAGAGAGAGAGAGAGAGAGAGAGACTTTTAGGACAACCTGATACTTGAAGATTCAAACTCGTTCATTGATATCATTATCCTGTGAAACGACCCGCAAGAAGAAAGTGGAAAACATGAATACAACGACCACATCGACAATGAAACGTCATTCCAATAAAAGAGAAAACCGATTCGTTCGAACAAAACAAGCGGCAGAATACGAGTTAAATGGTATACAAATATCAACATAAAAATCAAATGTAAAATTCGTTAAAAATTTTCAACAATTGTGCGACTTCCGCGAAATCAATCTTCTGCAAACGGAATAAAAAATACCTAAACAAACCAGTGAGCGCAAAAACGTTGGCGAATACAGTTTGGTTAAATAACCAACACGGTATTTAAAATAACAAACGTATTTAATAAAAACGAACGATGCAACCAGGATGGAAGAATATCACCAAGAATTGAGAGTCTGTCAACGCACATCGATTGGCATCGTTATTTCCGGTTATCGACCACCAGGTTTCAACTTACCTATTACTTTTTTAATTATCTCCAAGACCCCCTGGTTATCGTTATGCGTTCAACGGGACCATCTTAATCGGTTTAAGGGTAGCCCAGAGGAAACGAACGAAGCAACGGACGCAACCGAAATTACGACGATCGATCAGCTCCGTGGAAGTTGCTTCTGGTCTAATTATTTCGTGTTTCATTAAATCAGACCTCTTCCAGGCGCGATCGAAACTTTCCAGATTACGATGCCTCGACTGGCCACCCTTATCCCAGCTCTTGATGACTTGCACGACTTCTCTGACTTGCAAGGATCTTGTCCCACTTACCAACTTCCCTCGAATCTTCGTCTCCTTTCCTGATGTGAACGTTCACGTGAGTAAACGATGAAATCAGTTTTCTCCGCTTCCAGCAGTTTTGTTGTTATTTTCTAAATATTGCCGAATTGTTGTTATTTTCTAAATATGTGAAATTGAAGCTTTCCTGTACTACTTTTTTCGAGAATAATTTCGTCGTGAATTTTTCTTTGCTTCAGAAGCGAATGTGTCGGTAAGATCTTTAGTTTCACGGGTAGAAGAATTTGTACGCGTTTACTTAAAGAAATTTAACACTACGTTGACTGTCACGATGGTCACCGGTGACCCGTGTTTCATTCAATTCTTTAGGATAATCAGAAAGACAATTTCATGGATTAGAGAAGTTTTAACTACGCGAATGACTTTGGTAAATGACACACGGTCGGAAGCAAACAAGGGGGAAAATACGTTTCAATTGGACGTTCCAGTGTAATACATTTTCGTGTATCGCAGGGCAAAGCGTAAAATTCGTGTGGCAGTCAACGTGTTAAAAAGAGGGAAAAGTAATTCGCGTAATGTAAAATCGTCACAACCCGGCAACTTTCATTCTTCCATTCTTTACACCTCAATCTCGCTTTTGTTTCAACCGAAAGAACAGTTTCAAATATTTGTGAAAATCTTGGACGCAAAATTCAGACGAGAGACACGCGCATCGACGACGACTGTTTCTCGTCTTTCTCAAAGTTAACGAAATTTTCCGAGCGAAAGATACGACTGGATAGAAAGCGACCCAAACAACGTAGCAGCGTCGAACAGCTTGGAAATAATTTCTTAAACGTTGCGCACCATTCGCATCTGCCAGAGTTGGCAAGCGATAACCGAGACAGCTTACAAATTTCCGCAATGGCCCCGATCCCTTATTAATCATCAGCGATCCCCTATCCCGTACAATTACAAAACATTTCCCAAGTTGCTGCTGTTCGATCCGTGCTGCATTCTCTGGAACGCGCTCCACTTCCAATCTAACTCAACCCTCTTTGCTCCAACTTTACGCTTCCAACTTCCGCTCGAACATTCCGCTTTAGCAAACGAGAAAAGGATAACAAGTAGCAAAGACTATGCGATGGAAGGGGTGAGCCTGGTTTCTTCGAGCCTTCGGTAGCAGTTTCTTGGCCTCGGATCGAATTTCCAGGCGAGCGATAAAATAAATCCTACGATAGGCTTGCGTGAGTGAGGAGCGGAAACGAAATCGCGGCCACCACTCGTTTAAATATCGTCTTAATCTGGCGAGCTGAGGCCCTAAACCCGTGGCCTCTTAATTCCGACCGCATAAACTTTCAGTTCAAACCTGACAAATCGTCCAATCGCGGATTATCCGTCCACGAAAAACTAATTAAGCCACGGAATACCACGGAACGAGGCTCGTGCTCGTCGAGTTATTCGCGCCGGTGTCCCGCGAGCACAACTTTCTTCGTTTCGCCTGTGAAATCGCGATCGATGGTGCGCTATGTACAGTATCCTTCAGAAGTATCATCTATGTATCAAACTATGTGCAACGCGCTGGATTGACGATCAAAAAATTGCTACAGGGCGTTTGACAAATTAGTAATAAAAATGAGATATATATATATCTCATGTTGTATGGATTATTCTTCTCAAATAAACGATAGCAAGAGAAGATACAGATTCTAAAGTTGAAAGAAATTGAACCGCGGTAAAGATACTTTGTGAAATTGATACCGTCTGGCTTCTAAAAAACAATTTTATCGTCTCATAATGTTCTACTATGATTGCAACAATCTTGTAAATAGATAGATAGAGAGATACAGTGGTTTAAAGATAATTCATTTCTGTATATTTGTATTAAATATCTTTCACTTCATGTTCTTAACTCTGCTTAGTAAAAATATGGTATTTTTCATTCTGCTCATATTTACGCTTAATTTTTACATCTAATATTCCTACGCATCTAAAATTACTCGCGCTTAGTCTAAATTCCAGGCAACACCGTTCCAACAATCGTAAATGACAACGTTATTTCGAATAATATATTTTTGTGGGACAGTGCGTTTATGTGAAGCCAAAGACGGAGTTCTGTTGCAGATTCAGAGTAGTTGGAGTACACCGATGGAAATCTCTCTTGTCGTAATTTTACATTCCTATCTTTTTATGAACAAAACAACGTTATAGTCAAAGTAACGAAATATCAGAATATCTGGATACTTTCGAGGGTTAGTGTATGTGGAAGGCCCTAGTTTCGATTTCTCGAGTCTTTGAGTATACGTGTGGAATGAGAAGCGCAGAAGGCGAAAGGTTTCAGACTAGCGGGAAAAAGCGAAATCGCCTCGTTTCTATCCGCCTATCTAAATAGTTGCACGACTCAATAAATTCACCTGCTTAATTCCGACTCGCGCTGCCACCCTTCCATTCCCAAACCTCGGAAGGGGTTGTTCGAGCCGCGGGATTCCGAGTAACAGAAACACACGGCCCTGGAGACAGGTAGCGAAGGAAAATGCAAAGGACGAAGAAGGGTGTCGGAGTACGATTGTATGGGCAACTTCTTCGTGACTGGATTAACGCTCTTAATCCGGATCTCTGTGTTTAGGGATGAGTTTACTGGAAATATGGCTGGCGAGAGGGTGGTTACGAACGATCGGATTAGTTTTTGGCAGACTTTTGTTTCGATTAATCCTGTTACGGTCGAATGTTTATATTTCTATTGAGATATGTATAATTTTGTGTGCTAGATTAGATTGGCCGCGTAGTAGTGACACACGTATGTGAATATGAGTATGTGGAAGTATGTGTGTGCACAGCGTCTCGAAAAACAGATGAATGTAACTGTTTCGTTGGCAGTCTGTTGAGACAAAGAAAGTGCTGAGACGCGTGCAAATGTATATCGATGCGTATAAATGTATATTATATATGTATATATAAATGTATATCAGATTCTGGAAATCGTTTATTAAATAAATCTAAAACTATTTTAATATGAATTCTTCGTGTAACCTTAGTGTTCCTTTACCTTTATTTCGGCAATTAAGATCCACAATTCTCAACAATTTCAATGTTATTTTTTCAATTTGAACGGGCAAAAGATATCTGTCATTTTGTACGAAGTTGCTTAAAAATGAAACGAAGAAATCGTTAGGAAAGAGGAATTTTATTTTTCTATTTCCAACCAACTTGAAATATTTTTTATTCCTACGTCTTTCGGTATCTCTTCTCACGTCTTCGGTATCTTTTCTCTATCTTGTCAAAAATAAATCCTCTTTACTCGCTAATTGTCCAATTTGCTTAGTCGAACAAAGGCTTCTAACGACATTCTTTAAACTCTGTATTTTGTCCAAATAATAAGATAACAAGATTTCGAGGAGCACAGGGAAATTCTGCATTTATCAAAGGTTCGGCTGCATACTGCAAAAAGGGGAGGAAAGAAAAAACGAAGAAGAAAGGAAAGTTGATTCACCCTCTTCCACGACACTAATAGGAGTGTCACGTACAGACCTTATCTATAATCTGGTCGAGCTAATTTCAAAGAATATCGAGAACGACGGATTTTTTGAGAGTTTACCAATGACCACGATGCTTTCATCCCGAAACTTCCACTTTTCCAAGTAAAATTCATTTCATCTCTATCTCCCTATCATTACGACAGAAATTAAGTCACTTAACATCGTCGTTATCGAGTAAACCAATTGAACGCATTTTTAAGCAAAATTCGCTTTTTTTCGCATCAGCGTCGTTTTCTCAGTGGACTGTTGGAGATCATACAATGCAATTATCGGTCGGCATACCTCAAGCTGTGTCTCTCGCTTATAAGAACCGTCAAGTTGCGTCTTTTGTTGTAAACAAAATTTCAACGTACCAATGAAGAACTTTTCAATGAATTATACGCGTATAATTTATCTGAGTGATTGTAAATCAAATTGTGATTTAATTTACTTGAAGAAGACAGTGAATCTGATGTTACCAAAATATCAAAAAAGTAATATAATAGAATCAGATAGTGACGACGAATTGGAAGAAGAGTGGAACGAACATGATGTCACACCAAACTTACAGAATTATTTAAAATTCGACTAGAGTGTGCGGAGTATGCTCTTCAAAAGGAAAACGCAGTGAAATATTTGCAAAAGCTGTTGTGTGCCATTATACGTAGCTTACACTGTTTATCATACGCAAAAGAAATATTAAAAGTTGAATAATAAATAAAATTTATTAAAGTTTATTTATATTGTTTTACTTCCACATCCAATTACGAAATAATAGCCGATGACATGCGATAAATTCTCAGTAAAATTGCCGGTCAACAATGTGTTGATTATTTCGTTCCTTGAGAACCTCAAAATATATCATTCGATAAAAAAAAAAGAAATATGTAACTCAGTGTACAACTTAAAGATTCAAGAATTTATATTTAAAATATAACATATTATAATACGTAATATGTGCAATATATGTATTGTAAACTGGTGTTTGTAAATAACAGCGAGTATTAGTATAAGTATCGTATTGTGATTCAAAGCGTGAAAGTTTGAATATCTCTTTGCGAGCGACTAAACGCTCTATGTAACGGAGGTAATTCCATTTACGTCCGACAGTTAAGCGCAAGAAAATGATGGAAGATAAAGGACACTCGACGATACAACCGATTCGTTCTATGCGTTGTGCGGCGTTTTAAATCTTCGCGAGCTCGCGTTCGCGAAATTTACGAGTCCTTAAGCGAACCGTGAGAGTGTAATTCAAGTTCGGGATCGCCTGCATGCCGCTTGCAATGAGAAAGAAGATCCAAAGAGGCTTCTCTAGTATCGAACTGCTCGTAAAAGAGCTTTCACGCGATCAGACTTTCGCAATGAAAGTTCGCCACGTTCAATCGATCCACCGTTGAATCATTGCCCATCGCCTTTAAGGTTCGTAAATGTACCTTTAGGATAACGCCGTTCGACTTCGTAAAAATCGATTAGGCGAAAATTTTTACAGAATTGTACAAGCTATAATATCTTAAATCCTTGGTATTGTTTTAAAAACATGTAGAGAGTCATTTGTAAAGGTCGAATTATTTAGAAAATAATTATTAATTATTTAATAACTTTTAATTTGAAGTTTAATTTGCGTAAAATAATCATAGATTTTATTATATCATAATCATAATTATAGATATTATTATTTCCAAACGTAAACTCCTAGAAAACAATGAGAATATTTCTATCAGAGAAAATCCCCTCTTCCTCCATACGATTCATTAAATCAAAATGATAAAATCGTACACGTAATATTAATATCCTAAATTTGCAAACTCTGGAAAAACAACATTTTATGTATAACCTGATACTATCGTATAACTTTCATATTGAAATTCTTCAAGGCTGTATATCGAAGAAAAAGGCCAAGTATGTTGAGCATTTGCTTTATAAGAGGAGTAGTTCCAAACCAGCGAATGAATGAAAAGAAATTATTAATAATTTTACATAGTAGAATACAAAGTTAGTTTCGATGAAAGAAGAAGAAAACGCGAAAAAATATTTCCTTATTAATTACTAATCGAAGGGAAAACTTCTTCTCTTTCGAAGAATTAAAGGAATGTGTCAAAAAATCAGCCACTCCACGAACATCCATGGAAGCAAGAAAACGATAAGAGAACGAGGAAAATACGAAAGAAGACGCACGACAGAGCCAGTAAACTATCGCGAGTCGAAACAGTTGTGATTTTTCCCTCGTTTCTTTCTCGCTTCTTTCCATCTTCCTTTCTGACTTTTCCATTCTGTTTCTCTCTTCTTCTTTGATACAGTTACGAATCGGTGCAACAACCGCCCTTAGGATTTTCCTGTGACGCGATTGCGGCATTAAAAGGGCTGGCGACGAAACTTTCACGGCGACTGATGTCGACTTATGGATGTTGGTTCGTAGCTGTCAAGGGTAGGTTGCTTTGCCGAGACGTTTCAAAGGCCGATTTGTGGGTGCATCTTTAATTGGCAATTGGGAGAAGCCTGGGGGTCGGCCTAGAAGCCACTCGATAACTCGCCTTCTAACGAGCACTGATAAGATTCTCCTTCTTTCCATTCTTCCTCTCTTTCTCCTCTGACGTTAAATACGTTGCTTATTAAATCGTGGTACGCTTTCGCGACGGGTCAATTAGGGGAATCACTTGCAACGTCGACCACGAGAATTGCGACGATGAATAGAAGGGAAGAGAACTAGACGACGTACCGCGCAAGTGGTTAAATAAATTGATAATGTAGCCGGATGATTGACTGGGGCAAAGAGGAAATTCGTTATCGGAGAACGATTACATGACGTAGATATATAGTACAGGCATATGCGGCTAATATACAAGTTGAGAATTTTGGATCTTAATTGCCGAAATAATGGTATAGGAACACTAAGTTTACACTTAGAACTTATATTGAAATAGTAATATATTTGTCGGAGATGAAAGAACACCGGAACCCCTCCTTGGATTCGCGGGAATACCGTAACGATGTAACTTAGATTAAAAAAATGCCGCTCCGATTGTTCGAGATTTATGATCATGAGCTTGGGCTCGAGGCGACAATCAGTCCGCGAACGTAGCCGCGATCAAAGGGATGAACGTTTTATCTAACAAAGGCACAGAGTAACTTTATACCTCTCCTTAAAAGAAATAGTCGTAGCGACACGCGGCAGTAAATATTTCAATGGTTTCTGTCTCGTGGCTTGCCACACGCAGATTCTATCCACCGGGTAAGATGATTTCCGGATATCAACATACCTCCGCAGTATATGTTTAGCTAACGTGAGGACCCGTAATAAATCTTAAGATTTAGTCAAGCAAAGTCCTTCATATAGACAAGCAGTCTTTGTTGCAACTACGGGAAGATAGGAGAAACCTATCTTTCACGAACGATGCCCCCCGTCAACAACCTCCCCTCAAAGGCGGCCAGCATCTCTTTCAAAACGCCGATATGGAGATCGACCAATTAGCAACAGCGCTAATTTCCCTCACCTTTGGAACGAAAGCTTTCTTTCACGAATCCGAGGATCTTATATCCTTAGACCCACCCATTATAGTTTTCCTCGACGGCATTGTCACGACCGGCATACTTCAAATCCGATGGACCGATGATGGAGATAGAGATGTGGCGACCTTGGCGACAATGTATATCGCCGAAGTGCCTAATGAGTCATCTGTATCCTAACGGTCCTTCCACCGAATGTCCTAGAAGTGTGACAACGGTCACGTACGCCTACAGGGTAGTGGGGATATTAAGGGATGACAAACAAAGAAGAAACAGATGTTACCGAAAGTCAAATTGTAAGAGCTTCAGTCTTGGAAAGTCACGGCTGGAGCTCAGAACAAAATCGCAGTCAGTGTAAATTCAGAAATAAATTCTCTCGTTTTTTTTGTTATCTTAATTTTTTCTTTTCGTTCGAGCCTCCTGCTTTTTATTTTACGTGACAGCATCATCGAGACGGAGAGTTATTCTTTCGTGCGATCTCATTGACGAGTGACAGTACTATCTTACAACCAGTGAATACCTCACGTCTAGTTAACAAAGAGTTAGACTTGAACTGTGCGAGAACATACGTTTATCATCCCGTGACCGCGGATTCGTTTCGAACCTAAGGTCATTATCACTAGTGCTACGAGTGCCTAATCTTGTTAATAAGCCTGTGCTAATAAACTCTTCATTGTATCACGGCAATGGCTAATTCTAATGAAAATTCATTAAACGCCCCTCTCCTTAATCCTGACTTCAACTCGACATATTTATTTGATAAACGATTTCAAAGATATTCATCGATACATACTTGCACGCGTCTCACCTTCTTCCATACCAGACTGTTAACTGAACAGTTTACATTCCATTGTTTTTGAGATGCCGCGCACACATATACTTCCGCACACTCATATTCACATACATGTATCACTACTACGTAGCTAATTTAGTCTAGCACATAAAATTATGCATATGTGAACTATACATAAGAACGTTGAAAAGTTAGATTGCATCTAGTATTTCCTTCTTTGTATTTCTTTTTGCCTCTGTTTAGATTGCTTTTAATATTTATGGCTTGCTTGCGAGTAACAAATACGAATTTACTATTTTATTATTCTTGACTTTAGGAGATTTATCACAGCATCGGCGGCGTTATTCCACAAATTTGTTCATTATTCTATTTTAATTATTCATTCGTCCATTTGTTGTCTATTCGTTCATTCGTTGTTCAACATCAATTCATCGTTCGTTTACCAGTTCGTTCGTTATTCCATTTCCATTTCTTATTCGTTTATTCGTTCGTAACTTCAATTTTTATCTGCTGTCCTTAAATAACAAGTAATTAGTGTAGTATCTTAATGGGTCTTAGAGGAAAGGACAAGTAATGATGTTTTGATTTAATTAATAATATTCGAAGCAACGAAATAATTACAATGCTGTCGTACGTCTTATTTTCAGACGCGGCTTTCGACTTCCCGATTCACACTCTTCGGCTTCTACACTCGCTCGCTCTCGCTTCTCAATTCACACTCTGCACACCTTTTGCATCCGTTCTCTCCGGCTTCTCAACTAATACTGACTTTAACGTCTCTTTGTCTTTTTCCGCCGTTCGAGACACGTGTCCCGAAACGCCCGTGGCCAGGGTCACGCGGGCCCTTTCCACGAAACTATCCACTTAAAAAGGATCAACGACACATTGATGTACCCGACGATGCCGCGGCTCTCGCGACGTTGTTTACGATTCGGCAGATATCTTAGGCCTTTTGTCCACGATACTACATTAGTATAATACAAGCAACAAATATATCGAACGAATGAATCAAGCTTATTCCAACGAATTTCGTTCGTTGCATTAAACGTCAGTTAACGCTTCCGAACGCGGCAACTAAATAGAACGTGACAATATATACAGAATTAATTTTTGGTCTCATAACATCTCATACAAAAATAAGGCCAACTTATTCGCCGAATTTCGTTCAGTATCGATTTATTGGAAGCATTTCGCGTCGCACGATTGTCATCACGAAATTAAGACGTTTTCGAATCTAAAAAATTTTTCAACCATTTTTTTAAAATATAATTGACGTTGATAAAAAAATACACAGCAGGATGGAAGGTATTCAAGCTCTTTTCTCACATAACAAACCATTTTCCAAATTTTCCAACGATAATGTATACGTCGGATGTTTGTGCACTCTCGTCTCATTTCTTTCTTTTGATGGCAAAATTTACAATACGAATATTTCACCGTTACACCAACCCAATTGTTTTCACGTTTTTATGAGCTCGCTCGCACGCCGATGCTGGCAGGTTCGAGTTTAATGAAATGCCTTGACGATCGATTTTCCCCTGCTTCGTCGTGTATACCGGTTGGAAGCCGCGTGTATCTCGGTGCAGCTTTGTTTCAATCGCACGGCTATCATTAATTATAGTCCGTGCGACGCAAGTATTCGTATCGTCTCTCGATGAAAGGTGGAAAAGGTGGATGGAGGGTGGAAAAGAGGCGAATAACGCCCGTCAAATTTTAGGCGTCTGCTTTCGAATCGTCGCCACTCCACTACTTTGCTTCGAAAATATTGGCTTGGTAACTAAGTGGTTGCGGATTTTGTCAATACCACCTAATGACAAAAGCCGCAATCACATAGTTGCCAACCCAATATTAAACGAACATGTATTTCCAGTTCGTTTAATTCTACCGGTTCGGTTTCCTTGTCGATTGAAAATTCAATCTGTTCGAGTAAAAAGATTTCAGAGTGCAAAAAGAAAAAAAAAGAGAAAGAAAAAGCAGAGAATATCGAATACAAAAGGCAAGAGAGAGGTTATTTTAAGAGTGCAAGTAGAATAGGGCCATCCATAATCAGACACACGTGGCGATTAATGAATTACAAGTGGTATATTCCAGTTATTAAGCAGACTGGTTACATAGATTTTTCGGATCTTAGTTACTGAATTTTCAATTACATAGATTTTGTATTGTCAATTTTGAAATTTAAATAAGATGCCAGGTTCCCACTGTAACGACCATCGTCCTTGAATTTCCATTTTCACAGACACCAAGAGAGTGCTTGCCAAGTTTCTAAATTACCTAATCCAATTAAAACAGCCGGTTCGCGCTGCCGAACACCAGTTTTCCTCCGGCGGACTACAAATTAGAAGCTGCGGAAAGTATTTCCGATATGTACAGGTATTTTAATAAAGGCGGGGAATCGAATGGAATGAGGAACGTGTGCGTTCAAATAATACAATTCGAATGATACAAGAGATCGAGCAACATCCAAAGCAACGTAACAAAACGAAAAAGAAGTAATCGAGTAATTAACTAACCAACAGCTGAAATTTCCCCCCTTGTTCCAATAAAAATGAACTCAAATACAACGTGCGATACTAACGAGTGGCAGAGAATGAGAGAAAATAGGAGTAAAATTAATCAGGATGTAGTACGCGCTTAACAGCTATGCGATCGATCGGTGGAAATTGAAAAGTGGGACAGGAACGTGTTTCCTGTCGGCCTAAACTTGCGTAGCTCGGCGAACAAGCCCAGTTTAAATTATTCCCTGACTTCTCATATTTTCTCCTCTCTCACCTTTCTTGTCTTCATTTTTCTAACCGTGAAATTTATTAACATCTCGTTTCTTTCAATTCCCTGCAACATATTTTTACAATCGTCCTCTATAATACTCTGCTATCTTACGATATCGGTACATCGACAGCTATAGCTATACACTCAACATATACAATTATAGCTATAGTGTATACACTCGTAGATCGTAAATTGCAATTTTATTGGTCTTGCGTTGCAAATTATTCACCGCAGCCCGCAGAAGATTTCTTCTAATTTAATTCTACGCCTAATACGCCCTTGACGCGATCGATCAGTGCAGAAATGACAAGTGGGACATGAAAACGCATTTCCTTTTGGCGTAAGCTTGTGCAGCTCGGCAAACAAGGCCAGCTGGAACCGCCACTGCTGGCAGATTCACGTTCAATCGGACCCTGTTAGCAAATAATGTCGTACGATATTAGTTTGCGATCGGCCACGGTGTGTCGGTCAGCGTGTTTCGCATTTCGTTTATCCCGGTGGCACTAGCACATCGATTCAGCATTAACCTTTGCCTATGGTGATTGCACGTGTGTCTATACGCGCTTGTGCAAGAGGCTGGCGTTAATACAGAAAAACAAGGAACATCGATATCGACGCCGTGAATGAAAAGCAACCATCGTATAGTTTGCATAGCATTTAACGAGAAATCGGTTTTCTACGCGGCAAGCTAATGAAAATTCGCGTTAACGACTCGCTGATCGACTAATCGAGTCGTTTCTTTCTTCTTCCTCATTTCCTTTCGATCATTTTGAGCTCGACGAGCGGATGGATCAAAGAGTGGATGGACAAAATTAGAGAACGTTAATTGCTTATTTTTAGAGCTGTTTTTCAGTTGCTTTGAAATCGACTGGCACGGACTAACAAGTAGATTGTAGATGTTCAGAAAGTTATGGATAATTTTAATAGGAACGTGTTTGTAGAATTTATCTATCTTTGCAGCTCTTTGATGATTGTTTTGTGATTAATTGGAATGGATCAATGAGGAAGTTACAGAAAATTTTCGTTACGATATTTACAAATTAAGATTTGCTTATCAATTAGATATTCGTTACATTCACTGTAATATTTGGAAAGCGAAACGTGTCTTTGTCTAAGTCATATCTCTGTACTTGCGTTCATAGAAGATGAATTTTCATAGACATCCACGGTTGATTGATAATTGATAAAGGAGTCGTTGACAGTTTTATTTTTTTTTTTTTTGAAGAAGTTTACGAAGTGAGTCGACCAAGAAAATTTCTTTAATGCAATGGTTAAAAGAATTTAAAATAGAGTATGATATAATTATTGTTGCGATAAACTAAAATTATTTCTTAAAGAAAATCCTAACTCTGACAATGAAAATCTGTTGAGAATTGTGGACTTTAATCGCCGAAATAAAAGTAAACGAACATTTAGATTACACTTAGAATTTATATTAAAATAGTTTCAGATTTATTTAATAAACGATTTCCAGGATCTTCGTCGATACACATTTGCACGCGTCTCAGCACTCTCTTTGTCTTACCATCTTCTACACCACACTACTAACGGAACAGTTGCATTCATCTGTTTTTCGAGACGCTGTGCACACACATACTTCCACATACTCATATTCACATACGTGTATAACTACTACGCGGCCAATCTAGTCTAGCACACAAAATTATACATATAAAATCATTTGGTACAATTTATTAAACTTTGAAATTTTTAACTCTCTACATTCTTAGACATATATTTTACGTATTGGGTGGTGTTCTTTACTGTTGCAGCGACTTTTATTAGTGTGTAGGGGTTTGTTGGTTATTAATTGCTACAAGGAATTCACGTGATGTATCGCGTATAAAGTTAGAATCTCTCTCTCTTTTTATGGGTTGGTAAACTTGGGTTGGGCTGTTGGTTATCGTGAAAACGTAGCGGCAACGGTCGACGTCGAAAGCCATCGCGGCAACTAATTTTACGCTATATCGGCTTATCGGTGTACTGGGTGTCTTTCAGCATAATTCTTTATTTGCCAACAGAATAATTTAATCGTCAAGTACGTTGTAATTTAATATCACATCTACTTGTACTTCGTTTTATTCTACTCAATAAAAAGAAAAAAGAAATCTTTTACTTCTTACGTCATGGTGTTTCGTTCACAATGATCCGAGTATAATTATCTTACGAAGAAACGATAAATTACGAGAAAGAAGATCGTTTGGAATATTGTAAGATATTTATAAAATATCAGCTACGATAAATAGAGTTGGAACGTTTGCACTTGCTAGACACGAAAAATTTCCACTTTTCAACATTATCCTACGATTAATAAGATTATCTAAACAATATCTATTCGATTGAAAACTATTTTTCTATCGTTCCGGGACACCATGTACATAGAGACCGCGTAGCTGTCTGCACCGGTCGTAAAATAGTCGGATAAATATCGCGATAAATTTCGATACGACGTATATTTTTATTCGTATCGATCGTAAATTTATTTCGCAAGCGCGACGCGCAATCGGAATGCCGCTTAAATATGTTTTATGAAAGCGTCGATTACTTCGCCGAGTATTCGTCCAACGAATCATTATATTCCTCTTCATCAATCTTATTCTATTTAACAAAGCAGCAAGGATTTTCCTTTCGATAGTAATAAACCTCAATGGTATAATACAGTTCAATTTATTGCGATATTTTTCTGTCGTAGATTTTTCGACACTTTCGATTTTTCGTCAGAAGGAAAGCGTGCGTAACAAAATTTCACGTGATTTTACAAAAATGTACGTATCGCAACGTCGCGCATTGTGCACGTTGATTCGTTTGAAACGAGGTCTCTTTATTTTTAAGCGAACTTTATTTATTACCGAACCGAGGTTTTACCAATCAACGCAATTAAATTTTTGCGTTTGCACGCGAAAATTTTATCCGCCGCTCGACCCTTGACCCAGACTAGTCGACCGAACTCGCGTTTCCGCAGGGAGAGACTTATTCAAATTTCTCGCCAGTCGACCGCTCAATCGACCCGTTTGTACCGTAACTACCCTTAGGTAACACGAAAACAGAGGTCCTTGTGCCTCGGAGTACCACAGCACAGCTATGTGCCTGACGATATACGAGTTAATGAGCCACGACCCATGCGCATTGTTGAATCCGATAACAGGATAGTTGCGTTGATGCGTAACATTAACATTCGTCATTTTTTTGATCAATTTACTTTATCCAATTCTATGGGATTCACGTTGCAACTATAAAAAAAATTTGCGACTGTCTACTCGATATTTTTCTTGCTATTTATTATTCTTCCACCTTTTTATTTTCTTTTTGTATGTGAAGAAATTCTCATGGACACTCCGCTGCTGCTAATAATCGGTAACAGTAGAGTAGTGTCGGGCTCATAC
Source organism: Bombus affinis (assembly GCF_024516045.1). Classification (NCBI taxonomy): domain Eukaryota; kingdom Metazoa; phylum Arthropoda; class Insecta; order Hymenoptera; family Apidae; genus Bombus; species Bombus affinis. The sequence continues at coordinate 13,693,509 of NC_066344.1, forward strand.
CGACTAAAACTCCAAGATGATCATCCTACGAGTACGACAGGAGTGCTCCAGGAACCTCTCATGAATTGTCTTCAGTTGCACCCTCTTCCGCCGTCCTCTTGTTCGATCCAATCCTAATAATTCTCCGACTGTTGAATTTGGCGTTAGGGGAGGGCCCATTGCCCCTAGCGTTATCCCCTGTTTTAGTCGTGCGTCCGTTGGGACAGCGATGAAGCGGTTCTAGGCCGCCTGACCGCCATCCCAGCAAATGAAATTGTTTACTGAAAGGTATAATTTACATCTCATGGCTAACATATGTACATGCTCGTTAATGAACGTTGCAACACCTGCTGGTTTTCTATAACATTAGAAAATAATTGATCAGGATTACTAGATAAATGATATGATAAAATAGAACTTTTTGGTATTCGTACGAACCAAGGATAGACGAAACGCTGAGTGAATGTTTTTGAGTGATAATTTCATTTATTGTATTTTCTGTTTCATAAAAATCAATCTAACGTGCGTTTACTCGTTAAGTTTTTCCTTTTATACTCGGACGTACATGAACGTTAAAGATTGTAAAGTTCTCCGTTATACCGTGATAACCGACTATTGTTACTATTGTTACTATTGTTACTATTGTTTTTCTTAACGTACGTGCAACAAATATCCGCACCAATCTTCTCGTACCGCAACAACTGATCGTGTTTCTCCAGAAAAACTGAAACCTAAACGTTACGATTCAAATGAATCTTTTAAAAAATCACGAGACTCCACCGATGATTTCTACTTTTTTAAATAAAATACGAACAAGGGATAAAATAAAAGGATCACGATGTCCCTTCCTTCGTGAAATATAAAGAAGAAAAAGAAAGAAAACAAAGAGACAAAAGGGCAATAAAGCTGAAACCCCAAATCCAAAAAATTAAACAAAAGAGAGAAGAGACAAACGACTGTCGTTACTAAACAAAGAAGATTCAAACTCACAGATTGCTCGTGTGATCGTGGATTCGTTTGAAAAGCGTTCGTTTCGAAAAATCGAACACAGGTGATTGTTGGTGTAACACGACGGCACAGAATTACAATTACGAATTGCTCGTCCATTGTTGCCTGTTAATGCGGCGAATCGCCTCGAATTACTTTGTAGAAACGAAATCGATTCGGTAAACATCAGACTCCAATGAAAACGCGGCTTTTTCACCACGCGCTTCATTACCGATTTCTCATTCGACGGTCGCATCGATAGAGATCGTTCCACGTGCTTTACGAACGATCAATTTTCATAATATTGCTTCGATGACCATGTGATTTCGTATGGAAAATTTGAAGCATTTCTTGTTTCCGTTTATATCGTCCATTAGTTTCTTCCTTTTCCAACGATGTTTATCGTAATGTTTGTTTCTCGTTATTTAAATGAAATCACATTAAATTAAATTATTCGACGCTCCATGATTCCTTTTTGCCGCGAATTTGTCGATTTCTTGTGATTGCGAAATTCGATAGCGTTCTATTTTAATTGAATTTCAATTGGGCGTCTTCGCCAGAATTTTGTAACATAATTTAACAATTGATAGTATCCATTAGGTTGTCCGAAAAGTTTCTTTCGTTTTATAAGGAAATAATAGACGCACAATGTTTTTTGTTTTATATTAATTTATTGAATTATGCACGAACATAATTGTAGTATCGTGGGCAAAAGGCCCAAGATATCGGCCGAACCGTATACAAAGTGGCGAGAGCCGTGGCGCCGTCGAGTACATCAATGTGTCGTCGGTCCTTTCAAGTGGACAGTTTTGTGGAAAGAGTCTGCGTGACCCTGGCCACGGGGTTTCGGTACACGTGTTCGATGGGACGAGAAAAGACAAAGAGACGCTAAGGGTAGAGTTAGTTGAGACGCCAGCGAGAACGAATGCAAAAGGCGTGCAGTATGGGTTGAGAAGCGAGAGCGTGCGAGTGCAGATGCCGAAGACGAGAGTTGTAGAGTTGCTAGCGTTGTAGAGAGATCGAGTTGTTAGTTATAGAGTTGCGAGAGTGATTTGAACGGAATAAGACTTTTGTGTTTTAGTTCAAGTTGAACATTTATTGTTCTCTGTCCAATTAATCTCTGTTATTTTTATTTATCTTAATAAATAGTATTAGGAGAATTTTACAAATCTAAATCATCCTAATCCTATCCCTTTTTCGATACTACATAATAATAGAAATAGATCACTAGCACGATAAAATAATATAAAACAGAAATTGTTGTTCATCTATCATCACCTTGTGAATCGAAAAAAACTTTTCGGACAACCTAATATTAATCCTTTGCATTGTGAATTTTATTTCAATTTCGTTACCCGCAACTCCGAACGCTTTTAAGCGTTTTATTTGAAATTTACTTGAACTAAAAAATAAGACAATTTAAATAAATAAAGGAAGAAACAAATTCACTTAAATACCAGTTTTATTCGCACTATTGTTGTATTTTGTAATTTTTAAGTGTATGATATATCTTGAAACAATTACCAGGATGCAATCCTGCTTTTCTTTCGCACGTTTCAAAAAAAAAAAGGTGGATATGAAGGAATGTCGAATGGAACTCGACAAGGGAGATAAAGCTAATGTCGAATCACACTCGACATAGGAGTGCAAAGGGTTAATTTATAATTAATAAGTGAAAAAATCGTAGATTGCATTTTGTAGCTCTGTTGTTCTATTGTGTGCTATATTATTCTATTTATGATTGTATTTTTAATTATTCGCTGCTGCCTGACATTCTTTTCTGCGAATTCTTCTTTCCCTCATGATAGTAAAATTCTTCAAAAATTCCTTTTTTTTAAGAGATGATCCATCTTCTTCTAAGATTCTTTCTCTACGAGAATTTCTCTCCTTCTAAGAATTTTCCTTCTCTAAGAATTTCGTTAGGATCATCTCACACAGTAATTTAATAACTTCTAATATCGCTATATTAATGAATCTAAACCTAAACATTGTATTTCGTAATTCTATTTGTCTTCCGCTAGAAATTATTCGGTCCGGTATGTATGCATAAAGCTTCCTTTAATTTCATTCTGAATTCCTCCTTTTGGCCGTAACCAGATTGTTTAAAAAATTTCTCTGCCAGTGTTCTTTAAAGAGGATGAAAAGAACGTAAGAGTAGGGACAAGAAGGACAAGAAGATGCATCGCGAAGGCAAGGAATGAAAAAGGAAAGGGGCGAAAAGCACGGAGAATGTGGCGTGGAAACGCGCTGCCAGTTATCTGGCAGAAGTGCATTAGCTTTTGTTTGTCGTCGAGAGAGAGAGAGAGAGAGAGAGAGAGAGAGAGAAAGAGAGAGAGAGAGAGAGAGAGAGAGAGAGAGAGAGAGAGAGAGAGAGAGAACTGGATCTCGTGTGTCGTGAATGGGCTTCCTCTTATTTCCTCTTGTGCGACTGTCGCCTTTACACATTTCGCGACTATCTGTTGCTCCTCAAAGGCCTCAAAACATATATATTATTCAGAAAAGGACCCCTAATTTTTCCTCGTCATTCGTTTGCCTGTTAATTTTAATTTTTTTTGCCAGAAAATATTCACAAACGACAAATAAATTTCGCTTAATACTTTGACTGCCACGCCGAAAGATATCTTCTATTTATCGGTTATATTCAAAATGCCCTAACTGTCAATTTTCATACAATCTTTACAATTGTAAGAAGCTCAAGCGCTCCGGTCACCAATGACCACCGTAGCGTCACAGGAGAAACCGTGGCCTGTCATATGTTAACATATTAAATGTTGTATCGAAAAGGTGGCAACTTTTCATTCATCACGTCCACACATGTGTCGTCTTTTTAAATATTTTTCAATAATTCAACGTGCGTTCTAGGTATTTTTAAAGCGAAAGGAGAAGTGAAAGATTTTTTTTTTTCTTTTCTATCATGTTTTTCGAACGCCTTCTAACAATCCGATCGCGTGTTCTGCATACTTTTTAGAGCGAAACCGAGTAGAAAGAAATTCTTTGGGTATTCGTCGTCGAGTAACGACTATCGTATCGGTTAAAGAATTTTCTGTGTTTCGTTTCACTCGCATTTTAAACAAATTTTCTGACACCGATTGCGGAATGCAAGCGTTTGCTTACAAGTTGATTTCCACGATGTAATTTTATCTAATTCCATGTACTTACATAGTTACACGACGTTTATATCAGTGGCACCGTTTCCACTTGCGGGGATTAGCGAACAGAGACGGCCGCAGAGGAAAGTACGACCAGCAGCGTATTATTCTCGACCAGCTGGAATTAGCGTACTGACGACTCGCAAAAACCATTCGTATCATTTAGAGTTTATACCTGAGCCACTTTCCTGCTACGCTTAAGGATAACGTAGCTTAAGGATAACGTATTATAACACGGTTTTATGGCACAAGATTCATAAGATTTTACAGAGACTGAAGAGAGAAGACTCGTTTCGTTTGAAATTCGAAAATCTGTCGTACGATTCCTATAAAAGATAACGACATCGTATATTCCTTCGAAAATAGAATCCAGCATCTCTATCGATTAATTATTTCACTGGACTGTCCAAAAATTTGTCTCGTAATTTCCGTAAAAGAACAGAAAGATACGCAGATATAGAATCTATGGTGAAAGAAATCGTCTCTTATATCCCTTTTATATCCTCTAAAACTGACAAAACTATAAAACTGCAGTCCGTTTGAACTGGACAGCGGCGTTACTTTGATAAACCGAAGCTTTCCAAGCACGTTCACTCGAACACGACTATCGATAGTAACGTTACGTTCCTGTTCCATTCTCAAGGCGTAAATCACCCCTAAGCCAATAACTATCGTGGTTATTTTTCTCCTAACAAACGCAACACGGTGCACAGGTCCGTGTAGAATTCGTTGCAGAAAGAAAGGACAAAATTAAAGCAACAGCTATAGAAAGTTCGCAGATTGAATGCGTGGCAAACGGCTCTCTGTTGGTTTCAAAGACGTTTTTATCGTTCGCTAAACCCGCCGCAACCAACGGTGCACGCTTTTTCTAACTAGCCATTTTCCATGTAAAACAAGTCGTCGCGTTTCTCTTGTTGCATGAAAGAATCCAATGGGGAAACGAGTTTCACTCTTCGGAAATCTATGTCGTTCTTTGTCCAATATGCTAAATATATTCGTGGTTACGTAAGCGAGGTGTTATCCTCTTGGCGAATGGGATGTTTCAATTTTGTATGGCTCTGATCGATCTATATCCATCCCTTCTACTTTCTATACACCGATATGCTTCGACGTTTAACTACTTTTCATCAGCGTAATCTTACGTACACTTTAGCTATTTATCTTCACTATTATTTCTACCATTTGCTTGCGATAAACGAACTTCTACGAGTAAACCACTTGTTTACTATATTACCATACAGAAATAATACTATCGTAACGTGAACACGAAGATGAATATGAATACTGCGAATGGTATATTTATATCACTTTGATAATAACGTACTTAGTACACGCGTAGTGAAATTGAGAAATTAACGTGGAGTTGTTCAGTTCGACTTCCAAGAGGCTCCAGTTGCATCTTATCCAAAATAATTTTCCTAACTAATCTCACAGGACACGTTATCAGATTACCGTCGACGAAACACGTTTCTACTTTTATCTGCGTTATTATCGTTACATTTCCCCAGGATACTTTCAGTGTGACGACAGTAACGCGAAAGTCTGGTGTCAGTTTTCGCCAAGTCAAGCAAGATGGTTACGATATTATTGGCACGGCCTGAAGTCGACTGGATGTTAATTACTCTATCACTCTGTCCCGTATTCACCCATCTTCCTCCACCATCCTCTTTCACTGATGATGCTCAACTCCCAACATCCCTTTCGGCCACCCTGGTAATTATGACAAGCTCCAGCTCATAATAAGGTAATTTAAACGCATGACTTAGGAGGCGTAGCGTGGTTACTGGCCAGGCCTGTTCCGCAAGCCAGTTTCGTCTGTTTCTCAGACAGACTAACGCCAATTCGCGCTCTTCCTTCCCCATAATCGTTACGATACCGAGACGAGCCTACACATTTGAATATATTGCTATTTGAAAGCGTTATTTTTAGGTGATTTTTAGAATGGAAAAGTATCGGACAATTGAAAGCCAAAGATAAATAAATTTTTAGTTTGTGGTATACACAGCGAGAGTGAAATTTTTTTTTATTATTATTTAATTTGTACTTTACAATTTGTAAAGTTGGACATTTGGTAAACTTTTCTAACTTAATTGCTAAATAACATGTGGATGGCTAACCCCAGCGGGATACCATCTTCGAGTTTGACTATTTTATTTCTTTAGATGGTCAGTGGAGTGTTTTCTTTTTAATCCTCTTTCTATGAGAGTTTTGCTCGTTTCAATAGCCAGCTGGTTTCGATGTGGTGAAAAGTATCGGCATATTTGTTGCACGTACTGGAGAATTTTTAATAAATTTTACGTCGTTCGGTATGGTACTTTGTTCCACGTTACGAGGAATATAATACTTTCATTATACTTATATTAAAACCTAATACTTACTATTATATCAAATTTGAATTAACTTTTTACCATGAAAATTTCTATATCTTGTTTCTTCAGGTAATAAAAAAAGTGTTGCAGATATTGACATGGTTTTAGTATAGAAAATAAAAAAAAGAAAGGATCATTTTCTATGTACGTGAAATTCGCAAAGGGTTGATCGATTCCTTACAGAGGAAAGCCGTGTGGCAGCCAATATCACCGGTGAAAGAATTCATCCACCATTGCGTCTGTCTTCATTCCCTTTTAAAGAATTCAGTTTTAAAGTTGGAAGGATTCTATCCACTTTGTCTTCTTCTTTTTGCTGGTCTTCTTTTCTCGTCGTTTCTTCCGCTTCGTTTCTTTTCTTTGATGGACGGCTAGTTGGAGATGAACTGGATTGATCCGCCCGGTGTCGAACGCGAAATGGCGAGAAAAGGGTTCTTTTCCTGGAGATAGGGGTAATTCGCTTTGTGGCGAGAATGTGTGTCATGGAAGTTTACTCGCTTTCGGGTACCGTTTAACCCTGTTACAGGCTTCTTAGCTTCTTAGATTATAGCTCTTTTCCTTCGAACAAATGTCTTTAGTTTGAGAAAGAATAACTTCTGGTATTACGTAAAATTTGATTATATAAAGTTGACGTAGGATTATTCCAATTTTTTTGCACAAATGATATATGTCTCGATTAACTAAATTGTATTAGGTCGTCCGAAAAGTTTCTTTCATTTTATAAGGAAATAATCCATGCATGATATTTTCCGTTTTATATTATTTTATCGAATTCATTTTGTTCTATCAAAATAAAGATCACAACGTTCGACAAATTAGGTTTCATGTTTGTATAAAGATGCGTCGTTGTAAAGGACGTGTCTGTAAAAGAAAGACACTTTTCGGACAACCTAATATTTTTAATTTAGAAAAATTCTTTTGGTTTGAATAATTTTTGGTTTATATAAAACTGACGTAGGACTATTTTAGATTTTTTTTTTTTTTACATAAATAGAAAGTCTTTTCCTAAAAATGAACTGAACCGGGAAAGTTCAAGTTGGGCTGCCTAATCTCAGAATCTTTCATTTTATTTTCACAATGCTTTGTTTTAATCGATATTCTCCAGTTTATTGCAAGAATAAAAATTCTCACTAATCATCGATCGTTTTTATGAGTTCGCGTAAGGCAACGATATTTTTACTCCAATTTGGTGGCACAGTCTTCTCACAGTCGTGGTAGAAAACTGCTTATCATAGAGAGATCGTCGACAAGTGTCAGCTGTCATTTAAACGTAAGCACAATGACGTCTCATTAAGAGCCGAAGTTAGAAAACTTCTTTCGCAGACCAGTTCACAAATTAACATCGCGCGTGCAAATTTCCGCGCATTATCTCTGCTCGATCAAGATAATCACTCAACAGGAATACGAAGTCACCATCAGCGATAAAAGGACAATCAAGTAATTTAATAATTCATCCTCTATTAAAGAACACTAAGATCGCAAATCAATTCTTTAAATTACATTCAAAGTTCATTCAAAGTTCAAGGAATATTTACGTGAACATTTTTCTATGTTACATATTACCAGTATATACCATCCATATATTTTATTACCATTTACTGCTGTGGAGGACGATTAAACGTGTTGTTGATTAATGACTAGACAAGTTGATAATTGGTGTAGTTAAATGTATTTAAAACTAGTTGCAGTACAGAGTTATTCGTCGTTCGCTCAGTGTTGCTCGATATACGGTAATGAGTACATTCGTTCGATATTAATCGTTATAAAATTGTTCGATACTAACTGATTAACTGATCTTAACGATCGTGTTCGTTTATTTATACTGGTCGGAGGAGTACCGGAAAGTTTAAATTTGGCTTCGGTTCACGGTTGCGGATAGCGGCTATATTGTTTTGTCCGGAGTTTGTTTTTTATTACATTTCGTATATCATAACGGTGTTAATACTCCAAAGCAAAACAACGAAATATTAGTCGAACGTAACTGTTTTTAAAATAATTCCATCACAGAATCTAGCTCGCACTGCTATTTATAATCGCGTTCATATCCGCCTGACAAATTGCCAGTGCGCAAAAATTCACAAACGACGCATCCACTTTTACCCTAAGGATTTTCAGAAAGCGAACGATCGACGCCCTTCCTAGAAACTTCCGCATATAGAACTCGCGGAACACGAAAGGCTCTTAAACACACACACACACACACACACACACACACACACACACACACACGCACGCACGCACGCACGCACGCACGCACGCACGCACGCACGCACGCACGCACGCACGCACGCACGCACGCACGCACGCACGCACGCACGCACGCACGCACGCACGCACGCACGCACGCACGCACGCACGCACGCACGCACGCACGCACGCACGCACGCACGCACGCACGCACGCACGCACGCACGCACGCACGCACGCACGCACGCACGCACGCACGCACGCACGCACGCACGCACGCACGCACGCACGCACGCACGCACGCACGCACGCACGCACGCACGCACGCACGCACGCACGCACGCACGCACGCACGCACGCACGCACGCACGCACGCACGCACGCACGCACGCACGCACGCACGCACGCACGCACGCACGCACGCACGCACGCACGCACGCACGCACGCACGCACGCACGCACGCACGCACGCACGCACGCACGCACGCACGCACGCACGCACGCACGCACGCACGCACGCACGCACGCACACCCCACAAAGGAGAAACTCGCAATAAAAAAGAGAGAATCTTTGAGAGGAATAAAAGCTGCGCCACGAACGTCTCTTTGGCTTTCGAAGATAATTAACTCGTTAGAACGTTGAAATTTATTTACAAGTGATTTCTGGAAGCCAAACGAGCGTGGTCATTAATCGACATTAACAAAACATTTTTCCGTCGTCTACAGCAACGACCAGCGATGCAGCATCCTGGTAGATAGAGTTTAAAGCGCAGCCAGGGTGGTGATCAATCGTGGAAAGAACCAATCCCGCGGAAACGAGAGAGCAAAACCCGGGACGACCGTTTGTGCTGCTCCGTTCGAACGTAATTTCCATCTATATACCGTAACAACGTATATAATGTAATCAGCGGAGAATCGAGTTCCTTTAAAGTCAGCAAACCGCGGTGCATCCACTACGCCACGCTGCCTTCCTCCAATGTCGTTTCTACGGAGAATCGTCGGCCATTGGATCCCTTCGTGGGCCTAGAAATTTTACTCCGAGGTCGAAAAATTCGAAAATCGCGAATGCACCGCGAATACCCAAGAACGACGTTTTATTTGTCGAGGTTTTAGCACCGGCGTGCGCCGCAAGATTTTCCAAAACATGCAACGCGCGACTATGTATCTAGTCATTTTAATTCGTAGAACCTAATTCGTAAACTAATAGAACGATGAAACTGGTGACGATACAACTGTGACAGTGACCATACCCAAATCCACGCCATTCCACATTACCTGACAATGAACCTTTAGACTTTGATCTTACCCTTGCACATGCCCAACACCAAACTTTCCCTATCACGTAGGGCACTCAGGATATTCTCCTTACCCCTCAACTCATACAAACTGAACATATAAAACTGCATGCATTCGACCACAAGACTAGTCTTGGGCACAGTCTTGGCCACGATTTGAACAACTATTTTTTATAAAAGTATAAAAGGACAGTGAAGTTGAGTTATTGCTCAGCTCTTCCTTTTTTTATTTCCTCATCACGAATTTTACGTGACACAACCAACGTGTGCCTCGCTTTCGATATTTCACATATTTTCTCATATTAACGCTCGTCCTCAAAATGTTCACGTTTCTGTAAGTCTTGCACAGCGCTAACGAAATTTCGAAATGTTTCGTATTTCACAATGCGTAACATGTATATACAAATTTTCCACGACAAGCGTTCAAGTATTTTCGCCAACCAGCGTATCTCTGCTACGCCTTTCACACAGAAACGATCACTCGAACTGCTTGCATTCGCGCGTTCTTCGCATTCGCACATTCCTCTGTCCACCGTGAAAATACGAAACGATGCTGGCTGCCACTTTATCTTTTTCCTGGCCGATACTCGCGGATATACTCTTTACGAGGCGACGTGCGCGCGATGAGAAAAGTGGTCTTAGATCGTATATCAGAGAAGAGAGGGCCATAGTCGATCGGTTATCGTCGGAAAATATTGCAGCCTGGACGAAAATGGAAACGCGCACACATTTCCCCGACTGTCGGTCGACTGGTTTCTCGATAGAACCCGACTGAAAACAAGTAATCAGCTCGATCGGTTCTCGCGACGTCGCGAGGACGACGCAATTTTCGCGATATAACATTCGAGAAGATGACCAGTGGACAGTTTTCGTTGGAGGAGACGCGATCGTGACTAATCGTTTCGCGACGCTGCTCGCGCGGAAAACAGGAACCGATGGACCGCCAGTGGATTTCTTTTGGAATTCACGATCAAATCTCTCCTTTGCTATTTGTTTTGTTATTTGCGTTTGTAACTTTGATCCGAGGAAAGCATTCTTTGACGAATTTCCGCGTTAGTTTCTTTTAAGAATATTTGTACCGATTTGCAAGCAAAATTCATTGAAGAATTTTTGTGTTAATTTAGAAAGAGGATTTCTTTTTAGATTTTCCGAGGTGCTCGTAGGTCGAGGCTGTGGGAATTGCTTCTCAAGTATTTGTAACGCATTGAATCAAGGAAATGATTTCCCGAAATTTCTCATTTGGAATTTTAATTTCTATATTAATTTGGAAAGCGGATTCCTTTTTTCTTTTTTTTTTTTTTGACAAATTAATTCATCGATTTGGAAAAAGTCTGCTCGAGTCGAGAGCGATTCGTGTGTAATTTAACGACGATTTAATTCAGATGCAATTGTAAAACGATGTCGAAATATGCAATTATGATTATTTGTAGTCGAGTGTTCGCGCTTGATTTATTAACTCTCTTGAAAACAACGTACTTCGTACACGATCGGTTTGCCAACAAAAGCAACGTTCTCTGACGTTAACGAGTTTCCTAGGCGCGTTTCTCTTTCCTGGAAACACGCGTTTCATCCTAAACGCGTAACGTTCAAAGCGGTGCGGGGCGCTCGCGTGGTCTCACGCTGGCTGGTAATTAACATGGTCAAAGCAAAGCGGCGAATTATCATAGGCGGAATGAAAATCAGTCAGGAATAATCGTGCCGCGGTAGCTAATTGCTGTTACACACCAATTAAATCATCGACTTCCATTAGTGGTAGCTTGTTTCGTCGCGGCTGTTAAACATCCAATGAAAAGCCCGTCGACGTGAGTATCGACGATATAAACGTCCTGGTATAACGTTACTGTGGAAAATGTTTCTCGAGTAGTCTGCCTTTTCACAAAAAAATCATCGTAGCTGTATCGAGAAAAATCAACTCTATGTAAATTGCAGCTATTTCGCTTAGTCGATTTTCAAAAAGATATTCAATCAATCGTACGCCTTTTAAATTTGAAAACTCATATAGGATAGAAATCATTGGAAACCCTAATTTCTAATATTTCAAAATAAATAAAAAATCCTATAGTATTATGTAATTTGATACATTTAAAAATTACACGTCGTGCAAAATTTAATATGTTTTAATATGCGCTATATTTTTTCAGTATTAACTCGTATATATGACTCAACATTGCAAATCAAAGTCACATCGTACTTACGATTTATAATTACGTAGTTCTAAATCTACAGTCATATTCTTCGTAAACTACTCAACATACTTTTGCCAATTGCATTTCCCATTCACTCGTAACGCACTGACTTGTATTTGAAACCAAGTTACTCAAACCTGAACGATTCCCAGTCAACTAACCTGTCCTTCAGTTTCAAGTTATCAAATTCAAGAAACTCGGTCAATTCAATACGGAAAAAATAAAATTTCATAGAAAGTTTCGTCCACCTCGAACATCAATCTACGCTAAATTCCTTCCAAAAAAATCCCATTTGTAAACTTGCGCAAGTTGGTTCACCATACGTGCGATTTATCAAAAATTCGTTGTGTTTTCTTCGAGAAGGCATGTTACACGATTCTGTAGAACGCAAACGAAGATGTTAGGGTTAGAGCGCACGAGTGGAATTACTTATAACGCGGTTACGTGAGTTGGCCTTGCGAACGTGGGACATAAATATCGCGGCTAGGCGACTGAAAAGTCTTTCTGGCATATCTCGTTCGGCGTGAGGTCCTTTAATCATGCAACAGCCCGCGGGGGATGAAGCATCGAGGGTGAGACGCGTCGGAGGGTTGCTATGACTAGCCGACTGCATCCCCTTGCGAACAGCGAAAGAGGAAAACAGGGAAAGAGAGTGAGAGAGATGAAGGAATATTTATTTTTCCCTCTGAAATCACCGTACTCGATGATATTTCTACTATTCATAAGTTACACCTGGTATGCTTAGGACAGATATACATAAATAAACTTAATACCTCCTACCTGTGTCTCGCAAATATTTGATCAGGATTTGCGTCTAAAATTAAGAAAAGTGTCACGAAATATAGAAATATAGAAATATCGTCGAGTGACGAGCAATCTTCCCAATTAACTTACCGAGCACATAAATTACGATAGCTAAGATAAAATGTCGAGTTACGATTTACATAAAACATGTGAAATGTATTAGGTTGTCCGGAAAGCTTCATTCGTTTTATGAGGAAATAATAGACGCACAACGTTTTTTGTTTTATATTATTTTGTCGAATTACGTAAGGTCCATTTTGTTATGTTAAACATCGCGACATTTCACAGACTTGACAGACTTTTGAATTTTTGACATTTCACAGACTTTTCGGACAACCTAATACTTTTCTTCCCACAAGCATTGAGAATTAATTTTCCGAAATTTTCTTCGAGAATCTCAACTACAGTATAATGGTAGATCCAAATTTGCGAGATTCAATATGGAGATATTCACAGTTCGCTAAATTCTGCATGTAAAGCTCCGTGTTTCATGTTGACCTCGATTCGTTCATCGAATCACGACATGGAATTACGTTTGCCTATAAAGGGGCGGGGGCAGAAGTCGCTTTAAAATCGGCATTTTAAAGTCGACGAGGCAAAGATCGACCTTATAACGTGTTTATATCAAATAGAGGAGCGTTCGTTCGTTTCTGTAGAAAAAGTTTCAACGATACAATGCGACGGGACGACAGTTAACGTAAATAGAACGGAGAAGCGTTAAAGGGCGTGGCGTAGACGTCGTTAGATTCAAGGGGTGCGAATAACCGCGGAATCGAGGATTTTATGGACAGAAAAAGCTTCCTGGATGAGTCTGTGTCATAATTCAGCCGAATACATTCATGGTGGACACTTAGATAAGTTAATTACCTTCAGCAACATAAATAACGACAATCGCGGCTCGATAACGAGAATGCACGACCCCTTTATACATTCAGCTGTCCCCTGTCCCCCTGCCCGACACTTTTATATTTCGAGAATCATTCTGTGCTTTATACACTGCGTTCGTTATCTGATACGCGTTTTATAATGTTCCCCTAATCGAGCTGTATATTTTTCTCTCTCTCTTCTTTTTTTGGGAGGGAGGGGAGTGATTTTTATGAACGTTAATTATAGGAATAATCTCTCTTTTTCTTTTTTGGATTATTTTGTTTCTTCTGTTCCATGTTTATCGACGTGATTGTCGAGGGTCAGGGATCTTCATTTTTTTAGGAACAATAGGAATTGTTTCGAACATTTGCCTCTTTACGTGTTGGGAAGCTTTTCTCGTACCAAGTTTTAAATTGAAAGACGAAGTTTTAATGGAAAATTTAAGCTTGTGAAAGTTAAAATTTTCTATAGACTAAATTGAAAATAGTTTCGTTATTTTAGTTTTATACGTAGCCCGTTAGCGTCTCGGTTACGTGAATATTTAATTATCGAATTGATCGTGACACGACTTCTCAGTGATTCGATTAAGTAACACAGGCCTGGCGAAACACTTTGTATCCTCGTGTAATTTGATTTAGCTTCTTCGTAGTATGGTAAAATAAGTATAGCAAAACTTGGCATAGACTATTCTAAGAAAGTCACTGGCAATTATTCAGAAGATTTCTTCCATTGCTTCCATCGAATATAACAGATACGTTATAGAATCAATGTAAAAAGAGCCTTTACTTTCCTCGTAGCCAATAACTTTTAATAATTCCATGTTACTTAACAAACGTTTAAAATGTAAACTTCGTAGTCAAATTCGCTCAAATCTTTTTACTACACAGCAGTACAGCTACATTTCCACGTAACAGCAAAAATCACGACTTTTGTTATTGTGACTCCGTAAGACCAAACGTATCCAACGTCACGAGAACGCGAGTGTAATTTTCAGAAATTCTCAGAAAAGTCGCAACAGTTAGTCTCGTGGCCATAAAAGTCTCGCGTCAACTTACCTTATACTTTACATTACAAAACAACGAACCAATGCGTTACGTATTTACGTTCCACGCTGCTTGCATCAGCTCCTTTGTCATCCAAAACCGGCAAACATCGTCTTATTGCTGGATCTACAGTTCGACAAGTCCGTCACCTCTCTATTTCCTCGAATAGTCAGAAATTCAGGAAGAAGGCTCGTGCGCTACGAACGCCATTGTCCATTTACAATTACGCGATCGCGTAATCGAGGCCCGTTAAATCGCCCGGCAAAAGGCACAACCGAGGATAAACAAATCCCAGGACGCGTCATAAAGGCGGCAGCTAAACGATCATTGCCATTTGCTCTCCCTGGCTGATTTTGAAGAGAGTGGAAAAAGGGTGGTCCATAGTCGGCGTATACGAGGCCGACAGCGTAATCGTCGTTGGTATCGAGTGCTTTTCGCACTCGTTTCGGCCTAACCCGGAAATTCGCCCCTCTCTTTGGCTAGCCGGACCTTTTGCAAGCTTGTTTATTAAGGCCGTTTCACTTTTAATAAGCTGGAACCAGCGACCTTCTGCCGCCGCCTGCACCAGAGGATCTCTCTTCCTCTGTCTCTCTCTTTCTCGCTCTAACTTACGCACTCTCTGTTTCCGTTTTGTGGCCCTTCGATCCTCTTTTTCCAACCCTCGGTGTCTGTCTGTCTCGTTAAAGCCGCGGTTTCACGCTGACCAACTTTTATTAGATCCGACTGCGTGGCCACCGGCTATTGTTAAAGCCCGCTAAGTTATGCCGGCGAGTTAAGCTCCGTGTCACACGTAACGACCGTCAGTCGTTCGCCGACGCGAGAACTCTTCTCGCGCCCCGAGATTCCTGCCAGCGCTTCCTGCTATCATCGTCATCTTGCAACGTGGAGAATGGCGAACGATCGCTCTAAACGCTACCAAGTCAAAGATGGATGGCTATCCATTCTTTTCGTAGGTTTCTTAGAAGGACGACAGGCGTATTCGAAATAATCGTGTTTTCTGAATGTGTACGTGATATAGTAATCACGTAGGAGATAAAGAATAGGTAAATAAAGTAAGCACACAGGTTGGCGACTGTTAGAAAATAGACGCGTGTACATGTGTATTGTACGAGCGAGGAACGAAAGAGGGGAAGACACAAGGAAAATGTCGCATCGCGTGTGTATTGAACGAACGAACGTGCAATAAAAGAAATACATTTTTGTTTGAGGTGTATAAGAGAATATACAGCTGTATGCATTAATACTTCAAGTTATTTAGTTAAATATAAATTCTATATTTAATAAAATATTATACATTGTTACTTGAACAATTGTTGAAGCAACAACAATTGGTTTCTATGAACCAGTCGTAAAAACTTGTTTGATCCTCACGTTATCAATGTGTCTAATTCCGTTGAAATTAAAGGCGTATTATTATGATTTGGGATAATTCAAAACGCGTAGAAAAATGGCGCCATAATCGTTCGTGAAATAAGAAATGATTTTTCGTTCGTAAGTCCACTGGCGATATTTAAGCAGTTTCTAGGAATTCGAGTTTATCGTATTCCAAGGTAAATATACATCAGGAAAGAGAAGAGAGCGTGCAAGCGTTGCACGCAAATTTTGAACAGAATTAGGAAGCCTTTCGTCGCATGTGTATCGAACGTGAGACGCAGAGAAAGAGAAGGGAAAAGGGCGTAAAAAGTATGCGTAGAAGCAGTAGGGGGCAGAGGAGGGCAAGCTTATCCTAATTGCCTGTAATAAAAGCTTTTTATCGGACAGAGTTATGTTTTCGTTCGCTTCGCTGCTCACTATTATCTCGCTTAGCCTGCGGCAAAAAATAATATCTAACCAACACGTGGACAGTTGGTTTTGGTGGCGTAACGAATGCAAGCTAATGGCTGGTTAACTCTTGGCAAAATTTGAAACCATCGAAAAATAGAATATTCTACAAGGAAAATGGTACTATCTATAAGTCTGCTGTAGAATGAAAGAAACGTAGTGGAATTTTTCTTTCTTTCCTTTTGATTATGCATCGACAGGTTCGTTGTTATTACAATCGAAATAAGTCGATAGTTAGGTGTTGGTAAAATCTAACGTAATCGAAAATTCAGATATTATGAAACAAAAATTAATTATATCGTCTGATACAGGTTTAATGGTACTTGTGCCAACACACTGGCCATTTTTGTCCAAACTATAAATCATTATATCGAAACGCAAGGGTAGAGAGGTATTATTGAATAAATAAACGATCGTTAATTTTAAAGTATTATTTAGACAATTGCACGTCTAAGGAGAAGCAAGTACTCGAAGATTATAGAGGGGAGCAAAGAAAGTTAATAATTCATCGAAGATAATTAAACGGGTGAAATAAGAGAGTAAGCAAATTTCAGATTCTTCAGGATCCTCGTTTGTCGCTATTTTTTCGAACTTTGTTAATGCGATAATGACTGCATAATAGACCAGTTCTGTGACTTCCACCTGGTATTCCGCGCTATCGCCATAAAACGTGAACTTTATGACCATTTGCAATTCAAATGCACGATCCGTGATTCGTTTAACAGCGAAAAAACGCTGTTCACCAGTTCGCTGCCATCGTTCATCACAGTAGGCGAGATATATTCGTGTAAATCCTCGGGCAATTTCTGTTACGCATAAATATTCCTAATTGCAAGTTCGATTCTTATAGATGTGTGTTTTTTTTTTTAAATTAACAAATCGATGCATCGTGTCGCGATTTGTAATTAGCGGGGACACGATGGAATTTATCGTGAACGATGAGGGTATTTTAATTTATCTCTACGTTTCATAATAAACGCACGAACGTACGAATGTTATATGTTGAAGTGGTCACCATTTCTACGAAAACTCCACATCTGGTCTTTTTAGTTCTCTCAAGCGTTGAAGCCATCGACAGCATATAGACAAAAGAATCGCATGAAGGCAGACCATAAACAGTAGACAGGCGACGTTGGCTTCGGGGTTTTCAGTTATAAGGTAACTGCTAGCGTGTGGATCTGGAGCAGCTCAAATTGTATTCCTACTTATTATTACACTTCTCTGTTAAATCAAATATATATATTTTGTACCTTACACTTTATCCACGCGTTTTCTCTCTTTATACATCTAATAACCTCAACATTATAACACACAGATGCAAAAATGGATAAAATTTTCTACATTTTTGTAACAAGCAGATGGCAATGTGTATTTATTATTCAAATAAAATCGAGAATATCCGTTAATTAAACTGTATTGCGATATAACAAGCAGAGGGACAATGAGGATAAAAAGATATTCTCAAATGTATAAAATATCGTATTACACGGAAAATAATAAATAGACTACTCTCCATTTTCTACAAATTCATCCTTCCTATATTCTATCTTCCAAGCTATAAACAATCCAATTTTGTTCAGAAAATGCTTGTACATGTATCACGTAGCTTACGTTATTCCTGCTGTATCTCCGATATTACATTTCGATAAATATTATCGAAATACGACAGTTTTAATTACTTGACCTTTTTATTACAATCTTATTATCTCTCGCGCGCTTTACGTCTTTCACGACCAAACTGTTCCAAACAAACCGCATCCAAAGAGTCTCAATTTACATTTACGTAAATACTAAAATATCCGCCAATAAATAATTCGCGATAATCGACGATCGCTGTGAAATTTTACTCGCCACAAAGTGGCGTCTTCGCCGAATCAAATGAACGTTGGCGAGCGTTTGCAAGTATTCGCAAACGCGACCACCGAATAGCCAGCTTAATGTCCAGCTATTACACGTAGTCCGCGGTAATATAAGAGGCCTCGTCTCGTAAGGCCTACTTAGACCGTGGAAATTCGCCTGACCGATGTAGAGAGGCAGCGAAACGTTTGCAGGCACGTGGCCCGAGAGGAATCGCGGGAACAGAGCCAAAAAATATTATTCTGGAACGACTACGGCCGACATATCCGCCTGGGAACGACGCCTCGTAACAGGGACTGCGCACCCTCGCGAGCAACGACCGGCCTTCACGACAGATACGACACGTCTGTCCTCCATCTTTCCTTCCACTTCTCCTTTCCCGTTTCCCTTTTTGTGCGTCCTTTCCATCGCGACTTTTCTTCGCGGCTTTTGCTTCTTCTCGCGGCACGCCAGAGCAATTTCACGGGGTGATTACTATAACTGCACTTTGCGGATTAGCGGCCATGTCGAATGCCTCTTCTCGATGGTAGATTTCCAGGTTTCGCAAGCAAGCAAGCAGCTGCAAAGCGGAAATAAGATTCGATTCTGAAAAATAGAATAGAAATTTGCACAGGCTTTTCGTATTGCGGAAATTCGCGGGTTAGATAAATGCGATTTGAGGAGTGGCTTGTATCTTGAAAGGATCGATAAGAGGTCCGGAAAGGGTTGAGGTAATTAGAGGGAAAGATCTTCCGATAGCGATATCTTGTCGTTGCATATTACTGTTATTGTTTCAAAGTTTTAGGACGTCTACTGTTTCTAATAAGATTTTTTTTTTTTTTCTCGCTGGTTATATGTTCGCAGTTTTAACAAAATCGGTCAAGTATTTGTTAGAGGTGGAACTATTGGGGCGGTCTAAGCGACCGTTTCGTAATATTTCATAGATATTTTGCACATGTATTTTTCGGCATCCGATAGTTGGAATAACAGTTTTTTGTAGGATACACGCAGCAGGGATGATAAAGGTCGTATTTTCGT
The DNA here is from genome assembly GCF_024516045.1 of Bombus affinis. NCBI lineage: Eukaryota > Metazoa > Arthropoda > Insecta > Hymenoptera > Apidae > Bombus > Bombus affinis. The sequence continues at coordinate 13,713,067 of NC_066344.1, forward strand.
TCGTACTGGCTCAAATTTTATATTACAATTATTAATAATCCTCAATCACATACTGTTTATTACTAAAATAATATTGCACCACTAAATACGTACAAAAATTACGAATAGCGAAACACGATTTATGGCCAACTACAGTCCACTCTGTGCCATCAAACGTGTTAAAAAATGGACTAACATAATACATTCTCGCTAATGTAATTCATTAAACATCGACGATAGGACAAGATTTAGCAGATAGGGCTTAACAGATAGGATTAATCCATCAAATTGAAACGACATTTCATGCGCACCAACCGAATATTTAAGCCAGTTTGGCCAAACAGGCCATTCTCTATATTCCAGCGTGGAAATCGTAGACGTTGTGTGCGAACAGTTGGATGTCCGTTCCTATGGAGAGATTCGCGTTTATAGCAGGATATTCGGGCATCTGTGTTCGTCGTTCGTGTCCGTTTCACGACGATTAATCACCGCGCGTCGGCGGTGTCCGTCGCAGTTTCTCAAGCAGCTATCGTTGTCCGGTTCCGATTTGTGTCAGGCATGCGTGTTTCTCCTGCTTGCCGTTGGAAATGCATCCCTCGCGTGTCCCGCCACGTCCAACGTCGCTTTTTAGATCGTCCACTGGGTCACGAAGTCGTAAACCAAACGCGGCAACAGAAACGGTAACCTAACCCACCCTCTTTTCCGAAATCAACCGCGTTCATCGTTCATTGCTCCCGTCTTGTCGTGCAAACGACCTCAACGTTCTATTCGCGTGTCTCTTACGCCGACGTTCGACCCTCATCCTAAGCGAATTCCGTTTTTTTCGGCTCAATTTTCCACGATGAAATTTGCGATTCGATTATACGATTAATTTAATAATCTACACGTCACGAATTTTGCTCATTTCTATGCTAGAAATTATTTACCATTTACCGTTAACAATTATATTCAATAGTATATGTTACATTTATTTATAAATATAAATTCATTTCGTAAAACTACATCGTCCCTTTCGTCTTTTTATCTTATTTCATTTTAGAAACTTTCCATTGCAATTCATTACTTTGTGTTCATTGTCACTTTTTGGTTCATCCGAACGAAGAAATCCAAGCTCGCTACATATATCAATATTTGTTTGAAATAGTTTCCCTTTTTAGTTGTGTACACATAGAAATGAAATAGGAGACCATGCTAGAATGGAAATTATACGATAGTATGATAGCGTACTACAAAGTATCCCTGTTCATCTATTTCGTATATTTAATAAAGTCTTACACGATCTATGTTTATATAAATTTGTTGCTTCACTATATTATAATGTAAAAGTTGCAATTATTTGTAAAAAATCAAATACACGACGTTTCAAAAAAATCTACAAAAATGACAATTTCCCCACGTAACAAATCTCCACATATTTCACATAAATCGACCTAAAGGTAACCGGTGCGAACTAAAAGATATCAGTAGACCATCTAAATCTTACAACTCGCAGTAACCTTTTTCTACTACCAAACCTAATCCAAGCCACCAAACAATCACCAACAAGCTCATAATTTTTTTATTTTCCTATTTTCCTATTTTTATCCTTTAGAGTTCCAAATTAACCAGCTTCGACTATCAAGCTTTGTGATTCAACAACCCCTAAAGGAACTCGTATTAACCCTCTCGATGAGTGTGTAGCGCGAAATCCTCGGCGGAGAGTTGGCCGCAATTCGTTCAACTAATTCGTATGAAAAAGGTGGAAAGCGGTGAGTGTGTAACGTCGGTTGAATTTTCCGCGATATTAGCGATGCTTCTAGCGGCAGTTTGCAAATGGAGAATCGCGAGATGTTTTCGACGGGTTCGTCGCGATATGCAAAGGACCGGCGAGGATTATTCGCGCGTTTTCCAAAACAGCGAGCCGTGCAACGACCGCAACCTGCGACCGATATGTAGATTCTCTTCTGCCGTCTCTGTTTCGAGGCAAGGTGTGCCATTAGGCTTGCACGTACACCTAAACGTCGCGTCAAAGTGGCGCATGATGTGGTTGGCACCTCTGCCAAACGATAACTGTTACACCATCGCCCCGAATCTACCCTCCGTGTAGACGAGCAGCTGCAAGAACGGGAATGGAAGAGAGGAAAAGGATGGAACGGGGCGGTTTAATACGTTTTGAGATCGTAAGATAATTTGGGCTGGTTTTTTGGCTGGGTAAATTAGATTCTACGTTAGAATAGTTCTACTTCGTAATGTAACTTGATTAAGTGTAAGAATTAGATACGGAACGGTGCTTTTTTTTTAATGAATTAATTCTGCTACGTTTTTTCTGTCATTCTCGGTCCAATTACATTTCTCTGACGTCAAGGAATACACCTTCGATTTGAAGAAAAAAAGGTATTACTGGTATGCATAATTCCTTGTATCAATTTTATGTCAAAATTAAAATAGCATCGATTTAGTTCGTTTGCTAAAGCGAGTGCAAAATTGAAATATGAAAATTCGAGGATTGTAATAGGATTAACATGGAAAAAAGAAGTTGAAGATACAGGCGATTTTTTAATTGCAAGGTAGGCGTGAATTTTTATTTTTTTGGCACGTGCTTCTGGACTGTATAATAATTCCTAGATCCCTCGATAATTTCATATTTTTGTGAATATAATTAAAAGCTTCGTAGAGAATTGTTTTGCCTACCAAGAATCGTGGAAAGCGCTATACTTGGAATATTTTATATACTTGTTCATACTAAGTACACTCTACAATTCTGTGCAATTTTGTACTTTCAAATTTCCAATGAATGCATAGAAATCTGCCGTCTACTCAACTCGACTGTGGATTTTTCTCTATTTGTAGAAAATTTTCAAGCGCGCAAAATTTCACACAGTGCACGTACTAAAATGCAAAAATACGTCAAATATTCGAAATAAAATATCAAAATCGTAGCCATTATCAAAGTGAAAACTATCGCGAATATCTGGCAAACTAAACGGCGAACTATGATAAGTAACGCGTATAGAGACCAATTGTTCAAAACGTTGACCATAACACATATTTCATAATTAGAATCAGCCAGGTCGTTCGTTTGTATCTCCATTTCTTCACGTATGTTCGTAAAAGATATAAAAATGCATAAAAATCTCCACTCTACTGTAATAATAAAACTCTTCAGAATTTGACCTAATTTATCCCTAAACGATGCTTCGAAACGAATAGATGTACAATTATTTTAGAGATGCTCATCCTGAGAAATTCCGCGAGTGTCTCCGAGTATCCTGCAAGCTTTCCATTAGGAGATCGTTGCGTAACACGGCGGAGCGACGGTTATCGGCGTAACGCGATACGCCAATGAATGTTGTTCGATCGAAGCAACCCCTCTACAAGACGAAGAGGCTCAAGATACGCGTGTATACACAGTTCGGGCCATCGGTGGTTGGTTGAGTGACACGCGGATCCTGGCGCGGTATTAGGATCGAATCAAGTTACGAGACAGCGGTTTACCGGGCAGGGCATTAAGCTGTTTCGAAACGAGCGTAGAGAACGGCCCTAGCCACTCGGAGAAAGTGAATCTGGCCTCCTGTTAATTTACGTCCGCCCTCTAAACGGTCTATCCAGGAAGTGGAAACGGTTCGGTCCACGTTTTCGAATATCGGCACGAGGTATATGAAACGAGCGCGATAGTTGGGGTGAGTTCGGCCGAATTCGAGCGGATCTGTATTATCAGTTTATCAGTAGAATCAGTTTATGGATTATCAGTAGAAACGGCGTATGAATTATGAGGCTGATTCAAGCAAATGATTTTAATGGAGTGATTACAGTGTTTAGCGTACAGTGATTATGACGGTTTCGATCTCTGCTGGGGCTTGCGACGATGATTCTTTGTGGCGCATGAATAATAGACTTATGAGAGTTTCTTTTTTTGTTTTTTTTTTATTTACTAAAATATTTACAATCAATTTTCGTTGAGAATTTTCAGTAACTTCATTTGACGTGATACAATGACATGGCTTATAATAGTTTTATATTGTTGATTCTAATAGAATCTAAGGATTTAATCTAGAGGGTATTTTCTTTTGCGGATCTGGTCCGTCGTGTCTAGTAGTTGGGTGACTAATGGGTTGTGGTGGTTGTTGACTCTTGTGTTATATCTGCTTCTGGACTTGTGTATTTCATCTTTGACTGTAGGTATCTTGAGATCACGGTGGATTGTTTCGTTGGTAACATACCAGGGTGCATTTATTAGGGATCTTAGCGTTTTCGATTGGAAGCTTTGGAGTATTTCAATGTTGGAATTACTTGCTGTTCCCCATAGTTGGATTCCGTAAGTCCAGACAGGTTTTATTACGGTCTTATAGAGCGTAATTTTGTTCTGCGTGCTTAGGTTGGAGCGACGGCCAAAGAGCCAATACAATTTTTTGAGTTTGTCCCTGAGTTGTTTAGATTTGTCTACCATATGTTGTTTCCAGGTTAATCTCCTGCCCAGAGTCATACCCAGTTATCTGACTGTGTCCTTGTTAGGGACTGTTATATTGTTAATGGAGACCTATGGGCAGGTTTGTTTTTGCAGCGTGAAGGTTACATGTGTGGATTTTTTTCATTAATTTCGAAGCCCCATTTATGGAACCACTTTTCCATTGAGTCGAGACCTCGCTGGAGAGTGGATGAGGCTATTATCGGGTTGGCGTGGGACGCTAATAGCGCTGTGTCGTCGGCAAATGTTGCTATGGTTATTTCTCGAGAGTTACATCATCTCTCACGGCGACTAGAGTTCCTACAGTCCCTATAGCTCTCACCGTTCCTACATCTCTAAGAATTTCATCATCTTTCGCGGTGCCTAGAGTTCCTACAGTCCCTATAGTTCTCACCGTTCCTATATCTCTGAGAATTTCATCATCTTTCGCGGTGCCTAGAGTTCCTACAGTCCCTATAACTCTCACCGTTCCTATATCTCTCAGAGTTTCCTACAACTATCAAGGTGCCTACACGGGCTAGAGTCTCCTACGGCTCTCGCAGTATCCAGAAGTCTGATAGCTCATATAGCTCTCAAGGGCCTAGAGCTCCTAAAGATCTCCTTCTCTCATCAAAGAACAATCCTTCTCTTCCTTATCTGTATCAACCCTTTGAGTGCTAAATACTCGCGGCCTATGCCGTCTGTACGGACGGCGCGCGTCTAGCGCTGACGATCGCTGTGGACGGAATACTTTTTCGTTCAGTTCCGCCTGGGCAGGCGACCTAAACGGACGTGCGAAACAGTGCTCCAGTGAAAGTGCAGCAAGAGGGAAGAGAAAGGGACAAAGTTAACGCCAAAAATAGACAAAACGTGGAATCATGCAGATTCCACCAATAAAAATAATTAACTCCGGTGAAACATTTTTCATAAATAAAGCTACAGACTCTACATATGTAGAGAAAAATGATGATATTATGGAAACAACACAATCCGACGGGGTGCAAAACATACCAATACACCAGGAAGAAAGCTGGACGGTGGCAACCTCCAGCAAAAAACCGAAGGTAACCCCGCTCGCAAGCGCGAGGAAAATCGATACATATGAAAAAAAACAATGGCTACAAGATATCAAACTGCACAATCCATTCAGCGCACTGCCAGAAGAGGCAGCAACGGACCCAACGGAAAGTCCGACAAACCGTATTCCCAAACCACCACCGATATACATAGACGCGAAAATAATTGACCCCCTCATCGAACTACTAAACAACACCGCAGGGAAAGACAACTATATTATCAAACAGATAAAAATAGACCAGGTGAAAGTGCAAACCAACACCCCAGAAATATTCAGAAAAATTACAAGATCACTAAAGGAAAAAAACGCAGCATATCACACTTTTCAACTCAAAACCGACAAAAGCTACAAAGCAGTAATCAGGGGATTACACCCAAAAACAAATACCGGAAAAATAAGGGAAGAACTAGCAAAAATCGGACACCAGGTAAGGTCAATTAATAACATCAACAAATACGATACCAAACAACCGTTACCGCTATTCCTAGTTGAACTAGAACCTAAAAACAACAACAAAGAAATATACGATATAGAAAAATTACTAAACACAATAGTAAAAGTGGAGCCACCTAGACATAAAAAAGAAATCCCACAATGCATAAGGTGCCAACAATATGGACACACTAAAAACTATTGCAATAGAACGCCGGCATGCGTTAAATGCGCAAAAAATCATCTTACGATACACTGTCCATCCACGGGAAAAATAGAGGAGGTGAAATGCTACAACTGCAAAGGAAAACACCCAGCCAGTTACAAAGGTTGCGAAGCTAGGAAACAACTACAACGCAAACTGTTCCCGCCCCTACGAAGCAGGACAATCACTAACACACAAGCCCAACAGGACAGCATTAAACCTGAAATAATACCAAATACAGAGCAAGCAACAAACACCAAACCTAACAGCACCAACACCATTGGTGGTCTAAGTTACGCTCAAGTAACCAGCCAATCAACACATACACACAACCAATACCACAGCAATAGTAACAATGACACTGCAGAAATCAAAGAACTGCTCAAACAATCCATAAAGAACACCGAAATGCTAACCAGAATGATAAGCGAACAAAACGCAGTACTCAGACAGCAAACCCAACAAATCACAGTCATGCTACAACTAATTACAAACGTGCTAAGCAAAAAATAAAAACGGACACTCTAAAAATAGCAGCCTGGAAATCAAACGGCCTACAACAACGGGCCCTTGAAATTAAAACATTCATATACAGTAACAATATAGACATACTACTTGTCTCAGAAACACACTTCACTACAAAAAGCTACTTGAAAATACCATACTACACCATATATGATACCAAACACCCCTCAGGAAAAGCTCACGGAGGGACAGCAGTGATAATCAGAAACGATATCAAACATTATCTACACAGCCAAGTTAACAAAGAATATTTACAAGCAACCACTGTTACAGTTCAAACTAGCAGCAACTACTTCCAGTTGTCAGCAGTATATGTGCCTCCGCGACACAAAATAACAACACAAATGTGGGAAGAATACTTCCAGGACCTAGGGGACAAGTACATCGCAGCGGGAGACTACAACTCCAAGCACACGCTATGGGGGTCAAGAAACATTACACCTCGAGGCAGAACACTGGAAAAATACATTAGAAATAATAACCTCAATATATTATCCACAGGAACACCGACACATTGGCCGACTGACCTGAACAAAAAACCAGATCTTCTGGACTTTGCAGTTACAAGGGGACTAAACACAAATAAACTAAAAATAACACCCAACCTCGAGCTCAGCTCCGATCCTACACCCATAATAATTGAATACAGAAACAAACCAATACACTATAGCAAACCAGAAACACTATGCAATAAATCCACCAAATGGCAAACTTTCAAAGAAATAATAGAAAGCAAAATAAACTGCAATATCCCGTTGAAAACTCCTGAACACATAGAACAGGCAGTAGCAACATTGACAGCAACTATTCAAGAAGCAGCAAGGACAACAACTACACCCGAAACAACCAGCAGACAAACAATAACAATCCCGCAAGAAATACTCGACAAAATCAGAGAAAAAAGAAAAGCAAGAGCAAAATGGCAAAAATACAGAATCCGAGAAAACAAAAAACACTTAAACAAACTTGCAAAGGAAATAAAAAACAAAATAAAGGAGGACAACGATAACGAATTCGCAAAGTTCATAGGAACACTCTCCACACACGAGAACACCAACTATTCAGTATGGAAAGCCACGAAAAAAATAAGGAAGCCAATAATACCCGTCTCGGCAATCAGAAAAGCAGATAACACATGGGCAAGAAGCATGGGAAACGAAGAACAAGCTGAAGAATTCTCCAACCACCTCTGCAACACATTCACACCACACATTATCAACAACAGCAACCTCAAAAGTCATACGGAGGAGGATCCACAAACCACTATTGCCACAACCGACAAGGAATACACCATACCTAAAACATCAGCACAAGAAATTAGAAACATAATTGATAAAACAAAAAACAACAAAGCGCCAGGAATCGACCTAATCAATGGTAAAATCTTGAAAAACCTTCCGCCAAAAGCAATAAGACTAATGACAATAATATTCAATGCAATTCTAAGAATTCAATACTTCCCCAAACCATGGAAATTAGCACAGATCAAAATGTTACATAAACCAGGCAAAGACCCGCATCAAACTGCATCTTACAGACCAATATCACTGCTTCCAGTATTTTCCAAGATACTGGAAAAAATAATATATTGCCGGATAAAAACAATAATAGAGACAAAAAAACTAATACCGGATCACCAATTTGGTTTCAGAAACAAACACTCCACGATAGAGCAAATGCACAGGCTTATAAACGAAATAATAGTAGCACTAGAAAACAAGGAATACTGCACAGCCCTCTTTGTAGACATAGAGAAAGCATTCGATGAAATTAACCATGAAAGTCTACTACAAACAATTAGGAAACAATTCCCGGAGCAAATACACCAATTAATAAAATCCTACCTAAGCAGCAGAATCTTCGTAATAAAAATCAAGGGCACACATTCTCAAGTTAAAGACATCAAGGCCGGGGTACCACAAGGAAGCGTCCTAGGCCCAATACTATACACATTATACACGGCGAACATTCCAACAACTACCAACAGCACAGTATTGACATTCGCGGACGACACAGCTATACTAGTCAGGCATACTAACCCAGAAACGGCAGTCAAAATACTACAAGAACATATCATAAAAATAGAAAATTGGGTACAAGAAAAACAAATAAAAGCAAACCCCAATAAATGCAACCATATTACATTCACGCTACGAAAAAAGATACCACCAAACATCCTATTGAACGGCACGCATATAACGCAAACAAAGCATGTCAAATACCTAGGACTTCACTTAGATCAACAACTCACCTGGAAACTACACATCAAATCAATAGTAGAAAAAATACAGAAAACAAGGAGACAAATGCATTGGCTATCAAGCAGAAAATCCAAACTAAGCATAGAAAATAAATAAAAAATATATAAAACGATCATAAAACCAATCTGGACGTACGGAATACCATTATGGGGGACGGCAGAAATGAGCCATATAAACAAAATAGAGGTAATACAGGCTAAAATCCTCAGAACAATAGTAAACGGACCTTGGTACGTCAGAAACGAAGATATAAGGAGGGACCTGGGAATGCCAACGGTCAAGGAAGAAATTAGCAGATACTCCGAGAAATACAAATCAAGAATAGCAACACACCCAAACCGGCTAGCTGCGGAAACATACAAAAGCATAAACATGGACAGAAGACTAAAAAGGAAGCACCCAACAGACCTTATAAAGGACATAACCTAACAGACACGAGGATGGTACCCCGCTGGGGGTAGCCACCAACATGCTAATTTAACCGTTAAAAAATTCCACCAAATGTCCAAATTGGACAAATTATGAATTTTAATAAATAAAAAAAAAAAAAAAAACCAGTCAATTTGACCGGTGTGATAGTTCTAGTTTTAACATCTGTCAGACAAATAAGAGTATTCAAAGTGAATTTTCCCGTAAACGAAGCTTCATATGAAAAGAGTTTATACGCAGGTATTTTCATTTATTTCACGCAATATGTTCTAATTATCAAAAATTAGTAGAGATTCGTCAACATTCGTTAGTCGACTTTTTCGAAAATAAATCTTCGCATGGCAAAATGTTTCTTTTTTTTCTACATGTTATTAGTGAAATTTTACTAATCACAAGTTACAAGTTATAATGTAACGGTGATATAAACATCATGCTGGCTTCAGTGACAATTTTACGCAGACAGAAAACGAAGAAATCATGCGAAACAGCAAGTAATTCCGCGATTCCTTCGAATCATGTTTGCCATACGCGTGACACACATTCCTCTGATACGACGTGTCCGCGTGTTTATCCGCGGATTAAATACCCGAAGTAGAATCTCTGGGTTGTCGCTGGCGGTCGTGCGCAGCGTTACAATTAGCCGTGTTTTAATTAACGCGCAATGAGACAATGGCGCCCGGTGTTTATTACAGATTGCGTTCGAGAATAGCTGGATCGAGCGTGATTCCCAGCGAATCGATATTCAATAAGCTTTCATATCTGCTGTTTGCTTTCAGAAATATCTGCCTTTAACACAATTCTTTCGTATTTATCGTATTTAAAGAATCTTTCTACATTATTACAAAAATTTTGTTCTCCATTAACATTCAAAACATTAATTTTATTTTTCCTACAATTCTTCCTTTATCTTTCTAAATTATTAGAAAATATTTTATTCTCTATTAACTTTCAAAACATTAATTTTATTTTTCCAACAATTCTTCTTTTCGTATTTATCTATACATTTTTATTTAATAAAACTCGATTGTTGATTTATCTGCTCTACAGTTGGAGAGTCAGAGTTATAAGTTTGTCCTGTGGCGACATTCGACAAGTCAAATACCACAACTCGACACTAACTAATGTCAAACGACGGCAGCGCAGATTTGTCCTGTTTTTGCGACCAGGCTTTCAGGACATGAATTAAAATATCGTACATAAGCACAGCGCAACAGCGGCTTAAATTTAAGTTACAATAATAATCTTAAAAAAAAAAATGTAATAATGCATGGCTACGTCGTACTGTCGCGTATCGGTACTTTTGCCTGTACCACCCCACAATTAGAATTCAGCGTTTATTCTGAAAAAAATCATGTAAAAATAAGATATGTAAAAAACTTGGAATTCATAAACAAAGATTAAAAAAAAGCAGTGGTTAGCGCCTTAGGTTACGAATATTCGGAACCCGGGTTCGAATCCCGGCGACCGGAGTCTGATTTTTCTTCTACGCAACTAAATTAGGAAGAAAAATCAGCAGTACCCCAGCAGCGACATCTACAGCCCCTAACACAACAACATTACTCCGGACGAGGACCAGCAACAACAACTATCACGGACAAATACATACCACCTCAATCCTGTCTTGAATATCCAAATCTTTGAATACTTTCTTTAAACAATATCGTACGTAAAAATTGTGTAAGAATCAAAAAAAGAATGGAGGAGTTAAGAACACTACAATATGAATAAGTTTAAAGACATTTATAATCTTTTTTTTAAACAAAATTTTAGCCTCTCGTAAGTTGCACTAGAAAGACATGTGCTGAAATTGATGATATTTCGAGTATAATAATTCATTTTTCAATTATTCGTTCAATTTTCAACAACCTGCTTTCATGTATTATTTGGGTAGTTATTGATTGACAAACGTGAGGGACTAATTGGCTCGCTAATTGAAGGAAACAAGCGAACGTGTCACGTGGATTGATGACATTTTGATTTACAACGATTTGCTTTGTATATTCATTTTTCCATCGAAGGTAACTCTTAATTGCAAAGTTTAAGGATTAATTAACGTACGCTAATTCGTCCTTCGGATTATTAATAATTTATTTGAACTGCAGCCCTAGTTTTATTTAATGTCTCGTTACATTTATATTAAATTCATTATCATATTCGTATTTGTAAAGTCGGAAACAAATCAATTTGCCTTTATTAATTTCATACTGCGCGCAGAAAGAAACTTTTTAATTAAGAGGAGACCCGCTTAACGAGTCAATTACATTGTCGGCAACGTAAATTATTTATTTATTCACAATAAAACATTCGTCCAGATGTATACAAGTTTTAATTCTTAAGCTTCTTTGAAAGATTGCAATGATATCGGCATAATCTCTTCCTCGGTAATTACAGACAATTCTGTTTTCTTTTTTTTTTTTTTTTTAAGAAAACCAAGTACACTCTTCCCGCCATTTATATATTAATTCATACATCATTTATATATTTGTTTATTTATATTATTTAGATAGATTTATATATTTATATTAATTAGATATGATCATAAAAAATTACAATCTTGAATAGAATAAAATCTATTTTTTTTATACAAATTGATATTCTTATAAAAGGAAAGTTTTCCTCTTTGTTTGTTCGCTCAATTATTTATACATTCGACATCCGTTATTTACTTAGCCAGTATAGGAATACAATAAAATTATTCGCCAATCTTTTCGTAGCAACTAGAAAAATCTCTGACCAGTGCCATCGACAGAAAAAAAAAAAAAAAATGAAATACACAGGGATCAGAATAATCATGATATGATTTTGAATTTTGAATCAATGTCACTGGGAAATACATAACTCATTTGGTTTCCACGAGGTTCGCCGGTATTTCCGTGCGGATTTATCGGTGGTGACTCTTTGATCGTCGCGAACACTTTTGCGCTTTAATTAATTACCACTGGGGAATGGAAAATGCGGAAAGTCGAATCGGGCAGAGGCTCATCCGTCAAACGTCCCAGAAAGTTTCGCTATCGGGACGCTGGTTAATGCAGTATAAGCTTCGCGTCAAACCAACGCCCAAAAGTTCAGGCGAGCCTTGCTAATTACACGAGTCACAGACGATGCTGAAACCTGCTTTATTTTAGATAAGAAGTTTTATCTTGTTACGATTTGATTCCCATCGATTTCCTTCGAATTTCGGAATTAGTTTCCACTTTTATTTACCGTTGGAGATTAGAAAGGTTTTACGAAATTAACAAGTGGCTGGTCTCAGGGAACGTGGTCTTTGGATTGAATTCATTCTACAAGCTTTGGATATGAAATTTCCTATTTTCCTTTAGCGCACGTGATAACAATAGCAGTTCGTTTGTAGCTTCGCCGTACAAACTTTGTTGTAAAAATGTATAAAGAAGAATATGTATAATAAAGAGATATAATCATATTCAGAAGGAAATGTTTGAAATGTTTCGAATATTTGAAAGGTAACGTGTATTTTCGATAAAATAGTACGTAAAATGGCTACAAAGTAAAATAAAATACTGAAGTAATAAGAAATATTGAAACAAATAAACTTACAAAGATATTGATATATTGTTAATATAATTAATGCTTTCTCGGACTAACTCAATGATAGATGATGACAGTGTGTTTCATAGGTATCGAGACGAAGAACCTCTGATTAAAAGTAAAGATGAATTTTATAATAAAGATAATTCGAGAAAAATTGGTAAATTTCCTCTCCTCCCTATCTATTCTCTTTCTTTCCTTCTTCTTCAAACATTAGATTAGACAGTATTAAGGAGCGATTCGAAGAGGTTAACGAGGATGTTTTGACTGCGACAGTGCAGTTTTCTAAATGATATTTGGTACATGAAGGAAAGCACACGACGTACGGATTTTATGTGAACTCCGTAACATTTTAAAGACGCTTTAGGGCCCTGTTACCAACGACTATATCTTAAACCCTTGTCGTCTGCACCCTCTCATGGTAATATGTGCACATTTAGCGCAACGAACGTCACAAACTAACAAGCTTAATCTCGGTGCAAAACTTAACTTTCCCACTCAAAAAAAAAACTACGTTCCTTAACGGCATTTTAAATCCTCACCATATGACTGTTTTTAGTTGATACTTAAGGGAGGATTAGCCGCATATGGTCATAAAGGATAATAAAATGCAAGAAAAGTCGATATAAAAGATGGAGGTAACGCAGAGGACGATCCACTAATCGCTTTGTGTATTGTACAAAGATGAAGGGTTGCCCAACGATATTAGATATATTCGCAAGATTCGTTGCAATAAAACCTCGAGCATAAATCTAGGAAATATGTAGGAGCGACATTGTTAGAAAAAATTTCATCAAAAAACCTTCATCAAACCGTGTTTTTCATAAAAAAGTTGCACGAGAAAATTATTTGCACCTAGTAGCATGATAAATAACGAGGGAGGACACCTATTTTCCTAGAAGCTTGCTAAATTTTCTGTTCCGGCGCGTCAAGTTACGGGATAAAAAGTACATCTTGAAACCTGGTACGAACAATCTCACAATTGTGCTTCTTCCACCGTATCGACGTTCCCTTGTTACTAAAATGGAGCAAACGTACTTCTTTCAGCATCCTAAACTGTCCGTGCGCTGCCTGCAAAATTCACCGAAAGGAACAGGACAATTAGGGTATTCGAACTAATAGGCAGATACAATAGTCTGGATAAGAGAATTTTTGCAAACAACGATAATATTTTTTAGAAGAATAAGATTAGCGGCAATAGCAAGGCGTAAGGTATCATATTAGGTAGTCCGAAAATTTTCTTTCGTATCATAATTTCTATTTTTAATTATTTAATTGAATTCAGTATGATCCATTTCGTTCTATATCGATTATAATGTTCGAGCATAATGTGATAAACTAATATAAAACGTAAAACGCTAGAACGTATTACGTTATAAATGAGGTGGAAAATGTCCATGATAATAGTAGCTGCTGGTTGTAGATGTCCCTGTTGGGGTACTGCCATTACTCTTCTATGTTTGATGCATGGAAGAAAAATTCGACTACGGGCGCCGGGAATCAAACACGGGTCTCGAAAGTACCTAATCTAAGGCGCTGATCACTGCGCTGCCGCCGTCCGACACTAGTTAGTGTCGCGTGGCGTTATTCGTGGTCGAGTGACGCCACATATAATGTAACGACACAACATATCATATTACACAGCATTACACTATATAGTATTATGTTATAAAATATAGCGATGTATAGTATAACGATGTATACTATAACGATATAACATAGTACGCTATATAGTATAACGTTATATAGTAAAACGCTCTAACATATGACGTTACATAGTATTAAGTTATAACGTACAACGTTACGTAGTATAACGCTATGTAGTATAACGTAACAACGTATAACGTTACGTAGTATAACGTTATATAGTAATACGTTATGACATACAACGTTATGTAGTGTTACCATATAACGTATAACGTTAGGTAAGATACAGTTATAACGTATGAAGTTACGTAGTATAATGTTACAATGTATAACGTTATCTAGAATAACGTTATATACTATTACGATAAGACGTATCACGTTATGCAGTATAACGTCATAACGTATAATGTTATATACTAATACGATATAACGTATAACGTTATATACTATTACGATATATCGTATAACGTTCTATAGTATTAGGGTATAACGTATAACGTTATATACTATTACGATATAACGTATAACGTTATATACTATTACGATATATAGTATAACGTTGTATAGTATTACGATATAACATATAACGTTATACAGTATTACGTTATAACGTATAACGTTATATAGTATTACGATATAACGTATAACGTTATATACTATTACGATATAGCGTCTAAAGTTATATACTATTACGATATAACGTATAACGCTATATACTATTACGATATGACGTATAACGTTGAATAGTATTAGGATATAACGTATAAAGTTATATACTATTACGATCTAACGTATAACGCTGTATACTATTACGATATAGGATATACTAGGATAACGATCTAACGTACAACGTTGTATACTATTACGATATAACGTACAACATTATGTACTAATACGATATAACGTATAACGTTGCATGGAATTACGATATAACGTATAACGTAATATAGTAATACGACATAGCGAATAACGTTATATACTATTGCGATATAGAGTATAACGTTATGTAGCATTAAGATATAAAGTATAACGTTATATAGTATTACGTTATAACGTATATGGTTTTATAATATTACGTCATGAAGTATAACGTTACTTAGTATTACGATATAACGTATAACGTTGTATAGTATTAGGATATAACGTATAACGTAATATAGCAATACGACATAGCGTATAACATTATATACTATTACGACATAGTGTATAACGTTATATACTATTATGCTATGACGAATAACGTTGTATAGTATTACGATATAACGTATAATGCTATGTAGTATACCGCTACAACGTATAACGTTATACAGTATTACGATATAACATATAACATTGTATAGTATGGGGATCTAACGTATAACGTTATATACCATTACGATTTAACGTATAACGTAATATAGCATTACGATATATGGTATAAAGTTATATATTATTACGATATAGCGTATAACGATTAATAGCATTACGATATATGGTATAACGTTATATACTATTACGATATAACGTGTAGCGTTATATAGCACTACGACATATCGTATAACGTTACATACAATTACGATATTAAGTATAACTTTGTATACTATTACGATATAACGTATATCGTTGTTTAGTATTACTATAGAACGTATAACGTTATATTGTATTACGTTATGACTCATAACATTATATACAATTACGATATAACGCCTAACGTTGTATAGTATTAGGATATAACGTATAACGTTATATACTATTACGATATATGGTATAAGGATATATACTATTACGATATAACGTATAACGTTATATATCATTACGACATAGCGTATAACGTTACATACTATTACAATATTAAGTATAACTTTGTATAGTAATACGATGTAACGTATAACGTTGTATACTATTACGATATACGGTATAACGTTATGCAGCATTACGATATATCGTATAACTTTATTTACTATTACGATATAACGTATAACGTTGTATGGTATTACGATATAACGTATAATGTTATGTAGTATACCGCTACAACGTATAACGTAATATAGCATTACGATATATCGTATAACGTCATGTACTATTACGATATAGCGTATAACGATACATAGCATTACGATATAACGTATAACGTTATATGCTATTACGATGTAACGTATAACCTTGTATAGTATTAGGATATAACGCATAACGTTATATACTATTACGATATAGAGTATAACGATATGTAGCATTACGATATATCGTATAACGTTATGTACTATTACGATATATAGTATAACGTTGTATTGTGTTACGATATAACGTTATAAGGTATTACGTTATAACGTATAACGTTTTATAGTAGTACGAAATGACGTATAACGTTATACACAATTACGATATAACGCATAACGTTGTATAGTATTAGGATATAACGTATAACGTTATATACTATTACGATATATGGTATAACGATATATACTATTACGATATAAGGTGTATCGTTATATAGCAATACGACATATCGTATAACGTTGCATACAATTACGATATTAAGTATAACATTATATAGAACAACGTTGTAAGGTATAACGTAGTATACTATTACGATATATGGTATAACGTTATGCAGCATTACGATATATCGTATAACTTTATTTACTATTACGATATAACGTATAACGATATGTACCAGTGCGATATATGGTATAACGTTATATAATATTACGATATAACGTATAACGTTGTACAGTATTAGGATATAACGTATAACGTTATACAATATTACGATATAGAGTATAACGTTATTTAGTATTACGACATAACGTATAACGGTATGTACCAGTGCGATATATGGTATAACGTTATATACTATTACGATATAACGTATAACGTTATATACTATTACGATATAGAGAGTAACGTTATTTAGTATTACGATTTAACGTATAACAATATGTACCACTACGATATATGGTATAACGTTATATACTATTACGATATAGAGAGTAACGTTATTTAGTATTACGCTTTAACGTATAACAATATGTACCACTACGATATATGGTATAACGTTATATACTATTACGATATAACGTATAACGTTGTATAGTATTAGGATATAAGTTATAGCGTTATATACTGTTACGATATAACGTATAACGTTATATACTATTACGATAAAACGTATAACGTTGTATAGTATTAGGATATAAGGTATAACGTTATATACTGTTACGATATAACGTATAACGTTATATACTATTACGATATAACGTATAACGTTGTATAGTATTAGGATATAACGTATAACGTTATATACTATTACGATATAGAGTATAACGTTATTTAGTATTACGATATAACGTATAACGATATGTACCAGTGCGATATATGGTATAACTTTATATACTATTACGATATAGCGTATAACGTTGTATAGTATTACGATATAACGTATAACGTTGTGTAGTATTAGGATATAACGTATAACGGTATATACTATTACGAAATAGAGTATAACGTTATTTAGTATTACGATATCACGTATAACGTTATATACTATTACGATATAGCGTATAACGTTATATTCTATTACGATATAACGTATAACGTTGTATAGTATTAGGATATAACGTATAACGTTATATACTATTACGATATAGCGTATAACGTTATATAATATTATGATATAACTTATAACGTTGTATAGTATCAGGATATTACGTATAACGTAATATAGCATTACGATATGTCGTATAACGTTATGTAGCATTACGATATACCGTATACCATTATGTACTATTACGATATAACGTATAAGGTTGTATGGTTTTACGATATAGCGTATAACGTTATATACTATTACGATATAAAGTATAACGTTATTTAGTATTACGATATAACGTAGAGCAATATATATCACTACGATAAATGGTATAACGTTATATACTATTTCGACATATAGTATAACGTTGTATAGTGTTACGATATAACGTTATATAGTATTACGTCATAAGGTATAACGTTATGTAGTAGTTCGAAATAACGTATAATGTTATATACAATTACGATATAACGCATAACGTTGCATAGTATTAGCATATAACGTATAACGGTATATTCTATTACGAAGTAAAGTATAACGTTGTATAGTATTGGGATATATCGTATAACGTTATGTACTATTGCGCTATAGAGTATAACGTTATTTAGTATTACAATATAACGTATAACGTTGTATACCATTACAATATAACGTACAACGTTATATACCATTACAATATAACTTATAACGTTATGTAGCATTACGATATATCGTATAACGTTATGTAGCATTACGATATATCGTATAACGTTATATACTATTACGATAGAACATATAACGTTGTATAGTGTTAGGATATAACGTTTAACGTTATATACAATTGCGATATAACGTATAACGTTATTCAGTATTACGATATAACGTATAACATTATATACCATTACGATATAACGTATAACATTATATACCATTACAATATAACTTATAACGTTATGTAGCATTACGATATAGCGTATAACATTATATACTATTACGATATAACGTATAACGTTATATACTATTACGATATAGCGTATAACGTTATATACTATTACGATATAACGTATAACGTTATATTCTATTACGCAATAAAGTATAACGTTGTATAGTATTGGAATATATCGTATAACGTTATATACTATTACGATATAGAGAATAACGTTATTTAGTATTACGATATCACGTATAACGTTGTATAGTATTAGGATATAACGTATAACGTTATATACTATTACGATATAGAGTATAACGTTATTTAGTATTACGATATCACGTATAACGCTATATACCATTACAATATAACGTATAACGCAATATAGCATTACAATATATTTACAATATAGAGTATAACGTTATATACTATTACGATATAGCGTATAACGTTGTATACTATTACGATATAACGTATAACGTTGTGTAGTATTAGGATATAACGTATAACGGTATATACTATTACGATATAGAGTATAACGTTATTTAGTATTACGATATCACGTATAACGTTATATACTATTACGATATAGCGTATAACGTTATATTCTATTACGATATAACGTATAACGTTGTATAGCATTAGGATATAACGTATAACGTTATATAATATTACGATATAACGTATAACGTTGTACAGTATTAGTATATAACGTATAACGTTATATAATATTACGATATAGAGTATAACGTTATTTAGTATTACGATATAACGTATAACGCTATATACCATTACAATATAACGCATAACGTTCTATAGTATTACGATATAACGTATAACGTTATATACTATTACGATATAGAGAGTAATGTTATTTAGTATTACGATATGACATATAACAATATGTACCACTACGATATATGGTATAACGTTATATACTATTACGATATATAGTATAACGTTGTATGGTGATACGATATAACGTTATATAGTATTACATCATAAGGTATAACGTTATATAGTAGTACGAAATAACGTATAACGTTATATACAATTACGATATAACGCAGAACGTTGTATAGCATTTGGATATAACGTATAACGTTAAATACTATTACGATATATAGGATAACGTTATTTTGTATTACGATATAAGGTATAACGATATGTACCACTACGATATATGCTATAACGTTATATACTGTAACGATATAACGTATAAGGTTGAATGGTATTACGATATAACGTATAACGTTATATACTATTACGATATAACGTATACCGTTGTATAGTATTATTATATAACGTATAACGTTGTATACTATTACGATATAAGGCATAACGTTGTATAGTATTAGGATATAACGTATAACGTTATATACTATTACGATATAGCGTATAACGTTGTATAGTATTACGATATAACGTATAACGTTGTGTAGTATTAGGATATAACGTATAACGGTATATACTATTACGAAATAGAGTATACGTTATTTAGTATTACGATATCACGTATAACGTTATATACTATTACGATATAGCGTATAACGTTATATTCTATTACGGTATAACATATAACGTTGTATAGTATTAGGATATAACGTATAACGTTATAAACAATTACGATATAAGGCATAACGTTGTATAGTATTAGGATATAACGTATAACGTTATATACTATTACGATATAGCGTATAACGTTGTATAGTATTACGATATAACGTATAACGTTGTGTAGTATTAGGATATAACGTATAACGGTATATACTATTACGAAATAGAGTATAACGTTATTTAGTATTACGATATCACGTATAACGTTATATACTATTACGATATAGCGTATAACGTTATATTCTATTACGGTATAACGTATAACGTTGTATAGTATTAGGATATAACGTATAACGTTATATACTATTACGATATAACGTATAACGTTGTATAGTATTAGGATATAACGTATAACGTTATATACTATTACGATATAGAGTATAACGTTATTTAGTATTACGATATCACGTATAACGCTATATACCATTACAATATAACGTATAACGCAATATAGCATTACGATATGTCGTATAACGTTATGTAACATTACGATACATCGTATAACGTTAGATACTATTACGATATAACGTATAACGTTGTATAGTATTAGGATATAACGTATAACGTTATATACAATTACGATATAAGGCATAACGTTGTATAGTATTAGGATATAACGTATAACGTTATATACTATTACGATATAGCGTATAACGTTGTATAGTATTACGATATAACGTATAACGTTGTGTAGTATTAGGATATAACTTATAACGTTATATACTATTACGATATAGCGTATAACGTTATATAATATTATGATATAACTTATAACGTTGTATAGTATCAGGATATTACGTATAACGTAATATAGCATTACGATATGTCGTATAACGTTATGTAGCATTACGATATACCGTATACCATTATGTACTATTACGATATAACGTATAAGGTTGTATGGTTTTACGATATAGCGTATAACGTTATATACTATTACGATATAAAGTATAACGTTATTTAGTATTACGATATAACGTAGAACAATATATATCACTACGATAAATGGTATAACGTTATATACTATTTCGACATATAGTATAACGTTGTATAGTGTTACGATATAACGTTATATAGTATTACGTCATAAGGAATAACGTTATGTAGTAGATCGAAATAGCGTATAATGTTATATACAATTACGATATAACGCATAACGTTGCATAGTATTAGCATATAACGTCTAACGGTATATTCTATTACGAAATAAAGTATAACGTTGTATAGTATTGGGATATATCGTATAACGTTATGTACTATTGCGATATAGAGTATAACGTTATTTAGTATTACAATATAACGTATAACGTTGTATACCATTACAATATAACGTACAACGTTATATACCATTACAATATAACTTATAACGTTATGTAGCATTACGATATATCGTATAACGTTATGTAGCATTACGATATATCGTATAACGTTATATACTATTACGATAGAACATATAACGTTGTATAGTATTAGGATATAACGTTTAACGTTATATACAATTGCGATATAACGTATAACGTTATTCAGTATTACGATATAACGTATAACATTATATACCATTACGATATAACGTATAACGTTATATACCATTACAATATAACTTATAACGTTATGTAGCATTACGATATAGCGTATAACATTATATACTATTACGATATAACGTATAACGTTATATACTATTACGATATAGCGTATAACGTTATATACTATTACGATATAGAGAATAACGTTATTTAGTATTACGATATCACGTATAACGTTGTATAGTATTAGGATATAACGTATAACGTTATATACTATTACGATATAGAGTATAACGTTATTTAGTATTACGATATCACGTATAACGCTATATACCATTACAATATAACGTATAACGCAATATAGCATTACGATATGTCGTATAACGTCATGTAGCATTACGGTACATCGTATAACGTTATATACTATTACGATATAACGTATAACGTTGTATAGTATTAGGATATAACGTATAACGTTATATACTATTACGATATAGAGTATAACGTTATTTAGTATTACGATATCACGTATAACGCTATATACCATTACAATATAACGTATAACGCAGTATAGCATTACGATATGTCGTATAACGTTATGTAACATTACGATACATCGTATATCGTTAGATACTATTACGATATAACGTATAACGTTGTATAGTATTAGGATATAACGTATAACGTTATATACTATCACGATATATGGTATTCCGTTATATACTATTACGATATAGAGTATAACGTTACATACTATCAGGATATATAGTATAACGTTGTATGGTGTTACGATATAACGTTATATAATATTACGTTATAACATATAACGTTATATACAATTACGATATAAGGCATAACGTTGTACAGTATTAGGATATAGCGTACAACGTTATATACTATTACGATATAGCGTATAACGTTGTATACTATTACGATATAACGTATGACGTTGTATAGTATTAGGATATAACGTATAACATTATATACTATTACGGTATAACGTATAACGTTGTATAGTATTAGGATATAATGTATAATGTTATATACTATTACGATATAGCGTATAACGTTATATACTATTACGATATAACGTATAACGTTGTATAGTATTAGGATATAACGTATGACGTAATATAGCATTACGATATGTCGTATAACGTTATGTAACATTACGATATACCGTATACCATTATGTACTATTACGATATAACGTATAAGGTTGTATGGTCTTACGATATAGCGTATAACGTTATATACTATTACGATATAACGTATAACGTTATGGCCTATTACTATATAACGTATAACGTTGTATAGAATTAGGATATAACGTATAACGTTGTATAGAATTAGGATATAACGCATAACGTTATATACTATTACGATATAACGTATAACGTTGTATAGTATTAGGATATAACGTATAACGTTATATACTATTACGATATAACGTATAACGTTGTATAGTATTAGGATATAACGTATAACGTTATATACAATTACGATATAAGGCATAACGTTGTATAGTATTAGGATATAACGTATAACGTTATATACTATTACGATATAGCGTATAACGTTGTATACTATTACGATATAACGTATAACGTTGTGTAGTATTAGGATATAACGTATAACGGTATATACTATTACGATATGGAGTATAACGTTATTTAGTATTACGATATCACGTATAACGTTATATACTATTACGATATAGCGTATAACGTTATATTCTATTACGATATAACGTATAACGTTGTATAGTATTAGGATATAACGTATAACGTTATATAATATTACGATATAACGTATAACGTTGTACAGTATTAGTATATAACGTATAACGTTATATAATATTACGATATAGAGTATAACGTTATTTAGTATTACGATATAACGTATAACGCTATATACCATTACAATATAACGCATAACGTTCTATAGTATTACGATATAACGTATAACGTTATATACTATTACGATATAGAGAGTAATGTTATTTAGTATTACGATATGACATATAACAATATGTACCACTACGATATATGATATAACGTTATATACTATTACGATATATAGTATAACGTTGTATGGTGATACGATATAACGTTATATAGTATTACATCATAAGGTATAACGTTATATAGTAGTTCGAAGTAACGTATAATGTTATATACAATTACGATATAACGCATAACGTTGTATAGTATTAGCATATAACGTATAACGTTATATTCTATTACGATATATAGGATAACGTTGTATAGTGTTACGATATAACGTTATCTAGTATTACGTTATAACGTTTAACGTTATATAGTAGTACGAAATAACGTATAACGTTATATACAATTACGATATAACGCAGAACGTTGTATAGCATTTGGATATAACGTATAACGTTAAATACTATTACGATATATTGGATAACGTTATTTTGTAATACGATATAACGTATAACGATATGTACCACTACGATATATGGTATAACGTTATATACTGTAACGATATAACGTATAAGGTTGAATGGTATTACGATATAACGTATAACGTTATATACTATTACGATATAACGTATACCGTTGTATAGTATTATTATATAACGTATAACGTTATATACTATTACGATATAGAGTATAACGTTATTTAGTATTACGATATAACGTATAACGATATGTACCACTACGATATATGGTGTAACGTTATATACTATTACGATATAACGTATAACGTTGTATAGTATTAGGATATAACGTATAACGTTATATACTATAACGATATAGAGTATAACGTTATTTAGTATTACGATATAACGTATAACGATTTGTACCAGTGCGATATATGGTATAACTTTATATACTATTACGATATAACGTATAACGTTGTATAGTATTAGGATATAACGTATAACGTTATATACAATTACGATATAAGGCATAACGTTGTATAGTATTAGGATATAACGTATAACGTTATATACTATTACGATATAGCGTATAACGTTGTATAGTATTACGATATAACGTATAACGTTGTGTAGTATTAGGATATAACGTATAACGGTATATACTATTACGAAATAGAGTATAACGTTATTTAGTATTACGATATCACGTATAACGTTATATACTATTACGATATAGCGTATAACGTTATATTCTATTACGATATAACGTATGACGTTGTATAGTATTAGGATATAACGTATAACGTTATATACTATTACGATATAGCGTATAACGTTATATAATATTATGATATAACTTATAACGTTGTATAGTATCAGGATATTACGTATAACGTAATATAGCATTACGATATGTCGTATAACGTTATGTAGCATTACGATATACCGTATACCATTATGTACTATTACGATATAACGTATAAGGTTGTATGGTTTTACGATATAGCGTATAACGTTATATACTATTACGATATAAAGTATAACGTTATTTAGTATTACGATATAACGTAGAACAATATATATCACTACGATAAATGGTATAACGTTATATACTATTTCGACATATAGTATAACGTTGTATAGTGTTACGATACAACGTTATATAGTATTACGTCATAAGGTATAACGTTATGTAGTAGTTCGAAATAACGTATAATGTTATATACAATTACGATATAACGCATAACGTTGCATAGTATTAGCATATAACGTATAACGGTATATTCTATTACGAAATAAAGTATAACGTTGTATAGTATTGGGATATATCGTATAACGTTATATACAATTGCGGTATAACGTATAACGTTATTCAGTATTACGATATAACGTATAACATTATATACCATTACGATATAACGTATAACGTTATATACCATTACAATATAACTTATAACGTTATGTAGCATTACGATATAGCGTTTAAAATTATATACTATTACGATATAACGTATAACGTTATATACTATTACGATATAACGTATACCGTTGTATAGTATTATTATATAACGTATAACGTTATATACTATTACGATATAGAGTATAACGTTATTTAGTATTACGATATAACGTATAACGATATGTACCACTACGATATATGGTGTAACGTTATATACTATTACGATATAACGTATAACGTTGTATAGTATTAGGATATAATGTATAACGTTATATACTATTACGATATAGAGTATAACGTTATTTAGTATTACGATATAACGTATAACGATATGTACCAGTGCGATATATGGTATAACTTTATATACTATTACGATATAACGTATAACGTTGTATAGTATTAGGATATAACGTATAACGTTATATACAATTACGATATAAGGCATAACGTTGTATAGTATTAGGATATAACGTATAACGTTATATACTATTACGATATAGCGTATAACGTTGTATAGTATTACGATATAACGTATAACGTTGTGTAGTATTAGGATATAACGTATAACGGTATATACTATTACGAAATAGAGTATAACGTTATTTAGTATTACGATATCACGTATAACGTTATATACTATTACGATATAGCGTATAACGTTATATTCTATTACGATATAACGTATAACGTTGTATAGTATTAGGATATAACGTATAACGTTATATACTATTACGATATAGCGTATAACGTTATATAATATTATGATATAACTTATAACGTTGTATAGTATCAGGATATTACGTATAACGTAATATAGCATTACGATATGTCGTATAACGTTATGTAGCATTACGATATACCGTATACCATTATGTACTATTACGATATAACGTATAAGGTTGTATGGTTTTACGATATAGCGTATAACGTTATATAATATTACGATATAAAGTATAACGTTATTTAGTATTACGATATAACGTAGAACAATATATATCACTACGATAAATGGTATAACGTTATATACTATTTCGACATATAGTATAACGTTGTATAGTGTTACGATATAACGTTATATAGTATTACGTCATAAGGTATAACGTTATGTAGTAGTTCGAAATAACGTATAATGTTATATACAATTACGATATAACGCATAACGTTGCATAGTATTAGCATATAACGTATAACGGTATATTCTATTACGAAATAAAGTATAACGTTGTATAGTATTGGAATATATCGTATAACGTTATGTACTATTGCGATATAGAGTATAACGTTATTTAGTATTACAATATAACGTATAACGTTGTATACCATTACAATATAACGTACAACGTTATATACCATTACAATATAACTTATAACGTTATGTTGCATTACGATATATCGTATAACGTTATGTAGCATTACGATATATCGTATAACGTTATATACTATTACGATAGAACATATAACGTTGTATAGTATTAGGATATAACGTTTAACGTTATATACAATTGCGATATAACGTATAACATTATATACCATTACGATATAACGAATAACGTTATATACCATTTCAATATAACTTATAACGTTATGTAGCATTACGATATAGCGTATAACATTATATACTATTACGATATAACGTATAACGTTATATACTATTACGATATAGCGTATAACGTTATATACTATTACGATATATCGTATAACGTTATATTCTATTACGAAATAAAGTATAACGTTGTATAGTATTGGAATATATCGTTTAACGTTATATACTATTACGATATAGAGAATAACGTTATTTAGTATTACGATATCACGTATAACGTTGTATAGTATTAGGATATAACGTATAACGTTATATACTATTACGATATAGAGTATAACGTTATCTAGTATTACGATATCACGTATAACGCTATATACCATTACAATATAACGTATAACGCAATATAGCATTACGATATGTCGTATAACGTTATGTAGCATTACGATACATCGTATAACGTTATATACTATTACGATATAACGTATAACGTTGTACAGTATTAGTATATAACGTATAACGTTATATACTATTACGATATAGAGAGTAATGTTATTTAGTATTACGATATGACATATAACAATATGTACCACTACGATATATGGTATAACGTTATATACTATTACGATATATAGTATAACGTTGTATGGTGATACGATATAACGTTATATAGTATTACATCATATGGTATAACGTTATATAGTAGTTCGAAGTAACGTATAATGTTATATACAATTACGATATAACGCATAACGTTGTATGGTATTAGCATATAACGTATAATGTTATATTCTATTACGATATACAGGATAACGCTGTATAGTGTTACGATATAACGTTATCTAGTATTACGTTATAACGTATAACGTTATATAGTAGTACGAAATAACGTATAACGTTATATACAATTACGATATAACGCAGAACGTTGTATAGCATTTGGATATAACGTATAACGTTAAATACTATTACGATATATAGGATAACGTTATTTTGTATTACGATATAACGTATAACGATATGTACCACTACGATATATGGTATAACGTTATATACTGTAACGATATAACGTATAAGGTTGAATGGTATTACGATATAACGTATAACGTTATATACTATTACGATATAACGTATACCGTTGTATAGTATTATTATATAACGTATAACGTTGTATACTATTACGATATAGAGTATAACGTTATTTAGTATTACGATATAACGTATAACGATATGTACCAGTGCGATATATGGTATAACTTTATATACTATTACGATATAACGTATAACGTTGTATAGTATTAGGATATAGCGTATAACGTTATATACAATTACGATATAAGGCATAACGTTGTATAGTATTAGGATATAACGTATAACGTTATATACTATTACGATATAGCGTATAACGTTGTATAGTATTACGATATAACGTATAACGTTGTGTAGTATTAGGATATAACGTATAACGGTATATACTATTACGAAATAGAGTATAACGTTATTTAGTATTACGATATCACGTATAACGTTATATACTATTACGATATAGCGTATAACGTTATATTCTATTACGATATAACGTATAACATTGTATAGTATTAGGATATAACTTATAACGTTATATACTATTACGATATAGCGTATAACGTTATATAATATTATGATATAACTTATAACGTTGTATAGTATCAGGATATTACGTATAACGTAATATAGCATTACGATATGTCGTATAACGTTATGTAGCATTACGATATACCGTATACCATTATGTACTATTACGATATAACGTATAAGGTTGTATGGTTTTACGATATAGCGTATAACGTTATATACTATTACGATATAAAGTATAACGTTATTTAGTATTACGATATAACGTAGAACAATATATATCACTACGATAAATGGTATAACGTTATATACTATTTCGACATATAGTATAACGTTGTATAGTGTTACGATATAACGTTATATAGTATTACGTCAGAAGGAATAACGTTATGTAGTAGATCGAAATAACGTATAATGTTATATACAATTACGATATAACGCATAACGTTGCATAGTATTAGCATATAACGTCTAACGGTATATTCTATTACGAAATAAAGTATAACGTTGTATAGTATTGGGATATATCGTATAACGTTATGTACTATTGCGATATAGAGTATAACGTTATTTAGTATTACAATATAACGTATAACGTTGTATACCATTACAATATAACGTACAACGTTATATACCATTACAATATAACTTATAACGTTATGTAGCATTACGATATATCGTATAACGTTATGTAGCATTACGATATATCGTATAACGTTATATACTATTACGATAGAACATATAACGTTGTATAGTATTAGGATATAACGTTTAACGTTATATACAATTGCGATATAACGTATAACGTTATTCAGTATTACGATATAACGTATAACATTATATACCGTTACGATATAACGTATAACGTTATATACCATTACAATATAACTTATAACGTTATGTAGCATTACGATATAGCGTATAACATTATATACTATTACGATATAACGTATAACGTTATATACTATTACGATATAGCGTATAACGTTATATACTATTACGATATAGAGAATAACGTTATTTAGTATTACGATATCACGTATAACGTTGTATAGTATTAGGATATAACGTATAACGTTATATACTATTACGATATAGAGTATAACGTTATTTAGTATTACGATATCACGTATAACGCTATATACCATTACAATATAACGTATAACGCAATATAGCATTACGATATGTCGTATGACGTTATGTAGCATTACGATACATCGTATAACGTTATATACTATTACGATATAACGTATAACGTTGTATAGTATTAGGATATAACGTATAACGTTATATACTATTACGATATAACGTATAACGTTGTATAGTATTAGGATATAACGTATAACGTTATATACTATTACGATATAGAGTATAACGTTATTTAGTATTACGATATCACGTATAACGCTATATACCATTACAATATAACGTATAACGCAATATAGCATTACGATATGTCGT
This sequence comes from Bombus affinis, assembly GCF_024516045.1. Lineage (NCBI taxonomy): Eukaryota > Metazoa > Arthropoda > Insecta > Hymenoptera > Apidae > Bombus > Bombus affinis. The sequence goes on from NC_066344.1 coordinate 13,743,694, forward strand.
ATAACGTTATGTAACATTACGATACATCGTATAACGTTAGATACTATTACGATATAACGTATAACGTTGTATAGTATTAGGATATAACGTATAACGTTATATACTATCACGATATATGGTATTCCGTTATATACTATTACGATATAGAGTATAACGTTACATACTATCAGGATATATAGTATAACGTTGTATGGTGTTACGATATAACGTTATATAATATTACGTTATAACATATAACGTTATATACAATTACGATATAAGGCATAACGTTGTACAGTATTAGGATATAGCGTACAACGTTATATACTATTACGATATAGCGTATAACGTTGTATACTATTACGATATAGCGTATGACGTTGTATAGTATTAGGATATAACGTATAACATTATATACTATTACGGTATAACGTATAACGTTGTATAGTATTAGGATATAATGTATAATGTTATATACTATTACGATATAGCGTATAACGTTATATACTATTACGATATAACGTATAACGTTGTATAGTATTAGGATATAACGTATGACGTAATATAGCATTACGATATGTCGTATAACGTTATGTAACATTACGATATACCGTATACCATTATGTACTATTACGATATAACGTATAAGGTTGTATGGTCTTACGATATAGCGTATAACGTTATATACTATTACGATATAACGTATAACGTTATGTACTATTACTATATAACGTATAACGTTGTATAGAATTAGGATATAACGTATAACGTTGTATAGAATTAGGATATAACGCATAACGTTATATACTATTACGATATAACGTATAACGTTGTATAGTATTAGTATATAACGTATAACGTTATATACTATTACGATATAACGTATAACGTTGTATAGTATTAGGATATAACGTATAACGTTATATACAATTACGATATAAGGCATAACGTTGTATAGTATTAGGATATAACGTATAACGTTATATACTATTACGATATAGCGTATAACGTTGTATACTATTACGATATAACGTATAACGTTGTGTAGTATTAGGATATAACGTATAACGGTATATACTATTACGATATAGAGTATAACGTTATTTAGTATTACGATATCACGTATAACGTTATATACTATTACGATATAGCGTATAACGTTATATTCTATTACGATATAACGTATAACGTTGTATAGTATTAGGATATAACGTATAACGGTATATACTATTACGAAATAGAGTATAACGTTATTTAGTATTAGGATATAACGTATAACGTTATATACTATTACGATATAGCGTATAACGTTATATTCTATTACGATATAACGTATAACGTTGTATAGTATTAGGATATAACGTATAACGTTATATACTATTACGATATAGCGTATAACGTTATATAATATTATGATATAACTTATAACGTTGTATAGTATCAGGATATTACGTATAACGTAATATAGCATTACGATATGTCGTATAACGTTATGTAGCATTACGATATACCGTATACCATTATGTACTATTACGATATAACGTATAAGGTTGTATGGTTTTACGATATAGCGTATAACGTTATATACTATTACGATATAAAGTATAACGTTATTTAGTATTACGATATAACGTAGAACAATATATATCACTACGATAGATGGTATAACGTTATATACTATTTCGACATATAGCATAACGTTGTATAGTGTTACGATACAACGTTATATAGTATTACGTCATAAGGTATAACGTTATGTAGTAGTTCGAAATAACGTATAATGTTATATACAATTACGATATAACGCATAACGTTGCATAGTATTAGCATATAACGTATAACGGTATATTCTATTACGAAATAAAGTATAACGTTGTATAGTATTGGGATATATCGTATAACGTTATATACAATTGCGATATAACGTATAACGTTATTCAGTATTACGATATAACGTATAACATTATATACCATTACGATATAACGTATAACGTTATATACCATTACAATATAACTTATAACGTTATGTAGCATTACGATATAGCGTTTAAAATTATATACTATTACGATATAACGTATAACGTTATATACTATTACGATATAGCGTATAACGTTATATACTATTACGATATAACGTATAACGTTATATTCTATTACGAAATATAGTATAACGTTGTATAGTATTGGAATATATCGTATAACGTTATATACTATTACGATATAGAGAATAACGTTATTTAGTATTACGATATCACGTATAACGTTGTATAGTATTAGGATATAACGTATAACGTTATATACTATTACGATATAGAGTATAACGTTATTTAGTATTGCGATATCACGTATAACGCTATATACCATTACAATATAACGTATAACGCAATATAGCATTACGATATGTCGTATAACGTTATGTAGCATTACGATACATCGTATAACGTTATATACTATTACGATATAACGTATAACGTTGTATAGTATTAGGATATAACGTATAACGTTATATACTATTACGATATAACGTATAACGTTGTATAGTATTAGGATATAACGTATAACGTTATATACTATTACGATATAGAGTATAACGTTATTTAGTATTACGATATCACGTATAACGCTATATACCATTACAATATAACGTATAACGCAATACAGCATTACGATATGTCGTATAACGTTATGTAACATTACGATACATCGTATAACGTTAGATACTATTACGATATAACGTATAACGTTGTATAGTATTAGGATATAACGTATAACGTTATATACTATTACGATATATGGTATTCCGTTATATACTACTACGATATATAGTATAACGTTGTATGGTGTTACGATATAACGTTATATAATATTACGATATAGCGTATAACATTATATACTATTGCGATATAACGCATATCATTGTACAGTATTAGGTTATAACGTATAACGTTATATAATATTACGATATAACGTATAACGTTGTACAGTATCAGTATATAACGTATAACGTTATATAATATTACGATATAGAGTATAACGTTATTTAGTATTACGATATAACGTATAACGCTATATACCATTACAATATAACGCATAACGTTCTATAGTATTACGATATAACGTATAACGTTATATACTATTACGATATAGAGAGTAATGTTATTTAGTATTACGATATGACATATAACAATATGTACCACTACGATATATGATATAACGTTATATACTATTACGATATATAGTATAACGTTGTATGGTGATACGATATAACGTTATATAGTATTACATCATAAGGTATAACGTTATATAGTAGTTCGAAGTAACGTATAATGTTATATACAATTACGATATAACGCATAACGTTGTATAGTATTAGCATATAACGTATAACGTTATATTCTATTACGATATATAGGATAACGTTGTATAGTGTTACGATATAACGTTATCTATTATTACGTTATAACGTTTAACGTTATATAGTAGTACGAAATAACGTATAACGTTATATACAACTACGATATAACGCAGAACGTTGTATAGCATTTGGATATAACGTATAACGTTAAATACTATTACGATATATTGGATAACGTTATTTTGTAATACGATATAACGTATAACGATATGTACCACTACGATATATGGTATAACGTTATATACTATTACGATATAACGTATAACGTTGTATAGTATTAGGATATAACGTATAACGTTATATACTATTACGATATAACGTATAACGTTGTATAGTATTAGGATATAACGTATAACGTTATATACTATTACGATATAACGTATAACGTTGTATAGTATTAGGATATAACGTATAACGTTATATACTATTACGATATAACGTATAACGTTGTATAGTATTAGGATATAACGTATAACGTTATAAACTATTACGATATATGGTATAACGTTATATACTATTACGATATATAGTATAACATTGTATGGCGTTACGATATAACGTATAACGATGTATAGTATTAGGATATAACGTATAACGTTATATACTATTACGATATATGGTATAACGTTATATACTATTACGATATAACATATAAAGTTGTATAGTATTTGGATATAAGGTATAACGTTATATACTATTACGATGTAACGTATAACGTTGTATAGTATTAGGATATAAGGTATAACGTTATATACTCTTACGATATAACGTATAACGTTATATACTATTACGAAATAACGTGTAACGTTGTATAGTATTAGGATATAAGGTATAACGTTATATACTATTACGATGTAACGTATAACGTTGTATAGTATTAGGATATAAGGTATAACGTTATATACTCTTACGATATAACGTATAACGATATATACTATTACGGTATAACGTATAACGTTGTATAGTATTGGGATATAACGTATAACGTTATATACTATTACGATGTAACGTATAACGTTATATACTATTACGATGTAATGTATAACGTTGTATAGTATTACGATATAAGGTATAACGTTATATACTATTACGATATAACGTATAACGTTGTATAGTATTAGGATATAACGTATAACGTTATATACTATTACAATATAACGTATCACGTTGTATGGTATTAGGATATAACGTATAACGTTATATACTATTACGATATAGCGTATAACGTTGTATACTATTACGATATAACGTATAAGGTTGTATGGTATTACGATATAGCGAATATCGTTATATACTATTACGATATAAGCGTATAACGTTGTACAGTATAACGTTGTATAACGCTGTATAGTATTAGGATATAGCGTATAACGTTATATACTATTACGATATAGCGTATAACGTTGTATACTATTACGATATAACGTATAACCATGTATAGCATTAGGATATAACGTATAACGTTATTTAGTATTACGATATAACGTATAACGATATATACCATTACAATATAGCGTATAACGTTATATACCATTACAATATAACGTATATCGTAATATAGCATTACGATATATCGTATAACGTTGTATAGTATTAGGATATAACGTATAAAGTTATATACTATTACGATATAACGTATAACGTTGTATAGTATTAGGATATAACGTGTAACGTTATATACTATTACGATATAGAGTATAATGTTATTTAGTATTGCGATATAACGTATAACGCTATATACCATTACAATATAACGTATAACGTAATAGCGCAATACGATATGTCGTATAACGTTATGTAGCATTACGATATACCGTATAACATTATGTACTCTTAGGATATAACGTATAAGGTCGTATGGTATTAGGATATAACGTATAACGTTATATACTATTACGATATATGGTATAACGTTATATACTATTTCGATGTATAGTATAACGTTGTATGGCGTTACGATATAACGTTATACACAATTACGATATAAGGCATGACGTTGTATAGTATTAGGATATAACGTATAACGTTATATACTATTACGATATATGGTATAACGTTATATACTGTTAGGATATATAGTGTAACGTTGTATAGTGTTACGATATAACGTTATATAATATTACGTTATAACGTATAACGTTATATACAATTACGATATAAGGCATAACGTTGTATAGTATTAGGATATAACGTATAACGTTATATACTATTACGATATAACGTATAACGTTGTATAGTATTAGGATATAACGTATAACATTATATACTATTACGATACAGAGTATAACGTTATTTAGTATTACGATATCGCGTATAACGCTATATTCCATTATAATATAACGTATAACGTAATATAGCATTATGATATGTCGTATAACGTTATGTAGCATTACGATATACCGTATAACGTTGTATAGTATTAGGATCTAACGTATAACGTTATATACTATTCCGGTATAACGTTTAACGTTGTATAGTATTAGGATATAACTTATAACGTTATATACTATTACGATATAGAGTTTAACGTCATTTAGTATTACGATATAACGTATAACGTTGTATAGTATTAGGATATAACGTATAACGTTACATACTATTACGATATAGATTATAACGTTATTTAGTATTACAATATCACGTATAACGCTATATACCATTACAATATAACGTATAACGTAATAGCGCAATACGATATGTCGTATAACGTTATGTAGCATTACGATACACCGTATAACATTATGTACTATTAAGATATAACGTATAAGGTTGTATGGTATTACGATATAGCGTATAACGTTATATACCATTACAATATAACGTATAACGTAATATAGCATTACGATATATCGTATAACGTTGTATAGTATTAGGATCTAACGTATAACGTTATATACTATTCCGGTATAAAGTTTAACGTTGTATAGTATTAGGATATAACTTATAACTTTATATACTATTACGATATAGGGTATAACGTTATTTAGTATTGCGATATAACGTACAACGCTATATACCATAACAGTATAACGCATAACGTTCTATAGTATTACGATATAATGTAAAACGTTGTATACTATTAGGATATAGCGTATAACGTTGCATAGTATTAGGATATAACGTATAATGTTATATACTATTACGATATATGGTATAACGTTATATACTATTACGATATATAGTATAACGTTGTATGGTGTTACGATATAACGTTATATAATATTACGTTATAACGTATAACGTTATATACAATTACGATATAAGGCATAACGTTGTATAGTATTAGGATATAACGTATAATGTTATATACTATTACGATATATGGTGTAACGTTATATACTATTACGATATAACGTATAACGTTGTATATTATTAGGATATAACGTATAACGTTATATACTATTACGATATAACGTATAACGTTGCATAGTATTAGGATATAACGTATAACGTTATGTACTATTACGATATAGGGTATAACGTTACTTAGTATTGCGATATAACGTACAACGCTATATACCATAACAGTATAACGTATAACGTTCTATAGTATTTGGATATAACGTATAACGTTATATATTATTACGATATAGCGTATAACGTTGCATAGTATTAGGATATAACGTATAACGTTGTACAGTATTAGGATATAACGTATAACAATATATACTATTAGGATATAGAGTATAAAGTTATTTAGTATTACGATATCACGTATAACGCTATGTACCATTATAATATAACGTATAACGTATTATAGCATTACGATATGTCGTATAACGTTATGTAGCATTACGATATACCGTATAACATTACGTACTATTAAGATGTAACGTATAAGGTTGTATGGTATTACAATATAGCGTATAACGTTATATACCATTACAATATAACGTATAACGTAATATAGCATTACGATATATCGTATAACGTTGTATAGTATTAGGATCTAACGTATAACGTTATATACTATTCCGGTATAACGTATAACGTTGTATAGTATTAGGATATAACGTATAACGTTATGTACTATTACGATATAGCGTATAACGTTGTATACTATTACGATATAACTAATAACGTTATATACTATTACGATATAACGTATAACGTTGTATAGTATTAGGATCTAACGTATAACGTTATATACTATTCCGGTATAACGTATAACGTTGTATAGTATTAGGATATAACGTATAACGTTATATACTATTACGATATAGGGTATAACGTTATTTAGTATTGCGATATAACGTATAACGATATGTATCAGTACAATATATGGTATGACGTTATATACTATGACGATATAGCGTATAACGTTATATACTATTACGATATATGGTATAACGTTGTATAGTATTAGGATATAACGTATAACGTTATATACTATTACGATATAGAGTATAACGATATTTAGTATTACGATATAACGTATAACGATATGTACCAGTACGATATATGGTATAACGTTATATACTATTACGATATAACGTATAACGTTGTATAGTTTTAGGATATAACGTATAACATTATATACTATTAGGATATAGAGTATAAAGTTATTTAGTATTACGATATCACGTATAACGCTATGTACCATTATAATATAACGTATAACGTATTATAGCATTACGATATGTCGTATAACGTTATGTAGCATTACGATATAGCGTAGAACGATATATACCACTACGATATATGGTATAACGTTATATACTATTACGATATATAGTATAACGTTGTATAGTGTTACGATATAACGTTATATAGTATTACGACATAGGGTATAACGTTATATAGTATTACGACATAGGGTATAACGTTATATAGTAGTTCGAAATAACGTATAATGTTATATACAATTACGATATAACGCATAACGTTGTATAGTATTAGCATATAACGTATAACGTTATATTCTATTACGAAATAAAGTATAACGTTGTATAGTATTGGGATATATCGTATAACGTTATATACTATTACGATATAGAGTATAACGTTATTTAGTATTACGATATCACGTATAAAGCTACATACCATTACAATATAACGTATAACGTAATATGGCATTACGATATGTCGTATAACGTTATGTAGCATTACGATATACCGTATAACATTATGTACTATTAAGATATAACGTATAAGGTTGTATGGTATTACGATATAGCGTATAACGTCATATACCATTACAATATAACGTACAACGTAATATAGCATTACGATATATCGTATAACGTTGTATAGTATTAGGATATATCGTATAACGTCGTATACTATTACGGTATAACGTATAACGTTGTATAGTATTAGGATATAACGTATAAAGTTATATACTATGATGATATAGAGTATAACGTTTTTTAGTATTGCGATATAACGTATAACGTTATATACTATTACGATATAGCCTGTAACGTTGTATACTATTACGATATAGCCTGTAACGTTGTATACTATTACGATATAACGTATAAGGTTGCATAGTATTAGGATATAACGTAAGACGTTATATACTATTACGATACATGGTATAACGATATATACTATTACGATATATAGTATAACGTTGTATGGTGTTACGATATAACGTTATATAATATTACGTTATAACGTATAACGTTATATACAATTACAATATAAGGCATAAAGTTGTATAGTATTAGGATATAACGCATAACGTTGTATAGTATTAGGATATAACGTATAACGTTATATACCATTACAATATAACGTATAACGATATATACCATTACAATATAACGTATAACGTAATATAGCATTACGATATATCGTATATCGTTATGTAGCATTGCGATATAACGTATGACGTTATATACTATTACGATATAACGTATAACGTTATATACTATTACGATATAGCCTGTAACGTTGTATACTATTACGATATAACGTATAAGGTTGTATAGTATTAGGATATAACGTAAGACGTTATATACTATTACGATACATGGTATAACGATATATACTATTACGATATATAGTATAACGTTGTATGGTGTTACGATATAACGTTATATAATATTACGTTATAACGTATAACGTTATATACAATTACGATATTAAGGCATAACGTTGTATTGTGATAGGATATAACGTATAACGTTATATACTATTACGATATAGAGTATAACGTTATTTAGTATTACGATATAACGTATAACGATATGTATCAGTACAATATATGGTATAACGTTATATGCTATTACGATATAGCGTATAACGTTATATAGTATTAGGATATAATGTATGACGTTATATACTATTACGATATAACGTATAACGTTATATACTATTACGATATAGCCTATAACGTTGCATACTATTACGATATAACGTATAAGGTTGTATAGTATTAGGATATAACGTAAGACGTTATATACTATTACGATATAACGTATAACGTTGTATAGTAAAACGATATAACGTAGAACGATATATACCACTACGATATATGGTATAACGCTATATACTATTACGATATATAGTATAACGTTGTATAGTGTTACGATATAACGTTATATAGTATTACGTCATAGGTTATAACGTAATATAGTAGTTCGAAATAACGTATAATGTTACATACAATTACGATATAACGCATAACGTTATATAGTATTAGCATATAACGTATAACGTTTTATTCTATTACGAAATAAAGTATAATGTTGTATAGTATTGGGATATATCGTATAACGTTATATACTATTGCGATATAGGGTATAACGTTATATACTATTACGATATATAGTATAACGTTGTATGATGTTACGATATAACGTCATATAATATTACAATATAACGTATAACGTTGTATAGTATTAGGATATAATGCATAACGTTGTATACTGTTAGGATATAACGTATAACGTTATATACTATTGCGATTTAACGTATACCGTTGTATAGTATTACGATATAACGTATAACGTTATATACTATTACGATATATGGTGTAACGTTATATACTATTGCGATTTAACGTATACCGTTGTATAGTATTACGATATAACGTATAACGTTATATACTATTACGATATATGGTGTAACGTTATATACTATTACGATATATAGTATAACGTTGTATGATGTTACGATATAACGTCATATAATATTACAATATAACGTATAACGTTGTATAGTATTAGGATATAATGCATAACGTTGTATACTGTTAGGATATAACGTATAACGTTATATACTATTGCGATTTAACGTATACCGTTGTATAGTATTACGATATAACGTATAACGTTATATACTATTACGATATATGGTGTAACGTTATATACTATTACGATATATAGTATAACGTTGTATGATGTTACGATATAACGTTATATAATATTACGTTATAACGTATAACGTTATATACAATTACGATATAAGGCATAACGTTGTATAGTATTAGCATATATAGCGTATAACGTTTTATTTTATTACGAAATAAAGTATAACGTTGTATAGTATTAGGATATTACGTATAGCGTTATATACTATTACGATTTAGCGTATGACGTTATATACTATTACGATATAACGTATAACGTTGTATAGTATTAGGATATAACGTATGACGTTATATACTATTACGATATAACGTATAACGTTGTATAGTATTATGATATCACGTATAACGCTATATGCCACTACGATGTATGGTATAACGTTATATACTATTACGATATATAGTATAACGTTGTATAGTGTTACGATATAACGTTATATAGTATTACGTCATAGGGTATAACGTTATATAGTAGTTCGAAATAACGTATAATGTTACATACAATTACGATATAACTCATAACGTTGTATATTATTAGCATATAACGTATAACGTTTTATTCTATTACGAAATAAAGTATAACGTTGTATAGTATTGGGATATATCGTATAACGTTATATACTATTGCGATATAGGGTATAACGTTATTTAGAATTACGATATAACGTATAACGTTATGTACCATTACAATATAACGTATAACGTTATATACCATTACAATATAACGTCTAACGTAATATAGCATTACGATATATCGTATAACGATATGTACCAATACGATATATGGTATAACGTCATATAATATTACAATATAACGTATAACGTTGTATAGTATTAGGATATAATGCATAACGTTGTATACTGTTAGGATATAACGTATAACGTTATATACTATTGCGATTTAACGTATACCGTTGTATAGTATTACGATATAACGTATAACGTTATATACTATTACGATATATGGTGTAACGTTATATACTATTACGATATATAGTATAACGTTGTATGATGTTACGATATAACGTTATATAATATTACGTTATAACGTATAACGTTATATACAATTACGATATAAGGCATAACGTTGTATAGTATTAGCATATACAGCGTATAACGTTTTATTTTATTACGAAATAAAGTATAACGTTGTATAGTATTAGGATATTACGTATAGCGTTATATACTATTACGATTTAGCGTATGACGTTATATACTATTACGATATAACGTATAACGTTGTATAGTATTAGGATATAACGTATAACGTTATGTACTATTACGATATAACGTATAACGTTGTATAGTATTAGGATATAACGTAAAACGTTATTTACTATTACGATATATGGTATAACGTTATATACTATTACGATATGTAGTATAATGTTGTATGGTGTTACGATATAACGTATAACGTTGTATAGTATTAGGATATAACGTATAATGTTATATACTATTACGATAAACAGTATAACGTTATTTAGTATTGCGATATAACGCATAACGCTATATACCATTACAGTATAACGCATAACGTTCTGTAGTATTACGATAAAACGTATAACGTTGTATAGTCTTAGGATACAACGTATAACGTTATATGCTATTACGATATATGGTGTAGCGTTATATACTATTACGATATGTAGTATAATGTTGTATGGTGTTACGATATAACGTATAACGTTGTATACTATTACGATATAGCGTATAACGTTGTATAGTATTACAATATAACGTATAACGTTATATACTATTACGATATAGCGTATAACGTTATATAATATTACGATATAGCGTATAACGTTATATACTATTACGATATAACGTATAACGTTGTATACTAGTAGGATATAACGTATAACGTTATATACTATTACGATTTAACGTATAACGTTGTATAGTATTACAATATAACGTATAACGTTATATACTATTACGATATAGCGTATAACGTTATATACTATTACGATATAGCGTATAACGTTATATACTATTACGATATAACGTATAACGTTGTATAGTATTAGGATATAACGTATGACGTTATATACTATTACGATATAACGTATAACGTCGTATATTATTAGGATATAACGTATAACGTTATGTACTATTACGATATAACGTATAACGTTATATACTATTACGATATAACGTATAACGTTGTATACTATTACGATATAGCGTATAACGTTGTATAGTATTACAATATAACGTATAACGTTATATACTATTACGATATAGCGTATAACGTTATATACTATTACGATATAGCGTATAACGTTATATACTATTACGATATAACGTATAACGTTGTATACTAGTAGGATATAACGTATAACGTTATATAATATTACGATTTAACGTATAACGTTGTATAGTATTACAATATAACGTATAACGTTATATACTATTACGATATAGCGTATAACGTTATATACTATTACGATATAGCGTATAACGTTATATACTATTACGATATAACGTATAACGTTGTATAGTATTAGGATATAACGTATGACGTTATATACTATTACGATATAACGTATAACGTCGTATATTATTAGGATATAACGTATAACGTTATGTACTATTACGATATAACGTATAACGTTGTATAGTATTAGGATATAACGTAAAACGTTATATACTATTACGATATATGGTATAACGTTATATACTATTACGATATATACTATAACGTTGTATGGTGTTACGATATAACGTTATATAATATTACGTTATAACGTATAACGTTATATACAAATACGATATAAGGCATAACGTTGTATAGTATGAGGATACAACGTATAACGTTATATACTATTACGATATATGGTGTAACGTTATATACTATTGCGATATATAGTATAACGTTGTATGGTGTTACGATATAACGTTATATAATATTACGTTATTACGTATAACGTTATACACAATTACGATATAAGGCATAACGTTGTATAGTATTAGGATATAACGTATAACGTTATATACTATTACGATATAGCGTATAACGTTGTATACTATTACGATATAAGGCATAACGTTGCATAGTATTAGGATATAACGTATAACGTTATATACTGTTACGATATAACGTATAACGTTGTATAGTATTAGGATATAACGTATAACGTTATATACTATTACGATATAGCGTATAACGTTGTATACTATTACGATATAAGGCATAACGTTGCATAGTATTAGGATATAACGTATAACGTTATATACTGTTACGATATAACGTATAACGTTGTATAGTATTAGGATATAACGTATAACGTTATGTAGTATTAGGATATAACGTATAACGTTGTATAGTATTAGGATATAACGTAAAACGTTATTTACTATTACGATATATGGTATAACGTTATATACTATTACGATATATAGTATAACGTTGTATGGTGTTACGATATAACGATATATAATATTACGTTATAACGTATAACGTTATATACAATTACGATATAAGGTATAACGTTGTATAGTATGAGGATATAACGTATAACGTTATGTACTATTACGATATAACGTAAAACGTTGTATAGTATTAGGATATAGCTTAAAACGTTATTTACTATTACGATATATGGTATAACGTTATATACTATTACGATATATAGTATATCGTTTTATGGTGTTACGATATAACGTTATATAATATTACGTTATAACGTATAACGTTATATACAATTACGATATAAGGCATAACGTTGTATAGTATGAGGATATAACGTATAACGTTATATACTATTGCGATATATGGAATAACGTTATATACTATTACGATATAACGTATAACTTCATATACTATTACGATATAGAGTATAACGTTATTTAGTATTACGATATAACGTAGAACGATATATACCACTACGATATAGGGTATAACGTTATATCCTATTACGATATATAGTATAACGTTGTATAGTGTTACGATACAACGTTATATAGTATTACGTCATAGGGTATAACGTTATATAGTAGTTCGAAATAACGTATAATATTATAAACAATTACGATATAACGCATAACGTTGTATAGTATTAGGATATTACGTATAACGTTATATACTATTACGATACAGCGTATAACGTTATATACTATTACGATATAACGTATAACGTTCTATAGTATTAGGATATAACGTATAACGTTATATACTATTACGATATAGCGTATAACGTTATATACTATTACGATATAACGTATAACGTTGTATAGTATTAGGATATAACGTATGACGTTATATACTATTACGATATAACGTATAACGTTGTATAGTATTAGGATATAACGTATAACGGTATATACTATTACGATATAGAGTATAACGTTATTTAGTATTACGATATCACGTATAACGCTATATACCACTACGATGTATGGTATAACGTTATATACTATTACGATATATAGTATAACGTTGTATAGTGTTACGATATAACGTTATATACTATTACGTCATAGGGTATAACGTCATATAGTAGTTCGAAATAACGTATAATGTTACATACAATTACGCTATAACTCATAACGTTGTATAGTATTAGCATATAACGTATAACGTTTTATTCTATTACGAAATAAAGTATAACGTTGTATAGTATTGGGATATATCGTATAACGCTATATACTATTGCGATATAGGGTATAACGTTATTTAGAATTACGATATAACGTATAACGTTATGTACCATTACAATATAACGTATAACGTTATATACCATTACAATATAACGTCTAACGTAATATAGCATTACGATATATCGTATAACGATATGTACCAATACGATATATGGTATAACGTCATATAATATTACGATATAACGTATAACGTTGTATAGTATTAGGATATAATGCATAACGTTGTATACTATTAGGATATAACGTATGACGTTATATACTATTGCGATTTAACGTATACCGTTGTATAGTATTACGATATAACGTATAACGTTATATACTATTACGATATATGGTGTAACGTTATATACTATTACGATATATAGTATAACGTTGTATGGTGTTACGATATAACGTTATATAATATTACGTTATAACGTATAACGTTATACACAATTACGATATAAGGCATAACGTTGTATAGTATTAGGATATAACGTATAACGTTATATTCTATTACGATATAATGTATAACGTTGTATACTATTAGGATATAACGTATAACGTTATATACTATTGCGATTTAACGTATACCGTTGTATAGTATTACGATATAACGTATAACGTTATATGATATTACGTTATATGGTGTAACGTTATATACTATTACGATATATAGTATAGCGTTGTATGGTGTTACGATATAACGTTATATAATATTACGTTATATCGTATAACGTTATACACAATTACGGTATAAGGCATAACGTTGTATAGTATTAGGATATAACGTATAACGTTATATACTATTACGATATAATGCATAACGTTATATACTATTGCGATTTAACGTATAACGATATGTACCAGTACGATATATGGTATAACGTTATATACTATTACGATATAACGTATAACGTAATATAGCATTACGATATATCGTATAACGCTATGTAGCATTACGATATATAGTTTAACGTTATGTACTATTACGATACAACGTATAACGTTGTATAGTATTAGGATATAACGTATAACGTTATATACTATTATGATATATGGTATAACAACGTTATATACTATTACGATATATACTATAACGTTGTATGGTGTTACGATATAACGTTATATAATATTACGTTATATCGTATAACGTTATATACGATTACGATATAGCGTATAACGTTGTATACTATTACGATATAACGTATAACGTTATATACTATTACGATATAACGTATAACGTAATATAGCATTACGATATATCGCATAACGTTATGTAGCATTACGATATATCGTTTAACGTTGTGTACTATTACGATACAACGTATAACGTTGTATAGTATTAGGATATAACGTATAACGTTAGATACTATTACGATATAGAGTATAACGTTATATACTATTACGATATAGCGTATAACGTTATATACTATTACGATATAGCGTATAACGTTATATACTATTACGATATCACGTATAACGTTGTATAGTATTAGGATATAACGTATGACGTTATATACTATTACGATATAACGTATAACGTCGTATATTATTAGGATATAACGTATAACGTTATGTACTATTACGATATAACGTATAACGTTATATACTATTACGATATAACGTATAACGTTGTATACTATTACGATATAGCGTATAACGTTGTATAGTATTACAATATAACGTATAACGTTATATACTATTACGATATAGCGTATAACGTTATATACTATTACGATATAGCGTACAACGTTATATACTATTACGATATAACGTATAACGTTGTATACTAGTAGGATATAACGTATAACGTTATATACTATTACGATTTAACGTATAACGTTGTATAGTATTACAATATAACGTATAACGTTATATACTATTACGATATAGCGTATAACGTTATATACTATTACGATATAGCGTATAACGTTATATACTATTACGATATAACGTATAACGTTGTATAGTATTAGGATATAACGTATGACGTTATATACTATTACGATATAACGTATAACGTCGTATATTATTAGGATATAACGTATAACGTTATGTACTATTACGATATAACGTATAACGTTGTATAGTATTAGGATATAACGTAAAACGTTATATACTATTACGATATATGGTATAACGTTATATACTATTACGATATATACTATAACGTTGTATGGTGTTACGATATAACGTTATATAATATTACGTTATAACGTATAACGTTATATACAAATACGATATAAGGCATAACGTTGTATAGTATGAGGATACAACGTATAACGTTATATACTATTACGATATATGGTGTAACGTTATATACTATTGCGATATATAGTATAACGTTGTATGGTGTTACGATATAACGTTATATAATATTACGTTATTACGTATAACGTTATACACAATTACGATATAAGGCATAACGTTGTATAGTATTAGGATATAACGTATAACGTTATATACTATTACGATATAGCGTATAACGTTGTATACTATTACGATATAAGGCATAACGTTGCATAGTATTAGGATATAACGTATAACGTTATATACTGTTACGATATAACGTATAACGTTGTATAGTATTAGGATATAACGTATAACGTTATATACTATTACGATATAGCGTATAACGTTGTATACTATTACGATATAAGGCATAACGTTGCATAGTATTAGGATATAACGTATAACGTTATATACTGTTACGATATAACGTATAACGTTGTATAGTATTAGGATATAACGTATAACGTTATGTAGTATTAGGATATAACGTATAACGTTGTATAGTATTAGGATATAACGTAAAACGTTATTTACTATTACGATATATGGTATAACGTTATATACTATTACGATATATAGTATAACGTTGTATGGTGTTACGATATAACGATATATAATATTACGTTATAACGTATAACGTTATATACAATTACGATATAAGGTATAACGTTGTATAGTATGAGGATATAACGTATAACGTTATGTACTATTACGATATAACGTAAAACGTTGTATAGTATTAGGATATAGCTTAAAACGTTATTTACTATTACGATATATGGTATAACGTTATATACTATTACGATATATAGTATATCGTTTTATGGTGTTACGATATAACGTTATATAATATTACGTTATAACGTATAACGTTATATACAATTACGATATAAGGCATAACGTTGTATAGTATGAGGATATAACGTATAACGTTATATACTATTGCGATATATGGAATAACGTTATATACTATTACGATATAACGTATAACTTCATATACTATTACGATATAGAGTATAACGTTATTTAGTATTACGATATAACGTAGAACGATATATACCACTACGATATAGGGTATAACGTTATATCCTATTACGATATATAGTATAACGTTGTATAGTGTTACGATATAACGTTATATAGTATTA
This sequence comes from Bombus affinis, assembly GCF_024516045.1. NCBI lineage: Eukaryota > Metazoa > Arthropoda > Insecta > Hymenoptera > Apidae > Bombus > Bombus affinis. The sequence goes on from NC_066344.1 coordinate 13,762,490, forward strand.
CGTCATAGGGTATAACGTTATATAGTAGTTCGAAATAACGTATAATATTATAAACAATTACGATATAACGCATAACGTTGTATAGTATTAGGATATTACGTATAACGTTATATACTATTACGATACAGCGTATAACGTTATATACTATTACGATATAACGTATAACGTTCTATAGTATTAGGATATAACGTATAACGTTATATACTATTACGACATAGCGTATAACGTTATATACTATTACGATATAACGTATAACGTTGTATAGTATTAGGATATAACGTATGACGTTATATACTATTACGATATAACGTATAACGTTGTATAGTATTAGGATATAACGTATAACGGTATATACTATTACGATATAGAGTATAACGTTATTTAGTATTACGATATCACGTATAACGCTATATACCACTACGATGTATGGTATAACGTTATATACTATTACGATATATAGTATAACGTTGTATAGTGTTACGATATAACGTTATATACTATTACGTCATAGGGTATAACGTCATATAGTAGTTCGAAATAACGTATAATGTTACATACAATTACGCTATAACTCATAACGTTGTATAGTATTAGCATATAACGTATAACGTTTTATTCTATTACGAAATAAAGTATAACGTTGTATAGTATTGGGATATATCGTATAACGCTATATACTATTGCGATATAGGGTATAACGTTATTTAGAATTACGATATAACGTATAACGTTATGTACCATTACAATATAACGTATAACGTTATATACCATTACAATATAACGTCTAACGTAATATAGCATTACGATATATCGTATAACGATATGTACCAATACGATATATGGTATAACGTCATATAATATTACGATATAACGTATAACGTTGTATAGTATTAGGATATAATGCATAACGTTGTATACTATTAGGATATAACGTATGACGTTATATACTATTGCGATTTAACGTATACCGTTGTATAGTATTACGATATAACGTATAACGTTATATACTATTACGATATATGGTGTAACGTTATATACTATTACGATATATAGTATAACGTTGTATGGTGTTACGATATAACGTTATATAATATTACGTTATAACGTATAACGTTATACACAATTACGATATAAGGCATAACGTTGTATAGTATTAGGATATAACGTATAACGTTATATTCTATTACGATATAATGTATAACGTTGTATACTATTAGGATATAACGTATAACGTTATATACTATTGCGATTTAACGTATACCGTTGTATAGTATTACGATATAACGTATAACGTTATATGATATTACGTTATATGGTGTAACGTTATATACTATTACGATATATAGTATAGCGTTGTATGGTGTTACGATATAACGTTATATAATATTACGTTATATCGTATAACGTTATACACAATTACGGTATAAGGCATAACGTTGTATAGTATTAGGATATAACGTATAACGTTATATACTATTACGATATAATGCATAACGTTATATACTATTGCGATTTAACGTATAACGATATGTACCAGTACGATATATGGTATAACGTTATATACTATTACGATATAACGTATAACGTAATATAGCATTACGATATATCGTATAACGCTATGTAGCATTACGATATATAGTTTAACGTTATGTACTATTACGATACAACGTATAACGTTGTATAGTATTAGGATATAACGTATAACGTTATATACTATTATGATATATGGTATAACAACGTTATATACTATTACGATATATACTATAACGTTGTATGGTGTTACGATATAACGTTATATAAAATTACGTTATATCGTATAACGTTATATACGATTACGATATAGCGTATAACGTTGTATACTATTACGATATAACGTATAACGTTATATACTATTACGATATAACGTATAACGTAATATAGCATTACGATATATCGCATAACGTTATGTAGCATTACGATATATCGTTTAACGTTGTGTACTATTACGATACAACGTATAACGTTGTATAGTATTAGGATATAACGTATAACGTTAGATACTATTACGATATAGAGTATAACGTTATTTACTATTGCGATATAACGTATAACGATATGTACCAGTACGATGTATGGTATAACGTTATATACTATTACGATATAGCGTATAACGTTATATACTATTACGATATAACGTATGACGTTATATAATATTACGATATAACGTATAACGTTGTATATTATTAGGATGTAACGTATAACGTTATATACTAATACGATATAACGTATAACGTTGTATAATATTACGATATAGCGTATAACGTTATATAGTATTAGGATATAACGTATAACGTTATATAGTATTAGGATATAACGTATAACGTTTGCATACTATTACGATATAGCGTATAACATTATATACTATTACGATATAACGTATAACGTTATATACTATTACGATATACGGTGTAACGTTATATACTATTACGATATATAGTATAACGTTGTATGGTGTTACGATATAACGTTATATAATATTACGTTATAACGTATAACGTTATACACAATTACGATATAAGGCATCACGTTGTATGGTATTAGGATATAACGTATAACGTTGTATACCATTACGATATAGCGTACAACGTTGTATACTATTACGATATAACGTATAACGTTGTATAGTATTAGGATATAACGTATAACGTTATATACCATTACGATACAGAGTATAACGTTATTTGGTATTACTATATAACGTATAACGCTATATGCCATTACAATATAACGCATAACGTTCTATAGTATTACGATATAACGTATAACGTCGTATGGTATTAGGATATAACGTATAACGTTATATACTATTACGATATAACGTATAACGTTGTATAGTATTAGGATATAACGTATAACGTTATATACTGTTACGATATAAAGTATAACGTTGTATAGTATTAGGATATAACGTATAACGTTGTATAGTACTAGGATATAACGTATAACGTTATATACTATTACGATATATGGTGTAACGTTATATACTATTACGATATAACGTATAACGTTGTATAGTATTAGGATATAATGTATGACGTTATATAGTATTACGATATAACGTATAACGTTGTATAGTATTAGGATATAACGTATAACGTTATGTAGTATTAGGATATAACGTATAACGTTGTATAGTATTAGCATATAACGTAAAACGGAATTTACTATTACGATATATGGTATAACGTTATATACTATTACGATATATAGTATAACGTTGTATGGTGTTACGATATAACGTTATATAATATTACGTTATAACGTATAACGTTATATACAATTACGATATAAGGCATAACGTTGTATAGTATGAGGATATAACGTATAACGTTATGTACTATTACGATATAACGTATAACGTTGTATAGTATTAGGATATAGCTTAAAACGTCATTTACTATTACGATATATGGTATAACGTTATATACTATTACGATATATAGTATATCGTTGTATGGTGTTACGATATAACGTTATATAATATTACGTTATAACGTATAACGTTATATACAATTACGATATAAGGCATAACGTTGTATAGTATGAGGATATAACGTATAACGTTATATACTATTACGATATATGGAATAACGTTATATACTATTACGATATAACGTATAACTTCATATACTATTACGATATAGAGTATAACGTTATTTAGTATTACGATATAACGTAGAACGATATATACCACTACGATATAGGGTATAACGTTATATCCTATTACGATATATAGTATAACGTTGTATAGTGTTACGATATAACGTTATATAGTATTACGTCATAGGGTATAACGTTATATAGTAGTTCGAAATAACGTATAATATTATAAACAATTACGATATAACGCATAACGTTGTATAGTAATAGGATATTACGTATAACGTTATATACTATTACGATACAGCGTATAACGTTATATACTATTACGATATAACGTATAACGTTCTATAGTATTAGGATATAACGTATGACGTTATATACTATTACGATATAACGTATAACGTTGTATAGTATTAGGATATAACGTATAACGTTACATACTATTACGATATAGAGTATAACGTTATTTAGTATTACGATATCACGTATAACGCTATATACCACTACGATGTATGGTATAACGTTATATACTATTACGATATATAGTATAACGTTGTATAGTGTTACGATATAACGTTATATAGTATTACGTCATTGGGTATAACGTTATATAGTAGTTCGAAATAACGTATAATGTTACATACAATTACGATATAACTCATAACGTTGTATATTATTAGCATATAACGTATAACGTTTTATTCTATTACGAAATAAAGTATAACGTTGTATAGTATTGGGATATATCGTATAACGTTATATACTATTGCGATATAGGGTATAACGTTATTTAGAATTACGATATAACGTATAACGTTATGTACCATTACAATATAACGTATAACGTTATATACCATTACAATATAACGTCTAACGTAATATAGCATTACGATATATCGTATAACGATATGTACCAATACGATATATGGTATAACGTCATATAATATTACAATATAACGTATAACGTTGTATAGTATTAGGATATAATGCATAACGTTGTATACTGTTAGGATATAACGTATAACGTTATATACTATTGCGATTTAACGTATACCGTTGTATAGTATTACGATATAACGTATAACGTTATATACTATTACGATATATGGTGTAACGTTATATACTATTACGATATATAGTATAACGTTGTATGGTGTTACGATATAACGTTATATATTATTACGTTATAACGTATAACGTTATACACAATTACGATATAAGGCATAACGTTGTATAGTATTAGGATATAACGTATAACGTTATATACTATTACGATATAATGTATAACGTTGTATACTATTAGGATATAATGTATAACGTTATATACTATTGCGATTTAACGTATACCGTTGTATAGTATTACGATATAACGTATAACGTTATATGGTATTAAGATATATGGTGTAACGTTATATACTATTACGATATATAGTATAGCGTTGTATGGTGTTACGATATAACGTTATATAATATTACGTTATAACGTATAACGTTATACACAATTACGATATAAGGCATAACGTTGTATAGTATTACGACATAACGTCTAACGTTATATACTATTACGATATATGGTGTAACGTTATATACTATTACGATATAACGTATAACGTTGTATAGTATTAGGATATAACGTATAACATTTATATACTATTACGATGTAGAGTATAACGTTATTTAGTAATACGATATAACGTATAACGATATGTACCAATACGATATATGGTATAACGTTATATACTACTACGATATAACGTATAACGTTGTATAGTATTAGGGTATAACGTATAACGTAATACAGCATTACGATATATCGTATAACTTTATGTAGCATTACGATATATCGTATATCGTTATATACTCTTACGATATAACGTATAACGTTGTATAGTATTAGGATATAGCGTATAACGTTATATACTATTACGATATAACGTATAACGTTGTATAGTATTAGGATATAACGTATAACGTTGTAGAGTATTAGGATATAACGTATAACGTTATATACTATTACGATATGGCGTATAACGTTATATACTATTACGATATGACGTATAACGTTGTATAGTATTAGGATATAGCGTATAACGTTATATACTATTACCATATAGAATATAACGTTATTTAGTATTACGATGTAACGTATAACGATATGTACCAGTACGATATATGGTATAACGTTATATACTATTACGATATAACGTATAACGTATAACGTAATATAGCATTACGACATATCGTATAACGCTATGTAGCATTACGATATATATTTTAACGTTATGTACTACTACGATGCAACGTATAACGTTGTATAGTATTAGGATATAACGTATAACGTTATATACTATTATGATATATGGTATAACAACGTTATATACTATTACGATATATACTATAAGGTTGTATGGTGTTACGATATAACGTTATATAATATTACGTTATATCGTATAACGTTATATACAATTACGATATAGCGTATAACGTTGTATACTATTACGATATAACGTATAACGTTGTATAGTATTAGGGTATAACGTATAACGTAATACAGCATTACGATATATCGTATAACTTTATGTAGCATTACGATATATCGTATATCGTTATATACTCTTACGATATAACGTATAACGTTGTATAGTATTAGGATATAGCGTATAACGTTATATACTATTACGATATAACGTATAACGTTGCATATCATTACGGTATAACGTATGACGTTATATACTATTACGATATAACGTATAACGTTGTATAGTATTACGATATAACGTATAACGTTATATATAATTACGATATAAGGCATAACGTTGTATAGAATTAGGATATAACGTATAACGTTGTATAGTATTAGGATATAACGTATAACGTTATATACTGTTACGATATAACGTATAACGTTGTATAGTATTAGGATATAACGTATAACGTTGTATAGTACTAGGATATAACGTATAACGTTATATACTATTACGATATATGGTGTAACGTTATATACTATTACGATATAACGTATAACGTTGTATAGTATTAGGATATAATGTATGACGTTATATACTATTACGATATAACGTATAACGTTGTATAGTATTAGGATATAACGTATAACGTTATGTAGTGTTAGGATATAACGTATAACGTTGTATAGTATTAGGATATAACGTAAAACGTTATTTACTATTACGATATATGGTATAACGTTATATACTATTACGATATATAGTATAACGTTGTATGGTGTTACGATATAACGTATAACGTTGTATAGTATTAGGATATAACGTATAACGTTATATACTATTACGATATAGAGTATAACGTTATTTAGTATTACAATATCACGTATAACGCTATATACCATTACAATATAACGTATAACGTAATATAGCATTACCATATGTCGTATAACGTTATGTAGCATTACGATATACCGTATAACATTATGTACTATTACGATATAACGTATAACGTTGTGTAGTATTAGGATATAACGTATAACGTTTTATAGTACTAGGATATAACGTATAACGTTATATACTATTACGATATACGGTGTAACGTTATATACTATTACGATATGTAGTATAATGTTGTATGGTGTTACGATATAACGTATAACGTTGTATAGTATTAGGATATAACGTATAACGTTATATACTATTACGACAAAGAGTATAACGTTATTTAGTACTGCGATATAACGCATAATCCTATATACCATTACAGTATAACGCATAACGTTCTGTAGTATTACGATAAAACGTATAACGTTGTATAGTATTAGGATATAACGTATAACGTTATATATAATTACGATATAAGGCATAACGTTGTATAGTTTTAGGATATAACGTATAATGTTATATACTATTACGATATAACGTATAACATTGTATAGAATTGGGATATAACGTATAATGTTATATACTATTACGATATATCGTATAACGTTATATACTATTACGATATAACGTAAAACGTTGTATAGTATTAGGATATAACGTATAACGTTATATACTATTACGATAAAGAGTATAACGTTATTTAGTATTGCGATATAACGCATAACGCTATATACCATTACAGTATAACGCATAACGTTATGTAGTTTTACGATAAAACGTATAACGTTGTATAGTCTTAGGATATAACGTATAACGTTATATACTATTACGATATATGGTATAACGTTGTATGGTGTTACGATATAACGTTATATAATATTACGTTATAACGTATAACGTTATATACAATTACGATATAAGGCATAACGTTGTATAGTATGAGGATATAACGTATAACGTTATGTACTATTACGATATAACGTATAACGTTGTATAGTATTAGGATATAGCTTAAAACGTCATTTACTATTACTATATATGGTATAACGTTATATACTATTACGATATATAGTATATCGTTGTATGGTGTTACGATATAACGTTATATAATATTACGTTATAACGTATAACGTTATATACAATTACGATATAAGGCATAACGTTGTATAGTATGAGGATATAACGTATAACGTTATATACTATTACGATATATGGAATAACGTTATATACTATTACGATATAACGTATAACTTCATATACTATTACGATATAGAGTATAACGTTATTTAGTATTACGATATAACGTAGAACGATATATACCACTACGATATAGGGTATAACGTTATATCCTATTACGATATATAGTATAACGTTGTATAGTGTTACGATATAACGTTATATAGTATTACGTCATAGGGTATAACGTTATATAGTAGTTCGAAATAACGTATAATATTATAAACAATTACGATATAACGCATAACGTTGTATAGTAATAGGATATTACGTATAACGTTATATACTATTACGATACAGCGTATAACGTTATATACTATTACGATATAACGTATAACGTTCTATAGTATTAGGATATAACGTATGACGTTATATACTATTACGATATAACGTATAACGTTGTATAGTATTATGATATCACGTATAACGCTATATACCACTACGATGTATGGTATAACGTTATATACTATTACGATATATAGTATAACGTTGTATAGTGTTACGATATAACGTTATATAGTATTACGTCATAGGGTATAACGTTATATAGTAGTTCGAAATAACGTATAATGTTACATACAATTACGATATAACTCATAACGTTGTATATTATTAGCATATAACGTATAACGTTTTATTCTATTACGAAATAAAGTATAACGTTGTATAGTATTGGGATATATCGTATAACGTTATATACTATTGCGATATAGGGTATAACGTTATTTAGAATTACGATATAACGTATAACGTTATGTACCATTACAATATAACGTATAACGTTATATACCATTACAATATAACGTCTAACGTAATATAGCATTACGATATATCGTATAACGATATGTACCAATACGATATATGGTATAACGTCATATAATATTACAATATAATGCATAACGTTGTATACTGTTAGGATATAACGTATAACGTTATATACTATTGCGATTTAACGTATACCGTTGTATAGTATTACGATATAACGTATAACGTTATATACTATTACGATATATGGTGTAACGTTATATACTATTACGATATATAGTATAACGTTGTATGATGTTACGATATAACGTTATATAATATTACGTTATAACGTATAACGTTATATACAATTACGATATAAGGCATAACGTTGTATAGTATTAGCATAAAGCGTATAACGTTTTATTTTATTACGAAATAAAGTATAACGTTGTATAGTATTAGGATATTACGTATAGCGTTATATACTATTACGATTTAGCGTATGACGTTATATACTATTACGATATAACGTATAACGTTGTATAGTATTAGGATATAACGTATAACGTTATGTACTATTACGATATAACGTATAACGTTGTATAGTATTAGGATATAACGTAAAACGTTATTTACTATTACGATATATGGTATAACGTTATATACTATTACGATATGTAGTATAATGTTGTATGGTGTTACGATATAACGTATAACGTTGTATAGTATTAGGATATAACGTATAATGTTATATACTATTACGGTAAACAGTATAACGTTATTTAGTATTGCGATATAACGCATAACGCTATATACCATTACAGTATAACGCATAACGTTCTGTAGTATTACGATAAAACGTATAACGTTGTATAGTCTTAGGATACAACGTATAACGTTATATACTATTACGATATATGGTGTAGCGTTATATACTATTACGATATGTAGTATAATGTTGTATGGTGTTACGATATAACGTATAACGTTGTATACTATTACGATATAGCGTATAACGTTGTATAGTATTACAATATAACGTATAACGTTATATACTATTACGATATAGCGTATAACGTTATATACTATTACGATATAGCGTATAACGTTATATACTATTACGATATAACGTATAACGTTGTATACTAGTAGGATATAACGTATAACGTTATATACTATTACGATTTAACGCATAACGTTGTATAGTATTACAATATAACGTATAACGTTATATACTATTGCGATATATCGTATAACGTTATATACTATTACGATATAGCGTATAACGTTATATACTATTACGATATAACGTATAACGTTGTATAGTATTAGGATATAACGTATGACGTTATATACTATTACGATATAACGTATAACGTCGTATATTATTAGGATATAACGTATAACGTTATGTACTATTACGATATAACGTATAACGTTATATACTATTACGATATAACGTATAACGTTGTATACTATTACGATATAGCGTATAACGTTGTATAGTATTACAATATAACATATAACGTTATATACTATTACGATATAGCGTATAACGTTATATACTATTACGATATAGCGTATAACGTTATATACTATTACGATATAACGTATAACGTTGTATACTAGTAGGATATAACGTATAACGTTATATACTATTACGATTTAACGTATAACGTTGTATAGTATTACAATATAACGTATAACGTTATATACTATTACGATATAGCGTATAACGTTATATACTATTACGATATAGCGTATAACGTTATATACTATTACGATATAACGTATAACGTTGTATAGTATTAGGATATAACGTATGACGTTATATACTATTACGATATAACGTATAACGTCGTATATTATTAGGATATAACGTATAACGTTATGTACTATTACGATATAACGTATAACGTTGTATAGTATTAGGATATAACGTAAAACGTTATATACTATTACGATATATGGTATAACGTTATATACTATTACGATATATACTATAACGTTGTATGGTGTTACGATATAACGTTATATAATATTACTTTATAACGTATAACGTTATATACAAATACGATATAAGGCATAACGTTGTATAGTATGAGGATACAACGTATAACGTTATATACTATTACGATATAGCGTATAACGTTGTATACTATTACGATATAAGGCATAACGTTGCATAGTATTAGGATATAACGTATAACGTTATATACTGTTACGATATAACGTATAACGTTGTATAGTATTAGGATATAACGTATAACGTTATATACTATTACGATATAGCGTATAACGTTGTATACTATTACGATATAAGGCATAACGTTGCATAGTATTAGGATATAACGTATAACGTTATATACTGTTACGATATAACGTATAACGTTGTATAGTATTAGGATATAACGTATAACGTTATGTAGTATTAGTATATAACGTATAACGTTGTATAGTATTAGGATGTAACGTAAAACGTTATTTACTATTACGATATATGGTATAACGTTATATACTATTACGATATATAGTATAACGTTGTATGGTGTTACGATATAACGATATATAATATTAGGTTATAACGTATAACGTTATATACAATTACGATATAAGGTATAACGTTGTATAGTATGAGGATATAACGTATAACGTTATGTACTATTACGATATAACGTAAAACGTTGTATAGTATTAGGATATAGCTTAAAACGTTATTTACTATTACGATATATGGTATAACGTTATATACTATTACGATATATAGTATATCATTTTATGGTGTTACGATATAACGTTATATAATATTACGTTATAACGTATAACGTTATATACAATTACGATATAAGGCATAACGTTGTATAGTATGAGGATATAACGTATAACGTTATATACTATTGCGATATATGGAATAACGTTATATACTATTACGATATAACGTATAACTTCATATACTATTACGATATAGAGTATAACGTTATTTAGTATTACGATATAACGTAGAACGATATATACCACTACGATATAGGGTATAACGTTATATCCTATTACGATATATAGTATAACGTTGTATAGTGTTACGATATAACGTTATATAGTATTACGTCATAGGGTATAACGTTATATAGTAGTTCGAAATAACGTATAATATTATAAACAATTACGATATAACGCATAACGTTGTATAGTATTAGGATATTACGTATAACGTTATATACTATTACGATACAGCGTATAACGTTATATACTATTACGATATAACGTATAACGTTCTATAGTATTAGGATATAACGTATAACGTTATATACTATTACGATATAGCGTATAACGTTATATACTATTACGATATAACGTATAACGTTGTATAGTATTAGGATATAACGTATGACGTTATATACTATTACGATATAACGTATAACGTTGTATAGTATTAGGATATAACGTATGACGTTATATACTATTACGATATAACGTATAACGTCGTATATTATTAGGATATAACGTATAACGTTATGTACTATTACGATATAACGTATAACGTTGTATAGTATTGGGATATAACGTAAAACGTTATATACTATTACGATATATGGTATAACGTTATATACTATTACGATATATACTATAACGTTGTATGGTGTTACGATATAACGTTATATAATATTACTTTATAACGTATAACGTTATATACAAATACGATATAAGGCATAACGTTGTATAGTATGAGGATACAACGTATAACGTTATATACTATTACGATATATGGTGTAACGTTATATACTATTGCGATATATAGTATAACGTTGTATGGTGTTACGATATAACGTTATATAATATTACGTTATTACGTATAACGTTATACACAATTACGATATAAGGCCTAACGTTGTATAGTATTAGGATATAACGTATAACGTTATATACTATTACGATATAGCGTATAACGTTGTATACTATTACGATATAAGGCATAACGTTGCATAGTATTAGGATATAACGTATAACGTTATATACTGTTACGATATAACGTATAACGTTGTATAGTATTAGGATATAACGTATAACGTTATATACTATTACGATATAGCGTATAACGTTGTATACTATTACGATATAAGGCATAACGTTGCATAGTATTAGGATATAACGTATAACGTTATATACTGTTACGATATAACGTATAACGTTGTATAGTATTAGGATATAACGTATAACGTTATGTAGTATTAGGATATAACGTATAACGTTGTATAGTATTAGGATGTAACGTAAAACGTTATTTACTATTACGATATATGGTATAACGTTATATACTATTACGATATATAGTATAACGTTGTATGGTGTTACGATATAACGATATATAATATTAGGTTATAACGTATAACGTTATATACAATTACGATATAAGGTATAACGTTGTATAGTATGAGGATATAACGTATAACGTTATGTACTATTACGATATAACGTAAAACGTTGTATAGTATTAGGATATAGCTTAAAACGTTATTTACTATTACGATATATGGTATAACGTTATATACTATTACGATATATAGTATATCATTTTATGGTGTTACGATATAACGTTATATAATATTACGTTATAACGTATAACGTTATATACAATTACGATATAAGGCATAACGTTGTATAGTATGAGGATATAACGTATAACGTTATATACTATTGCGATATATGGAATAACGTTATATACTATTACGATATAACGTATAACTTCATATACTATTACGATATAGAGTATAACGTTATTTAGTATTACGATATAACGTAGAACGATATATACCACTACGATATAGGGTATAACGTTATATCCTATTACGATATATAGTATAACGTTGTATAGTGTTACGATATAACGTTATATAGTATTACGTCATAGGGTATAACGTCATATAGTAGTTCGAAATAACGTATAATATTATAAACAATTACGATATAACGCATAACGTTGTATAGTATTAGGATATTACGTATAACGTTATATACTATTACGATACAGCGTATAACGTTATATACTATTACGATATAACGTATAACGTTCTATAGTATTAGGATATAACGTATAACGTTATATACTATTACGATATAGCGTATAACGTTATATACTATTACGATATAACGTATAACGTTGTATAGTATTAGGATATAACGTATGACGTTATATACTATTACGATATAACGTATAACGTTGTATAGTATTAGGATATAACGTATAACTTCATATACTATTACGATATAGAGTATAACGTTATTTAGTATTACGATATCACGTATAACGCTATATACCACTACGATGTATGGTATAACGTTATATACTATTACGATATATAGTATAACGTTGTATAGTGTTACGATATAACGTTATATAGTATTACGTCATAGGGTATAACGTCATATAGTAGTTCGAAATAACGTATAATGTTACATACAATTACGATATAGCGTATAACGTTATATACTATTACGATATAACGTATAACGTTGTATAGTATTAGGATATAACGTATGACGTTATATACTATTACGATATAACGTATAACGTTGTATAGTATTAGGATATAACGTATGACGTTATATACTATTACGATATAACGTATAACGTCGTATATTATTAGGATATAACGTATAACGTTATGTACTATTACGATATAACGTATAACGTTGTATAGTATTGGGATATAACGTAAAACGTTATATACTATTACGATATATGGTATAACGTTATATACTATTACGATATATACTATAACGATGTATGGTGTTACGATATAACGTTATATAATATTACTTTATAACGTATAACGTTATATACAAATACGATATAAGGCATAACGTTGTATAGTATGAGGATACAACGTATAACGTTATATACTATTACGATATATGGTGTAACGTTATATACTATTGCGATATATAGTATAACGTTGTATGGTGTTACGATATAACGTTATATAATATTACGTTATTACGTATAACGTTATACACAATTACGATATAAGGCCTAACGTTGTATAGTATTAGGATATAACGTATAACGTTATATACTATTACGATATAGCGTATAACGTTGTATACTATTACGATATAAGGCATAACGTTGCATAGTATTAGGATATAACGTATAACGTTATATACTGTTACGATATAACGTATAACGTTGTATAGTATTAGGATATAACGTATAACGTTATATACTATTACGATATAGCGTATAACGTTGTATACTATTACGATATAAGGCATAACGTTGCATAGTATTAGGATATAACGTATAACGTTATATACTGTTACGATATAACGTATAACGTTGTATAGTATTAGGATATAACGTATAACGTTATGTAGTATTAGGATATAACGTATAACGTTGTATAGTATTAGGATGTAACGTAAAACGTTATTTACTATTACGATATATGGTATAACGTTATATACTATTACGATATATAGTATAACGTTGTATGGTGTTACGATATAACGATATATAATATTAGGTTATAACGTATAACGTTATATACAATTACGATATAAGGTATAACGTTGTATAGTATGAGGATATAACGTATAACGTTATGTACTATTACGATATAACGTAAAACGTTGTATAGTATTAGGATATAGCTTAAAACGTTATTTACTATTACGATATATGGTATAACGTTATATACTATTACGATATATAGTATATCATTTTATGGTGTTACGATATAACGTTATATAATATTACGTTATAACGTATAACGTTATATACAATTACGATATAAGGCATAACGTTGTATAGTATGAGGATATAACGTATAACGTTATATACTATTGCGATATATGGAATAACGTTATATACTATTACGATATAACGTATAACTTCATATACTATTACGATATAGAGTATAACGTTATTTAGTATTACGATATAACGTAGAACGATATATACCACTACGATATAGGGTATAACGTTATATCCTATTACGATATATAGTATAACGTTGTATAGTGTTACGATATAACGTTATATAGTATTACGTCATAGGGTATAACGTCATATAGTAGTTCGAAATAACGTATAATATTATAAACAATTACGATATAACGCATAACGTTCTATAGTATTAGGATATTACGTATAACGTTATATACTATTACGATACAGCGTATAACGTTATATACTATTACGATATAACGTATAACGTTGTATAGTATTAGGATATAACGTATGACGTTATATACTATTACGATATAACGTATAACGTTGTATAGTATTAGGATATAACGTATAACGGTATATACTATTACGATATAGAGTATAACGTTATTTAGTATTACGATATCACGTATAACGCTATATACCACTACGATGTATGGTATAACGTTATATACTATTACGATATATAGTATAACGTTGTATAGTGTTACGATATAACGTTATATAGTATTACGTCATAGGGTATAACGTCATATAGTAGTTCGAAATAACGTATAATGTTACATACAATTACGATATAACTCATAACGTTGTATAGTATTAGCATATAACGTATAACGTTTTATTCTATTACGAAATAAAGTATAACGTTGTATAGTATTGGGATATATCGTATAACGCTATATACTATTGCGATATAGGGTATAACGTTATTTAGAATTACGATATAACGTATAACGTTATGTACCATTACAATATAACGTATAACGTTATATACCATTACAATATAACGTCTAACGTAATACAGCATTACGATATATCGTATAACGATATGTACCAATACGATATATGGTATAACGTCATATAATATTACGATATAACGTATAACGTTGTATAGTATTAGGATATAATGCATAACGTTGTATACTATTAGGATATAACGTATAACGTTATATACTATTGCGATTTAACGTATACCGTTGTATAGTATTACGATATAACGTATAACGTTATATACTATTACGATATATGGTGTAACGTTATATACTATTACGATATATAGTATAACGTTGTATGGTGTTACGATATAACGTTATATAATATTACGTTATAACGTATAACGTTATACACAATTACGATATAAGGCATAACGTTGTATAGTATTAGGATATAACGTATAACGTTATATTCTATTACGATATAATGTATAACGTTGTATACTATTAGGATATAACGTATAACGTTATATACTATTGCGATTTAACGTATACCGTTGTATCGTATTACGATATAACGTATAACGTTATATGATATTACGTTATATGGTGTAACGTTATATACTATTACGATATATAGTATAGCGTTGTATGGTGTTACGATATAACGTTATATAATATTACGTTATATCGTATAACGTTATACACAATTACGGTATAAGGCATAACGTTGTATAGTATTAGGATATAACGTATAACGTTATATACTATTACGATATAATGCATAACGTTATATACTATTATGATATATGGTATAACAACGTTATATACTATTACGATATATACTATAACGTTGTATGGTGTTACGATATAACGTTATATAATATTACGTTATATCGTATAACGTTATATACAATTACGATATAGCGTATAACGTTGTATACTATTACGATATAACGTATAACGTTATATACTATTACGATATAACGTATAACGTAATATAGCATTACGATATATCGCATAACGTTATGTAGCATTACGATATATCGTTTAACGTTGTGTACTATTACGATACAACGTATAACGTTGTATAGTATTAGGATATAACGTATAACGTTAGATACTATTACGATATAGAGTATAACGTTATTTACTATTGCGATATAACGTATAACGATATGTACCAGTACGATGTATGGTATAACGTTATATACTATTACGATATAGCGTATAACGTTATATACTATTACGATATAACGTATGACGTTATATAATATTACGATATAACGTATAACGTTGTATATTATTAGGATGTAACGTATAACGTTATATACTAATACGATATAACGTATAACGTTGTATAATATTACGATATAGCGTATAACGTTATATAGTATTAGGATATAACGTATAACGTTATATAGTATCAGGATATAACGTATAACGTTTGCATACTATTACGATATAGCGTATAACATTATATACTATTACGATATAACGTATAACGTTATATACTATTACGATATACGGTGTAACGTTATATACTATTACGATATATAGTATAACGTTGTATGGTGTTACGATATAACGTTATATAATATTACGTTATAACGTATAACGTTATACACAATTACGATATAAGGCATCACGTTGTATGGTATTAGGATATAACGTATAACGTTGTATACCATTACGATATAGCGTATAACGTTGTATACTATTACGATATAACGTATAACGTTGTATAGTATTAGGATATAACGTATAACGTTATATACCATTACGATACAGAGTATAACGTTATTTGGTATTACTATATAACGTATAACGCTATATGCCATTACAATATAACGCATATCGTTCTATAGTATTACGATATAACGTATAACGTCGTATGGTATTAGGATATAACGTATAACGTTATATACTATTACGATATAACGTATAACGTTGTATAGTATTAGGATATAACGTATAACGTTGTAGAGTATTAGGATATAACGTATAACGTTATATACTATTACGATATAGAGTATAACGTTATTTAGTATTACGATATCACGTATAACGCTATATACCATTACAATATAACTTATAACGTAATATAGCATTACGATATGTCGTATAACGTTATGTAGCATTACGATATACCGTATAACAGTATGTACTATTACGATATAACGTATAAGGTTGTATGGTATTACGATATAGCGTATAACGTTATATACTATTACGATAAAGAGTATAACGTTATTTAGTATTGCGATATAACGCATAACGCTATATACCATTACAGTATATCGCATAACGTTCTGTAGTATTACGATAAAACGTATAACGTTGTATAGTCTTAGGATATATCGTATAACGTTATATACTATTACGATATATGGTATAACGTTGTATAGTTTTAGGATATAACGTATAACGTTATATACTATTACGATATAGAGTATAACGTTATTTAGTATTACGATATCACGTATAACGCTATATGCCATTACAATATAACGTATAACGTAATATAGCATTACGATATGTCGTATAACGTTATGTAGCATTACGACATACCGTATAACAGTATGTACTATTACGATATAACGTATAAGGTTGTATGGTATTACGATATAGCGTATAACGTTATATACTATTACGATATAGAGTATAACGTTATTTAGTATTACGATATAACGTAGAACGATATATACCACTACGATATATGGTATAACGCTATATACTATTACGATATAACGTATAACGTTGTATAGTATTAGGATATAACGTATGACGTTATATACTATTACGATATAACGTATAACGTTGTATAGTATTAGGATATAACGTATAACGTTATATACTATTACGATATAGAGTATAGCGTTATTTAGTATTACAATATCACGTATAACGCTATATACCATTACAATATAACGTATAACGTAATATAGCATTACCATATGTCGTATAACGTTATATGCTATTACGATATACGGTGTAAGGTTATATACTATTACGATATGTAGTATAATGTTGTATGGTGTTACGATATAACGTATGACGTTGTATAGTATTAGGATATAACGTATAATGTTATATACTATTACGATAAACAGTATAACGTTATTTAGTATTGCGATATAACGCATAACGCTATATACCATTACAGTATAACGCATAACGTCCTGTAGTATTACGATAAAACGTATAACGTTGTATAGTCTTAGGATATAACGTATAATGTTATATACTATTACGATATATATTATAACGTTGTATGGTGTTGCGCTATAACGTTATATAATATTACGTTATAACGTATATCGTTATACACAATTACGATATAAGGCATAACGTTGTATAGTATTAGGATATAACGTATATCGTTATATACTATTACGATATAATGTATAACGTTGTATAGTATGAGGATATAACGTATAACGTTATATACTATTACGATATATGGTATAACGTTATATACTATTACGATATATAGTATAACGTTGTGTGGTGTTACGATATAACGTTATATAATATTACGTTATAACGTATAACGTTATACACAATTACGATATAAGGCATAACGTTGTATAGTATTAGGATATAACGTATAACGTTATATACTAATACGATATAGCGTATAACGTTGTATAGTATTAGGATATAAAGTATAATGTTATATACTATTACGATATATATTATAACGTTGTATGGTGTTGCGCTATAACGTTATATAATATTACATTATAACGTATATCGTTATACACAATTACGATATAAGGCATAACGTTGTATAGTATTAGGATATAACGTATATCGTTATATACTATTACGATATAATGTATAACGTTGTATACTAGTAGGATATAACGTATAACGTTATATACTATTACGATTTAACGTATAACGTTGTATAGTATTACAATATAACGTATAACGTTATATACTATTACGATATAGTGTATAACGTTATATACTATTACGATATAGCGTATAACGTTATATACTATTACGATATAACGTATAACGTTGTATAGTATTAGGATATAACGTATAACGTTATATACTATTACGATATAATGTATAACGTTGTATAGTATTAGGATATAACGTATAACGTTATATACTATTACGATATAACGTATAACGTTGTATAGTATTAGGATATAACGTATAATGTTATATACTATTACGATATATATTATAACGTTGTATGGTGTTGCGCTATAACGTTATATAATATTACGTTATAACGTATATCGTTATACACAAATACGATATAAGGCATAACGTTGTATAGTATTAGGATATAACGTATATCGTTATATACTATTACGATATAATGTATAACGTTGTATACTAGTAGGATATAACGTATAACGTTATATACTATTACGATTTAACGTATAACGTTGTATAGTATTACAATATAACGTATAACGTTATATACTATTACGATATAGTGTATAACGTTATATACTATTACGATATAGCGTATAACGTTATATACTATTACGATATAACGTATAACGTTGTATAGTATTAGGATATAACGTATGACGTTAAATACTATTACGATATAACGTATAACGTTGTATAGTATTAGGATATAACGTAAAACGTTATATACTATTACGATATATGGTATAACGTTATATACTATTACGATATATAGTATAACGTTGTATGGTGTTACGATATAACGTTATATAATATTACGTTATAACGTATAACGTTATATACAAATACGATACAAGGCATAACGTTGTATAGAATGTGGATGCAACGTATAAACTATTAAAAATACTAAACTACAACGTTATATACTATTACGATATATGGTGTAACGTTATATACTATTGCGATATATAGTATAACGTTGTATGGTGTTACGATATAACGTTATATAATATTACGTTATTACGTATAATGTTATACACAATTACGATATAAGGCATAACGTTGTATAGTATTAGGATATAACGTATAACGTTATATACTATTACGATATAGCGTATAACGTTGTATACTATTACGATATAAGGCATAACGTTGCATAGTATTAGGATATAACGTATAACGTTATATACTGTTACGATATAACGTATAACGTTGCATAGTATTAGGATATAACGTATAATGTTATATACTATTACGATATAGCGTATAACGTTGTATACTATTACGATATAAAGCATAACGTTGCATAGTATTAGGATATAACGTATAACGTTATATACTGTTACGATATAACGTATAACGTTGTATAGTATTAGGATATAACGTATAACGTTGTATAGTACTAGGATATAACGTATAACGTTATATACTATTACGATATATGGTGTAACGTTATATACTATTACGATATAACGTATAACGTTGTATAGTATTAGGATATAACGTATGACGTTATATACTATTACGATATAACGTATAACGTTGTATAGTATTAGGATATAACGTATAGCGTTATGTAGTATTAGGATATAACGTATAACGTTGTGTAGTATTAGGATATAACGTAAAACGTTATTTACTATTACGATATATGGTACAACGTTATATACTATTACGATATATAGTATAACGTTGTATGGTTTATACGATATAACGATATATAATATTACGTTATAACGTATAACGTTATATACAATTACGATATAAGGCATAATGTTGTATAGTATGAGGATATAACGTATAACGTTATGTACTATTACGATATAACGTATAACGTTGTATAGTATTAGGATATAACTTAAAACGTTATTTACTATTACGATATATGGTATAACGTTATATACTATTACGATATATAGTATATCGTTGTATGGTGTTACGATATAACGATATATAATATTACGTTACAACGTATAACGTTATATACAATTACGATATAAGGCATAACGTTGTATAGTATGAGGATATAACGTATAACGTTATATACTATTACGATATATGGAATAACGTTATATACTATTACGATATAACGTATAACTTCATATACTATTACGATATAGAGTATAACGTTATTTAGTATTACGATATAACGTAGAACGATATATACCACTACGATATAGTGTATAACGTTATATCCTATTACGATATATAGTATAACGTTGTATAGTGTTACGATATAACGTTATATAGTATTACGTCATAGGGTATAGCGTTATATAGTAGTTCGAAATAACGTATAATATTATAAACAATTACGATATAACGCATAACGTTGTATAGTATTAGGATATTACGTATAACGTTATATACTATTACGATACAGCGTATAACGTTATATACTATTCTGATATAACGTATAACGTTCTATAGTATTAGGATATAACGTATAACGTTATATACTATTACGATATAGCGTATAACGTTATATACTATTACGATATAACGTATAACGTTGTATAGTATTAGGATATAACGTATGACGTTATATACTATTACGATATAACGTATAACGTTGTATAGTATTAGGATATAACGTATAACGTTATATACTATTACGATATAGAGTATAACGTTATTTAGTATTACGATATCACGTATAACGCTATATACCACTACGATGTATGGTATAACGTTATATACTATTACGATATATAGTATAACGTTGTATAGTGTTACGATATAACGTTATATAGTATTACGTCATAGGGTATAACGTTATATAGTAGTTCGAAATAACGTATAATGTTACATACAATTACGATATAACTCATAACGTTGTATAGTATTAGCATATAACGTATAACGTTTTATTCTATTACGAAATAAAGTATAACGTTGTATAGTATTGGGATATATCGTATAACGTTATATACTATTGCGATATAGGGTATAACGTTATTTAGAATTACGATATAAGGTATAACGCTATGTGCCATTACAATATAACGTATAACGTTATATACCATTACAATATAACGTCTAACATAATATAGCATTACGATATATCGTATAACGATATGTACCAATACGATATATGGTATAACGTCATATAATATTACGATAAAACGTATAACGTTGTATAGTATTAGGATATAATGCATAACGTTGTATACTATTAGGATATAACGTATAACGTTATATACTATTGCGATTTAACGTATACCGTTGTATAGTATTACGATATAACGTATAACGTTATATACTATTACGATATATGGTGTAACGTTATATACTATTACGATATATAGTATAACGTTGTATGGTGTTACGATATAACGTTATATAATATTACGTTATAACGTATAACGTTATACACAATTACGATATAAGGCATAACGTTGTATAGTATTAGGATATAACGTATAACGTTATATACGATTACGATATAATGTATAACGTTGTATACTATTAGGATATAACGTATAATGTTATATACTATTGCGACTTAACGTATACCGTTGTATAGTATTACGATATAACGTATAACGTTATATGGTATTACGATATATGGTGTAACGTTATATACTATTACGATATATAGTATAGCGTTGTATGGTGTTACGATATAACGTTATATATTATTACGATATAACTTATAACGTTGTATAGTACTAGGATATAACGTATAACGTTGTATAGTATTAGGATATAACGTATAACGTTATATACTATTAGGATATAACGTATAACGTTATATACTATTGCGATTTATCGTATACCGTTGTATAGTATTACGATATAACGTATAACGTTATATGCTATTACGATATATGGTGTAACGTTATATACTATTACGATATATAGTATAGCGTTGTATGGTGTTACGATATAACGTTATATAATATTACATTATAACGTATAACGTTATACACAATTACGATATAAGGCATAACGATGTATAGAATCAGGATATAACGTATAACGTTATATAATATTACGATATAACGTATAACGTTGTATAGTATTAGGATATAATGCATAACGTTGTATATTATTAGGATATAACGTATAACGTTATATACTATTACGATGTAGAGTAGAACGTTATTTAGTAATACGATATAACGTATAACGATATGTACCAATACGATATATGATATAACGTTATATACTACTACGATATAACGTATAACGTTGTATAGTATTAGGGTATAACGTATAACGTTATATACTATTACCATATAGAATATAACGTTATTTAGTATTACGATGTAACGTATAACGATATGTACCAGTACGATATATGGTATATCGTTATATACTATTACGATATAACGTATAACGTAATATAGCATTACGATATATCGTATAACGCTATGTAGCATTACGATATATAGTTTAACGTTATGTACTATTACGATACAACGTATAACGTTGTATAGTATTAGGATATAACGTATAACGTTATATACTATTGCGATTTAACGTATACCGTTGTATCGTATTACGATATAACGTATAACGTTATATGATATTACGTTATATGGTGTAACGTTATATACTATTACGATATATAGTATAGCGTTGTATGGTGTTACGATATAACGTTATATAATATTACGTTATATCGTATAACGTTATACACAATTACGGTATAAGGCATAACGTTGTATAGTATTAGGATATAATGCATAACGTTGTATACTATTAGGATATAACGTATAACGTTATATACTATTGCGATTTAACGTATACCGTTGTATAGTATTACGATATAACGTATAACGTTATATACTATTACGATATATGGTGTAACGTTATATACTATTACGATATATAGTATAACGTTGTATGGTGTTACGATATAACGTTATATAATATTACGTTATAACGTATAACGTTATACACAATTACGATATAAGGCATAACGTTGTATAGTATTAGGATATAACGTATAACGTTATATTCTATTACGATATAATGTATAACGTTGTATACTATTAGGATATAACGTATAACGTTATATACTATTGCGATTTAACGTATACCGTTGTATCGTATTACGATATAACGTATAACGTTATATGATATTACGTTATATGGTGTAACGTTATATACTATTACGATATATAGTATAGCGTTGTATGGTGTTACGATATAACGTTATATAATATTACGTTATATCGTATAACGTTATACACAATTACGGTATAAGGCATAACGTTGTATAGTATTAGGATATAACGTATAACGTTATATACTATTACGATATAATGCATAACGTTATATACTATTATGATATATGGTATAACAACGTTATATACTATTACGATATATACTATAACGTTGTATGGTGTTACGATATAACGTTATATAATATTACGTTATATCGTATAACGTTATATACAATTACGATATAGCGTATAACGTTGTATACTATTACGATATAACGTATAACGTTATATACTATTACGATATAACGTATAACGTAATATAGCATTACGATATATCGCATAACGTTATGTAGCATTACGATATATCGTTTAACGTTGTGTACTATTACGATACAACGTATAACGTTGTATAGTATTAGGATATAACGTATAACGTTAGATACTATTACGATATAGAGTATAACGTTATTTACTATTGCGATATAACGTATAACGATATGTACCAGTACGATGTATGGTATAACGTTATATACTATTACGATATAGCGTATAACGTTATATACTATTACGATATAACGTATGACGTTATATAATATTACGATATAACGTATAACGTTGTATATTATTAGGATGTAACGTATAACGTTATATACTAATACGATATAACGTATAACGTTGTATAATATTACGATATAGCGTATAACGTTATATAGTATTAGGATATAACGTATAACGTTATATAGTATCAGGATATAACGTATAACGTTTGCATACTATTACGATATAGCGTATAACATTATATACTATTACGATATAACGTATAACGTTATATACTATTACGATATACGGTGTAACGTTATATACTATTACGATATATAGTATAACGTTGTATGGTGTTACGATATAACGTTATATAATATTACGTTATAACGTATAACGTTATACACAATTACGATATAAGGCATCACGTTGTATGGTATTAGGATATAACGTATAACGTTGTATACCATTACGATATAGCGTATAACGTTGTATACTATTACGATATAACGTATAACGTTGTATAGTATTAGGATATAACGTATAACGTTATATACCATTACGATACAGAGTATAACGTTATTTGGTATTACTATATAACGTATAACGCTATATGCCATTACAATATAACGCATATCGTTCTATAGTATTACGATATAACGTATAACGTCGTATGGTATTAGGATATAACGTATAACGTTATATACTATTACGATATAACGTATAACGTTGTATAGTATTAGGATATAACGTATAACGTTGTAGAGTATTAGGATATAACGTATAACGTTATATACTATTACGATATAGAGTATAACGTTATTTAGTATTACGATATCACGTATAACGCTATATACCATTACAATATAACTTATAACGTAATATAGCATTACGATATGTCGTATAACGTTATGTAGCATTACGATATACCGTATAACAGTATGTACTATTACGATATAACGTATAAGGTTGTATGGTATTACGATATAGCGTATAACGTTATATACTATTACGATAAAGAGTATAACGTTATTTAGTATTGCGATATAACGCATAACGCTATATACCATTACAGTATATCGCATAACGTTCTGTAGTATTACGATAAAACGTATAACGTTGTATAGTCTTAGGATATATCGTATAACGTTATATACTATTACGATATATGGTATAACGTTGTATAGTTTTAGGATATAACGTATAACGTTATATACTATTACGATATAGAGTATAACGTTATTTAGTATTACGATATCACGTATAACGCTATATGCCATTACAATATAACGTATAACGTAATATAGCATTACGATATGTCGTATAACGTTATGTAGCATTACGACATACCGTATAACAGTATGTACTATTACGATATAACGTATAAGGTTGTATGGTATTACGATATAGCGTATAACGTTATATACTATTACGATATAGAGTATAACGTTATTTAGTATTACGATATAACGTAGAACGATATATACCACTACGATATATGGTATAACGCTATATACTATTACGATATAACGTATAACGTTGTATAGTATTAGGATATAACGTATGACGTTATATACTATTACGATATAACGTATAACGTTGTATAGTATTAGGATATAACGTATAACGTTATATACTATTACGATATAGAGTATAGCGTTATTTAGTATTACAATATCACGTATAACGCTATATACCATTACAATATAACGTATAACGTAATATAGCATTACCATATGTCGTATAACGTTATATGCTATTACGATATACGGTGTAAGGTTATATACTATTACGATATGTAGTATAATGTTGTATGGTGTTACGATATAACGTATGACGTTGTATAGTATTAGGATATAACGTATAATGTTATATACTATTACGATAAACAGTATAACGTTATTTAGTATTGCGATATAACGCATAACGCTATATACCATTACAGTATAACGCATAACGTCCTGTAGTATTACGATAAAACGTATAACGTTGTATAGTCTTAGGATATAACGTATAATGTTATATACTATTACGATATATATTATAACGTTGTATGGTGTTGCGCTATAACGTTATATAATATTACGTTATAACGTATATCGTTATACACAATTACGATATAAGGCATAACGTTGTATAGTATTAGGATATAACGTATATCGTTATATACTATTACGATATAATGTATAACGTTGTATAGTATGAGGATATAACGTATAACGTTATATACTATTACGATATATGGTATAACGTTATATACTATTACGATATATAGTATAACGTTGTGTGGTGTTACGATATAACGTTATATAATATTACGTTATAACGTATAACGTTATACACAATTACGATATAAGGCATAACGTTGTATAGTATTAGGATATAACGTATAACGTTATATACTAATACGATATAGCGTATAACGTTGTATAGTATTAGGATATAAAGTATAATGTTATATACTATTACGATATATATTATAACGTTGTATGGTGTTGCGCTATAACGTTATATAATATTACATTATAACGTATATCGTTATACACAATTACGATATAAGGCATAACGTTGTATAGTATTAGGATATAACGTATATCGTTATATACTATTACGATATAATGTATAACGTTGTATACTAGTAGGATATAACGTATAACGTTATATACTATTACGATTTAACGTATAACGTTGTATAGTATTACAATATAACGTATAACGTTATATACTATTACGATATAGTGTATAACGTTATATACTATTACGATATAGCGTATAACGTTATATACTATTACGATATAACGTATAACGTTGTATAGTATTAGGATATAACGTATAACGTTATATACTATTACGATATAATGTATAACGTTGTATAGTATTAGGATATAACGTATAACGTTATATACTATTACGATATAACGTATAACGTTGTATAGTATTAGGATATAACGTATAATGTTATATACTATTACGATATATATTATAACGTTGTATGGTGTTGCGCTATAACGTTATATAATATTACGTTATAACGTATATCGTTATACACAAATACGATATAAGGCATAACGTTGTATAGTATTAGGATATAACGTATATCGTTATATACTATTACGATATAATGTATAACGTTGTATACTAGTAGGATATAACGTATAACGTTATATACTATTACGATTTAACGTATAACGTTGTATAGTATTACAATATAACGTATAACGTTATATACTATTACGATATAGTGTATAACGTTATATACTATTACGATATAGCGTATAACGTTATATACTATTACGATATAACGTATAACGTTGTATAGTATTAGGATATAACGTATGACGTTAAATACTATTACGATATAACGTATAACGTTGTATAGTATTAGGATATAACGTAAAACGTTATATACTATTACGATATATGGTATAACGTTATATACTATTACGATATATAGTATAACGTTGTATGGTGTTACGATATAACGTTATATAATATTACGTTATAACGTATAACGTTATATACAAATACGATACAAGGCATAACGTTGTATAGAATGTGGATGCAACGTATAAACTATTAAAAATACTAAACTACAACGTTATATACTATTACGATATATGGTGTAACGTTATATACTATTGCGATATATAGTATAACGTTGTATGGTGTTACGATATAACGTTATATAATATTACGTTATTACGTATAATGTTATACACAATTACGATATAAGGCATAACGTTGTATAGTATTAGGATATAACGTATAACGTTATATACTATTACGATATAGCGTATAACGTTGTATACTATTACGATATAAGGCATAACGTTGCATAGTATTAGGATATAACGTATAACGTTATATACTGTTACGATATAACGTATAACGTTGCATAGTATTAGGATATAACGTATAATGTTATATACTATTACGATATAGCGTATAACGTTGTATACTATTACGATATAAAGCATAACGTTGCATAGTATTAGGATATAACGTATAACGTTATATACTGTTACGATATAACGTATAACGTTGTATAGTATTAGGATATAACGTATAACGTTGTATAGTACTAGGATATAACGTATAACGTTATATACTATTACGATATATGGTGTAACGTTATATACTATTACGATATAACGTATAACGTTGTATAGTATTAGGATATAACGTATGACGTTATATACTATTACGATATAACGTATAACGTTGTATAGTATTAGGATATAACGTATAGCGTTATGTAGTATTAGGATATAACGTATAACGTTGTGTAGTATTAGGATATAACGTAAAACGTTATTTACTATTACGATATATGGTACAACGTTATATACTATTACGATATATAGTATAACGTTGTATGGTTTATACGATATAACGATATATAATATTACGTTATAACGTATAACGTTATATACAATTACGATATAAGGCATAATGTTGTATAGTATGAGGATATAACGTATAACGTTATGTACTATTACGATATAACGTATAACGTTGTATAGTATTAGGATATAACTTAAAACGTTATTTACTATTACGATATATGGTATAACGTTATATACTATTACGATATATAGTATATCGTTGTATGGTGTTACGATATAACGATATATAATATTACGTTACAACGTATAACGTTATATACAATTACGATATAAGGCATAACGTTGTATAGTATGAGGATATAACGTATAACGTTATATACTATTACGATATATGGAATAACGTTATATACTATTACGATATAACGTATAACTTCATATACTATTACGATATAGAGTATAACGTTATTTAGTATTACGATATAACGTAGAACGATATATACCACTACGATATAGTGTATAACGTTATATCCTATTACGATATATAGTATAACGTTGTATAGTGTTACGATATAACGTTATATAGTATTACGTCATAGGGTATAGCGTTATATAGTAGTTCGAAATAACGTATAATATTATAAACAATTACGATATAACGCATAACGTTGTATAGTATTAGGATATTACGTATAACGTTATATACTATTACGATACAGCGTATAACGTTATATACTATTATGATATAACGTATAACGTTCTATAGTATTAGGATATAACGTATAACGTTATATACTATTACGATATAGCGTATAACGTTATATACTATTACGATATAACGTATAACGTTGTATAGTATTAGGATATAACGTATGACGTTATATACTATTACGATATAACGTATAACGTTGTATAGTATTAGGATATAACGTATAACGTTATATACTATTACGATATAGAGTATAACGTTATTTAGTATTACGATATCACGTATAACGCTATATACCACTACGATGTATGGTATAACGTTATATACTATTACGATATATAGTATAACGTTGTATAGTGTTACGATATAACGTTATATAGTATTACGTCATAGGGTATAACGTTATATAGTAGTTCGAAATAACGTATAATGTTACATACAATTACGATATAACTCATAACGTTGTATAGTATTAGCATATAACGTATAACGTTTTATTCTATTACGAAATAAAGTATAACGTTGTATAGTATTGGGATATATCGTATAACGTTATATACTATTGCGATATAGGGTATAACGTTATTTAGAATTACGATATAAGGTATAACGCTATGTGCCATTACAATATAACGTATAACGTTATATACCATTACAATATAACGTCTAACATAATATAGCATTACGATATATCGTATAACGATATGTACCAATACGATATATGGTATAACGTCATATAATATTACGATAAAACGTATAACGTTGTATAGTATTAGGATATAATGCATAACGTTGTATACTATTAGGATATAACGTATAACGTTATATACTATTGCGATTTAACGTATACCGTTGTATAGTATTACGATATAACGTATAACGTTATATACTATTACGATATATGGTGTAACGTTATATACTATTACGATATATAGTATAACGTTGTATGGTGTTACGATATAACGTTATATAATATTACGTTATAACGTATAACGTTATACACAATTACGATATAAGGCATAACGTTGTATAGTATTAGGATATAACGTATAACGTTATATACCATTACGATATAATGTATAACGTTGTATACTATTAGGATATAACGTATAATGTTATATACTATTGCGACTTAACGTATACCGTTGTATAGTATTACGATATAACGTATAACGTTATATGGTATTACGATATATGGTGTAACGTTATATACTATTACGATATATAGTATAGCGTTGTATGGTGTTACGATATAACGTTATATATTATTACGATATAACTTATAACGTTGTATAGTACTAGGATATAACGTATAACGTTGTATAGTATTAGGATATAACGTATAACGTTATATACTATTAGGATATAACGTATAACGTTATATACTATTGCGATTTATCGTATACCGTTGTATAGTATTACGATATAACGTATAACGTTATATGCTATTACGATATATGGTGTAACGTTATATACTATTACGATATATAGTATAGCGTTGTATGGTGTTACGATATAACGTTATATAATATTACATTATAACGTATAACGTTATACACAATTACGATATAAGGCATAACGATGTATAGAATCAGGATATAACGTATAACGTTATATAATATTACGATATAACGTATAACGTTGTATAGTATTAGGATATAATGCATAACGTTGTATATTATTAGGATATAACGTATAACGTTATATACTATTACGATGTAGAGTAGAACGTTATTTAGTAATACGATATAACGTATAACGATATGTACCAATACGATATATGATATAACGTTATATACTACTACGATATAACGTATAACGTTGTATAGTATTAGGGTATAACGTATAACGTTATATACTATTACCATATAGAATATAACGTTATTTAGTATTACGATGTAACGTATAACGATATGTACCAGTACGATATATGGTAT
This sequence comes from Bombus affinis, assembly GCF_024516045.1. Classification (NCBI taxonomy): domain Eukaryota; kingdom Metazoa; phylum Arthropoda; class Insecta; order Hymenoptera; family Apidae; genus Bombus; species Bombus affinis. The sequence goes on from NC_066344.1 coordinate 13,795,730, forward strand.
ATCGTTATATACTATTACGATATAACGTATAACGTAATATAGCATTACGATATATCGTATAACGCTATGTAGCATTACGATATATAGTTTAACGTTATGTACTATTACGATACAACGTATAACGTTGTATAGTATTAGGATATAACGTATAACGTTATATACTATTATGATATATGGTATAACACCGTTATATACCATTACTATATATACTATAACGTTGTATGGTGTTACGATATAACGTTATATAATATTACGTTATATCGTATAACGTTATATACAATGACGATATAGCGTATAACGTTGTATACTATTACGATATAACGTATAACGTTATATACTATTACGATATAACGTATAACGTAATATAGCATTACGATATATCGCATAACGTTATGTAGCATTACGATATATCGTTTAACGTTGTGTACTATTACGATACAACGTATAACGTTGTATAGTATTAGGATATAACGTATAACGTTAGATACTATTACGATATAGAGTATAACGTTATTTACTATTGCGATATAACGTATAACGATATGTACCAGTACGATGTATGGTGTAACGTTATATACTATTACGATATAGCGTATAACGTTATATACTATTACGATATAACGTATGACGTTATATAATATTACGATATAACGTATAACGTTGTATATTATTAGGATGTAACGTATAACGTTATATACTAATACGATATAACGTATAACGTTGTATAGTATTACGATATAACGTATAACGTTATATATAATTACGATATAAGGCATAACGTTGTATAGTATTAGGATATAACGTATAACGTTATGTACTATTACGATATAGAGCATAACGTTATTTAGTATTACGATATCACGTATAACGCTATATACCATTACAATATAACTTATAACGTAATATAGCATTACGATATGTCGTATAACGTTATGTAGCATTACGATATACTGTATAACAGTATGTACTATTACGATATAACGTATAAGGTTGTATGGTATTACGATATAGCGTATAACGTTATATACTATTACGATATAGAGTATAACGTTATTTAGTATTACGATATAACGTAGAACGATATATACCACTACGATATATGGTATAACGCTATATACTATTACGATATAACGTATAACGTTGTATAGTATTAGGATATAACGTATGACGTTATATACTATTACGATATAACGTATAACGTTGTATAGTATTAGGATATAACGTATAACGTTATGTACTATTACGATATAGAGTATAGCGTTATTTAGTATTACAATATCACGTATAACGCTATATACCATTACAATATAACGTATAACGTAATATAGCATTACCATATGTCGTATAACGTTATGTAGCATTACGATATACCGTATAACATTATGTACTATTACGATATAACGTATAACGTTGTATAGTATTAGGATATAACGTATAACGTTATATATAATTACGATATAAGGCATAACGTTGTATAGTTTTAGGATATAACGTATGACGTTATATACTATTACGATATAACGTATAACGTTGTATAGTATTAGGATATAACGTATAACGTTATATACTATTACGATATAGAGTATAGCGTTATTTAGTATTACAATATCACGTATAACGCTATATACCATTACAATATAACGTATAACGTAATATAGCATTACCATATGTCGTATAACGTTATATGCTATTACGATATACGGTGTAAGGTTATATACTATTACGATATGTAGTATAACGTTGTATGGTGTTACGATATAACGTTATATAATATTACGTTATAACGTATAACGTTATATACAATTACGATGTAAGGCATATCGTTGTATAGTATGAGGATACAACGTATAACGTTATATACTATTACGATATATGGTGTATCGTTATATACTATTACGATATGTAGTATAATGTTGTATGGTGTTACGATATAACGTATGACGTTGTATAGTATTAGGATATAACGTATAATGTTATATACTATTACGATAAACAGTATAACGTTATTTAGTATTGCGATATAACGCATAACGCTATATACCATTACAGTATAACGCATAACGTTCTGTAGTATTACGATAAAACGTATAACGTTGTATAGTCTTAGGATATAACGTATAATGTTATATACTATTACGATATATATTATAACGTTGTATGGTGTTGCGCTATAACGTTATATAATATTACGTTATAACGTATATCGTTATACACAATTACGATATAAGGCATAACGTTGTATAGTATTAGGATATAACGTATATCGTTATATACTATTACGATATAATGTATAACGTTGTATAGTATGAGGATATAACGTATAACGTTATATACTATTACGATATATGGTATAACGTTATATACTGTTACGATATATAGTATAACGTTGTATGGTGTTACGATATAACGTTATATAATATTACGTTATAACGTATAACGTTATACACAATTACGATATAAGGCATAACGTTGTATAGTATTAGGATATAACGTATAACGTTATATACTATTACGATATATGGTATAACGTTATATACTATTACGATATATAGTATAACGTTGTATGGTGTTACGATATAACGTTATATAATATTACGTTATAACGTATAACGTTATACACAATTACGATATAAGGCATAACGTTGTATAGTATTAGGATATAACGTATAACGTTATATACTATTACGATATAGCGTATAACGTTGTATAGTATTAGGATATAACGTATAATGTTATATACTATTACGATATATATTATAACGTTGTATGGTGTTGCGCTATAACGTTATATAATATTACGTTATAACGTATATCGTTATACACAATTACGATATAAGGCATAACGTTGTATAGTATTAGGATATAACGTATATCGTTATATACTATTACGATATAATGTATAACGTTGTATACTAGTAGGATATAACGTATAACGTTATATACTATTACGATTTAACGTATAACGTTGTATAGTATTACAATATAACGTATAACGTTATATACTATTACGATATAGTGTATAACGTTATATACTATTACGATATAGCGTATAACGTTATATACTATTACGATATAACGTATAACGTTGTATAGTATTAGGATATAACGTATAACGTTATATACTATTACGATATAACGTATAACGTTGTATAGTATTAGGATATAACGTATAACGTTATATACTATTACGATATAACGTATAACGTTGTATAGTATTAGGATATAACGTATAACGTTATATACTATTACGATATAACGTATAACGTTGTATAGTATTAGGATATAACGTATAACGTTATATACTATTACGATATAACGTATAACGTTGTACAGTATTAGGATATAACGTATAATGTTATATACTATTACGATATATATTATAACGTTGTATGGTGTTGCGCTATAACGTTATATAATATTACGTTATAACGTATATCGTTATACACAATTACGATATAAGGCATAACGTTGTATAGTATTAGGTTATAACGTATATCGTTATATACTATTACGATATAATGTATAACGTTGTATACTAGTAGGATATAACGTATAACGTTATATACTATTACGATTTAACGTATAACGTTGTATAGTATTACAATATAACGTATAACGTTATATACTATTACGATATAGTGTATAACATTATATACTATTACGATATAGCGTATAACGTTATATACTATTACGATATAACGTATAACGTTGTATAGTATTAGGATATAACGTATGACGTTAAATACTATTACGATATAACGTATAACGTTGTATAGTATTAGGATATAACGTAAAACGTTATATACTATTACGATATATGGTATAACGTTATATACTATTACGATATATAGTATAACGTTGTATGGTGTTACGATATAACGTTATATAATATTACGTTATAACGTATAACGTTATATACAAATACGATATAAGGCATAACGTTGTATAGTATGTGGATACAACGTATAAACTATTAAAAATACTAAACTACAACGTTATATACTATTACGATATATGGTGTAACGTTATATACTATTGCGATATATAGTATAACGTTGTATGGTGTTACGATATAACGTTATATAATATTACGTTATTACGTATAACGTTATACACAATTACGATATAAGGCATAACGTTGTATAGTATTAGGATATAACGTATAACGTTATATACTATTACGATATAGCGTATAACGTTGTATACTATTACGATATAAGGCATAACGTTGCATAGTATTAGGATATAACGTATAACGTTATATACTGTTACGATATAACGTATAACGTTGCATAGTATTAGGATATAACGTATAACGTTATATACTATTACGATATAGCGTATAACGTTGTATACTATTACGATATAAGGCATAACGTTGCATAGTATTAGGATATAACGTATAACGTTGTATAGTATTAGGATATAACGTATAACGTTGTATAGTACTAGGATATAACGTATAACGTTATATACTACTACGATATATGGTGTAACGTTATATACTATTACGATATAACGTATAACGTTGTATAGTATTAGGATATAACGTATGACGTTATATACTATTACGATATAACGTATAACGTTGTATAGTATTAGGATATAACGTATGACGTTAAATACTATTACGATATAACGTATAACGTTGTATAGTATTAGGATATAACGTAAAACGTTATATACTATTACGATATATGGTATAACGTTATATACTATTACGATATATAGTATAACGTTGTATGGTGTTACGATATAACGTTATATAATATTACGTTATAACGTATAACGTTATATACAAATACGATATAAGGCATAACGTTGTATAGTATGTGGATACAACGTATAAACTATTAAAAATACTAAACTACAACGTTATATACTATTACGATATATGGTGTAACGTTATATACTATTGCGATATATAGTATAACGTTGTATGGTGTTACTATATAACGTTATATAATATTACGTTATTACGTATAACGTTATACACAATTACGATATAAGGCATAACGTTGTATAGTATTAGGATATAACGTATAACGTTATATACTATTACGATATAACGTATAACGTTGTATAGTATTAGGATATAACGTATAACGTTATATACTATTACGATATAACGTATAACGTTGTATAGTATTAGGATATAACGTATAATGTTATATACTATTACGATATATATTATAACGTTGTATGGTGTTGCGCTATAACGTTATATAATATTACGTTATAACGTATATCGTTATACACAATTACGATATAAGGCATAACGTTGTATAGTATTAGGTTATAACGTATATCGTTATATACTATTACGATATAATGTATAACGTTGTATACTAGTAGGATATAACGTATAACGTTATATACTATTACGATTTAACGTATAACGTTGTATAGTATTACAATATAACGTATAACGTTATATACTATTACGATATAGTGTATAACATTATATACTATTACGATATAGCGTATAACGTTATATACTATTACGATATAACGTATAACGTTGTATAGTATTAGGATATAACGTATGACGTTAAATACTATTACGATATAACGTATAACGTTGTATAGTATTAGGATATAACGTAAAACGTTATATACTATTACGATATATGGTATAACGTTATATACTATTACGATATATAGTATAACGTTGTATGGTGTTACGATATAACGTTATATAATATTACGTTATAACGTATAACGTTATATACAAATACGATATAAGGCATAACGTTGTATAGTATGTGGATACAACGTATAAACTATTAAAGATACTAAACTACAACGTTATATACTATTACGATATATGGTGTAACGTTATATACTATTACGATATAACGTATAACGTTGTATAGTATTAGGATATAACGTATGACGTTAAATACTATTACGATATAACGTATAACGTTGTATAGTATTAGGATATAACGTAAAACGTTATATACTATTACGATATATGGTATAACGTTATATACTATTACGATATATAGTATAACGTTGTATGGTGTTACGATATAACGTTATATAATATTACGTTATTACGTATAACGTTATACACAATTACGATATAAGGCATAACGTTGTATAGTATTAGGATATAACGTATAACGTTATATACTATTACGATATAGCGTATAACGTTGTATACTATTACGATATAAGGCATAACGTTGCATAGTATTAGGATATAACGTATAACGTTATATACTGTTACGATATAACGTATAACGTTGCATAGTATTAGGATATAACGTATAACGTTATATACTATTACGATATAGCGTATAACGTTGTATACTATTACGATATAAGCCATAACGTTGCATAGTATTAGGATATAACGTATAACGTTGTATAGTATTAGGATATAACGTATAACGTTGTATAGTACTAGGATATAACGTATAACGTTATATACTACTACGATATATGGTGTAACGTTATATACTATTACGATATAACGTATAACGTTGTATAGTATTAGGATATAACGTATGACGTTATATACTATTACGATATAACGTATAACGTTGTATAGTATTAGGATATAACGTATAACGTTATTTACTATTACGATATATGGTATAACGTTATATACTATTACGATATATAGTATAACGTTGTATGGTGTTACGATATAACGTTATATAATATTACGTTATTACGTATAACGTTATACACAATTACGATATAAGGCATAACGTTGTGTAGTATTAGGATATAACGTAAAACGTTATTTACTATTACGATATATGGTACAACGTTATATACTATTACGATATATAGTATAACGTTGTATGGTTTATGCGATATAACGATATATAATATTACGTTATAACGTATAACGTTATATACAATTACGATATAAGGCATAACGTTGTATAGTATGAGGATATAACGTATAACGTTATGTACTAATACGATATAACGTATAACGTTGTATAGTATTAGGATATAACTTAAAACGTTATTTACTATTACGATATATGGTATAACGTTATATACTATTACGATATAACGTATAACTTCATATACTATTACGATATAGAGTATAACGTTATCTAGTATTACGATATAACGTAGAACGATATATACCACTACGATATAGTGTATAACGTTATATCCTATTACGATATATAGTATAACGTTGTATAGTGTTACGATATAACGTTATATAGTATTACGTCATAGGGTATAACGTTATATAGTAGTTCGAAATAACGTATAATATTATAAACAATTACGATATAACGCATAACGTTGTATAGTATTAGGATATTACGTATAACGTTATATACTATTACGATACAGCGTATAACGTTATATACTATTATGATATAACGTATAACGTTCTATAGTATTAGGATATAACGTATAACGTTATATAATATTACGATATAGCGTATAACGTTATATACTATTACGATATAACGTATAACGTTGTATAGTATTAGGATATAACGTATGACGTTATATACTATTACGATATAACGTATAACGTTGTATAGTATTAGGATATAACTTAAAACGTTATTTACTATTACGATATATGGTATAACGTTATATACTATTACGATATATAGTATATCGTTGTGTGGTGTTACGATATAACGATATATAATATTACGTTATAACGTATAACGTTATATACAATTACGATATAAGGCATAACGTTGTATAGTATGAGGATATAACGTATAACGTTATATACTATTACGATATATGGAATAACGTTATATACTATTACGATACAACGTATAACTTCATATACTATTACGATATAGAGTATAACGTTATCTAGTATTACGATATAACGTAGAACGATATATACAACTACGATATAGTGTATAACGTTATATCCTATTACGATATATAGTATAACGTTGTATAGTGTAACGATATAACGTTATATAGTATTACGTCATAGGTTATAACGTTATATAGTAGTTCGAAATAACGTATAATATTATAAACAATTACGATATAACGCATAACGTTGTATAGTATTAGGATATTACGTATAACGTTAAATACTATTACGATACAGCGTATAACGTTATATACTATTATGATATAACGTATAACGTTCTATAGTATTAGGATATAACGTATAACGTTATATACTATTACGATATAGCGTATAACGTTATATACTATTACGATATAACGTATAACGTTGTATAGTATTAGGATATAACGTATGACGTTATATACTATTACGATATAACGTATAACGTTGTATAGTATTAGGATATAACGTATAACGTTATATACTATTACGATATAGAGTATAACGTTATTTAGTATTACGATATCACGTATAACGCTATATACCACTACGATGTATGGTATAACGTTATATACTATTACGATATATAGTATAACGTTGTATAGTGTTACGATATAACGTTATATAGTATTACGTCATAGGGTATAACGTTATATAGTAGTTCGAAATAACGTATAATGTTACATACAATTACGATATAACTCATAACGTTGTATAGTATTAGCATATAACGTATAACGTTTTATTCTATTACGAAATAAAGTATAACGTTGTATAGTATTGGGATATATCGTATAACGTTATATACTATTGCGATATAGGGTATAACGTTATTTAGAATTACGATATAACGTATAACGCTATGTACCATTACAATATAACGTATAACGTTATATACCATTACAATATAACGTCTAACATAATATAGCATTACGATATATCGTATAACGATATGTACCAATACGATATATGGTATAACGTCATATAATATTACGATATAACGTATAACGTTGTATAGTATTAGGATATAATGCATAACGTTGTATACTATTAGGATATAACGTATAACGTTATATACTATTGCGATTTAACGTATACCGTTGTATAGTATTACGATATAACGTATAACGTTATATACTATTACGATATATGGTGTAACGTTATATACTATTACGATATATAGTATAACGTTGTATGGTGTTACGATATAACGTTATATAATATTACGTTATAACGTATAACGTTATACACAATTACGATATAAGGCATAACGTTGTATAGTATTAGGATATAACGTATAACGTTATATTCTATTACGATATAATGTATAACGTTGTATACTATTAGGATATAACGTATAACGTTATATACTATTGCGATTTAACGTATACCGTTGTATAGTATTACGATATAACGTATAACGTTATATGGTATTACGATATGTGGTGTAACGTTATATACTATTACGATATATAGTATAGCGTTGTATGGTGTGACGATATAACGTTATATATTATTACGATATAACTTATAACGTTGTATAGTACTAGGATATAACGTATAACGTTGTATAGTATTAGGATATAACGTATAACGTTATATACTATTACGATATAACGTATAACGTTGTATAGTATTAGGATATAACGTATGACGTTATATACTATTACGATATAACGTATAACGTTGTATAGTATTAGGATATAACGTATAACGTTATATAATATTACGATATAGAGTATAACGTTATTTAGTATTACGATATCACGTATAACGCTATATACCACTACGATGTATGGTATAACGTTATATACTATTACGATATATAGTATAACGTTGTATGGTGTTGCGCTATAACGTTATATAATATTACGTTATAACGTATATCGTTATACACAATTACGATATAAGGCATAACGTTGTATAGTATTAGGATATAACGTATATCGTTATATACTATTACGATATAATGTATAACGTTGTATACTAGTAGGATATAACGTATAACGTTATATACTATTACGATTCAACGTATAACGTTGTATAGTATTACAATATAACGTATAACGTTATATACTATTACGATATAGTGTATAACATTATATACTATTACGATATAGCGTATAACGTTATATACTATTACGATATAACGTATAGCGTTGTATAGTATTAGGATATAACGTATAACGTTGTATAGTACTAGGATATAACGTATAACGTTATATACTATTACGATATATGGTGTAACGTTATATACTATTACGATATAACGTATAACGTTGTATAGTATTAGGATATAACGTATGACGTTATATACTATTACGATATAACGTATAACGTTGTATAGTATTAGGATATAACGTATAACGTTATTTACTATTACGATATATGGTATAACGTTATATACTATTACGATATATAGTATAACGTTGTATGGTGTTACGATATAACGTTATATAATATTACGTTATTACGTATAACGTTATACACAATTACGATATAAGGCATAACGTTGTGTAGTATTAGGATATAACGTAAAACGTTATTTACTATTACGATATATGGTACAACGTTATATACTATTACGATATATAGTATAACGTTGTAAGGTTTATACGATATAACGATATATAATATTACGTTATAACGTATAACGTTATATACAATTACGATATAAGGCATAACGTTGTATAGTATGAGGATATAACGTATAACGTTATGTACTATTACGATATAACGTATAACGTTGTATAGTATTAGGATATAACTTAAAACGTTATTTACTATTACGATATATGGTATAACGTTATATACTATTACGATATATAGTATATCGTTGTATGGTGTTACGATATAACGATATATAATATTACGTTATAACGTATAACGTTATATACAATTACGATATAAGGCATAACGTTGTATAGTATGAGGATATAACGTATAACGTTATATACTATTACGATATATGGAATAACGTTATATACTATTACGATATAACGTATAACTTCATATACTATTACGATATAGAGTATAACGTTATCTAGTATTACGATATAACGTAGAACGATATATACCACTACGATATAGTGTATAACGTTATATCCTATTACGATATATAGTATAACGTTGTATAGTGTTACGATATAACGTTATATAGTATTACGTCATAGGGTATAACGTTATATAGTAGTTCGAAATAACGTATAATATTATAAACATTTACGATATAACGCATAACGTTGTATAGTATTAGGATATTACGTATAACGTTATATACTATTACGATACAGCTTATAACGTTATATACTATTATGATATAACGTATAACGTTCTATAGTATTAGGATATAACGTATAACGTTATATACTATTACGATATAGCGTATAACGTTATATACTATTACGATATAACGTATAACGTTGTATAGTATTAGGATATAACGTATGACGTTATATACTATTACGATATAACGTATAACGTTGTATAGTATTAGGATATAACTTAAAACGTTATTTACTATTACGATATATGGTATAACGTTATATACTATTACGATATATAGTATATCGTTGTATGGTGTTACGATATAACGATATATAATATTACGTTATAACGTATAACGTTATATACAATTACGATATAAGGCATAACGTTGTATAGTATGAGGATATAACGTATAACGTTATATACTATTACGATATATGGAATACCGTTATATACTATTACGATATAACGTATAACTTCATATACTATTACGATATAGAGTATAACGTTATCTAGTATTACGATATAACGTAGAACGATATATACAACTACGATATAGTGTATAACGTTATATCCTATTACGATATATAGTATAACGTTGTATAGTGTTACGATATAACGTTATATATTATTACGTCATAGGGTATAACGTTATATAGTAGTTCGAAATAACGTATAATATTATAAACAATTACGATATAACGCATAACGTTGTATAGTATTAGTATATTACGTATAACGTTATATACTATTACGATACAGCGTATAACGTTATATACTATTATGATATAACGTATAACGTTCTATAGTATTAGGATATAACGTATAACGTTATATACTATTACGATATAGCGTATAACGTTATATACTATTACGATATAACGTATAACGTTGTATAGTATTAGGATATAACGTATGACGTTATACACTATTACGATATAACGTATAACGTTGTATAGTATTAGGATATAACGTATAACGTTATATACTATTACGATATAGAGTATAACGTTATTTAGTATTACGATATCACGTATAACGCTATATAAAACTACGATGTATGGTATAACGTTATATACTATTACGATATATAGTATAACGTTGTATAGTGTTACGATATAACGTTATATAGTATTACGTCATAGGGTATAACGTTATATAGTAGTTCGAAATAACGTATAATGTTACATACAATTACGATATAACTCATAACGTTGTATAGTATTAGCATATAACGTGTAACGTTTTATTCTATTACGAAATAAAGTATAACGTTGTATAGTATTGGGATATATCGTATAACGTTATATACTATTGCGATATAGGGTATAACGTTATTTAGAATTACGATATAACGTATAACGCTATGTACCATTACAATATAACGTATAACGTTATATACCATTACAATATAACGTCTAACATAATATAGCATTACGATATATCGTATAACGATATGTACCAATACGATATATGGTATAACGTCATATAATATTACGATATAACGTATAACGTTGTATAGTATTAGGATATAATTCATAACGTTGTATACTATTAGGATATAACGAATAACGATATATACTATTGCGATTTAACGTATACCGTTGTATAGTATTACGATATAACGTATAACGTTATATACTATTACGATATATGGTGTAACGTTATATACTATTACGATATATAGTATAACGTTGTATGGTGTTACGATATAACGTTATATAATATTACGTTATAACGTATAACGTTATACACAATTACGATATAAGGCATAACGTTGTATAGTATTAGGATATAACGTATAACGTTATATTCTATTACGATATAATGTATAACGTTGTATACTATTAGGATATAACGTATAACGTTATATACTATTGCGATTTAACGTATACCGTTGTATAGTATTACGATATAACGTATAACGTTATATGGTATTACGATATATGGTGTAACGTTATATACTATTACGATATATAGTATAGCGTTGTATGGTGTTACGATATAACGTTATATATTATTACGATATAACTTATAACGTTGTATAGTACTAGGATATAACGTATAACGTTGTATAGTATTAGGATATAACGTATAACGTTATATACTATTAGGATATAACGTATAACGTTATATACTATTGCGATTTATCGTATACCATTGTATAGTATTACGATATAACGTATAACGTCATATGCTATTACGATATATGGTGTAACGTTATATACTATTACGATATATAGTATAGCGTTGTATGGTGTTACGATATAACGTTATATAATATTACGTTATAACGTATAACGTTATACACAATTACGATATAAGGCATAACGATGTATAGTATCAGGATATAACGTATAACGTTATATAATATTACGATATAACGTATAACGTTGTATAGTATTAGGATATAATGCATAACGTTGTATATTATTAGGATATAACGTATAACGTTATATACTATTGCGATTTAACGTATACCGTTGTATAGTATTACGACATAACGTATAACGTTATATACTATTACGATATATGGTGTAACGTTATATACTATTACGATATATAGTATAACGTGGTATGGTGTTACGATATAACGTTCTATAATATTACGTTACAACGTATAACGTTATACACAATTACGATATAAGGCATAACGTTGTATAGTATTAGGATATAACGTATAACGTTATATACTATTACCATGTAGAGTATAACGTTATTTAGTAATACGATATAACGTATAACGATATGTACCAATACGATATATGGTATAACGTTATATACTACTACGATATAACGTATAACGTTGTATAATATTAGGGTATAACGTATAACGTAATACAGCATTACGATATATCGTATAACTTTATGTAGCATTACGATATATCGTATATCGTTATATACTTTTACGATATAACTTATAACGTAGTATAGTATTAGGATATAGCGTATAACGTTATATACTATTACGATATAACGTATAACGTTGTATAGTATTAGGATATAACGTATAACGTTGTAGAGTATTAGGATATAACGTATAACGTTATATACTATTACGATATGGCGTATAACGTTATATACTATTACGATATGACGTATAACGTTGTATAGTATTAGGATATAACGTATAACGTTATATACTATTACCATATAGAATATAACGATATTTAGTATTACGATGTAACGTATAACGATATGTACCAGTACGATATATGGTATAACGTTATATACTATTACGATATAACGTATAACGTAATATAGCATTACGATATATCGTATAACGCTATGTAGCATTACGATATATCGTATATCGTTATATACTTTTACGATATAACTTATAACGTTGTATAGTATTAGGATATAGCGTATAACGTTATATACTTTTACGATATAACTTATAACGTTGTATAGTATTAGGATATAGCGTATAACGTTATGTACTATTACGATACAACGTATAACGTTGTATAGTATTAGGATATAACGTATAACGTTATATACTATTATGATATATGGTATAACAACGTTATATACTATTACGATATATACTATAACGTTGTATGGTGTTACGATATAACGTTATATAATATTACGTTATATCGTATAACGTTATATACAATTGCGATATAGCGTATAACATTATATACTATTACGATATAACGTATAACGTTATATACTATTACGATATATGGTGTAACGTTATATACTATTACGATATATAGTATAACGTTGTATGGTGTTACGATATAACGTTATATAATATTACGTTATAACGTATAACGTTATACACAATTACGATATAAGGCATCACGTTGTATGGTATTAGGATATAACGTATAACGTTGTATACCATTACGATATAGCGTATAACGTTGTATACTATTACGATATAACGTATAACGTTGTATAGTATTAGGATATAACGTATAACGTTATATACCATTACGATACAGAGTATAACGTTATTTGGTATTGCTATATAACGTATAACGCTATATGCCATTACAATATAACGCATAACGTTCTATAGTATTACGATATAACGTATAACGTCGTATGGTATTAGGATATAACGTATAACGTTATATACAAATACGATATAAGGCATAACGTTGTATAGTATTAGAATATAACGTACAACGTTATATACTATTACGATATATGGTGTAACGTTATATACTATTACGATATATAGTATAACGTTGTATGGTGTTACGATATAACGTTATATAATATTACGTTATTACGTATAACGTTATACACAATTACGATATAAGGCATCACGTTGTATGGTATTAGGATATAACGTATAACGTTGTATACCATTACGATATAGCGTATAACGTTGTATACTATTACGATATAACGTGTAACGTTGTATAGTATTAGGATATAACGTATAACGTTATATACCATTACGATACAGAGTATAACGTTATTTGGTATTGCTATATAACGTATAACGCTATATGCCATTACAATATAACGCATAACGTTCTATAGTATTACGATATAACGTATAACGTCGTATGGTATTAGGATATAACGTATAACGTTATATACAAATACGATATAAGGCATAACGTTGTATAGTATTAGAATATAACGTACAACGTTATATACTATTACGATATAGAGTATAACGTTATTTACTATTGCGATATAACGTATAACGATATGTACCAGTACGATGTATGGTATAACGTTATATACTATTACGATATAGCGTATAACGTTATATACTATTACGATATAACGTATGACGTTATATAATATTACGATATAACGTATAACGTTGTATATTATTAGGATGTAACGTATAACGTTATATACAAATACGATATAACATATAACGTTGTATAATATTACGATATAACGTATAACGTTGTATAGTATTAGGATATAACGTATAACGTTATATACCATTACGATATAACATATAACGTTGTATAGTATTAGGATATAACGTATAACGTTATATACTATTACGATATAGCGTATAACGTTATATACTATTACGATATAACGTATAACGTTATATACCATTACGATATAACGTATAACGTTGTATAGTATTAGGATATAACGTATAACGATATATACTAATACGATATAACGTATAACGTTGTATAGTATTAGGATATAACGTATAACGTTATATACTATTACGATTTAACGTATAACGTTGTATAGTGTTAGGATATAACGTATAACGTTATATACAATTACGATATAGCGTATAACGTTGTATAGTATTAGGATATAACGTATAACGTTATATGCTATTACGATATATCGTATAAAGTTATATACTATTACGATATAACGTATAGCGTTGTATAGTATTAGGATATAACGTATAACGTTATATACTATTACGATATAACGTATAACGTTGTATAGTATTAGGATATAACGTATAACGTTATATACTATTACGATATAGCGTATAGCGTTATATAATATTGCGATATAATGTATAGCGTTATATACTATTACGCTATAACGTATAACGTTGTATAGTATTAGGATATAACGTATAACGTTGTATACTATTACGATATAGCGTATAGCGTTATATACTATTACGATATAATGTATAAGGTTGTATAGTATTAGGATATAACGTATAACGTTATATACTATTACGATATAACGTATAACGTTGTGTAGTATTAGGATATAAGGTATAACGTTATATACTATTACGATATAGCGTATAGCGTTATATACTATTACGATATAATGTATAAGGTTGTATAGTATTAGGATATAACGTATAACGTTATATAGTGTTACGATTTAACGTATAACGTTGTATAGTATTAGGATATAACGTATAACGTTGTATAGTGTTACGATATAACGAATAACGTTATATACTATTACGATATATGGTGTAACGTTGTATACTATTACGATATATAGTATAACGTTGTATGGTGTTACGATATAACGTTATATAATATTACGTTATAACGTATAACGTTATACACAATTACGATATAAGGCATAACGTTGTATAGTCATAGGATATAACGTATAACGTTATATACTATTACGATATAACGTATAACGTTGTATACTATTACGATATAACGTATAACGTTGTATAGTATTAGGATATAGCGTATAACGTTACATACTATTACGATATAACGTATAACGTTGTATAGTATTAGGATATAACGTATAACGTTATATACTATTACGATATAACGTATAACGTTGTATAGTATTAGGATATAACGTATAACGTTATATTCTATTATGATATATGGTATAACGTTATATACTATTACGATATATACTATAACGTTGTATGGTGTTACGATATAACGTTATATAATATTACGTTATAACGTATAACGTTATACACAATTACGATATAAGGCATAACGTTGTATAGTCATAGGATATAACGTATAACGTTATATACTATTGCGATATAGCGTATAACGTTGTATACTATTACGATATAACGTATAACGTTGTATAGTATTAGGATATAACGTATAATGTTGTATACTATTACGATATAACGTATAACGTTGTATACTATTACGATATAACGTATAACGTAATATAGCGTTACGATATTCCGTATAACGTTATGTAGCATTACGATATATCGTTTAACGTTATGTACTATTACGATACAACGTATAACGTTGTATAGTATTAGGATATAACGTATAACGTTATATACTATTACGATATAGAGTATAACGTTGTTTAGTATTACGATTTAACGTATAACGCTATATACCATTACAATATAACGCATAACGTTCTATAGTATTACGATATAACGTATAACGTTGTATAGTATTAGGATATAACGTATAACGTTATATACAATTACGATATAGAGTATAACATTATTTAGTAATACGATATAACGTATAACGATATGTACCAGTACGATGTATGGTACAAAGTTATATACTATTACGATATAGCGTATAACGTTATATACTATTACGATATAACGTATGACGTTATATAATATTACGATATAACGTATAACGTTGTATATTATTAGGATGTAACGTATAACGTTATATACTAATACGATATAACGTATAACGTTGTATAATATTACGATATAACGTATAACGTTGTATAGTATTAGGATATAACGTATAACGTTATATACTATTACGATATAACATATAACGTTGTATAGTATTAGGATATAACGTATAACTTTATATACTATTACAATATAGCGTATAACGTTATATACTATTACGATATAACGTATAACGTTATAGACTATTACGATATAACGTATAACGTTGTATAGTATTAGGATATAACGTATAACGATATATACTATTACGATATAACGTATAACGTTGTATAGTATTAGGATATAACGTATAACGTTATATACTATTACGATATAACGTATAACGTTGTATAGTATTAGGATATAACGTATAACGTTATATGCTATTACGATATATCGTATAAAGATATATACTATTACGATATAACGTATAGCGTTGTATAGTATTAGGATATAACGTATAACGTTATATACTATTACGATATAACGTATAACGTTGTATAGTATTAGGATATAACGTATAACGTTATATACTATTACGATATAGCGTATAGCGTTATATACTATTGCGATATAATGTATAGCGTTATATACTATTACGATATAACGTATAACGTTGTATAGTATTAGGATATAACGTATAACGTTGTATACTATTACGATATAGCGTATAGCGTTATATACTATTACGATATAATGTATAAGGTTGTATAGTATTAGGATATAACGTATAACGTTATATACTATTACGATATAACGTATAACGTTGTATAGTATTAGGATATAACGTATAACGTTATATACTATTACGATATAGCGTATAGCGTTATATACTATTACGATATAATGTATAAGGTTGCATAGTATTAGGATATAACGTATAACGTTATATACTATTACGATTTAACGTATAACGTTGTATAGTATTAGGATATATCGGATAACGTTGTATAGTATTAGGATATAACGAATAACGTTATATACTATTACGATATATGGTGTAACGTTGTATACTATTACGATATATATAGTATAACGTTGTATGGTGTTACGATATAACGTCATATAATATTACGTTATAACGTATAACGTTATACACAATTACGATATAAGGCATAACGTTGTATAGTCATAGGATATAACGTATAACGTTATATACTATTACGATATAGCGTATAACGTTGTATACTATTACGATATAACGTATAACGTTGTATAGTATTAGGATATAGCGTATAACGTTATATACTATTACGATATAACGTATAACGTTGTATAGTATTAGGATATAACGTATAACGTTATATACTATTACGATATAACGTATAACGTTGTATAGTATTAGGATATAACGTATAACGTTATATTCTATTATGATATATGGTATAACGTTATATACTATTACGATATATACTATAACGTTGTATGGTGTTACGATATAACGTTATATAGTATTACGTTATAACGTATAACGTTATACACAATTACGATATAAGGCATAACGTTGTATAGTCATAGGATATAACGTATAACGTTATATACTATTACGATATAGCGTATAACGTTGTATACTATTACGATATAACGTATTACGTTGTATAGTATTAGGATATAACGTATAACGTTATATACTATTACGATATAACGTATAACGTTATATACTATTACGATATAACGTATAACGTTGTATAGTATTAGGATATAACGTATAAAGTTATATACTATTACGATATAACGTATAACGTTGTATAGCATTAGGATATAACGTATAACGTTGTATACTATTACGATATAACGTATAACGTTGTATACTATTACGATATAACGTATAACGTTGTATAGTATTAGGATCTAACGTATAACGTTATATACTATTACGATATATGGTGTAACGTTATATACTATTACGATATATAGTATAACGTTGTATGGTGTTACGATATAACGTTATATAATATTACGTTATTACGTATAACGTTATACACAATTACGATATAAGGCATCACGTTGTATGGTATTAGGATATAACGTATAAAGTTGTATACCATTACGATATAGCGTATAACGTTGTATACTATTACGATATAACGTGTAACGTTGT
Organism: Bombus affinis; assembly: GCF_024516045.1. Classification (NCBI taxonomy): domain Eukaryota; kingdom Metazoa; phylum Arthropoda; class Insecta; order Hymenoptera; family Apidae; genus Bombus; species Bombus affinis. The sequence continues at coordinate 13,815,986 of NC_066344.1, forward strand.
ATAGTATTAGGATATAACGTATAACGTTATATACCATTACGATACAGAGTATAACGTTATTTGGTATTGCTATATAACGTATAACGCTATATGCCATTACAATATAACGCATAACGTTCTATAGTATTACGATATAACGTATAACGTCGTATGGTATTAGGATATAACGTATAACGTTATATACAAATACGATATAAGGCATAACGTTGTATAGTATTAGAATATAACGTACAACGTTATATACTATTACGATATAGAGTATAACGTTATTTACTATTGCGATATAACGTATAACGATATGTACCAGTACGATGTATGGTATAACGTTATATACTATTACGATATAGCGTATAACGTTATATACTATTACGATATAACGTATGACGTTATATAATATTACGATATAACGTATAACGTTGTATATTATTAGGATGTAACGTATAACGTTATATACAAATACGATATAACATATAACGTTGTATAATATTACGATATAACGTATAACGTTGTATAGTATTAGGATATAACGTATAACGTTATATACCATTACGATATAACATATAACGTTGTATAGTATTAGGATATAACGTATAACGTTATATACTATTACGATATAGCGTATAACGTTATATACTATTACGATATAACGTATAACGTTATATACCATTACGATATAACGTATAACGTTGTATAGTATTAGGATATAACGTATAACGATATATACTAATACGATATAACGTATAACGTTGTATAGTATTAGGATATAACGTATAACGTTATATACTATTACGATTTAACGTATAACGTTGTATAGTGTTAGGATATAACGTATAACGTTATATACAATTACGATATAGCGTATAACGTTGTATAGTATTAGGATATAACGTATAACGTTATATGCTATTACGATATATCGTATAAAGTTATATACTATTACGATATAACGTATAGCGTTGTATAGTATTAGGATATAACGTATAACGTTATATACTATTACGATATAACGTATAACGTTGTATAGTATTAGGATATAACGTATAACGTTATATACTATTACGATATAGCGTATAGCGTTATATAATATTGCGATATAATGTATAGCGTTATATACTATTACGATATAACGTATAACGTTGTATAGTATTAGGATATAACGTATAACGTTGTATACTATTACGATATAGCGTATAGCGTTATATACTATTACGATATAATGTATAAGGTTGTATAGTATTAGGATATAACGTATAACGTTATATACTATTACGATATAACGTATAACGTTGTGTAGTATTAGGATATAAGGTATAACGTTATATACTATTACGATATAGCGTATAGCGTTATATACTATTACGATATAATGTATAAGGTTGTATAGTATTAGGATATAACGTATAACGTTATATAGTGTTACGATTTAACGTATAACGTTGTATAGTATTAGGATATAACGTATAACGTTGTATAGTATTACGATATAACGAATAACGTTATATACTATTACGATATATGGTGTAACGTTGTATACTATTACGATATATAGTATAACGTTGTATGGTGTTACGATATAACGTTATATAATATTACGTTATAACGTATAACGTTATACACAATTACGATATAAGGCATAACGTTGTATAGTCATAGGATATAACGTATAACGTTATATACTATTACGATATAACGTATAACGTTGTATACTATTACGATATAACGTATAACGTTGTATAGTATTAGGATATAGCGTATAACGTTATATACTATTACGATATAACGTATAACGTTGTATAGTATTAGGATATAACGTATAACGTTATATACTATTACGATATAACGTATAACGTTGTATAGTATTAGGATATAACGTATAACGTTATATGCTATTACGATATATCGTATAAAGATATATACTATTACGATATAACGTATAGCGTTGTATAGTATTAGGATATAACGTATAACGTTATATACTATTACGATATAACGTATAACGTTGTATAGTATTAGGATATAACGTATAACGTTATATACTATTATGATATATGGTATAACGTTATATACTATTACGATATATACTATAACGTTGTATGGTGTTACGATATAACGTTATATAATATTACGTTATAACGTATAACGTTATACACAATTACGATATAAGGCATAACGTTGTATAGTCATAGGATATAACGTATAACGTTATATACTATTGCGATATAGCGTATAACGTTGTATACTATTACGATATAACGTATAACGTTATATACTATTACGATATAACGTATAACGTTGTATAGTATTAGGATATAACGTATAACGTTATATTCTATTATGATATATGGTATAACGTTATATACTATTACGATATATACTATAACGTTGTATGGTGTTACGATATAACGTTATATAATATTACGTTATAACGTATAACGTTATACACAATTACGATATAAGGCATAACGTTGTATAGTCATAGGATATAACGTATAACGTTATATACTATTGCGATATAGCGTATAACGTTGTATACTATTACGATATAACGTATAACGTTGTATAGTATTAGGATATAACGTATAACGTTATATTCTATTATGATATATGGTATAACGTTATATACTATTACGATATATACTATAACGTTGTATGGTGTTACGATATAACGTTATATAATATTACGTTATAACGTATAACGTTATACACAATTACGATATAAGGCATAACGTTGTATAGTCATAGGATATAACGTATAACGTTATATACTATTGCGATATAGCGTATAACGTTGTATACTATTACGATATAACGTATAACGTTGTATAGTATTAGGATATAACGTATAATGTTGTATACTATTACGATATAACGTATAACGTTGTATACTATTACGATATAACGTATAACGTAATATAGCGTTACGATATTCCGTATAACGTTATGTAGCATTACGATATATCGTTTAACGTTATGTACTATTACGATACAACGTATAACGTTGTATAGTATTAGGATATAACGTATAACGTTATATACTATTACGATATAGAGAATAACGTTGTTTAGTATTACGATTTAACGTATAACGCTATATACCATTACAATATAACGCATAACGTTCTATAGTATTACGATATAACGTATAACGTTGTATAGTATTAGGATATAACGTATAACGTTATATACAATTACGATATAGAGTATAACATTATTTAGTAATACGATATAACGTATAACGATATGTACCAGTACGATGTATGGTACAAAGTTATATACTATTACGATATAGCGTATAACGTTATATACTATTACGATATAACGTATGACGTTATATAATATTACGATATAACGTATAACGTTGTATATTATTAGGATGTAACGTATAACGTTATATACTAATACGATATAACGTATAACGTTGTATAATATTACGATATAACGTATAACGTTGTATAGTATTAGGATATAACGTATAACGTTATATACTATTACGATATGACATATAACGTTGTATAGTATTAGGATATAACGTATAACTTTATATACTATTACAATATAGCGTATAACGTTATATACTATTACGATATAACGTATAACGTTATAGACTATTACGATATAACGTATAACGTTGTATAGTATTAGGATATAACGTATAACGATATATACTATTACGATATAACGTATAACGTTGTATAGTATTAGGATATAACGTATAACGTTATATACTATTACGATATAACGTATAACGTTGTATAGTATTAGGATATAACGTATAACGTTATATGCTATTACGATATATCGTATAAAGATATATACTATTACGATATAACGTATAGCGTTGTATAGTATTAGGATATAACGTATAACGTTATATACTATTACGATATAACGTATAACGTTGTATAGTATTAGGATATAACGTATAACGTTATATACTATTACGATATAGCGTATAGCGTTATATACTATTGCGATATAATGTATAGCGTTATATACTATTACGATATAACGTATAACGTTGTATAGTATTAGGATATAACGTATAACGTTGTATACTATTACGATATAGCGTATAGCGTTATATACTATTACGATATAATGTATAAGGTTGTATAGTATTAGGATATAACGTATAACGTTATATACTATTACGATATAACGTATAACGTTGTATAGTATTAGGATATAACGTATAACGTTATATACTATTACGATATAGCGTATAGCGTTATATACTATTACGATATAATGTATAAGGTTGCATAGTATTAGGATATAACGTATAACGTTATATACTATTACGATTTAACGTATAACGTTGTATAGTATTAGGATATATCGGATAACGTTGTATAGTATTAGGATATAACGAATAACGTTATATACTATTACGATATATGGTGTAACGTTGTATACTATTACGATATATAGTATAACGTTGTATGGTGTTACGATATAACGTCATATAATATTACGTTATAACGTATAACGTTATACACAATTACGATATAAGGCATAACGTTGTATAGTCATAGGATATAACGTATAACGTTATATACTATTACGATATAGCGTATAACGTTGTATACTATTACGATATAACGTATAACGTTGTATAGTATTAGGATATAGCGTATAACGTTATATACTATTACGATATAACGTATAACGTTGTATAGTATTAGGATATAACGTATAACGTTATATACTATTACGATATAACGTATAACGTTGTATAGTATTAGGATATAACGTATAAAGTTATATACTATTACGATATAACGTATAACGTTGTATAGTATTAGGATATAACGTATAAAGTTATATACTATTACGATATAACGTATAACGTTGTATAGCATTAGGATATAACGTATAACGTTGTATACTATTACGATATAACGTATAACGTTGTATACTATTACGATATAACGTATAACGTTGTATAGTATTAGGATATAACGTATAACGTTATATACTATTACGATATAACATATAACGTTGTATAGTATTAGGATATAACGTATAACGTTATATGCTATTACGATATATCGTATAAAGATATATACTATTACGTTATATAGTATAGCGTTGTATAGTATTAGGATATAACGTATAACGTTATATACTATTACGATATAACGTATAACGTTGTATAGTATTAGGATATAACGTATAACGTTATATACTATTACGATATAGCGTATAGCGTTATATACTATTGCGATATAATGTATAGCGTTATATACTATTACGATTTAACGTATAACGTTGTATAGTATTAGGATATAACGGATAACGTTGTATAGTATTAGGATATAACGAATAACGTTATATACTATTACGATATATGGTGTAACGTTGTATACTATTACGATATATAGTATAACGTTGTATGGTGTTACGATATAACGTCATATAATATTACGTTATAACGTATAACGTTATACACAATTACGATATAAGGCATAACGTTGTATAGTCATAGGATATAACGTATAACGTTATATACTATTACGATATAGCGTATAACGTTGTATACTATTACGATATAACGTATAACGTTGTATAGTATTAGGATATAGCGTATAACGTTATATACTATTACGATATAACGTATAACGTTGTATAGTATTAGGATATAGCGTATAACGTTACATACTATTACGATATAACGTATAACGTTGTATAGTATTAGGATATAACGTATAACGTTATATACTATTACGATATAACGTATAACGTTGTATAGTATTAGGATATAACGTATAACGTTATATTCTATTATGATATATGGTATAACGTTATATACTATTACGATATATACTATAACGTTGTATGGTGTTACGATATAACGTTATATAGTATTACGTTATAACGTATAACGTTATACACAATTACGATATAAGGCATAACGTTGTATAGTCATAGGATATAACGTATAACGTTATATACTATTACGATATAGCGTATAACGTTGTATACTATTACGATATAACGTATAACGTTGTATAGTATTAGGATATAACGTATAACGTTATATACTATTACGATATAACGTATAACGTTATATACTATTACGATATAACGTATAACGTTGTATAGTATTAGGATGTAACGTATAAAGTTATATACTATTACGATATAACGTATAACGTTGTATAGCATTAGGATATAACGTATAACGTTGTATACTATTACGATATAACGTATAACGTTGTATACTATTACGATATAACGTATAACGTTGTATAGTATTAGGATATAACGTATAACGTTATATACTATTACGATATAACATATAACGTTGTATAGTATTAGGATATAACGTATAACGTTATATGCTATTACGATATATCGTATAAAGATATATACTATTACGTTATATAGTATAGCGTTGTATAGTATTAGGATATAACGTATAACGTTATATACTATTACGATATAACGTATAACGTTGTATAGTATTAGGATATAACGTATAACGTTATATACTATTACGATATAGCGTATAGCGTTATATACTATTGCGATATAATGTATAGCGTTATATACTATTACGATATAACGTATAACGTTGTATAGTATTAGGATATAACGTATAACGTTGTATACTATTACGATATAGCGTATAACGTTGTATACTATTACGATATAACGTATAACGTTGTATAGTATTAGGATATAACGTATAACGTTATATACTATTACCATATAAAGTATAACGTTGTATAGTATTAGGATCTAACGTATAACGTTATATACTATTACGATATATGGTGTAACGTTATATACTATTACGATATATAGTATAACGTTGTATGGTGTTACGATATAACGTTATATAATATTACGTTATAACGTATAACGTTATACACAATTACGATATAAGGCATAACGTTGTATAGTCATAGGATATAACGTATAACGTTATATACTATTACGATATAGCGTATAACGTTGTATACTATTACGATATAACGTATAACGTTGTATAGTATTAGGATATAACGTATAACGTTATATACTATTGCGATATAGAGTATAACGTTATTTGGTATTACGATATAACGTAAAACGCTATATGCCATTACAATATAACGCATAGCGTTCTATAGTATTACGATATAACGTATAACGTCGTATGGTATTAGGATATAACGTATAACGTTATATACAAATACGATATAAGGCATAACGTTGTATAGTATTAGAATATAACGTATAACGTTATATACTATTACGGTATAGAGTATAACGTTATTTACTATTGCGATATAACGTATAACGATATGTACCAGTACGATGTATGGTATAACGTTATATACTATTACGATATAGCGTATAACATTGTATACTATTACGATATAACGTATAACGTTGTATAGTATTAGGATATAACGTATAACGTTATATACTATTACGATATAACGTATAACGTTGTATAGTATTAGGATCTAACGTATATCGTTATATACTATTACGATATATGGTATAACGTTGTATGGTGTTACGATATAACGTTATATAATATTACGTTATAACGTATAACGTTATACACAATTACGATATAAGGCATAACGTTGTACAGTCATAGGATATAACGTATAACGTTATATACTATTACGATATAGCGTATAACGTTGTATACTATTACGATATAACGTATAACGTTGTATAGTATTAGGATATAACGTATAACGTTATATACTATTACGATATAGCGTATAACGTTGTATAGTACTAGGATATAACGTATAACGTTATATACTATTACGATATAACGTATAACGTTGTATAGTATTAGGATATAACGTATAACGTTATATTCTATTATGATATATGGTGTAACGTTATATACTATTACGATATATACTAAAACGTTGTATGGTGTTACGATATAACGTTATATAATATTACGGTATAACGTATAACGTTATACACAATTACGATATAAGGCATAACGATGTATGGTCGTAGGATATAACGTATAACGTTATATACTATTACGATATAGAGTATAACGTTATTTAGTATTACGATTTAACGTATAACGCTATATACCATTACAATATAACGCATAACGTTCTATAGTATTACGATATAAAGTATAACGTTGTATAGTATTAGGATATAACGTATAACATTATATACTACTACGATATAACGTATAACGTTGTATAGTATTAGGATATAACGTATAACGTTATATACTATTACGACATAACGTATAACGTTGTATAATATTACGATATAACGTATAACGTCGTATAGTATTAGGATATAACGTATAACGATATATACTATTACGGTATGGCGTATAACGTTATATAGTATTACGATATAACGTATAACGTTGTATAGTATTAGGATATAACGTATAACGTTATATACTATTGCGATATATCGTACAAAGTTATGTACTATTACGATATAAAGTATAACGTTGTATAGTATTAGGATATAACGTATAACGTTATATACTATTACGATATATCGTATAAAGTTATATACTATTACGATATAACGTATAACGTTGTATCGTATTAGGATATAACGTATAACGTTATATACTATTACGATATAACGTATAACGTTATAGACTATTACGATATAACGTATAACGTTGTGTAGTATTAGGATATAACGTATAACGTTATATACTATTACGATATGGCGTATAACGTTATATAGTATTACGATATAACGTATAACGTTGTATAGTATTAGGATATAACGTATAACGTTATATACTATTGCGATATATCGTACAAAGTTATATACTATTACGATATAACGTATAAGGTTGTATAGTATTAGGATATAACGTATAACGTTATATACTATTACGATATAACGTATAACGTTGTATAGTATTACGATATAACGTATAACGTTATATACTATTACGATTTAACGTATAGCGTTGTATAGTATTAGGATATAACGTATAACGTTATCTACTATTACGATATAACGTATAACGTTGTATAGTATTAGGATATAACGTATAACGTTATATACTATTACGATATAACGTATAACGTTGTATAGTATTAGGATATAACGTATAACGTTATATACTATTACGATATATGGTATAACGTTATATACTATTACGATATATAGTAAAACGTTGTATGGTGTTACGACATAACGTTATATATTATTACGTTATAACGTATAACGTTATACACAATTACGATATAAGGCATAACGTTGTATGGTCATAGGATATAACGTATAACGTTATATACTATTACGATATAGAGTATAACGTTATTTAGTATTACGATTTAACGTATAACGCTATATACCATTACAATATAACGCATAACGTTCTATAGTATTACGATATAACCTATAACGTTGTATAGTATTAGGATATAACGTATAACGTTATATACAATTACGATATAAGGCAGAACGTTGTATAGTATTTGGATATAACGTATAACGTTATATACCATTACAATATAGAGGATAACATTATTTAGTAATACGATATAACGTATAACGATATGTACCAATACGATATGTGGAATAACGTTATATACTATTACGATATAACGTATAACGTTGTATAATATTACGATATAACGTATAACGTCGTATAGTATTAGGATATAACGTATAACATTATATACTATTACGATATAACGTATAAGGTTGTATAGTATTAGGTTATAACGTATAAAGTTATATACTATTACGATATAACGTATAACGTTGTATAGTATTACGATATAACGTATAACGTTATATACTATTACGATTTAACGTATAACGTTGTATAGTATTAGGATATAACGTATAACGTTATATACTATTACGATATAACGTATAACGTTGTATAGTATTAGGATATAACGTATAACGTTATATACTATTACGATATATGGTATAACGTTATATACTATTACGATATATAGTAAAACGTTGTATGGTGTTACGACATAACGTTATATATTATTACGTTATAACGTATAACGTTATACACAATTACGATATAAGGCATGACGTTGGATAGTATTAGGATATGACGTATAACGTTATATACTATTACGATATAACGTATAACGTTGTATAGTATTATGATATAACGTATAACGTTATATACTATTACGATACAACGTATAACGTTGTATAGTATTAGGATATAACGTATAACGTTGTATAGTATTAGGATATAACGTATAACATTATATACTACTACGATATAACGTATAACGTTGTATAGTATTAGGATATAACGTATAACGTTATATACTATTACGATATATCGTATAAAGTTATATACTATTACGATATAACGTATAACGTTGTATAGTATTAGGATATAACGTATAACGCTATATACTATTACGATATAACGTATAACGTTGTATAATATTACGATATAAGGTATAACGTCGTATAGTATTATGATATAACGTATAACGTTATATACTATTACGATATAACGTATAACGTTGTATATTATTAGGATGTAACGTATAACGATATATACTAATACGATATAACGTATAACGTTGTATAATATTACGATATAACGTATAACGTTGTATAGTATTAGGATATAACGTATAACGTTATATACTATTTCGATATAACATATAACGTTGTATAGTATTAGGATATAACGTATAACTTTATATACTAATACAATATAGCGTATAACGTTATATACTATTACGATATAACGTATAACGTTATAGACTATTACGATATAACGTATAACGTTGTATAGTATTAGGATATAACGTATAACGATATATACTATTACGATATAACGTATAACGTTGTATAGTATTAGGATATAACGTATAACGTTATATACTATTACGATATAACGTATAACGTTGTATAGTATTAGGATATAACGTATAACGTTATATGCTATTACGATATATCGTATAAAGATATATACTATTACGATATAACGTATAGCGTTGTATAGTATTAGGATATAACGTATAACGTTATATACTATTACGATATAGCGTATAACGTTGTATAGTATTAGGATATAACGTATAACGTTATATACTACTACGATATAGCGTATAGCGTTATATACTATTGCGATATAATGTATAGCGTTATATACTATTACGATATAACGTATAACGTTGTATAGTATTAGGATATAACGTATAACGTTGTATACTATTACGATATAGCGTATAGCGTTATATACTATTACGATATAATGTATAAGGTTGTATAGTATTAGGATATAACGTATAACGTTATATACTATTACGATATAACGTATAACGTTGTATAGTATTAGGATATAACGTATAACGTTATATACTATTACGATATAGCGTATAGCGTTATATACTATTACGATATAATGTATAAGGTTGCATAGTATTAGGATATAACGTATAACGTTATATACTATTACGATTTAACGTATAACGTTGTATAGTATTAGGATATAACGGATAACGTTGTATGGTATTAGGATATAACGAATAACGTTATATACTATTACGATATATGGTGTAACGTTGTATACTATTACGATATATAGTATAACGTTGTATGGTGTTACGATATAACTTCATATAATATTACGTTATAACGTATAACGTTATACACAATTACGATATAAGGCATAACGTTGTATAGTCATAGGATATAACGTATAACGTTATATACTATTACGATATAGCGTATAACGTTGTATACTATTACGATATAACGTATAACGTTGTATAGTATTAGGATATAGCGTATAACGTTATATACTATTACGATATAACGTATAACGTTGTATAGTATTAGGATATAGCGTATAACGTTATATACTATTACGATATAACGTATAACGTTGTATAGTATTAGGATATAACGTATAACGTTATATACTATTACGATATAACGTATAACGTTGTATAGTATTAGGATATAACGTATAACGTTATATTCTATTATGATATATGGTATAACGTTATATACTATTACGATATATACTATAACGTTGTATGATGTTACGATATAACGTTATATAGTATTACGTTATAACGTATAACGTTATACACAATTACGATATAAGGCATAACGTTGTATAGTCATAGGATATAACGTATAACGTTATATACTATTACGATATAGCGTATAACGTTGTATACTATTACGATATAACGTATAACGTTGTATAGTATTAGGATATAACGTATAACGTTATATACAATTACGATATAAGGCATAACGTTGTATAGTATTTGGATATAACGTATAACGTTATATACCATTACGATATAGAGTATAACATTATTTAGTAATACGATATAACGTATAACGATATGTACCAATACGATATGTGGTATAACGTTATAGACTATTACGATATAACGTATAACGTTGTATAGTATTAGGATATAACGTATAACGTTATATACTATTACGATATGGCGTATAACGTTATATGGTATTACGATATAACGTATTACGTTGTATAGTATTAGGATATAACGTATAACGTTATATACTATTACGATATAGAGTATAACGTCATTTAGTATTACGATATAACGTATAACGATATATACCACTACGATATATGGTATAACATTATATACTATTACGATATATCGTATAACGTTGTATAGTATTAGGATATAACGTATAACGTTGTATAGTATTAGGATATAACGTATAACGTTATATACTACTACGACATAACGTATAACGTTGTATAGTATTAGGATATAACGTATAACGTTATATACTATTACGATATATCGTATAAAGATATATACTATTACGATATAACGTATAACGTTGTATAGTATTAGGATATAACGTATAACGTTATATACTATTACGATATAACGTATAACGTTGTATAGTATTAGGATATAACGTATAACGTTATATACTATTATGATATAGAGTATAACGTTATTTAGTATTACGATATAACGTATAACAATATATACCACTACGATATATGGTATAACGTTATATACTATTACGATATAACGTATAACGTTGTATAGTATTAGGATATAACGTATAACGTTGTATAGTATTAGGATATAACGTATAACGTTATATACTATTACGATATAACGTATAACGTTATATAATGATTCCATATAACGCCTGACGTTCTATAGTATTACGATATAACGTATAACGTTATATACTATTACGATATATGGTGTAACGTTATATACTATTACGATATATAGTGTAACGTTGTATGGTGTTACGATATAACGTTATATAGTATTACGTTATAACGTATAACTTTATATACTATTACGACATAACGTATAACGTTGTGAAGTATTAGGATATAACGTATAACGTTGTATAGTATTAGGATATGACGTATAACGTTATATACTATTACGATATAGCGTATAACGTTGTATACTATTACGATATAACGTATAACGTTGTATAGTATTAGGATATAACGTATAACGTTATATACTATTACCATATAAAGTATAACGTTGTATAGTATTAGGATCTAACGTATAACGTTATATACTATTACGATATATGGTGTAACGTTATATACTATTACGATATATAGTATAACGTTGTATGGTGTTACGATATAACGTTATATAATATTACGTTATAACGTATAACGTTATACACAATTACGATATAAGGCATAACGTTGTATAGTCATAGGATATAACGTATAACGTTATATACTATTACGATATAGCGTATAACGTTGTATACTATTACGATATAACGTATAACGTTGTATAGTATTAGGATATAACGTATAACGTTATATACTATTGCGATATAGAGTATAACGTTATTTGGTATTACGATATAACGTAAAACGCTATATGCCATTACAATATAACGCATAGCGTTCTATAGTATTACGATATAACGTATAACGTCGTATGGTATTAGGATATAACGTATAACGTTGTATACTATTACGATATAACGTATAACGTTGTATAGTATTAGGATATAACGTATAACGTTATATACTATTACGGTATAGAGTATAACGTTATTTACTATTGCGATATAACGTATAACGATATGTACCAGTACGATGTATGGTATAACGTTATATACTATTACGATATAGCGTATAACATTGTATACTATTACGATATAACGTATAACGTTGTATAGTATTAGGATATAACGTATAACGTTATATACTATTACCATATAACGTATAACGTTGTATAGTATTAGGATATAACGTATAACGTTATATGCTATTACGATATAACGTATAACGCTGTATAGTATTAGGATCTAACGTATAACGTTATATACTATTACGATATATGGTATAACGTTGTATGGTGTTACGATATAACGTTATATAATATTACGTTATAACGTATAACGTTATACACAATTACGATATAAGGCATAACGTTGTACAGTCATAGGATATAACGTATAACGTTATATACTATTACGATATAGCGTATAACGTTGTATACTATTACGATATAACGTATAACGTTGTATAGTATTAGGATATAACGTATAACGTTATATACTATTACGATATAACGTATAACGTTGTATAGTACTAGGATATAACGTATAACGTTATATACTATTACGATATAACGTATAACGTTGTATAGTATTAGGATATAACGTATAACGTTATATTCTATTATGATATATGGTGTAACGTTATATACTATTACGATATATACTAAAACGTTGTATGGTGTTACGATATAACGTTATATAATATTACGGTATAACGTATAACGTTATACACAATTACGATATAAGGCATAACGATGTATGGTCGTAGGATATAACGTATAACGTTATATACTATTACGATATAGAGTATAACGTTATTTAGTATTACGATTTAACGTATAACGCTATATACCATTACAATATAACGCATAACGTTCTATAGTATTACGATATAAAGTATAACGTTGTATAGTATTAGGATATAACGTATAACGTTATATACTATTACGATATATCGTATATCGTTATATAATATTACGATATAACGTGTAACGTTACATACTATTACGATATGGCGTATAACGTTATATAGTATTACGATATAACGTATAACGTTGTATGGTATTAGGATATAACGTATAACGTTATACACTATTGCGATATATCGTACAAAGTTATATACTATTACGATATAAAGTATAACGTTGTATAGTATTAGGATATAACGTATAACGTTATATACTATTACGATATAACGTATAACGTTGTATAGTATTAGGATATAACGTATAACGTTGTATAGTATTAGGATATAACGTATAACATTATATAGTACTACGATATAACGTATAACGTTGTATAGTATTAGGATATAACGTATAACGTTATATACTATTACGACATAACGTATAACGTTGTATAATATTATGATATAACGTATAACGTCGTATAGTATTAGGATATAACGTATAATGATATATACTATTACGGTATGGCGTATAACGTTATATAGTATTACAATATAACGTATAACGTTGTATAGTATTAGGATATAACGTATAACGTTATATACTATTACGATATAACGTATAACGTTGTGTAGTATTAGGATATAACGTATAACGTTATATACTATTACGATATGGCGTATAACGTTATATAGTATTACGATATAACGTATAACGTTGTATAGTATTAGGATATAACGTATAACGTTATATACTATTGCGATATATCGTACAAAGTTATATACTATTACGATATAACGTATAAGGTTGTATAGTATTAGGATATAACGTATAACGTTATATACTATTACGATATAACGTATAACGTTGTATAGTATTACGATATAACGTATAACGTTATATACTATTACGATTTAACGTATAGCGTTGTATAGTATTAGGATATAACGTATAACGTTATCTACTATTACGATATAACGTATAACGTTGTATAGTATTAGGATATAACGTATAACGTTATATACTATTACGATATAACGTATAACGTTGTATAGTATTAGGATATAACGTATAACGTTATATACTATTACGATATATGGTATAACGTTATATACTATTACGATATATAGTAAAACGTTGTATGGTGTTACGACATAACGTTATATATTATTACGTTATAACGTATAACGTTATACACAATTACGATATAAGGCATAACGTTGTATGGTCATAGGATATAACGTATAACGTTATATACTATTACGATATAGAGTATAACGTTATTTAGTATTACGATTTAACGTATAACGCTATATACCATTACAATATAACGCATAACGTTCTATAGTATTACGATATAACCTATAACGTTGTATAGTATTAGGATATAACGTATAACGTTATATACAATTACGATATAAGGCAGAACGTTGTATAGTATTTGGATATAACGTATAACGTTATATACCATTACAATATAGAGGATAACATTATTTAGTAATACGATATAACGTATAACGATATGTACCAATACGATATGTGGAATAACGTTATATACTATTACGATATAACGTATAACGTTGTATAATATTACGATATAACGTATAACGTCGTATAGTATTAGGATATAACGTATAACATTATATACTATTACGATATAACGTATAAGGTTGTATAGTATTAGGTTATAACGTATAAAGTTATATACTATTACGATATAACGTATAACGTTGTATAGTATTACGATATAACGTATAACGTTATATACTATTACGATTTAACGTATAACGTTGTATAGTATTAGGATATAACGTATAACGTTATATACTATTACGATATAACGTATAACGTTGTATAGTATTAGGATATAACGTATAACGTTATATACTATTACGATATATGGTATAACGTTATATACTATTACGATATATAGTAAAACGTTGTATGGTGTTACGACATAACGTTATATATTATTACGTTATAACGTATAACGTTATACACAATTACGATATAAGGCATGACGTTGGATAGTATTAGGATATGACGTATAACGTTATATACTATTACGATATAACGTATAACGTTGTATAGTATTAGGATATAACGTATAACATTATATACTACTACGATATAACGTATAACGTTGTATAGTATTAGGATATAACGTATAACGTTATATACTATTACGATATATCGTATAAAGTTATATACTATTACGATATAACGTATAACGTTGTATAGTATTAGGATATAACGTATAACGCTATATACTATTACGATATAACGTATAAGGTTGTATAGTATTAGGTTATAACGTATAACGTTATATACTATTACGATATAACGTATAACATTGTATAGTATTACGATATAACGTATAACGTTATATACTATTACGATTTAACGTATAACGTTGTATAGTATTAGGATATAACGTATAACGTTATATACTATTACGATATAACGTATAACGTTGTATAGTATTAGGATATAACGTATAACGTTATATACTATTACGATATATGGTATAACGTTATATACTATTACGATATATAGTAAAACGTTGTATGGTGTTACGACATAACGTTATATATTATTACGTTATAACGTATAACGTTATACACAATTACGATATAAGGCATGACGTTGTATAGTATTAGGATATAACGTATAACATTATATACTACTACGATATAACGTATAACGTTGTATAGTATTAGGATATAACGTATAACGTTATATACTATTACGATATATCGTATAAAGTTATATACTATTACGATTTAACGTATAACGTTGTATAGTATTAGGATATAACGTATAACGTTATATACTATTACGATATAACGTATAACGTTGTATAATATTACGATATAACGTATAACGTTATATACTATTACGATATAACGTATAACGTTGTATAGTATTAGGATATAACGTATAACGTTATATACTATTACGATATATGGTATAACATTATATACTACTACGATATAACGTATAACGTTGTATAGTATTAGGATATAACGTATAACGTTATATACTATTACGATATATCGTATAAAGTTATATACTATTACGATATAACGTATAACGTTGTATAGTATTAGGATATAACGTATAACGTTATATACTATTACGATATAACGTATAACGTTGTATAATATTACGATATAACGTATAACGTCGTATAGTATTAGGATATAACGTATAACGTTATATACTATTACGATATATCGTATAAAGTTATATACTATTACGATATAATGTATAACGTTGTATAGTATTATGATATAACGTATAACGTTATATACTATTACGATATGGCGTATAACGTTATATAGTATTACGATATAACGTATAACATTGTATAGTATTAGGATATAACGTATAACGTTATATACTATTGCGATATATCGTATAAAGTTATATACTATTACGATATAAAGTATAACGTTGTATAGTATTAGGATATAACGTAGAACGTTATATACTATTACGATATAACGTATAACGTTGTATAGTATTAGGATATAACGTATAACGTTGTATAGTATTAGGATATAACGTATAACATTATATACTACTACGATATAACGTATAACGTTGTATAGTATTAGGATATAACGTATAACGTTATATACTATTACGATATATCGTATAAAGTTATATACTATTACGATATAACGTATAACGTTGTATAGTATTAGGATATAACGTATAACGTTATATACTATTACGATATAACGTATAACGTTGTATAATATTACGATATAACGTATAATGTCGTATAGTATTAGGATATAACGTATAACGTTATATACTATTACGATATAACGTATAAGGTTGTATAGTATTAGGATATAACGTATAACGTTGTATACCATTACGATATAACGTATAACGTTGTATAGTATTACGATATAACGTATAACGTTATATACTATTACGATTTAACGTATAACGTTGTATAGTATTAGGATATAACGTATAACGTTATATACTATTACGATATAACGTATAAGGTTGTATAGTATTAGGATATAACGTATAACGTTATATACTATTACGATATAACGTATAACGTTGTATAGTATTACGATATAACGTATAACGTTATATACTATTACGATTTAACGTATAACGTTGTATAGTATTAGGATATAACGTATAACGTTATATACTATTACGATATAACGTATAACGTTGTATAATATTACGATATAAAGTATAATGTCGTATAGTATTAGGATATAACGTATAACGTTATATACTATTACGATATAACGTATAACGTTATATACTATTACGATATAACGTATAACGTTGTATAGTATTAGGATATAACGTATAACGTTATATACTATTACGATATATGGTATAACGTTATATACTATTACGATATATAGTAAAACGTTGTATGGTGTTACGACATAACGTTATATATTATTACGTTATAACGTATAACGTTATACACAATTACGATATAAGGCATGACGTTGGATAGTATTAGGATATGACGTATAACGTTATATACTATTACGATATAACGTATAACGTTGTATAGTATTATGATATAACGTATAACGTTGTATAATATTACGATATAACGTATAACGTCGTATAGTATTATGATATAACGTATAACGTTATATACTATTACGATATAACGTATAACGTTGTATAGTATTAGGATATAACGTATAACGCTATATACTATTACGATATAACGTATAACATTATATACTACTACGATATAACGTATAACGTTGTATGGTATTAGGATATAACGTATAACGTTATATACTATTACGATATATCGTATAAAGTTATATACTATTACGATATAACGTATAACGTTGTATAGTATTAGGATATAACGTATAACGCTATATACTATTACGATATAACGTATAACGTTGTATAATATTACGATATAACGTATAACGTCGTATAGTATTATGATATAACGTATAACGTTATATACTATTACGATATAACGTATAAGGTTGTATAGTATTAGGTTATAACGTATAACGTTATATACTATTACGATATAACGTATAACGTTGTATAGTATTACGATATAACGTTATATAATATTAGGTTATAACGTATAACGTTATACACAATTACGGTATAAGGCATAACGTTATATAGTATTAGGATATAACGTCTAACGTTGTAAACTATTACGATATAGCGTATAACGTTGTATACTATTACGATATAACGTATAACGTTGTATAGTATTAGGATATAACGTATAACGTTATATACTATTACGATATAGAGTATAACGTTATTTGGTATTACGATATAACGTATAACGCTATATGCCATTACAATATAACGCATAACGTTATATACTATTACGATATAGAGTAGAACGTTATTTACTATTGCGATATAACGTATATCGTTATGTACCAGTACGATGTATGGTATAACGTTATGTACTATTACGATATATCGTATAACGTTATATACTAGTACGATTTAGAGTATAACGTTATTTAGTATTACGATATAGCGTATAACGTTGTATACTATTACGATATAACGTATAACGTTGTATAGTATTAGGATATAACGTATAACGTTATATACTATTACGATATAACGTATAACGTTGTATAGTATTGGGATATAACTTATAACGTTATATACTATTACGATATAACGTATAACGTAGTATAGTATTATGATATAACGTATAACGTTATATAGTATTACGATATAACGTATAAGGTTGTATAGTATTAGGTTATAACGTATAACGTTATATACTATTACGATATAACGTATAACGTTGTATAGTATTACGATATAACGTATAACGTTATATACTATTACGATTTAACGTATAACGTTGTATAGTATTAGGATATAACGTATAACGTTATATACTATTACGATATAACGTATAAGGTTGTATAGTATTAGGTTATAACGTATAACGTTATATACTATTACGATATAACGTATAACGTTGTATAGTATTACGATATAACGTATAACGTTATATACTATTACGATTTAACGTATAACGTTGTATAGTATTAGGATATAACTTATAACGTTATATACTATTACGATATAACGTATAACGTCGTATAGTATTAGGATATAACGTATAACGTTATATACTATTACGATATAACGTATAACGTTGTATAGTATTAGGTTATAACGTATAACGTTATATACGATTACGATATAACGTATAACGTTGTATAGTATTACGATATAACGTATAACGTTATATACTATTACGATTTAACGTATAACGTTGTATAGTATTAGGATATAACGTATAACGTTATATACTATTACGATATGACGTATAACGTTGTATAGTATTAGGATATAACGTATAACGTTATATACTATTACGATATATGGTATAACATTATATACTACTACGATATAACGTATAACGTTGTATAGTATTAGGATATAACGTATAACGTTATATACTATTACGATATATCGTATAAAGTTATATACTATTACGATTTAACGTATAACGTTGTATAGTAATAGGATATAACGTATAACGTTATATACTATTACGATATAACGTATAACGTTATATACTATTACGATATAACGTATAACGTTATATACTATTACGATATAACGTATAAGGTTGTACAGTATTAGGTTATAACGTATAACGTTATATACGATTACGATATAACGTATAACGTTATATACTATTACGATATAACGTATAAGGTTGTACAGTATTAGGTTATAACGTATAACGTTATATACTATTACGATTTAACGTATAACGTTGTATAGTATTAGGATATAACGTATAACGTTATATACTATTACGATATAACGTATAACGTTGTATAGTATTACGATATAACGTATAAGGTTGTACAGTATTAGGTTATAACGTATAACGTTATATACTATTACGATTTAACGTATAACGTTGTATAGTATTAGGATATAACGTATAACGTTATATACTATTACGATATAACGTATAACGTTGTATAGTATTAGGATATAACGTATAACGTTATATACTATTACGATATATCGTATAAAGTTATATACTATTACGATATAACGTATAACGTTGTATAGTATTAGGATATAACGTAGAACGTCATATACTATTACGATATAACGTATAACGTTGTATAGTATTAGGATATAACGTATAACGTTGTATAGTATTAGGATATAACGTATAACATTATATACTACTACGATATAACGTATAACGTTGTATAGTATTAGGATATAACGTATAACGTTATATACTATTACGATATATCGTATAAAGTTATATACTATTACGATATAACGTATAACGTTGTATAGTATTAGGATATAACGTATAACGTTGTATAGTATTAGGATATAACGTATAACATTATATACTACTACGATATAACGTATAACGTTGTATAGTATTAGGATATAACGTATAACGTTATATACTATTACGATATATCGTATAAAGTTATATACTATTACGATATAACGTATAACGTTGTATAGTATTAGGATATAACGTATAACGTTATATACTATTACGATATATCGTATAAAGTTATATACTATTACGATTTAACGTATAACGTTGTATAGTATTAGGATATAACGTATAACGTTATATACTATTACGATATAACGTATAACGTTATATACTATTACGATATAACGTATAAGGTTGTACAGTATTAGGTTATAACGTATAACGTTATATACGATTACGATATAACGTATAACGTTGTATAGTATTACGATATAACGTATAACGTTATATACTATTACGATTTAACGTATAACGTTGTATAGTATTAGGATATAACGTATAACGTTATATACTATTACGATATAACGTATAACGTTGTATAGTATTAGGATATAACGTATAACGTTATATACTATTACGATATAACGTACAACGTTGTATAGTATTAGGATATAACGTATAACGTTATATACTATTACGATATATGGTATAACATTATATACTACTACGATATAACGTATAACGTTGTATAGTATTAGGATATAACGTATAACGTTATATACTATTACGATATATCGTATAAAGTTATATACTATTACGATATAACGTATAACGTTGTATAGTATTAGGATATAACGTATAACGTTATATACTATTACGATATAACGTATAACGTTGTATAATATTACGATATAACGTAAAACGTCGTATAGTATTAGGATATAACGTATAACGTTATATACTATTACGATATATCGTATAAAGTTATATACTATTACGATATAATGTATAACGTTGTATAGTATTATGATATGACGTATAACGTTATATACTATTACGATATGGCGTATAACGTTATATAGTATTACGATATAACGTATAACATTGTATAGTATTAGGATATAACGTATAACGTTATATACTATTGCGATATATCGTATAAAGTTATATACTATTACGATATAAAGTATAACGTTGTATAGTATTAGGATATAACGTAGAACGTCATATACTATTACGATATAACGTATAACGTTGTATAGTATTAGGATATAACGTATAACGTTGTATAGTATTAGGACATAACGTATAACATTATATACTACTACGATATAACGTATAACGTTGTATAGTATTAGGATATAACGTATAACGTTATATACTATTACGATATATCGTATAAAGTTATATACTATTACGATATAACGTATAACGTTGTATAGTATTAGGATATAACGTATAACGTTATATACTATTACGATATATCGTATAAAGTTATATACTATTACGATTTAACGTATAACGTTGTATAGTATTAGGATATAACGTATAACGTTATATACTATTACGATATAACGTATAACGTTATATACTATTACGATATAACGTATAAGGTTGTACAGTATTAGGTTATAACGTATAACGTTATATACGATTACGATATAACGTATAACGTTGTATAGTATTACGATATAACGTATAACGTTGTATAGTATTAGGATATAACGTATAACGTTATATACTATTACGATATAACGTATAACGTTGTATAATATTACGATATAACGTATAACGTCGTATAGTATTAGGATATAACGTATAACGTTATATACTATTACGATATATCGTATAAAGTTATATACTATTACGATATAATGTATAACGTTGTATAGTATTATGATATAACGTATAACGTTATATACTATTACGATATGGCGTATAACGTTATATAGTATTACGATATAACGTATAACATTGTATAGTATTAGGATATAACGTATAACGTTATATACTATTGCGATATATCGTATAAAGTTATATACTATTACGATATAAAGTATAACGTTGTATAGTATTAGGATATAACGTAGAACGTTATATACTATTACGATATAACGTATAACGTTGTATAGTATTAGGATATAACGTATAACGTTGTATAGTATTAGGATATAACGTATAACATTATATACTACTACGATATAACGTATAACGTTGTATAGTATTAGGATATAACGTATAACGTTATATACTATTACGATATATCGTATAAAGTTATATACTATTACGATATAACGTATAACGTTGTATAGTATTAGGATATAACGTATAACGTTATATACTATTACGATATAACGTATAACGTTGTATAATATTACGATATAACGTATAATGTCGTATAGTATTAGGATATAACGTATAACGTTATATACTATTACGATATAACGTATAAGATTGTATAGTATTAGGATATAACGTATAACGTTGTATACTATTACGATATAACGTATAACGTTGTATAGTATTACGATATAACGTATAACGTTATATACTATTACGATATAACGTATAACGTTGTATAGTATTAGGATATAACGTATAACGTTGTATAGTATTAGGATATAACGTATAACATTATATACTACTACGATATAACGTATAACGTTGTATAGTATTAGGATATAACGTATAACGTTATATACTATTACGATATATCGTATAAAGTTATATACTATTACGATATAACGTATAACGTTGTATAGTATTAGGATATAACGTATAACGTTATATACTATTACGATATATCGTATAAAGTTATATACTATTACGATTTAACGTATAACGTTGTATAGTATTAGGATATAACGTATAACGTTATATACTATTACGATATAACGTATAAGGTTGTACAGTATTAGGTTATAACGTATAACGTTATATACGATTACGATATAACGTATAACGTTGTATAGTATTACGATATAACGTATAACGTTATATACTATTACGATTTAACGTATAACGTTGTATAGTATTAGGATATAACGTATAACGTTATATACTATTACGATATATGGTATAACATTATATACTACTACGATATAACGTATAACGTTGCATAGTATTAGGATATAACGTATAACGTTATATACTATTACGATATATCGTATAAAGTTATATACTATTACGATATAACGTATAACGTTGTATAGTATTAGGATATAACGTATAACGTTATATACTATTACGATATAACGTATAACGTTGTATAATATTACGATATAACGTATAACGTCGTATAGTATTAGGATATAACGTATAACGTTATATACTATTACGATATATCGTATAAAGTTATATACTATTACGATATAATGTATAACGTTGTATAGCATTATGATATGACGTATAACGTTATATACTATTACGATATGGCGTATAACGTTATATAGTATTACGATATAACGTATAACATTGTATAGTATTAGGATATAACGTATAACGTTATATACTATTGCGATATATCGTATAAAGTTATATACTATTACGATATAACGTATAACGTTGTATAGTATTAGGATATAACGTAGAACGTCATATACTATTACGATATAACGTATAACGTTGTATAGTATTAGGATATAACGTATAACGTTGTATAGTATTAGGATATAACGTATAACATTATATACTACTACGATATAACGTATAACGTTGTATAGTATTAGGATATAACGTATAACGTTATATACTATTACGATATATCGTATAAAGTTATATACTATTACGATATAACGTATAACGTTGTATAGTATTACGATATAACGTATAACGTTATATACTATTACGATTTAACGTATAACGTTGTATAGTATTAGGATATAACGTATAACGTTATATACTATTACGATATATGGTATAACATTATATACTACTACGATATAACGTATAACGTTGTATAGTATTAGGATATAACGTATAACGTTATATACTATTACGATATAACGTATAACGTTGTATAGTATTAGGATATAACGTATAACGTTATATACTATTGCGATATATCGTATAAAGTTATATACTATTACGATATAAAGTATAACGTTGTATAGTATTAGGATATAACGTAGAACGTTATATACTATTACGATATAACGTATAACGTTGTATAGTATTAGGATATAACGTATAACGTTGTATAGTATTAGGATATAACGTATAACATTATATACTACTACGATATAACGTATAACGTTGTATAGTATTAGGATATAACGTATAACGTTATATACTATTACGATATATCGTATAAAGTTATATACTATTACGATATAACGTATAACGTTGTATAGTATTAGGATATAACGTATAACGTTATATACTATTACGATATAACGTATAACGTTGTATAATATTACGATATAACGTATAATGTCGTATAGTATTAGGATATAACGTATAACGTTATATACTATTACGATATAACGTATAAGGTTGTATAGTATTAGGATATAACGTATAACGTTGTATACTATTACGATATAACGTATAACGTTGTATAGTATTACGATATAACGTATAACGTTATATACTATTACGATATAACGTATAACGTTGTATAGTATTAGGATATAACGTATAACGTTGTATAGTATTAGGATATAACGTATAACATTATATACTACTACGATATAACGTATAACGTTGTATAGTATTAGGATATAACGTATAACGTTATATACTATTACGATATATCGTATAAAGTTATATACTATTACGATATAACGTATAACGTTGTATAGTATTAGGATATAACGTATAACGTTATATACTATTACGATATATCGTATAAAGTTATATACTATTACGATTTAACGTATAACGTTGTATAGTATTAGGATATAACGTATAACGTTATATACTATTACGATATAACGTATAACGTTGTATAGTATTAGGATATAACGTATAACGTTGTATAGTATTAGGATATAACGTATAACATTATATACTACTACGATATAACGTATAACGTTGTATAGTATTAGGATATAACGTATAACGTTATATACTATTACGATATATCGTATAAAGTTATATACTATTACGATATAACGTATAACGTTGTATAGTATTAGGATATAACGTATAACGTTATATACTATTACGATATAACGTATAACGTTGTATAATAATACGATATAACGTATAATGTCGTATAGTATTAGGATATAACGTACAACGTTATATACTATTACGATATAACGTATAAGGTTGTATAGTATTAGGATATAACGTATAACGTTGTATACTATTACGATATAACGTATAACGTTGTATAGTATTACGATATAACGTATAACGTTATATACTATTACGATTTAACGTATAACGTTGTATAGTATTAGAATATAACGTATAACGTTATATACTATTACGATATAACGTATAAGGTTGTATAGTATTAGGATATAACGTATAACGTTATATACTATTACGATATAACGTATAACGTTGTATAGTATTACGATATAACGTATAACGTTATATACTATTACGATTTAACGTATAACGTTGTATAGTATTAGGATATAACGTATAACGTTATATACTATTACGATATAACGTATAACGTTGTATAGTATTACGATATAACGTATAACGTTATATGCTATTACGATTTAACGTATAACGTTGTATAGTATTAGGATATAACGTATAACGTTATATACTATTACGATATAACGTATAACGTTGTATAGTATTAGGATATAACGTATAACGTTATATACTATTACGATATATGGTATAACGTTATATACTATTACGATATATAGTAAAACGTTGTATGGTGTTACGACATAACGTTATATATTATTACGTTATAACGTATAACGTTATACACAATTACGATATAAGGCATAACGTTGTATGGTCATAGGATATAACGTATAACGTTATATACTATTACGATATAGAGTATAACGTTATTTAGTATTACGATTTAACGTATAACGCTATATACCATTACAATATAACGCATAACGTTCTATAGTATTACGATATAACGTATAACGTTGTATAGTATTAGGATATAACGTATAACGTTATATACAATTACGATATAAGGCAGAACGTTGTATAGTATTTGGATATAACGTATAACGTTATATACCATTACAATATAGAGGATAACATTATTTAGTAATACGATATAACGTATAACGATATGTACCAATACGATATGTGGTATAACGTTATATACTATTACGATATAACGTATAACGTTGTATAATATTACGATATAACGTATAACGTCGTATAGTATTAGGATATAACGTATAACATTATATACTATTACGATATAACGTATAAGGTTGTATAGTATTAGGTTATAACGTATAAAGTTATATACTATTACGATATAACGTATAACGTTGTATAGTATTACGATATAACGTATAACGTTATATACTATTACGATTTAACGTATAACGTTGTATAGTATTAGGATATAACGTATAACGTTATATACTATTACGATATAACGTATAACGTTGTATAGTATTAGGATATAACGTATAACGTTATATACTATTACGATATATGTTATAACGTTATATACTATTACGATATATAGTAAAACGTTGTATGGTGTTACGACATAACGTTATATATTATTACGTTATAACGTATAACGTTATACACAATTACGATATAAGGCATGACGTTGGATAGTATTAGGATATGACGTATAACGTTATATACTATTACGATATAACGTATAACGTTGTATAGTATTATGATATAACGTATAACGTTATATACTATTACGATATAACGTATAACGTTGTATAGTATTAGGATATAACGTATAACGTTGTATAGTATTAGGATATAACGTATAACATTATATACTACTACGATATAACGTATAACGTTGTATAGTATTAGGATATAACGTATAACGTTATATACTATTACGATATATCGTATAAAGTTATATACTATTACGATATAACGTATAACGTTGTATAGTATTAGGATATAACGTATAACGCTATATACTATTACGATATAACGTATAACGTTGTATAATATTACGATATAACGTATAACGTCGTATAGTATTATGATATAACGTATAACGTTATATACTATTACGATATAACGTATAAGGTTGTATAGTATTAGGTTATAACGTATAACGTTATATACTATTACGATATAACGTATAACGTTGTATAGTATTACGATATAACGTTATATAATATTACGTTATAACGTATAACGTTATACACAATTACGATATAAGGCATAACGTTATATAGTATTAGGATATAACGTCTAACGTTGTAAACTATTACGATATAGCGTATAACGTTGTATACTATTACGATATAACGTATAACGTTGTATAGTATTAGGATATAACGTATAACGTTATATACTATTACGATATAGAGTATAACGTTATTTGGTATTACGATATAACGTATAACGCTATATGCCATTACAATATAACGCATAACGTTATATAGTATTACGATATAACGTATTACGTCGTATGGTATTAGGATATAACGTTTAACGTTATATACAAATACGATATGAGGCATAACGTTGTATAGTATTAGAATATAACGTATAACGTTATATACTATTACGATATAGAGTAGAACGTTATTTACTATTGCGATATAACGTATATCGTTATGTACCAGTACGATGTATGGTATAACGTTATGTACTATTACGATATATCGTATAACGTTATATACTAGTACGATTTAGAGTATAACGTTATTTAGTATTACGATATAGCGTATAACGTTGTATAGTATTAGGATATAACGTATAACGTTATACACAATTACGATATAAGGCATAACGTTGTATAGTCATAGGAAATATCGTATAACGTTATATACTATTACGATATAGCGTATAACGTTGTATACTACTACGATATAACGTGTAACGTTGTATAGTATTAGGATATAACTTATAACGTTATATACTATTACGATATAACGTATAACGTTGTATAGTATTAGGATATAACGTATAACGTTATATACTATTACGATATAACGTATAACGTTGTATAATAATACGATATAACGTATAATGTCGTATAGTATTAGGATATAACGTACAACGTTATATAGTATTACGATATAACGTATAACGTTGTATAGTATTAGGATATAACGTATAACGTTATATACAATTACGATATAAGGCAGAACGTTGTATAGTATTTGGATATAACGTATAACGTTATATACCATTACAATATAGAGGATAACATTATTTAGTAATACGATATAACGTATAACGATATGTACCAATACGATATGTGGTATAACGTTATATACTATTACGATATAACGTATAACGTTGTATAATATTACGATATAACGTATAACGTCGTATAGTATTAGGATATAACGTATAACATTATATACTATTACGATATAACGTATAACGTTGTATAGTATTAGGATATAACGTATAACGTTGTATAGTATTACGTTATAACGTATAACGTTATACACAATTACGATATAAGGCATAACGTTGTATAGTCATAGGATATAACGTATAACGTTATATACTATTACGATATAGCGTATAACGTTGTATACTATTACGATATAACGTATAACGTTGTATAGTATTAGGATATAACGTATAACGTTATATACTATTACGATATAACGTATAACGTTGTATAGTATTTGGATATAACGTATGACGTTATATACTATTACGATATATGGTGTAACGTTATATACTATTACGATATATAGCATAACGTTGTATGGTGTTACGATATAACGTTACATAATATTACGTTATAACGTATAACGTTATACACAATTACGATATAAGGCATAACGATGTATGGTCATAGGATATAACGTATAACGTTATATACTATTACGATATAGATTATAACGTTATTTAGTATTACGATTTAACGTATAACGCTATATACCATTACAATATAACGCATAACGTTCTATAGTATTACGATATAACGTATAACGTTGTATAGTAATAGGATATAACGTATAACGTTATATACAATTACGATATAAGGCATAACGTTGTATAGTATTTGGATATAACGTATAACGTTATATACCATTACAATATAGAGGATAACATTATTTAGTAATACGATATAACGTATAACGATATGTACCAATACGATATGTGGTATAACGTTATATACTATTACGATATAACTTATAACGTTGTATAGTATTAGGATATAACGTATGACGTTATATACTATTACGATATATGGTGTAACGTTATATACTATTACGATATATAGCATAACGTTGTATGGTGTTACGATATAACGTTACATAATATTACGTTATAACGTATAACGTTATACACAATTACGATATAAGGCATAACGTTGTATAGTCATAGGATATAACGTATAACGTTATATACTATTACGATATAGCGTATAACGTTGTATACTATTACGATATAACGTATAACGTTGTATAGCATTAGGATATAACGTATAACGTTATATACTATTACGATATAACGTATAACGTTGTATAGTATTAGGATATAACGTATAACGTTATATACTATTACGATATAACGTATAACGTTGTATAGTATTAGGACATAACGTATGACGTTATATTCTATTATGATATATGGTATAACGTTATATACTATTACGATACATACTATAACGTTGTATGGTGTTACGATATAACGTTATATAATATTACGTTATAACGTATAACGTTATATACAATTACGATATATCGTATAATGTTGTATACTATTACGATATAACTTATAACGTTATATACTATTACGATATAGCGTATAACGTTATATATTATTACGTTATAACGTATAACGTTATACACAATTACGATATAAGGCATGACGTTGGATAGTATTAGGATATGACGTATAACGTTATATACTATTACGATATAACGTATAACGTTGTATAGTAATACGATATAACGTATAACGTTATATACTATTACGATATAACGTATAACGTTGTATAGTATTAGGATATAACGTATAACGTTTTATAGTATTAGGATATAACGTATAACATTATATACTACTACGATATAACGTATAACGTTGTATAGTATTAGGATATAACGTATAACGTTATATACTATTACGATATATCGTATAAAGTTATATACTATTACGATATAACGTATAACGTTGTATAGTATTAGGATATAACGTATAACGCTATATACTATTACGATATAACGTATAACGTTGTATAATATTACGATATAACGTATAACGTCGTATAGTATTATGATATAACGTATAACGTTATATAGTATTACGATATAACGTATAAGGTTGTATAGTATTAGGTTATAACGTATAACGTTATATACTATTACGATATAACGTATAACGTTGTATAGTATTACTATATAACGTATAACGTTATATACTATTACGATTTAACGTATAACGTTGTATAGTATTAGGATATAACGTATAACGTTATATACTATTACGATATAACGTATAACGTTGTATAGTATTAGGATATAACGTATAACGTTATATACTATTACGATATATGGTATAACGTTATATACTATTACGATATGTAGTAAAACGTTGTATGGTGTTACGACATAACGTTATATATTATTACGTTATAACGTATAACGTTATACACAATTACGATATAAGGCATAACGTTGTATGGTCATAGGATATAACGTATAACGTTATATACTATTACGATATAGAGTATAACGTTATTTAGTATTACGATTTAACGTATAACGCTATATACCATTACAATATAACGCATAACGTTCTATAGTATTACGATATAACGTATAACGTTGTATAGTATTAGGATATAACGTATAACGTTATATACAATTACGATATAAGGCAGAACGTTGTATAGTATTTGGATATAACGTATAACGTTATATACCATTACAATATAGAGGATAACATTATTTAGTAATACGATATAACGTATAATGATATGTACCAATACGATATGTGGTATAACGTTATATACTATTACGATATAACGTATAACGTTGTATAATATTACGATATAACGTATAACGTCGTATAGTATTAGGATATAACGTATAACATTATATAATATTACGATATAACGTATAACGTTGTATAGTATTAGGATATAACGTATAACGTTGTATAGTATTACGTTATAACGTATAACGTTATACACAATTACGATATAAGGCATAACGTTGTATAGTCATAGGATATAACGTATAACGTTATATACTATTACGATATAGCGTATAACGTTGTATACTATTACGATACAACGTATAACGTTGTATAGTATTAGGATATAACGTATAACATTATATACTATTACGATATAACGTATAACGTTGTATAGTATTAGGATATAACGTATAACGTTATATACTATTACGATATAACGTATAACGTTGTATACTATTAGGATATAACGTATAACGTTATATTCTATTATGATATATGGTGTAACGTTATATACTATTACGATATATACTAAAACGTTGTATGGTGTTACGATATAACGTTATATAATATTACGTTATAACGTATAACGTTATACACAATTACGATATAAGGCATAACGATGTATGGTCATAGGATATAACGTATAACGTTATATACTATTACGATATAGATTATAACGTTATTTAGTATTACGATTTAACGTATAACGCTATATACCATTACAATATAACGCATAACGTTCTATAGTATTACGATATAACGTATAACGTTGTATAGTAATAGGATATAACGTATAACGTTATATACAATTACGATATAAGGCATAACGTTGTATAGTATTTGGATATAACGTATAACGTTATATACCATTACAATATAGAGGATAACATTATTTAGTAATACGATATAACGTATAACGATATGTACCAATACGATATGTGGTATAACGTTATATACTATTACGATATAACTTATAACGTTGTATAGTATTACGGTATAACGTATAACGTAATATAGCATTACGATATATCGTATAACTTTATGTAGCATTACGATATATCGTATATCGTTATATAATCTTACGATATAGCGTATAACGTTGTATAGTATTGGGATATAGCGTCTAACGTTATATACTATTACGATATAACGTATAACGTTGTATAGTATTAGGATATAACGTATAACGTTATAGACTATTACGATATAACGTATAACGTTGCGTAGTATTAGGATATAACGTATAACGTTATATACTATTACGATATGGCGTATAACGTTACATAGTATTACGATATAACGTATAACGTTGTATGGTATTAGGATATAACGTTATATACTATTGCGATATATCGTACAAAGTTATATACTATTGCGATATATCGTACAAAGTTATATACTATTACGATATAAAGTATAACGTTGTATAGTATTAGGATATAACGTATAACGTTATATACTATTACGATATAACGTATAACGTTGTATAGTATTAGGATATAACGTATAACGTTGTATATTATTAGGATATAACGTATAACATTATATACTACTACGATATAACGTATAACGTTGTATAGTATTAGGATATAACGTATAACGTTATATGCTATTACGATATAACGTATAACGTTGTATAGTATTAGGATCTAGCGTATAACGTTATATACTATTACGATATATGGTGTAACGTTATATACTATTACGATATATAGTATAACGTTGTATGGTGTTACGATATAACGTTATATAATATTACGTTATAACGTATAACGTTATACACAATTACGATATAAGGCATAACGTTGTATAGTCATAGGATATAACGTTTAACGTTATATACTATTACGATATAGCGTATAACGTTGTATACTATTACGATATAACGTATAACGTTGTATAGTATTACGATATAACGTATAACGTTATATACTATTACGATATAACGTATAACGTAATATAGCATTACGATATACCGTATAACGTTATGTAGCATTACGATATATCGTATAACTTTATGTAGTATTACGATATATCGTATATCGTTATATAATCTTACGATATAACTTATAACGTTGTATAGTATTAGGATATAGCGTATAACGTTATATACTATTACGATATAACGTATAACGTTGTATAGTATTAGGATATAACGTATAACGTTATAGACTATTACGATATAACGTATAACGTTGTATAGTATTAGGATATAACGTATAACGTTATATACTATTACGATATAGAGTATAACGTTATTTAGTATTACGATATAACGTATAACGATATATACCACTACGATATATGGTATAACGTTATATACTATTACGATATAACGTATAAGGTTGTATAGTATTAGGATATAACGAATAACGTTATATACTATTACGATATAACGTACAACGTTGTATAGAATTAGGATATAACGTATAACGTTGTATAGTATTAGGATATAACGTATAACGTTATATACTATTACCATATAAAGTATAACGTTGTATAGTATTAGGATCTAACGTATAACGTTATATACTATTACGATATATGGTGTAACGTTATATACTATTACGATATATAGTATAACGTTGTATGGTGTTACGATATAACGTTATATAATATTACGTTATAACGTATAACGTTATACACAATTACGATATAAGGCATAACGTTGTATAGTCATAGGATATAACGTATAACGTTGTATAGTATTACGATATAACGTATAACGTTATATACTATTACGATTTAACGTATAACGTTGTATAGTATTAGGATATAACGTATAACGTTATATACTATTACGATATAGAGTATAACGTTATTTGGTATTACGATATAACGTATAACGCTATATGCCATTACAATGTAACGCATAACGTTCTATAATATTACGATATAACGTATAACGTCGTATGGTATTAGGATATAACGTATAACGTTATATACAAATACGATATGAGGCATAACGTTGTATAGTATTAGAATATAACGTATAACGTTATATACTATTACGATATAGAGTAGAAAGTTATTTACTATTGCGATATAACGTATATCGATATGTACCAGTACGATGTATGGTATAACGTTATGTACTATTACGATATATCGTATAACGTTATATACTAGTACGATTTAGAGTATAACGTTATTTAGTATTACGATATAACGTATAACGGTATGTACCAATACGATATATGGTATAACGTTATATAATATTACGATATAACGTATAACGTTGTATAGTATTAGGATATAACGTATAACGTTGTATAGTATTGGTATATAACGTATAACGTTATACACAATTACGATATAAGGCATAACGTTGTATAGTCATAGGAAATAACGTATAACGTTATATACTATTACGATATAGCGTATAACGTTTTATACTATTACGATATAACGTATAACGTTGTATAGTATTAGGATATAACTTATAACGTTATATACTATTACGATATAACGTATAACGTTGTATAGTATTAGGATATAACGTATAACGTTATATACTATTACGACATAACGTATAACGTCGTATAGTATTAGGATATAACGTATGACGTTATATACTATTACGATATATGGTGTAACGTTATATACTATTACGATATATAGCATAACGTTGTATGGTGTTACGATATAACGTTATATAATATTACGTTATAACGTATAACGTTATACACAATTACGATATGAGGCATAACGTTGTATAGTCATAGGATATAACGTATAACGTTATATACTATTACGATATAGCGTATAACGTTGTATACTATTACGATATAACGTATAACGTTGTATAGTATTAGGATATAACGTATAACGTTATATACTATAACGATATATCGTATAAAGTTATATACTATTACGATATAACGTATAACGTTGTATACTATTAGGATATAACGTATAACGCTATATACTATTACGATATAACGTATAACGTTGTATAATATTACGATATAACGTATAACGTCGTATAGTATTATGATATAACGTATAACGTTATATAGTATTACGATATAACGTATAAGGTTGTATAGTATTAGGTTATAACGTATAACGTTATATACTATTACGATATAACGTATAACGTTGTATAGTATTACGATATAACGTATAACGTTATATACTATTACGATTTAACGTATAACGTTGTATAGTATTAGGATATAACGTATAACGTTATATACTATTACGATATAACGTATAACGTTGTATAGTATTAGGATATAACGTATAACGTTATATACTATTACGATATATGGTATAACGTTATATACTATTACGAAATATAGTAAAACGTTGTATGGTGTTACGACATAACGTTATATATTGTTACATTATAACGTATAACGTTATACACAATTACGATATAAGGCATGACGTTGGATGGTATTAGGATATGACGTAGAACGTTATATACTATTACGATATAGCGTATAGCGTTGTATACTATTACGATATAACGTATAACGTTGTATAGTATTAGGATATAACGTATAACGTTGTATAGTATTAGGATATAACGTATAACGTTATATGCTATTACGATATAACGTATAACGTTGTATAGTATTAGGATATAACGTATAACGTTTTATACTATTACGATATATGGTGTAACGTTATATACTATTACGATATATAGTATAACGTTGTATGGTGTTACGATATAACGTTATATAATATTACGTTATAACGTATAACGTTATACACAATTACGATATAAGGCATAACGTTATATAGTATTAGGATATAACGTCTAACGTTGTAAACTATTACGATATAGCGTATAACGTTGTATACTATTACGATATAACGTATAACGTTGTATAGTATTAGGATATAACGTATAACGTTATATACTATTACGATATAGAGTATAACGTTATTTGGTATTACGATATAACGTATAACGCTATATGCCATTACAATATAACGCATAACGTTCTATAGTATTACGATATAACGTATAACGTCGTATGGTATTAGGATATAACGTATAACGTTATATACAAATACGATATGAGGCATAACGTTGTATAGTATTAGAATATAACGTATAACGTTATATACTATTACGATATAGAGTAGAACGTTATTTACTATTGCGATATAACGTATATCGATATGTACCAGTACGATGTATGGTATAACGTTATGTACTATTACGATATATCGTATAACGTTATATACTAGTACGATTTAGAGTATAACGTTATTTAGTATTACGATATAACGTATAACGGTATGTACCAATACGATATATGGTATAACGTTATATACTATTACGATATAACGTATAACGTTGTATAGTATTAGGATATAACGTATAACGTTGTATAGTATTGGGATATAACGTATAACGTTATACACAATTACGATATAAGGCATAACGTTGTATAGTCATGGGAAATAACGTATAACGTTATATACTATTACGATATAGCGTATAACGTTGTATACTATTACGATATAACGTATAACGTTGTATAGTATTAGGATATAACTTATAACGTTATATACTATTACGATATAACGTATAACGTTGTATAGTATTAGGATATAACGTATAACGTTATATACTATTACGACATAACGTATAACGTCGTATAGTATTAGGATATAACGTATGACGTTATATACTATTACGATATATGGTGTAACGTTATATACTATTACGATATATAGCATAACGTTGTATGGTGTTACGATATATCGTTATATAATATTACGTTATAACGTATAACGTTATACACAATTACGATATGAGGCATAACGTTGTATAGTCATAGGATATAACGTATAACGTTATATACTATTACGATATAGCGTATAACGTTGTATACTATTACGATATAACGTATAACGTTGTATAGTATTAGGATATAACGTATAACGTTATATACTATTACGATATAACGTATAACGTTGTATAGTATTAGGATATAACGTATAACGTTATATACTATTACAATATAACGTATAACGTTGTATAGTATTAGGACATAAAGTATGACGTTATATTCTATTATGATATATGGTATAACGTTATATACTATTACGATATATACTATAACGTTGTATGGTGTTACGATATAACGTTATATAATATTACGTTATAACGTATAACGTTATATACAATTACGATATATCGTATAACGTTGTGTACTATTACGATATAACGTATAACGTTATATACTATTACGATATAGCGTATAACGTTATATACTCTTACGATATAGCGTATAACGTTGTATACCATTACGATATAACGTATAACGTTATATACTATTACGATATAACGTTTAACGTAATATAGCATTACGATATACCGTATAACGTTATGTAGCATTACGATATATCGTTTAACGTTATGTACTATTACGATACAAGGTATAACGTTGTATAGTATTAGGATATAACGTATAACGTTATATACTATTACGATATAGAGTATAACGTTATTTAGTATTACGATTTAACGTATAACACTATATACCATTACAATATAACGCATAACGTTCTATAGTATTACGATATAACGTATAACGTTGTATTGTATTAGGATATAACGTATAACGTTATATACTATTACGATATAGAGTATAACGTTATTTAGTATTACGATATAACGTATAACGATATATAACACTACGATATATGGTATAACGCTATATACTTTTACGATATAACGTATAACGTTGTATAGTATTAGGATATAACGTATAACGTTGTATAGTATTAGGATATACCGTATAACGTTGTATAGTATTAGGATATAACGTATAACGTTGTATAGTATTAGGATATAACGAATAACGTTATATACTACTACGATATAACGTACAACGTTGTATAGTATTAGGATATAACGTATAACGTTATATATTATTACGATATATCGTATAAAGTTATATACTATTACGATATAACGTACAACGTTGTATAGTATTAGGATATAACGTATAACGTTATATACTATTACGATATAACGTATAACGTTGTATAGTATTAGGATATAACGTATAACGTTATATACTATTATGATATAGAGTATAACGTTATTTAGTATTACGATATAACGTATAACGATATATACCAGTACGATATATGGTATAATGTTATATACTATTATAATATAACGTACAACGTTGTATAGTATTAGGATATAACGTATAACGTTATATACTATTACGATATGGCGTATAACATTATATACTATTACGATATAACTTATAACGTTATATAATATTACGATATAACGTATAACGTTGTATAGTATTAGGATATAACGTATAAAGTTATATACTATTACGATATAACGTATAACGTTGTATAGTATTAGGATATAACGTATAACGCTATATACTATAACGATATATCGTATAAAGTTATATACTATTACGATATAACGTATAACGTTGTATAGTATTAGGATATAACGTATAACGCTATATACTATTACGATATAACGTATAACGTTGTATAATATTACGATATAACGTATAACGTCGTATAGTATTATGATATAACGTATAACGTTATATAGTATTACGATATAACGTATAAGGTTGTATAGTATTAGGTTATAACGTATAACGTTATATACTATTACGATATAACGTATAACGTTGTATAGTATTACGATATAACGGATAACGTTATATACTATTACGATTTAACGTATAACGTTGTATAGTATTAGGATATAACGTATAACGTTATATACTATTACGATATAACGTATAACGTTGTATAGTATTAGGATATAACGTATAACGTTATATACTATTACGATATATGGTATAACGTTATATACTATTACGAAATATAGTAAAACGTTGTATGGTGTTACGACATAACGTTATATATTGTTACGTTATAACGTATAACGTTATACACAATTACGATATAAGGCATGACGTTGGATGGTATTAGGATATGACGTATAACGTTATATACTATTACGATATAGCGTATAGCGTTGTATACTATTACGATATAACGTATAACGTTGTATAGTATTAGGATATAACGTATAACGTTGTATAGTATTAGGATATAACGTATGACGTTATATGCTATTACGATATAACGTATAACGTTGTATAGTATTAGGATATAACGTATAACGTTTTATACTATTACGATATATGGTGTAACGTTATATACTATTACGATATATAGTATAACGTTGTATGATGTTACGATATAACGTTATATAATATTACGTTATAACGTATAACGTTATACACAATTACGATATAAGGCATAACGTTATATAGTATTAGGATATAACGTCTAACGTTGTAAACTATTACGATATAGCGTATAACGTTGTATACTATTACGATATAACGTATAACGTTGTATAGTATTAGGATATAACGTATAACGTTATATACTATTACGATATAGAGTATAACGTTATTTGGT
Source organism: Bombus affinis (assembly GCF_024516045.1). NCBI lineage: Eukaryota > Metazoa > Arthropoda > Insecta > Hymenoptera > Apidae > Bombus > Bombus affinis. The sequence continues at coordinate 13,857,704 of NC_066344.1, forward strand.
ATTACGATATAACGTATAACGCTATATGCCATTACAATATAACGCATAACGTTCTATAGTATTACGATATAACGTATAACGTCGTATGGTATTAGGATATAACGTATAACGTTATATACAAATACGATATGAGGCATAACGTTGTATAGTATTAGAATATAACGTATAACGTTATATACTATTACGATATAGAGTAGAACGTTATTTACTATTGCGATATAACGTATATCGATATGTACCAGTACGATGTATGGTATAACGTTTTGTACTATTACGATATATCGTATAACGTTATATACTAGTACGATTTAGAGTATAACGTTATTTAGTATTACGATATAACGTATAACGGTATGTACCAATACGATATATGGTATAACGTTATATACTATTACGATATAACGTATAACGTTGTATAGTATTAGGATATAACGTATAACGTTGTATAGTATTGGGATATAACGTATAACGTTATACACAATTACGATATAAGGCATAACGTTGTATAGTCATAGGAAATAACGTATAATGTTATATACTATTACGACATAGCGTATAACGTTGTATACTATTACGATATAACGTGTAACGTTGTATAGTATTAGGATATAAGTTATAACGTTATATACTATTACGATATAACGTATAACGTTGTATAGTATTAGGATATAACGTATAACGTTATATACTATTACGATATAACGTATAACGTTGTATAGTATTAGGATATAACGTATGACGTTATATACTATTACGATATATGGTGTAACGTTATATACTATTACGATATATAGCATAACGTTGTATGGTGTTACGATATAACGTTACATAATATTACGTTATAACGTATAACGTTATACACAATTACGATATAAGGCATAACGTTGTATAATCATAGGATATAACGTATAACGTTATATACTATTACGATATAGAGTATAACGTTGTATACTATTACGATATAACGTATAACGTTGTATAGCATTAGGATATAACGTATAACGTTATATACTATTACGATATAACGTATAACGTTGTATAGTATTAGGATATAACGTATAACGTTATATACTATTACGATATAACGTATAACGTTGTATAGTATTAGGACATAACGTATGACGTTATATTCTATTATGATATATGGTATAACGTTATATACTATTACGATATATACTATAACGTTGTATGGTGTTACGATATAACGTTATATAATATTACGTTATAACGTATAACATTATATACAATTACGATATATCGTATAACGTTGTATACTATTACGATATAACGTATAACGTTATATACTATTACGATATAGCGTATAACGTTATATATTATTACGTTATAACGTATAACGTTATACACAATTACGATATAAGGCATGACGTTGGATAGTATTAGGATATGACGTATAACGTTATATACTATTACGATATAACGTATAACGTTGTATAGTATTACGATATAACGTATAACGTTATATACTATTACGATATAACGTATAACGTTGTATAGTATTAGGATATAACGTATAACGTTGTATAGTATTAGGATATAACGTATAACATTATATACTACCACGATATAACGTATAACGTTGTATAGTATTAGGATATAACGTATAACGTTATATACTATAACGATATATCGTATAAAGTTATATACTATTACGATATAACGTATAACGTTGTATAGTATTAGGATATAACGTATAACGCTATATACTATTACGATATAACGTATAACGTTGTATAATATTACGATATAACGTATAACGTCGTATAGTATTATGATATAACGTATAACGTTATATAGTATTACGATATAACGTATAAGATTGTATAGTATTAGGTTATAACGTATAACGTTATATACTATTACGATATAACGTATAACGTTGTATAGTATTACGATATAACGTATAACGTTATATACTATTACGATTTAACGTATAATGTTGTATAGTATTAGGATATAACGTATAACGTTATATACTATTACGATATAACGTATAACGTTTTATAGTATTAGGATATAACGTATAACGTTATATACTATTACGATATATGGTATAACGTTATATACTATTACGAAATATAGTAAAACGTTGTATGGTGTTACGACATAACGTTATATATTGTTACGTTATAACGTATAACGTTATACACAATTACGATATAAGGCATGACGTTGGATGGTATTAGGATATGACGTATAACGTTATATACTATTACGATATAGCGTATAGCGTTGTATACTATTACGATATAACGTATAACGTTGTATAGTATTAGGATATAACGTATAACGTTGTATAGTATTAGGATATAACGTATAACGTTATATGCTATTACGATATAACGTATAACGTTGTATAGTATTAGGATATAACGTATAACGTTTTATACTATTACGATATATGGTGTAACGTTATTTGGTATTACGATATAACGTATAACGCTATATGCCATTACAATATAACGCATAACGTTCTATAGTATTACGATATAACGTATAACGTCGTATGGTATTAGGATATAACGAATAACGTTATATACAAATACGATATGAGGCATAACGTTGTATAGTATTAGAATATAACGTATAACGTTATATACTATTACGATATAGAGTAGAACGTTATTTACTATTGCGATATAACGTATATCGATATGTACCAGTACGATGTATGGTATAACGTTATGTACTATTACGATATATCGTATAACGTTATATACTAGTACGATTTAGAGTATAACGTTATTTAGTATTACGATATAACGTATAACGGTATGTACCAATACGATATATGGTATAACGTTATATACTATTACGATATAACGTATAACGTTGTATAGTATTAGGATATAACGTATAACGTTGTATAGTATTGGGATATAACGTATAACGTTATACACAATTACGATATAAGGCATAACGTTGTATAGTCATAGGAAATAACGTATAACGTTATATACTATTACGATATAGCGTATAACGTTGTATACTATTACGATATAACGTATAACGTTGTATAGTATTAGGATATAACTTATAACGTTATATACTATTACGATATAACGTATAACGTTGTATAGTATTAGGATATAACGTATAACGTTATATACTATTACGATATAACGTATAACGTCGTATAGTATTAGGATATAACGTATGACGTTATATACTATTACGATATATGGTGTAACGTTATATACTATTACGATATATAGCATAACGTTGTATGGTGTTACGATATAACGTTATATAATATTACGTTATAACGTATAACGTTATACACAATTACGATATGAGGCATAACGTTGTATAGTCATAGGATATAACGTATAACGTTATATACTATTACGATATAGCGTATAACGTTGTATACTATTACGATATAACGTATAACGTTGTATAGTATTAGGATATAACGTATAACGTTATATACTATTACGATATAACGTATAACGTTGTATAGTATTAGGATATAACGTATAACGTTATATACTATTACGATATAACGTATAACGTTGTATAGTATTAGGACATAAAGTATGACGTTATATTCTATTATGATATATGGTATAACGTTATATACTATTACGATATATACTATAACGTTGTATGGTGTTACGATATAACGTTATATAATATTACGTTATAACGTATAACGTTATATACAATTACGATATATCGTATAACGTTGTGTACTATTACGATATAACGTATAACGTTATATACTATTACGATATAGCGTATAACGTTATATACTCTTACGATATAGCGTATAACGTTGTATACCATTACGATATAACGTATAACGTTATATACTATTACGATATAACGTTTAACGTAATATAGCATTACGATATACCGTATAACGTTATGTAGCATTACGATATATCGTTTAACGTTATGTACTATTACGATACAAGGTATAACGTTGTATAGTATTAGGATATAACGTATAACGTTATATACTATTACGATATAGAGTATAACGTTATTTAGTATTACGATATAACGTATAACGATATATAACACTACGATATATGGTATAACGCTATATACTTTTACGATATAACGTATAACGTTGTATAGTATTAGGATATAACGTATAACGTTGTATAGTATTAGGATATACCGTATAACGTTGTATAGTATTAGGATATAACGTATAACGTTGTATAGTATTAGGATATAACGAATAACGTTATATACTACTACGATATAACGTACAACGTTGTATAGTATTAGGATATAACGTATAACGTTATATATTATTACGATATATCGTATAAAGTTATATACTATTACGATATAACGTACAACGTTGTATAGTATTAGGATATAACGTATAACGTTATATACTATTACGATATAACGTATAACGTTGTATAGCATTAGGATATAACGTATAACGTTATATACTATTATGATATAGAGTATAACGTTATTTAGTATTACGATATAACGTATAACGATATATACCAGTACGATATATGGTATAATGTTATATACTATTACAATATAACGTACAACGTTGTATAGTATTAGGATATAACGTATAACGTTATATACTATTACGATATAGCGTATAACATTATATACTATTACGATATAACTTATAACGTTATATAATATTACGATATAACGTATAACGTTGTATAGTATTAGGATATAACGTATAACGTTATATACTATTACGATATAAAATAACGTTGTATAATATTACGATATAACGTATAACGTTGTATAGTATTAGGATATAACGTATAACGTTATATACTATTACGATATAACGTATAAGGTTGTATAATATTAGGATATAACGTATAACGTTATATACTATTACGATATAACGTATAAGGTTGTATAGTATTAGGATATAACGTATAACGTTATATACTATTACGATATAACGTATAACGTTGTATAATATTACGATATAACGTATAACGTTATGTAGCTTTAGGATATATCGTATAACGTTATATACTATTACGATATAACGTATAACGTTGTATAGTATTAGGATATAACGTATAACGTTATATACTATTACGATATAACGTATAACGTTGTATTGTATGAGGATATAACGTATAACGTTATATACTATTACGATATAACGTATAACGTTGTGTAGTATTAGGATATAACGTATAACGTTATATACTATTACGATATATGGTATAACGTTATATACTATTACGATATATGGTATAACTTTATATACTATTACGATATATAGTATAACGTTGTATGGTGTTACAATATAACGTTATATAGTATTACGTTATAACGTATAACGTTATATACTACTACGACATAACGTATAACGTTGTGAAGTATTAGGATATAACGTATAACGTTATATACTATTACGATATAAGGCATAACGTTGTATAGTATTAGAATATAGCGTATAACGTTATATACTATTACGATATAGAGTATAACGTTAATTAGTATTACGATATAACGTATAACGATATGTACAAGTACGATATATGGTATAACGTTATATACTATTACAATATAACGTACAACGTTGTATAGTATTAGGATATAACGTATAACGTTATATACTATTACGATATAGCGTATAACATTATATACTATTACGATATAACGTATAACGTTATATAATATTACGATATAACGTATAACGTTGTATAGTATTAGGATATACCGTATAACGTTATATACTATTACGATATAACGTATAACGTTGTATAATATTACGATGTAACGTATAACGTTGTATAGTATTAGGACATAACGTATAACGTTATATACTATTACGATATAGAGTATAACGTTATTTAGTATTACGATTTAACGTATAACGATATATAACACTACGATATATGGTATAACGCTATATACTTTTACGATATAACGTATAACGTTGTATAGTATTAGGATATAACGTATGACGTTGTATAGTATTAGGATATACCGTATAACGTTGTATAGTATTAGGATATAACGTATAACGTTGTATAGTATTAGGATATAACGAATAACGTTATATACTACTACGATATAACGTACAACGTTGTATAGTATTAGGATATAACGTATAACGTTATATATTATTACGATATATCGTATAAAGTTATATACTATTACGATATAACGTACAACGTTGTATAGTATTAGGATATAACGTATAACGTTATATACTATTACGATATAACGTATAACGTTGTATAGTATTAGGATATAACGTATAACGTTATATACTATTACGATATAACGTATAACGTTGTATAATATTACGATATAACGTATAACGTTGTATAGTATTAGGATATAACGTATAACGTTATATACTATTACGATATAACGTATAAGGTTGTATAGTATTAGGATATAACGTATAACGTTATATACTATTACGATATAACGTACAAGGTTGTATAGTATTAGGATATAACGTATAATGTTATATACTATTACGATATAACGTATAACGTTGTATAATATTACGATATAACGTATAACGTTATGTAGCTTTAGGATATATCGTATAACGTTATATACTATTACGATATAACGTATAACGTTGTATAGTATTAGGATATAACGTATAACGTTATATACTATTACGATATAACGTATAACGTTGTATTGTATTAGGATATAATGTATAACGTTATATACTATTACGATATAACGTATAACGTTGTGTAGTATTAGGATATAACGTATAACGTTATATACTATTACGATATATGGTATAACGTTATATACTATTACGATATATGGTATAACTTTATATACTATTACGATATATATTATAACGTTGTATGGTGTTACAATATAACGTTATATAGTATTACGTTATAACGTATAACGTTATATACTATTACGACATAACGTATAACGTTGTGAAGTATTAGGATATAACGTATAACGTTATATACTATTACGATATAAGGCATAACGTTGTATAGTATTAGAATATAACGTATAACGTTATATACTATTACGATATAGAGTATAACGTTAATTAGTATTACGATATAACGTATAACGATATGTACAAGTACGATATATGGTATAACGTTATATACTATTACAATATAACGTACAACGTTGTATAGTATTAGGATATAACGTATAACGTTATATACTATTACGATATAGCGTATAACATTATATACTATTACGATATAACGTATAACGTTATATAATATTACGATATAACGTATAACGTTGTACAGTATTAGGATATACCGTATAACGTTATATACTATTACGATATAACGTATAACGTTGTATAATATTACGATGTAACGTATAACGTTGTATAGTATTAGGACATAACGTATAACGTTATATACTATTACGATATAACGTATAAGGTTGTATAGTATTAGGATATAACGTATAACGTTGTATAGTATTAGGATATAACGTATAACGTTATATACTATTACGATATAACGTATAACGTTATATAATATTACGATATAACGTATAACGTTGTACAGTATTAGGATATACCGTATAACGTTATATACTATTACGATATAACGTATAACGTTGTATAATATTACGATGTAACGTATAACGTTGTATAGTATTAGGACATAACGTATAACGTTATATACTATTACGATATAACGTATAACGTTGTATAATATTACGATGTAACGTATAACGTTGTATAGTATTAGGATATAACGTATAACGTTATATACTATTACGATATAACGTATAACGTTTTATAGTATTAGGATATAACGTATAACGTTATATACTATTACGATATATGGTATAACGTTATATACTATTACGAAATATAGTAAAACGTTGTATGGTGTTACGACATAACGTTATATATTGTTACGTTATAACGTATAACGTTATACACAATTACGATATAAGGCATGACGTTGGATGGTATTAGGATATGACGTATAACGTTATATACTATTACGATATAGCGTATAGCGTTGTATACTATTACGATATAACGTATAACGTTGTATAGTATTAGGATATAACGTATAACGTTGTATAGTATTAGGATATAACGTATGACGTTATATGCTATTACGATATAACGTATAACGTTGTATAGTATTAGGATATAACGTATAACGTTTTATACTATTACGATATATGGTGTAACGTTATATACTATTACGATATATAGTATAACGTTGTATGATGTTACGATATAACGTTATATAATATTACGTTATAACGTATAACGTTATACACAATTACGATATAAGGCATAACGTTATATAGTATTAGGATATAACGTCTAACGTTGTAAACTATTACGATATAGCGTATAACGTTGTATACTATTACGATATAACGTATAACGTTGTATAGTATTAGGATATAACGTATAACGTTATATACTATTACGATATAGAGTATAACGTTATTTGGTATTACGATATAACGTATAACGCTATATGCCATTACAATATAACGCATAACGTTCTATAGTATTACGATATAACGTATAACGTCGTATGGTATTAGGATATAACGTATAACGTTATATACAAATACGATATGAGGCATAACGTTGTATAGTATTAGAATATAACGTATAACGTTATATACTATTACGATATAGAGTAGAACGTTATTTACTATTGCGATATAACGTATATCGATATGTACCAGTACGATGTATGGTATAACGTTTTGTACTATTACGATATATCGTATAACGTTATATACTAGTACGATTTAGAGTATAACGTTATTTAGTATTACGATATAACGTATAACGGTATGTACCAATACGATATATGGTATAACGTTATATACTATTACGATATAACGTATAACGTTGTATAGTATTAGGATATAACGTATAACGTTGTATAGTATTGGGATATAACGTATAACGTTATACACAATTACGATATAAGGCATAACGTTGTATAGTCATAGGAAATAACGTATAATGTTATATACTATTACGACATAGCGTATAACGTTGTATACTATTACGATATAACGTGTAACGTTGTATAGTATTAGGATATAAGTTATAACGTTATATACTATTACGATATAACGTATAACGTTGTATAGTATTAGGATATAACGTATAACGTTATATACTATTACGATATAACGTATAACGTTGTATAGTATTAGGATATAACGTATGACGTTATATACTATTACGATATATGGTGTAACGTTATATACTATTACGATATATAGCATAACGTTGTATGGTGTTACGATATAACGTTACATAATATTACGTTATAACGTATAACGTTATACACAATTACGATATAAGGCATAACGTTGTATAATCATAGGATATAACGTATAACGTTATATACTATTACGATATAGAGTATAACGTTGTATACTATTACGATATAACGTATAACGTTGTATAGCATTAGGATATAACGTATAACGTTATATACTATTACGATATAACGTATAACGTTGTATAGTATTAGGATATAACGTATAACGTTATATACTATTACGATATAACGTATAACGTTGTATAGTATTAGGACATAACGTATGACGTTATATTCTATTATGATATATGGTATAACGTTATATACTATTACGATATATACTATAACGTTGTATGGTGTTACGATATAACGTTATATAATATTACGTTATAACGTATAACATTATATACAATTACGATATATCGTATAACGTTGTATACTATTACGATATAACGTATAACGTTATATACTATTACGATATAGCGTATAACGTTATATATTATTACGTTATAACGTATAACGTTATACACAATTACGATATAAGGCATGACGTTGGATAGTATTAGGATATGACGTATAACGTTATATACTATTACGATATAACGTATAACGTTGTATAGTATTACGATATAACGTATAACGTTATATACTATTACGATATAACGTATAACGTTGTATAGTATTAGGATATAACGTATAACGTTGTATAGTATTAGGATATAACGTATAACATTATATACTACCACGATATAACGTATAACGTTGTATAGTATTAGGATATAACGTATAACGTTATATACTATAACGATATATCGTATAAAGTTATATACTATTACGATATAACGTATAACGTTGTATAGTATTAGGATATAACGTATAACGCTATATACTATTACGATATAACGTATAACGTTGTATAATATTACGATATAACGTATAACGTCGTATAGTATTATGATATAACGTATAACGTTATATAGTATTACGATATAACGTATAAGATTGTATAGTATTAGGTTATAACGTATAACGTTATATACTATTACGATATAACGTATAACGTTGTATAGTATTACGATATAACGTATAACGTTATATACTATTACGATTTAACATATAATGTTGTATAGTATTAGGATATAACGTATAACGTTATATACTATTACGATATAACGTATAACGTTTTATAGTATTAGGATATAACGTATAACGTTATATACTATTACGATAAATGGTATAACGTTATATACTATTACGAAATATAGTAAAACGTTGTATGGTGTTACGACATAACGTTATATATTGTTACGTTATAACGTATAACGTTATACACAATTACGATATAAGGCATGACGTTGGATGGTATTAGGATATGACGTATAACGTTATATACTATTACGATATAGCGTATAGCGTTGTATACTATTACGATATAACGTATAACGTTGTATAGTATTAGGATATAACGTATAACGTTGTATAGTATTAGGATATAACGTATAACGTTATATGCTATTACGATATAACGTATAACGTTGTATAGTATTAGGATATAACGTATAACGTTTTATACTATTACGATATATGGTGTAACGTTATTTGGTATTACGATATAACGTATAACGCTATATGCCATTACAATATAACGCATAACGTTCTATAGTATTACGATATAACGTATAACGTCGTATGGTATTAGGATATAACGAATAACGTTATATACAAATACGATATGAGGCATAACGTTGTATAGTATTAGAATATAACGTATAACGTTATATACTATTACGATATAGAGTAGAACGTTATTTACTATTGCGATATAACGTATATCGATATGTACCAGTACGATGTATGGTATAACGTTATGTACTATTACGATATATCGTATAACGTTATATACTAGTACGATTTAGAGTATAACGTTATTTAGTATTACGATATAACGTATAACGGTATGTACCAATACGATATATGGTATAACGTTATATACTATTACGATATAACGTATAACGTTGTATAGTATTAGGATATAACGTATAACGTTGTATAGTATTGGGATATAACGTATAACGTTATACACAATTACGATATAAGGCATAACGTTGTATAGTCATAGGAAATAAACGTATAACGTTATATACTATTACGATATAGCGTATAACGTTGTATACTATTACGATATAACGTATAACGTTGTATAGTATTAGGATATAACTTATAACGTTATATACTATTACGATATACGTATAACGTTGTATAGTATTAGGATATAACGTATAACGTTATGTAGCATTACGATATATCGTTTAACGTTATGTACTATTACGATACAAGGTATAACGTTGTATAGTATTAGGATATAACGTATAACGTTATATACTATTACGATATAGAGTATAACGTTATTTAGTATTACGATATAACGTATAACGATATATAACACTACGATATATGGTATAACGCTATATACTTTTACGATATAACGTATAACGTTGTATAGTATTAGGATATAACGTATAACGTTGTATAGTATTAGGATATACCGTATAACGTTGTATAGTATTAGGATATAACGTATAACGTTGTATAGTATTAGGATATAACGAATAACGTTATATACTACTACGATATAACGTACAACGTTGTATAGTATTAGGATATAACGTATAACGTTATATATTATTACGATATATCGTATAAAGTTATATACTATTACGATATAACGTACAACGTTGTATAGTATTAGGATATAACGTATAACGTTATATACTATTACGATATAACGTATAACGTTGTATAGCATTAGGATATAACGTATAACGTTATATACTATTATGATATAGAGTATAACGTTATTTAGTATTACGATATAACGTATAACGATATATACCAGTACGATATATGGTATAATGTTATATACTATTACAATATAACGTACAACGTTGTATAGTATTAGGATATAACGTATAACGTTATATACTATTACGATATAGCGTATAACATTATATACTATTACGATATAACTTATAACGTTATATAATATTACGATATAACGTATAACGTTGTATAGTATTAGGATATAACGTATAACGTTATATACTATTACGATATAAAATAACGTTGTATAATATTACGATATAACGTATAACGTTGTATAGTATTAGGATATAACGTATAACGTTATATACTATTACGATATAACGTATAAGGTTGTATAATATTAGGATATAACGTATAACGTTATATACTATTACGATATAACGTATAAGGTTGTATAGTATTAGGATATAACGTATAACGTTATATACTATTACGATATAACGTATAACGTTGTATAATATTACGATATAACGTATAACGTTATGTAGCTTTAGGATATATCGTATAACGTTATATACTATTACGATATAACGTATAACGTTGTATAGTATTAGGATATAACGTATAACGTTATATACTATTACGATATAACGTATAACGTTGTATTGTATGAGGATATAACGTATAACGTTATATACTATTACGATATAACGTATAACGTTGTGTAGTATTAGGATATAACGTATAACGTTATATACTATTACGATATATGGTATAACGTTATATACTATTACGATATATGGTATAACTTTATATACTATTACGATATATAGTATAACGTTGTATGGTGTTACAATATAACGTTATATAGTATTACGTTATAACGTATAACGTTATATACTACTACGACATAACGTATAACGTTGTGAAGTATTAGGATATAACGTATAACGTTATATACTATTACGATATAAGGCATAACGTTGTATAGTATTAGAATATAGCGTATAACGTTATATACTATTACGATATAGAGTATAACGTTAATTAGTATTACGATATAACGTATAACGATATGTACAAGTACGATATATGGTATAACGTTATATACTATTACAATATAACGTACAACGTTGTATAGTATTAGGATATAACGTATAACGTTATATACTATTACGATATAGCGTATAACATTATATACTATTACGATATAACGTATAACGTTATATAATATTACGATATAACGTATAACGTTGTATAGTATTAGGATATACCGTATAACGTTATATACTATTACGATATAACGTATAACGTTGTATAATATTACGATGTAACGTATAACGTTGTATAGTATTAGGACATAACGTATAACGTTATATACTATTACGATATAGAGTATAACGTTATTTAGTATTACGATTTAACGTATAACGATATATAACACTACGATATATGGTATAACGCTATATACTTTTACGATATAACGTATAACGTTGTATAGTATTAGGATATAACGTATGACGTTGTATAGTATTAGGATATACCGTATAACGTTGTATAGTATTAGGATATAACGTATAACGTTGTATAGTATTAGGATATAACGAATAACGTTATATACTACTACGATATAACGTACAACGTTGTATAGTATTAGGATATAACGTATAACGTTATATATTATTACGATATATCGTATAAAGTTATATACTATTACGATATAACGTACAACGTTGTATAGTATTAGGATATAACGTATAACGTTATATACTATTACGATATAACGTATAACGTTGTATAGTATTAGGATATAACGTATAACGTTATATACTATTACGATATAACGTATAACGTTGTATAATATTACGATATAACGTATAACGTTGTATAGTATTAGGATATAACGTATAACGTTATATACTATTACGATATAACGTATAAGGTTGTATAGTATTAGGATATAACGTATAACGTTATATACTATTACGATATAACGTACAAGGTTGTATAGTATTAGGATATAACGTATAATGTTATATACTATTACGATATAACGTATAACGTTGTATAATATTACGATATAACGTATAACGTTATGTAGCTTTAGGATATATCGTATAACGTTATATACTATTACGATATAACGTATAACGTTGTATAGTATTAGGATATAACGTATAACGTTATATACTATTACGATATAACGTATAACGTTGTATTGTATTAGGATATAATGTATAACGTTATATACTATTACGATATAACGTATAACGTTGTGTAGTATTAGGATATAACGTATAACGTTATATACTATTACGATATATGGTATAACGTTATATACTATTACGATATATGGTATAACTTTATATACTATTACGATATATATTATAACGTTGTATGGTGTTACAATATAACGTTATATAGTATTACGTTATAACGTATAACGTTATATACTATTACGACATAACGTATAACGTTGTGAAGTATTAGGATATAACGTATAACGTTATATACTATTACGATATAAGGCATAACGTTGTATAGTATTAGAATATAACGTATAACGTTATATACTATTACGATATAGAGTATAACGTTAATTAGTATTACGATATAACGTATAACGATATGTACAAGTACGATATATGGTATAACGTTATATACTATTACAATATAACGTACAACGTTGTATAGTATTAGGATATAACGTATAACGTTATATACTATTACGATATAGCGTATAACATTATATACTATTACGATATAACGTATAACGTTATATAATATTACGATATAACGTATAACGTTGTACAGTATTAGGATATACCGTATAACGTTATATACTATTACGATATAACGTATAACGTTGTATAATATTACGATGTAACGTATAACGTTGTATAGTATTAGGACATAACGTATAACGTTATATACTATTACGATATAACGTATAAGGTTGTATAGTATTAGGATATAACGTATAACGTTGTATAGTATTAGGATATAACGTATAACGTTATATACTATTACGATATAACGTATAACGTTATATAATATTACGATATAACGTATAACGTTGTACAGTATTAGGATATACCGTATAACGTTATATACTATTACGATATAACGTATAACGTTGTATAATATTACGATGTAACGTATAACGTTGTATAGTATTAGGACATAACGTATAACGTTATATACTATTACGATATAACGTATAACGTTGTATAATATTACGATGTAACGTATAACGTTGTATAGTATTAGGATATAACGTATAACGTTATATACTATTACGATATAACGTATAACGTTGTATAGTATTAGGATATAACGTATAACGTTATATACTATTACGATATAAAATAACGTTGTATAATATTACGATATAACGTATAACGTTGTATAGTATTAGGATATAACGTATAACGTTATATACTATTACGATATAACGTATAAGGTTGTATAATATTAGGATATAACGTATAACGTTATATACTATTACGATATAACGTATAAGGTTGTATAGTATTAGGATATAACGTATAACGTTATATACTATTACGATATAACGTATAACGTTGTATAATATTACGATATAACGTATAACGTTATGTAGCTTTAGGATATATCGTATAACGTTATATACTATTACGATATAACGTATAACGTTGTATAGTATTAGGATATAACGTATAACGTTATATACTATTACGATATAACGTATAACGTTGTATTGTATGAGGATATAACGTATAACGTTATATACTATTACGATATAACGTATAACGTTGTGTAGTATTAGGATATAACGTATAACGTTATATACTATTACGATATATGGTATAACGTTATATACTATTACGATATATGGTATAACTTTATATACTATTACGATATATAGTATAACGTTGTATGGTGTTACAATATAACGTTATATAGTATTACGTTATAACGTATAACGTTATATACTACTACGACATAACGTATAACGTTGTGAAGTATTAGGATATAACGTATAACGTTATATACTATTACGATATAAGGCATAACGTTGTATAGTATTAGAATATAGCGTATAACGTTATATACTATTACGATATAGAGTATAACGTTAATTAGTATTACGATATAACGTATAACGATATGTACAAGTACGATATATGGTATAACGTTATATACTATTACAATATAACGTACAACGTTGTATAGTATTAGGATATAACGTATAACGTTATATACTATTACGATATAGCGTATAACATTATATACTATTACGATATAACGTATAACGTTATATAATATTACGATATAACGTATAACGTTGTATAGTATTAGGATATACCGTATAACGTTATATACTATTACGATATAACGTATAACGTTGTATAATATTACGATGTAACGTATAACGTTGTATAGTATTAGGACATAACGTATAACGTTATATACTATTACGATATAGAGTATAACGTTATTTAGTATTACGATTTAACGTATAACGATATATAACACTACGATATATGGTATAACGCTATATACTTTTACGATATAACGTATAACGTTGTATAGTATTAGGATATAACGTATGACGTTGTATAGTATTAGGATATACCGTATAACGTTGTATAGTATTAGGATATAACGTATAACGTTGTATAGTATTAGGATATAACGAATAACGTTATATACTACTACGATATAACGTACAACGTTGTATAGTATTAGGATATAACGTATAACGTTATATATTATTACGATATATCGTATAAAGTTATATACTATTACGATATAACGTACAACGTTGTATAGTATTAGGATATAACGTATAACGTTATATACTATTACGATATAACGTATAACGTTGTATAGTATTAGGATATAACGTATAACGTTATATACTATTACGATATAACGTATAACGTTGTATAATATTACGATATAACGTATAACGTTGTATAGTATTAGGATATAACGTATAACGTTATATACTATTACGATATAACGTATAAGGTTGTATAGTATTAGGATATAACGTATAACGTTATATACTATTACGATATAACGTACAAGGTTGTATAGTATTAGGATATAACGTATAATGTTATATACTATTACGATATAACGTATAACGTTGTATAATATTACGATATAACGTATAACGTTATGTAGCTTTAGGATATATCGTATAACGTTATATACTATTACGATATAACGTATAACGTTGTATAGTATTAGGATATAACGTATAACGTTATATACTATTACGATATAACGTATAACGTTGTATTGTATTAGGATATAACGTATAACGTTATATACTATTACGATATAACGTATAACGTTGTGTAGTATTAGGATATAACGTATAACGTTATATACTATTACGATATATGGTATAACGTTATATACTATTACGATATATGGTATAACTTTATATACTATTACGATATATATTATAACGTTGTATGGTGTTACAATATAACGTTATATAGTATTACGTTATAACGTATAACGTTATATACTATTACGACATAACGTATAACGTTGTGAAGTATTAGGATATAACGTATAACGTTATATACTATTACGATATAAGGCATAACGTTGTATAGTATTAGAATATAACGTATAACGTTATATACTATTACGATATAGAGTATAACGTTAATTAGTATTACGATATAACGTATAACGATATGTACAAGTACGATATATGGTATAACGTTATATACTATTACAATATAACGTACAACGTTGTATAGTATTAGGATATAACGTATAACGTTATATACTATTACGATATAGCGTATAACGTTATATACTATTACGATATAGCGTATAACATTATATACTATTACGATATAACGTATAACGTTATATAATATTACGATATAACGTATAACGTTGTATAGTATTAGGATATACCGTATAACGTTATATACTATTACGATATAACGTATAACGTTGTATAATATTACGATGTAACGTATAACGTTGTATAGTATTAGGACATAACGTATAACGTTATATACTATTACGATATAGAGTATAACGTTATTTAGTATTACGATTTAACGTATAACGATATATAACACTACGATATATGGTATAACGCTATATACTTTTACGATATAACGTATAACGTTGTATAGTATTAGGATATAACGTATGACGTTGTATAGTATTAGGATATACCGTATAACGTTGTATAGTATTAGGATATAACGTATAACGTTGTATAGTATTAGGATATAACGAATAACGTTATATACTACTACGATATAACGTACAACGTTGTATAGTATTAGGATATAACGTATAACGTTATATATTATTACGATATATCGTATAAAGTTATATACTATTACGATATAACGTACAACGTTGTATAGTATTAGGATATAACGTATAACGTTATATACTATTACGATATAACGTATAACGTTGTATAGTATTAGGATATAACGTATAACGTTATATACTATTACGATATAACGTATAACGTTGTATAATATTACGATATAACGTATAACGTTGTATAGTATTAGGATATAACGTATAACGTTATATACTATTACGATATAACGTATAAGGTTGTATAGTATTAGGATATAACGTATAACGTTATATACTATTACGATATAACGTACAAGGTTGTATAGTATTAGGATATAACGTATAATGTTATATACTATTACGATATAACGTATAACGTTGTATAATATTACGATATAACGTATAACGTTATGTAGCTTTAGGATATATCGTATAACGTTATATACTATTACGATATAACGTATAACGTTGTATAGTATTAGGATATAACGTATAACGTTATATACTATTACGATATAACGTATAACGTTGTATTGTATTAGGATATAACGTATAACGTTATATACTATTACGATATAACGTATAACGTTGTGTAGTATTAGGATATAACGTATAACGTTATATACTATTACGATATATGGTATAACGTTATATACTATTACGATATATGGTATAACTTTATATACTATTACGATATATATTATAACGTTGTATGGTGTTACAATATAACGTTATATAGTATTACGTTATAACGTATAACGTTATATACTATTACGACATAACGTATAACGTTGTGAAGTATTAGGATATAACGTATAACGTTATATACTATTACGATATAAGGCATAACGTTGTATAGTATTAGAATATAACGTATAACGTTATATACTATTACGATATAGAGTATAACGTTAATTAGTATTACGATATAACGTATAACGATATGTACAAGTACGATATATGGTATAACGTTATATACTATTACAATATAACGTACAACGTTGTATAGTATTAGGATATAACGTATAACGTTATATACTATTACGATATAGCGTATAACATTATATACTATTACGATATAACGTATAACGTTATATAATATTACGATATAACGTATAACGTTGTACAGTATTAGGATATACCGTATAACGTTATATACTATTACGATATAACGTATAACGTTGTATAATATTACGATGTAACGTATAACGTTGTATAGTATTAGGACATAACGTATAACGTTATATACTATTACGATATAACGTATAAGGTTGTATAGTATTAGGATATAACGTATAACGTTGTATAGTATTAGGATATAACGTATAACGTTATATACTATTACGATATAACGTATAAGGTTGTATAGTATTAGGATATAACGTATAACGTTTTATACTATTACGATATAACGTATAACGTTGTATAGTATTAGGATATAACGTATAACGTTGTATAGTATTAGGATATAACGTATAACGTTATATACTATTACGATATAACGTATAACGTTATATAATAATACCATATAACGCATAACGTTCTATAGTATTACGATATAACGTATAACGTAATATAGCATTACGATATATCCTATAACGTTATGTAGCTTTACGATATATCGTATAACGTTATATACTATTACGATATAACGTATAACGTTGTATAGTATTAGGATATAACGTATAACGTTATATACTATTACGATATAACGTATAACGTTGTATTGTATTAGGATATAACGTATAACGTTATATACTATTACGATATAACGTATAACGTTGTATAGTATTAGGATATAACGTATAACGTTATATACTATTACGATATAGCGTATAACATTATATACTATTACGATATAACTTATAACGTTATATAATATTACGATATAACGTATAACGTTGTATCGTATTAGGATATAACGTATAACGTTATATACTATTACGATATAACGTATAACGTTGTATAGTATTAGGATATAACGTATAACGTTATATACTATTATGATATAGAGTATAACGTTATTTAGTATTACGATATAACGTATAACGATATATACCAGTACGATATATGGTATAATGTTATATACTATTACAATATAACGTACAACGTTGTATAGTATTAGGATATAACGTATAACGTTATATACTATTACGATATAGCGTATAACATTATATACTATTACGATATAACTTATAACGTTATATAATATTACGATATAACGTATAACGTTGTATAGTATTAGGATATAACGTATAACGTTATATACTATTACGATATAACGTATAACGTTGTATAATATTACGATATAACGTATAACGTTGTATAGTATTAGGATATAACGTATAACGTTATATACTATTACGATATAACGTATAAGGTTGTATAGTATTAGGATATAACGTATAACGTTATATACTATTACGATATAACGTACAAGGTTGTATAGTATTAGGATATAACGTATAATGTTATATACTATTACGATATAACGTATAACGTTGTATAATATTACGATATAACGTATAACGTTATGTAGCTTTAGGATATATCGTATAACGTTATATACTATTACGATATAACGTATAACGTTGTATAGTATTAGGATATAACGTATAACGTTATATACTATTACGATATAACGTATAACGTTGTATTGTATTAGGATATAACGTATAACGTTATATACTATTACGATATAACGTATAACGTTGTGTAGTATTAGGATATAACGTATAACGTTATATACTATTACGATATATGGTATAACGTTATATACTATTACGATATATGGTACAACTTTATATACTATTACGATATATATTATAACGTTGTATGGTGTTACAATATAACGTTATATAGTATTACGTTATAACGTATAACGTTATATACTATTACGACATAACGTATAACGTTGTGAAGTATTAGGATATAACGTATAACGTTATATACTATTACGATATAAGGCATAACGTTGTATAGTATTAGAATATAACGTATAACGTTATATACTATTACGATATAGAGTATAACGTTAATTAGTATTACGATATAACGTATAACGATATGTACAAGTACGATATATGGTATAACGTTATATACTATTACAATATAACGTACAACGTTGTATAGTATTAGGATATAACGTATAACGTTATATACTATTACGATATAGCGTATAACATTATATACTATTACGATATAACGTATAACGTTATATAATATTACGATATAACGTATAACGTTGTACAGTATTAGGATATACCGTATAACGTTATATACTATTACGATATAACGTATAACGTTGTATAATATTACGATGTAACGTATAACGTTGTATAGTATTAGGACATAACGTATAACGTTATATACTATTACGATATAACGTATAAGGTTGTATAGTATTAGGATATAACGTATAACGTTGTATAGTATTAGGATATAACGTATAACGTTATATACTATTACGATATGTGGTATAACGTTATATATTATTACGATATACAGTAAAACGTTGTATGGTGTTACGACATAACGTTATATAATATTACGTTATCACGTATAACGTTATACACAATTACGATATAAGGCATGACGTTGTATAGTACTAGGATATAACGTATAACGTTATATACCATTACGATATAGCGTATAACGTTGTATACTATTATGATATAACGTATAACGTTGTATAGTATTAGGATATAACGTACAACGTTATATACTATTACGATATATGGTGTAACGTTATATACTATTACGATATATAGTATAACGTTGTATGGTGTTACGATATAACGTTATAAAATATTACGTTATAACGTATAACGTTATACACAATTACGATATAAGGCATCACGTTGTATGGTCATAGGATATAACGTATAACGTTATATACTATTACGATATAATGGAGAACGTTGTATACTATTAGGATATAGCGTATAACGTTATATACTATTACGATTTAACGTATAACGTTGTATAGTATTACGATATAACGTATAACGTTATTTACTATTACGATATATGGCGTAACGTTATATTGTATTACGATATATAGTATAACGTTGTATGGTGTTACGATATAACGTTATATAATATTACGTTATAACGTATAACGTTATACACAATTTTCGATATAAGGCATAACGTTATATAGTATTAGGGTATAACGTATAACGTTGCATACTATTACGATATAGCGTATAACGTTGTATACTATTACGATATAACGTATAACGTTGTATAGTATTAGGATATAACGTATAACGTTATATACTATTACGATATATCGTATAAAGTTATATACTATTACGATATAACATATAACGTTGTATAGTATTAGGATATAACGTATAACGTTATATACTATTACGATATAACGTATAACGTTGTATGGTGTTACGATATAACGTTATATAATATTACGTTATAACTTATAACGTTATACACAATTTTCGATATAAGGCATAACGTTATATAGTATTAGGATATAACGTATAACGTTGCATACTATTACGATATAGCGTATAACGTTGTATACTATTACGATATAACGTATAACGTTGTATAGTATTAGGATATAACGTATAACGTTATATACTATTACGATATAACGTATAACGTTGTATAGTATTAGGATATAACGTATAACGTTATATACTATTATGATATAGAGTATAACGTTATTTAGTATTACGATATAACGTATAACGATATATACCAGTACGATATATGGTATAACGTTATATACTATTACAATATAACGTACAACGTTGTATAGTATTAGGATATAACGTATAACGTTATATACTATTACGATATAGCGTATAACATTATATACTATTACGATATAACGTATAACGTTATATAATATTACGATATAACGTATAACGTTGTATACTATTAGGATATAACGTATAACGTTATATACTATTACGATATAACGTATAACGTTGTATAATATTACGATATAACGTATAACGTTGTATAGTATTAGGATATAACGTATAACGTTATATACTATTACCATATAACGTATAACGTTGTATAGTATTAGGATATAACGTATAACGTTATATGCTATTACGATATAACGTATAACGCTGTATAGTATTAGGATCTAACGTATAACGTTATATACTATTATGATATAGAGTATAACGTTATTTAGTATTACGATATAACGTATAACGATATATACCAGTACGATATATGGTATAACGTTATATACTATTACAATATAACGTACAACGTTGTATAGTATTAGGATATAACGTATAACGTTATATACTATTACGATATAGCGTATAACATTATATACTATTACGATATAACGTATAACGTTATATAATATTACGATATAACGTATAACGTTGTATACTATTAGGATATAACGTATAACGTTATATACTATTACGATATAACGTATAACGTTGTATAATATTACGATATAACGTATAACGTTGTATAGTATTAGGATATAACGTATAACGTTATATACTATTACCATATAACGTATAACGTTGTATAGTATTAGGATATAACGTATAACGTTATATGCTATTACGATATAACGTATAACGCTGTATAGTATTAGGATCTAACGTATAACGTTATATACTATTACGATATATGGTGTAACGTTATATACTATTACGATATATAGTATAACGTTGTATGGTGTTACGATATAACGTTATATAATATTACGTTATAACGTATTACGTTATACACAATTACGATATAAGGCATAACGTTATATAGTATTAGGATATAACGTCTAACGTTGTAAACTATTACGATATAGCGTATAACGTTGTATACTATTACGATATAACGTATAACGTTGTATAGTATTAGGATATAACGTATAACGTTATATACTATTACGATATGGAGTATAACGTTATTTGGTATTACGATATAACGTATAACGCTATATGCCATTACAATATAACGCATAACGTTCTATAGTATTACGATATAACGTATAACGTCGTGTGGTATTAGGATATAACGTATAACGTTATATACAAATACGATATAAGGCATAACGTTGTATAGTATTAGAATATAACGTATAACGATATATACTATTACGATATAGAGTAGAACGTTATTTACTATTGCGATATAACGTATATCGATATGTACCAGTACGATGTATGGTATAACGTTATATACTATTACGATATATCGTATAACGTTATATACTAGTACGATTTAGAGTATAACGTTATTTAGTATTACGATATAACGTATAACGATATGTACCAATACGATATATGGTATAACGTTATATACTATTACGATATAGCGTATAACGTTGTATACTATTACGATATAACGTATAACGTTGTATAGTATTAGGATATAACGTATAACGTTATATACTATTACGATATATCGTATAAAGTTATATACTATTACGATATAACGTATAACGATATATACCACTACGATATATGGTACAACGTTATATACTATTACGATATAACGTATGACGTTGTATAGTATTAGGATATAACGTATAACGTTGTATAGTATTGGGATATAACGTATAACGTTATATACTATTACGATATAACGTATAACGTTGTATAGTATTAGGATATAACGTATGACGTTATATACTATTACGATATATGGTGTAACGTTATATACTATTACGATATATAGCATAACATTGTATGGTGTTACGATATACCGTTATATAATATTACGTTATAACGTATAACGTTATACACAATTACGATATAAGGCATGACGTTGTATAGTATTAGGATATAACTTATAACGTTATATACCATTACGATATAACGTATAACGTAATATAGCATTACGATATACCGTATAACGTTATGTAGCATTACGATATATCGTTTAACGTTATGTACTATTACGATACAAGGTATAACGTTGTACAGTATTAGGATATAACGTATAACGTTATATACTATTACGATATAGAGTATAACGTTATTTAGTATTACGATTTAACGTATAACGCTATATACCATTACAATATAACGCATAACGTTCTATAGTATTACGATATAACGTATAACGTTGTATTGTATTAGGATATAACGTATAACGTTATATACTATTACGATATAGAGTATAACGTTATTTAGTATTACGATATAACGTATAACGATATATAACACTACGATATATGGTATAACGCTATATACTTTTACGATATAACGTATAACGTTATATACTACTACGATATAACGTATAACGTTGTATAGTATTAGGATATAACGTATAACGTTATATACTATTATGATATAGAGTATAACGTTATTTAGTATTACGATATAACGTATAACGGTATATATACGAGTACGATATATGGTATAACGTTACATACTATTACACTATAACGTACAACGTTGTATAGTATTAGGATATAACGTATAACGTTATATACTATTACGATATAACGTATAACGTTATATAATATTACGATATAACGTATAACGTTGTATAGTATTAGGATATAACGTATAACGTTATATACTATTACGATATAACGTATAACGTAGTATAATATTACGATATAACGTATAACGTTGTATAGTATTAGGATATAACGTATAACGTTATATACTATTACGATATAACGTATAACGTTATATAATAATACCATATAACGCATAACGTTCTATAGTATTACGATATAACGTATAACGTAATATAGCATTACGATATATCCTATAACGTTATGTAGCTTTACGATATATCGTATAACGTTATATACTATTACGATATAACGTATAACGTTGTATAGTATTAGGATATAACGTATAACGTTATATACTATTACGATATAACGTATAACGTTGTATTGTATTAGGATATAACGTATAACGTTATATAATATTACGATATAACGTATAACGTTGGATAGTATTAGGATATAACGTATTACGTTATATACTATTACGATATATGGTATAACGTTATATACTATTACGATATATGGTATAACTTTATATACTATTACGATATATAGTATAACGTTGTATGGTGTTACGATATAACGTTATATAGTATTACGTTATAACGTATAACGTTATATACTATTACGACATAACGTATAACGTTGTGAAGTATTAGGATATAACGTATAACGTTATATACTATTACGGTATAAGGCATAACGTTGTATAGTATTAGAATATAACGTATAACGTTATATACTATTACGATATAGAGTATAACGTTAATTAGTATTACGATATTACGTATAACGATATGTACAAGTACGATATATGGTATAACGTTATATACTATTACAATATAACGTACAACGTTGTATAGTATTAGGATATAACGTATAACGTTATATACTATTACGATATAGCGTATAACATTATATACTATTACGATATAACGTATAACGTTATATAATATTACGATATAACGTATAACGTTGTATAGTATTAGGATATACCGTATAACGTTATATACTATTACGATATAACGTATAACGTTGTATAATATTACGATATAACGTATAACGTTGTATAGTATTAGGATATAACGTATAACGTTATATACTATTACGAAATGACGTATAACGTTGTATAGTATCACGATATAACGTATAACGTTATATACTATTACGATTTAACGTATAATGTTGCATAGTATTAGGATATAACGTATAACGTTATATACTATTACGATATAACGTATAACGTTGTATAGTATTAGGATATAACGTATAACGTTATATACTATTACGATATATGGTATAACGTTATATATTATTACGATATACAGTAAAGCGTTGTATGGTGTTACGACATAACGTTATATAATATTACGTTATAACGTATAACGTTATACACAATTACGATATAAGGCATGACGTTGTATAGTATTAGGATATAACGTATAACGTTATATACCATTACGATATAGCGTATAACGTTGTATACTATTACGATATAACGTATAACGTTGCATAGTATTAGGATATAACGTATAACGTTATATACTATTACGATATATGGTGTAACGTTATATACTATTACGATATATAGTATAACGTTGTATGGTATTACGATATAACGTTATAAAATATTACGTTATAACGTATAACGTTATACACAATTACGATATAAGGCATCACGTTGTATGGTATTAGGATATAACGTATAACGTTATATACTATTACGATATAATGGAGAACGTTGTATACTATTAGGATATAGCGTATAACGTTATATACTATTACGATTTAACGTATAACGCTGTATAGTATTACGATATAACGTATAACGTTATATACTATTACGATATATAGTATAACGTTG
The DNA here is from genome assembly GCF_024516045.1 of Bombus affinis. Classification (NCBI taxonomy): domain Eukaryota; kingdom Metazoa; phylum Arthropoda; class Insecta; order Hymenoptera; family Apidae; genus Bombus; species Bombus affinis. Next base: position 13,885,467 of record NC_066344.1, read on the forward strand.
TATGGTGTTACGATATAACGTTATAAAATATTACGTTATAACGTATAACGTTATACACAATTACGATATAAGGCATGACGTTGTATAGTATTAGGATATAACGTATAACGTTATATACCATTACGATATAGCGTATAACGTTGTATACTATTACGATATAACGTATAACGTTGTATAGTATTAGGATATAACGTATAACGTTATATACTATTACGATATATGGCGTAACGTTATATTGTATTACGATATATAGTATAACGTTGTATGGTGTTACGATATAACGTTATATAATATTACGTTATAACGTATAACGTTATACACAATTTTCGATATAAGGCATAACGTTATATAGTATTAGGATATAACGTATAACGTTGCATACTATTACGATATAGCGTATAACGTTGTATACTATTACGATATAACGTATAACGTTATATACTATTACGATATAGCGTATAACGTTGTATACTATTACGATATAACGTATAACGTTGTATAGTATTAGGATATAACGTATAACGTTATATACTATTACGATATAACGTATAACGTTGTATAGTATTAGGATATAACGTATAACGTTATATACTATTACGATATAACGTATAACGTTATATACTATTACGATATAAGGCATAACGTTGTATAGTCATAGGATATAACGTATAACGTTATAGACTATTACGATATAGCGTATAACGTTGTATACTATTACGATATAGCGTATAGCGTTGTATACTATTACGATATAACGTATAACGTTGTATAGTATTAGGATATAACGTATAACGTTTTATACTATTACGATATATGGTGTAACGTTATATACTATTACGATATATAGTATAACGTTGTATGGTGTTACGATAGAACGTTATATAATATTACGCTATAACGTATAACGTTATACACAATTACGATATAAGGCATAACGTTATATAGTATTAGGATATAACGTCTAACGTTGTAAACTATTACGATGTAGCGTATAACGTTGTATACTATTACGATATAACGTATAACGTTGTATAGTATTAGGATATAACGTATAACGTTATATACTATTACGATATAGAGTATAACGTTATTTGGTATTACGATATAACGTATAACGCTATATGCCATTACAATATAACGCATAACGTTCTATAGTATTACGATATAACGTATAACGTCGTATGGTATTAGGATATAACGTATATCGTTATATACAAATACGATATAAGGCATAACGTTGTATAGTATTAGAATATAACGTATAACGTTATATACTATTACGATATAGAGTAGAACGTTATTTACTACTGCGATATAACGTATATCGATATGTAACAGTACGATGTATGGTATAACGTTATATACTATTACGATATATCGTATAACGTTATATACTAGTACGATTTAGAGTATAACGTTATTTAGTATTACGATATAACGTATAACGATATGTACCAATACGATATATCGTATAACGTTATATACTATTACGATATAGCGTATAACGTTGTATACTATTACGATATAACGTATAACGTTGTATAGTATTTGGATATAACGTATAACGTTATATACTATTACGATATATCGTATAAAGTTATATACTATTACGATATAACGTATAACGATATATACCACTACGATATATGGTACAACGTTATATACTATTACGATATAACGTATGACGTTGTATAGTATTAGGATATAACGTATAACGTTGTATAGTATTGGGATATAACGTATAACGTTATATACTATTACGATATAACGTATAACGTTGTATAGTATTAGGATATAACGTATGACGTTATATACTATTACGATATATGGTGTAACGTTATATACTATTACGATATATAGCATAACATTGTATGGTGTTACGATATACCGTTATATAATATTACGTTATAACGTATAACGTTATACACAATTACGATATAAGGCATGACGTTGTATAGTATTAGGATATAACTTATAACGTTATATACCATTACGATATAACGTATAACGTAATATAGCATTACGATATACCGTATAACGTTATGTAGCATTACGATATATCGTTTAACGTTATGTACTATTACGATACAAGGTATAACGTTGTACAGTATTAGGATATAACGTATAACGTTATATACTATTACGATATAGAGTATAACGTTATTTAGTATTACGATTTAACGTATAACGCTATATACCATTACAATATAACGCATAACGTTCTATAGTATTAGGATATAACGTATAACGTTGTATTGTATTAGGATATAACGTATAACGTTATATACTATTACGATATAGAGTATAACGTTATTTAGTATTCCGATATAACGTATAACGATATATAACACTACGATATATGGTATAACGCTATATACTTTTACGATATAACGTATAACGTTATATACTACTACGATATAACGTATAACGTTGTATAGTATTAGGATATAACGTATAACGTTATATACTATTATGATATAGAGTATAACGTTATTTAGTATTACGATATAACGTATAACGATATATACCAGTACGATATATGGTATAACGTTACATACTATTACACTATAACGTACAACGTTGTATAGTATTAGGATATAACGTATAACGTTATATACTATTACGATATAACGTATAACGTTATATAATATTACGATATAACGTATAACGTTGTATAGTATTAGGATATAACGTATAACGTTATATACTATGACGATATAACGTATAACGTAGTATAATATTACGATATAACGTATAACGTTGTATAGTATTAGGATATAACGTATAACGTTATATACTATTACGATATAACGTATAAGGTTGTATAGTATTAGGATATAACGTATAACGTTTTATACTATTACGATATAACGTATAACGTTGTATAGTATTAGGATATAACGTATAACGTTGTATAGTATTAGGATATAACGTATAACGTTATATACTATTACCATATAACGTATAACGTTATATAATAATACCATATAACGCATAACGTTCTATAGTATTACGATATAACGTATAACGTAATATAGCATTACGATATATCCTATAACGTTATGTAGCTTTACGATATATCGTATAACGTTATATACTATTACGATATAACGTATAACGTTGTATAGTATTAGGATATAACGTATAACGTTATATACTATTACGATATAACGTATAACGTTGTATTGTATTAGGATATAACGTATAACGTTATATAATATTACGATATAACGTATAACGTTGGATAGTATTAGGATATAACGTATAACGTTATATACTATTACGATATATGGTATAACGTTATATACTATTACGATATATGGTATAACTTTATATACTATTACGATATATAGTATAACGTTGTATGGTGTTACGATATAACGTTATATAGTATTACGTTATAACGTATAACGTTATATACTATTACGACATAACGTATAACGTTGTGAAGTATTAGGATATAACGTATAACGTTATATACTATTACGGTATAAGGCATAACGTTGTATAGTATTAGAATATAACGTATAACGTTATATACTATTACGATATAGAGTATAACGTTAATTAGTATTACGATATTACGTATAACGATATGTACAAGTACGATATATGGTATAACGTTATATACTATTACAATATAACGTACAACGTTGTATAGTATTAGGATATAACGTATAACGTTATATACTATTACGATATAGCGTATAACATTATATACTATTACGATATAACGTATAACGTTATATAATATTACGATATAACGTATAACGTTGTATAGTATTAGGATATACCGTATAACGTTATATACTATTACGATATAACGTATAACGTTGTATAATATTACGATATAACGTATAACGTTGTATAGTATTAGGATATAACGTATAACGTTATATACTATTACGAAATGACGTATAACGTTGTATAGTATCACGATATAACGTATAACGTTATATACTATTACGATTTAACGTATAATGTTGCATAGTATTAGGATATAACGTATAACGTTATATACTATTACGATATAACGTATAACGTTGTATAGTATTAGGATATAACGTATAACGTTATATACTATTACGATATATGGTATAACGTTATATATTATTACGATATACAGTAAAGCGTTGTATGGTGTTACGACATAACGTTATATAATATTACGTTATAACGTATAACGTTATACACAATTACGATATAAGGCATGACGTTGTATAGTATTAGGATATAACGTATAACGTTATATACCATTACGATATAGCGTATAACGTTGTATACTATTACGATATAACGTATAACGTTGTATAGTATTAGGATATAACGTATAACGTTATATACTATTACGATATATGGTGTAACGTTATATACTATTACGATATATAGTATAACGTTGTATGGTATTACGATATAACGTTATAAAATATTACCTTATAACGTATAACGTTATACACAATTACGATATAAGGCATCACGTTGTATGGTATTAGGATATAACGTATAACGTTATATACTATTACGATATAATGGAGAACGTTGTATACTATTAGGATATAGCGTATAACGTTATATACTATTACGATTTAACGTATAACGCTGTATAGTATTACGATATAACGTATAACGTTATATACTATTACGATATATAGTATAACGTTGTATGGTGTTACGATATAACGTTATAAAATATTACGTTATAACGTATAACGTTATACACAATTACGATATAAGGCATGACGTTGTATAGTATTAGGATATAACGTATAACGTTATATACCATTACGATATAGCGTATAACGTTGTATACTATTACGATATAACGTATAACGTTGTATAGTATTAGGATATAACGTATAACGTTATATACTATTACGATATATGGCGTAACGTTATATTGTATTACGATATATAGTATAACGTTGTATGGTGTTACGATATAACGTTATATAATATTACGTTATAACGTATAACGTTATACACAATTTTCGATATAAGGCATAACGTTATATAGTATTAGGATATAACGTATAACGTTGCATACTATTACGATATAGCGTATAACGTTGTATACTATTACGATATAACGTATAACGTTATATACTATTACGATATAGCGTATAACGTTGTATACTATTACGATATAACGTATAACGTTGTATAGTATTAGGATATAACGTATAACGTTATATACTATTACGATATAACGTATAACGTTGTATAGTATTAGGATATAACGTATAACGTTATATACTATTACGATATAACGTATAACGTTATATACTATTACGATATAAGGCATAACGTTGTATAGTCATAGGATATAACGTATAACGTTATATACTATTACGATATAGCGTATAACGTTGTATACTATTACGATATAGCGTATAGCGTTGTATACTATTACGATATAACGTATAACGTTGTATAGTATTAGGATATAACGTATAACGTTGTATAGTATTAGGATATAACATATAACGTTATATGCTATTACGATATAACGTATAACGTTGTATAGTATTAGGATATAACGTATAACGTTTTATACTATTACGATATATGGTGTAACGTTATATACTATTACGATATATAGTATAACGTTGTATGGTGTTACGATAGAACGTTATATAATATTACGCTATAACGTATAACGTTATACACAATTACGATATAAGGCATAACGTTATATAGTATTAGGATATAACGTCTAACGTTGTAAACTATTACGATATAGCGTATAACGTTGTATACTATTACGATATAACGTATAACGTTGTATAGTATTAGGATATAACGTATAACGTTATATACTATTACGATATAGAGTATAACGTTATTTGGTATTACGATATAACGTATAACGCTATATGCCATTACAATATAACGCATAACGTTCTATAGTATTACGATATAACGTATAACGTCGTATGGTATTAGGATATAACGTATATCGTTATATACAAATACGATATAAGGCATAACGTTGTATAGTATTAGAATATAACGTATAACGTTATATACTATTACGATATAGAGTAGAACGTTATTTACTACTGCGATATAACGTATATCGATATGTAACAGTACGATGTATGGTATAACGTTATATACTATTACGATATATCGTATAACGTTATATACTAGTACGATTTAGAGTATAACGTTATTTAGTATTACGATATAACGTATAACGATATGTACCAATACGATATATCGTATAACGTTATATACTATTACGATATAGCGTATAACGTTGTATACTATTACGATATAACGTATAACGTTGTATAGTATTTGGATATAACGTATAACGTTATATACTATTACGATATATCGTATAAAGTTATATACTATTACGATATAACGTATAACGATATATACCACTACGATATATGGTACAACGTTATATACTATTACGATATAACGTATAACGTTGTATAGTATTAGGATATAACGTATAACGTTGTATAGTATTGGGATATAACGTATAACGTTATATACTATTACGATATAACGTACAACGTTGTATAGTATTAGGATATAACGTATGACGTTATATACTATTACGATATATGGTGTAACGTTATATACTATTACGATATATAGCATAACGTTGTATGGTGTTACGATATAACGTTATATAATATTACGTTATAACGTATAACGTTATACACAATTACGATATAAGGCGTAACGCTGTATAGTCATAGGATATAACGTATAACGTTATATACTATTACGATATAGCGTATAACGTTGTATACTATTACGATATAACGTATAACGTTGTATAATATTACGATATAACGTATAACGTCGTATAGTATTAGGATATAACGTATTACGTTATATACTATTACGATATATCGTATAAAGTTATGTACTATTACGATATAATGTATAACGTTGTATAGTATTAGGATATAACGTATAACGTTATATACTATTACGATATGGCGTATAACGTTATATACTATTACGATATATCGTATAAAGTTATATACTATTACGATATAACGTATAACGTTGTATAGTATTAGGATATAACGTATAACGTTATATTCTATTACGATATATCGTATAAAGTTATATACTATTACGATATAACGTATAACGTTGTATAGTATTACGATATAACGTATAACGTTATATACTATTACGATTTAACGTATAACGTTGTATAGTATTAGGATATAACGTATAACGTTATATACTATTACGATATAACGTATAACGTTGTAGAGTATTCGGATAAAACGTATAACGTTATATACTATTACGATATAACGTATAACGTTGTATAGTATTAGGATATAACGTATGACGTTATATTCTATTATGATATATGGTGTAACGTTATATACTATTACGATATATACTAAAACGTTGTATGGTGTTACGATATAACGTTATATAATATTGCGTTATAACGTATAACGTTTTACACAATTACGATATAAGGCATAACGTTGTATGGTCATAGGATATAACGTATAACGTTATATACTATTACGATATAGAGTATAAAGTTATTTAGTATTACGATTTAACGTATAACGTTATATACAATTACGATATAAGGCATAACGTTGTATAGTATTTGGATATAACGTATAACGTTATATACCATTACAATATAGAGGATAACATTATTTAGTAATACGATATAACGTATAACGATATGTACCAATACGATATGTGGTGTAACGTTATATACTATTACGATATAGCTTATAACGTTGTATAGTATTAGGATATAGCGTATAACGTTATATACTATTACGATATAACGTATAACGTTGTATAGTATTAGGTTATAACGTATAACGTTATAGACTATTACGATATAACGTATAACGTTGTATAGTATTAGGATATAACGTATAACGTTATATACTATTACGATATGGCGTATAACGTTATATAGTATTACGATATAACGTATAACATTGTATAGTATTAGGATATAACGTATAACGTTGTATAGTATTAGGATATAACGTATAACATTATATACTATTACGATATAACGTATAACGTTGTATAGTATTAGGATATATCGTATAAAGTTATATACTATTACGATATAAAGTATAACGTTGTATAGTATTAGGATATAACGTATAACGTTATATACTATTACGATATAACGTATAACGTTGTATAGTATTAGGATATAACGTATAACGTTGTATAGTATTAGGATATAACGTATAACATTATATACTACTACGATATAACGTATAACGTTTTATACTATTACGATATATGGTGTAACGTTATATACTATTACGATATATAGTATAACGTTGTATGGTGTTACGATATAACGTTATATAATATTATAACGTATAACGTTATACACAATTACGATATAAGGCATAACGTTATATAGTATTAGGATATAACGTCTAACGTTGTAAACTATTACGATATAGCGTATAACGTTGTATACTATTACGATATAACGTATAACGTTGTATAGTATTAGGATATAACGTATAACATTATATACTACTACGATATAACGTATAACGTTTTATACTATTACGATATATGGTATAACGTTATATACTATTACGATATATGGTATAACGTTATATACTATTACGATATATAGTATAACGTTGTATGGTGTTACGATATAACGTTATATAGTATTACGTTATAACGTATAACGTTATATACTATTACGACATAACGTATAACGTTGTATAATATTACGATATAACGTATAACGTCATATAGTATTAGGATATAACGTATAACGTTATATACTATTACGATATAACGTATAAGGTGGTATAGTATTAGGTTATAACGTATAACGTTATATACTATTACGACATAACGTATAACGTTATATACTATTACGATATATCGTATAAAGTTATATACTATTACGATATAACGTATAACGTTGTATAGTATTAGGATATAACGTATAACGTTATATACTATTACGATATAACGTATAACGTTGTATAATATTACGATATAACGTATAACGTCATATAGTATTAGGATATAACGTATAACGTTATATACTATTACGATATAACGTATAAGGCTGTATAGTATTAGGTTATAACGTATAACGTTATATACTATTACGATATATGGTATAACGTTATATACTATTACGATATATAGTAAAACGTTGTATGGTGTTACGACATAACGTTATATATTATTACGTTATAACGTATAACGATATACACAATTACGATATAAGGCATGACGTTGGATAGTATTAGGATATACCGTATAACGTTATATACTATTACGATATAACGTATAACGTTGTATAATATTACGATATAACGTATAACGTTGTATAGTATTAGGATATAACGTATAACGTTATATACTATTACGATATATGGTGTAACGTTATATACTATTACGATATATAGTATAACGTTGTATGGTGTTACGATATAACGTTATAAAATATTACGTTATAACGTATAACGTTATACACAATTACGATATAAGGCATCACGTTGTATGGTATTAGGATATAACGTATAACGTTATATACTATTACGATATAATGGAGAACGTTGTATACTATTAGGATATAGCGTATAACGTTATATACTATTACGATTTAACGTATAACGCTGTATAGTATTACGATATAACGTATAACGTTATATACTATTACGATATATAGTATAACGTTGTATGGTGTTACGATATAACGTTATAAAATATTACGTTATAACGTATAACGTTATACACAATTACGATATAAGGCATGACGTTGTATAGTATTAGGATATAACGTATAACGTTATATACCAATACGATATAGCGTATAACGTTGTATACTATTACGATATAACGTATAACGTTGTATAGTATTAGGATATAACGTATAACGTTATATACTATTACGATATATGGCGTAACGTTATATTGTATTACGATATATAGTGTAACGTTGTATAGTGTTACGATATAACGTTATATAATATTACGTTATAACGTATAACGTTATACACAATTTTCGATATAAGGCATAACGTTATATAGTATTAGGATATAACGTATAACGTTGCATACTATTACGATATAGCGTATAACGTTGTATACTATTACGATATAACGTATAACGTTATGTACTATTACGATATAGCGTATAACGTTGTATACTATTACGATATAACGTATAACGTTGTATAGTATTAGGATATAACGTATAACGTTATATACTATTACGATATAACGTATAACGTTGTATAGTATTAGGATATAACGTATAACGTTATATACTATTACGATATAACGTATAACGTTATATACTATTACGATATAAGGCATAACGTTGTATAGTCATAGGATATAACGTATAACGTTATATACTATTACGATATAGCGTATAACGTTGTATACTATTACGATATAGCGTATAGCGTTGTATACTATTACGATATAACGTATAACGTTGTATAGTATTAGGATATAACGTATAACGTTGTATAGTATTAGGATATAACGTATAACGTTATATGCTATTACGATATAACGTATAACGTTGTATAGTATTAGGATATAACGTATAACGTTTTATACTATTACGATATATGGTGTAACGTTATATACTATTACGATATATAGTATAACATTGTATGGTGTTACGATAGAACGTTATATAATATTACGTTATAACGTATAACGTTATACACAATTACGATATAAGGCATAACGTTATATAGTATTAGGATATAACGTCTAACGTTGTAAACTATTACGATATAGCGTATAACGTTGTATACTATTACGATATAACGTATAACGTTGTATAGTATTAGGATATAACGTATAACGTTATATACTATTACGATATAGAGTATAACGTTATTTGGTATTACGATATAACGTATAACGCTATATGCCATTACAATATAACGCATAACGTTCTATAGTATTACGATATAACGTATAACGTCGTATGGTATTAGGATATAACGTATAACGTTATATACAAATACGATATAAGGCATAACGTTGTATAGTATTAGAATATAACGTATAACGTTATATACTATTACGATATAGAGTAGAGCGTTATTTACTACTGCGATATAACGTATATCGATATGTAACAGTACGATGTATGGTATAACGTTATATACTATTACGATATATCGTATAACGTTATATACTAGTACGATTTAGAGTATAACGTTATTTAGTATTACGATATAACGTATAACGTTGTATAGTATTTGGATATAACGTATAACGTTATATACTATTACGATATATCGTATAAAGTTATATACTATTACGATATAACGTATAACGATATATACCACTACGATATATGGTACAACGTTATATACTATTACGATATAACGTATAACGTTGTATAGTATTAGGATATATAGTATAACGTTGTATAGTATTGGGATATAACGTATAACGTTATATACTATTACGATATAACGTACAACGTTGTATAGTATTAGGATATAACGTATGACGTTATATACTATTACGATATATGGTGTAACGTTATATACTATTACGATATATAGCATAACGTTGTATGGTGTTACGATATAACGTTATATAATATTACGTTATAACGTATAACGTTATACACAATTACGATATAAGGCGTAACGCTGTATAGTCATAGGATATAACGTATAACGTTATATACTATTACGATATAGCGTATAACGTTGTATACTATTACGATATAACGTATAACGTTGTATAGTAATAGGATATAACGTATGACGTTATATTCTATTATGATATATGGTATAACGTTATATACTATTACGATATATACTATAACGTTGTATGTTGTTACGATATAACGTTATATAATATTACGTTATAACGTATAACGTTATATACAATTACGATATATCGTATAACGTTGTATACTATTACGATATAACGTATAACGTTATATACTATTACGATATAGCATATAACGTTATATACTCTTACGATATAGCGTATAACGTTGTATACTATTACGATATAACGTATAACGTTATATACTATTACGATATAACGTATAACGTAATATAGCATTACGATATACCGTATAACGTTATGTAGCATTACGATATATCGTTTAACGTTATGTACTATTACGATACAAGGTATAACGTTGTATAGTATTAGGATATAACGTATAACGTTATATACTATTACGATATAGAGTATAACGTTATATAGTATTACGATTTAACGTATAACGCTATATACCATTACAATATAACGCATAACGTTCTATAGTATTACGATATAACGTATAACGTTGTATTGTATTAGGATATAACGTATAACGTTATATACTATTACGATATAATGTAGAACGTTGTATACTATTAGGATATAGCGTATAACGTTATATACTATTACGATTTAACGTATAACGTTGTATAGTATTACGATATAACCTATAACGTTATATACTATTACGATATATGGCGTAACGTTATATAATATTACGATATATGGCGTAACGTTATATTGTATTACGATATATAGTATAACGTCGTATGGTGTTACGATATAACGTTATATAATATCACGTTATAACGTATAACGTTATACTCAATTTTCGATATAAGGCATAACGTTATATAGTATTAGGATATAACGTATTACGTTGCATACTATTACGATATATCGTATAAAGTTATATACTATTACGATATAACGTATAACGTTGTATAGTATTAGGATATAACGTATAACGTTATATACTATTACGATATAACGTATAACGTTGTATACTATTACGATATAGCGTATAACATTATTACTATTACGATATAACGTATAACGTTATATAATATTACGATATAACGTATAACGTTGTATAGTATTAGGATATAACGTATAACGTTATATACTATTACGATATAACGTATAACGTTATATTCTATTATGATATATGGTGTAACGTTATATACTATTACGATATATACTAAAACGTTGTATGGTGTTACGATATAACGTTATATAATATTACGTTATAACGTATAACGTCATACACAATTACAATATAAGGCATAACGTTGTATAGTCATAGGATATAACGTATAACGTTATATACTATTACGATATAGCGTATAACGTTGTATACTATTACGATATAACGTATAACGTTGTATAATATTACGATATAACGTATAACGTCGTATAGTATTAGGATATAACGTATAACGTTATATACTATTACGATATATCGTATAAAGTTATATACTATTACGATATAATGTATAACGTTGTATAGTATTAGGATATAACGTATAACGTTGTATAGTATTAGGATATAACGTATAACGTTATATACTATTACGATATAGAGTATAACGTTATTTGGTATTACGATATAACGTATAACGCTATATGCCATTACAATATAACGCATAACGTTCTATAGTATTACGATATAACGTATAACGTCGTATGGTATTAGGATATAACGTATAACGTTATATACAAATACGATATAAGGCATAACGTTGTATAGTATTAGAATATAACGTATAACGTTATATACTATTACGATATAGAGTAGAACGTTATTTACTACTGCGATATAACGTATATCGATATGTAACAGTACGATGTATGGTATAACGTTATATACTATTACGATATATCGTATAACGTTATATACTAGTACGATTTAGAGTATAACGTTATTTAGTATTACGATATAACGTATAACGATATGTACCAATACGATATATCGTATAACGTTATATACTATTACGATATAGCGTATAACGTTGTATACTATTACGATATAACGTATAACGTTGTATAGTATTTGGATATAACGTATAACGTTATATACTATTACGATATATCGTATAAAGTTATATACTATTACGATATAACGTATAACGATATATACCACTACGATATATGGTACAACGTTATATACTATTACGATATAACGTATAACGTTGTATAGTATTAGGATATATAGTATAACGTTGTATAGTATTGGGATATAACGTATAACGTTATATACTATTACGATATAACGTACAACGTTGTATAGTATTAGGATATAACGTATGACGTTATATACTATTACGATATATGGTGTAACGTTATATACTATTACGATATATAGCATAACGTTGTATGGTGTTACGATATAACGTTATATAATATTACGTTATAACGTATAACGTTATACACAATTACGATATAAGGCGTAACGCTGTATAGTCATAGGATATAACGTATAACGTTATATACTATTACGATATAGCGTATAACGTTGTATACTATTACGATATAACGTATAACGTTGTATAGTAATAGGATATAACGTATGACGTTATATTCTATTATGATATATGGTATAACGTTATATACTATTACGATATATACTATAACGTTGTATGGTGTTACGATATAACGTTATATAATATTACGTTATAACGTATAACGTTATATACAATTACGATATATCGTATAACGTTGTATACTATTACGATATAACGTATAACGTTATATACTATTACGATATAGCATATAACGTTATATACTCTTACGATATAGCGTATAACGTTGTATACTATTACGATATAACGTATAACGTTATATACTATTACGATATAACGTACAACGTTGTATAGTATTAGGATATAACGTATGACGTTATATACTATTACGATATATGGTGTAACGTTATATACTATTACGATATATAGCATAACGTTGTATGGTGTTACGATATAACGTTATATAATATTACGTTATAACGTATAACGTTATACACAATTACGATATAAGGCGTAACGCTGTATAGTCATAGGATATAACGTATAACGTTATATACTATTACGATATAGCGTATAACGTTGTATACTATTACGATATAACGTATAACGTTGTATAGTAATAGGATATAACGTATGACGTTATATTCTATTATGATATATGGTATAACGTTATATACTATTACGATATATACTATAACGTTGTATGTTGTTACGATATAACGTTATATAATATTACGTTATAACGTATAACGTTATATGCAATTACGATATATCGTATAACGTTGTATACTATTACGATATAACGTATAACGTTATATACTATTACGATATAGCATATAACGTTATATACTCTTACGATATAGCGTATAACGTTGTATACTATTACGATATAACGTATAACGTTATATACTATTACGATATAACGTATAACGTAATATAGCATTACGATATACCGTATAACGTTATGTAGCATTACGATATATCGTTTAACGTTATGTACTATTACGATACAAGGTATAACGTTGTATAGTATTAGGATATAACGTATAACGTTATATACTATTACGATATAGAGTATAACGTTATATAGTATTACGATTTAACGTATAACGCTATATACCATTACAATATAACGCATAACGTTCTATAGTATTACGATATAACGTATAACGTTGTATTGTATTAGGATATAACGTATAACGTTATATACTATTACGATATAATGTAGAACGTTGTATACTATTAGGATATAGCGTATAACGTTATATACTATTACGATTTAACGTATAACGTTGTATAGTATTACGATATAACCTATAACGTTATATACTATTACGATATATGGCGTAACGTTATATAATATTACGATATATGGCGTAACGTTATATTGTATTACGATATATAGTATAACGTCGTATGGTGTTACGATATAACGTTATATAATATCACGTTATAACGTATAACGTTATACTCAATTTTCGATATAAGGCATAACGTTATATAGTATTAGGATATAACGTATTACGTTGCATACTATTACGATATATCGTATAAAGTTATATACTATTACGATATAACGTATAACGTTGTATAGTATTAGGATATAACGTATAACGTTATATACTATTACGATATAACGTATAACGTTGTATACTATTACGATATAGCGTATAACATTATTACTATTACGATATAACGTATAACGTTATATAATATTACGATATAACGTATAACGTTGTATAGTATTAGGATATAACGTATAACGTTATATACTATTACGATATAACGTATAACGTTATATTCTATTATGATATATGGTGTAACGTTATATACTATTACGATATATACTAAAACGTTGTATGGTGTTACGATATAACGTTATATAATATTACGTTATAACGTATAACGTCATACACAATTACAATATAAGGCATAACGTTGTATAGTCATAGGATATAACGTATAACGTTATATACTATTACGATATAGCGTATAACGTTGTATACTATTACGATATAACGTATAACGTTGTATAATATTACGATATAACGTATAACGTCGTATAGTATTAGGATATAACGTATAACGTTATATACTATTACGATATATCGTATAAAGTTATATACTATTACGATATAATGTATAACGTTGTATAGTATTAGGATATAACGTATAACGTTGTATAGTATTAGGATATAACGTATAACGTTATATACTATTACGATATAGAGTATAACGTTATTTGGTATTACGATATAACGTATAACGCTATATGCCATTACAATATAACGCATAACGTTCTATAGTATTACGATATAACGTATAACGTCGTATGGTATTAGGATATAACGTATAACGTTATATACAAATACGATATAAGGCATAACGTTGTATAGTATTAGAATATAACGTATAACGTTATATACTATTACGATATAGAGTAGAACGTTATTTACTACTGCGATATAACGTATATCGATATGTAACAGTACGATGTATGGTATAACGTTATATACTATTACGATATATCGTATAACGTTATATACTAGTACGATTTAGAGTATAACGTTATTTAGTATTACGATATAACGTATAACGATATGTACCAATACGATATATCGTATAACGTTATATACTATTACGATATAGCGTATAACGTTGTATACTATTACGATATAACGTATAACGTTGTATAGTATTTGGATATAACGTATAACGTTATATACTATTACGATATATCGTATAAAGTTATATACTATTACGATATAACGTATAACGATATATACCACTACGATATATGGTACAACGTTATATACTATTACGATATAACGTATAACGTTGTATAGTATTAGGATATATAGTATAACGTTGTATAGTATTGGGATATAACGTATAACGTTATATACTATTACGATATAACGTACAACGTTGTATAGTATTAGGATATAACGTATGACGTTATATACTATTACGATATATGGTGTAACGTTATATACTATTACGATATATAGCATAACGTTGTATGGTGTTACGATATAACGTTATATAATATTACGTTATAACGTATAACGTTATACACAATTACGATATAAGGCGTAACGCTGTATAGTCATAGGATATAACGTATAACGTTATATACTATTACGATATAGCGTATAACGTTGTATACTATTACGATATAACGTATAACGTTGTATAGTAATAGGATATAACGTATGACGTTATATTCTATTATGATATATGGTATAACGTTATATACTATTACGATATATACTATAACGTTGTATGGTGTTACGATATAACGTTATATAATATTACGTTATAACGTATAACGTTATATACAATTACGATATATCGTATAACGTTGTATACTATTACGATATAACGTATAACGTTATATACTATTACGATATAGCATATAACGTTATATACTCTTACGATATAGCGTATAACGTTGTATACTATTACGATATAACGTATAACGTTATATACTATTACGATATAACGTATAACGTAATATAGCATTACGATATACCGTATAACGTTATGTAGCATTACGATATATCGTTTAACGTTATGTACTATTACGATACAAGGTATAACGTTGTATAGTATTAGGATATAACGTATAACGTTATATACTATTGCGATATAGAGTATAACGTTATATAGTATTACGATTTAACGTATAACGCTATATACCATTACAATATAACGCATAACGTTCTATAGTATTACGATATAACGTATAACGTTGTATTGTGTTAGGATATAACGTATAACGTTATATACTATTACGATATAATGTAGAACGTTGTATACTATTAGGATATAGCGTATAACGTTATATACTATTACGATTTAACGTATAACGTTGTATAGTATTACGATATAACCTATAACGTTATATACTATTACGATATATGGCGTAACGTTATATAATATTACGATATATGGCGTAACGTTATATTGTATTACGATATATAGTATAACGTCGTATGGTGTTACGATATAACGTTATATAATATCACGTTATAACGTATAACGTTATACTCAATTTTCGATATAAGGCATAACGTTATATAGTATTAGGATATAACGTATTACGTTGCATACTATTACGATATATCGTATAAAGTTATATACTATTACGATATAACGTATAACGTTGTATAGTATTAGGATATAACGTATAACGTTATATACTATTACGATATAACGTATAACGTTGTATACTATTACGATATAGCGTATAACATTATTACTATTACGATATAACGTATAACGTTATATAATATTACGATATAACGTATAACGTTGTATAGTATTAGGATATAACGTATAACGTTATATACTATTACGATATAACGTATAACGTTATATTCTATTATGATATATGGTGTAACGTTATATACTATTACGATATATACTAAAACGTTGTATGGTGTTACGATATAACGTTATATAATATTACGTTATAACGTATAACGTCATACACAATTACAATATAAGGCATAACGTTGTATAGTCATAGGATATAACGTATAGCGTTATATACTATTACGATATAGCGTATAACGTTGTATACTATTACGATATAACGTATAACGTTGTATAATATTACGATATAACGTATAACGTCGTATAGTATTAGGATATAACGTATAACGTTATATACTATTACGATATATCGTATAAAGTTATATACTATTACGATATAATGTATAACGTTGTATAGTATTAGGATATAACGTATAACGTTGTATAGTATTAGGATATAACGTATAACGTTATATACTATTACGATATAGAGTATAACGTTATTTGGTATTACGATATAACGTATAACGCTATATGCCATTACAATATAACGCATAACGTTCTATAGTATTACGATATAACGTATAACGTCGTATGGTATTAGGATATAACGTATAACGTTATATACAAATACGATATAAGGCATAACGTTGTATAGTATTAGAATATAACGTATAACGTTATATACTATTACGATATAGAGTAGAACGTTATTTACTACTGCGATATAACGTATATCGATATGTAACAGTACGATGTATGGTATAACGTTATATACTATTACGATATATCGTATAACGTTATATACTAGTACGATTTAGAGTATAACGTTATTTAGTATTACGATATAACGTATAACGATATGTACCAATACGATATATCGTATAACGTTATATACTATTACGATATAGCGTATAACGTTGTATACTATTACGATAAAACGTATAACGTTGTATAGTATTTGGATATAACGTATAACGTTATATACTATTACGATATATCGTATAAAGTTATATACTATTACGATATAACGTATAACGATATATACCACTACGATATATGGTACAACGTTATATACTATTACGATATAACGTATAACGCTGTATAGTATTAGGATATATAGTATAACGTTGTATAGTATTGGGATATAACGTATAACGTTATATACTATTACGATATAACGTACAACGTTGTATAGTATTAGGATATAACGTATGACGTTATATACTATTACGATATATGGTGTAACGTTATATACTATTACGATATATAGCATAACGTTGTATGGTGTTACGATATAACGTTATATAATATTACGTTATAACGTATAACGTTATACACAATTACGATATAAGGCGTAACGCTGTATAGTCATAGGATATAACGTATAACGTTATATACTATTACGATATAGCGTATGACGTTGTATACTATTACGATATAACGTATAACGTTGTATAGTAATAGGATATAACGTATGACGTTATATTCTATTATGATATATGGTATAACGTTATATACTATTACGATATATACTATAACGTTGTATGGTGTTACGATATAACGTTATATAATATTACGTTATAACGTATAACGTTATATACAATTACGATATATCGTATAACGTTGTATACTATTACGATATAACGTATAACGTTATATACTATTACGATATAGCGTATAACGTTGTATACTATTACGATATAACGTATAACGTTGTATAATATTACGATATAACGTATAACGTCGTATAGTATTAGGATATAACGTATAACGTTATATACTATTACGATATATCGTATAAAGTTATATACTATTACGATATAATGTATAACGTTGTATAGTATTAGGATATAACGTATAACGTTATATACTATTACGATATGGCGTATAACGTTATATACTATTACGATATATCGTATAAAGTTATATACTATTACGATATAACGTATAACGTTGTATAGTATTAGGATATAACGTATAACGTTATATTCTATTACGATATATCGTATAAAGTTATATACTATTACGATATAACGTATAACGTTGTATAGTATTACGATATAACGTATAACGTTATATACTATTACGATTTAACGTATAACGTTGTATAGTATTAGGATATAACGTATAACGTTATATACTATTACGGTATAACGTATAACGTTGTATAGTATTAGGATAAAACGTATAACGTTATATACTATTACGATATAACGTATAACGTTGTATAGTACTAGGATATAACGTATAACGTTATATTCTATTATGATATATGGTGTAACGTTATATACTATTACGATATATACTAAAACGTTGTATGGTGTTACGATATAACGTTATATAATATTGCGTTATAACGTATAACGTTATACACAATTACGATATAAGGCATAACGTTGTATGGTCATAGGATATAACGTATAACGTTATATACTATTACGATATAGAGTATAAAGTTATTTAGTATTACGATTTAACGTATAACGTTATATACAATTACGATATAAGGCATAACGTTGTATAGTATTTGGATATAACGTATAACGTTATATACCATTACAATATAGAGGATAACATTATTTAGTAATACGATATAACGTATAACGATATGTACCAATACGATATGTGGTATAACGTTATATACTATTACGATATAGCTTATAACGTTGTATAGTATTAGGGTATAACGTATAACGTAATATAGCATTACGATATATCGTATAACTTTATGTAGCATTACGATATATCGTATATCGTTATATAATCTTACGATATAACGTATAACGTTGTATAGTATTAGGATATAGCATATAACGTTATATACTATTACGATATAACGTATAACGTTGTATAGTATTAGGTTATAACGTATAACGTTATAGACTATTACGATACAACGTATAACGTTGTATAGTATTAGGATATAACGTATAACGTTATATACTATTACGATATGGCGTATAACGTTATATAGTATTACGATATAACGTATAACATTGTATAGTATTAGGATATAACGTATAACGTTGTATAGTATTAGGATATAACGTATAACATTATATACTATTACGATATAACGTATAACGTTGTATAGTATTAGGATATATCGTATAAAGTTATATACTATTACGATATAAAGCATAACGTTGTATAGTATTAGGATATAACGTATAACGTTATATACTATTACGATATAACGTATAACGTTGTATAGTATTAGGATATAACGTATAACGTTGTATAGTATTAGGATATAACGTATAACATTATATACTACTACGATATAACGTATAACGTTTTATACTATTACGATATATGGTGTAACGTTATATACTATTACGATATATAGTATAACGTTGTATGGTGTTACGATATAACGTTATATAATATTATAACGTATAACGTTATACACAATTACGATATAAGGCATAACGTTATATAGTATTAGGATATAACGTCTAACGTTGTAAACTATTACGATATAGCGTATAACGTTGTATACTATTACGATATAACGTATAACGTTGTATAGTATTAGGATATAACGTATAACGTTATATACTATTACGATATATGGTATAACGTTATATACTATTACGATATATGGTATAACGTTATATACTATTACGATATATAGTATAACGTTGTATGGTGTTACGATATAACGTTATATAGTATTACGTTATAACGTATAACGTTATATACTATTACGACATAACGT
Source organism: Bombus affinis (assembly GCF_024516045.1). Taxonomy (NCBI): domain Eukaryota; kingdom Metazoa; phylum Arthropoda; class Insecta; order Hymenoptera; family Apidae; genus Bombus; species Bombus affinis. Next base: position 13,907,805 of record NC_066344.1, read on the forward strand.
ATAACGTTGTATAATATTACGATATAACGTATAACGTCGTATAGTATTAGGATATAACGTATAACGTTATATACTATTACGATATAACGTATAAGGCTGTATAGTATTAGGTTATAACGTATAACGTCGTATAGTATTAGGATATAACGTATAACGTTATATACTATTACGATATAACGTATAAGGCTGTATAGTATTAGGTTATAACGTATAACGTTATATACTATTACGATATATGGTATAACGTTATATACTATTACGATATGTAGTAAAACGTTGTATGGTGTTACGACATAACGTTATATATTATTACGTTATAACGTATAACGATATACACAATTACGATATAAGGCATGACGTTGGATAGTATTAGGATATACTGTATAACGTTATATACTATTACGATATAACGTATAACGTTGTATAATATTACGATATAACGTATAACGTTGTATAGTATTAGGATATAACGTATAACGTTATATACTATTACGATATAACGTATAACGTTGTATAATATTACGATATAACGTATAACGTCGTATAGTATTAGGATATAACGTATAACGTTATATACTATTACGATATAGAGTATAACGTTATTTAGTATTACGATTTAACGTATAACGTTATATACAATTACGATATAACGTATAACGTTGTATAGTATTAGGATATAACGTATAACGTTGTATAGTATTAGGATATAACGTATAACATTATATACTACTACGATACAACGTATAACGTTGTATAGTATTAGGATATAACGTATAACGTTATATACTATTACGATATATCGTATAAAGTTATATACTATTACGATATAACGTATAACGTTATATACTATTACGATATAACGTATAACGTTGTATAGTATTAGGATATAACGTATAACGTTATATACTATTACGATATATGGTGTAACGTTATATACTATTACGATATATAGTAAAACGTTGTATGGTGTTACGACATAACGTTATATATTATTACGTTATAACGTATAACGTTATACACAATTACGATATAAGGCATGACGTTGGATAGTATTAGGATATGACGTATAACGTTATATACTATTACGATATAGCGTATAGCGTTGTATACTATTACGATATAACGTATAACGTTGTATAGTATTAGGATATAACGTATAACGTTGTACAGTATTAGGATATAACGTATAACGTTATATACTATTACGATAAAACGTATAAGGTTGTATAGTATTAGGTTATAACGTATAACGTTATATACTATTACGATATAACGTATGACGTTGTATAGTATTACGATATAACGTATAACGTTATATACTATTACGATTTAACGTATAACGTTGTATAGTATTAGGATATAACGTATAACGTTATATACTATTACGATATAGCGTATAACATTATATACTATTACGATATAACGTATAACGTTATATAATATTACGACATAACGTATAACGTTGTATAGTATTAGGATATACCGTATAACGTTATATACTATTACGATATAACGTATAACGTTGTATAGTATTAGGATATAACGTATAACGTTATATACTATTACGATATAACGTATAACGTTGTATAGTATTAGGATATAACGTATAACGTTATATACTATTACGATATATCGTATAACGTTGTATACTATTACGATATAGCGTATAACATTATATACTATTACGATATAACGTATAACGTTATATAATATTACGATATAACGTATAACGTTGTATAGTATTAGGATATAACGTATAACGTTATATACTATTACGATATATGGTGTAACGTTATATACTATTACGATATATAGTATAACGTTGTATGGTGTTACGATATAACGTTATAAAATATTACGTTATAACGTATAACGTTATACACAATTACGATATAAGGCATCACGTTGTATGGTATTAGGATATAACGTATAACGTTATATACTATTACGATATATGGCGTAACGTTATATTGTATTACGATATATAGTATAACGTTGTATGGTGTTACGATATAACGTTATATAATATTACGTTATAACATATAACGTTATACACAATTTTGGATATAAGGCATAACGTTATATAGTATTAGGATATAACGTATAACGTTGCATACTATTACGATATAGCGTATAACGTTGTATACTATTACGATATAACGTATAACGTTATATACTATTACGATATAGCGTATAACGTTGTATACTATTACGATATAACGTATAACGTTGTATAGTATTAGGATATAACGTATAACGTTATATGCTATTACGATATAACGTATAACGTTGTATAGTATTAGGATATAACGTATAACGTTTTATACTATTACGATATATGGTGTAACGTTATATACTATTACGATATATAGTATAACGTTGTATGGTGTTACGATATAACGTTATATAATATTACGTTATAACGTATAACGTTATACACAATTACGATATAAGGCATAACGTTATATAGTATTAGGATATAACGTCTAACGTTGTAAACTATTACGATATAGCGTATAACGTTGTATACTATTACGATATAACGTATAACGTTGTATAGTATTAGGATATAACGTATAACGTTATATACTATTACGATATAGAGTATAACGTTATTTGGTATTACGATATAACGTATAACGCTATATGCCATTACAATATAACGCATAACGTTCTATAGTATTATGATATAACGTATAACGTCGTATGGTATTAGGATATAACGTATAACGTTATATACAAATACGATATAAGGCATAACGTTGTATAGTATTAGAATATAACGTATAACGTTATATACTATTACGATATAGAGTACAACGTTATTTACTACTGCGATATAACGTATATCGATATGTACCAGTACGATGTATGGTATAACGTTATATACTATTACGATATAGCGTATAACGTTGTATACTATTACGATATAACGTATAACGTTGTATACTATTACGATATAACGTATAACGTTGTATAGTATTTGGATATAACGTATAACGTTATATACTATTACGATATATCGTATAAAGTTCTATACTATTACGATATAACGTATAACGATATATACCACTACGATATATGGTACAACGTTATATACTATTACGATATAACGTATAACGTTGTATAGTATTAGGATATAACGTATAACGTTGTATAGTATTGGGATATAACGTATAACGTTATATACTATTACGATATATCGTATAACGTTGTATAGTATTAGGATATAACGTATGACGTTATATACTATTACGATATATGGTGCAACGTTATATACTATTACGATATATAGCATAACGTTGTATGGTGTTACGATATAACGTTATATAATATTACGTTATAACGTATAACGTTATACACAATTACGATATAAGGCATAACGCTGTATAGTCATAGGATATAACGTATAACGTTATATACTATTACGATATATCGTATAAAGTTATATACTATTACGATATAACGTATAACGATATATACCACTACGATATATGGTACAACGTTATATACTATTACGATATAACGTATAACGTTGTATAGTATTAGGATATAACGTATAACGTTGTATAGTATTGGGATATAACGTATAACGTTATATACTATTACGATATATCGTATAACGTTGTATAGTATTAGGATATAACGTATGACGTTATATACTATTACGAAATATGGTGTAACGTTATATACTATTACGATATATAGCATAACGTTGTATGGTGTTACGATATAACGTTATATAATATTACGTTATAACGTATAACGTTATACACAATTACGATATAAGGCATAACGCTGTATAGTCATAGGATATAACGTATAACGTTATATACTACTACGATATATCGTATAACGTTGTATACTATTACGATATAACGTATAACGTTGTATAGTATTAGGATATAACGTATAACGTTGTATAGTATTAGGATATAACGTATAACGTTATATACTATTACGATATAGCGTATAACGTTGTATACTATTACGATATAACGTATAACGTTGTATAGTATTAGGATATAACGTATAACGTTATATACTATTACGATATAACGTATAACGTTGTATTGTAATAGGATATAACGTATGACGTTATATTCTATTATGATATATGGTATAACGTTATATACTATTACGATATATACTATAACGTTGTATGGTGTTACGATATAACGTTATATAATATTACGTTATAACGTATAACGTTATACACAATTACGATATAAGGCATAACGTTATATAGTATTAGGATATAACGTCTAACGTTGTAAACTATTACGATATAGCGTATAACGTTGTATACTATTATGATATAACGTATAACGTTGTATAGTATTAGGATATAACGTATAACGTTATATACTATTACGATATAGAGTATAACGTTATTTGGTATTACGATATAACGTATAACGCTATATGCCATTACAATATAACGCATAACGTTCTATAGTATTACGATATAACGTATAACGTCGTATGGTATTAGGATATAACGTATAACGTTATATACAAATACGATATAAGGCATAACGTTGTATAGTATTAGAATATAACGTATAACGTTATATACTATTACGATATAGAGTACAACGTTATTTACTACTGCGATATAACGTATATCGATATGTACCAGTACGATGTATGGTATAACGTTATATACTATTACGATATAGCGTATAACGTTGTATACTATTACGATACAACGTATAACGTTGTATACTATTACGATATAACGTATAACGTTGTATAGTATTTGGATATAACGTATAACGTTATATACTATTACGATATATCGTATAAAGTTATATACTATTACGATATAACGTATAACGATATATACCACTACGATATATGGTACAACGTTATATACTATTACGATATAACGTATAACGTTGTATAGTATTAGGATATAACGTATAACGTTGTATAGTATTGGGATATAACGTATAACGTTATATACTATTACGATATATCGTATAACGTTGTATAGTATTAGGATATAACGTATGACGTTATATACTATTACGATATATGGTGTAACGTTATATACTATTACGATAAATAGCATAACGTTGTATGGTGTTACGATATAACGTTATATAATATTACGTTATAACGTATAACGTTATACACAATTACGATATAAGGCATAACGCTGTATAGTCATAGGATATAACGTATAACGTTATATACTATTACGATATATCGTATAAAGTTATATACTATTACGATATAACGTATAACGATATATACCACTACGATTTATGGTACAACGTTATATACTATTACGATATAACGTATAACGTTGTATAGTATTAGGATATAACGTATAACGTTGTATAGTATTGGGATATAACGTATAACGTTATATACTATTACGATATATCGTATAACGTTGTATAGTATTAGGATATAACGTATGACGCTATATACTATTACGATATATGGTGTAACGTTATATACTATTACGATATATAGCATAACGTTGTATGGTGTTACGATATAACGTTATATAATATTACGTTATAACGTATAACGTTATACACAATTACGATATAAGGCATAACGCTGTATAGTCATAGGATATAACGTATAACGTTATATACTATCACGATATAGCGTATAACGTTGTATACTATTACGATATAACGTATAACGTTGTATAGTATTAGGATATAACGTATAACGTTATATACTATTACGATATAACGTATAACGTTGTATAGTATTAGGATATAACGTATAACGTTATATACTATTACGATATAACGTATAACGTTGTATTGTAATAGGATATAACGTATGACGTTATATTCTATCATGATATATGGTATAACGTTATATACTATTACGATATATACTATAACGTTGTATGGTGTTACGATATAACGTTATATAATATTACGTTATAACGTATAACGTTATATACAATTACGATATATCGTATAACGTTGTATACTATTACGATATAACGTATAACGTTATATACTATTACGATATAGCGTATAACGTTATATACTCTTACGATATAGCGTATAACGTTGTATACTATTACGATATAACGTATAACGTTATATACTATTACGATATAACGTATAACGTAATATAGCATTACGATATACCATATAACGTTATGTAGCATTACGATATATCGTTTAACGTTATGTACTATTACGATACAAGGTATAACGTTGTATAGTATTAGGATATAACGTATAACGTTATATACTATTACGATATAGAGTATAACGTTATTTAGTATTACGATATAACGTATAACGCTATATACCATTACAATATAACGCATAACGTTCTATAGTATTACGATATAACGTTTAACGTTGTATTGTATTAGGATATAACGTATAACGTTATATAATAACGTATAACGTTTTATAATATTACGATATAACGTATAACGTTGTATAGTATTAGGATATAACGTATAACGTTATATACTATTACGATATAATGTAGAACGTTGTATACTATTAGGATATAGCGTATAACGCTATATACTATTACGATATATGGCGTAACGTTATATTGTATTACGATATATAGTATAACGTTGTATGGTGTTACGATATAACGTTATATAATATTACGTTATAACGTATAACGTTATACACAATTTTCGATATAAGGCATAACGTTATATAGTATTAGGATATAACGTATAACGTTGCATACTATTACGATATAGCGTATAACGTTGTATACTATTACGATATAACGTATAACGTTATATACTATTACGATATAGCGTATAACGTTGTATACTATTACGATATAACGTATAACGTTGTATAGTATTAGGATATAACGTATAACGTTATATACTATTACGATATAACGTATAACGTTGTATAGTATTAGGATATAACGTATAACGTTATATACTATTACGATATAACGTATAACGTTGTATAGTATTAGGATATAACGTATAACGTTATATACTATTACGATATAACGTATAACGTTATATACTATTACGATATAAGGCATAACGTTGTATAGTCATAGGATATAACGTATAACGTTATATACTATTACGATATAGCGTATAACGTTGTATACTATTACGATATAGCGTATAGCGTTGTATACTATTACGATATAACGTATAACGTTGTATAGTATTAGGATATAACGTATAACGTTGTATAGTATTAGGATATAACGTATAACGTTATATGCTATTACGATATAACGTACAACGTTGTATAGTATTAGGATATAACGTATAACGTTTTATACTATTACGATATATGGTGTAACGTTATACACTATTACGATATATAGTATAACGTTGTATGGTGTTACGATATAACGTTATATAATATTACGTTATAACGTATAACGTTATACACAATTACGATATAAGGCATAACGTTATATAGTATTAGGATATAACGTCTAACGTTGTAAACTATTACGATATAGCGTATAACGTTGTATACTATTACGATATAACGTATAACGTTGTATAGTATTAGGATATAACGTATAACGTTATATACTATTACGAAATAGAGTATAACGTTATTTGGTATTACGATATAACGTATAACGCTATATGCCATTACAATATAACGCATAACGTTCTATAGTATTACGACATAACGTATAACGTCGTATGGTATTAGGATATAACGTATAACGTTATATACAAATACGATATAAGGCATAACGTTGTATAGTATTAGAATATAACGTATAACGTTATATACAATTACGATATAGAGTAGAACGTTATTTACTATTGCGATATAACGTATATCGATATGTACCAGTACGATGTATGGTATAACGTTATATACTATTACGATATATCGTATAACGTTATATACTAGTACGATTTAGAGTATAACGTTATTTAGTATTACGATATAACGTATAACGATATGTACCAATACGATATATGGTATAACGTTATATACTATTACGATATAGCGTATAACGTTGTATACTATTACGATATAACGTATAACGTTGTATAGTATTAGGATATAACGTATAACGTGATATACTATTACGATATATCCTATAAAGTTATATACTATTACGATATAACGTATAACGATATATACCACTACGATATATGGTACAACGTTATATACTATTACGATATAACGTATAACGTTGTATAGTATTAGGATATAACGTATAACGTTGTATAGTATTGGGATATAACGTATAACGTTATATACTATTACGATATATCGTATAACGTTGTATAGTATTAGGATATAACGTATGACGTTATATACTATTACGATATATGGTGTAACGTTATATACTATTACGATAAATAGCATAACGTTGTATGGTGTTACGATATAACGTTATATAATATTACGTTATAACGTATAACGTTATACACAATTACGATATAAGGCATAACGCTGTATAGTCATAGGATATAACGTATAACGTTATATACTATTACGATATATCGTATAAAGCTATATACTATTACGATATAACGTATAACGATATATACCACTACGATTTATGGTACAACGTTATATACTATTACGATATAACGTATAACGTTGTATAGTATTAGGATATAACGTATAACGTTGTATAGTATTGGGATATAACGTATAACGTTATATACTATTACGATATATCGTATAACGTTGTATAGTATTAGGATATAACGTATGACGCTATATACTATTACGATATATGGTGTAACGTTATATACTATTACGATATATAGCATAACGTTGTATGGTGTTACGATATAACGTTATATAATATTACGTTATAACGTATAACGTTATACACAATTACGATATAAGGCATAACGCTGTATAGTCATAGGATATAACGTATAACGTTATATACTATCACGATATAGCGTATAACGTTGTATACTATTACGATATAACGTATAACGTTGTATAGTATTAGGATATAACGTATAACGTTATATACTATTACGATATATACTATAACGTTGTATGGTGTTACGATATAACGTTATATAATATTACGTTATAACGTATAACGTTATACACAATTACGATATAAGGCATAACGCTGTATAGTCATAGGATATAACGTATAACGTTATATACTATCACGATATAGCGTATAACGTTGTATAGTATTAGGATATAACGTATAACGTTATATACTATTACGATATAACGTATAACGTTGTATTGTAATAGGATATAACGTATGACGTTATATTCTATCATGATATATGGTATAACGTTATATACTATTACGATATATACTATAACGTTGTATGGTGTTACGATATAACGTTATATAATATTACGTTATAACGTATAACGTTATATACAATTACGATATATCGTATAACGTTGTATACTATTACGATATAACGTATAACGTTATATACTATTACGATATAGCGTATAACGTTATATACTCTTACGATATAGCGTATAACGTTGTATACTATTACGATATAACGTATAACGTTATATACTATTACGATATAACGTATAACGTAATATAGCATTACGATATACCATATAACGTTATGTAGCATTACGATATATCGTTTAACGTTATGTACTATTACGATACAAGGTATAACGTTGTATAGTATTAGGATATAACGTATAACGTTATATACTATTACGATATAGAGTATAACGTTATTTAGTATTACGATTTAACGTATAACGCTATATACCATTACAATATAACGCATAACGTTCTATAGTATTACGATATAACGTTTAACGTTGTATTGTATTAGGATATAACGTATAACGTTATATAATAACGTATAACGTTTTATAATATTACGATATAACGTATAACGTTGTATAGTATTAGGATATAACGTATAACGTTATATACTATTACGATATAATGTAGAACGTTGTATACTATTAGGATATAGCGTATAACGCTATATACTATTACGATATATGGCGTAACGTTATATTGTATTACGATATATAGTATAACGTTGTATGGTGTTACGATATAACGTTATATAATATTACGTTATAACGTATAACGTTATACACAATTTTCGATATAAGGCATAACGTTATATAGTATTAGGATATAACGTATAACGTTGCATACTATTACGTTATAGCGTATAACGTTGTATACTATTACGATATAACGTATAACGTTATATACTATTACGATATAGCGTATAACGTTGTATACTATTACGATATAACGTATAACGTTGTATAGTATTAGGATATAACGTATAACGTTATATACTATTACGATATAACGTATAACGTTGTATAGTATTAGGATATAACGTATAACGTTATATACTATTACGAAATAGAGTATAACGTTATTTGGTATTACGATATAACGTATAACGCTATATGCCATTACAATATAACGCATAACGTTCTATAGTATTACGACATAACGTATAACGTCGTATGGTATTAGGATATAACGTATAACGTTATATACAAATACGATATAAGGCATAACGTTGTATAGTATTAGAATATAACGTATAACGTTATATACAATTACGATATAGAGTAGAACGTTATTTACTATTGCGATATAACGTATATCGATATGTACCAGTACGATGTATGGTATAACGTTATATACTATTACGATATATCGTATAACGTTATATACTAGTACGATTTAGAGTATAACGTTATTTAGTATTACGATATAACGTATAACGATATGTACCAATACGATATATGGTATAACGTTATATACTATTACGATATAGCGTATAACGTTGTATACTATTACGATATAACGTATAACGTTGTATAGTATTAGGATATAACGTATAACGTGATATACTATTACGATATATCCTATAAAGTTATATACTATTACGATATAACGTATAACGATATATACCACTACGATATATGGTACAACGTTATATACTATTACGATATAACGTATAACGTTGTACAGTATTAGGATATAACGTATAACGTTGTATAGTATTGGGATATAACGTATAACGTTATATACTATTACGATATATCGTATAACGTTGTATAGTATTAGGATATAACGTATGACGTTATATACTATTACGATATATGGTGTAACGTTATATACTATTACGATAAATAGCATAACGTTGTATGGTGTTACGATATAACGTTATATAATATTACGTTATAACGTATAACGTTATACACAATTACGATATAAGGCATAACGCTGTATAGTCATAGGATATAACGTATAACGTTATATACTATTACGATATATCGTATAAAGCTATATACTATTACGATATAACGTATAACGATATATACCACTACGATTTATGGTACAACGTTATATACTATTACGATATAACGTATAACGTTGTATAGTATTAGGATATAACGTATAACGTTGTATAGTATTGGGATATAACGTATAACGTTATATACTATTACGATATATCGTATAACGTTGTATAGTATTAGGATATAACGTATGACGCTATATACTATTACGATATATGGTGTAACGTTATATACTATTACGATATATAGCATAACGTTGTATGGTGTTACGATATAACGTTATATAATATTACGTTATAACGTATAACGTTATACACAATTACGATATAAGGCATAACGCTGTATAGTCATAGGATATAACGTATAACGTTATATACTATCACGATATAGCGTATAACGTTGTATACTATTACGATATAACGTATAACGTTGTATAGTATTAGGATATAACGTATAACGTTATATACTATTACGATATATACTATAACGTTGTATGGTGTTACGATATAACGTTATATAATATTACGTTATAACGTATAACGTTATACACAATTACGATATAAGGCATAACGCTGTATAGTCATAGGATATAACGTATAACGTTATATACTATCACGATATAGCGTATAACGTTGTATAGTATTAGGATATAACGTATAACGTTATATACTATTACGATATAACGTATAACGTTGTATTGTAATAGGATATAACGTATGACGTTATATTCTATCATGATATATGGTATAACGTTATATACTATTACGATATATACTATAACGTTGTATGGTGTTACGATATAACGTTATATAATATTACGTTATAACGTATAACGTTATATACAATTACGATATATCGTATAACGTTGTATACTATTACGATATAACGTATAACGTTATATACTATTACGATATAGCGTATAACGTTATATACTCTTACGATATAGCGTATAACGTTGTATACTATTACGATATAACGTATAACGTTATATACTATTACGATATAACGTATAACGTAATATAGCATTACGATATACCATATAACGTTATGTAGCATTACGATATATCGTTTAACGTTATGTACTATTACGATACAAGGTACAACGTTGTATAGTATTAGGATATAACGTATAACGTTATATACTATTACGATATAGAGTATAACGTTATTTAGTATTACGATTTAACGTATAACGCTATATACCATTACAATATAACGCATAACGTTCTATAGTATTACGATATAACGTTTAACGTTGTATTGTATTAGGATATAACGTATAACGTTATATAATAACGTATAACGTTTTATAATATTACGATATAACGTATAACGTTGTATAGTATTAGGATATAACGTATAACGTTATATACTATTACGATATAATGTAGAACGTTGTATACTATTAGGATATAGCGTATAACGCTATATACTATTACGATATATGGCGTAACGTTATATTGTATTACGATATATAGTATAACGTTGTATGGTGTTACGATATAACGTTATATAATATTACGTTATAACGTATAACGTTATACACAATTTTCGATATAAGGCATAACGTTATATAGTATTAGGATATAACGTATAACGTTGCATACTATTACGATATAGCGTATAACGTTGTATACTATTACGATATAACGTATAACGTTATATACTATTACGATATAGCGTATAACGTTGTATACTATTACGATATAACGTATAACGTTGTATAGTATTAGGATATAACGTATAACGTTATATACTATTACGATATAACGTATAACGTTGTATAGTATTAGGATATAACGTATAACGTTATATACTATTAGGATATAACGTATAACGTTGTATAGTATTAGGATATAACGTATAACGTTATATACTATTACGATATAACGTATAACGTTATATACTATTACGATATAAGGCATAACGTTGTATAGTCATAGGATATAACGTATAACGTTATATACTATTACGATATAGCGTATAACGTTGTATACTATTACGATATAGCGTATAGCGTTGTATACTATTACGATATAACGTATAACGTTGTATAGTATTAGGATATAACGTATAACGTTGTATAGTATTAGGATATAACGTATAACGTTATATGCTATTACGATATAACGTATAACGTTGTATAGTATTAGGATATAACGTATAACGTTTTATACTATTACGATATATGGTGTAACGTTATATACTATTACGATATATAGTATAACGTTGTATGGTGTTACGATATAACGTTATATAATATTACGTTATAACGTATAACGTTATACACAATTACGATATAAGGCATAACGTTATATAGTATTAGGATATAACGTCTAACGTTGTAAACTATTACGATATAGCGTATAACGTTGTATACTATTACGATATAACGTATAACGTTGTATAGTATTAGGATATAACGTATAACATTATATACTATTACGATATAGAGTATAACGTTATTTGGTATTACGATATAACGTATAACGCTATATGCCATTACAATATAACGCATAACGTTCTATAGTATTACGACATAACGTATAACGTCGTATGGTATTAGGATATAACGTATAACGTTATATACAAATACGATATAAGGCATAACGTTGTATAGTATTAGAATATAACGTATAACGTTATATACAATTACGATATAGAGTAGAACGTTATTTACTATTGCGATATAACGTATATCGATATGTACCAGTACGATGTATGGTATAACGTTATATACTATTACGATATATCGTATAACGTTATATACTAGTACGATTTAGAGTATAACGTTATTTAGTATTACGATATAACGTATAACGATATGTACCAATACGATATATGGTATAACGTTATATACTATTACGATATAGCGTATAACGTTGTATACTATTACGATATAACGTATAACGTTGTATAGTATTAGGATATAACGTATAACGTTATATACTATTACGATATATCCTATAAAGTTATATACTATTACGATATAACGTATAACGATATATACCACTACGATATATGGTACAACGTTATATACTATTACGATATAACGTATAACGTTGTATAGTATTAGGATATAACGTATAACGTTGTATAGTATTAGGATATAACGTATAACGTTATACACAATTACGATATAAGGCATAACGCTGTATAGTCATAGGATATAACGTATAACGTTATATACTATCACGATATAGCGTATAACGTTGTATAGTATTAGGATATAACGTATAACGTTATATACTATTACGATATAACGTATAACGTTGTATTGTAATAGGATATAACGTATGACGTTATATTCTATCATGATATATGGTATAACGTTATATACTATTACGATATATACTATAACGTTGTATGGTGTTACGATATAACGTTATATAATATTACGTTATAACGTATAACGTTATATACAATTACGATATATCGTATAACGTTGTATACTATTACGATATAACGTATAACGTTATATACTATTACGATATAGCGTATAACGTTATATACTCTTACGATATAGCGTATAACGTTGTATACTATTACGATATAACGTATAACGTTATATACTATTACGATATAACGTATAACGTAATATAGCATTACGATATACCATATAACGTTATGTAGCATTACGATATATCGTTTAACGTTATGTACTATTACGATACAAGGTACAACGTTGTATAGTATTAGGATATAACGTATAACGTTATATACTATTACGATATAGAGTATAACGTTATTTAGTATTACGATTTAACGTATAACGCTATATACCATTACAATATAACGCATAACGTTCTATAGTATTACGATATAACGTTTAACGTTGTATTGTATTAGGATATAACGTATAACGTTATATAATAACGTATAACGTTTTATAATATTACGATATAACGTATAACGTTGTATAGTATTAGGATATAACGTATAACGTTATATACTATTACGATATAATGTAGAACGTTGTATACTATTAGGATATAGCGTATAACGCTATATACTATTACGATATATGGCGTAACGTTATATTGTATTACGATATATAGTATAACGTTGTATGGTGTTACGATATAACGTTATATAATATTACGTTATAACGTATAACGTTATACACAATTTTCGATATAAGGCATAACGTTATATAGTATTAGGATATAACGTATAACGTTGCATACTATTACGATATAGCGTATAACGTTGTATACTATTACGATATAACGTATAACGTTATATACTATTACGATATAGCGTATAACGTTGTATACTATTACGATATAACGTATAACGTTGTATAGTATTAGGATATAACGTATAACGTTATATACTATTACGATATAACGTATAACGTTGTATAGTATTAGGATATAACGTATAACGTTATATACTATTAGGATATAACGTATAACGTTGTATAGTATTAGGATATAACGTATAACGTTATATACTATTACGATATAACGTATAACGTTATATACTATTACGATATAAGGCATAACGTTGTATAGTCATAGGATATAACGTATAACGTTATATACTATTACGATATAGCGTATAACGTTGTATACTATTACGATATAGCGTATAGCGTTGTATACTATTACGATATAACGTATAACGTTGTATAGTATTAGGATATAACGTATAACGTTGTATAGTATTAGGATATAACGTATAACGTTATATGCTATTACGATATAACGTATAACGTTGTATAGTATTAGGATATAACGTATAACGTTTTATACTATTACGATATATGGTGTAACGTTATATACTATTACGATATATAGTATAACGTTGTATGGTGTTACGATATAACGTTATATAATATTACGTTATAACGTATAACGTTATACACAATTACGATATAAGGCATAACGTTATATAGTATTAGGATATAACGTCTAACGTTGTAAACTATTACGATATAGCGTATAACGTTGTATACTATTACGATATAACGTATAACGTTGTATAGTATTAGGATATAACGTATAACGTTATATACTATTACGATATAGAGTATAACGTTATTTGGTATTACGATATAACGTATAACGCTATATGCCATTACAATATAACGCATAACGTTCTATAGTATTACGACATAACGTATAACGTCGTATGGTATTAGGATATAACGTATAACGTTATATACAAATACGATATAAGGCATAACGTTGTATAGTATTAGAATATAACGTATAACGTTATATACAATTACGATATAGAGTAGAACGTTATTTACTATTGCGATATAACGTATATCGATATGTACCAGTACGATGTATGGTATAACGTTATATACTATTACGATATATCGTATAACGTTATATACTAGTACGATTTAGAGTATAACGTTATTTAGTATTACGATATAACGTATAACGATATGTACCAATACGATATATGGTATAACGTTATATACTATTACGATATAGCGTATAACGTTGTATACTATTACGATATAACGTATAACGTTGTATAGTATTAGGATATAACGTATAACGTTATATACTATTACGATATATCCTATAAAGTTATATACTATTACGATATAACGTATAACGATATATACCACTACGATATATGGTACAACGTTATATACTATTACGATATAACGTATAACGTTGTATAGTATTAGGATATAACGTATAACGTTGTATAGTATTAGGATATAACGTATAACGTTATACACAATTACGATATAAGGCATAACGTTGTATAGTCATAGGATATAACGTATAACGTTATATACTATTACGATATAGCGTATAACGTTGTATACTATTACGATATAACGTATAACGTTGTATACTATTAGGAAATAACGTATAACGTTATATACTATTACGATATAATGTATAACGTTGTATAGTATTAGGATATAACGTATAACGTTATATACTATTACGATATAACGTATAACGTTGTATAGTATGAGGATATAACGTATGACGTTATATACTATTACGATATAACGTATAACGGTGTATAGTATTAGGATATAACGTATAACGTTATATACTATTACGATATAACGAATAACGTTGTATAGTAATAGGATATAACGTATAACGTTATATACTATTACGATATAAGGCATAACGTTGTATAGTCATAGGATATAACGTATAACGTTATATACTATTACGATATAGCGTATAACGTTGTATACTATTACGATATAACGTATAACGTTGTATAGTATTAGGATATAACGTATAACGTTATATACTATTACGATATAACGTATAACGTTGTATAGTATTAGGATATAACGTATAACGTTATATACTATTACGATATAACGTATAACGTTGTATAGTATTAGGATATAACGTATGACGTTATATTCTATTATGATATATGGTATAACGTTATATACTATTACGATATATACTATAACGTTGTATGGTGTTACGATATAACGTTATATAATATTACGATATAGCGTATAACGTTGTATACTATTACGATATAACGTATAACGTTGTATACTATTAGGATATAACGTATAACGTTATATACTATTACGATATAATGTATAACGTTGTATAGTCATAGGATATAACGTATAACGTTATATACTATTACGATATAGCGTATAACGTTGTATACTATTACGATATAACGTATAACGTTATATACTATTACGATATAGCGTATAACGTTATATAATCTTACGATATAGCGTATAACGTTGTATACTATTACGATATAACGTATAACGTTATATACTATTACGATATAACGTATAACGTAATATAGCATTACGATATACCGTATAACGTTATGTAGCATTACGATATATCGTTTAACGTTATGTACTATTACGATACAAGGTATAACGTTGTATAGTATTAGGATATAACGTATAACGTTATCTACTATTACGATATAGAGTATAACGTTATTTAGTATTACGATTTAACGTATAACGCTATATAACATTACAATATAACGCATAACGTTCTATAGTATTACAATATAACGTATAACGTTGTATAGTATTAGGATATAACGTATAACGTTATATACTATTACGATATAGAGTATAACGTTATTTAGTATTACGATATAACGTATAACGATATATAACACTACGATATATGGTATAACGCTATATACTTTTACGATATATCGTATAAAGTTATATACTATTACGATATACCGTATAACGTTGTATAGTATTAGGATATAACGTATAACGTTATATAATATTACGATATGACGTATAACGTTGTATAGTATTAGGATATAACGTATAACGTTATATACTATTACGATATAACGTATAACGTTGTATAATATTACGATATAACGTATAACGTTGTATAGTATTAGGATATAACGTATAACGTTATATACTATTAGGATACAGCGTATAAGGTTGTATAGTATTAGGATATAACGTATAACGTTATATACTATTACGATATAACGTATAAGGTTGTATAGTATTAGGATATAACGTATTACGTTGTATAGTATTAGGATATAACGTATAACGTTATATACTATTACGATATAACGTATAACGTTATATAATAATACCATATAACGCATAACGTTCTATTGTATTACGATATAACGTATGACGTAATATAGCATTACGATATATCGTATAACGTTATGTAGCTTTACGATATATCGTATAACGTTATATACTATTACGATATAACGTATAACGTTGTATAGTATTAGGATATAACGTATAACGTTATATACTATTACGATATAACGTACAACGTTGTATTGTATTAGGATATAACGTATAACGATATATACTATTACGATATAACGTATAACGTTGTATAGTATTAGGATATAACGTATAACGTTATATACTATTACGATATATGGTATAACGTTATATACTATTACGATATATGGTATAACGTTATATACTATTACGATATATAGTATAACGTTGTATGGTGTTACGATATAACGTTATATAGTATTACGTTATAACGTATAACGTTATATACTATTACGACATAACGTATAACGTTGTATAATATTACGATATAACGTATAACGTCGTATAGTATTAGGATATAACGTATAACGTTATATACTATTACGATATAACGTATAAGGCTGTATAGTATTAGGTTATAACGTATAACGTCGTATAGTATTAGGATATAACGTATAACGTTATATACTATCACGATATAACGTATAAGGCTGTATAGTATTAGGTTATAACGTATAACGTTATATACTATTACGATATATGGTATAACGTTATATACTATTACGATATATAGTAAAACGTTGTATGGTGTTACGATATAACGTTATATAATATTGCGTTATAACGTATAACGTTATACACAATTACGATATAAGGCATCACGTTGTATGGTCATAGGATATAACGTATAACGTTATATACTATTACGATATAGAGTATAACGTTATTTAGTATTACGATTTAACGTATAACGTTATATACAATTACGATATAACGTATAACGTTGTATAGTATTAGGATATAACGTATAACATTATATACTACTACGATATAACGTATAACGTTGTATAGTATTAGGATATAACGTATAACGTTATATACTATTACGATATATCGTATAAAGTTATATACTATTACGATATAACGTATAACGTTGTATAGTATTAGGATATACCGTATAACGTTATATACTATTACGATATAACGTATAACGTCATATAGTATTAGGATATAACGTATAACGTTATATACTATTACGATATAACGTATAAGGTTGTATAGTATTAGGTTATAACGTATAACGTTATATACTATTACGATATAACGTATAACGTTGTATACTATTACGATATAACGTATAAGGTTGTATAGTATTAGGTTATAACGTATAACGTTATATACTATTGCGATATAACGTATAACGTTGTATAGTATTACGATATAACGTATAACGTTATATACTATTACGATTTAACGTATAACGTTGTATAGTATTAGGATATAACGTATAACGTTATATAATAATACCATATAACGCATAACGTTCTATTGTATTACGATATAACGTATAACGTAATATAGCATTACGATATATCGTATAACGTTATGTAGCTTTACGATATATCGTATAACGTTATATACTATTACGATATAACGTATAACGTTGTATAGTATTAGGATATAACGTATAACGTTATATACTATTACGATATAACGTATAACGTTGTATATTATTAGGATATAACGTATAACGTTATATACTATTACGATATAACGTATAACGTTGTATAGTATTAGGATATAACGTATAACGTTATATACTATTACGATATATGGTATAACGTCATATACTATTACGATATATGGTATAACGTTATATACTATTACGATATATAGTATAACGTTGTATGGTGTTACGATATAACGTTATATAGTATTACGTTATAACGTATAACGTTATATACTATTACGACATAACGTATAACGTTGTATACTATTACGATATAACGTATAACGTTGTATAGTATTAGGATATAACGTATAACGTTATATACTATTACGATATAGAGTATAACGTTATTTGGTATTACGATATAACGTATAACGCTATATGCCATTACAATATAACGCATAACGTTCTATAGTATTACGACATAACGTATAACGTCGTATGGTATTAGGATATAACGTATAACGTTATATACAAATACGATATAAGGCATAACGTTGTATAGTATTAGAATATAACGTATAACGTTATATACAATTACGATATAGAGTAGAACGTTATTTACTATTGCGATATAACGTATATCGATATGTACCAGTACGATGTATGGTATAACGTTATATACTATTACGATATATCGTATAACGTTATATACTAGTACGATTTAGAGTATAACGTTATTTAGTATTACGATATAACGTATAACGATATGTACCAATACGATATATGGTATAACGTTATATACTATTACGATATAGCGTATAACGTTGTATACTATTACGATATAACGTATAACGTTGTATAGTATTAGGATATAACGTATAACGTTATATACTATTACGATATATCCTATAAAGTTATATACTATTACGATATAACGTATAACGATATATACCACTACGATATATGGTACAACGTTATATACTATTACGATATAACGTATAACGTTGTATAGTATTAGGATATAACGTATAACGTTGTATAGTATTAGGATATAACGTATAACGTTATACACAATTACGATATAAGGCATAACGTTGTATAGTCATAGGATATAACGTATAACGTTATATACTATTACGATATAGCGTATAACGTTGTATACTATTACGATATAACGTATAACGTTGTATACTATTAGGATATAACGTATAACGTTATATACTATTACGATATAATGTATAACGTTGTATAGTATTAGGATATAACGTATAACGTTATATACTATTACGATATAACGTATAACGTTGTATAGTATGAGGATATAACGTATGACGTTATATACTATTACGATATAACGTATAACGGTGTATAGTATTAGGATATAACGTATAACGTTATATACTATTACGATATAACGAATAACGTTGTATAGTAATAGGATATAACGTATAACGTTATATACTATTACGATATAAGGCATAACGTTGTATAGTCATAGGATATAACGTATAACGTTATATACTATTACGATATAGCGTATAACGTTGTATACTATTACGATATAACGTATAACGTTGTATAGTATTAGGATATAACGTATAACGTTATATACTATTACGATATAACGTATAACGTTGTATAGTATTAGGATATAACGTATAACGTTATATACTATTACGATATAACGTATAACGTTGTATAGTATTAGGATATAACGTATGACGTTATATTCTATTATGATATATGGTATAACGTTATATACTATTACGATATATACTATAACGTTGTATGGTGTTACGATATAACGTTATATAATATTACGATATAGCGTATAACGTTGTATACTATTACGATATAACGTATAACGTTGTATACTATTAGGATATAACGTATAACGTTATATACTATTACGATATAATGTATAACGTTGTATAGTATTAGGATATAACGTATAACGTTATATACTATTACGATATAACGTATAACGTTGTATAGTATGAGGATATAACGTATGACGTTATATACTATTACGATATAACGTATAACGTTGTATAGTATTAGGATATAACGTATAACGTTATATACTATTACGATATAACGAATAACGTTGTATAGTATTAGGATATAACGTATAACGTTATATACTATTACGATATAAGGCATAACGTTGTATAGTCATAGGATATAACGTATAACGTTATATACTATTACGATATAGCGTATAACGTTGTATACTATTACGATATAACGTATAACGTTATATACTATTACGATATAGCGTATAACGTTATATAATCTTACGATATAGCGTATAACGTTGTATACTATTACGATATAACGTATAACGTTATATACTATTACGATATAACGTATAACGTAATATAGCATTACGATATACCGTATAACGTTATGTAGCATTACGATATATCGTTTAACGTTATGTACTATTACGATACAAGGTATAACGTTGTATAGTATTAGGATATAACGTATAACGTTATCTACTATTACGATATAGAGTATAACGTTATTTAGTATTACGATTTAACGTATAACGCTATATAACATTACAATATAACGCATAACGTTCTATAGTATTACAATATAACGTATAACGTTGTATAGTATTAGGATATAACGTATAACGTTATATACTATTACGATATAGAGTATAACGTTATTTAGTATTACGATATAACGTATAACGATATATAACACTACGATATATGGTATAACGCTATATACTTTTACGATATATCGTATAAAGTTATATACTATTACGATATACCGTATAACGTTGTATAGTATTAGGATATAACGTATAACGTTATATAATATTACGATATGACGTATAACGTTGTATAGTATTAGGATATAACGTATAACGTTATATACTATTACGATATAACGTATAACGTTGTATAATATTACGATATAACGTATAACGTTGTATAGTATTAGGATATAACGTATAACGTTATATACTATTAGGATACAGCGTATAAGGTTGTATAGTATTAGGATATAACGTATAACGTTATATACTATTACGATATAACGTATAAGGTTGTATAGTATTAGGATATAACGTATTACGTTGTATAGTATTAGGATATAACGTATAACGTTATATACTATTACGATATAACGTATAACGTTATATAATAATACCATATAACGCATAACGTTCTATTGTATTACGATATAACGTATGACGTAATATAGCATTACGATATATCGTATAACGTTATGTAGCTTTACGATATATCGTATAACGTTATATACTATTACGATATAACGTATAACGTTGTATAGTATTAGGATATAACGTATAACGTTATATACTATTACGATATAACGTACAACGTTGTATTGTATTAGGATATAACGTATAACGATATATACTATTACGAT